>NC_089513.1:13067621-14528871 GCF_036850995.1 Saccopteryx leptura
CACGTGTGGGTTGACTCACCACAGATGTACTCCCTCCTGGGCAACAGTCCCTCTGCTTTCAGTGTGTGTGTGGAAGTCCGGAATGCTCCGAGGATAAATTTTTCTGTTTCTAGTTGATAAATTTGTTGAGATTTTGGGGAGATCTGTCGGACGCGCTGCTCACGGCGCCATTTCCGTGACGTCACTCGACCACCTTCTGTCTTTACATCATCTTCCTTTGGTGCATATCTACCTCTGGGTCCAAATGTCCCCTTTTTGGAAGGGCACAAGTCATATTGAATTAGGGCCACACACACACACACACACACACACACACACACACACCCCATGGCTTCATTTACCATGATCACCTCTGCAAAGACCCTATCTCCAAATAAGGCCACACCCTAAAATATTAGGGGGATTAGAACTTCATATCTTTTGGGTGGAGATACAATTTAAACCATCACAGGGACCACGTTGTAGAACAGATAATATTTAGAAGACTTATAACAACAAACACAGGAATTGTGCACCCTAGTGAGTCACATCATCCTGAGGGTCCAAGAAAAAGTTACGAGTCTACAAAGGCGTTACAGTAACACAGAGACCATTATAATGAGGAAAACTACATACTGTGATTTTAATAAGAAAGGTGAGTGTTTTTAACCCAAATTACATTCAATTCACTGCAGTTGATGTTCTTCTACAGTCACTGATATAGAAAATAAATACAGAATGAGACCAAAAATATTCAGAATATTTTTTTTGGCTAAAAATATACATCAAAAGATAATTATTATGCTACTAAAAAGATTATCATAGAACTCTTGTATTAGTTAACACTTAGAATTCTTCTATAGATTAAACATAGAGGACTTGTGTTCTGTAAACATTCATAAAATCAGGTTCACACCCACTTTCAGGAACACAGGCTTTTGTCACATAAACAAGGCCACCCTTGCATTTGTCCTTCACTGCCAATAAAGGGCCATCCATTCTTTTTTTTTTTTTTTTTTGTATTTTTTTTTTTTGTATTTTTCTGAAGCTGGAAACAGGGAGGCAGTCAGACTCCCGCATGCGCCTGACCGGGATCCACCCGGCACGCCCACCACGGGGCGATGCTCTGCCCATCCAGGGCATCGCTCTGTTGCGACCAGAGCCACCTAGCGCCTGGGGCAGAGGCCACGGAGCCATCCCCAGCGCCCGGGCCATCTTTGCTCCAATGGAGCCTTGGCTGCGGGAGGGGAAGAGAAAGACAGAGAGGAAGGAGAGGGGGAGGGGTGGAGAAGCAGATGGGCGCTTCCCCTGTGTGCCCTGGCCAGGAATCGAACCCAGGACTTCCGCACACCAGGCCGACGCTCTACCACTGAGCCAACTGGCCAGGGCCTAGGCCATCCATTCTTTAGGGGTTTTACTATAACATCCCTGGCCCTGCAGGCATCGATCCCAGAAGGCACTGCTTCAGGTCCTGGCATGGTCTCTCAATGAACAGCGTCAGGGCCAGCCCAGCGATGAAGGTCAGCAAACAGTGTCCGAAGAAGAGATAGAACTGGAGAGAAAGAGGGCACAGCGGACACAGTCTCACTATAGGAGCTCTCTTGTGTTTGGATCTTAAAGTTGTACCGTCCCGGTGTGTGAAATGGCTCTGTGGACAAACAGCCCTACACATTAAAAATAAAATAAAGCAAAGATATCATCCAGCACTGAAGCCCGCCCTTGAATAAAACAAAGAACAATGGGCTCCCAACAACAACAACAACACCAGGCTTCTAACAAAGCCAATGGGTTGCTTTGTTGGCCAAGAAGAGACCAGCTGGGTGGCCACAGTGCAGAGAGCTACTGACTCACCATGGTGGCGTCCGTGTAGTGAATGAGTGTTTCCTGAAGCCCGTTGTAGAGGATGATGAGGACGGGGTGCACCAAGTAGCAAGCGTAACTGATGCTGGCCAGGAAGCCCCAGACACGGCAAGAAAGCAGCTGGTTGACCAGACCTGGAGAGGACAGCACCGATTCATGGAGCCATGAGCCCCTCTGGGGCCTGTGAAGACACTGTGTCATTGCCACTCCTTCTGGGAGCCACACCTGAGTCTGTGGGCTTCTTCTAAGAAGGCCTTCATTCATTATCATTTTAAGAGAATGGACCATCCCCCCAAAACACCCCTCTCCCCATTGCAGGAAGATGGAAAAATAAGAGATGCTAGTATTGAGTTTACAGTTAGTTTACTTCCTTAGTGTGCTTTTGACCTCTGAGCACAAAATCTTCCACCGATAAAACAAGGTGCAAAGTCTTTCCGGTGGCCTGGGTTCTGGCTCAGAACCACACGAGCTTCTGGGCCTGAGGACAAGGCAGTTAACAGCCGGGCCTCAGATTGTTCATCCATTATTGGGCGGCTTGCCTGCGATCAACCTCTAGGTCCCTTTCAGAACAAACGTTCCATTACTCGGATCCCAAAGACTTCTTACTCTTTTAGAATGGGCCCATCTATTATTGAAGTTTGAGGACCACTGTTGTGGGGGACAGGGCCTCACAGAAAGATTTTAACTGGAGGAGTAACATGGGCACCTCAACAGAGTAAGACCTTGAACGGAACCGGACCAGCATGGCTGCACTGGCTCTGACTGACGATGGCGGGAAGGGTGATTTGAGCCCTCAGGGTCCCTTCTCGTCCTGAGAGTCTCAGTTAAACACTTCTTCCAATGTCCTTTGATGGATATGCTTTTCTAAAGGTCATCACGTGGACACATATCTTCTCCAAATTTATCTAACCCATCACCTCCCACATTCACCTATTAATCAACCGTGATATCTTCAAAAAGTGCTGGAGACACAAATTTGGGATATCAGTAACACCTCTCACTGTGACTGGCTAATAACAACACACTTTGTGAAGATAAATCACTCACGAATGAACCAAAGGGCTTGCTGGTGCCCTGGGTTAACAGAGGCATCATTCGTCCTTAGGCTGATGATGGGTAATAGCAGCTACTAGTCCCTTTGTAATGATACAACCGCAAATCTGTTTCATCTTCAGACAACCTTAGTCCCTCTTCTCTAATCAGGATAGGCACGAGCCCCTATTCTTCCTCCAGCAGGACTTTTGTGACATTTGCCACCACACTGTGGGTAGCTCTGTGGACAGCTCAGGGTCATTGTCATCAGCAGGGAGCAGTGTTAGGGAGGGTCATGGGATCCAAACAACTGCCCATCAATGCAAATACATGTCAGAGGAAAGGCAGCCCGTCTTCCCTTTAACGTCATTTCTCCATAGAAGACAACACTTTGAAAACTAAAATATTAAATTAAAAAAAAAAAACCTCATCATTATATAATCCTAAAACTCAAGAACAATTTGAATAACCAAACATCTAGGAGGGGAAACTATGGCAAAGACACAAAGAACACAGGTCTTAGGCTTCGCACCTGGTCCCTGGTTCACTTTCCAGCTCAGCCACGGCCCAGCCATGTGACCGTCCCACATGGCTTCATCGCCAGACATCGTCCTCACTGAGAAGCAGGGCTAGTTAGAGCCCTACCTATACGGGTGTGGCCAGTGTCACCTGGGACCATGCAGCCCAGTCTCCCCGGGGCCTGGCATGACCCTGTGCTCCGACCATGGAATGGTATGATCACTGTATCATTTTTCTCCTTAAACCATGATTTCCAACAATCTCTGCTGACTGGATGAGGTTCACAGGTCAAAATTTAAACCCATCCTCATTATTTCCCAAGGATATAAAGCAAGAGTCCCCAAACTACGGGCCGCATGTGGCCCCCTGAGGCCATTTATCCGGCCCCCGCTGCACTTCCGGAAGGGGTACCTCTTTCATTGGTGGTCAGTGAGAGGAGCACATTGACCATCTCATTAGCCAAAAGCAGGCCCATAGTTCCCATTGAAATACTGGTCAGTTTGTTGATTTAAATTTACTTGTTCTTTATTTTAAATATTGTATTTGTTCCCGTTTTGTTATTTTACTTTAAAATAAGATATGTGCAGTGTGCATAGGAATTTGTTCATAGTTTTTTTTATAGTCTGGCCCTCCAATGGTCTGAGGGACAGTGAACTAGCCCCCTGTGTAAAAAGTTTGGGGGCCCCTGGTATAAAGGGTAAAAATGGACAATTGCCGGGACGCAGAATCTCAAGGGATTGAGGAGATGTTCTGGACAGTGGCAGTTTCTCCGGGATTGTAAACATTGGAGTCAGAGGGGAGGGCGAAGGGGTTGTGGAAACCATGAAATCCCCTGGTCGGAGACGGGAGACCAAGCGGGAAAGCCCTGGGATGGGATCAGAAGGAAACCAGTAGACACAGACCTCTTTTACAGACCCGGTATAGGATGGTTAAGTTAGCCACGAACGGGATAACTATCACAATGAGGGGACGTGTGGTCTCTGCCCTGGCGCTTGGTCGTGCTGTGATATCCCAAAGGTATGTTATCAGCTATGTTAACTCAGATGCCGAAAACACAGGCTCAGTTCAGGTGGAGACTGACCTTTGTTAGAGACAAATACCGCCCTAGGACATGACTGCCTGCCATGACTTGCTGTTAGAAAGTTGTGATCTCGGCCCTGGCCGGTTGGCTCAGTGGTAGAGCGTCGGCCTGGCATGCAGAAGTCCTGGGTTCGATTCCCGGCCAGGGCACACAGGAGAAGCACCCATCTGCTTCTCCACCCCTCCCCTTCTCCTTCCTCTCTGTCTCTCTCTTCCCCTCCCGCAGCGAGGCTCCATTGGAGCAAAGATGGCCCGGGCGCTGGGGATGGCTCCTTGGCCTCTGCCCCAGGCGCTAGAGTGGCTCTGGTTGCTGCAGAGCGACGCCTCGGAGGGGCAGAGCATCGTCCCCTGGTGGGCAGAGCGTCGCCCCCTGGTGGGCGTGCCGGGTGGATCCCGGTCGGGCGCATGCGGGAGTCTGTCTGACTGTCCCCGTTTCTAGCTTCAGAAAAATACAAAAAAAGAAAAAAGAAAGAAAGTTGTGATCTCAGATCATCCTGTGTGGTTACTTCAGATCTCTGAATGTGAAGGGTCGCCATGCAGGCCCCCCTTGAGCTTGTCGGGCTCGGTGTGTGGCCCCTTTTTTGTCCACACGGGCCTCCACCTGGCTCTAGGGCCACCGCTTCGGGGTCCCAGGGCAGTGAGGGGCTGGCGGCTTTTCTGAGTGTCTCCTGCCAGCCTTTGTCACCCGCTTACTGACACCTCAGTGCCCTGGCTCCTACCCTGGCGTGCTCCTACACTGAGGGGTAAGGGGAGAGAGCATCAGGGGAGTTGCACAAACATTTCTAATCTGGAGAACATTCCTTTCTTTCCATTTAAGCCCCCCTTTTTCTGCCTGATTTCCTGCACGGTGACGGCCGGGCTCAACAGGAGCCGTGTCCCTGGTTATCAAAGGGCTGGAGGGGACCTTGGTGGCTATTCAGTCTCTACCCCCTGACAAGTGAACCAAGGCCAGGGTAATGTGTACCCAGAATCTTGTTCCCTGCCCTGGGGTTTTCTGTTGACCTGCCTATTCACTTCCATCTTCCAAACCGCCTCCATCAGGGGCTGTGTCCGTTCCTCCGAGGACCTGCATTTGCACATAAACCAGTGTAAAAATCCAGAACAGAATCTGGGGCCGTTCACCCTCAAAATATAAAGAAACAGATGTAGCTGAGTCATTCCCCAGCAGATAAAAGCCCCTCTGTGCACACTATTTTCACACCCGTCACCTTTGAAGGGGGGTGGGGGGTGGGGAGACACGCGCGCACCCTACCTCCATAGCCCTCGCGGCACGCGAGCAGGACCCAGCCCACGGCCGCCGCCCACAGGGTCCGGTGCAGCGCCTGGTAGAGGGCGGCGGCGGCGGAAGGCGTGGCAGAGGTGTCGTCCAGTGCATAGGCCACGGCGACCACCGCCAGCAGGGCGGACAGAGAGCACGCCCACCCCAGCAGGGCCTGCACCTGCAGGGCGAGGGAAGGTGCCACTCACAGCCCGTCCTGGCCACTGCACAGTCACTACCCTGTCATGTAGTCTCACTTGTCACGTCAGGTGTGTATGTATAAACCTTCACCGGCACCCAGATTGGACTAAAATGGAAGGCTCAGATTAGGGGTTAGGGCTGGGCAGGGTGGGGGTGGGGTAGGGCTGAGGCCATGGAGGCAGCACTGAGGAGCTCTTTGTGGTGACAGAGGAGTTCTGTGCCTTGGCTGTGCCGGCTACACAAGTCAACACACGTGACAAAGCCACACCCAACTGTCCACCCACACGTAAATGAGTACACGCAACACTAGTGGGCCTAAGGTCCCTTACTGTCCAGTGTCACTTTCCTGCTTGTGACTGTGAACCGTAGTCAGGTCACACGTTACCGGGGTTGGGGGGGAGCCTGGGTCACGGGGACACAAGACCTGAACTGTTTGTGCCACAGCTCTCGAATCATTTTTAAATGGAGAAAAAGAAAAGGAAGCTTACCTTGGTTTTGAGAAGGTTTGCCGGGTTTTGGTGCATGAAAAGGCTCAGCAGGAGGCCCACAAGGAAGGGCCCAAAGCGGCAGTAGGGCTTGCTGTAGTACTCCGAGAAGTACAGCGCGGCTGCCTTTTCCCTGCCACACACAAGGGAGTAAGACAGAAGGTTATGTTGGCCCTGGACACAGAAAAGGGGGTCTCTCAGATGCCCACTGAGTCACTCAGCACATGCAAAGTGAAATCTGGGGTGCATTTGCTCCTTTCCTCAGTAACGATCCATGAACAGTGACCTCATGACCCTGCCATAGCCCACAGCTGGCTTGCTAAAATTCCAAATTCCCCTGGGCCCTCCACCCCAGATCCCAGGAAATGAGATGCTTCCATTCATTTTCAGTAGTTGTTTCTGGTGGCTGGTATGTCCGAATGACTTGAAAAACATGGTTCTCAGAAGCGAACCTCTCCTGCAGAAGTGACTCTCTTCCTGGATGCTTGCACAAAAGTCGGTTGCCTGGGCCACACCCAGTGGTTCCCCCAGAGGACCCTCACGTGCATCAGAGTTGGGTGAGGCAGAGGTGACCCCCTCTCAGTCACCTGGCCATGCCCACAGAGGCCAACGACAAGGAGAGAGGGCATGATGTTCTTCTGGTTAAAAGTCTTAGGGTGAAGTCATTCATTCATTCATCCTGCTCACAAGTACATATTAGGCACTTATATACCAGGGATGGTCCTGGGCTATTTTATTTTACATCAGGTGAAGGCCACTCTGAGAAGGTGACATTTCCATAGACACCTGTAGGAGCAAGCCCTGCCAAAATCTAGATTCTAAAGGAAAAGCATTCTAGCCTGACATGTGGTGGTACAGTGGATAAAGTGTCAACCTGGAATGCTGAGTTCAGCAGTTTGAAACCCTGGGCTTGCCTGGTCAAGGCACATACATACAAGAGGCAACTGCTGAGGATTGATGCTTCTCTCTCCTTCCCCCTGCCCTTCCCCTCTCTCTCTAGAATCAATAAATAAATTTTTTTTTTTTTAAAAAAAGGAAAAGCCTTCGAGTGTAAGGGAACAGCAAGTGCAAAGGCCCGGAGGAGGGAGCATGGCTGGTGTGTTTAGACTCAAGGAGGCTGGTGTGGTTGGTCTAGGAGTCAGCAAGTAGGGGAGTGATGAATAAGGTCAGACAGGGATCCTGCTTTGAGATGAGTGGATGGCCACTGGGGTAATTTGAGCAAATGACCAACAGGATTTGAATTTCATTTGCCTCACTGACGGCCACACTGAGAATAGATTAGCAGGTAATTGTACCAGTTTTATCCTGTATAATAATACACAGGGTGGTTATAAGGAAGAATTGTTATACACATCTCACTGGGGAGGCAAAACAGCATAGTGCGTAAGGTCCTAGGTTCAGCTCACACCTATGCCACTTACTAGCCGTGTGACGTCGATCAGGTAACCCCCAGCTTCCTCAACATTCAGTCTCCCCATCCAACACCAGAGCCTCACAGCCGGGTTGCCACTGAAGGAGAAACGCAATGCAGCCACACGGGGGCGCTCCTCTCCTCCGAGTAGCATTTCAGTGGCAAGAGGACCCCCCCCCCCACACACACACACACACACACACACACACACACGCCACCCCCCAATGCAAGCTGAAAGATTCATAAGTTTGGAAATGAAAGTGCAATCAACTTTTTCATCTGGGACAAATATTTCCCACCCAGTTTTCCCACCAGTTGTGCACAGTGCGAAACGCCTGCCATTCATTCCCCAGCCCTCCCTGGGAGATCCTGACCATTCTCAGAGCAGACGAGGGACAGAGTCGGCGGGCTGGGGACCGCGGTTACCTTGCTTCTGATGGCGCCACCACGGGAAGGTTATAAGCCAGTGTGAGCGAAGCAGCGGCAGTGAAAGATGCCAAGAACAGCATGGCCCCGAGGAGGACAAGGACATGTTTACTTCTGCAAAGAAGAGAGGACATTGACAAGAGAGCTCATTCTCTTTCACCGCAAAACGTGTGGACATGGGAGGCTTGAAACCTTGGCAAAGGCGGGGGGGGGGGGGGGGGGGGGGGCTTCCGTCCAGCCAGGCTGATGGGGGGGCGGTGTGGCTGAGGCAGCGCGAGCTGGGCTGCAGGTGGAGAGCCGAGTTAGGCTTCAGAGCTCACCGTGCACTAGCTGCGCGACCCTGGGCAGGACCTTGAACGCCAATTTCCTGTCTAGAAAGGGATAGTAAAGGCCTCCTTACCCGCCTCACCCTGAAGTTGACTGTATAGCTCAAAATGAGACCATGCTTGGGAGTGTCCCTTGTCACCTATGAAGTGCCATACAGACAGAGTGGTGTTTGATTTAGGAGAGAAATGAACTGTCAGAGGCAAGGTGGGACACTGGGTACACAGGGGAGGGAGACCCCCCCCCCACCAGACGCAGAGTCTGAGAACAATATCTGGGTGCAAGTACTTTGTGTGAGGGTACCAATGTGGGGTAAGGTAGTGAAACAGGGAAGCAGGGAAACTCAATGCAAAGATGAGCTACCAAGGTAACCAATGCTAATTCTTCCAGAATGTTCTGCAGAGCCTTATGGAATGCACCTGAAAACTGGCCTGGGGGATGAAAGAGGGAAGCATTTTTTCTAATGTCATCCGTTCCCCTTGGGTCAAGGTGAGCCCACACAAACGAATTCCTGCACGTTTCGGGATTGTGCATGCACAAGGTGGAGAGGGTTCCTGAAGGGGTCCCAGCTACAGCGTGTAAGAGCTTCTGAGGCAGGAAGTGAGAGTCAGGGCACAGGCTCAGAGCGGGGCACCATCTGGTTGCACCTACTCATAATTCTGAGAGTTGGGACCAAGAATATCTGCAGTGGCCCTCTGCAGTGGAAAGGTATAAGACACTCCAGGCACAGCCCTAACCAGATGATGCCTTTGACAATCCTATTCCTCTGCTTGAAGCTGCCATGGTTCTTCATGAGGAAGAGATGAGCTAGCTTTCAGTTATCACCATAATAATACAGGGAGAACATGACTGTCATCCAGAGTGCCAGTTCTAGTTTAGTATTAATGCTCAGAATGGAGGTAGAGTCTTAGCTCAGTGGTGATTGATTAGTAATGTCTGCAGTGAGTGTGGGTGGGGGAGGTATGGTAACAATGCTGTATATTTACCATGCCTTTTGCCAGACCCTAGCCCTGTCCTTAAATTACTTGCATTCTGTGCTAGTTTATTCTCTGAAGAAAAATTAAAAGCCTACCTTTTATCCTTCCCTTCATCCCTCCCTTCATTTAAAAGCTCAGTGTAGTTCCACAGTCACAGCCTTGGATAGTATTGGCTTGTGGCTGAGGGAATAAAATCTTTCTTCCACTACAGACTCTAGGAAATATGCCGACATTATGCCTGACTAGTGGTGGCACAGTGGATAGAGTATCGACCTGGGATGCTGAAGTCCCTGGTTCTAAACACAGAAGTTACTGACTTGAGCATAGGATCAGCCAGCTTGAGTGTAGGCTCACCAGCTTGAGCACAGGGTCGCCAGCTTGAGCGTGGGATCATCAACATGATCCCATGGTCGCTGGCTCAAGCCCAAACATTGTTGGCTCAAGCCCAAATGTTGCTGGCTTGAGCCCAGAGGTTGTTGGCTTGAGCCCAAACATTGCTGGCTTGAGCCCAAAGGTTGCTGGCTTGAACCTCAAGGTAGCTGGCTCGAGCCCAAGGTTTCTGGCTTGAGCAATGGGTCACTGGACTGTCAAGGCACATATGAGAAATAATCAATAAACAACTAAAGTGACTCAACTACAAGTTGATGGCTTCTCATCTCTCTCCCCTCTTCTCTCTCTCTCTCTCTCTCTCTCGCTCTCTCTCTCTCTCTCTCTCTCTCTCACACACACACACACACACACACACACACACACACACACAAAGATGCTGACATTAGAGTCAGGTCTCCTCAATCACAAGGACACTGAAGGGTGTTCCCTCCAGGTGTGGAGTAGGGAGGTACCAGGAACTGACTGTCCGAGGTGCATGGTGAACCATCCAGTCAGGTCATCTAATAAAAACCCACATTCAGGCCCTGGCCAGTTGGCTCAGTGGTAGAGCGTCGGCCTGGTGTGCGGGAGTCCCAGGTTCGATTCCCAGCCAGGGCACACAGGAGAAGCGCCTATCTGCTTCTCCAGCCCTCCCCCTCTCCTTCCTCTCTGCCTCTCTCTTCACCTCCCACAGCCGAGGCTCCATTGGAACAAGGATGGCCTGGGCACTGAGGATGGCTCCATGGCTTCTGCCTCAGGTGCTAGAATGGCTCTGGTTGCAACAGAGTGACGCCCCAGATGGGCAGAGCATCGCCCCCTGGTGGGCATGCCGGGTGGATCCCTGTCGGGCGCATGTGAGAGTCTGTCTGACTGCCTCTCCGTTTCCAACTTCAGAAAAATACAAAAATAAAATAAAAAAAAGAAAAGAAAAAGAAAACCCACATTCAGCCAGGTCAGTATTTGTTTAGCTCCCTGGGGGATGTGAGCCCAATCCGTGGCACCTCCTCTCATGAGTCAGATGAGCCTCCACGAGCTACTGCTCCAGCTAAGCCAATCAAGCTTCCTGAGAGAAACTGCTGTGGGCTGACTTGTGTCCCCCCAAATTCTAACCTCAGCACCTTAGAATGCAACTTTATTTGAAGGCAGGGCCTTTAAATAGATACTTAATATGTAATGAGGTAATTGGGACAGGCCCTAATGCAATATGACTGGTGCCCCTAGAAGAGAGACTAGGAGACAGACACATGAAGGGAAGCCGTGTGAGGACACAGAGAGACCTCAGAAGCAACCAACACTGCCGACACCTTCATCTCGGCCTCTGGCCTCCAGACTGAGGAAATAAATGTCTGCTGTGTGAGCCACTCAGTCCACGGTGCTTTGTCATGGCAACCCCAGAAAATCAATACACGAAGGTACCAAAACACCCAGACAGGGACACAGTGACCCACACCCCACCCTCCCTCCGGTCAGCCCGTTGTCCTCCTGAGTGACCGGTCCGGACCTCTGCCCACAGCACTAGCGGCCTGGAGCTAAGGCCTTCCCTCAGCCGACGTAGGTCAGTGGTGACATTTTCAGCCTCCAAGGAAGTTGCTCCCAGAACAGTGGGACCAGAGCCTCAACACTACCCACACTCCCACTCCCTCAGGGACAGCGGTCCCTCAGAAAGACCATGGCCCAAGAGGAGGAAGGAATAGCAGAGAGCCTCTCTCTGGTCTGAAAAGAGCCCGGCGGCCTCGAAGGCCTCTGCCTGCCCCAACGTCCTGGGCGGGATGTGCCACAGGATCTGCCCTTTCTTCAGTGACACCTGGCCCAGCAGTCAGAGTGGCCTGCTGCAGACACCACTGCCAGGAAACCTGCAGGGGTGTGCCCTTTCTCCCCCAGGGCTGCCAGGCTGACGTTATTGCTGGAGATGGTGGCAGGGGACAAGGGCAACTATCTCAAAGGACAGGTGACCACCAGCACCTGCAGGCACTCGCCAAGGTGCCCAGAGCCTTCAAGGGGCCCTCGCCTACCCCAGAGCCGAAGCCTGGGACAGGACAGAGAACAGGCCCGTGCTGGCTCTGCTGGGCCCAGCTGCGCCCCTGCCCCCCAGAAGCTCTTAGGGGCTCCCTATCTTGCCAGAGGAAGGGTTCCTCCCACGTGGAGCCCCACTGGGCCTCAGCACGTCTCAGCTTCGGCTCGGGGAGCCCCTCCTTTGGTAGCAGGAGGATCGGTGACCCAGGGGTCCTCTGGGTGATCTGCCCGCCCCTCTGAGGGACTTAGGGGTAGGGAGTTGGCTCTTTGTACAAAGAGCTTTTTTATTTTTGTTAAAGTCTTTATTCCCAAAATAAATAGCAACATGATTACCAGACCTTATTTGCATAGTCAATCTAATATGCTTTTTTCAGTTTTAGGATGCTATCAAAAATTGCAAACATACACACCCACCCTGAGAAAATAAGACATGAGATTAGGATGTTTTTGTTCTGGGGGGATGGGCAGGAGAAAACCTGGGCCCACCCCTCCCTCCCTCCAGCATGCATGTAGGTACAACCCCGCCCCCCGACTGGGCCCCCATTCATGGTCTCCATGTCCCTCCGTCCCTCTGTGACCCTCAGAGGAGATGGAGTTGAGAAGTTAAGAAACAGGACGTGTGAGAAGGGGTGAGGCTGAGCAGAAAGAGGGGAACACAAACTCTCCAACCCCGAAGCCCTCCTTAAAGCCTGCTCCACCCCAATACCTTCTAGAAAGGGTGGTTGGAGAGGAAGGGGACCGAGGAAGGGAACCCTCTGTGGAATAGGGACCACACGGAGCTGACAGTGAGAGGCCACCCCTGGGTAGTTCTAGCTGAGCAGACATGCACAGTGGGCTCTGCCGCCTCCCTTCCCCCAGTCCCTGCAGAGACTGGGAGGAGCCCTGTTGTTACTGCTGGAGATGGTGGGAGGGGACAAGGGTAATTCTCTCAAAGGACAGGTGACCACAGTGACATGGGTTTGCACATCACTGACAAGTAAGTACTGAGCTAGTTCCCGTGCGTGATCTCGTCCAATCCTGCACCGCTGAGGAGAAGTGTTACCGTCTCCACTTTGCAGGTATGAAAAATGATGATGAGAGTCCAGAGACTTACCCTGGGTCCTCTAGCTGGTCACTTACCTGTCAGGATTTGAACCCACGTCTTCTGACTCAAGCTCACTATGCCAGCAAATCACCTCCTAGTAGTTAGCCGTGGAGCAATATTTTAACCCTCAGTCAAAAACTCTTTTACATTTGAATTTAAAGGCTTTGTGTGTTTAAGATAGCATATGATAACACAGATGTGCTTTTTTTTATGATCAATTCTTAGATTAAAATAGCCTTACCAGGCAGTGGCACAGTGGATAGAGTGTCGGACTGGGACGCGAAAAACTCAGGTTCAAAACCCCGAGGTCGCCAGCTTGAGCGCGGGTTCATCTGGTTTGAGCAAGGCTCACCAGCTTGAACCCAAGGTCGCTGGCTTAAGCAAGGAGTCACTCGGTCTGCTGTAGCCACCACCCCACCCCCCCCACCCCACCCCCGGTCAAGAAGCATATGAGAAAGCAATCAATGAACAACTAAGGTGTCGCAACGAAGAATTGATGTTTCTCATCTCTATCCCTTCCTGTCTGTCTGTCCCTCTCTCTGTCTCTCTCACAAAAATTAATTAATTAATTAATTAATGATGCCTTTCCCTAGCCCAGGAGCTTGAATATTTGCATGCAGCTCAAAGGGCAGCCTGAGATTTAAATGTCTGCTTTGAGCAAGGCATGAATGGGAGATCATGAACAGAGCTGGTCAGCACTTATTTGGAATTTAGCTCTATCCCTTAGAAATCCACGAGTCACAGTTGAATGTGAAAAACGAAAGGTTTGGTTTTTTTTTTACATATCAAAATAACAAATTTTGCAGTTTGCTCGGTGTTGTTAATATCCCCTATTGTCAATGGTGTGCTGAGATGGCCAGAGGACTGGATGCTGAGACAACCTTGAAGGAAAGCAATTTGTCCTTATGCTTCAAGATCCCACAAGAGCCTGACCAGGCGGTGGCGAAGTGGATAGAGAATCGGACTGGGATGCGGAGGACCCAGGTTCGAGACCCCGAGGTCGCCAGCTTGAGCACAGGCTGATCTGGTTTGAGTAAAGCTCTCCAGCTTGGACCCAAGGTTGCTGGCTCAAGCAAGGGGTTACTCGGTCTACGAAGGCCCGCGGTCAAGGCACATATGAGAAAGCAATCAATGAACAACTAAGGTGTCGCAACAAAAAACTGATGATTGATGCTTCTCATCTCTCTCCATTCCTGTCTGTCTGTCCCTATCTATCCCTCTCTCTGACTCTCTGTCTGTCTCTGTAAAAAAAAAAAAAAAAGATCCCACAAGACACCTCTAACCTTTGACCAAGTAATTCCTCTTAAGGATATTCCAAAGAAACATCAAAAGTGGAGACACGTGTTGATCACAGAAATGTTTATCAGACTATTACTTATATAGGTGCCAAACTGGAAATAATCCAAATATTTAACAATAGGGGAAGGTATTAGCAAACTGTAGTTCATTCACGGGATGAACTATTATGCAGACATTAAATTATGTTTACTTAGAAAATAAAATGCTCTAGGGAAATGCTTTTGTCATAAAACTACAACAGACAGTTAGTTACTAAAGTGTATATCAGAACCCTTTCAAGCAGAAGAAGCTGTTCAGAGAAACATCAGAAGGGTAAACACTCAAAATATTGACAGTGAGTTCAGGTCTCTTGAGGGAGGAATGGGTCAAGGGTGATTGTGTTCCCCTCTCTTCATCCTAATGGGTTTTTGTTGTTGTTGTTGTTGTTTTATTTTATTTTTTTGTGACAGAGACAAGGAGAGAGATACAGAGAGGGATAGATAGGGACAGACAGACAGGAAGGGAGAGAGATGAGAAGCATCAATTCTTCGTTGCAGTCCCTTAGTTGTTCATTGATGCTTTCTCATATGTGCCTTGACCGGAGGACTACAGCAGACCGAGTGACCCCTTGCTCAAGCCAGCGACCTTGGGCTCAAGCTGGTGAGCCTTGCTCAAACCAGATGAACCCGCGCTCAAGCTGGCAACCTCGGGGTCTTGAACCTGGGTCCTCCGCGTCCCAGTCAGACACTCAGTCCACTGTGCCACCGCCTGGTCAGGCTCATCCTAATGGTTTTTAATGTTTTTTTCCAATGTTCTTAAACTTAACAAAAGAGAAGAATAAATCTTTTAAAATATGGCATAAATAATGCACAAACCATCAGTTTCTTCCTGAATTATTGAGGCCTTTGTCTAGAGCTTTTCTACAACGAACAAAAATTCAGGTGATAAATCTCCAATGGGGAGAAACAGGAATACCAATGGACTGCTTGGGGCGCAGTAAATCACTTCACTCTTTCCGGAGAGCAATCCCACAGCATGTCACAAAATTGTCCCTGCCCTTGGACCCAGTAAGTCCACTTGCATGCATGACCCCGAGGAGAGAACTAAGAGAAAGAGTAGCGTGTTCCAAGAGTGCACTGTGGGGCCATGCAGAATCGAGAGAGACCGGAAACGATCTGGACGCCCCGCCTTCAACGTGGTGCTGAATCCTAGAACTGACAAGGATTCAGGTCCTGTCAATATGTGCAAATGTCCATGAGGACAGTCACATGGGGAAAGCTGAGCACAAGGTGGTGCACACACATACTGATCATGACTCGGCAAAAACTCAGACGGAAAAAAAAACAAAAAAAAACCGCAGACCAACTGCATAGGACAGAGACCAGAGGAGAACAAAGAAGGAGGGAAACAGTGGAACAGTTTGTCTTCCTAACCCTCCTGAGCAGCTCAGAGCCTCAATTTTCAAAGCTGCTCTCCCCAGAACTGGAGCATTCTCTCAGAGTCTTGTGGGAAAGGCCACACAGGGAGAAAACGTGTACCAGTAAAGACTCACTTTCCATGGACGAAGACTATGGCCGGGGTGGTGAGGTGGAAGTGAAAGTCGTTGGCAAGGTACCACGTCCAGCCGTTGCACTGGAAAGAGAGCAGAGGTGACCTACTGCTGGCCATCACCCACCAGGCCTGCCGCCCCCTGTCCCCGCTGCCTGGACAGGGACTGGCGTGCCTTAGGCAGGTGGGGGAACTTCCACGGGGAGAGAAGGGAGTGTTGAGCTACAGACGCCTTGCACACCTCATCTCATCTCATCTCATCTCATCTCATCTCATCTCCTCTCATCTCATCTCATCTCATCTTTGTAACAAGCCTGGATGGTGGGATCCAGCTGACAAGGCAGAAATCCGGTGTTCTCTCTTGCTTAATAAAATTAGTTAAAAACAATAGCTGATCTCCTAGGACAGTTGTGGGAACCAAACTCGATCATGTTACACAAAGGCAAGGACTAATTATCGCCACAGCAGTGCAGCCAGAGTCAGAAGGGTCACGCCGGTCTCTCTCTCTTGCCCTGCCACCCTCCCCACCCCCACTCCAGACGAGTTCTGTGGGAAACCCAGAGTTCCCACGCGTGATTGCTGGGAGACGGTCTGGCCAAAGCCACATCTTCCCCCGGGCTGCCCACGTTTATGTGAATGAGGCAGCTAGCTGCATTTCTTCTTCACAGGGAGAAGTTCGGGCACTAATCTTCTCCAGCGCTTTGGTCCCCCCTCCCACTCCCTCTGTCCAGGTCTACCCAACGAAAGTCACAGCTTCCCTTGTCGCAGTTGGAGAGAGGTTTCATGGTGGGGAAATTTGTGAGGGCTCAAGACATGACAGCCCTCACAGCTCTGCTGCCAAGGATCTAAGGTGGGCTTGACCTCAGAGAGGTGACTGGCTGGTGTCCCGCCTTGACCTCAGAGAGGTGACTGGCTGGTGTCCCGCCTTGACCTCAGAGAGGTGACTGGCTGGTGTCCTGCCTTGACCTCAGAGAGGTGACTGGCTGGTGTCCCGCCTTGACCTCAGAGAGGTGACTGGCTGGTGTCTTCATCTCTCATTCTCACCCTTGGTCCAAGCCAGCCGGCATCTTGGGAAACAATCGGGCCGTCCTCCATGTCCCCCTCACAGGCATGGGCCCTCCTGAAGTCGGTTAGACGGTGAGACGGGCGCTGTCGGGGCTGCTGGGCACTTGCAAACAGAAGGCAGGGTCTAGTTGCTAGGTGATTATGTGCATCACTGGCCACACGCTAGTGATTCTCTTCAGCTGCACTTTGAAGGTAAATGCAAAATCAGTGACGTGATTTAATTACAGCTATCTCGCTTTCATTTGCTCCAAGTTCATCATGAAGAAATGAGGACTTAGGGGAAGCCAAGACCAGGATACACAAATGTTGTTGCTCTGTCAGATCTGGCTTGAAATGGAGAATTCCTTACGGTGAAGGCATGGTGCAATGTTCCATCCCGTTATAGGCTCTCCGTGGAGGTGAAGAAGCAGTTCTTCCCCCCTGGGGCGACATGGACTGGGACAGGAACCTCGATGGAGAGGGTCAGCTGCGTTCAGGACACGCACCTAGGTGGCTGGTCCCCCAATGCCACTACCCTGCTTTCTCCCTCTGCTTCTCCAGCCACTGCACCTGCCGAGACTGGTGAAGTCAGCGCCTCCTCCATCCAGAGAGAACAGCCTCCCACCCACAGCCCACCTTCTGACGGCATCATCATTATTCCAAAAAATACGCTGGAGAAAAGGAGACCAGATTGCTCAAGTGGAGCTCTGGGAAGGTCACTGAACCATGAGACATGAGACGCCCTCTGTGCCCATCTGCCCTTCGCAGCCAGCGCTCCGGGACTCACCGTATTCTGGCCCGACAGGAAGTCATTCAGCAACAGCAGATTTGTCCACCACGCTTGCCGGCAATTGTCCACGTGGAACTTAGGCACCTCCCAGACGGGTCCCCAGGGAACAAGGGAGAACAGTCCGACCAACAAGCACATGGAATATATGTGAAGAGGCTGCAACCTGGCAAGAAAGAGCCAGATGAGAGAAGGCGACTCCACAGTGGTCCCATGGAGTCCCCTGCATGGGTGGCATTAGCCACTGACCAGCAGCTGCTCCCCCAGGCCTCCCTTCCCACCATCTGCAGCCTCCCCTTCCCCGGGGAGGGTGTTAGCCCCCTGCTCCCCTCAGAAGCAGAGCTCGGGTCAGATGTCCATGGGAGGGACCGTGGTACCGTCTGTGTCCCCCCCCATTAGCTACAGCGCTCTCTGGGGTGCAGGGGGAAGCTGTGGGGGGCGGAGCAGAGGCTGCTGGGAGGGCTGTGACTCAGGAGTGAGGCCATAGGGGAAAGAACCAGAAACGTAAGCTCTGGTTTTGTCTAATTGTACACACTAGGAAAATCGTATCACTTCTCCCTCCCTTCTCCCCTCTTCTATGGAAAACACAGGTGGTGATTTCTTCTACTCTTTGAAGGAGGAGGATTTCTGCCTCCTAAGATTCTTTTGAGAATTAAATGAGATCAACAAGAAGACAGTTTGAAACACTGACAGTACCATATAAACGTACATGTGCTTCAGTCTTTTCCAAGCTTTCAGAGGATTGAAAGAGTAGGTTTTCAAAGACTAGAATGCACACTATTATTAGCCAGCGTGCCGGCTTGAGAAGCAGGGCTTCTTAGACCAGGTGGGCGGGAAGGTAGATTTAAATTTGCCTTCAAAATGTCGGCTGCATCAAATCAGCAACTATACTGGTAGGAATTTACCTGCAAACGTGCTCATACAATATCACAAATATGTACGTACATTATTTGAAATAGCAGAAAGCTTGGAAATTACCCCCATGCCCATTAATGGGTTATAGACATGATGTGGTGCCCAGGCAACCTTTAAAACCAGCGAGGCAGTTCCTTGCATGCAAACAGAGGGGAATGCCAGTGAGTAATCCTGAACTGGAAAGAGCACTGTGGACAATAGTGGGTATAGCAGAGTATAGCAGGGGCAGTCAACCTTTTTACTCCTACCGCACACTTTTGTATCTCTGTTAGTAGTAAAATTTTCTAACCGCCCACCAGTTCCACAGTAATGGTGATTTATAAAGTAGGGAAGTAACTTTACTTTATAAAATTTATAAAGCAGAGTTACAGCAAGTTAAAGTATATAATAATAATTACTTACCAAGTACTTTATGTCGAATTTTCGCTAAGTTTGGCAGAATAAATCTTTACAAAACAACTTACTATAGTTAAATCTATCTTTTTATTTATACTTTGGTTGCTCCGCTACCGCCCACCATGAAAGCTGGAATGCCCACTAGTGGGTGGTAGGGACCAGGTTGACTACCACTGGGATAAAGTATAATCCTATTCAGAAAAAAACAGTGCATATAACTGCACAGAAAACCTCTGCAAGATATCACAAGGAATTGTTAACAAAGGTGCCCTGTGGGAGGTGAGGCTGGAAGGAGGCCCCTTAATTTCAGTGTATAAACCATCTGTTATAGTGAAACAGTTGTATCACAACCTATTTTTTACAAGCCTAATTTTGTTTTCTTTTTCTTTTTTTTATTTTTATTTTTACAAAGACAGAGCGAGAGTCAGAGAGAGGAATAGATAGGGACAGACAGACAGGACCGGAGAGATGAGAAACATCATCAGCCCCTCGTTGGGACACCTTAGTTGTTCATTGATTGCCTTTTCACACGTGCCCTGACCGTGGGCCTTCAGCAGACCGAGCAACCCCCTGCTCGAGCCAGCGACCCTGGGTCCAAGCTGGTGAGCTTTGCTCAAACCAGATGAGCCAGCACTCAAGCTGAAGACCTCAAGGTCTCAAACTTGGGTCCTCCACATCCCAGTCCGATGCTCCATCCACTGCGCCACCGCCTGGTCAGGCTGCAAGCCTAATTTTGTAAACGTGACTCCCCGTCAGAATAGCCCACAGTTCAAGGGTTGGAAGGACCCACTCTCCTCGTCCTGTACGGTAACCTCTGAGCTGGTTCACGGCTTGAGGTTGGGTTTTTGCTTTTTCTTGTAATTGTAGTAGCTCTGTCTCCGTCCCCGTCCCTGCCCAGTTACAGTGCATTCTCTGCCCTGCAGCCAGAGTGATTCCTGTAAAAGGTAGACCTGACCATGCTACGCCTTACTGAAAAACCCTTCCTGTCTCAGCATCGAATGGGAAGTCCTGCAGGTGGCCCACAGGCGCTACAGGACCTGGGCCATCCTACCCCACCCCCGCCTCACTGGCCCAGTTCCTTCTCCTCCCTGCTCCAGCGCCCTCGTGCTCTTGGGGTTCTCCAAACACCGAGCGTGCTCCCTCCTCAGGACCTTTGCACCTGGTTCCCCCTGAATGGACCCTTCTTTCTCCAAAGCATTTCCTTTGTTTAGAACACTCCTTGACCTCCTTCCAGACTCTTGACAAATGTCACCTTCCCTGAGCACCCTTACAGAGGAAGACCCCGTCTTACCTCCTTCTCCAAATCATCACCTTGTGGCACTTCTCATCACTGACCAACTATAAACTTATTTGCATATTGCAATAGAATGTTGACTATTTATTTGTTTATTGTCTTCCCTAGTCAATAAAATGGAACCCCGTGCCTGGAGGCACTGGGTGGTTTATTAGCTACTACGCCATCCGGGCTCAGCACAGCGCCTAGCACACAGCGGACCCCGGACAGATACAGAGAGGGGTTGTGGACCACAATCTTCCTTCCACTCCTCCGGGAGGGAAGTAGGCAGGCAATAAATCATAAC
Source organism: Saccopteryx leptura (assembly GCF_036850995.1). NCBI lineage: Eukaryota > Metazoa > Chordata > Mammalia > Chiroptera > Emballonuridae > Saccopteryx > Saccopteryx leptura. Next base: position 13,088,188 of record NC_089513.1, read on the forward strand.
TGAGTGGTTAACAGTGAGTCTGACAGCATGAACAGAACATCAAAGAGCACAGCACATCTTCTCTGGGTCCGCCCTAAAGAGGACGGGTTCAAACTACGGGTTGGTGGCGGTCCCTCCATCGTTCAAGTGCTGTCCCAGGTTGGACTCATTCCCTCCTGGTCCAATCTGGCACTCTTCCGACCTCCCTGTCTCAAGAATGCTACCACCATCTGCCATGTTGCTCAGGCCAGAAAATTAGTGTCCTTGACGCGCCCTCCCTCCCTGCCACTGCCAACCGCCACTGCCAGCCCTGCCCTCCCGCCGAGACAGGGCAGTCACTCACTCACTGGACTCCTTGCCGCCATCCTACCCCGCAAAGCCTCACCATCCCCCGCCCCCACCTGAGCTCTCCCTGCCCCCCACCACGGCTTTATCTGAAACGCACCTGGCTCTCAGTCCCCAGCAGCAGAATGTTTCCTCTGAAGCAAGTGGACCAGGCAGAACCCCCCCATGTCATTGACTCCCGCACCGCAGACCCTAACCAGCCCATTTTATCACTGTGGACCCTTGGCCAAAATGCCCGTCCCTCTCCTCCAGAAGACCACAGGGCAGGACAGGCTACTTGACCCCATGCCACACACACAAGTGATGCTGTCAGAAAGAGCGCCCTGTCCTTTGCAGGACGAGGGCTAGACTGCATGAGGCTGGGAAGAAACCACACAGCCACGGTGAAAGAAATCAACAGAGGTCTATTCCCTAGCTTGTACTCATTCTCAGCCTATTTACAGGAAGCGCTAAAAGGTGCAGATAACAACAACAACAGTAATAATGACAACTTACATTTATGGAAGGCTTACTATGCATCACACCCTTTCTAAGTCCTCCACATACATTACTCATTCAACCCTCATGAGAGTCCAGCGAAGCGATGTCATTATTCTCTCCTGTTTTGAGACAAGGAAACTCAAGCGCAGAGAGGCTACGACACCTGCTCAAAGTCACACAGCTGGTAAGTGACAGAGGCAGAATACAAGTCCAGCAGACCAGCTACAGGCTCAGATCTTACCCACTCTACTGTATCAGCCCAGGAGATTATTTCAGCTCTCCCCTTCCTATTCCGTGAGAGTCTAGGAAGGGCATGGACCATGAGTAAAGAGAGCGGGGCTCTCATTCAACAGCTAATTCACTTAGAAAAGATATGATATAAATGGAGAAGTTGGGTTACTTGAGTTGAAGGTCCCTTTCTCCTTAATCTTAGGCTGGCTTACTACACACGTGTCACTCAACTATGCCACTGATTTCATGTTCTTCCCAATGTTGTCATCCTGCTCCAACCAACCACAGATCATCACCCTGCCTCCTTCTCAGCAGAATGACAATTGTCCCAAGCGTCAACCAGCCCCTTTCCTGGTTGTGTCTTACTTGATTTATATCGTTACCATTAACCCTCTTATTTACAGGATCCAAATATTACCCATTTACCGGAGCCATTCAAATTCCCCTGTGGAATACAAGGTCCATGGGAAGCTAACAGTATGTTGAAATGTGCTGCCCATCAGCTAAGGAATAAGGAGGCTTTCGCTGGTCTAATATATCTTAAATTGTATAAGGACAAATATTGTGAAAATGGGAATTGTCCACTGCAAATGCCATTAAATCAATAAAATCAGCTGTATTCGGGGAAGACAACTATTTCTCTTCATTTATTTTTCTTTGAAAAAAAATTTTTTAATTTTTAAAATTTATTTATTTTAAAAAGGAAGAAGAAGGAAGGAAGAGAGAGAAACATTGATCTGCTGTTCCACCCATCCATGCATTCACTGATTGATTCTTGTATGTGCCTTGACCAGGGGTAGAACCCCTAAGCTTAGTGTACCAGGATGATGCTCTGACCAACTGATACACAACCAGAGTTAAAAATTCTTTCAAAAGAGGGTTAAAGAACTTTTTAAAACCATAAATTATTACACAGCAATAGTAAATCGAGAAATTATACAAATCAACCTACCTTATAAGGCGACTAAAATAGTATCTGAATATGACTTTAGCAGTTATTCCTTTTTCTGAAGACTGCTGCATCTTTAAAAATGACCTTGCACTTAACCAGCCACTGAAAGAGAAGAACAGCCACAGCAATAATTGATCAGTGATCCAGATCATTGGTTTCTTAATTTGGCTGTTTCTATCAAGATAGGATAAGTCATGCTGCAGCAACAAAACACCCCCAACTCCTTATGACAGCAATTGTTTTTTCTTGCTTATGTGACAGGCTCACGGCCATTCACTTCGGGTTCAGCAACTTCCTCACTACGGACCCAGGCAGACGGAGCAGCCACTATCTCAAGTCCACCAGAGATCATGGCAGAGGGTAAGAGAGGTCTGGAGGTCTGGAGCAAGTCACGTCGTGGCCCAGAAGGGATACACAGCATGATGGCAACACCAGCGACCACTCGATGGCCAGACCAAGTGACGCAGCCCACCGACCACATTGGGGCCAGGAAGTAGAATGTTACCAAGTGCCTGCAGGGAGGAGAGCCAGAAAGATCTAGTGAATACTAACAACTGCCTCATCGGTCCTTTGCAGTAATAATGCCAAGACCTTTCATTTCTGTAGCAGCATATCAGTTTCCAAGTACTACTCCTGGAGTTGCTTCTGCTTCTTGACCTATAACAAACTACTTTGCAATGGTATTTGAGTGAATAATCAAATAGATGAATAAACAGCCCTATTAAGTAAAAGTGACAATATTGCCGATCCTGCTTACCTAAGACTCAAAGACTGTTACAAGTGTCACCCAAGATCCCAGTGAGAACTCTCAACTGACATATCCTGATGACAGGCCCATCACTCAGAACATTCAGCCAGAGAAACCAAGGTTATACCTTGGAGTTATAACTTGATGGCAAGCAAGTTTGTGAGTTTCCCAACATCTTGGCTTTTATACCAAGGATCCTTGTGGATGTTTCCCTAAGGAACAAATGTATCTCTTGTAAAAGGCCTTGTGTGTTGGGTAGGACCCTAGAGGGTTGGAGAATGTCTTTATCTTCAGCCAGCTAGATTTTCTTTTGAAATGCAGCAAATAGTAGCCCCTATAGTAGGCACAGCATTTATAGAAACATCTAAGGGCGAGCGCTGAGGTGTGGAATCAGGACAGTGATCCTGATTCTGGCCTCCTCCGAAGTTGGGGAAAGAATGACTCTGGGGCCAGGGCAAGCCTTTCCTCTCAGCGTGACTGGCTCCTCCCGCCCCCGCCAGCACGGTTGCTAAGCAAGACCGGGCCTCTGTGTGCAGGCATGCACCAGCCAGCTTTCAAGTTCATGAAGACAGGACAAAGGGAAAGTCTGGCAGGAAAACAGGCGCTGAGCAAAATAAGTAGTTCCCAGAGACGGAGAAAGAGCCAGAGACCTAAACAGACTGCGAAGGAGTGAATTCCTGCAATAGAGATGTAGGAAGTCACCCTGAAAGGAAGGGGAGAATTCTAAACCATCACTGGCTGGTTATTCGTGTCTTTGGTTTTCCTGTGTAAGCCCATCAGTGACTCAGTGGTTAAGACATAGTTTCACCATAAAACAAACATTATATTTGACTTCTGATTCAAACTTTCCCAGCTGGAGGACGTGGACAAATTAGTTCACCTCTGAATATCAACTTCCTCGTCTGTAAAGATGGGCCTGCTACGGGCCGGGCTTTATGGTTCATTGTGAGAACTGTATGGGGCGGGAGATTTCGAGCTCTCCGCATAATGATCCTACGAGGTCTCACAGTAAGGAACGTTTCCACGGTTCAAACACATGTTTACTTAAGGGACTGTATGTACTTTATAAAGTAATGAAATGAAAATTGGAAGGAAAAAAGATAGTTACCAAGACTGACAATAAAAAATAAAAGCAAACAGGGATAAAGAAAAAAATGCATTTATCTCCTAGACAATGTTGGGGTCTACGTGGCTTCAAGGTCCACCGTCCATCTCTCCCTGGGGCTCACTCGGTGGCTCCCAATCTGTGGTGGCAGTGGCAGCAGCTGGAGGCTTGGACCAGCCCAGGTATCTGATTCTGGCTGGGGCCTGAGAACTTGCATTTCTGACAAGCTCCCAGGTGATACTTGTGTGGCTGTGTAGGGACCAGGCTCTCAGGACTGCTGACAACAGGCACAGTCCTCTGAGGCCTCAGATGGAGCTTAGTTGGGGGGGGGGGGGGCTTAGATGTGTAGTTTTCTTGGACATTTGGAATTTCAGTAACCTGTGGTTTGGAATCTCAGGGCTGACCCAGTGGCTCCTGTTGTCTCAGTTCCCCATGGAGCACCCAGGCTGGCCGGCGGCCTCTCCTGCCCTTCTTTGTTCCCTCCTAGTGGCAACTCTGCAGCTTGAGTTTGGGTTTGGGCTCCAGCCATCCTGATGTGTCCTTGCCAAGCGCCCGCCCAGGGCTTGGCACTCTGCCCATCAGTGCATTCGGCATATAGCGTGGGGTTTTTTGCTCTGTTCTTACTAGCCTCTTTTGCTGGGAACGGAGTTCTGGTCTTTGCTGGGCTGTGGGTGGGCTGTGGGTGGGCTGTGGGTGGGCTTCACTTCCTGGTTAGGTTCAGCTGTGCCTTGTTGGAAAGGCTGGTGCCCAGCGGTTCCGTATCTCTGCCGGGTTGGCTGCTGAGGGTGGACTCTACCCCTTGCCTGTCTGGGCTACTCTCTGTTGTCACCTTGCCACCTCCAAGCATGAGCTGTTACCCAAGTGGACAGGTGTCCGCTTATTCTGTGCCCTATGTTTTCTGCCTTGGCCCGAGAAGCTATCACAGAGTCTTGAGACAAAACAATTTAGTAGCCATTTCGACAGCTGTTTATTGGGCAGTACTACATGCCTGGCACTGCTTTTGGTGCTGGAGAGAGCTGCACACAGGACAGAAAATATCCTGCCTTACATTCCCATGGAGACCAACAAGAAAGAGAGAGCCTGCGACGCTGGTGTATGGGGACAATGCTCAACTGAGCTGCCTGGCCAGGGCCTGGGAAGGTCCATTTTAAGTAGAGGGACAAAACAGGCCTTATATAGGTGACCAGTGAGTAACAACCTGACAGAGAAGGGGGAGCAAGCCACCGAGCTACTAGGGAAATCTTGCAGAAGACGAGTGGTTAGTGGTCCCTTCCTCCGGCTCATCAAACTCCTCTCAGCCTGCTCTTCCTAGTTCCAGCTCCTAAAGGTTGGGGCAGCAGATGTCCTAGGATTCATCCCTGGTCTGTTATTTCATGCCCCTCCCAGCATGATCTGATTCAGCACTGTGGCTTTCAAGACCACTGGATCCAAGTATTCCAAAATTCCCATCTCCAGCCTTGACCTTGCCTCTGAGCTCCAGACAAACAGCCAACCACTTACCTAACATCTCTGCATGGATGTCTGAGAGGTCTTTTCACCTTAACTCGTCCGAAGCAGAAAGTTTGACTTTCCTCTCCAAACCCTGCTTCTCCTCTGATCTTTTCCATGTCAGTTACTAACATCACCATCTCCTCAGTTTCCAAAGCCAAAGCCTAGAAGTCGCCCTAACTCCCCCTTTTTTTTCACATTTCACATCTTATCCATCATGTTCTGACCATTCCAGTTCTAAAACATATCTAGACAACGACCTCTCAATCCCAGCCGCCACCACCCAGCCCAAGTCTTTGCATTTCTCATCTGAAATTCGATAAAGGTCACTGATTGATTGCCAGGCTTCTCACTCTGCCCTTCTTAGATCTGTTATTAATGTGGGAGACAGGGATTATTTTAAAATGTCAGATCATATCACTTTCCAAACAAAAGCAATCCAGTGACTTCCCATTTCAGAGACTCCCGTCCAGACTCCTTGCGTTGCTACCAGGTCCTCCATGGCCGGGCCCCGCCCCTTTCTCCCGCCTTCTTCTTTGCCCTTTCCTCCACCCCTCACCTGCATGATGCTTCAGCCTTCTCTCTGTTGTCTCAGTTTCCCACTGATGGCTCAGGATGACCTGTGGCCCCTCGTGCCCTTTGACAAAGCTCACTGTGTCTTGCCTTAGCTCCTGTGCACTGGCTGTTCCCTCTGCCTGAAGTTCCTTATCCTGGGTTTTCCCATGGCTGGCTTCTCCTGGCCATTCAGGTCTCAGATCAAATGGCCGCTCATCAGACAAGCCTTCTCCAAACCTGCTGAAACAGCAACCCATTCTATATCCTTCTTTCTTTCCTGACATTTATGGCCATCAGATTGTTTCTTGTTTATTTATATGTTTATTGCTGGTTTCCCATGCACACACACACACTAATGGAAGTACCATGGGAGGTTCTTGCTCCTATCATGCACTGATGTATCTCAGGACCTAGAACAATGCCTGGCAAGTACACGTTCAATAGATCATGGTTGAATAGATGGATACTTAGTATCTGATAAAAAGAGCTGCTATCTACCACCACATCTCCCTGGGAAGGAAGGGCTATCTAACTCAGAAGAAGAACAATGGCTAAGACATGAATTCCAGAGTCAGACTGCCTGGGTTTAAATCATGGGTCCACCTGAACTCTCCCCCTCAATCTCAAATTCCTTCCCTTCAAAGAGACATACTCTGGTTTCTCTTCAGATCGCATAAATCTTTCGCCTTTTACAAAGAGATATTCTGTGGTCCATCAGAACAATGGAATACTAGCCATAATAAGAATGAAGTACTGATACCTGCTACAGCGTAGATGAACCTCAAAGACATCATGCTAAATGACCGAAGCCAGGCACAAAAGGTCATACATTACACAATCTGTTTATATGAACTGTTCAGAACAGGTAAAGTCACAAACACAGAGAACAGGTGTCCAAGAACTGGGGGAGGGTAGCTAGCGAGTACCTTCTGAATTAAGAGGCATGAGGTTTCCCGTGGGGATGATGAAGATGCTGGAAACTGTATAGACAGACGTGGTGCTTGCACAACATCATGAACATGCTAAATGCCGCTGAATTGTTCACTTTATTTTATTTTATTTTATTTTTATTTATTCATTTTAGAGAAGAGAGACAGAGAGAGAGAGAAGGGGGGAGGAGCAGGAAGCATCAACTCCCATATGTGCCTTGACCAGGCAAGCCCAGGGTTTTGAACTGGCGACCTCAGCATTCCAGGTTGACGCTTTATCCACTGCGCCACCACAGGTCAGGCTCTGAATTGTTCGCTTTAAGTGATTAGTTTTATGTTATGTGAATTTTGCCTCAACTAAAAAAAAAATGGGGGTTTTATTTATTTATTTTTATTTTATTTTATTTTTTGGTGGTGATAAAGACAGAAAGAGTCAGAAAGAGGGACAGATAGGGACAGACAGATAGGAAGGGAGAGAGATGAGAAACATCAATTCTTCGTTGTGGCTCCTTAGTTGTTCATTGATTGCTAGCTCATATGTGCCTTGACCGGGGAGCTACAGCAGACCAAGTGACCCCTTCCTGGAGCCAGTGACCTTGGGCTCAAGCTGGTGAGCCTTGCTCAAACCAGATGAGCCCGTGCTCAAGCTGGTGACCTCAGTGTCTCGAACCTGGGTCTCCCACATCCCAGTCCAATACTCTATCCACTGTGCCACTGCCTGGTCAGGCAAAAATGGGGGTTTTAATAATGGTCCCTACTGCACAGGGACATCATGAGGATTATACGAGGTAATGCTGCAAAGTACGTCACAAGGTTGCTGACGCTCGCCAAACAATTAAGAAATTTAGCTCTTAGTAGCTCGTTTAAATCAACATAGCTTTATGAAACAATACACTATTTTCTTTCTTTTTTTTTTACATTTTACTGTAGGGAGAACTGGGAACCGTATCATGGATTTACATCAGTCCACGGACAGAATTTGAGAACCACTAAAATAAACAATTCTTAGAGCCCTGGCCGGTTGGCTCAGCGGTAGAGCGTCGGCCTAGCGTGCGGAGGACCCGGGTTCGATTCCCGGCCAGGGCACATAGGAGAAGCGCCCATTTGCTTCTCCACCCCTCCGCCGCGCTTTCCTCTCTGTCTCTCTCTTCCCCTCCCGCAGCCGAGGCTCCATTGGAGCAAAGATGGCCCGGGCGCAGGGGATGGCTCTGTGGCCTCTGCCTCAGGCGCTAGAGTGGCTCTGGTCGCAATATGGCGACGCCCAGGATGGGCAGAGCATCGCCCCCTGGGGGGCAGAGCACCGCCCCTGGTGGGCGTGCCGGGTGGATCCCGGTCGGGCGCATGCGGGAGTCTGTCTGACTGTCTCTCCCTGTTTCCAGCTTCAGAAAAATGAAAAAATAAATAAATAAATAAATAAATAAATAAATAAATAAATAAACAATTCTTAGAAATAAAATCACCTTTTGTGAAAGGCTCGTCTTAGAGAGCCGCCCTAACTCACTTACTAGACTGAAAACCCAAAGGGGAGGAGCTCGTCACAGCAGTCCTGTCCAGAGAGGGACAGAAGCAAAAGCCGAGTGAGTGAACGTGAGCCTTTCGGTTTTTCTCGCTAAAGTGAGAATGGCAACACATGCACACATCCCCCAAACAAACGGCAACAAAGCCCAACAGCAGAGAAAACCACCATGTTACCTGATTAGGAAAAATGTGTCCACCCCAAGATAGAATGGGCCGCTCCGAGAATAAAGGTACAGTGGATTCTTCAGCACTCTGGTTTTCCATTCAAGCTCATTATCTGTGACAGACATAAAAAGCAGTGTCTCATGGGAGAAAAATCATGCGATTTATCTTTTCGGAAATAGCGAGAGGAACACCTCCAACTTTCAGCTGTATGGGGAGGGTTTTATGCATCCCTATAATTCACTTACGGGGGGGAACTTGGACTGAAAATAAAAGGGGGGGACTGAAGTTCCTAATTGTAACTCTGTGCCGTCACAGTGGCCTCAGTCTGCTTGGGGCTCTAGCAACATCACCTGTTCAGGTACATCTGCGGGTCTCTTGCGAGATTCTTCCCACTACCCTGGCTTCCCTGCCCCATTCTGACGCGTGTCCACGGCCCCCAGTGAGAGACTGCCCCGGGAGTGCTTCAGGAGGGTAGCAGCTTGGAGGTCGAGAAATACTGATTTTGCCAATGCACGATATTAATTTATGCTTGCCTGTTTCTCCAGGAGGAAAAAAATGTTAGTTTCTGGTTTTATTAATCATGATGAGAGAAAATACAATACTTAGGTATCACTATTCACCTGGTCGGCAGTGCCAGATTTATACCTTGACGGGGGTAGAGCAGCCACGGGACACTGGCCCGGGAATTTACTTATGGGAGGTCACAGTCACACCTCTAAAGCAGAAGGAGGGCTGCGGCCTCCCATCCCACAGTCCAGCGTGATGCCCTCACACAAAAGATGCTCAGGAAGGCTCATCAGTTCGCACCCAATGACAGCCATGCGGTCATCTGACTGGTGTGTCCCGACATGACCCAGAGGAGGCTCAAGACCCGGATGCCATTCAGTGCAGGGCATGGGCTTCCTGGCGTCTTGGTAGTCCAGATGGCCGGCACATTCTTCTGCCAAGAAAAGCATTTCAGAGCACGGTCCACGGCTCCTAGAAATCCTGGGCGAGAGCAAAGGTGTCAGTGCCCACCCTGAAAGCCAGCCCAGCCCACATGCTGCCCCACAAACCAGAGCTAGCACACACGCCAGTGACCTAGCTGTTACCCAGATGCTCCCTCACTGTGACCCTGGACTAGCCAGGTCAGTTCTCCACAATTCCCTATTGATCTATATGTTGACCTTTAGACTTGGTCTCCTTCCCCAGTGAAACTTGACTTTGCCGAACAGACATAATTCGAGGTTGACGCCTACACTGCCTTGCACGGAATACACGGCCCAAGTTCAGGCCCCAAGACACCGATGCCTGACCGCAGTTCCATGTTAGAAAGGGGTGGGGGGAGAGGAACTTAGACATCGGTGAGACCAGCGTTTTTCTAGAAATGGTATCTCTGGTCTTCTCCCAAGAATGAACCACTTGCAAATAACATCCCTACCAGTCAAGGTACAGGTGTGAAAACAGAGGGGCAGGTGGCCCAGAACTAAGGGTATGGGCCTTCCAGGCAGACATTCCTGGCTCTGAGTCCGGCTGTTACACAGAGCTGTTACTCTCGCTCTGTGACCTCCGGCAAGTAAATTAACTTCTCTGTGGCTAGTTTTTCACATCTGCCAAATGAGAATCGGAGTGGATCTTTAATCACAGGACTATTGTAACAAACAGGTGAGATAGATAGTAACATAGCTAGGATGCACACTATTTTAAGCCCTACGGCTTTAAGAATATAGTTCATCCCTTCAACTTAATTTATTTCCCTTATTTTTTAAATTTAATTTAACTCGTTCTAAGAGCCAATGGGGTGGCTCCAAAGTTCAAGCTATCGCCAAGAGACTCATGTTTTCTCCTGAACGTCGTTTGGCGCCTTAAACATTAAGGGCACCGGAAGTCCTTGCAGAATTCAGATTTATCACAAGCAAGAGCTGGCTTCTAACCAAGCTCTGGAAAGCAAATCAATTTCTTACATAGAAGAATGTAATTGCCTAACATTTTGAGGTTCCAGCCATAACAGTGCCCTTTCCACTGGAATGGCTCTCAGATGGGCCTGCCAAAGGCACACAGCTCAGCCTCTGGGTTAGAGGACTTTTCACTTGGCAGGAGTTGGCAGGGCCCCAGCACAACGAGCAGTCCACACTGAGCACCCTCTGGCTCCCCTCTGTGCCCCAGGAAGCCACAGACTGAGCGGAGAGACACAGGACCTGGGTTCTGCCGGGGTCCACCACATCCTTAGCCTCCCTGGGCCCGTTTCCTCACTTTGCAATTAAGCACACTTCGGGGCAGGGTTCTTGTGAAGTTTTGAGAACGTTTTTCAGACATCTGGCTCAACGCCTAACTTGGCAAGCAAATACTGAATACACACTGCTATCATTAATTTCTTTCTTTCCAGCTAAAGTTGACTTGTGGGTCAACTTAATGAGCAGCTGCTTAGCAAATCTTCGGAAAAGCACTGGCCGCTAGGGAAGACGGCCTTCCTGAGCGCCACTTCAAGCTTTTGTGAGTGGAAAAGAACAGGAGCACCAGGAGGGGCAGGTCAAAGGGTGCAGGTGGTCATCCCGGGCCATCACCCGGGACCTAGTTAGAAATGCATTCTCAGGTCCAACCGCTGACCTACTAAATCAGACTCTTTGGGGGTGAGAAGCCCCGGGAGATTCTGATGGTCGCCAGCTTCAAGAACTGCTGGCTAGGATAGGGCTTTAAAAGCCTTGGCAACAGCCCCTGGCTGGGTAGCTCAGTTGGTTAGAGCATCGTCCTGATATACCAAGCTCAGAAGTTTGATCCCTGGTCAGAGGACATACAAGAATCAGCCAGTGAATGCATAGATGAGTGGAGAAACCAATCAATGTTTTTTTATCTCTCTCTCTAAAAATCAATAAATTTAAAAAAAATTTTAATTCCCTGTGGAGCCTCTCAGTTGCCGTTACCATGAGCCCACCGTAAGCAATGCGTACAGAGCAGGAGAACGCTGAGGTCCTCAGCGACTTCTTTCACAAAAATAGCCTCAAACATTCGCGCGTATTTTCCTCACGGAAACAGCAGAGGACAGGCTCCTGTAACAGGGAACCACACTGAGCAAATGCAGTGATTATTTGGAGGATGAAGAACGAGGAACCTGAAATACCCACTCAGGCCCCGAGCCTCAGAAGACTCAGCGGTCTCATGTCGATTTGACTCGCTGGGAGCATGAGCGCGGCGGGAAGAGAGGCTGAAGCGGGTCTCCCACCTCGATCTCTACGCTCAAACACTCAGGGATGTGGCATTTCACTCTGATGGTGTGAAGTACAAAAAAAATGCTACGCTACAGAACACGGAAACCCCCTATTTTGAGGCCTCCGTTAAATATAGCTATTAAAAAAGCTAACATAAGCTTGGTTTCCCAATCATGGGGAGTGTCCTTTTGGGTGAAGAAACTAGAATTTCAGTGGCTGATTCTTGACACCAAACCAGGTGTGTCTGTCCTAAATCCTGTGATCTGGCCTTAAAAAGCAAGGCTCTTGGGCGAGCCTTCTACCGATGACCAGCTGTGGTGGATTTAGTTAACTGTAGGCTCACCCTCAGTGTGACAGTTAGAAGCACACAGCAGTTCGCTGGAACCCAGTCTAACTCCGGGAGGTCAGTGTAGCAAGACCACACTGAGAGCCTACCCATACCCCTCTCCTGGCCTAACCCAAGAGAATGAGAAAAGGAACAACCAGGAGGGAGGAGGTAAGGACACCACCTCAATTAATTCCTTCAACAAATCCCTTCCTATGCCCCCATTTTACACATGTGGAAACTGAGGTTCCTAAAGACCAAACAACCCGACTGAGGGCAGAGTTGGAAAGTGAGGCAGGTTTGTATGGGGACTGCTAAGCTTGAGCTCTCTGTGCCTTACCCACTGTGGAACTTCTATCAGGGAACTAGGGAGCCAGCCATGTAAGAAATAATTGAGGGGTTCTGAGCCTCGGGGAAGGCCATCACACCTGTCCTCAAAATTTGATGGGGCTGTCATCGAAACAAGAGAACAAGTAAATTTCTTTTCTGAGGCCCCAGAGGGCCAGCCCAGGGCCCCCGCGTAGAACACGCGGGCAACAGAGACTGACTCTGCACAGAAGCCTAACAACGAACACTGCCCGTCACGGCGGGGTCCAAGGGAGCCCCCAATCTGGTCGCCGGCTTCCGATCTGGGGACTACCAACATGTTCCTTGTAGCTTTCCTTGTTGTTGGGTTTTTTGTTGGTGTTGCTTTTGTTTTGTTTTTTTGCCTGAAGATCCAAACAGAATCTGATGATGTCATGAGGATGCCCTCTGAAGGACAAGGACAATTGTGTGGACCTACGGAGGCTCTGCCAAAAATTATATCACATGTCCTGAAGGTGTATACATGACAAGGCTATTCTTGCTTCAGGTTGTGTGTGTGTGTGTGTCTGTGTGTGTGTGTGTGTGTCTGTGTGTGTGTGTGTGTGTGTGTGTGTGTGTGTGTTCTCTTTGCTTTGCTTATGGGCAGGTGGAAATGAAGGTAACGCTCCCGATTTTTAAGTAAAAGACAACACAACGTGATTCCCTGAGATCCAGCCTCTTGCTACACTATGCAGGTATCTGTTTCTGGCTCAGATGCACTCTTCTGTGTTTTAATCAGCTGTGTTGCATACTCACTTCCCCCGCCCCCCACGCCCCGGCTTCATGTACATGTAAATCATTTACCGTGGCCATGCCAGGAAGGTTCTGTGAGTCATCTGTGTGGCTATGACACTGAAAATAGACATTGAGATCACGGACTTGTTCCTTAGAGGATTACTACAGAGAAACCCAAGCTCTGCGCTGACCTAGTCTTGAGTAGCATGGAAACACACTGGATAACTGTACCTGAGAAATAAAGCACTGTTTTTAGGGACCTCGCCTTAAAGCAGAGGTGGTGAACCAAGTCTCGGTTGTGAATTGCGGAGACCCAACCTTCACATGGGCGTTGAACATCCTCTCGAGTCCAGCCCTGTTGGAATTCTTTTCCAGTCATCTAAGTCACCTCTCAGGAGTGTCTTAGTTTATTAAAATGCCTACTTTTTCCTCTGCTCGGGGTTCCTGTCAGCGAGAGATGAGCCAGGCAACCCGTCCACTGTTGGGTTTCCAACCCGATTCTGGTTCCTGGTCCACTCCTCTCTGTCGCTCTCAAAGGCAGACTCCCGTAAGTGGCCGAAGGTGCCCCATGTGCGGGGGACGCCCCATGATCTGACCGCCACACCCCGGCTGCCACATACGCAGTCCCAGCCAGAGGAAGGACGAGGCCAAGCAGGGTGAGGAACCTGCAGGGAGAACACAGACACTGTGGACAGGCCTTCCCTCACCCCAACACCATACCAGTGAGATGCAGAGAAATCGGCCGGCAAACACAAGGCCACTTGAGCCCCCTACTGGGAGACAGGTAAATTTCTAACACTCTTAAATGTGGGAAGTAGCTCTCTAAGAACAAATAAATGAAAGAAATTACAAAGTAAGAGATTAATGGATTTCACAAAAGCCTTTATTATAATTGTAAAAAAAAAAAAAAATTAAAATTGGCCTGACCAGGCAGTGGTGCAGAGGATAGAGCATTGGACTGGGATGTGGAGAACCCAGGTGCGAGACTCCAAGGTCGCCAGCTTGAGCACGGGCTCATCTGGTTTGAGCAAAGCTCCCCAGCTTGAGCCCAAGGTCACTGGCTCGAGCAAGGGATCACTCAGTCTGCTGTAGCCCCCTTCCTCCCCCATCAAGGCACATATGAGAAATCAATCAATGAACAACTAAGGAGCCACAACAAAGAATTGATGTTTCTCATCTCTCTCCCTTTCTGTCTGTCTGTCCCTATCTGTCCCTCTCTCTGACTCTCTCTGTCTCTGCCACACACACACACACAAAATCGGAGATAAACCAACAGCAATGAAAATGAAAATATCTCCCAATATTTGCAGCTGATATAAGGATTCATATACTTTATATAATGAACTTAAAAAATATCTAAGAAACCAAATAGCACACACACATGGAAAAGGGAGAAGAGACTGTGAACAGCAGAGGAATAAACTTAGGGGGAAAAACCCTCATTACCAATTTTTAAAAATGCAAACTAAACCAACTTACTTATCTATCAAATTGGTACAGTTTTTATAAAGGTAGCTGTGGATGCTGGCTGGTGACAGGGTGATGAAGCAGACGCCTCCTACTAGGGGGCAGTTCAAATGAGGTTTTCAGGAAAGCATCGTACCAAGTGATTCAAGCTAGGGACCAGCAATTCTGTTAGTTACTCATAAGAAGCAAGGCAAAATGCAAACAAGAAGTAACAGGCAAGACCACTGAGCTGTTTGTGAAAGAAGCCATCCCTCAAATAAGAGAAATTCGTCTTCAGTGGTCACACGATAGGAACAGGAATACTATATTTCCCCATGTATAAGACGCACTCTTTTTCGAAAAATTTGGGGTCTAAAAACTGGGTGCATCTCATACAGTGGTTGTGGCATTTCAAATGCCATTTGTAATTGAAGACAAAAGAAATATATGAAGATAGTGATTCGTCATCAGACACAGATGAGGACAAGCTAATGGATGGGAGTTTTGACAGTGATGAGGAACTGTATGAATTTTACGATGAATAAAACTTGAGTTCAACAACTTTATGTAATACATTTTTTTCAAATTTCAGGCCCCAAAATTAAGGTGTGTCTTATACATGAGAGCGTCTTATACATGGGAAATACAGTATTTGGGGACAGGGTACTTCTCTCAGGGACCACAAAATCCAGTCACATCTGGGTGTGGCCAGCCTACCTCGAACTCCTGCATTTTCTTGTTTAGGGTGAATGGTAATCTCCCTGCACATGGGGAGCATTGGCCAGACATCTTTCAAGGACTAAAGATTAAAGGGCTCAGTGTGGCTGGTGAGTAGGAGTTGATAGAACAGCCCCCACACACACATCCCAACCGGGTATAGCAGATGCCTGTACTCACAGACACATGGCCACAAACGCGTCAAGGGGGAACGTTCCAGTAGCACACCTGGCCACACCCCCACCAGGCGAGGAGGAAGCATTCATTGTAAAGAGAGGAGGAGCCAAAAAGGAAGCATTTCTGAATCTTAAAATATCTACCAAGAGAGAGAGAAAAAAGATTGTATTAATAACACTTGCCTATAAATACTTTATATTTTTTCCAAGTGTTTTCATATCTCTTATTTCAAAACACAAGACTGACATTAGAAAGGGCTGCTGGCTTTTAATATACTGCTCACAAAAATTAGGGGATATTTCAAAAATGAATATGAAGCTATAAAATATCCCCTAAGCAGTCTACATCCAACTTGCTCCATGTGACAACAGAGGTGAAGACTGGAGTCATGTGTCTTAAACTGCCCAGGTTATAATATTTTGTTATAAGGCTTCCTTTTTTATTTTTAATTTATGGATTAATTTTAGAGAAACAGAGAGAGGTTGTTATAGGACCCCAAGCAGAGCAAGATATGCCACCACAAAGTACCTAGAAGAATGCCGATGGGGGAAAGCTATTACCAGAGATAACTTTGATCTGAATGATCCATCTACACGGCAAGGCAAATAGCTAATTACTGAACATCTGTTCTTCTTGTCCTGTGATTTACTCTCCTCTCCTTGGAAGTCCCAGGCCCCAATCCCATTCCTTAGCCCAGGATGGCACATAAGCTTCAACTTTCCAACATGTCCTTGGGCCTCATATTTTTATGGGGATCCCATACATTTGAAATTAAAAATGTGTTTTTCTCCTGTTAACCTATCTTATGTCAGTTTAATTATTAGGCCAGTTAAAGAACCTAGAAGGGTATAAGGAAATTTTTTTTTCTTGCCCAACAAACCCTGGGAAATGGAACTCGGTAAGCGACACTGAAATAAGAAGACATAAATTGTTAGGGCCAGTAATTGGGTTTGTAATCATCACACTCAAATTTTACCCAGAATCTTAACACCCTGGTGTCACATATTTTCATTTTCAAGAACCCACACAAAGTCTGCCGGTTGAAATTTTACAACACCCGACGGCCGCCACACTGCAGTTTGTGCAATCTGTGCTGCTTTGCCCAGTTTTCTTCCCTCGCTCTGCCATACTGGGCTCTTTCTTTTCGGCTTATCTGCTGTGGCCTCCATGTGTTAGCTCCCTGCCCTCTAGCTCCAGATGAGTCAAGTCTGCACGAACAGCTTCCTCCTGCTATTGCCTTGCTGGTTCCCCCACATCTGTAGGGGAAATATTGGCAACTCCATCAAAGAGCTGTAAGGAATAGCTAACAAATCCTTTCCAGATGCGAACCTTTCCCCCTGGGCCTGACACGCCCATCTCTATCCGCTGCCTCTGTGCAGAGGCTGGAGAAGTGCTTTGGCAGCAAAGACAAAGTTATATCCACCATGCCAGCTCTGCTCACCCTAATCCTTTTTCCCGTTCCTCAGAGAATCATTAAAATATCTTTATAAAAAGAGAACAGATTGGTGGTCAGCAGACTGGAGGGGGCTGGGGGGATGGGCGAAAAAGTTGAAAGGGATTAAGAGGTACAAATTGCCAGTTAGGAAAATAGTCACGGGATGTAAAGTGCAGCACAGGGAATATAGTTGGATAACACTCTAATTACTACGTATGGTGTCAGACTAGTACCAGACTTACTGGGGTGATCACTGCATAGTTATACAAATGTCTAATTACTATGTTGTACACCTGAAACTAATCCAATAGTGTATGTCAACTGTAACTGGAAAATAAATTAAAAATATGTCTTCATATTGATAATAGTTTCTAACCTCCCATTTTATTCTAATCTCAACTCTGACTAATAAGTTTAGCATTTAAAAAAAACTAGATTAACTGATAAATCTCTTAAATAATAATGAACATGAATTCAGATTTAAGAAGTCATTTATTCACTTGAAATGCTAATGTAATAACCACTCTGCAAATTTATCTTTGTTGCTAGGATATTTATGACTTATTCAACAAGAGTTGAAACTTAAATTTGATTTATAACAATTGGTTTGCTTTTTAACAGCACATAAAATATTTGCCTAGCCCAGGCTGGATGGCTCGCTTGGCTGGAGCATTGCCCTGCAATGCAGAGGTGGCTGGTTCGGACCCTGGCCGGGGTACATACAGAAAGAGATTGATGCTTCTATCTCCCCCTTACCCCCCTTCCTCTCTCTGGATTCAATAAAAATAAAAGATTAAAAAATAGAAAAAAGCCCTGGCCGGTTGGCTCAGTGGTAGAGCGTCAGCCTGGTGTGCAGGAGTCCTGGGTTCGATTCCCGGCCAGGGCACACAGGAGAAGCGCCCATCTGCTTCTCCACCCCTCCCCCTCTCCTTCCTCTCTGTCTCTCTCTTCCCCTCCCGCAGCCAAGGCTTCATTGGAGCAAAGTTGGCCCGGGCACTGAGGATGGCTCCATGGCCTCTGCCTCAGGCACTAGAATGGCTCTGGTTGCAACAGAGCTACGCCCCAGAGGGGCAGAGCATCGCCCCCTGGTGGGCATGCCATGTGGATCCCGGTCGGGCGCATGTGGGAGTCTGTCTGACTGCCTCCCCGTTTCCAACTTCAGAAAAATACAAAAAAAAAAAAGAAAAAAATAAAATATTTGCCTAGATAACTAGATAATGCACCCAAAGCTGTAGGACTAATCACAAATTCAGAAGACAGTGTAAGGTTATTGAAAACCAATTGCAATAGAAACACTTAAGGACTTTTAATACTGCATGTGATATTGTGATATAATAAGAAATATATATTTGGTCTTCATCCCCAGTTCCTGGTTCAGAGCTTCAAAGCCCTTGGAATTTCCTGAGTGTTAGGGGTGAGAGGATCATCTGTTTTTATTCGTAATAAGCTCCTTTCAACCATACTTGAACTCACGCTAGAGTCCTGGAGGGTAGGGGCTGGTTCCCTAAGAACCAACCATGTGGTTAGAAGATTGGAATTTTCAGCCCATCCCTGACTTCTGGAAACGAGAGAGGGGCTGGCGATTGAGCCAATCACCAGTGGCCAACGATTTAATTGATTGTGCCTAATGGAAACTCCATGAAAACCCTAAACCAAGGCATTCCGAGAGCGAGAGCGTTCATGTTGCCAAACACATTGAGCTGGGAGGTGGTACACCCTGAAAGGGCATGTGTGTGTGTGCCCCTTCCAACATACTTTGCCCTAGGTAGTTCTCCCCTTTGGCTCCTCCTACGTTTCGTCCTTTATGCTAAGCCAGTAATAGTAAGTAAAGTGTTTCTCTGAATTCTGTGAGCCATTAGAGCAAATTAACAAACCCGAGGAGGATGTCGTGTGAACCTCTGATTTGTAGCCAAGACAGAGGTGCGGGTAACCTTGGGACCCACTACTTCCGATTGGCACCTGAAGTAGGGGGCAGTCTTTTGGGAACCTGTGAGGTCAGCACTACCTGTGGGTAAATTAGTGTTAGAATTACCTAATGTGAGTGGGAAGCCACACATTTGGTGTCAGAAGAGTTCTCTGAGCAAAGAAAGTGTTTTCCTTTTAATATGTCATGTTAGTTCTTATTTGGATGACCAGACTAAATATAAAAGACACTAGTCATAACAATTTCAGGCTTTAAAGTTAGCCAATTCTTCGTTTGAAAAGTTTGAAAGGGTTAGAGACATCAAACCAGTTTCCACATAGACTAAGATGCTTGGTTAAGATCCGAAGTGATTGTAAGGCCACAGAGCGTTGGCTCCAGCCTGAACGTTCTTGTCCACCCCTCTCTGCACAGAGGATGGGGGGGGGGGGGTACAGGGACATAAGTGATTTGCCCAGGATCACACAGCTCGGAGGTGACAACCAGGACCAAAGCTAGGCGCTTCCCACTGATCCATGACCACACTTGGGCCCCACACAGTCCTAGTTCAGCATGGCATCCTGGGTGGGCAGCTGACAGAGCTCCGTATGTGGCAACAGAGGGCACTGGCAACAGAGAAAGGGACACCGCCTACTTGCTTTCTCCAAGCCCCCCCCCCACCCTCCCACCCCCACAGCTGACTGTGAGGGCAGATGCTCTAAGATTAAACTGTCATTGATGGCATAAGGATTCAGTCCCTACGTTATTCTTACTGACTTTCTCTTCCTTCCTACTTTTTCCCTTCCTGTGCCACCACCACCACTCCCAAGACCCCCGAAACTCCATGAGTCTCGGTTTATTGCACTGATCAGGATGGAAGGTTGGTTCGATCTGGAAGCAATGGCCTTTCTTGGCTCCAAGGAGTTGGGGTTTTTCTGCTGAGACAAGAGTTTCACCGGGTATGTTTTTGGACCTACCCAGCTGAGACATTGCAGTCACATCGTCTTCCGCACAAGAATCAGGGACACACATGCCCACACTGTAGTCAACGCCACCCTGGGAAACACAAGGCCACAACATTCCTTAACGATAGTGTTCACAGAACACACCCAGGATGGTTTCTAAGTAAGTAAGGCTGTGGCTGCTCTACCAATGAATTAAACACATTAACACATTGAGCAGGAAGGAAGGAAGGGGGAAGGGAGGGAGGGAGGGAGGGAGGGAGGGAGGGAGGAGAGAGAGAGGAGAGGAGAGGAAGGAAGGAAGGAAGGAAGGAAGGAAGGAAGGAAGGAAGGAAGGAAGGAAGGAAGGAAGGAAGGAAGGAAGGAGGAGGGGAGGGGAGGGGAGGGGGGGAGGGGAGGGGAGGGGAGGGGAGGGGAGGGGAGGGGAGGGGAGGGGAGGGGAGGGGAGGGGAGGGGAGGGGAGGGGAGGGGAGGGGAGGGGAGGGGAGGGGAGGGGAGGGGAGGGGAGAGGAGAGGAGAGGAGAGGAGAGGAGAGGAGAGGAGAGGAGAGGAGAGGAGAGGAGAGGAGAGGAGAGGAGAGGAGAGGAGAGGAGAGGAGAGGAGAGGAGAGGAGAGGAGAGGAGAGGAAGGTTTGCTGACTTCTTTGGAGATGGCTTTTCCATAACAGAGCAGTTCTGTCATGTAGCTGAGTATTTAGAAAGCAGCCCCGTGTGGGAGAGTCTGCCCCAGAATATCACTCTCCCATATTAAAAGTTAACATTCTTACAATTTTCAACAATACTGCCAAGTTGTCATTTCTTCTTGGCATGACACAATGTATCAAGTAACGATTTTACTAATAAATCAAACCAATGATTAGAATGCCTGTTCCAATAAAGCAAAGATCAAATTATAAAGAAAGACTTCTGGGATGCTTCTAAGCCTATCACTTGCATGGTTATGTAGGCCTGACCTTTCGCTCCGATATCAAAAACAATAATCTACTTTTAAAACAGGATAGACATTCATATAGACTGATTAAACCCTGAAGCAATCATCATAATTCTCAGGGGGATAAATGGAGCTGGTGGTAATCTTCCTATGTCCCATGGTTAATCATTATAAGGCTGTTTTATGGTATTACTATCAGAGAGCTTAGATTTTTAGTTATTTTATAGTATTGTTATTAGCCAACCAGTAATGTATTTTCTTTTAGTGTTGTGACACGCATAACATCTATCTTTATATTTAATAGGAGGCTGTGCTTTTACTAGATTTTTCCCCCATCAGTAAAAGAATTAACATGCTTTAGAGATAATGAGTCCTGTGACTTCAGTCAACTGATTTAGTAATATAGCCATAAAAGTCCCCAGCCTATCTGCTGAGATAACCTCAAATTCCTATCTTGCAGCTCGTTTTCTGGGACAAGATTATGGGTAAAAGTCCACCCTCCCTTTGGTATTCCACAAACTGATGCTAAGTCCAGAGTTAACGCCCAGGAACATTGGCTGGGGCTTGACCTTGGATTCCCACCAAAGCCCTCCAGAGGCCTTGCCCATGTAACAGTAGGAAGAACATCTGGAGGCCTGGGTGGTTGGTGACCCACTGCCTCCTATAATGTCCCATGCTCAGAACACACCAGCAACCTTCTGCCACTGTTTAAAATTTAGTTTTGAACTTTTTGCCAAACATTTTAATTGCTGTTTTTTATTTTTAATTAAGGAAAGCATTGGCAGAGCTGTGATGCTGTGCACAGGCCCCCGCGCTCACCTGCAGGACACGAAGCTTGCAGTACTGCCCGTGGAAGCGCCCCGAGGGAGCGCGGGTGGAGAGGCACTCACTGTAAGATCCCAGCCTGTCCACGTTTCCGTGGAGAACGTTGCTCCCAAGTTTCCCGACAGAGTCGTACACTGAATTTCAAAGTAAAAGAGGTGGGCAAAGTTAGCTTCCTTGTGTCACTTTCAAATGAATTTATAGGTACTCAGTGCCACCATTTATACCTATCAAAGTTAAATGACAAAAGAGAGAGAGAGAGACAGGTGTATTCAGATGACACTCCCTGAGCCTGCACTTTGCATCCACAGTCCCTCTCATTGTTGAGGGAGAACAGTAACATATGGTCTCGTATCGTTTGCTATGTATCCTCTCATATGTAGGTGTTCTTGTTTTGTGTAAGTGTATTTTTAACTTATAAAAATGACCTTGTGCCTCAGACCTCCTGCTTCTACATGTGACTCAGTGCTATATTTACACTAATTCCTTGTGTTTCTGTGCTCCTCTATCCAGAGATGCTAACTGCTGCATAGCCGTTTGCCACTATCTCAGACTTAGCCATTCCCCCAGTGCACACGTGGATGGCCTCCAACCCATAAAAACTCATGGAGCCTGACCAGGTGGTGGTGCAGTAGACAGTGTTGGACTAGGTTGACACGAAGGATCCAGGTTCGAAATCCTGAGGTCCCCAGCTTGAGCACAGGCTCATCTGGTTTGAGCAAGGCTCACCAGCTTGAGCCCAAGGTTGCTGGCTTGAGCAAGGGGTCACTCGGTCTGCTGTAGCCCCTTGGTAAAGGCACATATGAGAAAACAATCAATGAACAACTAAGGTACCGCAATGAAGAGCTGATGCTTCTCATCTCTCCCTTCCTGTTTGTCTGTCCCTATCTATCCCTCTCTCTGTCTCTGTCACACACACACATACACACACACACACACAAAAAAAAAACTCACGGAGACCAACTCAACTGCATCCCTGTACAGACCTACTGAGAAGATTTCACTCTGACTCAGTCCCACACCCGTGAGTGAGGCTCTGGGTCACAAGGTGCACAAATCCTGGGTCCATCGCCCCAGACTGCCTTCTACAGGGTTCTGCTCCCACGATGCTGCTTCCTGCTTTCTCTTTATTGTTGTCCAGCTTTCTCATTTGGGGCACTTAATGAATATAAAATAATATCCAACTGCACCAATAAATAGGATGGCCCACCATCCTCCGACTCCGCCGTTTCTTTACCATCTGCCCAAATCCAATGGGAACCTGCATGGGCCAGGCGGCTGCTTTGATAGTGACAGCCATGGCTCCTGGCCTTACAGTTGCTCTAATGTTCATTTCTCTAATTACAAATAAGCCAGGACAGTTTTATCAGTGAGCCATTTAAGTTTTCTCTTCTATAAAGTACTTGCTTGTCCCCTTTACCCATTTTTTTTTTACAGGATATTCTCTTTTTGATTTGCTCGAGCTCATTAAGTATTCTACATATCAGTCCTTATCTACCTGAGTCATTGAAAATATTTACTCTTGGTGATGCCTGTCATTGGATAGAAATCCATCCTTTGAGCCTGCAGTTTTTGGTCTAGTCTCTGAACAACCTTTGTTCCAGTCAAGAGAGGCTAGATAATTTTCTGGGCTAACTCAAAATAAAAGTGCAAAGCCTCTTATTTTAAAATTACTAAGAATTTCAAGAGGGTGCCAGAAAATCACACTAAAAGCAAGCTTGGGACCCTTTGAAGCGTGGGTCTTATGTGATTGCAAAGGCCACATGCCTATGAAGCCTATGATGCCCCATAGTTTTCCTGGCTCTAATGCCAAAACCATGTGGTTTTGATTACTCTGAATTTGTAGCATATTGAGTATTCTGCTATAAGTTTCCCCCATACACACCCCAAAGTTGAGCTAGAGAGTGATGGACCATTAATCATTTATACAAAACTTCAGAAAATGTGTGTGAGAAAATTTTCAGACATTTCAGAAAAGTTCAAAGTTTATTGAGCTCTTCAAAACATCCAACAAGAATATGGATTGATATTGCTTCAAATTTATAAATTATATGGAGGGAAACTGACATTATTTTTGTCTTATGCCATTATTGGATATTATGCAACTCATTCAAATCTACTTTTGGGTTCTTATAATTTTATATTTTTCCTTGGTGATCTTAAAACAGATTACATAGACAATTCCTAGATAGTATATTATTGGCTATTTTTCTTGATACACTATCTAAAATAATTGTGTTATTTTTAATTATATTTTCCAATTGATTGTTGCTGGTATGGAAAAATGCTATTGATTTTTGTCATTGGTTCTGGTACCTGGCAAATTTGTTGAACTTTGTCATTAGTCCTGCACTCTTATTTCTTCCTCTCTAATCTTTATCCTTTTTTCTTTTTCTTCCATCATGACAGAAGCTGATGGGGTCCCCAGAAGCTGCTCCTACTCTACCTTCCCCATCACTGTCACAGGACATCAGTCCTCTCCCAGGGCATGTGTGGAGCAAGTCAAAGCCCAAACCAAAGCTCGGTCTTCATTTGTCTGACGGTGGCCCCCTGAGAGGCTGCAGAATGACCACCACCTTGGAGGCTGTCTAGACCTGTCCGGTTCTCCGCCTAGTGGGTCCTTGGCCTTCCTCTCCATCCGGTGCACTGCACCATAGTTTTCTTGAAAAGCTCTGCTTTCTGCTGCAGCTTGCCAGAGCTGGTGTCTGGTTTAACCCCAGGCTCCTTCCTAACTGATATTCCCAGGGGCACGGCACCCAGCCTCTCAGCGTCTTTCCCAGGTACACACAGCACACACTGAGCTGTGTGGCCGTGATGCTTGTAAAGGCCAAACTGGGGAACAAACTGTCAGGTTGAACCACATGACAACTCCATTGTATGGGGGGAAAAACAGTTTAATGTTGGCAATTTCACATAGTTCAGCTGCAGTTAGGTACAGGTCATGTGAGCTATGGTACTTCCATATTTTATAAAGCTATGTAACCACTAAAATGAGATCAATCATATTTGTTATTGAGGGAAATGCTCTGAGGCATATTATATGAAAAAGAAATGTTTAAAGATAATAAAGATATTTCTCGATTTTACAAAACAATATATCTCTAGTGGATAGATATGCACAAAAATGCAAGAAGAAAATTCCAGAAAGTTCTAGAAGGAGACACACCCATTGATAACAGCAATTTTCCAGGAAGGAGACTGAGAAATGAATGAGGGAACAAAAGACTTGAACATTGTCTATATTGTTTTGATTCCTTTACAATGAGGAGAGATACATATATATATAGTAAATATGCTATAGCAGCCCCCCCTCCCCCTTACCCACAGGGATGTTGCAAGGCCACCCACGCCCAGTAGATTCCTGAAACTGGAGATAGTACCAAACCCTATGGATAGTAGTATGTTTTCTTTTCCTGTACATGCATACCTATGATAAATTTAATTTATAAATTAGGCATAGCAAGAGATTAAGAACAATAACTCATAATAACAATATATTGTAATAAAAGTTATGTGAATGTGCTCTCTCTCACTCTTTCAAAATATCTTACACTCTGGGCTCACCTTGTCACTTAAATAAGGAAGCATTTGACGGCTTCTCTGTGGCCTTTCCAAATTGCCATCATCACTACTCTTGTGCTTTGAAGCCATTATTAAGTAAAATAAGGGTAACTTGAACTCAGGCACTGCGATCCTACAACAGTCGACCTGGTACCTGGGGAATCTACTACATGACCAACAGGCAGCAGTGTTTCCAGTGTGGGGACTCCAGCCAAAGGGATGAGTCACATTCCGGGTGGGATAGAGCAGGTCCTCCGGAGAGTTTATCCATGTTGCTCAGAACAGCCTGGAATTTAAAACCTATGAATTATTTATTTCCAGAGTTTCCCATTTCATATTTTCTAACGAAGGTTGACCACAGGTAACTGAAACCACAGAGAACAAAACTGAGGATAAGGAGAGACTGCTGTAAAATAAATAAATAAAATGTTTAAACGGCTGGAAGACAGCCATCTCCCTCGTTTATACACTGTCAAAGCTGCTTTCACCACACAGACATACGCCAGAGACGCTGCAAGCTGGTTCTAGATAGCTGCAATAAAGCGAGTATCACAACAAAGCAAGTCGTAACCTTTCTCCTGTGATTTGTAAAAATCACTACATCTGTGAAAAGTGAGAGAGCCAAGTGCAATCAAAGTATATCTATACGGGATGTAGTAGTTTCAACAGGGGCTGTGTGACCCACAAAACCGAAAATATTTACTATCTGGTCCTTTAGAGGAAAACTGTGCAAACCTCTTGTCTAGAGCTTTGATTCTCTATCCTGGGCAGACATTAGAATCATCGGGGGCATATTTTAAAAATTCTAGTGCCTAGGCCGCACTCCAACAAAGGGTGTCTTATGGTCATGGCGGGGCTTGGGAATGAACTGTTTTTTTCACAATTTCCCAAGTGTTTCTAAGTGCAGCCAGGCTTGGCATCTGTGATCTTTAGGATTAATTCCAGATTCCTGAGCGTGGTTTCAAAGGCCCTTCATGACCAGACCTGCTTCTCCAGTCTCACCCCCCCCCCCCACACACACACACACACTCATTTTCTCTGCTCCTTGTAGAGGACACACCAGGCCCACACTTGTCTGTCCTTCTGCCTGGAATGCCCTTCCTTCCCACCTGCCTGGAAAATGCTGAATCACCCTTTGAGTCTTGGCTGAAGGATCCTCTCCCCCAGGCAAACATTCCAGACTCAAGCATGTTATTGTTCACCTATTTGTCTCCCTTGTGGCAGAGGGGCCATGTCTTCATTGATAGATATCTCAGAAAAGGAGCTCAAGAAACATCTGCTGAATTGAATTAAAACTTTGAAAAAATTAAGTTCCAATACCCCAAATCCAATTCCACAAATGTATGTATTTTGAGGTCCTCCCCATGTCAAGAAAAACAATAATTTTGAAAGCTGGATATATTTATTATAAACAGACTATACAACTTCCAAATTCTCTTCTCCATCACTATATGAGGATCCTATACTGTGTAGCCTGAAGTTTAAGGATCTGGAACTATGAGTTAAGGATAAAAACAAGACAGATGGCAACGCTGAGCTTGTCTTCACCCTTAGGTAAAACCCCAAAGGATGAATGCAGAGGGATACTCAATTCTTCACTTGAGAACATGAAATTCTACTTTTCTTTCCAATTGGTGTTTTGCTTTGTAAACTGGTTTTCTTGGATTGTGTTTATGTTTTTCTAGCTAAGGTCATTTTGTATGCTATGGAAATTTCCAATTGCATTAGCTTCCTTTCTGATTATAAACGCAAATGGACAAGTTGCCCTTTTCTTGCCTTATCCTTAATTAGTTTCTGTCAAGGACCTGAGATGCCTGGCCATGGGCACCCTCCAAATAAAAATCCATTGTGATTGTCGTGGGAGGGAGGGTAGAATAAACCAATGATTCATCCCACCTGCTACATCAGCACCGTTGTCCAAGTTTTCATTATGAAAAGATTAAAACGACTTCATTTCAATTTTGCTGGGATACTTGGCAAACAAATTTTCTTTCTCTCACATGACAGCAATGCCATATGGGTATTAAAATACAGAGCTGATAAATTTCTGGGTTTGAATGGAGGAAAGCAAAACCTCAACCAATGATCTTAAATTTTAAAATATGGAAGCACCTATACCATAAAGTTGAAGGTAGCAGAAGCTTCTAGAATGCTAAGGCACAATCAGATTCTGAAAGTAATGATTATCTTCAGCACTAACAGCAAATATGTATTAAGCACCTACCAGACCCCTGTGTTATACTGGAGCATTTATAAAATGAGAATTGAATAGTCCCTTGCCCTATAGTTGATAATACAAGGCATATGCAAAAAATGCTAACCATCTGTTGTCAGAGATCTCCTTGTTAGTAAGAAAATGATCAGAATGTGCTATCAATTTGCTATACTTGCAAACACCTCCTGGAAGTCCCCCTTGTGCCTGGTCAACTATTCATTAATCTGTTGTAAGGTACCAAAAAGTAGCAAAATTAATATTGATATTCAAGGAGGAAAGGTCAGGCTTTCCTGTCCCATCCTTCCTTTGGGGAGGAGAGGGAGAAGAATGTAGAAGTTTCTGGCTTGCAAGAACAATGGGTCATTTAGTTTTAAATCTAAAATAAAGGTTAACTGAGAAACTTCTTCTCTTTCAATGGGAGACAGAATTTACATGCCACACTGCATTGATTGTAGTTCCTCCCCCTTCCTGGAATCCTGAGAGTAACATACCTCTAGGCTAGTGAGGGAAGATGAACCCTAAAAGATTTGTAAACATCTTTGATTGTGTTACCTTAAAAGTCTTAGTGTTTCTGTGTATCCCCTAAACAAATGTTGTAAGCTTGTGCCATGATGTCATGCTCTCCCCTGCCCGTGTGTGATCAAGGATATATAAACAGCCCCTGAAATGTTTTTGGGGCACATGATTTGGGCTTCCAGGCTTCCCCATGTCAGCTATATGTGGCCAGCATATTTAATAAATCTCCTCCTTTAAGGAAACTCTTCAAAATTCATCTGGACTGGGTGTCTCTATGTAAACCAGCGGATTTGAGGAATGGGTACTTTACAATGAATCTCAGACTTGCGGAACAAATATGGCATGTGCATTCATTTTCTGTGACTGCTGTAACATATTTCCACCAACATGGTGGCTTTAAACCACAGAAATATTATCTTCTCACAGTTTTAGAGGCTAAAAGTCCAAAATCAGGATCACTGGGCTGAAATCAAGGTGTCCCCAGGGCAGCACGCCTTGAGGCTCTGGGAGAGAATGTGTTGTTTGCCTCTTCCAGCCTCTGATAGCTGTGGGCATCCTTGGCTTGTAGCCACGTGGCTCCAATCTCTGCTTGCAGTCACACCACCCTGTCCTCTGACAGTGTGTCACATCTCCCTCTGCCTCCCTCTACCAAGGATATGCATTTAGGGCCCACCTGGATAATCTCCCCATCTTAAATTCTTTAGCTTAATTACATCTGTAAAGACTGTGTTTCCATATTAGGCAATTAGAATATGGATATCTTGGGGGGGGGGCATGTTTCAGCATGGATATCAGAAATCCAGCTAGCCCAGAAACTTCAGTGGAACCACTGTGTGTCCCTTTCTCTAGGATGGCATTCTCTTGATTTCAGCAACTTTTCCGCCTTGTCCCCAGCTCTAGTACATGTGGAGGGGCTGGCCTGGAGTAGAATGCCCTCCAGACTGAGCGTTGTTGGACGGGAAAAGAGGCAACTTCTGAGAATGTGGATCAAGTAGATGATCCTCCACTGGGGACAGGAGGAAAACAAAGGCTCGGCGGGGACTAGGGACGCTTGCCCAGTGAACGACTCCCTCTGCCTGCCTCCTATAACAGGAGGATAAACCACTGTCCCCTGCCCCTCCCCTTACTTCTGGTGGGCTTCCAGGACAGAAGTTGAGACACACAGGAGGCAGGAGGTAAACAGGGAAGCCCAAGGGAGTGAGTGATCAGAGTAGGAAGTTCAGCAACACAGTCCCCACGTGACCCGGAGGGCTTGGTATGGGACCAGGGAGAACGGACTTGAAGAGTTAAGAAAGTTTTATAGCAAAAGTAGCTGCTTGGGGAAGATATCAAGGATATTATGAAGCCAGAGGAAACAGGAAATGAAGAGTCCTGCAGGCTGCTTGGGAACCAGAGATCTCCTCCTCCCCCCTCATTCTGTCCCCAAGGAATAAAGGGCAGAAAATGCAGGAATCATACAAAACTGTGGGGGCCTCGGTATGGTGGGCACAGATTTGACCCCATAGAAGCAGCCGCCCCCCCAGGCCTCCGCTGCCGACAGGGTGCAAACGGGCCTGGCTGGACTTGAAGAAACGACCACGGTGGATCTGGTACGTCTCAAGAGAAATGAGTTCCAGGGCTGAGACTCCTTCGCCTTGTTGTTTTCATCTCAGATAATAAATGCTCGCTGCTTTGTTCTAGTGGGCCTGCCTGAGAGGTCATAGCTCTCTGTTTGTTTCCTAGGGCTGTCTTAACAAATTTTCACAAGCTGGGTGCCTTAAAACAACAGAAATCTATCGTGCCACAGGCCTGGAGACCAGAAGTCTGAAGTCAAGGGGTGGGCAGGGTTGGTTCCCTCTGGAGGCTCAGAGGGAGAGTCTGTCCCCAGCCTCCCTCCTAATGTCCAGTGGTGGCTGGCTTTCCCTGACTTACAAGTGCGTCACTCCAATCTCTGCCTCTGTCATTACAGAGCTTCCTCGTGTGTCTCTATTCTCCTCTAACCAGGATGCCAGCCATTGGATTAGGGCTCACCTGAACCCAGTGTGCCCTCATCTGAATGTGACCAGGTCTACAAAGTCCCTTATTCCCCAAAACAGTCACACCCACAGAACAGGGGTTAGGGTTTGAACCTCTCTATCTAAAGGACACAGCTGAGCCCACAGCAGTCTGCACGTGGGTATTCTGAGATGCTTCTAATGAGCTTGTGAGGCGCAAAGATGCTCTGGGCCTGAGAAAAGCAACAGCCATGCTGGGGACACAAGGGACAAGTCCATGGAGAGATGAGACCCCCAGGATGGCCGAAGTCAGAGAACACTGGCTCCAGCCCCTTTCTGCAGGACCAAACATGGCTGCCTGAGTCCCAGCGACCCTCTCTCTCCACCGCACGCCTCAGAGCCCACCCATCATCGGACACCCTGCTTCTTCTCATCTCTGTGCTTTGGACTGGATGTGGAGTTTTAAAACATTATGAAACATTTAACATATTAAAGAGTCATAAAAAATAAAAAAGATAGCAAACACCTATGTTCCCAGTGCCCAACTTAAAAAATAAAATTTGAGCACGACCTGTGGTGGCTCAGTGGATAGGGCATTGACTTGGAACGCTGAGGTTGCCGGTTCAAAACCACATGTTTACCCAGTTAAGGCTCATACGAGAAACAATGAATGAACTACTAAAGGGAAGCAACTATGATCTCTCCCCCTCACCCCTGTCCCTCTCTCTAAAATCAATCAATAAAAAGATATTTTTATTTTGGTGACAGAGACAGAGAGAGGGACAGATAGGGACAGACAGACAGGAAGAAAGAGATGAGAAGCATCAATTCTTCGTTGCGGCACCTTAGTTTCTCATTGATTGCTTTCTCACATGTGCCTTGACCGGGGGGCCTACAGAGTGACCCCTTGCTCAAGCCAGCGTCCTTGGGCCCAAGTTGGCGAGCCTTGCTCAAACCAGATGAGCCCGCACTCAAGCTGGCGACCTTGAGGCCTCAAACCTGGATCCTCCATGTCCCAGTCTGATGTTCTATCTACTGCACCACCATCTGATCAGGCTCAATCAAAAATCTTTAAAGAAAAATATAACTCGACCCATCATTTGAAATCTGGTGTGTTCCCAGTTGCCCTACCCCAAGCACCCCCCATTTCAAGCAACTCTAACTGAATCT
Source organism: Saccopteryx leptura (assembly GCF_036850995.1). Lineage (NCBI taxonomy): Eukaryota > Metazoa > Chordata > Mammalia > Chiroptera > Emballonuridae > Saccopteryx > Saccopteryx leptura. The sequence continues at coordinate 13,119,097 of NC_089513.1, forward strand.
GGGGGTTTCCTTTCTCAGGTATTCCTTTCTGGTAGTGCTGTATCCTTGTCTCCCTAAGCAACAGAGCACCGTTTTTAGTATTTTTTTAAGAAACATATATATCACATCCATACATTCTTCTACAACTTTTTTTTTGAGGCGTCTTCTGTGAATTCCCTTCACGTGGACCTGTGTAGCCCTGCCTCATTCTGTTTGCTGCTGACTTTTGCCCCTTGTTCCTCTTGTTAGTTATTTTAGGCAGTGATGGAAAGTCCAGGCTTGGGAACAGATGACCTAGGCTCAAATCCTATCCCTGCCATTTATTTCAGGCAAAATACTTGACATCCCTGTGGCTCCGTTTTCTCGTTCATAAGATGGAGATGATGAAAATACTCTCCCCGTGGGGCTGGGGGTGGGGATGGGGGTGGGGTGAGGGTTGCTAAGTGAGAAAACTCTGGCACAGGAATGGAGCCTGCCATGGAAAAGCACTCCGTAATAGTGACTCATTCTTTTTCTAACCACAGGAAAACCATGCCGAGAATGAAGATCTGAACCGCACACTGGGTCGGAAATCTCAGGCAGAACGGCAAAGCAAGGATGTCAAGTGTTTTCTAGTGTGTTAGCCTGAAAATAAGTTTAAATTAGGGATAGTAAGGAGTATTCATCTAATAAAGTCAGCGATGGTCATCTATCCCATTTATGTAAATCATTCCGTTTTTCCTTGGACCATTCATCTTGGGGAACTTTTCTTAACTAAAAACATAAAGACTTTCCATTTTCAGGCTTCTACAGCTGGTTGGTGCATGCCTACTGAGACTTTTAAGGCAAATAAAGTGTTAAGAAGTAAAGCTGTGACTAATGGTGGCAGTCTGTGCCCTACCTCATTACAGGGGATCCACGCCGGTCACCATGCCTTCTGGGTTTTCTTGGCCAGCTTATTTGGCCTGGGTTTGTCAGAATGTTCCCTGTCAAAATCACCAAGCATCACAGCAAAACAAAAATCCATTCCAGCATGGGACTTGAGAGTGGCTGTTGAGCTGGGTGGCTGTATCTTTTCCCACCGTGTCATTAAATATCAACACACCTAAGCCAGTGTAGGATGGGAACTGCTTCAAACCATGTGCTATTTCGAATTACTCAATATTAAACCCAAATTTTCTTTATCTGTTTGATGTATATTATGCTACTGAGTGTTTTCTAGGACAAAATAAATGTGTTCAGAATGGAAATGGAAATTGCTATGATAGTTTTTCTGGCTTTGGAAAGTGTGAGTTTTTACTGTTTTCCCTGGTTAGTGGTTTTCCTCAGCATCAACATTGAATAGCTCACCCACAGAGGTTACCTCACAGAAAGCAAATCTGATTTCTTGCCCCCTTCTGGAAGGAAGGTACATACCCCTTTAGTTATGAGAATAATCTTGGGAAAACTACAAAAAGAGGTAAGTGACAGCAGCCTGACGTCCAACCACATTACACGCAAGGCAGCCTGGTGACAGTTGAACTTCTAGCAGCCGGAGCCTGTCTATTCATCAACACACGCCTCAGAATTTACTATCAGACATATAACAGGCAAGACTTGTTCCCTGAAGAATGAATGAAGCAATTCATTCTCTAAAGCAGACTACATGTCTAGAGAAAGAAATAACACAAGCTATTTCCATACGGCAGTGAAATGTTATCAACTTCAATAATAGAAAACCACGTCATACACTTTATAAACCATTTTCATCTTATGAAGAGGCTGGGCTTCATGAGATCCCTTCAGGCTAGCGTTGACACCACTTCCTATATTGCTTTCTGCAAGAAAAACTCCTCCTCCCGCCTTGATTCCTGGCGTAATTTGTAAACTGAGGCCCATCTTTTCTTCTCCGTTTGGTTCTGTGCTTTTAATTTTCAAGAGTTGTTCTAGAACGCTTCAGCAGGAACCTCAGACTGCCCTGTGTTCACCTACCCAACGGCCCAGGAAAGCCTACTTACTTCTTAGAGCGTAGTCTTTGGGCTCCACTGAGTTCAGATCGGAAAGGAATTCACCAGTGTCTTGCATGCACTTGAGAGAAATGTTTCTTGCAGGAAAAACAAAGGGTAATTGAAACTGAAAAGAAAGCAGAAGAAATAGTAAAGGCAGGACCATCATTGTCCCCTAACCTGTCAGGAAAATACTTCCCTCTAGACAAAGAGCCTCATATTTATGAAGCACCAAGTCTCTAACATGGGGGGGGGGGGTGCACGGAAATGTGACATTGCTCAGCCCTTAACACAGAGCAGCGAGCTGTGTCTCTTCAGCCACCTGCAAAGCGGCCGAGATGAACAAACCATGGAAACCGATTTATACACAACTTGTTATTGTTGAGTAAAATCACACTGTGGCCATGGGGGGGCTGCTGACCACCTGGCTTCCTTTAGTTATGCAGATTAACATGGATAAGGCTAGATTTTCTCTAGCTAGCCATTCTTGCATATACCTCTGGGTTTAAAAATATACACCGAAGATGTTAAGTGGCAATACTTGGTTTTTCCCCAGGATGATAATGAATCCAACCAGTAAAACATGTGGATAAGTAACAAGCAAAGGAGGGCTTCTCCGAGATCACGTGGGTATTTCACGCATCTGTTAATGTGCCTGCCGGACTTGAAAACGACATAGGTGTGGGAGTGATGAGCGCCCCCACGGAAAGAGCCACGCTGCGCTGGGACAAATAAACACCCATGTCATCTCAAGGGGCTCAAGACGCACATCCTGGGAAGGAAATGGGGCTGACGGCGGTCCACAGTGAGGGTGTTCCTCCACTTTATGAAAATATAAAACGTGTGGGTCTGGATGTCTCAGGGTGTAAATATCATCTTTCCAGAAAGGCTTTCTTTAAATAGCAACCTCCCTAACTACATTTAAATTGTGGTGCAAACATTGTTTACACTGTGGGAACAAGTCTGCACAGGGGTAGGGAGAGGTGTGAGGGGGTATTGGGACCCAGTTGGACTTCCTGCGGCTCACTGGCTTCCCAGGGCCCCGTAGAATCCCAGACCCAACTCTCTGTTTGAGCCCATCAGGGCTGCGGCTCAAGCCAGCGACCTCAGGGTCTCGAACCTGGATCCTTCCACATCCCAGTCCGACCCTCTATCCACTGCGCCACCGCCTGGTCAGGCAGGGCTGCGGAACAGAACGCCACATCCCGGGTGCCTTACAGACAACGAACATCTATTGCTCACACTACCGGAGCCTAGAAGTCCAAGCTGAAGGTGCCAGTGTGGTCGTGTTCTGGTAAGGGCCCACTTCTGGGTGATTGAAGAGGAAAACTCCCTAAAACCTGGATTTATTTCCAAATCAGTTACTGATACGGCATAGTCATCGAAAATAGGAAATCGCCTTCACAATTGTTACATATTCTATCTTTTGTCAACCAAGGAAGGGGGATATAATGAGTAAACCACATACCTACATTTTAATCATTAGTAATAAAAACCACCTAAAAAGATTTTTAAATACTGCCTAAATAAAAGGAGAAAGAGAATCCTACTTTTGGAAAACTAAATAGCTCAAGATCTTTTTGTTTGTCCCAATTCCTAAGAACCCAAATTATGACGAATCAAGGTCCAAGGAGACTCCTTTGTTTTACGAAAACATTTTAAGCACCTGTTTTATGCAAGGCAATGTGTCGGGTATAAAAATAGGACAGGAAAATGGAAACTGCCTACCTTTCCTGAAAGCAGGCCTGTCTGTCTCATTTCCTGCGGCAGAGCAAACAGCTCGCCAAGGCTGCTTAGCCACGCCGCCATCTTTGTAGTCAGGGAACTAGCTGGATGGAAAAGGGAACAGCATGAGACCTCTCATCATTTGGCAGTGAACTTGTGAACACCAGGCTTTGTCTTGGCCGACAAGAATAAGGATCAACCCACCTGATGAGGAAATGGTAAGTATAGCTGCGAATGAGAGGACAGGGCAACCGCAGAGCAGAACGCAGGCAGAGTCCATGGACGTTTATCCAGAGGACGGCAGGCAGAGCATTAGCAAGTGAGTACATGTCAAAGGTGGTATGAGCCAGGAGGAAGAAGAGTCTCGAGGCAGAAAGAAACAGAGAGTGTGGCCAAGTGTGTGCTGTTGGGGGCAGGCAGCTGTCAGCAAGGTGACATAACAAGGTCTCTCTGCGCAGGTGACTTCTGAGCCAACTAGAAATTAATGGTGGGGGGGGGAGTCCACGTGAGAATAACAATTCAGGGAAGAGCATTTCGGGCAGAGGGAGCAGCCAGGGCGAGGTCCTGGAAAGGGCATGGCAAGGGTGCGTTAAAGGGGCGATCAGGAAGAAGTGGTAGAAGAAGAGGCTAGGAGGGCAGGGTGCGGGGGTGGGAGGTCTGCGGGGGTCTCACGGTGATTGAAAGGCACACACTTCCGCTTAGCTTGGTAAGTTTCTTCTGTAGTAACTGATAGGTCATGTTGCTGTCATTCAGAGGAAGCCAGCATCTGAGCCCTGAAAGTCCCACCGTGATCTCGGCACTCCCTGGGTCCAGGACGCCTCCGCGGTTCCCTGGAAGCAGTGGGCAGAAAGGCTGATAGAGGTCCACATTCCTTCCTCTCTCATCTTGGTAACTTCCCTTTTCCTGACCAACAAGTACAATTCCCAAGGTAACTGTCCATCCGTAACCACTGCAACCCCTGCCGCACGCTACCAGAAAGAGTAAGTTTAAACTGTGCCTGCTTCTTCCTATCATCTGCTGGAGACTCCAGGCAGGGGCACCGTTTTGGTCAGGTGCTGAGCATCCCATGCCTGAGGTTAGGGTCCCAGGGGTCAGGGAGAGTGACCTTCTGGCTTCTGGAGCAGAAGAGGAGACCAAGTCCATTTCTTTCCAAGAGTCATACAATAGCAGATTCTCCAACCCTAGATGGGGATCAGATGCTGAACTGACAAAATCAAGGAAAATGTCTGTTACCGCTAATTAGAGATCTATCTTCTACCCTTTCCAAGAGAGGGCTGTTCCCTTTGACACAGGCAGCTCTGCTTCTCCTGACTACACGCCATCCTCTTCAGCCAGCCTATCTATGCCTTCCTGTCCTTTTCATCAAATAGATGATGTGTATTCTTCAGAAATAACCAATCCAATCAAACTTGACTGGACCTGAGGTCAGAAAATTACCCTGAGCTAAACCAACACCTTCTGGAAGTGAGTTAGAGGTGTGACATGGTAGATTCTGATGAGAGAGCTCCCATAGATAAAAATACAGTTCTGCAAAATATTGTGTTTAGAAACAGACTTGCCAGGGTCATGTAATTTACCATTGTAACTAGAAGGCTCCAGGATCACCAGCGTGCAGTAAGACAGCAAAGTAAATTGAATAATCAGTTCCTTTAATGCCACGAAACATGATAAATAGTGCCGCTTGGAGTCAGAACTAGCCTCACAGATTGAATTGAGAAACTAGCAAAGAATGTTTTTCTGGGAAATGCTCTTCTGTTTCCTTAGGTAAAATATGGCCACTAGGGAAAGGGTATAGTTCCAGGGTAATCCTAATGAGCAATTAGAAAAGATAAATATGGAGTGGAGGGGTCCGTTCCAGCTCATAGCCTGCCTACCGGGGATAGAATGCATGTTGACAAGAAGACAGGTATAGTGCAGACACTTCTGAAAGCGTGTGCCTGGCATCGGTGGGCATCACGATGTTTCCCACCTGGTACCCCAGGTCCCATCATGTACCCGTCCTTCCTGCTCTGAGCCCTGCCTGCTGACATTACAGACTGTTTCTGACATTTTGGACTGTTTCTGGGGCTTCCTTGTCCTCTAACTTCTATCTGGCTTTGGCCAGTGGGAGGTGCCAGCAGGAAATCTTTGAGTTGATGGACAGCTTCCTTGTAATCCCCCACACACACCCTCATTGCTTCCCTGGGTCTCTGGCTCTCATGGAGGGACCCCGGTCCAGCTCCAGCTCCGCCTGAGGGTGGCGATGGCTCCCCACCGTTGCTAGTCCCTGGTGGTCTTAGCATCTTTTGTTCCTGACTATGACTCCTTTAATTTCTTTAAATAGTGTGCTATTTGTGTCCTGCTAAGACCCGAATTCATACAGGATTTAGTGCTGGGCAACGCTGTTCTACCTTTCCTTTTTTATTTTGTTTTTTCTACCTTGCCAACAAAGGCAGCAAATGTGCATGAGAAAACTCCCAGAGAAACACAGGTTAAGTTCTAAGACAATGAAAGTTTCATCAACCAATGAATTGAGCCTTTACTAAAATGTTCCCAAAATCCATTGGGACAGTAGAGAGGGAAAGAGGATGTGGCAAGGGAATCTTGTCTCCAATTCAGCCTCACACCCAAACCACGGGGACAGAGGCTGGGCTGTCCAGAATAAGTGGTTTGAGATACGGAGACCACGGAGTGACAACTGGCTAGTCCAGAGCTTCTAGTCACTGGAAGAGAGGCTCTCTGCAGAGACATACATTCACACTGTCATATCTCAAAGGTTTATGATGTCTTCTTGCAGGCATGTGAGATTTATAACTTCAGAAAGAAACTCGAAGTCAACAGGAAGGTTCAAGTGTCCATTTAAGCAAAGCATGAATCATGGGTGATAGGGGAACCCAGTTCTCAAGGTAACTAAATGTAGGTTCTAAGACGTATGGAACCCTTACAGCATGTGTGTGTGTGTGTGTGTGTGTGTGTGTGTGCACGCGCGCGCGCGCCTAAGTGGCACAGACTGCATCCCACCTTTGACACGCTCCTTTATTTTCTGACCACTTGTGGGACAGATGAATGGTTCTTTCAAGTCATACTTTATTTTACAAAGTTCTTCAAATACTATTTTTTTTCCTTTTTCTCTTTCCAAGTAGGCATTTTTAAGAGATCACAGCATGATGATTAACATAAAATAATATCTTAGTCTTGGCCAAAGTTTTCAACAGGAAATTCCCGTTGGTCCATGATCCTGAGATGCAACTCACTAGCCCCCCACCCCGGAGAGAAGCGCCCCCCAGGGCTTCGGGTGCACAGTGATTCTTTAGAATACATAGTGGAGCGGGAGTGAGGAATTTGCCGGAAATGGGCCTGGGAGGAAGTGGTCTGTCGTGGAGTCGAAGCCTCCATTTTCATTTATTTTCTAAATCTTGATCACCTTGCTGGTATTCTTTTATTGCAGCTCTATTACTCAATTATTAATAAAATCATCCAACCACACACATTCGGACAAAAATTTACCTTGTATGAATATCTCATGTGCAAGATTCACTAACTCTAATTTTGACTGTTTAATGTAAACCTTTTAAGAAATCACCTAGTTTTCAACTTTCAGACTTGCCATCCTTTGTTTCTCTGCCTCCCACAGCATGAAACCCTCCTGATACTTATGAAATGTTACCTACAGCCTCAGCCTCAGCCTCTGTCCAAGACTCCTTCCACCACCCTAGTTCAGTCCTCATGTCCCCCGTGTTAACAGCATTGCTACATTGATGTCAACTTTATTCCTGGGATGGTCGTGTATGCTGTTCAAGTAATTTTAGTTTCTGCCTTCTAGAGACATGATAGGACTGCACTTCCTGGCCTCCTGGTGGTTATGTGGGACCATATGGCCGGTTTGGGCCAATGAGCTGTGAAAAGGGACATCTGCCACTTCTGGGCCAAAGCATTTAAGTGCCCTTTCCCTCTGCCACAGTAGCCAGTAACTTTTGTCATAGCAGAGTAAGGGGACAAGCAGATTCCAGTCAACCCACAATGGACACGGAACGTGAGCAAGAAGCCAGCCTTGTTGTAAGCCATTAACCCTAGCACAGCCTACCTACCCTGATACAGTCTCCCACCAACTCACCTAGTTATGTCACTCTCTTGTCCAAAGAACTCATCTCTGTTGGAGCCAAACTCCTTAGTCTGTCACTCAAGGCTCTTTGCAACTGGACTTGAGCCTACTGTCAGCCTCAGCAAGCACTTCCTCACCGAACAGAGGACATGGGCTTCCTAAGAATGCATGCAGCAACCTGACCAGGTGGTGGCGCAGTGGATAGAGCGTTGGACTGGGATGCGGAAGGACCCAGGTTTGAGACCCCGAGGTCACCAGCTTGAGCACGGGCTCATCTGGCTTGAGCAGAGCTCACCAGCTTGGACCCAAGGTCGCTGGCTCCAGCAGGGGGTTACTCGGTCTGCTGAAGGCCCACGGTCAAGGCACATGTGAGAAAGCAATCAATGAACAACTAAGAAGTCGCAACGCGCAATGAGAAACTGATGATTGATGCTTCTCATCTCTCTCCGTTCCTGTCTGTCTGTCCCTGTCTATCTCTGCCTCTGTAAAAAAAAATAAAATAATAGCTAATCTAAAAAAAAAAAAAAAAAAGAATGCATGCAGCAAACCTTAGTTTCTGCCTTAGTTCTGACGCTACCGTTTCTCAAATGCCCACACCTACAGCCACAACCAGCATCTACAACTAGTAAAGCACAGGTAGGACTCTTAAGTCCCAGTGGATTTTGCTGTGTCTACCACATTAACCCAAGAATTCATGTCTTTCAGTGGTGGCTAAGGATTTTCCACAATGGCCCTTCCCAATTCTGTCCCCTCTTTCTGGAACTCATATTAAGCTTGTGAGAGCTTCTCATTTGGTTGTGACTTCTGATCTCTTTCCTGTATTTCATATACTTATCTCTGTGCTGTAGTCTCAGTAATTTCTTCATGATCTACCTCCAGTTCCCCAGTTTCCTCTTCAGTCAGACACCAGCTGCCCTCTAGGACGACAGCATCCTGTGCTGTTTCTACTCTGGGTTTCACTCCATCTTCATTTTGGACATCTGGACATTTTTAAAAACCTTTTCTGAGGCTCAATGAGGCATTTAATAGTTGCTAATTTCATATTACCAAGCATTTGTGGGTATTTATGAAGAGACAGACTTCCATGTAATCTTAGAAAGCCATAGTGCCACAAATAAAAATTATAGTATCAGGTTTTGCACATATTTTTTATTTGCGGAATAAATGAATTATTTGCCAATATGTACATAAACACATAGCGCGAGCACTAGATTAAGAGCAAGAATATCCGGGTTCTAATACGCAAAGCCACTTACCAGCTATGATGGCTTAGGCAAGGAATTTAATCTGAGCTTAGCTTCCTCAACTGTGAAACGAGGCAAGCAGGACCTGTGCAGCCCACCACACAGATTTATTGCAAGGTTCCAATGCAAAGACACAGGAAAGCGCTATGAATACAACTTAGAGCAATACAAGTATAACAAGTAACAGCAGTTGAATTTCAAGTTGAGGAATACTTAATCATGCCCTCGGATTACACCGATGTCCTGGCAGGGTCAACAAGAAAGTGACGAAATAGCTGGTTGCTAATGAGACGGAACGCGCCATTCTTCCGAGTGGGAAGAATTCTGTTATATCCTGTAGCCTGTCCCTGAAATTAAATCACTTCCTTAACTTCGTGAAGCTGTCACAGTCCCACCATCAAGAACTCTCTCACAGAAGCACAAAGGCCAAATGTCCCGCGTTTATTTACAGGTGAAATGTATTTAATACAGTTGTGATGTATGTAGTGCATAACCCCCGACAGCAGCAAGACCTTTCTTTTTGAGGAACCGAACATTGACTACAGTATCTCATGCAAGGTACCTATATATACACAAAAGGATTGCTTTTCTTTAAAAAAAAATACAAAACAGGTGTAGGGATAAATACAAGATATAAAATGCCAAAGAAAACACAAAACAAAACCCCCCAAAAATATAACTCTCCCAGAGAACTTTAACGGAGGGACAGAAGAGCGCCCCTGCGGAGCTGCCGTGAAACGGAACCACCGGCAGGAAGTGGACTTACTGAAATGACCGAACCGAACCCGGTGGCTCAGTGCTGATCGAGCGGCCAGTGGCCGTGCGCAGGCGGCCGCACGGACCAAGGCTGGTGGCAGGGCTTGTGCGTCCATCCTGACTCTCAGTGCCAGGCGTTTGGCAGTAGCACCCAGAACAGAAAACGTCAACTCTTCGGACAGCAAAGGGTTACGTCAACTAGGATTTTTGTCTTCCTGTCAAGAGCCAGAGGAATACTTGATATCTTTAAGTTGCGTCTTTACAGAAGAGTCAATAAATTACAGGACGGAAACTTGACTGTACAAATCTACTGGTCTAACTACACGTATTTGAAACTTTGACAGTAGTCCAGCCCTTTCGTGACTTTTTATCTCCTTGTGCTCTTGAAGTCAGCCTGGCGCATCTAACCAGAAAGCAGCCCGCTCCCCCCCTCCCCCCACCCCCCACCCCTGTTCCTACCTTGAGGATAGAGGCCCTTCTTCCTCGTAAGATGGAATTAACGAGAGCCTCGTTCATTCCTGATTTCTGGCCTAAGTGTTTTAGTCGCCCGTTCGGCATGGCCTGGAAAAAGGATGCCACACGCCGCCAGAGTGCGGACTCAGAGCAGGCACGGTGAGATAGTGCTAAGACACTTGAAGGTCCCTAGGTGTTTTGAGACCCACAATCACCTACAATTTCTGTAGTGAATTCTAAAAATTTAAAACACTAAAAAAGGCATTATTCTTAGCCTGTAAATTAGTGAACCCTTTTAAATCCATAACATACAAAATGGTGTACTTGAATTCAGGAACTGCCCCTGTTACTGAGAAGAACTCTGTTTTAAAGGAACAATTACAAAAAGAAAAATTTTAAACAACAATAACAAAAAAAACCCCATCCAAACGCAAAATATTTTCTACTAAATACTGATACAAACATGTAACAAAGAGTATAAAAAGTTATTCATTTAAATACATACAAACTCTTCTCAACTCAAATACTGTTTTAATACTTATGGAAGATACACACGACCAGATGGAGAAGGGACCTGAAAGAGAATATATTGCAACAGCCTAGACGGTACTGTTAACTCTATTATACTGCAAACTTTTTGTAACAAAAAATGTCCTTTTTATTCCAATGTGGACAGGGATCTCCCTTCCAGAAGGTCTGTGGCTATTTCTCAGCTGAGCTCACTCTTTTGGATTTAATGAAGGCCATGCCGTGTGTCCGCATGTGAGCGTTTAAGGCAGCTTCCGTCTCAAAGGTCTTCGCGCACACCTTGCACTTCCTGTCGGCTGCAGCGCCATCGGCGGCCTCGTGCTCGGGGCTGGGCTTGTCCTGCTGGTTCTCCTCCCCTGCCCCGTTCTGCTGGGTCATGGGCGGGGGCTCCTTCAGCTTGTGCACGATGAACAGGTGGCGGGACAGGGAGACGTGGGACGTGTAGCAGAGGCCGCACTCGCGGCACTGGTAGGAGGAGCCGTCCGATTTGTGTTGCGGGATGTGTTCGTGGAACTGGAGCAGGTTTTCGGTGGTGAAGCCGCACACGGCACACTTGTGAACCTTGAAAACATTGATCTTTAGCTTTTTCAGGGGTTGAGTGATCGCTCCCCGGGGAGGTCTGAACTCTAAAACTGGTTCTTCCAACTTCCGCTTGGGACTGGGAACCTTTGAGGAAAAAAGAGACACAACTGAAAGCCACTCTCCGCTGGTGGGTGACACATGAGCAGCTCCCTCAGCCTCTAGAGCTGCCAGGGACATGCATACCGTAAGCTTCAGGACCTGGCCTTTGTCACAGCTGCATGTCTGACACCTCACCCGAGGCTTGGGCCTTCCATCCGCTCCACAAATCTGAGCCCCCGTGTCACCAGGCAGCGCTCCAACCCAGGGGCCCAGCAGGGGACAAATAAGTCCTCGTCTTTCATGGAACTTAGGTTCCAATGGAGCGTGACAAGGAACAACCAAGGAGCCAATCTACCGTGTCACACACAGGCACACAAGGCAGCATGGGAGAGGACGGGGGAGGTTTACACATGGCGTGACAGTGATCTGTGACACATGGCATGACAGTGACATGTGAACAGAGGCCTGCTACAGGAGGACAGGGGCCACATGACCACACGGAGCAAAGGGTCCAGCCACAAGAGCTGTGCACGCAAAGGCCTAAGGCGGGGCCCGTGCCTGGGGGCAGCAGAGAGGCCCAAGGGGCTGGGGCAGGGCGCCCAGGTGCTGCAGAGCTGAGGCTGGGAGACAAGACGCAGGGGCTGGGTGGACTAACAATGCCGTGTGGGAGAGGAAAGGCCAGGAATCTTGCCTTTTCTGTAACCAAGGTGGAGTCACTAGAAGACGCAGCTGGTCCAGTAACTGCCCTGCCCTGCCCACTCACCTTGGTCATGCCCCCGCCACGACAAGTCACACCTTTCCCTACCTCTCCAGCTTTCCAGAGCAGACCCATGTCAATCCCTTCACTTCCTGATCTCCAAAACTCCACGCCAAAGGGACAGACACCCCCTCCTCCCCATGCCACAGCCTAACTTCTCTGCCCAGTTCACAGGGTGCCTCTCATACACCTTGACCTGGAGGTATGACCTCACACACCTTGACCTGAAGCTATGACCTCACACACCTTGACCTGGAGGTATGACCTCACCCACCTTGACCTGGAGGTATGACCTCACACACCTTGACCTGGAGGTATGACCTCACATACCTTGACCTGGAGGTATGACCTCACACACCTTGACCTGGAGGTATGACCTCACACACCTTGACCTGGAGGTATGACCTCACCCACCTTGACCTGAAGCTGCTCCCACCTGCATTCTTTCATTCCCCCTCACACACCCCTCCGAATGTCACACGAGGAAGAGGATTACAATCTAACATGGCATTAGTCTGACTTGTATTCTGACACCTTGACTCAATGATTAACTCCTTGAAAATACATATAGGCTTTACCCAGGTCCACCCCCAGTGGGCATGGTGCCAAAGACAGCAGGGTCTCTTAAAGCAGTGGTCCCCAACCCCCGGGCCGCTGAATGCTACTGGTCCATGGGCCATTTGATACCGGTCCGCAGAGAAAGAATAAATAACTTACATTATTTGTTTTATTTATATTTAAGTCTGAATGATGTTTTATTTTTAAAAAATGACCAGATTCCCTCTGTTCCATCCGTCTAAGACTCACTCTTGACGCTTGTCTCGGTCACATGATACATTTATCTGTCCCACCCTAAAGGCCAGTCTGTGAAAATATTTTCTGACATTAAACCAGTCTGTGGCCCAAAAAAGGTTGGGGACCACTGTCTTAAAGGTCTCCACTGCTCGGTTCTAAGAGCTCCTGGCACATGCACGCCTGTGCCCAGGTTCATACATGTTCTCTGGTCTGACCCAAGCTCACTAACCACTGATATAAGAATCAAGCACGAGTCTGCCCTTTTCTCTTCCATCATCGCAAAGAGAAGCTAAAATGAGCCCCAACTTTCGTTAGGACTCTAGTCCACTTTTTCAAAGTGAAAAGGAAGCTAGCTTTTTATACATTCCTTCTGGCCAAGAGGCAGTTTCTGTGAGTCCACATCAAATTTTTAGATTTATTTATGCAAGTAGATCCCTAGAGCTATTTCTGGAAGGGCACAGAAGAAATGTGACAAAGGTTACTTAAAAGGAGCGAGAGGAAAGGTCAGAATGGGTGTCGGGAGAGACTGCCTATTATTTTTATACCTTTATGCACAGTTTGAATGTTTTAAATGCTGTAGCGACAGAACATTTTAAATAAAAAGAAAACACACACACAAAGCCAACCTGATTTCACCGTTACAGAGAACGTCTGCAGTGCCCACCTTGGTGTCCTCTTTCATCTCTGTGTCCTCCTCGTGGGCGGCTTCGGTCATTTCTTTCAGGTCAGGGTCCTTAATCCCATGCATGAGCTGGATGTGCTTCTCCAGCATCAGCCGCTTCGTGAAGGTCCGCCTGGAGTCCGGGCAGTGCCTGTGGGCAGAGGGCACGGTGACCTGCCTGCTGAGCAGTGGCTCGCGGTGAAGGTCACGGTCGTGGCCAGAAGACCTTCCCCGCCACAGAGGGGTCGAGATGACCCGTGTGAATACCAGTGGTCCAAAGTCAAAGAGCAGTTTTGCTATAAGTCAGAGTTTCCAGTTTGGCGGGGGGGGGGGGGGGGGGGGGGGGGGGGGTACCTGAAGCATGGTAAAAAGTTTTCTGACCATGTTTGTGCCCTTATAGGACCGGCCTGATTTGATTCAGAGGGAATGTTTATTTTCTAGGTTTGGCTCAAGTACCACTTACATTCCTAATTCTAGATGGCTTTCATTTTAAAATGGAGAGTGTTCAATTTCAAAAGTTTCCTCTACCACGGCTCAGAGTGTTTCCCTCAGAATTCACATCATGGAAGACACTATAATAGGAAGAAAGCCCCTCCCGGACTCCTACATGCTGAGCTAATTATGCTTGTCCCTCTGCCGGGACAAAGAGAAGACAGGGTCTCGCCCGGCCAAATTCCTCACCAAGGCGCAAAAGCAACGTGCCTGGTGAGAGTCCCAGAGATTCAAATGTAGAAAGTGATGAAGGAGACACCCAAAACTCATCAATTATTTAAAAGTTTTTCTTTTATCTTATGCAAAAAACCCCCAACAAAAACATAGATTACGAAAACAGTTTTTCTTCGGAAAATCTGAATTTACTGTTTTCTCAATGAAACAGGCCAAAAAATGTTAAAAAACAAAAGCCACGTTAACAACCATGGTGATTATGGACACTATGCTGGAAGCCAGACGTCGGCACCGCAGGAGCGCCGGGAATGGACGGCACTCGTGGTCTCACGCAGAACCAAGTCTGCTGCCTCCAAACGCTCCTACGGATTTTCTACCAGCTGCCCCCCCCTGCTGACTTCACGTAACCCTCTCCCGGTGGCACTGGGCGCCGGCAGCAACACCAAGGAACACAGCCAATTAGCCACAATCCTAGCATTTTACTGCCTGACAGTGACTCCACAGGAAAATACAGAGCGCAACCCTGAAGGACTGTGCCGTGCCAGACTTCCTTTCCGTGTCCTTTCCAGCTCTTCCCTCAATTCTGATTCTTTCAATACCATCAGCACACAGACTCTGTTACAGAATGTGCTCATCTCTCCAAAATTCACTCCCAGTGTCAATGTCACTGAAGGAACGTCTGCGTCCCTGTTGTCATAGTCAAGAAACGTTCCCTAACCGAGCCACAGCAAAGCCCTGCAGACCTGACAGCCACCTTTGTGAGCCTCCGTGCTACAGCCTGGCTATGACGACCTCTGTGTCTTTTGGTTCTGTCTCTTCCATGGAAAGTGCCTGAAACTAAAGTAACCTTGGCCCTGGCAGGTTGGCTCAGTGGTAGAGCATCAGCCCGGCATGTGGAAATCCCAGGTTCAATTCCTGGTCAGGGCACACAGAAGAAGCGATCATCTGCTTCTCTCCACACCCCCTTCTCTCTCTCTCTTCCCCTCCCTCAGCCATTGCTTAATTGGTTTGAGCAAGTTGGCCCCAGGGGTGGCTCCATGGCCTTGCCTAAGGCCCTAAAATAGCTCTGTTTGAGCATGGCCCCAGATGGGCAGAACATTGGTCCCAGATAAGGCCTGCCAGGTGGATCCCAGTTGAAGTGCATGCGGGAGTCTGTCTATCTCCCCTCTTCTCACTTGGAAAAGAAAAAAAAATAATTAAATAAAGTAAGCTTGTTTAATAAACTCACTTTAGGCATGTTATTTTAGTGTACAACAAAGCTTTTTCACCAACAATAATGTATCACCAACAATAATGTAACCAGTTCTGACCGTCATATACTAAGTAGTTCATGGCCATCTTGAGTGAGTGGTATGCCGTCCACTCAGTCCCACACCTTTGGTGCCTTAGCGAATAGCATGTATTGAGATAAGGCTGCCCTGCATTAGGTGGCGACCTACAGCCAAGGGGCAAACGGTCAGCCTAGGTCTGAGTCCATGGCCGGGCCCTGTCAGGGCCTCTCTGAACCACTGAGTCAACCAAGCACACAAGTCAACGTGCCCACGCGGGCAGCTCCCTCGACTATGCACCTGCGACCACTCCATCTCTTCTCCAAAACCCCCACGAACACGCACTCTGGGTAGTAGCCGGGACGCAGGAACCAACAGAGTGTGCAAGAAGCCACTCCTGTCAAGTTCAATAGTTTTAAGTGTTACAGTCCAATCGTGAAACGGCATGTCAAAACAACAAAAGAGAATTGAGAAATGAAACCCAGAGACTATGGAACGGAGGGTGGGAATGGGAAACTAACGGTAAAGTAGAGAAAACCTCGAGGGAACCCCAGCTGAACCCTCTGGCTGTGCTTCTGGCAGGAGGAATGGTCACTTACGAGCAGGTGTAAACTTTCCGGATGCCCTTGTGTTTGATGCGGTTGTGCCGGCACAGGCTGTGCGACGAGCTGAAGGACTTCTCACACTGGCGGCAGGGGTGTTTCTTCATTTGCTTTAGTAAGGGGGAAAGAGGGACAGTCACTTAGGAGAACAGAAACCACTTCAAAAATTAAGAACTCTTTCCTAAGAGTTTAAGCTAAATACTCATAACTGTTTAGCACTATGGGCTGGGGTAGCCATGCACAAACTGGTTTCTACAGAATGAAACAAACTGTATCATAAAAGTAATAACTACACTCCCCCCCCCCACGTCAAAAACACTTACATTTTTCATTCAACACAAACACCCAGGTGTTTTAAGAGACAACATTACATAAATTTTCTTTGCAAAAGAGATATTATTTTTAAAAGCAGATGATATATGAAAACGTAACTCTTCAGTAAATACCAAATTGATACATTATTTAATTTGTTATATCCAGAAAGAATAGTCACCTTTCAATGTGCTATTTTAAATTAAAGCTCTGGCTAATTTTCAACCTCTTAGCTTTCTCTCACTTGATGATTAAGTGATTATTCCTTAGAAGAAAAGAGTTTTCCAAAAGGCCTTTGAAAAAAAAAATTACTGACTGATTTTAGAGAGAAAGAGACAGAAACATTGATCTGTTTCTGTATGTGCCCTGACTGGGAACTGAACCTGCAACTTTTGCTATGGGGATGACACTCCAACCATCCAAGCCATTCAGCCAGGGTAGGCCTTTTGTTTTAGATAATACCATTTGGTTATCGAGAACATAAACATCTGAAGCCACTTTATGTAGATTGCCTGTTCGTATGGGGTGTGTGTGTGTGGGGGGGGGGGGTGCACATGGCTGGACAGAATGCAAAAGAAAGCTATAAAGAGTTATATAAAAATCAAAGTTAAGAGTTTCCCACATTGGCTAAGACACCATTATGTTACCTCAACGGATTCCCAGGCAAAACCTATGAAGTCAAATTAGAGACTTAACTGAAAAACAAATTCTTTGGGCCAGATAAGCACTGCTGGCTGCAATGAAACAATGTATCACAAGTCAATGAGATCAAGAAAGAGCGGACAGCCTCATGAACGGAACAACATCTGGCTCAGACCTTACCAGAAATAAGGCTGAAGAATAAGTTCTCATGGAAATATGTTTTCTCGAAAAACATTACTATTGTTGGCAATAAAAAGAGATAAGAAGCAAGCAAGCAATCATGAGCTAAGTGATAAAGAAATGTTAAATATGTTTTTAAAATTACTTTTACATCATCTGACAAACATCCTAGTCAAGCTGGTCAGCAAATCTAAGTGGCTGAGTTTTTAAACACCCACTCCCCAACTGTAAGGTAGCGCTCACACCTGTGATCAAACCTCAGCGGGCACAGGGAAGGGCGGTGGAAGTAAAGGTTAACAGAGCTTGGGGACACAGAGAAATCCTCTATAAATGTTCTCTTATTAATTATTAATAACAGTAAAGTTACACGTCCGAGTTTCATTTGAAAAGAGTGGGAAATGTAGTCTTTTAAATAAAGCACGTCAGTCTGGCAGGTGTTTGTTCAAAAGGGTCCTGAACCCAGCTAAAGGCAAAGAAGAAAGTTTCTTTTCAGTTTTAGAGATGGAAGTCGTACCCTGCATTTACTGTTTTCCTCAACATATAATCTCTGGGGGGAAAAAAGAGAGTGAGACTAAAAGAATAACCAGCTGGTGCCTCTGAGACATGCTGTTGCTTCTTCCAAAGGTATTCCTTCATGTGTGTGAAAGAAAAGCAGACAGACCATCAGCAAACCCTAGTCTCTTAGATGTACGTAGCCTGAGAAGGAACACGAGGTTACATTTGGAAGAAAGTTGTAACTGAAGAACAGCCAGTCCTGAACACTTTTATGTTTTGATAAAGTTACTTAAATATCTACTAATATCTAATTCCCTTTGAACTTTGTACATGTAAGATAGACAATATCAAGATCGCCTGGAAGAATCAAAATACAAGACATATTTCTAAAAGCAAAGTTGTAAAAGAACCTCAAAGGATGTAGAAAATGGAAATATATCTTTTTAACTATTCAAGGGGTCAGAGACCTCAGAGAAACGCAAATTGCATTTTCTTTTCAGGTGACAGACTTAATATTCCATTTCTTGTTATGATGTAGTTACATTAACAGCAAAACAAAATTTTCAGAGAAATTCCAATAAAGAAATCCTCAAGTAGAGAATAAATTAAATGGTGAGCAGCTTAGCTGAATAAGTAATTACTGTTTTCAAAAAGAGTTGACAATGGGTGAGATATTATTCTTTTTCAACATCTTTATTTTTAAAATGTAGAAATGAACTGTGAGCACTCCAAAGCAATAAAGCAGGGTTTCAAAATCACTGGTGACAAGAAAATTACAGGTTTAAACACCAGTTTCCAGATCAAACCTGCTGTGTTCACAATGCCTCACAAAACAAATGACTTTCTTCCTCGCTAAATTTTAAAAACTACCTTATTTAAATGTTCTTCAATCTAATTTATTTTCAGAACTGTATCTTCAATATTATAAGTTATATACAGAAAGCAATTTTCATCAATCAAACAAAAATGAAAAGAAAAAGTATTAAGAAAATGTAAAGTTCGTCATCGTTCTGTTTTCAAAACTTTGTGGAAGAAAAAGGGGCCACACGCTGAACTTGACAAGCTCAGGGGGGCCAGCATGGCGGCCTTAAACACGCAGAGACCTGAAGTAACCACACAGGATGGTCTGAGATTAGAATTCTCTAACTAAAAGCCGTTCATGGTGGGCAGTCACGTCCTAGGGTGGTATTTTTCCCTAACAAAGGTCAGTCTTCACCTGCACTGAGCCTGTCTATGGTCTTTTTTTATATCTAAAGGATCATACCTAATAGCATATCTCTGGAATATCACAGCACAACTGGGGCACCAGAACAGAGACCTCACGTCCCCTCATTGTGATAGTTATCCCGTTCGTGGCTAACTTAACCATCCTATACCGGGTCTGTAAAAGAAGTCTGTGTCTACTGGTTTCCTTCCGATCCCATCCCAGGGCTTTCCCGCTTGGTCTCCCGCCTCCGACCAGGGGATTTCTTGGTTTCCACAACGCCTTCGCCCTCCCCTCTGACTCCAATGTTTACAATCCCGGAGAAACTGCCACTGTCCAGAACATCTCCTCAATCCCTTGAGATTCTGCGTCCCGACAATTGTCGTCCGTTTGGCTCAAATAAAACTCATAAAACATTTTTCAGGTTTGGATGCATCTTACGGTCACAACTTCTAAGGTCCTTTATTTACTTCCTTTGGGCCCCAATGTAGTGTGAGCTGATATTGAGGGAGCCGTGGCCTTGAGTGGGCTTTTTATAAGCCTACTAAAATCAGAAAATAAACCTGGTTCTTAACCTAACTACTAGTTGTTTTGTTTTTAAATAGAAATCTTTGATAAAAAAATAAATTAATATAACAAGCTGGCAGGGTCTGAAAACTTCTGTAAAACCTTACAGCAGTGGTCCCAACCTTCTTTGGGCCACGGACTGGTTTAATGTCAGAAAATATTTTCACGGATCAGCCTTTAGGGTGGGACAGATAAATGTATCACGTGACCGAGATAAGCGTCAAGAGTGAATCAGATGGATGGAACAGAGGGAATCTGGTCATTTTTTAAAAATAAAACATCATTCAGGCTTAAATATAAATAAAACGGAAATAATGTAAGTTATTTATTCTTTCTCTGAGGACCGATACCGGTCCTCGGCCCAGGGGATGGGGACCACTGCCTTACAGTAATGTATCAAGTAAACACCTGGGTACACTTCCTAAACTTCCTCCCTAAACAACCAGGTGGAGCAATGAGTTGATGCTCCCCTACCCCTTCTCAAATAAATGGGAAAGAAAAATTCCTCCCTAATTTCCAATTTTTGTCTCTTCACATACTTTAGGAAAGAAAGCGGTAGTTCCTCTTAGCAAATTCCTTGCTCGGAATGAGCTCGCCTTGGGCTCAAGGTCTAGCGCTGGGGTTTAAAAAGCCTCTGAATTCCACTGTGTTCAGATGGCAGTTGGTGACCAGCGTGTCTTGGACTGCCACCGGTTCTTCACAACCAGCCATTCCTGTGCTGATAACTAGTCCCTTCTCATCTCTAGGCTCGGAGGCCTCCTGTACAGAGTCAAAGAATTAGGGGGAGAAAAGTCCCCTCTTCACAAATGCAAAAGACCAGACATCCACTTCACCTTTGCCTGAGATTCCTGCCTCCCGGGGCCTCTGACGCGCACCGACATGCAAGTAAGTGGCCTTCCCTATCGACCATCAAGCATCCAGAAATCACCGCATTTTAACATTACAGAGAACAGAATTATTCCCAAACCACACTGACACATGCACTCTTCAGCTCAATCCTTTTTTTCTTCTGAAAGAGAAAAAAACCCAACTGTATAATGTAAATCCCTCGGAGTTTAACTTCTAAACTCCAGATCCTTCCACTTGGAAATTTATTCTACAGACAGACCCACACACGGTACAATCAGTTCTGCTATCATAACACAAACACACATGTAACGCTGTAAATCACCGCACCAGGCAAAGTCAGTAGATACAAGCTACAGGGCTTCCATGAAAAATTAAGCTATGGGCATAAGACTCAAGCTGTCAATGGTATACTGAATAAAACGGTACCATAGTTTTAATAACATGGCAAGTGGCTAAGAAACACACAGGTACTGCAAAATCAAAACGGCACTTACCCTTGGAAGGGACCTGCAGTGTGTTTGTGGCTGCTGAGTTTTGTGACGTGTTGGAAGAAGGGTTATCTGAAATCAGAGGGACGGAGGGCAGTTGTAACACCAGGTGGGACTCAACGCAGGGGAGCTGGGGTCGCAGGTGGAGTGAGAGGTGCATGTGTTTTGTTTAGTCCTACGCGGCTCCAGTCCAGGGTTCCGTGCCCACCTAGAGTTTCTCAGAGATGGAATCCCATAGGAGCAAATTCAGACTTCGGGTTCTGCTACCAGGGCTCCCTGATGTACCAACTGCACTGAGACAAGTGTGTGTTTCCAACACTAGAGTTATAGCAACACTGACTGTCTATAAAAGGTTATTATTCACTGCAGCACTGTGTATAATGGGGGGGCTGGGTCCATCAGATCCAAAATCTAGGAAAACTGGTCAAATACAGCATATGCCTTCATACAACAATAGCATTCTTGCCAAGTGGCTATAGAAAAGAATGAACGACTTCAATGCACTGGTATGAAAAGAACTCTGACATATACCAAATAGAGAAAGAACTGGAAATTTATGTTAGAATGTGTCCTGTGTGAGAAGTAGTAAAAAATGAGAACATGTACATATAAGATGATACTTATACAGGAAACTTCAAAATGCACAAGAAACCTGGTGACTGTGAGTAACAACAGCAGGAATGGGACTTCACTGTATTCCCTCATAGTGTTTGGATTAGTGAAACGTGAATATAGCACATATCAAAAAAAAAAACAAAAAACAAAACAAAACAAAAAAAACCTTACTGCATCAAAAAAATTTCAAGTTAGGTTTACTCAAGTATAATTTACAAAATGTGAAATTCAGTCTTTCTAACGTGTAGTTCAACGAGTTTTGACAAACATATAGTTGAGTAACTGCCACTACAATCTAGAATAATTATATCACCCCTCAAAATTCCCACGTGCCCCTTTGTAGTCAACCCCTCTTTCTACACCCAGCTCTTGATGACCACTGACCTCTTTCTATCCTCCACGTTCACTTTTCCACTGAAGCAAACGGAACGAGGTGCTACAGCAGGTAGGGTGAGTCGGCCTTCCTTCACTGGGCACACCACGACTCACCGCGCTGCTGAGCCCATGGGTTGCCCGTTTGTTTTCAGTGGGGTAGCAGTCCTTTGTACGGATATATTGCAGTCTGTTTCTCCATTTACAAGGCGAAAGACATCTAGGTTGTTTCCATTTGGGGGAAATTACCAATTAAAACCACTATCAACATTCACGTGCAGGTTCTAGTGTGAACACATGATTTTATTTCTTTTAGGTAAATACCTAGAAATGGGATTACTGAGTCATATGGTAAAATAAATAAGAGGCTCTCACGCTGTTTCCCAGGTGGGCTGTGCTTTGCCGTCCCATCAGCAGTGGATCAGGACTCCGGCCGCTCTTTGCAACCTTCCCAACAGTTGGGGCTGCCATTTTCTTGTATTGCAGCCATTGCAGGGGGGTAGGGGGGATAGTGTTTCACTGTACTTTTAATTTGTATCTCTCTAATGACTAATACTAACAAGGTAAAAAACATTTCCATTAACAGATGAAACACCTACTAGTATACCTCTTCCTCCAGAGGAAAAGCTCTGAACTCTACAAGTCTGGGTTTATCTTTTTGTTTCAAGGTAAATGTCATCCCCCGTAGCCTCCTTGAAAACAGAAGCTATGAACCATCATCTCTGCATCCAAGACTTCCAGCACACAGAGAATGCCCCGTCACTGCTCACCGTGGGAATGTATGAATACAGAAAATAACTGAATACGCAATTATCTACTGGAATAACATGAGCAGCTTCTACAGAGTAATCTGAGAGTAACAAATTTAGGATCGAGGGCTGGACAGAGCAAGCACTGGAAAGACCCTATAAAAACCACACCCACACACAAAGATATTGAGGACAAAGGCAAGAGAAGAGTCAATGAGCAGGGAGCGATCAGAGGAGGAAGGCCCAGTCTTCCTGTGTGGCCGGAGGTACTACGCCATCCACAGACAGGTGCAGTGCTTGTTATGGTCACCGGTGGGCGGGTGAGGAAGGGACCTGGAAGTTGAGGGCATTCCTGCCTGGCAGCCTCCGCCTTCCAAGTGAAGAATATGTGGGAGCCCAGACACTGCAGCCTTCATTGCCTTTCTCTTATTTTTTCCAGTTATAGAAACAACAAGTGCATATTGCAAAATAAGAGAATCAAGATTGCTTCTAATCTCACCAACTGAAGTCAGTTTTTAGCTATATATTGCCCTCTCACTTCTTTTTGAATACACGTTCATGTATTTACAATGAGTCACGAATATACATTCATGT
Source organism: Saccopteryx leptura (assembly GCF_036850995.1). Taxonomy (NCBI): domain Eukaryota; kingdom Metazoa; phylum Chordata; class Mammalia; order Chiroptera; family Emballonuridae; genus Saccopteryx; species Saccopteryx leptura. Next base: position 13,142,264 of record NC_089513.1, read on the forward strand.
ATTTACAATGAGTTTAGATTATACATACTGATTCATATCCTGATTTTTTTTTCACTTGTAAAACATATGCAGCGACATGTGTTTTGATGTTTCTTTCTTCTCATTGCATTGATAGTATTCTATTGTACAAATGAACCATCATTTAAATATTTTCTATTACTGAGTTATGCTGTTTCAGCTTTTTAGTCATTACAGATAAAATTTTGGTAGTCAACCAATTGTTTCCTTTGCATAAATTTCTGAAAGCAGTCTTTCCGGTTTAGAATGTAAACTGTAAAAATGCCAAGGCTCTTCAAAACTTCTTACAAAACTGTCCCGAAAAAGGACACCACTAACATAAGTCAGGGTTTATTCACCAAGTCTTCAGCACCAGATCACCATTCATCAACTTTGCCAAAATGACAGGTGAAATATTATTATATTATGCTTTGTTTTTCCTCAATGCCTAGTGGTACCAGACAGGCACACATTTGTGAGCCACTTGGACTTCCCTAGTGAAGTGCCCAGAGCCCTTCTGCAGTTTTCTACGGAGTGGAGGCGGGAGCATGGCAGGTGAGATCAGAGAGCAAACTGTCGACGGACTTTTGCACCATGGCGAGGGTTTTGCATGATCCACGGGTGTGAAGGGAGGACACTAAAGGGTTTGAGCAGAGGAGCACTACAACCAACATATTTTCCATGGGTCAGTGGCTGCCAAGCGTGAAAGTAGGGAACCACGCAGGGGCTGTCTGCAGCAATCCGGGGCAGACACTGCGTGCCCTGGGCTTGGACAGTAAAGGTATCTCAGAATGTAGAGAGCTGGCAGCATTTGTGGATGGGCTGGACTGGGTGACAAAGGAGAAAAAGACAAGTATCACTCCAAACTCTCTGGTCTGGGCCCCTGGTGGAAGAGAGTCACCAGTTACTAACCGGCAAAGCAGGGGAGAGGCAGGTTTAAGGAAGGAGAGGAACCAAAGGTTAACTTTAAGAGACCCACTGGAGAGCTAAGGAGAGATGCTACCTAGGTGGTTAAAGTCTAGAATGGAACTCGGGAGCAATCCAGGCTAGAGATAGAAATCTACGAGTCATTAGGAGATAGACACATAGCTGACTTTAAAAACCATGGGTCCGGATGAGAACTTTCTGTGAGTAAATGGACACATCAACATTTCCAAGGCTAGAAAGAGGAGGACGACCAAGAAGTACTGTCAACGAGGTAGAGGAAGAACCAAGAGAAAACAGTGTCTGAGAAGCCCAGCAAAGAAAGCATCTCAGGGCGGAACCAGAAGACAGCTGCTTCGGACAGGTCAAATAAGACGGTGCGGAGAAAGCCAAGACCCCTGGGCTGGGTGACACAGAAGTCAACGGGAAACTCAACAGGAGTGGTTAGGAAGGTTACCTGGTTTGGCTACAGTAAGAGGTAACGTGGAACTCTTTATGATTTTGAGAATGTCTGGGAAAGCTGAAGATGCAGGAGAGAGAGGACAAGCGTGGCTGTGATCGCCTCAACTAGTCAGCAAGGGGGCTGAATGGAGCGCTCAGGTGAGGGGCTGTCCTTGTGGAGGGACACGGAGTCCCCCTCTGTAGCAGGTGACGACAGCACACGTGTGTTCAGCTGCAGATGGATTTTCATTGTGCCATGTCTCATGTAGGGCAGGATCGAACCTTCTAGACTTCCGCGGTTGTCCACCATTGAGTCCTCAGCCCATCATTTTGACTACAGCTCCTAGGACTTAAAACATGTTTCATTTAAAGCCCCTCCCCCAATTCACATCTTCTCAAAACAAAGACACCTTCTTCTCCTGCCCTTCTGAGACAGCCTTCCCTCCCCTGGAGGTGTATTCTTGTTCAAACCCTTGCTACCTGCCGCCAGCTCAGCTCTCAGATCCTGGGTGGGCCTTCCCAACCTTTCCAGCCACCATGCCCTCCTCCTCTCAGTCCTATCCCACACAACTGCCCCAGCAAGCCACTGGAGATGCACAACACGACATGTCACTTCTCGGTGGTAGCTCAGCGAGTAAGGCCTTTGGACTTGCTCACCTCACCAATGACACCCTTCTGAGCGCGTCCCCCTCCAGAACTGCTTGCTGGCCGTCACGCAGCCTGTCGTGTGGGTCTGTACCACGTCCACACTCTTCCTGCAGCTCGCACCCCGGGCGAGTTCCCCTCGCGCATCCTCCGTGTACTGCCTCCTCGGGTGGCCTTTCTCCTGCGAGGCTTCCCTGCCATCTCCCACGCTAACAGCGATGTTCAAATCTCCGCTTCCTTGTCCTCAGATGTACATCTAATTCTTCTCTCCCATGGATCACACACAATTTTTATTTTTAATTTTATTCTATCCTCCAACCTCTTTAAAGGCTGAGCTATCATTTATTGCTTACTCTGTTCACAGGGCCTCAACGGGACCCAAGTGGACATCTGAATGAGAAGCACCTTTCACGTAATGTTGAATCCTACACCACCGTGAGTCCTCTGCAACTCTGGCTCTACACCCTACTCCTAGTAGTGTTAGCTTCTAAAATAGTCTTTTCTCCCTGCACACTTGTAAGAATGTGCAAGGCAAGAATTATAATTTATACTTTATCTGTCCTTCTCCACAGCAAATTGGTAAATGTTTACAGAATAAAAGAAAGGTACACCCAAAAGAACAAACATGGTTAAAAGTTATACATTCCCAAAGTATGAGTGAATGGGCTGCTCTAGATAGTTTCACAACTGAATGTTATTCCTATAATATTCAAGTACCCAGACACATGAAAGTATAGACTGATAAGCATGAACATATTAATTAAAAAAAAATCTATAGTCTAAATATGTCTCCTAGCTTTTCTACAAGGATAAAAATGTGTTAAGATTACCTATAAATTATGACTCAACAAAGTTTTTAAAAAAGAAATTCACTGAAGAAACAGGTAGTACCATTAGCATAGCATAGTTATTCAATAGATACAACGTATTCAATATAATTTTTCACTCTGAGAATTCTGGAAACTTTCACCGGAATAAATAATAAAATATAATAATGTTTCACAGGTATTTCAGTTTCTTCATCTATTCAATATATTAGACCTGGATATAGTCAGTATATGTCCTCAAAACTGGAAAGTTTTTGCTCCCTTTATATAAATATGACCTATAGTTACAGATGGTAAATCTTAAGAAACAAAGCTGCTTACCAAAACCACCCATGCTCTCCTAGAAAGTGGTCTATCGGCAAGTAGCCTTCCCTGAAGTTTGGCATTCTGTGAGTCATAAATTCCAAAGTCCTTGCCGAGAGAATTTAATACCTAGGACGCTGGTGAGATTTTTCCAGGTCCTGTCTCACTGTGTCCAAGAATATATATATATAAATAAATGGGTATTTAGATGGGCACAGAATAGGAAACTCAACTTAAATACATGTGAAAGCACCAAGAAAGATAATCTTTGAGTGCTAAATGATCCAAGCATCTACAAATTGGACCTGAGTGTTTGGGGGAAATATTTAAACACAGAGAATAAATTCAGACCCAGGGTTGGCAGACTTCTTCTGTAAAGGGCCAGGGTGTAAATATTTTAGGCTTTGCAGACCATAAAGTCTCTGTTGCAATGACTCCGACTCCACCTTGTAGTTCAAAAGCAGCCACAATGATACATAAATTAATGGGCATGGCCATGTTTCAACCAATTATATATTTACAGAGAGAGGTGGCCAGGCTGCCAACCATTGTTTGCTAACCCTAATTTAGACCATTCTCTCACATTCTATAGGAAACAGAGCCAAGTCTCCACCCTTCAGAAACAAATCTGTTTAACAAAGTAGGTAATCAATGTAGGTAAAAACCAAGTCACAATGCTAAAGCAAGGAGATTGGTTTCTTCTTCATATGGCATGCTCCTGTGGCTGTACTGAGCTATTCAGGTGACAGTGTGCATGGTGAGTATGTGCTTGCCGCCATGCTTGTTTTCCCACAAACAAAGCCAGTCTCCTAATGCACAGGTTATAAGGCTGGAAGGCTGGTTTGCTGATGACACTGTACACCTGAAAAAGGACAGAGAACTATAATCGATGCACAGTAATGAAAGGCCGCACCCGGGGCAGACGGGACAGAAAGGTGTCCCTCCACCGCTGCTGTGCTCAGAGCCCGCCTGGCACTCCAGCCAGGGGAGAAGGAAAAGTGCTGGAAGGAAGCCTCACTTCCCAGTGATGCTGCCAGAATTATAGCACTGACCCTCAGCAAGGCCTGCTAGGGTACTGTGAGGTCACCACGGGCACGTGTCAGCCTGGGACCTCGGCCACCACTGACCAGTGATGACATGCAGCAGAAATTTGGGGGTTCTGCTTACAGGCCCCAAGCAGACCACATGGCTCCTCCGTCCTGCTGTCCACTCCATTCCAGGCCCTCCCGCAGCAAACCCTGACGAATCCTTATGTTCTCTCCTTCATGTGCACAAGGGAGAAAACAGAACTGACAGGTCCTGCGGAGCGTGCGATGCCGTCTCCCAGCGACTCCAAGAACCCAGGAATCAAAGATGACATGAGCATGAGAGAAAATAAATCTCTGTTGCCCAGTTCTTCTAGGTCTGGTTCAGTTTCACTCCCCTTCTATTTGTAAGAGTTTGCCCGGTCTTCTGAGACCCCTTGGTTCCGAAAATGTGTGCCTACAGGTAGTGACACATTATTTCTCTATTATTTCTGTTCTCAGAGAATCCAGTCCTCAAAGAGGGACTGCAAGGAATATAGAGAATGCTTTTCTTCTAATGTGATTTTAAGTTAAATACAAATACAAAGTTTAGTTTTATTTAATTTTAAATTAAATACAATCCTTTTGCCCTTTTCAATTAAAAAGCAATCTAGAAGAAAAGAAGTGATTGAGAAGGACATTTTCTTACAATCACTGTTTTATAAAAGGACAGATATTGCTACAGAATAAAAAAATTAAAATAAAATATACTGTCTGAAGATCTATGTAGACTCTTTGCAGTGTTATTTCCACAAAGCAAGACAAAAAGAACTAATCGTTCCTTTTAAAGGTAATCACAGTTCTTATCAGATGACCTGTAAGAAATTTGTTAATAACCTGAAAAAGTAAGCAAGCACAAGTATAAAAAAAGCTAAGATTAAAACTGACCGATGATGGTATTTTCTCACTAGTCCGAGTCCTGTGTGATATACTGATATCCAGCTGTCTAAATAAACCGTATTCATGAGGGACAGCTGGTGGGTATCATCAACCATCCATCTGAAGGTGTTAGGACACGTGATGCCGTGAGTTACCGGTGTGCGCCTGGTGTGAGAACCAACCGTCCGACGGCTGCTGGAAGGCTCTCCTGTTTCTCCTCTCGGCATGGAATCCAGTTCTGCAATTACTTGGCTTTGAGTGGATGCGAAGAAAAGGTTGCCTCTCTTCCCTGACCACCTTCCGATGCTCTATGGGCAGCGCCGGGTGCGGTACAGAGTGGGCATTTATGTGGACCTGCTGCTTTACGGACAGACTCCATCTTCTGCCTTGCTCTACCCTTACTGCAAGCTTTGGCTCTGCTCCTGCCAAACGGGTTTGTGCCCACTCCTAACTTGGGGTGACTGCTGAAAAACCCACCCCTGGACCCTGAGGCGGAATGGAGGCCTCTGGGTTTATGGGCAACCTTTGGCACCTCGGGGTTCAATTGTGAAAAAGGCTGTCCTTCTGGGTCTGAGGTTTTCCCACCTACAAACTGAGTGAAAATTCATGACCTTTCTGTTACCTTCCAGTATTGTCGATGTAACGATTCCGTATTAAGTCAACCGTGGCCAGAAAGGCCTTGTATTTCCTTTGATGTCCCCACTTGTGGCATGTAAAATTATTGTCTGGTTTTGGGGCTTTGAGGTAGTATCAACTTACAGACACAATCACGTGCTAAATTCTTAGAGCCTAAAAGCCTGGTCTGCCAGTTGGATTTAGCAACATATTTTCCTAAAGAAATCACAAAATTAATGTTGCATGCTTGGGCAAGTACATAAAACTGTCTGCCCACGTAATAAAAGAACCACAAAATTGGACTAACAGTCTAAGACATGATGAGATTTCAGCACCCATTCAACGAAGAAACCTAACCCCATAGCAAACCTGGGTTCTTCGAAGCTACTTTCCTCCATCCTTCCTCTACGGGATCTACACTCTACCTGCCAGAGATGCCAGGGAGCCACGGCAAGCGGGGAGCCTGGCACACAGCAAGAGACTGGGTGTGACAGGTAACAAGGGGAGGAGGGGCTTTGAGGGTATTGCTCTGGGTCCGGGGCAGGGAGCAGGGCGAGAGGTCAAGCCTTGGCCATCAGGAAAGCTTCTGGTTCTGAGCCACATAAAGAGACAGCAAAATCCAACCTCCAATGAGCTAGGAGGAGGAGCAAGAGGAGAAGGAGGAGGAGGAGGAGAACGAGAACCATGGAGGATGACCTGCACCCACAGCAGCCATGGGGCCGTGGAAGCAGAGAGAGGCAAAGCTGCCCGTCTGTGACAGTGAAGGAAGTCAGTCCCTGGCTGCCGGTGATATGTTTCAGAAGAATGTTCTTAAGCCTGCACATCCCGGTACATTCACTCAAAGCAGACGGAGACGGGGGCCAAGTCTCCTATTTCTCCTGTCTGGCGACCGCACCAGCCCAACTTCAGGGGAGCCGCTACCTCCTGAGGCGGAGGTCCACAGCAGAGATAAATGGGAAGGGCCCAGGGAGGGTCTGTCGTCACTCTCCAAAATAACAGCCGCCGCGGAGGGCGGAGGGCGGAGGGCGGAGGGCGACGGTCTGCCCGCACCAGCCTGCCCGTCTGTGGACATCTAGCCTGTTACTGCTTACTCACCGTGGAGAGGACTTGCTTGTGCCACAGGAGCTGTACTTCAAGTGCAAAGAGACCAACTTGGCATCTGCAGCTCCCGCACATTAAGTGCTTTTCTAATACCTGTTGAATGAATCTGTGCTGATCCAGTCCCTTTGGGCCGGTCCTTCTGGCCAAAGGCTCCCATCTGCCAGGCAGCAAAGTAAAAGTGAAGGTGCGATCTTTGGTTAAGCAGTGAGCGGAACTGGCCACACTGCATGTCCGAAAGAGTCCGAAAACACCTCGCTAAGCAGCACTTCGGCTAATTTACTCCGCAGTGTTGACCAAGAACCTCTGAGAACTCTTCAAGCGGGCAGGGGTGTCCTCACGTGTTCCTCCAGATTTCTGAAACTCTCCCTGGAGGAAGAGCCTGCGTCCCCAGAAGCCCACTCTGGTTGCAACCCAGCTGCCCCAAACACACCCCAGGCCGTGGCTGAAGACGTATGAGCCACTCCAGAATGTCCGTGACGCCACAGGAAGATCTACACGATAAATGAATGACAGCAACTCGCTCCAGTGAGGCCGTGGGTCCCAAGTGAAGAACACAAGACTGTTTACACTCAACATTCTTCCAAAACAGCGAACACACATTCGTTCACTTAGTGATGACATGCACAGCTTTAACCAAGACTGACCATAAACAGCCTTCATCAATTAAAGTGATGACGGACGGAACGTCAAGTGTTTGCTAACTGTTCCAAATCCACGTGGAAAGGTTCGAGGAGGCTGAAATTAAGCAATTTCTGAGATACCAAGCTTTTCTGGTCTGCAAAGAGTAGACTGTTCAGCAGTGTCGGAGGGGTCTGGATTGGGTCCCACATCTGCCATGTGGGGTGTAGAGCCCGGGGTAATAAATTACTGAGCCTTTTCTAAGCTCCCTTTCCTTGCCTGTAAAATGGGATCAGTAACAGTGTTTCCCTCATGGGCCTGTTTTAAGGATAAATGAGATAACAGTGCACCCTGTCGTCATCGTCCTCATCACGCTCTGCCTTCCCATTTAGCTCAAGTTACCCAAACCATCCATCAAGTGGACCTTTACAGGTCACTGGTTCAGAACATTCACGTGCTGCCGTAACTCAGTGAAATTGGGTCTGTCTAGTAACTTCTAGCCTGGTGAAGTAACCAACTGTGTTGTCCTGAGACATTTAGCCAAATACACTTTTCAAATCCCTTACACATGTACATATTCCTATCTCGTCTTAAACCCAGAAGAACTGGAGGCTGCTTATCCCCTCCCATGCCGTTCCCTAGATCTAGGTATCTACAACACAGGACACTAAGTAGTCACTAAACATGTAGGACTTCTGTTTCAAAGAAGAGGGAGTTATGTCTACGGGGGTTTGATGTCACCCATTCTTGATCCACTGAGTCAAGAAATATTTATTGGCTTACTGTGAGCTAGGGAGAGAAGCTCCCAGAAACGCTATGGAACTGAATGGAGGAAGAGAGTCTAATAGGAGAGGCCCTTTCATATGGGAGTGGCAAGTACATACAGGGGAGTACAGGCTGCCGTGGAAAAGGCAGGAAGAGGTACCGACTCAGTCTGAGGGGACCAAGAAGGCACTCTAGACGAGCGATGTCTAAGCTGAGACTGAAGAATAAGAGAAGTTAGCCATCTGAAAGGTATGGTCCTTCGAGATAATGAAGATCACCAGAAATGCCCCAGCAGCAAATACGCAGTGTCTGAAGCACCTACGGCATTTGAGTTGATCTAGTGACACCATGAGATATGGCTAAAGAATGGGATAGATCAAAGGACACCCAAGCCACTGGATGACTCTGAGGGCAAGAGGGACATTACACTTTGCTCAATCAGAGCTACACTTTAAAAAACTCTTTCCGGATACAGTGAGTATAATAATCTGGGCAGAACAAAGATAAATGGGTGAACTAAAGGGTACTAAGTGAACAGATGGGGAGAGGGCTGGATAGAAGGAAGGAAACCCCAAGATAGATGGAGGAAGCTCGGGTGGGGAGGAGCTATCCAATAAGCCGAAACACTTGCTAAGTGGTTGGATTCCAGGAACTAGAACGCAGGTATGGAACCTTAGCTGGAGACAGAGACGTGGAAGTTACCTGCACATTTATACAAAACGTGAAGTTATAAGAGTAATTGAAATTCTCCAGAGAGAGACAGTTAAATGTTTCCAGGACGATAACCGTGAGAAATCCCAAGAGAGTGCAGTATTCAACATTTCGGGTAGAAAATGCTTTTAAGAAGAATTGCTAATAGTGTGAAATGCTGTAACAGAGCCAACTGAGGTCAAGTTGATAAAAATGTCCACCGGACTCAGCAATGAGGTCATAGATGAAGCGGGTTTGTTGACAAAGGTGAAGCCGAAACCCAAAGGTAGTCAGTTGGGTAAAGCGAGAGAAGCAAAGTGCATGCTTGGCTGTCTTGAAAGGAAGAGAAGGCCCTGGCCGGTTGGCTCAGTGGTAGAGCGTCGGCCTGGCGTACGGGAGTCCCGGGTTCGATTCCCGGCCAGGGCACACAGGAGAAGCGCCCAGCTGCTTCTCCACCCCTCCCCCTCTCCTTCCTCTCTGTCTCTCTCTTCCCCTACTGCAGCCGAGGCTCCATTGGAGCAAAGTTTGCCCGGGCACTGAGGATGGCTCTGTGGCCTCTGCCTCAGGCGCTAGAATAGCTCTGGTTGTGGCAGAGCAACGCCCCAGATGGGCATGCTGGGTGGATCCCAGTCAGGCGCATGCGGGAGTCTGTCTGACTGCCTCCCTGTTTCCAACTTAAGAAAAATACAAAAAAAAGAAAGGAAGAGAAAAGGCAGTGTAGCAGATTTGAAGTCTGGCGTTTAAATGCAGAAGAGGCAACATAGTGTTCTGATGGGAGAGGAGATGAAAACAACGAGAAGAGATACGAGGATGTCTGCAGGCAGGATGCGTGCAAGTGGAGGGCTCCCACCTGGCCTAGCATGGCGGGTTCTCATGTGTTGGTTTCTGACTCACGTGCAACCAACCTCCTTTCCTTTTCAGTTCATCGGTTTATGAAGACATTTCCTCCCCTCCCCCACACCTCCCTTTAGTTCTTTCAGGAGGCTGCATGAACTGAATTGAAATTGTAATCTAATCTGATGTATCTCATTCCAAAAGACAGAGTCCAACTTCTTCAAAGCTAATCCTAAAATCCTACTAAACCAAACATTCCCTCTGTGATGAATGGCTGCATCTAACATAAGTATACACACCGTGCACAGCAGGCTGGCACGCAGTCCGAATCAGGGCGGGCTCCACACTGCCGTCCAAAGCAAATAGTTTCAGCAAGTGTTAAATTTCATCTTATAGTCTAGATCCAATCATTGTCAGATGTGCAAAATAAAGACAGTTTAAGGGGGGAGGAAAGAAAGAAAGAATCCCGAAATGTCCTAAGATGGTTACATTAAGTCTCAAATGTACCAGAAACAAAAAGATTGGACTGCTAGAGAACTAAAGTCCGCTCTTGTTTTAACATCTGTGTGGCCCTGGCCGGTTGGCTCAGTGGTAGAGAGTCGGCCTGGCGTGCAGGAGTCCTGGGTTCGATTCCCGGCCAGGGAACACAGGAGAAGAGCCCATCTGCTTCTCCACCCCTCCCCCTCTCCTTCCTCTCTGTCTCTCTCTTCCCCTCCCGCAGCCAAGGCTCCATTGGAGCAAAGTTGGCCCGGGCGCTGAGGATGGCTCTGTGGCCTCCGCCTCAGGCGCTAGAGTGGCTCTGGTTGCAACAGAGCAACACCCCAGATAGGTACAGCATCACCCCCTCGTGGGTGTGCCAGGTGGATCCCGGTCGGGCGCATGCAGGAGTCTGTCTGACTGCCTCCCCGTTTCCAACTTCAGGAAAATACAAAAAAAAAAAAAAAAAAAAAAAGAACATTTGTGAATTTGTGAAACCCGGTCTCGGTGCCAAGAAAAGATTTCTACAATCATTGACACATCAGGCTCTGAAAGAACAACTAGTATTTACACAGAAGGCTTATCAAGCATGAACATTCAAGAGCTTCCCAACACCTACAATGCATATTGTAAGACGCCATGACCAGTCAGGGAGCCCGACGCTGACATGATGATGTAAGCAGTAGGCTACTACAGCCACTTATATTCCACAAGTAACTAATTTTTACATGAAAAGATACTGAATTAAGTACAGTTAGACCAAATATAATAAAAATATCAGCACTTTGTGATCACTATAATTGATGTTCAAAGGCAAGTTTATAAGATTTGGACAGTGGTAGCAAGGTAAAACATGTAGCTTCATGAGTAGTTCAAATAAATGATTTCAACAAATTAGATTACAAAGCAACGCTGAAGGTACTTACTGTCACAAGGATCTAGTATAGACTAATTACAAACCGATTCCTATGCGCTCCTTACACAGGTTCCCCAAGGGTCAACTCTTTGGTTTTATAAGCTTAGTTTATAGCAATAAAATGGTTTCTTTACAGGGTGCTGTCTCTGAAGCCACTAATCAATGTTAGAATCACTACAAGTGGAACAAGCTGCTATTATAATTGTGCCTTGAGATGCAATACAGAAAGAATACAGTACCTATGACATATTCCTATCTAAAAAAGCAAACAAACAAAAAAACAACCTGAATTTCTAGACAGTATGGGATAAAGAGAAGTAAGTTAAATGTCAAGAGGAAGCGATTACCCAAATCCAGAAACTCAGGGGACATATACCAAATTTTTCCAACAACTCAATCTCACAGTAAAAGGCTATAGCCTAAGAGAGATTTAAGTTATACAACAACCAAGTGTAATGTAGGCTCTTTCTGGACCCTGGACAGAACAAGCCAACTTAGAGAAGATCACAGTAACGTTAAAAAAAAAAAATCTTGCTAGTTTATTAAGTCTAAAACTGAGTACTTAAAATTTTTTTCTTATTAATTGGTGATGTATACTTATTATTATTATTATTTTAGCAAAAGAGACAGAAACAGAGAGAGGGGCAGACAGGGACAGACAGACAGGAAGGGAGAGAGATGAGAAGCATCAATTCTTTGTTGTGGCATCTTAGTTGTCCATTGATTGCTTTCTCATATGTGCCTTGACTGGAGAGGCTACAGCAGAGCAAGTGACCTCTTGCTCAAGCCAGAGACCCTGGGCTTAAACCAGCAACCTTGGGCTCAAGCCAGTGGCCACGGGGTCATGTCTGTGAAGCCACGCTCAAGCCAACGACCCCATGCTCAAGCTGGCAACCTTGGGGTTTCGAACCTGGGTCCTCTGTGTCCCAGTCCGACGCTCTATCCACTGTGCCACCCCTGGTCAGGCTAAAAGGGGAAAAAATACACATATTGCAACTCAGATTATTCAGCAATTTTGAGTAATAGAGCTTCTCCTGTATTCTTGAAGGGTAAGGTCCCTCCTTCCTACTACCAAACTCAGGAAATAATCACATTAGTCATAAGATGCTACTAGTAGTTTTCAGAACATCCCCGTTCTTTCTCTCCTGTTTTCCTCATTTGTCAAAGGGCCAAGAGGTCAATTCAAACACCTTCCACTTTGGTTCACCTTGTTCTCGGCTTCCTCAGGAATGTGGCAATAACTCACTGCCAGCCTCAGGGCACAGGTGAAGGCAATTACGAGCAAAATCCCAGAACAAGGTTGAAAGGACTCAGGGATGTCCATTTTATATATAAAGAAACTGAGGCACTGAAGCCCAGAGACACTGAGTGATTTTTAAGGTCACCCTACTAACTATCGACAGAACAAAGCCAGGAAGCCCAGTCCCAGCGGCTGGTCAGTCTGGTGCACCTCCTTACGCCCAGGGGGCTGGGTCAGGGGTGGGACTCTCTCTCTTACCTTCCCGTGCTCCTTCCTCACGTGGGAAATGTAAACATCTCTCTGCGTAAACAGGCGGTCACACTCCCAGCACGTCCACCCGGGACTGGCCACTGTCTTGGGTTCCAGTGATTTCTTCACAGGAGATGGAGATTTCTTTTCCAATTTCTCTTTCCCATTCATGGATCTGGTATCCTCTTTGTTTTGATTTGCTGAATTTTGAGTTGCAGCCTTAATGCTCAAAGGCAAGTTTATACCCAAGTTGGGAGGCCCTTCAATACTTTTCAATGTTCCATGCATAGACTACGTCATAAAAAGAAAAGAAACATCTCTCACAAGTGACACCACTAAAAGAGAGCACATGTGGACTATCTTAATGCACAGGACATTAAACAAATGTGACTTTATATTCATTCAGAATATTGTATCTATCAAGAGGAAAACCTAAACAAAATATATGCCTAAAAAAAAAAGATGAAGTATTATTTGTACGTCAACTAGATATGCATTTCCAGTTATAATCCAGATCACTCCTGACACTCCTGTACAGCACAGTCTTCCCAACGACAGACCGTTTCCGGGGAAGAACGTTTTTCTGTCACATGTTGGTAGGTGTTCAAGACCCTCAGCTACTCAACTTTAATAGCTACTGAAGACCAATAAGCTAACAGCAAACCTTTCTCCCTACTTTCATATTCTCGGAACACTTATCACAGTTTGGGGTTTTGCTGGAGTTTGGGGGGTAACTTTAATCTTCCTACACCCTATCTGAATCCATCCCTTCTTATTGATAGCACCCAGACTCATGAATTATACACAGTAGATAATGAAAAGCCTTTTTAAACAGCTTAGCTGTTATTCTCATTAACCGCAACAGCCACCTTCAACCTAAACTCTCAGGATTTCAAAATCTGCGGGGGCGAGGGGTAGAATGAGTGCATCTGATTGTAAAGATCAGCTCACTTTGGTCTTTGTTATGTGTTCTAAAAGCATGGATTTAAAAAAAAAAAGGAAGCCAATCCGTCTATGCCCTGTCTATCTCTGACTAGGGCCGCAGCCTTTCCTCAGTGCCCAGGCTGTGGCCAGTCCACAGAAAGACAATAAGCTAACAACAAACCTTTCTCCCTACTTTCATATTCTTGGAACACTTATCACAGTTTGGGGTTTTGCTGACGCATGCTTCCTAAGGCACATGCTTCCTAAGGCACCGTGAGCACAGGCAGGTCCAGGGGCCCAGCCTCGCGACATAAAGGTCCAGCCCCATCCCCGCCCCCGGGGTCTGAGTGGGAAGCACTCCCTCAGCGTGCTCTCTCGCACGCGTGCTCTCTCGCACACTCCCGAGGCAGGGTCTCTTCCAGACGGTGCCAAGAGGCAGCCAGCCTTCCTCACCGCTGTCTTATCCCAGAAGGGACACGGGGTTCTCTACTCTCTCATGAGCAGGGACAACAGGTTGAGCCGCACACCCCGTATTCCTCTGCAGAGAGAAATCTGGGGGAGACGCCAGCCAAAAACTAGGCTTCGGCTTCCCACTCAGGGCAGCGGCTTCTGGCTTTTTTTTTTTTTTTTACACTGTTAACCATTTCAACCTCCCAGAAAAACTTAAATCCAAAATCTTCTCAATAAGCATTCCACAAGTTTCTGAGCAAATGCATTCTTTCCCGCTTAAAAGCTGGAAAGTAAAGTATTAAAGTATTCTTTTATAAAATACACATTGTGCTACAGAAATTACAGAAAAGCAGCAAAAAATTCTGCCGTAACGAAGAGAGCAATGGCTCGTGTGCTAGAGTGAGCATTTCTAACTCATACATTTTATTTTCACGTTGCAAGTAAAAATAAGATTATTTAAAACAAAATTTTAAGTAACAGAAACACAACTGAATTCTTTCAGAGTTGATTTCTCCTTAGCTCGGGGAGCAATACTTGGATGACTGTAACTTGCAAGTTTACTTTCAATGTCAATACCAGCATGGAAGACGGGGCTACAGCAAGTAAGCCTGTCTTTTGCTGGAGTTGAGAAATGACATGCGTTCAGTCAGAATGGGCAAACAGAGACCTGCCTTTGAGTGTATGTGTGGGGAAACACTGTCCCTGTGATCTCAGTTCCTTCCTCACAACAAACAGAACAGCACAGGTATTAGGCAATGAAAACGGATCTACAAGAGCTGGGTACAGATCTTAAAAATGATAAAAACAGGGTGCCCCCAAAACCTGATCTTCAATCTTGCCCCCGAAAACACATAAAGGCAGTCTAGTATATATTTAAAATGCCCAGAACATATTTAAAATGAGAACATAAGTAGATATTCATTCCCACTATATCTTGTATCATGTCCCACAAGAGGTTCCCATGAATAAGGACAATTCTTTCCTCTGGTGGCCACAAGATCTCATCACTCCTCTTCAGTCTTTGTTTCTTGGGACCCTGTATTCCTCCAAATTCACTACTACCACAGGAAGACAGACCCTAACCACAACGTCGATGACCTGCTCCAGACGGAAAGAGGCGTTCCAGAAGCCCAATACCTTAGAAGCCTCTTAAGAAGCAACTTTTCTTTGTGCCCCCATGTTAAGTATATTAAAATAGTTGGATCTAATTCCAATGCCCTTACAGTCTTTATTAGCAATTTTTAGTTTTTCCTGATCATTCATTAAATCGATATTTATTATCAAGATAGTTTTGTAATTTTAGCAAAAAACCCGTAAAAGAGGACAGCCTTGCACTTCAAGTGAGAAGGACAAAACAGACCGCCATGTCCTTTACTGGCCCCAAGAATGCCACACCACCGCCTGGCCTCTAATGGGCAGACTCCGAGACAGAAAGTCCTTTGCAACAGGCGATTATGCCGTGTGCGCTCACAGACACTCAGCACAGAAAATGCCAGGGATTAACAACAGTCCATTCATTTAACTAAGATGAGACTAGACTAATTCAGACTTGATTTGCTCTTTAACCTTTTTGTGCAATGTATTAAAAAAGAGAGATTGAATTCATGATAATATTGGACCTGTTGTTCCTCTTCTTAGACGTTAAATCACCTTAATCTCTGAGAGCTAATGGATATTCTCTCCTAATCACACAGGAAAAAAATTGCTTAGCCTGTCACAGTGGACAGTAAGAGGCTAGGACTAAGCTCAGTCCTTAGTGAGCTTAAAAGGCTGTAAAGAGATTTAAGTGTTTCCTTTGGGGGTTGGAGAGTTGGTTGTCCAACTTGGACATTTATTCATGTCATTAACTGAACAGCTACAAGGTGCCACACACTGTGCTGTGTCCGGGACATTGCATAGTCAATTTACATGCAATCTTGACAAAAGGAAGAAAAAAAAAAGAATAAAAGATCCAGGGGCATCAATTATAATGCAAACTTAAAACTGCTCATTTCAAGGGGGAAAACCTTCCTTTTTTCTAAATACACCAATGTGTATACAAATTTGACAATTTGTTGAGTCCCTGTCTATTTCTAAATAGGGTATAACACCAAGTTCCCAGAAAAGCACCCTTCATGGTCATTTTCCCCAGTAGAAAGAGAGAACCCTGATACCTTATTATGCTTTTAAAATCAGCACATGGATTTGTTACTTTCACGGTATGCAGGTCAGGGCTCGGGAATAAAAAGCGTCCCTCGGTCAAGATAACATGAGAACAGCATGTCGTAAGCTGCTCATTACCAACGACCAGCATCCATCCCTTCCCCAGACAGCCCACATGCTCTACCATAATCTTCTGCTCAGCCTCCATTTCTGACCAATGAAGGGATCTAGGATTCACTTAAAAGACATGAGAGGCGCACACACCTTGATATGGTCCATCATGAGTTGCTTCTGTGCATATAAAAGAGAACAGTCTGGACACTTGAAAACAGACACCTTCTGGTTTTCAATGTGTTGGTCAAAGTGGCGATACAGCAGGGTCTGCAGGGTAAACACGGTGTCGCACATGGAACACTTATATATTATTCTAAAACAGAGAAGTGCATGGACACGTCAGTCAGCTCTCACTGCTCAAGCCAAAGGAACTTTTCATCTCACCTCGAGAGTTCAGGAGGCAGAAGCAGTGAGAACACATAAACACGGTAAGAAGAACAAAACGGTTTAGTTTTGAAACAAACTTTTGAACAACTGGCATCACTCGAGTGCAGATCGATCTTAACTTTGTGAGCAAAGATTTAAGGCACATTTGCTTAGACATCTAAGTTAAGGACCATATTACAACTTACAGATCGACAATTGACACGGTTTTATAAGGGCTGCACACTTGTTACTTTAACACAGAACACAAGCACCCTTGGTTGGGGGGGGTGTTTTTAGTTTAGTTTTTCTCAAGATCAGACAAGGAACACGGCTCTGTGGTGGTTCCCTAACCTGAAAGATTTTGATGAATGAACTAAGTAAGTAGACTCACCCTAAGCCCGTTAACTACACAAGCTGTTACTTGTTGCAAGTTTTCCTTTAGACTTAGTAACAATTCTATGCTTGAATGTCAACATTCTGTTAACACAAAAGCCCCACAAGAAAAGAAAATCCACACTTCAACACCTGAATATCCACTGTGCTTTAACTGGCTTAACATACTACACTCACTGTCCACTACAAACCATTTCCGTATCTGATATGTTACTACCAAGCAGCCTCCTTAAAGTAATTCCTCAGGTTGAACCTTCAGAATATAATCCATTCAAACCCATCAACACTTTCCACTCACGCTCCTGCAGGAGTGACCTGGAGGAGGGCATGTTCCCAGCCACCTGGCCACCACCTCCGCTTCCAGTGACCTTAATGGGTCACTTGTGAACACATCTGCCCACAGCAGGTCACTCTTTCTTCAACTGTTCCAGGTTGTCCTGGTCCCTAGGAGAGGCCCTAGAAGACCTGTGTTCTCCTTAGAAAGGACTAGAAGAAGAGGCACAAAGAATCCTGGGAGGAGCTTAGGAAAATGGCGGAGAAATGAGGACCGGAGATGAAGGTTGGAGACGAGAAAGGAAATGCTAATGCTCCCTGTGGGATCTCTGCAGCGGGGCTGATGAGAGGAACGCCTCTCGTGTCCGCTCGCTGTGGCTCTCGGGGTCTTCTCAAGACAGCCCTTCTCATGCACCTTCAAACCTCACTCTGCATTTCTCTGTCCAAAAGTACAAGATCTAACTGTTTTCTTCTTTTGTCCCCCATAAGATCTATGTTTAATTGTGGTTGAGTGACACACATCTTTACAAGGTCTTGACACAGGGGCATTTTTATAAGATCAGACAGCTTCACCCAGACAGCTCGAGGGGGGACACTTCTGTGTCATCATCAGTTTTACCAGATGAGATGAAGGTGTCCATTTCCTGTTAAAACAGCTGATTTTTAAACAGTCCAGCAACATAAGTAGTTAAATAAGAGCAACTGTATAAAAATATTTAAAGTTACAATGTCTTTCCAATGACATGGAAAGATTATCACAAAAATTTAAACAACAGGTAAAAAGACAGTATGGATGAAGTGATCACATTTTTTTAAGGGCCGTAGGAAAGAAATAGAAGGCAGTTAACTGTCACCATCTCCGCTGGATGAGAACACACGTATTCCTTTCATGGTTTTGCTTGTCTGTATTTCCTGAATTGTCTGTAATCAGCATACAGCAATAGGGGAGGGAGGAATGCCTGAAGAAAAGAAGATTTACTAGGTAGACTAAGCATTTTCTCAGGATTTTATTCTTCCATTTTCAGAAATAAGTAGGTCATGAAAAAAGGCATGGCTCATTTTACCCATGTTATTATATTCCTTTGGAGTAGGGGCTAATTTGATTTGATTTGTTGCCTTCTACTTAACAGCAAAGGAAGTATAAAACAGCAGAGAATTGGCCCTGGCCAGTTGGCTCAGTGGTAGAACTACAGCCCAGTTTGTGGAAGTCCTGGGTTTGATTCCCAGTCAGGGCAGACAAGAGAAGCGACCATCTGCCTCTCCCTCTCCCCATCTTCTCTCTCTCCTCCTCCTCTCACAGCCATGGCTCAAAAGATTTGAACAAGTTGGCCTGGGCAGTGAGGATGGCTCAGTGGCCTCACTTCAGGTGCTAAAAGAGCTCGGTTGCTAAGCAATGGAGCAGTGGTCCAGAGGAGCAGAGCATCGCCTGACAGGGGACTTGCCAGGTAGATCCCGGTCAGGACACATGTGGTAGTCTGTCTCTGCCTCCCGGCCTCTCAATTAAAAACAAAAACCAACGAAAATAAAACGCAGAGAATCTATTTATTCAGGCATTTTTCAAAGGAACACATTGTAGGTATAATATTCGAATTTCCCCCCACAAACAGCTCAGATTACAACAGGGAAATGGTAACAGGGACTGCACTGGATGACGGACGTTAGTGAAGGTTAAGGACATCAGCACAACAAGGACGGGGCACAAAGTGTCCCCCATGTGACACAATGAGAAGATCCCAGCAAGAGCGCATGTCTCGAGTCCAGCTCCGAGGAGGCAGGGACAGACCTGGGGAGGGAGGGTCACCTCAATGAGAGCTCTGTATCCCATTAGATGGCCAAAGACATGAGAAGAGGAGAAACCAAGTGACTATTCCAGATACAGCGACACTGACGAGACAGGACAATTAAATACAAAATGGGCTCCTGCAAAGAATTTGGACCAGAATTTTTTTTTAATTTCCCATTGACTTGAGAGAGAGAGAGAGAGAGAGAGAGAATAGAAAAGAGAAAGAAAGAAAAAGAGAGAAAGCAGCATCAACTCATTCCACTCACTTAGTTGTGCACCATTGGTTGCTTCTCGTGCCTTGACCAGGGGTTGGACCTGCAACCTTGGCACACCAGGATGAAGCTCTATCCACTGAGCAACCCAGCCAGGACCTAGACCAGAAATTTTTTAAAAGACATTGTCTCAGCCATTGGAGAAATTCTCATGCACTCATGAATTGGATGGAAAAGTAATCAATACTGACTCCTGACTGGGAGGCTGGATGGTGAGTGTCCTTATGACAGTGGAGGCGGAAAACACTCACCTATTTATGTCACGAGGCCCCACAATTCCTAAAGAGGAGAAAGACTGATACAGAGAGAGAACGAAAGGATGAGTGAAATGGAGATGTGGACAACTGGGGAATCTGGCTGAAGGGGATGCTTGAGTCCTCCACAGCATTTTCCAACTCTTCTGTAGAACAGAAACTATTAAAAAATAAGAAACTCATGCTAATGTTAAAACAAAGTCCAAACAAAGGTACCATGAACCTCAGACACAGGGACAGAATATGAAGACGGAGAAAACACAATGGAAAAACCACAGAAGCTTGCCCGGCAAAGGAGGGAAGGCAGTGAGCCCAGTGCACACGGAGAGCGGACGGGCGTGGCATGGCAGGGGACAGTGAGAAACTCAGTGTGCTGGTCCCCAGGGCTGTGGGAATGGCAACCCCAGAAGTGTGACTTAGTCCTAGAGCAGCGGTTCTCAACCTGTGGGTCGCGACCCCGGCGGGGGTCGAACGACCATAACACAGGGGTAGCCTAAAGCCATCAGAAATAGGCGACCCCTGTGTTTTGGTCGTTCGACCCCCGCCAGGGTCGCGACCCACAGGTTGAGAACCGCTGACCTAGAGTAATGAGGTTCCATGAATGGCAGACTAGCCAGACTAGAAACATGGGGGGACGGAGGGACTAGACGGAGCGGGGAGAGAGGAAGGAAATAAAAAAGAAATAGAAAGCTAAAACCAAATACCCACACTCAGGTCCAACTTGCAGCAACCGAAACTCTCAAAAAAAAGAGTGCTCCACTTGAATGGATGCGAAAACAAATGAATAAAAGATCTTATACTCCGAAATCACTGCCACCGCCTCCTCCATCACAGATGGACCCTACGCCTCTGCTGGGGTCACACTGCCACCTGCAGAGGGCCACTAAGGCTCAGAGTGGAGAATCTGTCGGTGCCATGTAACTCCCAAGGCCACAGTTCAAATCCAGCTTCGCCCAACACCAAAGGCCTCTACTGTGCCACTGCTATATAATTCTGCATGTGTTTTATTTCTCTATCTCTTATACAATTCTAAACCCTGGAGTTCTCACTGATCCACTTAGACAGTACATTGAGAGCTGCCAAATAAAAGGCAGGCCCAAAGCAGTGACAAAAACTGCTGTTCATCAGTTGTCAAGGGAAATGCAAACATAGACAGACAAAAATCTGGATCACCATCAAATCCAGTAATAGACACTGAAAATGATCTCAATTTATCCAGAAAAGACTAAACAAACAGTGTTCAAAATTTCCCTGTACACAGCAGGGAAGCATGCCTACCCCTTACACTGCAAAACAGGGAACAAAGACTAGAACCGTCCTTGCCACATAGTAACACCACTGACATGTTTGTTAAAAATCTGCTGTCCCCGCCCTTCACAATGTAGGGAGGGGGCCCTGCAGGCTCCATGGGAAGATTTTCAGACTTCCCTGTGCTCTCTAAAGAAAATGGGGGGGGGGGGGGGCGCAGAGGATTTTTAAATTGATCTTTAAAAATTAATATAAATTATTTGTATAACGTTGATTCGTTTACATAAAACCACCTGTTAAACCAAATACTGCTAGGCTGTTTCAATGCCTGCAGAGGGGTTCCTGATTTATTTGGGGCTCACATAAGTGGAACAGAGATGGATTTAAAGTCCAAAGGAAGCTCCTGGGTCACACGCAGGCCACAGGGCCACCCAGCAGGGAAGGGTGGCGGGAAGAGTGAGCCCAGAGCACAGTGCCTGCAGGCACGACACACAGAGGCCAAGGAGCAGCCCGGCTCCCCGCCCTGACCCAACGTCCAATTCACTGGTTTGAGAGTTCCGTTGCATTTGCAAATTTGTTTTAGTTTTATAGTGTAAGACATAATAATCAATGCCCATTTTTAGGCTTGGAACTTATTAAAGAACCATGTAGAAAAAACTTTTAAGAAAGTACAGGAATGCCCTGACCAGTGGCTTAGTGGATAGAGCACTGGCCCAGTATATGGACGTCCCAGGTTCAGTTCCCGGTCAGAGCACACTGGAGAAGTGACCATCTGCTTCTGCCCCTCCTCTTCCTTCTCTCCCTCTTCCCCTCCCACAGTGAGGGGCTCAACTGGTTCAAGTGGAGCCTCAGGTATTGGTATGGCTCCACTGGAGTGCTAAAAATAGCTCGGCACTTGAGCATCAGCTCCAGATGGGGTTGCCGGGTGGATCCCGGTCAGTGTGCATGCAGGACTCTGCCTCACTATCTCCCTTCCTCTCACCTAAAAAAGAGAAAAGAAAAGAAAGTACTGGAATATTTTTCTATACATTTACTCAACTTTGAGGACTATTGTTTTAGCTTATTTGAATCATTTGCTGCCCTATATTTCCAAGTAACAATTATAGTTCCAGGTTTCATACATTTCAGTGAATAAATTCTTTTATTTGAATAAAGAACTAAATCCAAAACTTTATTCACTGAGGGGAAACGACTACGTTAGTGTCCAGAAGTCTAAGAGCCAGGAGCTCTGAAATCGAACAAAAGCCCAGTAGTGCTCGTCCACAGCGTCAACACGCCAAGTTGTACATGGATCCTAGAGCTGCCATTTGTCTCATTTGGAAGATCTACAAAGATCCGAGTGAATGTCCTTTTCGAATAAAATTCCATGTTATCATAGTTTTTAGTACACAGATTCACTTCTGTAGGGTTTAACAATAACATTTCCCTAAACCTAAAAGATACAATAAAAGCCAAATATATATTATATGGCATATCTGCAAATCTCCTTAAAACTTCCTTGATTATGGAGTTATGGGCAAAAACACAATAGATTGAGGCTGCCAATCTAACCTTACATAACCATCCAGTTCCACACTGCTGCCTGACCCGTGGTGGCGCAATGGAGAAGAGCTGGCCTGGGATGCTGACGTCACCAGTTCAAACTCCCAGGCTGGCCTGGTCAAGGCACACATGAGAAGCAACTACTATGAGTTCATGCTTCCTGCTCCTCCCCCCCTCCTCTGTCTAAAATCAATAAATAACTTAAAAAAAATTTTCCACAGTGCCATAAATAATACAAAAAAAATAAAAAGAATATAACCACGAGCACCTCATCCAGTGCCACGTCCACATCCACAGGAGGGGGTGGGGAACTGTGGGAAAGAACTAACCCTACAGAGCCCCCTCCATGTTCTAGACAGAGGGACCGTGTGCTAGGTAGACATTTTAAAGATGTCACCTCATTTTATCCTCACTCAAACCCTGGGACGTATGTATCACCCTCACTTAACAGGAGAAAAAACGGTGGTTGAGACAGGGTGAACTATGGCCCTGGTCCACACAGCAGGTCAGGGGGCCGGGGGGTCTGGCTCCAGGGCCCACACTCCCTCCTCTTTGCTAAGCTGCTGCTGCTGCTGCTGCTGTGGGCGGGCAGCCACATCAGTCTGCTGAAGCCCCGCTCCACAATGGAAGACACAAAAAAGCAAAAACTTAAAATATTAAGAGCGAGATTAAGGCCAAAGTGACATTTACTTTTACTAATCAAAGACATCATACTGGCAATGAAGTTAAATTCAGTAACCAGTGCATGAAGCTGACTTCATCTTTAAAATGTTACTAAGAAAAGCATATACTATAAGAAACTATGAAAAAAACCTGAAGAGTAAGTTTTTAATAGTTTTCCTGAGACTTGTTAATAACTATCACCTGAAGAAAAAGAACAAAATTGATCAATATTCACTTGTTTACTAAAAACTGATGACACGGGCATAACTATAATAAGGGACATTCTTGAACAAAGAGGTCAGCGGAAAAGAACTGAAAGGTTTGGGGAGCAGGGAGCTGGGAGCTGGGCTTCCTTGAGCCCCAGAATCTGCCTGGGAGCACGGTCTTTCCTCTCTTATTTCTAGTCCACGGAGCACCTGCCTCCTCTAAATCACTCATCAGTAGTGGAGTACAAGGTCAAAAGGCAGCAAGCATGACTTACTTTGCTTCTCCTATCTTGATGCCAGGATGTTGTGTGTAGGCATGGGAGTGTGTGCTGGGGGCAGACTTAAACGCCATTGGACAAATAGGACACTTGTAGAAGACTTCACAGTGAGAACCTTGAATGTGAGACTTCAGTGCGGCCACATCAGAGTACACAACATTGCAATGTACACATCTGTTAGAAAAATAAACACAGAGTCGTTAGCACGAGACCATTAAACAGGTGTAACTTAACTGGATAAAATGAACACGTTAATAGCCCCTTTAGGTTTCTAATAGCTTCCTGGAAGTAGGTATTGTATTTTTTTTCCTAATGACAGCAGATCAAATTATTTTTACCTACATAAGAAGAAAGATTGTGAAGAAGAAAAAGAAAACTCAAATGGTTTATTTTCTGAGCATCTTTATAATTCCTAGAATTGGATGTCCAGACTCCAGACTATGGTGTGACCAATGGATCATGGGGGCCATTATCAAGGCCAGGGACACAGCAAGACTGTGTGGCTCCTGCTCTGGAGAAGACGCCTACGTGCTGGATTCTGACACCAGGGCCCTGAGGTTCCTCCCCATCCCCTCTACCCAAATGGCATTTCCCATGGAAGAAATCTCTGCTATCCAATCCTATACATCATCAACAGAGAAACAAGTGGCTCCAAAGCCAAGGTCACTGTCTCCTGGTACACACTGGTGTGGTTACATACCTGGAGGTTACAGGGGCCCATTAGGTAGAGAAGAAGGTCATCCACCTAAATTGTTTGTCTGCTAAGAAAATAAATTTAAGTCCACCCTCATTAAAGTGGACTTCTTATTTAAGAAATAGCATGAATGATAAACTTCAGAAAAATCAATGTCTCTAAATAAATCACCTCTTTAGCCTAACTGCTTTACTTCTTAAATTTCTAATAAATTTCGCTCCTCACTGAAATCTAGTCTGACAGAAACAAATTTTAAAATTTAGGTACACTTCTCCCCAACCACATCTTTAATTCTCAGGGACTCACAGTAATGCTTGAGTGTGTGTGACCCATTTGATGACCTTGTTTTCCTTCTCTGTTGGCACCTGACTATGTGAATGGGAAAGTCGACTTGAGGAATGAAGACAGCAGACAGGGGCCTGTCTTCTAGGAAGCTGTGCTCAGGGACTTCTGTATTAATCTAAGGACGGTCTGTTCTTAGATCCCCCCCTTCTGAATTCATGAAGATACTCACAAAGTCTCAGAACAATGGAATGCTCTGAGCAACATGTGCTCTACAAAGCGGGCCATGTTAAGCTTTGCGAGCTTTTTAAAAAAATCATTATAAATGCGCTAGCAGTTTAAATGCCTTAAAGCATAATGTTCAGCAGCCTATACACTGAGAACACTACACAACAACAGGAGAATAATTAAGCAAAGCCCTTCCATCCAATCTATACTTTTATTTTAGGCAGTAAAGCCACCCAAGCATGCTGAAATTATTTTGGGTTAAGCTGAACTTGTGTTCTCTTGAAGATTACTGATTCTCTCTGAGCCAGTTTCTCATTTGTAAAATGAAATCTTTTTTTTTTAATTCCTTCCCAACCCTAGCAGCCTGTGATGCCTATGAAAGGAAAAGCTAACATTAAAAAAAAAAAAAAGATAGGTTACTACAGAAGGATTCTCTATACCATGAATCATACACAGATTTTTCCCATCAAGGGCAGGACTGTGTTCAAAGGGCAAATGATCAAGGAAGGGCCGAAAGGAACCAAGAGCTCCTTCTCTGCAGCTGCCTGGAGGGCGGGGAAGAGTTCATCCTAAAGAAAGCACACAGGACACTCAGAAGTGACCCTGATGAAGGAGGTGGCTAAGGCGTGGCCCAAAGAGCATCATGGAGGCCAAAGGAAAACCCTCTTTAATGTAAGGAAAGAGAGAACTGAAGAGGAACCAAGATAAAAGAAAGTTGTAAAATATCTGCCTCAAGTGGAAGAAAGGTTCAAGGGCAAAAAAGAGGCCCAAAGAGGATAGAAGAGACACAAACAGAAGTCAGAATGTGAAGGGGGTCACACGGTATCCTGATGTTACTACAAATCAGTCTGTTCATATTGAATACACCTGAAATCCTTTGTGTTCTAGGTATCAATCAAGTTTCTCTTTTTATTTCTTAATGTAAGAAATGTTCGCAGTATAGAATCGTACAATTTCCCCTTTCTAGATTCAGACTCAATGGATTGAGAGGCAGAGAAATTCAGAGAAACGCTTGACTTTTACCAAATTAGCCAGAAGCCAGAATGACTCCCCTCAATATATGGGAGATGCAAAATGATCCAGAAGAGAGGAAATGAGGCATACTCACTCAAAACGAGACCAGTCAGACATGGAGGCCGTGTCAGACTCTGCCTCAAAACAACAAAAACCAAAAAACCAGAACAGAACAAATCCTAGAGCCAAAAAGAAGGAGAAAACAGACCAGGCCAAGGGGCTGCTAAACCCTAGTCAAGTGTTTGGACCATTACTTAAAACAGCAGGGGGAAAAGAAAACCAAAATAAAATGACTTTCTATCATCTAAAGAGGTAAACATGAAAGAAACTTCAGAATATGCAAACACATAGTATTTTTACAGCTATTATAAGCCTCATGATCCAGGAAAAAATATCTATACTAAACACAAAAATTTTAGGTATAATTCAAGGCCCCCAATTTAAGCAACTCTGTGAATGTGGCAAAAAAAGAAGGAAAAAAAAAAGCAAGGGACCCACAGAGCCTCTTTTATTTAGGTACTACACCAGGAATAGCTCAAGTTTGGAAGTCCCACTTTCTTTATTTGTTCCAAACAAAGTTTGTTTTCATTATATTAAAAAAAAAAAATAAGCTAAGCATGTGAAGAAAGTGTTGCATCCATTAAAAGAGCAATCAGGAAATGCTGTGGGGGCCTGCCTTCCATCATTATTACACACCGAGTCCAGTAATGAGTTTGTCAACGTGGGGGAGGAAACAGTATCACGTGTACAGAGTCTGTGGAAACAGGCACACCGTCAATGTGCAACTTTCCTAGAGTGCACTTTGGTTTTACTAACACCCCAGTGGAAATAAAGGCAAGCACTGCACCAACTGTGCAGACAGGGGACCATGGCCCAGAGAGAACCCACGCAACCAGCAGCAGAACTGGTACCAAAAACTTTGGTTTCTTAACTTCCAAAGCTAAGGTTTTCTACTAGGATAGATCCCAATTGTCAAACATTTGTGCATCACAGCTCTGGAAGCAAGAGATTGAAATAGGAAGGAAGTCTCTTATAAATGTCAGAAAACTGGACAGAGCCGCCTAGCAGTTGGTGATGCCATAACTTAAATTTAACTGAAACAGAACTGTCAAATCATACCAACTGGACTCCATTTTTATAAAACATTATAACCGTATTACAACTAAAAAAAAAAAAGTGCTGTATAGTAACAGTCTAACATTAAAGATATCAGGCAACCAAATACTTAGGTTAAAGATAAACAGCACAATACAGTAATACCTCTATTAACAAAGACACTGCGTATCGATGACAGGTGTTCTTGGTGGGTCTTCACTGGGTCAAAATATAAAAGGCACAGATAGGAATGCATTTCAGGTCACAGAGTGGAGAATAAAGTTCAAGTACATCACCAACCCACATTAGCTAAACTAACATTAGATTTGTCAGATGTTGTAAGAGACACATTTGAGCTTCTGAGGAGGCGGTGAAAGGTGTCATGGTCAAGATGTGCAGAGAGGGAGGGGCCGGGACAGAGGAAATGGAGAAGGAATCCAGGAAGGAAGATTACCCGGGTGGCAGGCTCTTCCTCGAACAGCAATGTTAGCGAAGAACATAGACCCATAATCCTTAACTGTGACAAAATAAAAGTGAGGAACCATCACACCCTTTCCGATTTAGAGAGGAAGGATGAAGAGGTACAGACATGCGTGGTATTCTTGTAGGCGTTAAAATGCAAAGGAAGATGACAAAAGTATGCTAAAAAGAGTACAGAAAGAAAGACAGTTGACCCAAGCCAAACCATGCCACATGCACACTTTTTGCCAGACAGCAGGGCTCCGTTCACCCTCAGGTTTGTGTGGACCAGTGGGCCAGGACTACGTGAAGTGATTCAAACAGATGACTCGACCACCACCGAGCTTGGTTCCCAGAGGGTCTGTTAATCGAGGTATCACTGTATGACCCCAAACGCTGGATGCACTGACCACTCAGAAGGCCGTGTAGTTTATCAAGCGAACGAGCTTTACTTGCACGTTAAGTGAATGATTATACTGACCGAAAACCAACTCTCCGCGTGTAGTGCAGACAGTTCTTGGTGACGTGGGTCTGGAAGTGCACCGACCTGCAGATGGCCCCGCACTCGGGGCAGGTGTAGGGAGATTTGTGCTGATGGATTCTCTGGTGGGATGCATAGCTGCACTGGTTGGGAAGCAGCATCTGGCAGATAGTGCAAGTCTTCTAAATAAACCAAAGGGGGAGACAGGGTTGGTCCTACGAAGTACTTTCTAGCACGCAAAGAAGCTTGGTTAAACCTCAAAATCATTACACAGCGGTCAAGTCATTGCAAACACGATGATCACTGATTCTAAGCCCAAGGAGAAAGCAAAATGGGAAGTTATGTGTGCAGTGGGAAAACTCCTTACCCTGTAAAATAAAGATAATACGTACTAGAGTGGTCAGGCTCATCCCAATGTTGAAAGAGAATGTCAGCTTTAGGTAGAGTTCCAATTTTGTTACTTTTGCATTTTGTTAAGTGTTGAGAAGACGTACGAGAGAGGTATTCTTGCAAATTATGTAAGCAACTCAACAGTAATGTATAAATACAAGTTTATGGGCATCTATTTGACAGTAGTCACAGGTCCCACAACTCAAAACACTTTCTTCAAAAAAAGAAAAATTTATAGTCTAATCCAGTTTCTACTTTTTTAAGTCACTTCAGTTGTTTGAAATCTAAAAGACGGGAACTTGAAAGAGTGGCCACAGCAATCAGTTGTCCTTGTTGGCACGTGAATTGATCTTTAAATAGATGAACTGGACATTACAGGATTTATAATTAAAACCAATGAAGTCAAGTTCAGATACATAAATTTAGATAGAGCTTAAAATCTAAACACATAGAAGATAAAATTAAGAATGAAATCCTTTTTGGAAAAGGATCTGTCATCCTTAACAAATAAACTGAAACACA
This sequence comes from Saccopteryx leptura, assembly GCF_036850995.1. Taxonomy (NCBI): domain Eukaryota; kingdom Metazoa; phylum Chordata; class Mammalia; order Chiroptera; family Emballonuridae; genus Saccopteryx; species Saccopteryx leptura. The sequence goes on from NC_089513.1 coordinate 13,170,922, forward strand.
TTATTTTTTATCCCTTAAAGATGTAAGCACTAAACAGGGCACATTTTTAAAACCTAAAGTAAATATAAACTAATGGCGTACTACACTTTCATTCCTAAAATAAACCTAACGTAGCACGAGATAAAATGTGTTTGAATTCTATTTTGGATCGTCATGCAACAAGTATCTACTATCTTCTAAAATGAACAATTTGCATTAAAGTCTGTTTTTTAAAAAGCCTCAAAATATAGATTTTAAAACGCTCTTTTTATATTGACAACAGAATTATGACACTTTAAAAGAACTTTTTTATTCTTTTAGCTTTTGAATCAAAAATTAAGGTTTAAACTGAGCGACTGAGACTAAGAAAAAAAAAACTCACTTGAAAACTCTTTCTTGTTTTTCTCCTGAAAGAACTAAAATACAAATTTTATCCCACAAAATGTTTATTATAATCACAGAATAAGAACATTACAGGCAGCTTTGACGAGGTTAGCATCATTTAAAAAATAAGCATTCCTTTTCTAATAACAATATTCCAAAGGTTAAAACAAGCCACAATAAAGAAAACCAATCAACAGATTCATTAATTAATTATAAGGTTTTGCTGACATCTACCTTATCACAGGTAATCATTTGTTTCTTTGAACTAAAGTTTTCTACTTCCACCACAGTCATTAATCCCAGACAGTGAATTATAATGTCTGAATTTCCACAAACATCTTAGAATATCTTATACTTACTTAGTAATAAAATCAATATATTCTATACTAAAGTCAGAACATATTTTATTTAGATAAACACTGACCCCATTGTACCATAAGCCAAATGATGAACTAAGCACTTTAAATAAATACATTTAAATACAACATCTCATTTAATTCTCATAATCTATGAAGTAGATAATATTGTGTCCATTTTACAGATGAGGAAATGAGGTTTGGAGAAGAAACTACCACAGCCCCACAGTTAGTAAGTGTAAGAAAGAACCAGGGTATAAAGTGGACTCTGACTACTTCCAAGGCCTGTGATGGAGAGCTCGTGAGGGGGGCTTTGGGGGTTACAAGGAATGAACAAACAAAAATTCACAGGAGAAAAACTATTAGCAAATACAGCCGCATACCAATGACCATTATGTTAGCTTAGAGGTGATTCCCCCTCCCTCCAGAGCCTCTCTTTTATCTGAAGCAATGTGGTGATACTATTTTCTTTGATACTATTTTTATAATAGGGAAAAACACAGCAACAAAAAGAAAATCTACAAAGGAAACAAAGTATGTGTCCTGTAAAAGCTGAAAAAAACTTTTCACATTATCTCTCATTAAGATATGTATATCCTTCACAATACATATAAAATTCACAATGAATTGCTTAAATGCTCTTCCCTATTTGACATTTATATATTTATAATACACGTATAACTATAAAAATGTGTTGGTGGGTAAAAAGGCTGTTTCTAACAGGTTAACAATAAAGTATCAAAATTATTCAGTTCAAAATACGAGTTATGAATTATTAAATGTTTTTTACGACAGAAATAGGTGACTGCAAACACTGAAAAATGTTTCAGAGCAACAGCGTCGCCTAAAAACCAACATCCTGATACCAAGAGCTCTCACACCGGATCTTGGAGAGGGAAGTGGTGGTCCCTTACATGATGGGCTGTGTTGCCACGTGGTCCCTGAGCCCCAATGGGGCTCTGTGAGGTGGTGGTGGCCAATATGTCCAGTACCACCCCCTAGCCGCAGACTCGACAGGAATGCACACTCTCCATGTCTGTGGGATGTTCCCCACCCCCTCTAGATGCAGAAGTACCAGGAGAAAGCGGGAGCCAGGATGGACTGGAGCCCCAAACCCAAATGCTTTCACGTTTTCCCCTGACTGAAGTGGGAGAATTCAGTCGCTGGGGAATCAAGACTGCACGTTTGGTTTATGCACATTGTATACGTATCCATGCGCACACTGTATCAACTCCCACAGTTCTGTTTACCGGCTTCCACTCCTCGCCTCCACTCAGTTCTGAGAAAAGGCATGCTATCTGGGTTGCAGATGTTTCTCTTTGCTGCTTGGTGTGACACCAAGAGTTTAAAAAGCTCACATGAGTACAGTTTAATACCTAATTGTATGCCCCCAAGGTTTAGTCATTGTACCTGCTTTAGATAACATTGTTACCCTTGCTCCTGAGACAGAGGCGAGGGCGTGTATCCCATCAGCTTCTCTGGGAAGCTTTGCGCTGGTGGCCGTGACTCACCTCTGGGTTTGGGGGACACATCTGAGCAGAAGAGCAGGCCAGGATTTCTGTAGTCTGAAAGGACCTGACTCCCTTTTTTTTTTTTTCATCAAAGAGACTACAATGTATCTTAAAACTAACTATCTACAAGTTAAGGCTATTTACAAGAAGATACAGCAATCTAATGAGACAGTACCTGCCTTTTGAATAGAAAAAGTCAGAAGTACTTGAAATGATTTCAAGTGTCTCCTGACATTATTTACATAACCTAAAAATGGATTAAATGTCTTCAGTATGTAAGTAATGAACTGCTAACTTCTACTCTGGGACAAACTCCTTGCTCAGAGAACTGTTACTTTTTCAAGAAAGACAAGTACTTCTTCACAAGTCAGGAAACACGATAAAGCTATAGGAAAACAGTGAAAAGTCATCACGATCCACACTTGACAACAACTTGTGTTGCGCCTTCCCTGCCCAACCCTGGCACTGAAATCGGTGGCTGCCACTGCCATTGTCACGCCCCTAGGAAAGGTTCTGAGACATCTGAGTAAGGAGGAGAACAATTCTATGTGTTGCAATTTGTATTTTAGGGAGAAAAACAGTGTGGGAAAGGTACAAAGGGAAAGGTGATAAAGGCTAGAAATAGGTGAGTCAACACAGCATCTATTTATGCTTAAATTTCAGAGACCAAAAGCCTGAGACAGCCTGAAACGTTGGATCAAAAGATCAAAACACTACTGGCTTCCCAGTCAGCCCAGAGGTAAATTGCTTCTGCCTCATTAACAGTAGTTTCGTAACCTTCTGTCTACAGTATAATTACCAATAATAAGAAGAATGATAATAAAGCACACCAGCTTGTTTTCTGGCTTTCACTTTCATGCAGTTTCACAATGAGAACACAGAGAAAAAGCATTTCATTTCAGATCTCACTTAAACGGGAATAAGCCAAAGCAAGAATGACAGCAGAAAGGACGCGCTATCTATATACCTTTGTGCCTAGAGCTACTTAGCTGTGCTGTATTATTCCCCTCAAATCATTCTGCTACAGTAAAAACCCCTAGAGTTGACAGTTAAATGAGCAAACTTTCCGAAAACAGTGTGGTCAACACATATACCCATTCAGATAATAATCAGTGGAGAACAGAGTTTAATTAAAGGTTGATAATGCTGAAATACAAACTGGGACAGTGCTCGTCTGACCAAAATTAGAATTAAGCATTTCAAAGAGCAGGACCAAAAACTAAAAGTCATGAGTCTGCAGCTAATAAAGATATTTCGGACGGGCAAGGGAACAGCGGTGGGCTGCACGGTTATATTATTGTGTATTTCCAGAAGCTGCCTGAGCACAGTACCTCTAGAAATGAGAGCTGGACGGGCTGCTCTAGATAATTCAATGTACTTGGTATACTAGGTTCAGAAAGCTCCTGAAATGGAACTGAATCAGTGATCGCAAAAACAAGGACTGGTACAAGTAAGTCACCTTCAGCCGTGCTCTTGAGGCTGATCTGAAAGTACCAAGGGGCAATTCTCGCACAATCCCCGTGGTTCCACAACTGGAAAACACTGTGTGTCGACAGCGCGGGTTGTCAGCATGAACCAGAAGAAATAAAGAAGTCTTGCCTCGAGTCCCTACTGGGCCACTCATTGGGCATTTGTCGCTTCAACTGTAAAACGAAAGGGTTGACCAAAAGACCTGTGACATCTGGTTCTACAGCTGATGCAGATTCTAAAAGAAGAAAACTGATTTTGCCACATAGAGGTCACACTTCCAGTCTGCCCTTGGCTAAATTTAGTTACGGTTTTACAGAAAGGTGAGGCGATGACATTCCAGTACACTCAAATATCAATTATTAAAACCCAGGTTGTCAGCTCTTAAATACTTCATGGAGGAAGAAAGAGTCTCTTGCCCCCCCTTCTCAATGTGTCCCAAAGCAGGGAGCTGGGGCGATCAATCAGAGAGGCCGGAACACAAACCCCCAGCCAGGGCAGTGCTACGGGGGTGAAAGGGACAGTGCCGCGTGCTCCATTTTTATCTCTCTGCTTGGTCTCATGATGCCAGGAAGAAAAGTGGTCGCCCCACAATGCCCTGCCTTCTGCCCTCTCCCTCGGCTGCCTGGGATACACAGACACAGGCAGGGAAATCTAACCCTGACCTGAGCATGCAGGGAGTCTTGTCCCACATCACACACCCGAGTGAGACAGAATTCCACAACTTGGATTCGGGCTTCGGCTAATCCCTATATTCTGACCCAGCTCCTAGCAGAGGCCTGCAGCCGAGGGCTCTCGCTGAGCACAGGGCCAAGTCATAATAACGTGGCACTGCCTCTCTAAGGCAATCTTTACTGTAGCATAGACGGTCCATAGGACATCTGGAGGCGGAGCTGCTGGCATGACAGAATCCAGCAAATGCCCCCAAAGCCTTACTTTATCCCATTACATACTGGCAAAGTCCCAGAAGGCTCACCATGCAGGCATGGCAGGTGTGGGAAATGGTGAAGATCAGGCACACCCAGCTCAGTTAGTGTCTCCAGAAGACAGCTTTGGCTGGGTTCAAACACGCACCCTTGGGAAACCCAGAAAAGGATCCAACCACACCACACACGGGAGTCAAAATTTAAGTAATATAAATGAGAAAATGGAAGCTAAAAAGTGAAGGAAGATGGTGACCACGCTAAACCAAGAAAATGGTTGTTCTCAAGAGGGAGGCTGAACTCTCCAGAAGTTGAACTCCAAAGATCTGCACGGGGGAAGAAGCGCTTGACCTCAATGCATTTACAGACGGGCTCAGAAAAAGGCATCTGCACTGGACAGGAGAGACGTCTGAGACTCAGGGAAGAGAGACATCGGCAGTCGAGTGGAATGCAATCCTCCCGGGAAACCTTATTCCAAAAACAACTGGGCATCACAGGCCGAAGCCGCGGGCAGAGCCCAACGATGTAATTACAGAATTTCTCCTTGAAAACAACAGCTACTTTCAGACATTTACACAACAGAGTGCAACTTTCACTTCCAGGAAAAAGAACTAGGAGACCCTTTCCCTATTCCTTCCACAAAGCACAAGGGAAACTCCTGTGCGTTATATGCAAAGCAAATCTAAAAAGACTGACAGCCTGGGAGAAGAAGGCAGGCTGACTAGAACCTCAGGACCCGGGGATAACACAGCGATGAGTTCTGTGGGTTCCTCATAAAGCCCAGATATGGGGTTGAAAGAACTGACCACCCAGAAATGCCAGTGGGTAGAAAACAAAAAAATCTTCCAACAAAAGCCTGTGATCTCTAGCCAAAGGACCAGAGAAGGGGCAGTCAGCAAAAGAGAAAACTTCTGGACAATGACTGATTTACTCTAAACACTACAGGAAACACTGTGGCCTCATGCCCACCATGCCAGTCCAGGTAGAGCCCAGACCTCTGCCCCCTTGAGGCTATAATAAAGTGTCCCAGTACCCCTGCCCAGATGGTGTCAGAGAAGGCCAGCAAGGGAGTAGGACTCTCATCCTTATCCAGTAATGAGCCCCTCTACCAGCCTAGTGGATGTTTTGGAAAATCCCCCCCCCCCTCCAATAACCTCCAGGACTAGGTGGTTTTACTGGAAAAGTCTACCAAATATTTAAAGTAAAACTAACCAAATTATACAGTCTCTTCCAAAAACAGACGAGAGAATACTTCAATGGATTACATAAAAGCCAATATATAAACCTGTCCAAAACAAACAAAAACAGTACAAAGAAATGAAACCTATATGAATATAGGTATAAAACTAACAAAATACTAGCAAATATAATTCACAATATATAAAATGAATTATACAGCCTGACCAAGTGTGATTCGTTCCGGGAATGCAAGGCTGGCTCAATATCTGGAAGAAAAAAAAAAAGCTAATGTAACCTAACCCCCCCAAAAATCCTAAATCCAATAACTGAATTCACAACTCATGTGGTACATGATAAATATACAAAAATTAATCATATTTCTACACATCAGCAATGAACATGTGAACAGTGAAAAATACAATATCATTTATAATTGCCAGGAAGGAAGGATGGGAGGGAGAACATATAGAGGACTTCTATAATGAAAACTACAAAATGATAAAAAGAAATCAAAGGAGAGCTAAGTAAGTGAAGAAACATTCTGTGTTCATGGACTGAACGGCTCAACATAAGTAAAGATATCACTCACTTCTCCCCCAACTGATACACAGGTTTAATTTAATTCCTATCAAAATCCCGACAAGATTTTTATTACTCATTAACAAAACTATTCTAAAATTTATGTAGAAAGGCAAAAAAAAAAAAAAAAACTAGAATAGTTTAAAAATTTGAGAAAAACGAATAAAGCCAGAGAAATCAGTCTACTGGGTTTCAAGACATTTGATAGTTCTAATGAAGGCTGATCCTGGTGAAGAGATGGGACACATGAACCGATGGTGCAGAAGGGAACTCAGAAACAGTCACACACAAACATGGCCAACTGGTATTTCACATAGGTGCAAAATCAATTCATGGGAGGACAAACAGCATTTTGGACAAATGGCATTGGAGGAAGAGAACATATACAGGCAAAAATAAATAAACCTCAGCCTGAGTTTCACACCTTATACAGACATTAATCCCAAATGGATCATGGACTTAAAAAAGTAAAACATAAACTACAAAACTTCTAGGGGGAAAGAAAAGAGAAAAATGTCAGGATCTTGAACAAAGAATTCTTAGATTTCAAGAAAAGCACAAGTTATAAAAGAAAAAAACTGATAAAGTGGACTTCATCAAAATTAAAACAACCTTGTATGCTGAGGTCGCTGGTCAAAACCCTGGGCTTGCCCCAAAAAGACACATACAACAAGCATTCACTGAACAACTAAAGTGAAGCTCAACTACTGTGACTTGATACTTACTGCTCCCCGTACCCTCCACTCCCTGTAAAATAAATAAATAAAATATTTGGGGAAAATAATTCTTAAAATTCAACAGTGGGGAAAATAATCTAATCAGAAAAGGGGAAAGGACATGAAGAGGTGTCACCAAAAGGAAACAGATGCCGAATGAACCCAGAAAATGATGTTCAAGGTCGTTAGCTACTGGGGAATGGCAAACTAAAACCACAATGAGCTATTACCACACACCCATCGGAAAGGCAAAAATAACAAACCACCACCAAATGCGGATGAAGATGCAGAAAAACCGGACCACTCCTACACTGGCTGTGGAATACAAAATGGTGCAGCCACTCTGGAAAAGAGAATTTTAAAAATACAAATGTGCAAATATCATACGACCCAGCCACTGCACACCTGGGCATCTATCCCAACAAAATGAAAACCTATGTTCACACCAAAGCTTGCACAGAAATGTTTATAATAGACCCAAACTGAAAATAATGTAGCCATCCATCCTTCAATGAAGGTTAAATGCCAGGCACTACAACCACACCATGGAACTCTACGCAGCAATAAAAAGAACAAGGCATTAATACACACAACACCTGTGATGAACCTCCAGCGAATGAGGCCGGGTGAGGAAATCCAATCCCAAAAGGTTACAAATGGTATGGCTCCATGTATACACCGTTCCTGAAGTGACAAAATTAGAAGTGGAGACTAGATTACTGGCTGCCGGGGCTTAAGATGGGGTGGGGTGAATCTAAAAAGAGAATCTGGCGGATCCTTGAAGATACGGAAATACTCTGCATAGTGACTGCATTGATGTTAACCTCCTGGTGGTGGTATTACTGTTTTCTATAATATAATAGTAGCAAGATGTTACTATTGGGGGGAAAGTGGATAAAAGGTATACAGGACCTCGCTGTATTTTCTTACAGGAATCTAAAGTTGTCTCAAGCCCTGGCAGTTGGTTAGAGCATCATTCTCCAACCGCCATGGTTGCGGTTCAATCCCTGATTGGAGCACATGCAAGAATCAACCAACGAATGAATAAATAAATGGAACAACAGGTTGATGTTTCTCTCTCTCTCTCTCTCTCCTTCCTCTGTCTCAAATCAATAATTTTTTTTAAAAATCAGTTTTCAAATATTTACCATTTAAAAAATTATCTCAAAATAAAAAGTTTAATTTTAAACATTAACTGATTTGAGAAGGAAGACCCAGAACATCAGCACCAGGATACATCAGCATTATCAGGTAAGACTATAAATCATCAAGGTAATTCTAAGTAGACGCTGGACAGGAGGGAGGGAGAGGAATATCCCTGCCGCCAGTCACGTGGTTCACCTTGCTCTGGGCCCAGTCAGATCAAAAGCTGAAAGGTGATGAGAGAGGGTGGTGTACCTGTTGGTCTCACTAGGGCCCTGCGCCCACACACGTTAACCTTCAGAATCAGCAGAGGCAGCAGGGCCAGGTCAGGAATCCGTGGGGATGGTTCTCAAACTAAGACTGCTGCAGACCTAGGGACCCTGCGATGCAGAACCTCAGGAAAGCCCGAGGGAAGGGGGGCGGCTGCAGGCTCGGAGCTGCCACTGCCCCAGTCCCATTCTAGAAAGGATGGCCAGGTGTTGCCGTGGAGGGTTGTTACGAATGTGAGGTGTCCGACTCTCTCAGTTCACCAGTGAGCTACCAAGCAGGTGAAGGTCAAAGGAGAAACAGACGTAAGTTGTAAACACAAGCGTGTCGTGGGCAACAGAGGAAAGAAGGCGCTCAGGAAAGACTGTACTTGAGGTGCCATTAGCTCAACCTCCAAATTTTGTAAGTCTCAGAGAAGGAACAGTTTATATAGGTCGCTTTTTTTCCCCAACTGAATTTAAGTGCACAGATTGTGAACTGACCCACGGTCATGAGAACAGCAAACTGGAGCCGATGAGAGAATTTTCTCCTTTCTAAAGCTGTTCTTCCTGTCTTTAGCCCCACCTACAACTGTCACTGATACCCGATGCCACACCTAGGGGACAGTGATGGGTGAGCACCACCCTAGCTCTCGCTCCCTTTGAGGCTAGTCCAACAGTAGCCATTAGGATCCCAATGAACCTCCCGAACTGCGGAAGAGACTCGAGGTGGGGTTCATGTAACTCGGCATGCTGGAGAAGGGACAGTCACCTCCGACAGCCAGAGCAGGAGAGCACACTGCTGCCTGGACTTGGACAAGAAGCCGATGGCCGAGTCTGAGAAGAATGGGAAACTGTGGAGGGTGTGTCCTGGGCTAGATTCCAATAGAGGAACAGGAAGAGTGTATCTACATGTGGCCCGTTTATCTTGTCAGCCCAGGCACTGGCTGGACAGACACTCTTCTCTGGTGAGCTGAGTGGATGCTTGGCTAAGATGTGGGTGTTCAGCTAAGAAACAGGATAGGGGACAAACGTTTGCCTTTGTGTGTATTTGGCCCTAGAGTTCCCGTATATTCGGCTGCGACTTACTCCTTTAGCATTCCAGGAGAGACAGGTGAGCTGCACTATGTACCTGTCTCAGTGAAATACAAAAGTCAAGGTGAAGCCACCACACGCACAGGAAGAGAGCTCATCTCCTTCCCTGGTGAAAACGGATTCACCCCTGTCTGGCCCTAGTTGGTCTATTGAGCCTAACCAGTTAACAGAGACCAAAAACTAGGGGAATACAGGGAAGAAGGGACCCCAAAGAGAGCAGACATATCTGAGGGCAGCTCAACAGGCCAGACACTGACCAGCAGACACATGAACGAGGGGGGCCTGGGAGAACCCCCCGAAGCAGCCAGGACACACCAAAGACCAGCAGACACAAAAACGAGGCAACAGAACTCAAGCCATAGGTCTGTCTGTCTGTTTTTCCTGCTTCAAGATGGAAAGCAATATTACCCTTTTGATGCAATGGGGACAAGATAAGAGGGTGCCCAGAGAGAGCTCAAGCACTGTCACTAGGACATGCTAGAAAAACAGCATCAATCACCGCCTTCTTAAACCTGTTGGCCACCTGACTCTTTATGAGTGTTTTACTCTCAAAGCCAATTTAACGTTTAACATCCAATGCTGCAGGAATGTCCTCAAAACTTTATCGCTCCCATTTCTACTAAACTGAAAACCCAAGAGGGGAAAAAAAAATCATGGGGGTGTGCTTGCTCTTCTTCCCAGATCCAAAAGCCTACGAAGAATCCAACTTAGTCACTGCCCTTGGGGATCTATCCTGGGGATACTGGAGGCAAAAAAAATATCAGTTTACTGTCGAATTCTCATAGAAGTTTGAGTCAGAGCAGAATTAGCCCAAACTAGTGCTCCCTTCCAGTTTCCTAAGTTTTTCTGGTTTGAATAATCAATCATACTGTCTCTCTAAGCTCGACTGTGTCTCATTCAACATGTCCAGCTACCTCCAAATGATAGGTATCACGTATTTGTAAAACACTCTTATCTGTCAGCCAAATAGTGGCCTTGTGGAGAGAAGCAACGATGGAGAGTAAAAGCTGACTAGGACCCACCGTGAAAGGTCATCATCAACATTGACCCACACTTCACCACAACAGCAACAGCAAGAAGCTGCCAAGGCAAAGGTACCCTATTGAATAAAGGTGGGTTTTCCATTTGTGGCTTAAATTCACTGCAGTAAAGACTATAACTGAAGATACTTCAGGACTAAGCAGGCAAGCCATAAAATAGGTGCTAATTAGGCATGTTTAACCATAAAAAACAGTCATTGTAAGTAACAATAGGAATTTTTAAATACCAAAACTCTCAGTAATGATTAAGGAACGCTGGTGACATAGCCTAACTTGAACCCTTACTTCAATGGGATGATACTGTAATTAGCTAGATCTCAAGACTCCCTACATATACTGCAATGATCCAAGAATTAAGAACTCTGCTACTTACCCTAAATCTAAGGTGCCATAACTTAACTAGCATACAGAGTTTCTATCTGTCTGGAAAAATCAGCTTCCCCAAATTTTTTTTAAAATAAGAGTCCTGTTTCAACACGGTTCTATTCTACAAAAGCAACCCTTCCTCTCTCATGAACGTGCACACACATCCACTCCACACACACTCTTCCGTTTAACTGAGCTCCCACCCCTAAAATCAAGGGCATCGACTGTATAGAGCACTCTGACTACAGATTCATCACCGAAACACCAAAATGTAAATGATACTCTACTTGTCCACTCGTATCTGCAGCCTGCTGGAAATGCGTAGCCAGCGACGTCTCGTCCTGGAAAACTTCATTGCACTCCAAACATTTCAGACTATGCCTGCAGAGCTTGGATGGGTCTTCGTCTAGAGGCATAGCTGGAATGATGGGTGTGCTGGTAGGAGCCGATATGACAGTCCCGGTTATCCCAGACTGAATTTTGGTCACAGTGTGTGTGCCAGCCCCCACCAAGCTCGGCAGAGCGGAAGATGAAGCAGAAGTATTGCTTGTCGGAGATACAATCATCTGATCTGCCGGGACGGGCTTCAAGATCAAGTGGGAACACTGCATGACCACCCCCTTCTCCTTGTGCCCACGGGCATGGGAGAGGAGGCTGCACTTGTTGTAGAAAACGAGATTCTTGGTACAGTGGTTACAAGTGACTTCGATGCGCACGCTGCGCCGGTCGTAGTGCTGAGTCAGACTCTTTTCAAGAGCGAAGGAGTCGCCACACTCCAAGCACTTGTACCCGCGGGTCGGCAGCGTGATGCCTGCATTCACAGGGGGGCTGAGGTTGGGGATGTAAACTGGAACGGGGTTGACACTGCTCAGCACCTTGTTGAAAGCTTCCACCACAGAGCTCTGCAGGGAGGACACCACCTGGACACGGGACACCTTTTTGGGCGGCTGCGAGGCTGCTGCATTGATTATTGCCTGCTTGATTTGCTGCTGAGGTTTGGTTAGCACTTGGCGGAGCTCAGAGGTGGCCTGGGTGCCCTGAGGCAGAAGGTTAAGGTTGGCGAGGTGCACAGTCTTTGGCACGAGTTTGGCATTGGCCAGGCTGGATGCCGGCACCACGACAGTTTGCTGCTGGATGGCGTTGGCGGCTTTGATGATGGCGCTGCTGGCGCTCTGAACAGAGGCGGCAGATATGACCGTGGCTTTGACCGTCGTATTGTTAGCGAGCTTCAAATTAATGACTTGAGATCCTGCCGTCTTCACGGCGGACACCGGGAGGAAGGCTGTCGCCACAGGCTTGATAGTGACCTGTTTGGGGGTCAGCTCGGCAGGGCCAATGGCGTTGGTGACAACAGCTGACTGCAGAGGCGCTCTGGGGGGAGAGGCGAGGACGGCGGCTGACGTGGGAGATGCCAGGAGTGACGTAACAGACGCCATCACGGGCCCCGTCTGCTCAGGAGGTTTCTTTCCAGAGTCAGGATCGACCTCTGGCAATACCCTTGTCACTGTTCTCTTGATTTCCCCGGACGACGTCTTAATGGTTTTGATGCGGACTTTGGGAATTGCTGGTGTCGACCCTGCAGGGGACGATGGCGATCCCTTGCTACTGTTTTCACTTGAAATGCTCCTGGGGCTATCTGGCTGCTTTTGGGACACCTTTTTCGTCCCATCGATGAGACTCTGGGATTCAGGCGACTTTTCAATGGCTCTGGGACTCTCATTTACTTCTTTGGGTAATGGAGAAGGTTCCCGTGAATTGGTCACCGGCTCTTTGCAGGAGTCTGAAGCAGCCTTTTTAGCACTAAGAGCTGCGATGGCAGCTATACAGGAAGAAAGCTTGGAGGATGGCTTTGACCTTGACGGTGCCACCGCGCCAAGGGTGATGTCATTCTTCTCGGAGCTCAGTTTCCCGTCAGGGACTCTATTTTCAAGCACCTTTTCAGAGTTTTCCTTCACTTTCTCCTCCACTTTCCTGACTTTAAAAGGTTCATAAATGCTCAGGTTTATAGAACTTGTTTCTGTCTCTCTCTTGACAACTTTGTTTTTATCTGCACTGCCTGAAGTCGAGATTCCAGTTTTGCTTAAGTTTTCCCCTCCAAGCGGCTTCATTTTATCGTAGTCCTGCTGGGGAACTGACCCCGTCAACACATTTGACCTAAAACCCGCACGCACGTCCTCTTTGTCGGGGGGATCGTCCACCTCTATCTTCTCGTCATCGTCGAACTCCTCGGCACTCGAGATGGGGCTGAACTGGCTGAACGCAGAGTCTTTTAAAGTCACCTCTGAGGTAGGCACGTCGCCTTTCAAGGACTTGGCTCCATCTTTCCCGAAACTGTCGAGAGAGGACGCGGAGAGAAAGCCGTTGTGCAAGCCGTTGCCTGTGGGAGTGTGGCCCTCCTTCTCCGCACCCTCGGAGGAGTCGATGTTCCGGACGTTCTTCACGATGACACTGACGCCAACGTCGGAAGAGGACGGCGTGTGCGAGTCGTCGTCGCCGTGAGCGTTCTGCTTGATGTGGCCTTCCTGGTCATCGTGTCCAGACTCTATAGCTGCTTTGGGATCGACCATATCTGGGATGTCAAATGCTGCCAGGAGGTCATCAAAGTCTGGGGTCTTCATATCCCCCATGGTCACGAATTTGATCAGGTGTTCTGTTAAACAAACAGGAAACAATCCCATCAGCAATCGGCATTTTGTAATGAGGACATAAATACCCCTCTAGGATTTACACGAACACAGTGGTGATTACCAAGAAGAGCAAATCGATAGCTGCATAATTATTATAACTAAGGAATTATGTGTCAAAGTGAACAAACAAGCCAGAAAATACATAAAAAGCCTTGAAAATTAACAACTTCCAAGTAATCCATCTAAAACTGCGGATACAGCATAATCAGCATGACATCTCTCTAACAGAAATAAAATTGATTGATCAAAGCTGGTTTTTTGGGAGTTTTTTGTTTTGTTTTGTTTTGTTTAAGGTTTTGGGCCTGACTAGGCAGTGGCACAATGAACAAAGCATTGGACTGGGATGAGGAAGACCCAGGTTCGAGACCCCGAGGTTGCCAGCTTGAACGCAGGCTCATCTGGTTTGAGCAAGGCTCACCAGCTTGAGCCCAAGGTTGCTGGCTTGAGCAAGGATTCACTCAGTCTGCTGTAGCCCCCTGGTCAAGGCACATATGAGAAATCAATCAATAAAAAACTAAGGAACCGCAACGAAGAATTGATGTTTCTCATCTCTCTTCCTTCCTGTCTGTCTGTCCCTATCTGTCCCTCTCTCTGTCTCTGCTACCAAAAAAGAAAAAAAAGGCAGGTTTTGGGATAACAATTAGAAAATTTGTCCATTTATCATTGGATTCATCACATTGTTTTCAAAAAAGCTACTTCTAAACACGTTTGACCTTTACAGCATTTACTTCCACAGGCAAAAATATCCCTCTTACAGTCACTATCAGATTCACAATATTGAATTTAAAAATATATTACAACAAAAAAAAGTTACAGAGAACCATTTAAGCAGAGAGGAAATAGGCATCCCAACCCACCACAGCATAGTTACTGCTAATCTGGTTTGAGCAAGGCTCACCAGCTTGAGCCCAAGGTTGCTGGCTTGAGCAAGGGTTCACTCAGTCTGCTGTAGCCCCCTGGTCAAGGCACATATGAGAAATCAATCAATAAAAAACTAAGGAACCGTAACGAAGAATGGGATTTAAAAAAAACACTCTTAAGGAACTGATTCCATCAGTTTTTACTTAATACTAACTTTCCCTATAGGGAAAAAACACCACCCTGGCAGAAAAGTCTAGCATCCTTCCCTGTTCCCTCCTTAGTTTGGTGGTTTTCGTAGTGGAGGTGACACATAGCTGTTCCCTCATTACCGCTCCCCCCACACAGTGGTACAAGTGGCTATGGTAACTGAGAAGGACCCCGCCATGAAGTTGCTCTCAGCACGTAGCAACACGGACCCAGGACCGCAGAGCCTGGGAGAGGGGTGCCCTCTCTCTCACCCCTCAGCTAGGTCTGGGTGGGTAACATTCTATGGAGAAGTGTTCCCATTCGGGGCCACAAAGCCTTGGGTGGTAGGACAATTTTAGAAAAATGGTCTGTCACAGCCATTACGAAAAATGAAGGATATGTAACTACATGAAACGCTGGAGGGTTTTTAAGAGTACTATCCATCCTAACTGCAGAGAACAAGTAGATTGGGGTTCAGCTCAAACTCCCCCTGTGAGAGCTCTGTCCTCCCTGGGGCCCCAGAGCACTCCATCTCACACTATTACTTTCTAGTGTGTACATGATTCGTGTGCACTTGTCTCTTCTGACCTACTAGCCCACCTTTACACCCTACATTTCAGACTATTAACACGCCACAAATCAGGGGCCAGAACACTGGATTTTATAACAGAAGAGCAGGCCTGGCGGCAGCTGTGAAACCCTAAAAAGTAAGGGAAGCTATCTGAGCAGGTTCCTTCCACTTCAGTGGAGGGAGGAGGCAGGCAGCCAGGAAGAGAAGGAAAGACATGAAGGGAGGAGGGATGATGAAAAATATAAAAGGGAAGAACAGGAGACAAGAATCAATGTCACAAGGGAAGAGGGTGACAGCTGACTTCTGGCAACTTTCCATGGAAAAATAAGCCTGACTGTCGATATGTATTCCTAGACTCTTTCTTCTTCGATTTATCTGTTATTCCTCCTTTAAATCTGCTTTAGATCACTAAGAAGTGGCCTTCTAAATTTTACTGAAATACTTCATTTTCTTGTGAAATCTGTAAAAGATCACATAGATCCCATTCCTATGGTGAGTAACAATACCGAGGTCAAGGCTGATCTTGCACTTGAGGAACATATAGTGCATACTCACGAGAACTCACCCACAAATCATCAGCTGCTGAGACACCCTCAGCAGTCACTCACTCTGGGACACATCCAAGCACTTCTAAGAATTTGGCTGGAAAAACGACTGAAGATGAAACAACACTTATGGTTCAATAGGTGCTGGAGAAAAAAATATCACCTTCAATTCACGTATGTCTCGGTTAATACACATCTGAAGAAGCCACAAGACGGCTTGCTTTGCTTAGGGAAAACACGCATGGCCTCCACTCGTCTCACCAAGACAAGAGGTGCAGAGGAAACAAGACAACACCTCTAAGTTCATATTGATGCGAAAATGCCTGTAAGAAATCATACGCCCTGCAAAAGTTGGTGATGATTTTCTTTTAAAAATGAAGTCGAACGTTTAAACTGCAAGAGATGGAGAATAAAAACTCCATCTGTCAGATAATATGTCTACTGAAGAGTCTACCCAGTTAAGAAATGATTCCTGAATATCACCTATGTAAGCATCATAGTGCAGTTCTGAGTTAAATACGATAAAACCACCATTAGCAAAGCATCCCTCTGCTGTCTTTACCAATCATGGTGGTCCAAGTTGGTGATCACTGTTCTCAGAGATCTCAGAACACAGGATCGAGAACCACCCCACAACCCCCACCACCCGAGTGGAAGGTGGGTTTTTAATGCCACCACTTATCCACAGCTTGGAAGTCACAGTGGGAGCTGGGCTCCTCCTACATGCCTCCATCCCTTCTTTACAGCTACACAAAATGCATGTCATTTGCCCTCTTTTTACGCAAAATAAATCCTCTGTTTTCACATCCCAAAAGGCCATCAATTCAGGAGCAAAGAGAACATATGAGACAGTTCAGATACTCATGGATGGCAGGCCCAGGACGCCAACCACAAGAAATGATAAAAGGTCGCCACACAAACTGCAATGACTGGCATTTCAGATCAGCAGTGCGAGTGGCTGGTCTTCGTATGAATACTCGGAAGATGAATGAATGATTCCTATTATCTCCTCCTCCTGTTGCCACTGTGGGGACCTGCCTGATCTGTCCAGGCTCCGGTGGCCCAGAGCAGCTAGGAACTCCTTTAGTCAGTGGTAAGATGCTGCCCACCATACTGCCTGGTATCTTTCCCTCTCTGCCCATGCAAAGCAGAGTTAAGGGTTGGGAAATTCCAACCTGCAGACCTCCCAAGGAGTTCGGAAGACATTGCCAAGTCAGGAGCAACGGTTTCTCTATAGTGACCCAGCCCTACACCCTGCTGTCTCATTGCTCAGTTTCACCTCACACTTTCTCTGGAGGAAGAAGGGGAAGCCCAGGGTGGACCAGTGAGACATCCTCAGAGGTAAGAGGGCATTAGCTGTGGTTTTAAAAAAGCTATGAGTCGGAGGACGATCTCTCTTTGGGTGATGGGTATGCAACAGAACTAAATGACAAGATAACCTGGAAATGTTTTCTTTGAATATATGTAACCTGATTTATTGATGTCACCCCATTAAAATAAAAATTTATTTATAAAAAAAAAAAAAAGCTATGAGTCAACCCTCCTAGCTCACCTGACGGAATCCCGCCCACAAGCTGAGAATGCACAACGGGCAGAAAACCCTGAGCACAGGGGCCCATCGACAGCCCGCCACACTGTCTGAAACCCAAGGTCGCACTGTGCGGGTGGATCTGCCTCTCAGGCTTGTGTAATTAGTGTAATAAACACCGCTCTCTGTAACTTCACACTTATTTTTTGGTTTATAGAAATGTTTTTCATGCCCACAATCACATCGTCCTATTACCCAGTACCTTCCCACATTCTGGAAGGTGAGAGCAAATTTTCCAGTCAGGAGAAAAAAGAAAAGAAAAGTTTAACTCCCACTTCATATCTCTGATATATGAAGTACAAAGAGGAATGTTTATGTTTACAAGTTTTCTTCATTCCCCCCCCCCCCAATTCCTAATTATTACACTTTTAAAAATAGATTCTTTTGGTCCTTGCCAGTTAGCTCAGTTGGTTAGAGCATCATCCTAAAACACCAAGGTTGTGGGTTCCATCCCAAGTCAGGGCACGCACAGGAAGCGACCAATGAATGCACGACGGAGTGAAACAACTAATGAATGCTTCGCTGTCACTCTCTCCTTCTCCCTCCCTTCCCTCATCGGTCTCTCTAAAATTAATCTATTTTTTAAAAAATCCTTTTACTTCAAAATACTACAGAAATAAATCTGTCTTCTCTCTTAAAAGGTAAAATCGAAAGATCTCAAAATTTGAGCTTCTCTTGGCCTCAACAACTTGATTTTCAAACAGCATCAGCTTTAGTAACTGTAACAATGTCTCATTTCATTTATATGCTGCAAAATACACCTCCCTTCAAAGGTACTGACAGTCTTCCAAAGCAAAACTAAACCGTATTTCAATAACCTATAATTCACTCATAGCATTTGGGCTTAATGCGGAATGTCCTTTTACCCAAAGACAATGAAAATATCTGGGGGAAAAGGCTAAGTCTGTTTACAGAAAAGGAAATTGAAAGAACTCAAGTGTGTCACATGATCATTTCATTCCCTCCTATGACACAGACAAAACATTTCCTCTCCTCCCAAAGCCTCTTAAAAATTACAGAAAATTATTTCATCTCTGTTGGCAAAAGTCAAAAGTTGTCAAGTCAAAAGAAAACTTTAAGAAAACCTATTCACCCCTTAGTCATACTTATGCTTTGTAATTTAAAAAACCAAAAACACTTCACGGAGACGTTTCCCAATTTTCAGCCAGGTGAGGACAGCATGCAGACTCAGGCATTACATACTTAACCACGGATGCTAACTTAACCCCAGAGAGACATGCCTAAACCCAGCCAAGGCCCTGCCTCCAAAATGAATACGCAAGGTCAGTCGGAGCGGTGAAAGAACATCAGCTTCCCCACGTAAACGGAGAAACTAACACTTTCTTTAATGAAAATCAATAATCCTGTCTACGGCCACCCCACCTGGAATGTGCCTGATCTCGTCCGATCTCTGAAGATCAATAATCTCTAAATCATAATAATCCTAAAGAAAAAAAAACAAATCAAAGCCTATTGACCACCCTGATAGTATTACACACACTTTGCACAAAGTAACAAAGTAATAATACAAGGTCTGCTGCTCTCTTTTGGGACTATATTTATCACTACTTTCTAGCACTTTCTGGCCACTGGAGAAATAATTCAACAAATTAATGGATCTAATTTGTGTTTCTACCCTTATCATCTTTCGAACAGAAAAATGCTCTTATCTCATTTCTTAATGTTATGCAATGTTTCACTTTTCATTTTGTTCCTTATACATAGAACACGATCTCAGCAGCCCCCATTTTTAAACGAGGTTGGCCTTCCACATGCAAGTTCTTGTTCGTCCCGTCACACTCGTGTGCAGGCTTCGGAGCCTCCGCCCTCACCAATCTTTTCCATCTTCTGCATCGTCAGAGCTCCCTATCGCTCCATCTCTGCACGCAGAAAGAGGACAGAGAGGAGGGGAGGGAGGGAGGAACCACAGCGCCTTCCCCGCAGGCCCTCTTCTCTACCCCACTCGCACCTGAGCTGCGTAGAAGGGGAACACATTTTGGCACTGCGGCCGCGTTCCCAGTACCGCACAGGCTCAATGACGCAGGTCCGCCTCCTGCTTCTTCGCTTTTCCTACACCAGCTGGGAACATAGGTCAGTTCTGAGACGTTAAAAAAAAAATTGAACCAGCTCCTGGAGAAGAAGGTGTTTAAGAACCTCAGCCCCAGCGCTTCTCTCTAGGAATGGGGGTGAAGGGATGAGGAGACTGGGCCCCAGAATGTGCAAGCGCTTAGGTATCAAAGTAATAACTGATAATCATGCAAACATACATACACGAATGCCTAAGTGCGTACAGCTTTGAGGACAAATAAAGCATAATCAATGGAACAACGGAAGGAATCTAAGAATTATGTGTCACTTGAAGGCCTCAAGCCAAGTGACAAATGCCATTTCTGTCCTGCACACTAAGTGCCCTTCCACACTAATCAGATCTTGAGGGAACCTTGACAACAAGCAAGCACCTTGTGGGTCTCACCCTTCCCTCCCAGCACAAGGGAGAACTGGGACACCCACACCACCTTCTAGCACTGGTGGTGGGGACCCCTGCTTACTCTGCCCCGAGGGCAGAAAGACATTTTCTAAACAGCTAGCATACACCAGGTACCACCACCCTGTGTGAAGGCAGCTCATGCATAGGTGAAATGAACAGAAGATACATTTGTTAATTCCGCATGCCTTAACAAGAAATTACTAAATACAATCGCTGGGATCCAGAATGGCTAGTTACTTGTTTCACTAAACTCTAATGGTATCATCTATCGATACACTTCAGCCAAGGTCGTGGTGTTTTCTTCTTTAGTCAATACCTAATATAACTGATGTGAAAGTTCAAGCTGCTTCTGGAAATAGAAACTCCGAGTCACTTCATCAGGGCACACACAGCCTTGGGAAATCTAAGAATAAAACTGGCCCCAACTCTTCCCAGCCCTTCCCTGTGGTTCCTCTTCCACCAGGCCCTCCCCTGCCCTCCTCCACCCACCATTCTCCCTAAGGGAATAAGGGGCAACAAGGAAACAAGGGGAATGTGCCACCACATAAGCAAATGGTCCCTACACAACTCAACCTGCAATTCCTGGCTCACTTCTCACCCCAGCCCCAGGCTCCAAGTCCTCATGGGTGAGAACAAAAGCCCAGCCATACATAAAGAGGGCTCAGCAGTTGCCAGGAAAACCCCCAGAGAAGGCTGTGCAAATCCCTGCTGTGTCCCCTGGGGAGTCCCCAGTGTCACTTAAGCTCTGCAATCCTCTTTTCCTCATTATTAACCCCCACCATGCCAGGAGATGGAGACTGTTTCTTATCTTTTCCTCTTACCTACCCCAAGCCTTCGCCTTTTTCTTCCTGCAGGCGACTCTAGGAGAGCAGGCGTCTCCCACACCCTTCCTTCCCACAGATCTGCTGGTCCTGCAGTCGGCCAAAGCTGATCCTCCTCCGTGAGCGGATGCCCTTCTCCTGTGCTTTCAGTCACTCCTGTGACCTCGACCTACTGGCTGAAAGAGACCTCTCCTAACCTTCACCGAAGGACTCGACCTTGGTGCTGTCTCATCAACACGCTGCCCTCACAGCCCAGTCCTGGATCACGGGGGCAAATCCTCCCTCCTGGCCCCCTTGCAGTCCATTCTCCCGTTCCGGCAGTGAGAAGGAATCTGGGGAAGTGATGGAACTGTCTGTATCACAGTCGTGGAGGGTGGATACACCCTTCGGTGCATCTGTCAAAACCCAGAGGATTTGCTGCATGTAAATGGGGGAGGGGGACAGCCGGAAGTGAGGGAAGGCCCAAAAGGAAAGACCAACTGTAACAAAGAGCCCAACTATCTCACAAGTGAATAACCAGCAGCCTGAAGACAGGTGGGGAGAAAAAGAACTAACCACAGCAACTTTGGAAAACAGAATTCTGACCGTGCACACTGTAAAGCCACAGGGAACAAATGCAGCCTGTAATCTAGTTTGCCGTGTTATAGCAATGACTGCTTTTCAATTTTGGGAAGTGTGTTATGTTGATGTCAGGTAGTTAGGGAAAACCAGGTGAAGGACACATGGAAACTCTTTGTTTTTCCAACTTTTCTATGAGTTAAAATTATTTAAAAATAAAAAGTTAAAGCTACTTGTCTGACCAGGCAGTGGCGCAGTAGATAAGAGCGTCAGACACAGAGGAACCAGGTTCAAAACCCTGAGGTCGCCAGCTTGAGCACAGGATCACTGGCTTGAGCGTGAGATCATAGACATGACTCCATGATCCCTGGCTTGAACCCAAAGGTCGCTGGCTTGAAGCCCAAGGTTACTACTGGCTTGAGCAAGCGGTCACTCGCTCTGCTGAAGCCCCCTGGTCAAGGCACATATGAGAAAGCAATCATTGAACAACTAAGGAGCTGCAACAAAGGATTGATGCCTCTCATCTCTCTCCCGTCCTGTCTGTCCCTATCTGTCCCTCTCTCTGACTCTGTCTGTCAAAAAAAAATAAAGAATTAAAAAAAAGTTAAAACTACTCAATGAAATACAGCGAGTGCCTCCGGACATTCCCAGCCTGTGCTCCCCTGTGCTGTTACCTGTGACCGTCCTCTCTGCCTGGGGACATCCTTTTCCAGCCCTCCCTCCTGTCTTGGACTCACTGGCTCACCCCCACTCCCCTTGTGGGCCCCTACAGACTCTCACCTACCTTTGTTCCAAGGCAACCTCAGTAACCCCTACGGTCACAAGAATGACGTATATTCAAGGAATTCACAAAATTCTACATTCAGCCTGAATTCTACCTTAAGAGTCACCTTGCCAACCGCTGGCTGGACATTCCCCTTGGCTCTCCCACCGTCGATCAGACTTCCACTAAAGCCCTGATGCTCCCTCCCAACCTGTTCCCCTCTATGTCCTAGCTGTGTGACATCAGGGACACTCAACCTTTGCTAAAAAAATATTTAAAATCCTGAGATAGCACTTCCCACGCTGGGAGACAGAGACACTAGCTCTGTAGGACTTACTAGGCTTTCCCCAAACATAAGAAAATACAGTCATAAGTGCTGGATTTTTCTACACTGAGCAGACTGCTTCCAAAAAGGACAGCTCTATTATGCAAATAACTATTATCAATCTCTGAAAAGAGGGAAGCAATAGTTCCCAAATTCTGACCCAACCACAGGTCATTATTTTCTGACCCATGACTACAAAAGCCAAAATGATTCCCTCAAAGGCTGTACTATTTCTTTGTTGCCACCATAATACTTGAAGTACATCATATTCCCCGCCCTTTTTAACATTTATTAGCTAACAGCTAAGTCAGAATAAGTTATTACAGTATATACAAATTCCTGTGCTATTACTACAAAGTTTAAATCACTTCCCATGTGGCTTGCTTACTAGTTGTAAAAGAAATATCTGTCCAGTGAATGATGAATGAATGCATGGAGGTAGACGATAAATTTCTTATTTACTTCTTCCTGCAGCTCTGTGGGTAACTTACCGACCTACCCCCTTGTCATTTAACTAATAAGCAAGGGACTTGCCAATTGTCCATACAGTTTCTGCAAATGAATGAGTCTCTATGGACAAACGCTGATGAAGAGAATGATCTTGGAATGTCCCAACTATACAACCACTGACAACAGGTGGGAGGGCACCACAGTCCCTGTTACCCTTCTGGTCACAGAGTACCTGGGTTTGAGCAAAAGAAGTAAAGAAGCTGAGTGGACAGCACTATCAGGTAAGGAGACTGGTACTAAGGGGCCAGGGACAGGGTTCAGGGGCTCGCTGTGTCCATCATACAACCCGTGGGCTGAGGTGTGACCCCAATGGCGATGTCTGCACCTGTCCCACCTGACCTCTGCCACCCCACACGACACGAAATTAAAAATGTACACAGACACAGCATTACAGAGGGCACACCACCTCAGTTGGGGGTCACATCTAAAAGGGCTCCAGGGGCCCTGTACCCTGCAAAAGGCGGGGCTCTCTCTCTGTCCCGGAGGAGCGGGAGTCAGGGGCAGTGAGAACCAAAGGTAGTGCCTCCTCTATTACCCTCAGAATCCTTGCAAGTAAGCTGTCCCCCCAAGGGAGCCCTAAGAACTAAATCAAACTCTAAAGTCTTGAGTCTGAGAGTTGGCCCTCCCTCCAAAAAAAATCAATCAATAATTAACATGATGTAAGAAACAACAACAAAAAAATGTGTTTTGAGGCACAAAGTACAGAGGAGTATATTCATGTCAGCTTACAGTTTGCTCACACTTAACAGCAAGAAAATGGTTCTCAAATAGTTTCCCATAAAAGACAAAGACGGGGAGGAGGAGTCCAGGGTAAAGGGGGTCGTAGGAGTGACGGAAGGAAGATCTGGCTTTGGGTGGTAACACAACGCAATGTACAGATGATACAGCACAGAACTGGAACACTGGAAACCTGTATAATTTTATTAAACAGTGTCACCCCAATAAATGTACATTTTAAAAAGACAAATACAGGGAGGACATTACATCTTGGAAATGTGAATTTTCCGTTGTCCCAGCTGCCCTCAACTGAACAAGTCTCCGTCAGTGACGGCTCCCGCCCGTGGCACCCCTCGGTCACAGCCGTGCCTTAACCTGGCAAGACAGGGGCTGAGCTGCAGTTCCGTGTTAGTTCATCGCTTATTTTGCCCTGATAAAACCAAAGGTTTAAATTTTAATTTTACCAAGTTTTTAACTATCTCCCTATGGTTCATAAATTGGTAAAATTCTTGGGAACTGTAATAAAAGATGCAAATCACAGACCACAATTATCATTGTACCAGATTCGACCTAACTTTACACCCCGATTCCTGTGGTGTCAATACTGGAACTCCAAAGCACATATAACAAAACAAACAAAAAAATCAACTTCATTCCGCATCCAAGACACAATAATTTTGTATTGATCTAGTCTTCTAAAAATCTGACCGCTCTGAACACCAGATCTGAGCCATCCCACCTGTGGGAAGAATGGAGAGGAAGAAGAGCGAGTCACGTAAGAAGGTGAACACGGCACCCGTGCTGTGACCATTTGAAAATGGCAGAGACCAAAAAACAGTGAGGAGGCTCCCCAGCCCCCGGCTCTTTGTTTCTAGCACTACCCTCTACCAGCAGGAGCCAGGGCTCCTAGAAACAGGGCTGCTGTGGGGATTGGGCAGAAAATGCACCCAACAGGCCAGGAGCCAGACAGTGAGAAAGGCTCCAAAACCAACACACAACACAAACACCACCACCAGGGGCAGGTCAAAGGGACATGGAGGTCATCTGAAAGAGCTCTCCACGGCTAACAGTGGCATAATTGAGCAACAAATAAAGCAGTATTGGATTACCATCCCAAGCATAAAATAAATATCCAGGAGTTAACACTGATTGAAATGACTGAAATGGTTGAGCAAAGACGTAAAAGCAGACCAGTCTGCGCAGCAGAAATCCAAATAGCTTAGGGAGGTGCCCCCCCCCCCAGGTGAAAAGTAACATCCACTCCTAGGGACTCTCTTCCAAACAGGACAACCAAGAAAGGGGAGAGATAAGAAAGAGGAACTTTGCAGGTGAGGAACCTGGCACACACTACCTCAACCAGGTGACCAAGGACAGCATCAAAAGTGGTAAGTCCTTTGGATGGTAGGTTCCCACTCCATGAAACACCTAGCCAGTTGCCCTCAAAACTGACAAGGTCATGAAAAACAAGGAAAGCCTGAGAAAAAGTCACAGCCAAGAGAAGCCCCAGGAGATGGGGGACTCAATGCGATGTGAGATCCTGGACGAGACTCTGGGACAGAAGAAGGACATTACTTGAAAACAGGAAATCTTAAAAAAAAAAAAAAAAAAGCATGGACTTTAGCCTGTATAAAAAGTGATTAAGACAGAGGTGATGGACAGCTAAGAGGGTGGGAGAATTAAAATGCAAACACAAGAACTGACAGGAGCAGAAGATGGAACTGCAACCCTTCTGCTTCCAAAGAATGTCGGCAAGTGGCACTACAAACAGGAAATAATCCCTAAAATGTTTAAACACAGCTCTGTATATGTGGAGATTAATTTTCCATTATATCCTCTTACCAATAAGCTGCTGCTTCAAGGTCAGCCACAGGCTAATGCAAATGTCTTAGCAACTTTTAAAGCAAAGTTTATTACAAACAGAATTACCAAAAGTTTGCGTTCTCCATGCTTTCTGGACACAAAATGACTCAGAGGATCTTCAGCAATGACAGCCAGCCCCCCATCTGTGGCCTGAGATGATAACTGACTATTTGCTTTCCCTTTTGCCCAATGGGACAACTGGATCACTGACAGTTTAATTTATAAAGCAGCAGCCTGTAAAAAATAGATCCTTCCTAAAGGTTCGGTTGTGTGGGTCACGTGGAAGGAAAAGAACTGTTTACCCCTCTTTCCTTCTACAATAGTACTGTAACTGGGGTTTTCATTCAAAAAATGAGCAGTCAAAACTGGTATTACTGTTTTCCTGCATAATTTCCCAATCCTACATACTAAAAACCACGTATGTCGCAAAACAAATGTACTTAATGGCCCCCATGCAGGAAAAGAGAGCTTCGTATATGTACCTTTAATCTTTTTTTTTTTTTTAAGATTTACTTCTTGCCCTGGCCGGATAGCTCGGTTGGTTCAAGAGTCCTCTTGAAGCACAGAGAGGTTGCCGGTCTGATCCCAGGTCAGTGCACATACAGGAAAAGATCAATGCTCCTGTCTCAGTCTGTCTGTCTGTCTCTCTCTCAAATCAACAAATAAAAAAATTAAAAGACATAATTTATTGACTTTTTTTTAGAGAGAGGACAAAGAAAGGCAGGGGGAAAGAGCAGGAAGCATCAACTCATAGTAGTTGCTTCTCATATGTGCCTTGACAGGGCAAGCCCAGGGTTTTGAACTGGCGACCTCGGCCTTCCAAGGTCAACACTTTATCCACCACTCCACCACAGGTCAGGCACATTTAATCTTTTAAAATTGTAATAAAATACATGTATCATAAAATTTACCATCTTAACTATGTATACTTTATTTTTATATGATTATACAAAATAATAAAAGCAAAAATGCTTTTATTTGAGCTATCCCCAAATGTAGGCTAAAAATTTCTTTAAAATCTCTAAAGGACCATTTCTAAATATACATATTATGCAATATTAAGACTTCAGACTTCTGATTTTTTTGGTATATATATTCACTGAACACCCACAAATCACACAATAGTTATGGTCACTTGTTTCAGAGAAGTTCAAATCAAAATTTGTTTTTTCCTGACAAATCTCGGTAAAGTGTCTGATGGATATTTACAGCCAAATAGCCTACCATCGTTTCAAACATTGTCAACTGAAGTCAAGTCTTTAGAGTCAGACTTCCTTCGTTTTATGCTATTATTTTTAGCCACTTAAAACTAAAAATTTCCGGCCCTGGCCGGTTGGCTCAGCGGTAGAGTGTCGGCCTGGCGTGCGGGGGACCCGGGTTCAATTCCCAGCCAGGGCACATAGGAGAAGCGCCCATTTGCTTCTCCACCCCCCCCTTCCTCTCTGTCTCTCTCTTCCCCTCCCGCAGCCAAGGCTCCATTGGAGCAAAGATGGCCGGGCGCTGGGGATGGCTCCTTGGCCTCTGCCCCAGGCGCTAGAGTGGCTCTGGTCTCGGCAGAGCGACACCCCGGAGGGGCAGAGCGTCGCCCCTGGTGGGCATGCCGGGTGGATCCCGGTCGGGCGCATGCGGGAGTCTGTCTGACTGTCTTTCCCCGTTTCCAGCTTCAGGAAAAAAAAAAAACTAAAAATTTCCAACTCTCCCCTTTCAGTGAGTCCTGCTCATTTTCCCTAGCAATATAGTTGGAATCTGTCCTCTTAATTCCTGTCCCTCCTGTAGTTTTGGACCAACTCATCTCACACCTAGACAAAGATGACACCCGTTCTCCCTTTCTCCACCCTCCTATCTGGAATTGCCAGATTGGTCTTTCTAAAGCTCCATTTAATCACATCTATCACTCCCTCTATTAAAAATCTTCAAATCATCTTTCAACTTAAGTCCAAACCTCTCAACCTAACACCAAGGACCCTGTCCAGTCGCAGCCCAGCCAGCCACAGTTTTGTTAGAGTCCTATAAGTATTTGCTGAGGACGCCCTTTCCTTCTGGGGCCGCACCATCTATTTCTTAACCCAGAACCTCAATATCTCTCTCCTTCTCCCTCTCTCTCCCTCCCTCCCCCCCCTCACACACACACACACACACACACACACACACACACACACCATACATCCCCACTAGCAAAGTATGAAGAACCCATTTCTCAGGTTTTTCTGAAGAAAGAGCCTCAATTTCCTCATCTTTAAAATAGGAACTAGTCTGACCAGGCAGTGACACAGTGGATAGAGCGTCGGACTGGGACACAGAGGATCCAGGTTTGAAACTCTAAGGTCACCAGCTTGACGCGGGCTCATCTGGTTTGAGCAAGGCTCACCAGCTTGAGCCCCAAGGTCATTGGCTCGAGCAAGGAGTCACTCAAACTGCTGTAGCCCCTTCCCCCCTCCGCCGCCCCGTCAAGGCACAAGTGAGAAAGCAATCAATGAACAACTAAGGTGCCACAGCGAAGAACTGATGCTTCTCATCTCTCTCCCTTCCTGTCTGTCTGTCCCTATCTGTTCCTCTCTCTGTCTCTGTCACACACCAAAAAGGGGGGGACTTGCCTGACCAGGCGGTGGCACAGTAGATAGAGCATTGGACTGGGATGCTGAGGACTCAAGTTCAAGACCCCGAGGTCACCAGCTTGAGCACAGGCTCATCGGGTTTGAGCAAGGCTCACCAGCTTGAGCCCACGGTCACTGGCTCAAGCAAGGAGTCTGCTGTAGCCCCCCCCCCCCATCAAGGCACATATGAGAAATCAATCAATGAACAACTAAGAAACTGCAACAAAGAATTGATGTTTCTCATCTCTCTCCCTTCCTCTCCCTCTCTCTGACTCTCTTTGTCTCTGCCACAAAAAAGGGGGGGGGGGGACTAAAAAATAAATCAAATATAATGGGAACTAAAACTAATGGCCAGATGATAATGTTGTATAAATGAAAATAAAGAATATATAAGGTAAGCATCCTCTGTTTGTTAAAATAAAATAGAAAAAAGGAAAATGGAATAATTATTTCTGAAACAAGATGGGTAAAAAAGGTGAAGGGATTAAGACATGTACATTGCCAGTTATAAAAACTCACTGGGATATAAAGTACAGCCTAGGGAATATAGTCAATAGTATTGTAGTAACTGTGTATGGTGCCAGGTGGGCGTTGGGCTTACCAGGGTGATCACTTTGGAAGGTATATAAATACTTAATCAGCATGTTGTATTCCTGACACTAATACTGTATGTCAACTGTACCAAAAAAAATTTTTTTTAAATAAAGTGAATTAACAACAATAAAAAAGTGAAATGCTTCGAGGTGATGAGGATTTGATTGGAGGAGGAGGAGGCACATTCTTGGGTCCCTTCCCGAGTGATGGCACCGCTTCCTTATCACAATCATTTCACTTCAAACTCTATGGCCTCTGTCCCAGTGTGCTGTGCCTCCAGGCCTGTTCTAAGGATCGGCCCCTGGGAGGGTCACCTGGAGTTCATACGTCGGGTGGAATGCAGTTTCTTCTTAAATGGCGGTAAAATTTCAACTTACAAAGCAAAATACTTTACACCTCTAACTGTCCCATGACCCAACCCTTTTTCTTAATTTTGAAACCCTGTCTTCCCAGCCAAGCATAACCAGGGCCTGGCTGAGGGCCTGGCTGAGGGCCTGGCTGAGGGCCTGGCTGAGGGCCCGGCTGAGGGCCCGGCTGAGGGCCTGGCTGAGGGCCCCGGCGCTCCTGGCCCCCGCACGGCCGGCCCACACCACAGCACCACGCCTTACAGCCGTTCCCCAGCTGACTGGCAGCAGGCACACCAGGCCCCACAGAGAGCTGGCTGTCAGCAGGAGCCTCCTAAACCACCGCTCAAAGAGAAGTGACAGAAATACAGGCATGGATGGACTGGGCCTGGAGAACAGTTAAAGCACAAGGGGCTGTGGAGTCCCTGTCACACTGGAGAGGTATCTGCCCACCACCGAGCTCTCTGGAAAGCCGAATGGCGGCCCTTTCCGCAGGGAAAAAGGGAGGGAGGACACCCTGGAGGGGGAGAAGGCCCCAGCCTGGCAGTCTGGGGAAGTAGGGGGCGAGATGCAGAGCCCACTCAGGGCCCCTGGAGGTGCAGGTGACAGGGAGACAGGGAGACAGGACTCCCAGCAACAGCCGCAGGGGGTGGTTAATGTCCATTCAGGACTGCCCAAGCCACACTCGGGCCTTGCTCCGGTGTGTGTCCCCTCCCCCTCCCACAGCTCTACCCACCACCACTTACAACAGGTGCTGCTGTTTGTCTTCTCTCTTTAACCGGTTTAGTCAGAGCCCCAAAATCCATTTTCCAACATTGCCCACAGCAATGCTCTCCCAAGAGCAGGTGTTGGCGCAATGTACATGCGTGAGTTAGAGCTAGGCAGTGACAGAAAGTGACAGCTCAGTTCCCACCACACAGCATCCACTCCTCAGGCCCCAAGACACCTGGGGGCCTGGACTCGAAGGCAGGCCTTCCAGTTCCCACGTCAACAAAACCGCTCTTCAGAACCCTGGAAATCGCCAGAAGCCAAGAGGATATGATGGCCCCTGATCTGGGCTTAGTGGTACAGTGGATAAAGCATTGGACTGGGATGCTGAGGACTCAAGTTCAAGACCCCAAGGTCACCAGCTTGAGCACAGGCTCATCGGGTTTGAGCAAGGCTCACCAGCTCCAAAAGATCAGAAGTTAAAGTCATGCAGAGATATTAAACAAGGGAGAGGGAGAAAGAGAGAGAAAGGGAAAGGGAAAGGGAAAGGGAAAGGGAAAGGGAAAGGGAGGGGGGAACAGAGGAAGATTCCCATGTCTGTCAGCAAGTCCTTTAGTCAATCCTCAGAATGCATTGGGAGAGAACAGACACGGTGTTTTTGCTATTTTACTCTTTTATACATGGCGAAAATGCCTCATGGAAGAATGTTGACTGAGTTCATGAGCTTCTTTCCTTTCTCTCCTGAAATTCTATAAATATGGCATTAAAATCATTAAAAGATAAAAATAGGCAAGTACGTAAGGCAGATTCGTGATTGCTCAGGGCTAGGGGCAGGGGACGTTGGGAGAACTGGGAGTAGCAGCTAAAATGTATGAAAAGGTCCTAAAATTGACTGAAAACATGTAGTTACACAACTCTGTAAAAAGATAAAAAACCCCAGAACTGCATGTTCTAAAGACGTGAAATGTAGAGTATGTGACTTGTGCCCCAATAAAGCTGCTGCCACAAAAGTATTATATTCCCAAAGGACAGGGCAGTGAGAAGAGTTAAAGCCGACATAAGCTGCCAATCGAGTTTTGAGAACAGGAAGAGGACGGTGGAAGGGCAGCTGGCTCAGCAGAGCTGAGAAGGTAGTTACTGCCAAGGACTTGCAGGAGGTGGCCAGAGATGCAGGATGATTAGTCTGGCCTGGGAGGAGGCACTGAGGTGGGGCCGAAAACGGGGGTGGACGGAAGTCGGCACACAGAGCCCGTGCGATCCCCTGACCCTCCCCAACCTGGGGCAGCTAGGGGTGAGCGGGAGGAAAATAGTCTGGGTTAGCTGAGCCCGGGAGGATTGGGGTTGGGAGCCCCCGCACAAGGAACGAGACAGAAAGCCTGGCCTCCGGTTTCCTCTACCCCGAAGGCCACTAGCCAAGTTTCTTCCCCAGAGAGGAGAAGGGACTAGTCTCCCAAGAAACAAAAGCTCCAGTGAGAAGATTCTAGATTCTGACTTGTAGGGTCCTTCTACAAAGTGTCCAGCTCCACAAATAATCACCGAGAAGTCCCCCAAAGGTCAGGTCTCACCTGTGTGGGCAGAGCTTCCAATCAGCTTTTCACAGCCTCACCCTTCAACAAGACCGCCAGACCTGTGGGAAAGCCTCCAGCATGAGCAAGACCAAAATAAACCAAGGGAGAAAAAACAAAAAGGACAGAGCGGCCAAGAGCAGGGGAATACAGAGTAGGGGAATATATATATAAAATTAGTATTCTCAGAGAGGAAAGAACAGGAAGTTATGAAGCAGCAGCCAGAGAACAAGGAACTTCCAAAAATTATACTAAAAACTGAAATAAAAGATAAAACAGGTAAGAAGAAAAATAAAGTCAAGGAAATCACCCAGAAGATAGAACAGAAAAGAGATCCAGACAACAAGAGAGAAAAGGCATAAAAATTAACAGTTCACAATCCAGTCGGTCCAACCTCTGACTAAGAAGTTTTTAGAAAGGAAAAATGCAGAGAGGACATTATCGAAGAAAAAATACAGGACTATCTCCCAAGACCAGTCAAGGAGCCAAGTCTCATATTGAAAGGGCCCTCACAGGGTTGCCAGTTCAAACACAGGACGCCCAGTTGAATTTGAATTTCAGATAAACAACGATTAATCTTTTAGTGTAAGTAGGTTCCATTGTTTACTTTTTGTTTGCTAAATCCGGCAACCCTCTCCCCTCTGACAGCCCAGCACAGCAAAAGAGAAGGTCCACACACACTACAGTGAAATTAAAGAACACCAAAATACTAAGCAGCACACGGAAGGCAGAGGGCTCGCCGTGCCCAGGCCCTGTTCTCAGAGCTGTCTGTGCCTGGGTTAACTCGGGGACCCTCCTAACAGCCAAGGGGCCGCTGAGTCCCATTGCCTTCAGACAGGGACCCTCTGCCCTGGGCCTGGGCTTCAGTTGACCCATTTATCTAATAGATTAAAACACAGAGACTTTCTTTATTTTCTTTCCAGTCCCACTGAAAAGTTCTGTTGGTTTAATTTTAGAAAATGGCTGCATGAGCAGGAATTCCAGGAAAGAGACGGGAAAAGGGCAATGGGCTGTGTGTAGAGCACAGGGGCTGCTGCCCTGGGGTGCCAGCGCTCTCTGCCCGCCCCTGCACAGGTGGCAGGGGTTTAGGGAGGTGCTTACTGCAGCCTGGAAATCCTCAGTCAGAAACGTGACGTGCAGGAGGGGAGTTCAGAAGCCTTTCCTGCATGGAGACCCACCCAGTCCAGGCTCCCTGGGGACCCTGAGCAGCTCAGGCTGGGTCCAGGCCCAGCTCCCACCTGGGTCGATTCCTGCTGTCACTCAGTGCACAGGGTTGGTCAAGGACAAGGGTGTCTTTAGATTTGGGGTCTTGAGAAAGCCACCTGAGGAGCAGGCTTCTGGGCCCTGAGTGGGAACAGCGGCCAGGCCAGAGATACAGCTTGATTTAAGCCTTTTAAATATTTAGGCACATGGTATATACCATTTAAATATTTAAATGTATCTTTTAAATATTTCATTATGCCTTTTAAATATTTAGCCATCCAGTCTTCCTTTGTACTCTTGCCCCTGAAACACTAAGAACAGGCCTGGGGCCATTACTGTTATTATTATTATTATTCTTGTTTTATATGTTAGGCAGAGAACGGTTAAGCATCTTGCTCAAGGACATATGGCCAGTAAACAGTAGACGAGGGAACAGAACTCAGACCTGCCTGCCTCCATAAGCCCAGGCTCATAACCTCTACCAGAACAGATAGTGGGGAAGTAATTGCTCAAATAAAGAAGTCCCAATTTAGCAGAGTAAGTATATTATTTAGAAAATCAGAAAGTCAGTTAACAGAAGAACAGATCAAAGAGTTGAAATTAATGGCCTACAGTGAAGGAAGACTGGAAAATACTTGATTTTTTAAAATCTATGTGCATGTATTACTTCGACAACTGGAAAATACTTGATTTTTTAAAATCTATGTGCATGTATTACTTTGACAAAAAAAATAAAATTCTTAAAAATAGGTTACGTACAATCTTAACTACCTATTTCCTCAATGTAAACAACTTAAAAATCACTGTTCATCAAGTCTCATTTTTCCAAAAACTGCATAAAACATACTCATGGATTTTCCTAAGGCAAATGTAAATCTGTCACAATAAGAAAATAGTTCACGCCTGACCAGTGGTAGAAGAGTGGATAGGGTGCTGGGGTCACTGGTTTGAGGACCCGGACTTGCTGGTCAAGGCATACACGAGAAGCAACTACTACAAGTTGATGCTTCCCATTCTCCCCTTCTTTCTCTAAAAATCAATCAATAAAATCTTTAAAAAAATAATAATAAAGAAAATAGTTCACTAATTGTAAGCCTTAGAGTGTTCTTGCATTTAGTGTGGTCCAAAATTGTTTACAGTGAAATACAGAATATTCCTTTGTCTGTCAGAAATTGTTATATAACTGAAAACCCAGGAAGAGTCATCTTTGATTATAAAATTAGGATTCATGAATATTCAGGAAGAACTTTTAAATGTATTTTTTTAGGTCTCTTTTACCCAACCTCCCTGCATTCAGAAGACCCTTATTCAGTGAGTGTTAAAAATAAAAGGAAACAAATAGAGGAGCGGAGAAGAAGAACTTACAGCATTCTACTACTTTTACACTATTACTCTATATTAAGTACACAGTTTATAAAATTATTTAATTCAGAAACAGCCAAACCGTTTCTCCAAACATACTGAACCTAAGAACACACATAATGAAATGTTAATAACAAGGCCCCTTAAACCAGAACCAATATCAAAGAGAAATTCCAAACCAAAGAATTTTTTGTCTGTTCAAATCCTGGGTGGGGGTGGGGGGGATCAGAAAGAAAAAAGAAAACGGCTTACAGCCTAAGACTTGACCCCAGAACAAAGTCATGGCCTTGGAAGAATGTAGTCTGTGCAGCCTTTTATGTCTCTGACCAAGCCGCCCATTTTAAATGTAAGGTCATGCAGGGCTGGGGCCTTGTCTCCCAACAGGTTCTCTGGCTGATTCATGTTCATACACTCTACTCGGCAGCCCAGTCTATCCTTCTTCCCATTCAAAGCTTCCCAAAGTCACCCCTCTAACTGATTAATCCCAACCGCCTTCACTCCATCCGCTTTATCGGTCTTTCCAACACTTCCGTACATCGTGTGTTGTTTTATTTATATAACGCCCCTAAAGGACTTGAGGTGGTTCATAGTACAAGAGCTACATTCATAAAGGACCAAAACGGCCTGACCTGTGGTGGCGCAGTGGATAAAGCATCGACCTGGAAATGCTGAGGTCGCCGGTTCGAAACCCCGGGCTTGCCTGGTCAAGGCACATATGGGAGTTGATGCTTCCAGCTCCTCCCCCGTTCTCTCTCTCTCTCTCTCTCCTCTCAAAAAATTAATAAATAAAATTAAAAAAAAAAAAAGGACCAAAACGTGTGCAGAAGGAAAGGAATGAAAGGTATCCACACACAGATATGCTCATGGCTGAAGACGTTCTAGGTACGTGCTCACCCCGCTTCCCTACCTTCCCATCCCAGACGTACCAGATAAAAACTGCTGCACTTTCCGCTTATTTTATAATGTAGATGTCAGAAATGGATTCTAGTGTCTGGTACCCTTTTCTGACGTTTGTATGGAACTGGGCTGATAAATACCAGCAGAGTGTTAGCAACCTTTAAGAACCGATAGTCTAAGGAGTGGGCAGCCAGATTTTCAGCGCTTACTCATCTGTGATTTAAATCCTCCCACCTGTGATACATTTCAAGCTACTAAAATAACGTCACTGTGGGGTGACAACCAGACATGCAATGAGCTGGTGAGCCAGTGTGAGGCAGCTCCAACACTGGATGACTCATCCAAATTATCTCTACATCAGTGCACCCCAAAATATGTCCACATTTACAGAGATTAGGTGGGAAGACTCTAGGGCCATGATGGCGAACCTTTTAATAAAAACAGCCCACTTTTGCAGTGCTGGTCAACCTAACACCTCCCGCCCACTAGTGGGCGGTAGCAGAGCAACCAAATGGCACCGCGATTGGCCCACCATGAAAGCTGGACCGCCCACTAGTGAGCAGGTGGAACCAGGTTGACCAGCACTGCAAAAGTGGGCGGGATTTTTTTCTTTTTTTATTTATTTATTCATTTTTTTAGAGAGGAGAGGGAGAGAAAGAGAGAGAGAGAGAGAGAGAGAGAGAGAGAGAGAGGAGAGAGAGAGAGAGAGAGAGAGAGAGAGAGAAGACAGAGAGAGAGAAGGGGGGGAGGAGCTGGAAGCATCAACTCCCATATGTGCCTTGACCAGGCAAGCCCAGGGTTTTGAACCGGCGACCTCAGCATTTCCAGGTCGACGCTTTATCCCACTGCGCCACCACAGGTCAGGCCAAAAGTGGGCGGGCGATTTTTATAAAAAGGTTCGCCATCACGCTCTAGGAACAAAGGGTTCAAGGTTTTTTTTTGTTTTTTTTTTATAAATAAATTTTTATTAATTTTAATGGGGTGACATCAATAAATCAGGGTACATATGTTCAAAGAAAACATGTCCAGGTTATCTTGTCATTCAATTATGTTGCATACCCATCACCCAAAGTCAGATTGTCCCTCCATCATCTTCTATCTAGTGTTCATTGTGCCCCTCCCCCTCCCCCCTCCCTCCTTGGGGTTCAAGTTTTAACTGGTTTTCTTACCATAAGACTTTCTTAAATCTTTAGTCGCTGTCCCTTTTGAGAGCTTTAATATAATAATGTTCACTTTGAATCACAAAGGGTTGAAGTATCTAATGTTTACCTAATCTATTTAACCTCCAGACCCTTTTCCTCTTCTAGAAGTACCTCAGAGGTACTATGTGCCTTTTGGGAAACACCACCCTCAAGAAACGAGTCTTGCCTGACCTGTGGTGGCACAGGGGATCAAGCATCAACCTGGAATGCTAAAATCACCTGTTCAAAACCCTGGGCTTGCCTAGTCAAGGCACATCATGCCCCTTAGACCAGGACCAGTATCAAAGAGAAATTCCAAACCAAAGAATATTTTATGTCTGTTCAAATCCTGGGTGGGGGTGGGGGGGGATCAGAAAGAAAAAAGAAAACGGCTTACAGCCTAAGACTTAACCCCAGAACAAAGTCATGGCCTTTGGAGAATGTAGTCCGTGCAGCCTTTTATGTCTCCTGCTCCTCTCCCCTTCTCTTTCTCTAAATATTAATAAATAAAATCATTAAAAAAAAAAAAAAAAGAAACGAGTCAATTTGTTTGCAGCCGATAAGGAGACACTACTAAACAAGCAGAGAGGGGAGGCATCCAGAAGATGCCCACTCCTCTACAGAGGGCCACCAATACCTGCTGGGGTGCTGTCAGACCATCCGACAGGGCCATCCAATTGGGATCAAACTTTAGTGACAATAAACACAGAAGCCCAGTTAGAGCTCCTGTTCACTGGCGCCTTGCCACAGGGATGTGGGAGAAGGGGAAAGTTCAGACACAATTTCTTTTGGCCTTCCCTGTGGGATGTGAACTTTTCTCCAAGTCCCAAAATGCACCTCTTCTAATTCCAATAGCCCCCCCAAACCTTAATGTACATTAATTTCTAAAATATGCCAGGTAGGGCTCAATACTAACCCAGGTAAAACTGCCAAAATATCTGGAAAAAAATTAATGGGTTACTTCTGTTCATAAAACACCAAGGAGTGGCTGACAATTCAGAAAGACTTCAAGTCCAATAGAAATAAAGTGGGCAATCGGCGGATCAAAATTGTAGAAAAGGCAAATGATTAATTCATTCCTTAGGGAAGAGTAAGGAGGTCAATAATCTTAACACCTTGCAAATTAACACTCTGGATCAGCATGGTTTATTATATAGAATTGACAGTAAGAACACTGTTTCCACTTAATCTTAATATTTAAACCCTTCCAAAACAAAGGAAAGGCTTGCATGATGAAAATCACATATCTATACTTCTTTGCAAAAGTGCGGAGAAGGACCAGACAGAGATGATGGACAGTAAGAACAAGCAGACAACAGCAATCTACAAAGACAATGGTGAGACATGGATTGGCTATGGAACATCTCTTCCTTCTCTAAGTGGTTAGAATCAGAACCAGAGGAAATGGTTCTTCTATCTCACTGCCACGGACCATAACAGGCCAAGGAAAAAGCCACAATGAGCCCAGTGAACATTCTGGGGGCTTTCCAGAAGACCAGAATATTCTGCAACCACCCAGCTGACCCACGGCTAAGTAAAGATGCACCACCATTCTACGCCATGCAATCACTGCTTACACTCGTGAAAAGCAAGAAGCCAACCCCTTTAACGAAACCAGATAGTGAAGCCAACCGTTACAGGGGGAACTAGACTGCCAAGCTGTTCTGATGTATTAAGTAACAAGCACGTAGAGCCAAAAATGAATACAGCTTCCCAATTTTCTCATTTCTGAAAGCTAACCATTAACTTATTCCATTATAGCAAAAGATTGAGCAACTCACAGCAACTTTTAGTTACTTTTTTTCTTCAAAGTACAAATCAGAAATTGGTGATCTGATAACCAATCTTGATTGACAAGTGTTTCTTAAGACTTTCTTAGTACTGAAACCTGCAGAATTGGTACACAAACCCCATCATCTCATCCGTCAGTAGCAGAACCTTGAGTGTTTTCTTTGTGACTTCTGCTGTAGAAGTTGCATCCCACCTCCTCTACTTTACGCCCCCATTCAAGGACCCTCTAGCCCACATAACCAACATCTCTATGTGAATGTTGCTACTCCACTACAAACACTCTGAACTTGAATGCCAAGGTAGCATCCTTGAAAAGGGCTTTATTTAGCCAACTACTCATGGCTGCCATGTATTCAAAATACTTTTCATTCATGGATTTTAAAAACGTTTTTATTATAAGAGTAGTATATACTTTTTGCTAATACTCGGAACCCCAGAAGTATAAGCAAGAGAAAATAAGTCTCCAGAAGGCTGATTCATCAGAGATAAGCACTGATAGCATTTGGGACATAGGCTAAATGCATACATAAACATTAATGCATATATAATTTTAACACACTAGACTTTTTGTGTGTGTGTGTGACAGAGACAAAGAGAGGGACAGACAGACAGGGAGAAAGATGAGAAGCATCAATTCCTCATTGTGGCACCTTAATTGTGCACTGATTGCTTTCTCATATGTGCCTTGACTGGGGGCTCCAGCTGAGCCAGTGACCCCTTGCTCAAGCCAGCAACCTTGGGGTCAGGCTGGTGAGCCTTGCTTAAACCAGATGAGCCCGCATTCAAGCTGGTAACCTCGGGGTTTCAATCCTGGGTCCTCTGCGTCCCAGTCCGACGCTCTATCCACTGCGCCACCTCCTGGTCAGGCCGTACTAGACTTTTATACATTCAGGGACGTATCGCAGACATCTATGACTATGCATGTTTCCATCATGTCACAGACATATATCCATGTTCATTCAATACATACATTTGTTCAAGAGCACCCTTTTAAATTTAGAATTTGATATTTTCCACAGATATTTTGCCAAAGCAAGAAACCAGAGACCTTCCTTCAAAAATTATTGCAAAATTAGAACACTTCGAAAAAACCACCTTTAAGGCACACAGTGTTGAGTTTCACCCATTTGCTTTAAAATTCTGAAGATATATTTTTAACTCATGATAAAATGAAAGACGAAGAAAACAGGGACGTTAAAATCACTTCCTTGTGTTCTCAAATCATAACCCAAATGTTTCACATGTCTTCAAGAATAACTTCGGTCATTGTACCCTCCAAGAGACTACCCTTGATTTCACCTTGATAAACTAGGCTTCCCTATGGATAATTTTTATCTGTATTTATCCATATGCCTGATATTTCAGTATTTTCACTTTCATTTTCCTAAAGAAGTTTAGCCTGAAGGAAATCTCATCTAAACAATAAATTACTTCCCCCAACTCAAAGCAAGTATAAACCCAAAAGTTCCTCAAAAAGACAAAATGGTTTAGGCTGGCACTTACTATCATATCATGCTAGGATGGAAAAAAAAAATCATATGGTCAACAAGGGAAAAAGGATTGGTCAGGAAGACAGACTAAGGGGGCCAGGCAACTTTCTCATGGCCTTTAGTCAAACTTGTTCTAAACACATTCTCATTTTAAGTAAAAAGTCTTAAAACATTCAAAAATCACAGACCAAAACCATGTACAAGAAAACTTTTTAACTTCATTTATAAAGGGTAATCTGTTGTATCTGATGATTTTCAAGGACAACGGTACCTGGTCCATCTACAAAGGACGGAAGGGGCCATTAACCTACAAGAAGAGGAAGAGGAGGGTGGGAGGAGGAAGCAGAGGAGCAAACAGAACAGGCAGAGACATGCCATTGAAAACAGTGGTTGGTGAGAATGCAGGTAACAGTTGACATCTCATTCATATCATACTTCTCATTACATTTTATATTTTTCAAAAAAAAAAAGAGGGAGATAGACAAGATTTCCCTGGAGATTTTAGCAAGCAGGTACTAGGTGCAGCGAAAGGTCAAAAAACAACTTGGAGTCGTCAGGGAAGTAATAACCACCCTTTCCAGCAAAACCCAGCAGGGATGAAACTGGAGCCCAAGGCACAGAAACTGCCCTCTGGGAAGAGGAAAGCAAATGTTTAGATAAGCCCAGGTACATAATAAGTAGGTACTGAACACTTCATTCTCCTTAGGATTCCTTAAGCATCTGCTCACCTTCTGAAAAAGAAAAAAAATTGTCTTTTTAAGCAGAATGTACAAGTTAATCTGAGTGCTCTTTTCTTAATAACTGAACTTTATTAAATAATTAAAAGATAGTTCAGTACCAGATTTCGGCAAAAGAGAGAAGGGAAGATAGAAAAGAAAAAAGAGAAAGTTAGATATAGATGAAGAGGCAAGTAAAAGTAAGAGCTCTAAACATGGCATGTGTCATGCGGCTAAAGAGAGGCTCCCTGGTCAACTTCAGGTGACCCTGGAAAAGCTCCTCCTTTCGGTGGGAGTGACCTGGAAACGGGGAGCCCGGAGTTCAGCCCCTCCCAAGCAGATTTCTGAGCCTGTTCGGTCAACAGTGCTGAAGGAAATAAAGGAAAATTGAGGAAAGAGAAACATGGTCCACACTGTGCTGAAGACGGGGGAAAGAGAAGGAAAAGTGTGAATCATACACATTTTCATTTTTTAAAAAGAAAACTCAAAATGAAAATGTTTGCTGAGAAAAGACGTGACGTTGAGCCTTGACAGGGTCCACTTGAAGGTGGTTCTTTACGTTCACATGGAGTCGACGGACTTAGTGTTTTGATTTTCATTTGTAGTTTGCTAAAACAGGCAAGTTTCAAAATGCCCAAATTTCCACATTTTCATCTATTAATTTCTATTAATAAATAAATGAACTACCCGGAGTTTATCCTGAGTCTGCTTGTACAAAATTAAATGTCCCCTAAAGACTGTTTTATCATTCATGGGACTAAATTTCCTTAAAATATACTGGGTTTTCCTAAACTTAGATCAGAGCAGAATTCCAGAAAGTTCTTTATGGAAGACCCAAAGTTTTCTGTCGTGGTTCCGATTTCCAGGGGTGTAGGACACCCACAAAAGGCAGCAAGAACAGAGAACAGCAGAGCAGTAAGAAACCATTTTTGAAAGCAAAGCACTAACCGAACAACAAGCTCATTTGTGGAGGGCTCCTTCACTTCCAAAGCCCCTGCTCAAAGGAAAATCAATTTGCATGCAATTCCTCCTGCTCTGCCCTGTGGGACTCCCGGGCAGGCAGCTCTCACCAAAGCAGGCCTCCCTGTCACTTCCTCAGGAAGTGGGACTGACCACAGCTCTCCCCAGCTCAGCATGTCCCCAGCATGCAGAAAGGGACTTGGATTTGGATGAGGGCACCTTGGCCACAATCTGTATGACAGGCTAGTCCCACAGGACATAAGCCACTGTGCGTGCTCAAGCTCACGGGTTCTG
The DNA here is from genome assembly GCF_036850995.1 of Saccopteryx leptura. Taxonomy (NCBI): domain Eukaryota; kingdom Metazoa; phylum Chordata; class Mammalia; order Chiroptera; family Emballonuridae; genus Saccopteryx; species Saccopteryx leptura. The sequence goes on from NC_089513.1 coordinate 13,212,084, forward strand.
CTCTGCTCTTAGGGTTTTCTGGTGTGGCCCGGGTGGAAGGTGACTGGCCAGTGTTGCTGCAGCCAACCCATTTCTTCATCTTCCTCCCCCCCCCCCACCAGACCCCCTCACCCACCCCACCCAGGACACACCTGCACGCACGCAGGGCCCCTGCTGGAGTGCCCTGTGGCTAAACCTGCATCAAACACACCCAAATTAAGCAGCTCCCATCATTCCATGTGACCACTGTTTTCTTTTTCTTGCTCGAGAGTCAAAAATAGAACTGAGCTGACTTACCCTGAGCGCTAAGGATCTTGGACAGTGGGATATCTTTCTTTCTGAGTATACAAAGCTTCCCAAAATACACACCCCGTTGTTTTTCTTTAGAAAGTAGAATGTAAGTTTGAAGGGCAGGACTGCCCTCAGGTTAGCATGTCAAAAGATGATTTTGCTAGAAAAAAATTAATTAAACACAGACGTTACAGCTAACTAACTAAATGCCAAACTAGTGCACGCAGGTCTGAACAGCTGGCGGGTTCTTCCCGCCCTGGGGCCTCCGCAAGCCCGCACCACAGTGCTCCGGGTAAGCCGCCTAACCCAGTTATCTGGCCGTGTTCTCCCCGGGGCTGTCCTTCATTTGACCTCCGGGAATGCCTCAGGGAGCCAGGTAATCTGCCTGGGCTGACCATCTCTGCAGATATCTGGTTTGTGATCATAAAAATGTGCTCAGGGCAGGGCTTGTCCAGGCCCCCACCGAGTTTATGAGCTACCAAAAAGAAAGCCTTCAGCTAAACAAGCAGATTACGGCAGGGTTCTCACTCTACAACAGCAACCCCCAAAACCAATACCTTCTTAAAGTCCAGAAAGGAAAAAACAAAAAACTGTTCTTTTCCTTACTGACGCCAAAGAAAAAAAAAGCACTAGGGTCCTAATTGCTGTATCTGGACATGGCGCTGCTCTTAGGACACAAGGTAATATTTTCAACTAAAAGAGAAAACAAAATCTTCCAAAGTGAGGGGCAGTTATTAGTCAGCCAGCAAAACACTGGGAAACATGCGAATGTCCACCAACAGAGAGATGAATAAATCAATGATTTCTTTTTTTTTAATTGTAATAAAATACATGCAATAGAAAGTTGATCATCTTAACCACTGAGTTCCACTATGTTAAGTACAATTATATCATTTAGGGCAGTGGTCTCCAACCTTTTTTGGGCCACGGACCGGTTTAATGTCAGAAAATATTTTCACAGACCGGCCTTTAGGGTGGGACGGATAAATGTATCAAGTGACCAAGACAAGCGTCAAGAGTGAGTCTTAGATGTAACAGAGGGAATCTGGTCATTTTTTAAAAATAAAACATTGTTCAGACTTAAATATAAATAAAACAGAAATAATGTAAGTTATTTATTCTTTCTCTGCAGACCGGTACCAAATGGCCCACGGACCGCTACCGGTCCATGACCAGGGGTTGGGGACCACTGGTTTATGGCACATCTTTTCTTGGTGGAGTATTAGACAGTCATTAAAAGGTAGAGCTAACCTAGCTACCAATGTGGAACAATCAAGATTCACCACTTAGTAAAAAGAAATCAGGTCATAAAACTATATGCGTATAAAGTTATAACATATATAACTTTATACACATATAAAGTTAACATATATAAACATATAAAGGTTTCACAGAAAGGCTTAGGATGCACCTCATTTTGGCAAGGGGAAAATGTTTTTCAAAGTTCATGCACCTCAGTGTAGGTGCACATTTTCAAAATCTGCTATCTCCAGGGAAATAGATGGAAGTTTCAACTTCCTATGAACTTAGGAATAGTCAAAACCATCAACCCTAGCCATTCCGTCAAAGGTCCTTTTGTGTGAGCTCTATCTCCCACTGGACAGACATTCTTTCAACTAAAAGACCCTTGTGCTGGCGATTTACTAATTCGTCAATGAGAAAAATACTAAAAGGGACTGAGCTCAACCTGTCACCATTAATAAACTTCACGAACAGTCATTACAGCCTCCGCTTGAACTGGGTTATTCAAATAGTTTCGCAATGAGAAAGCAAGAAAAAAATAATCTAAATTCCTTCACTGTTGGATATAAACCCCCCCCCCTTTTCTTTTTTTAAATGAAGCATGTTTGGTGAATTCCGGTATTTCAAAACTAAGAAATCACTTACTTATCCATTTAAGCAGAGAATTCCCGGTTTAGGAGAGAAACTCATCAAAGGTTTAGAAGTACTCCTTTGGAATCCTGAAAGTAACACACTTTTTTAGTAGCATCTCTACAAATCTAGCTTAAGGCAAAGTATAGCTTTTCTAAATTAGAAGTGATATTTTTGAGTATAAAAGGGACAACTTCAAAGTAATTTTCCTTCTCCACTTAATAAGCCCTCTAAATTTTTGCACATAAATCCTAAATCCTGCACAGAAGTTTGTCCCCAAAATGCTCCAATCAAACCAGCAGCTCTAGTTGTTTTCTGTTTTCTTTCTCATTTTACCAGTAATTTCTTTCTTTTCAATACTACAGTATTTAAATTTTAGTGCAAACATTTTTGAGCCTTTCGGCATCAGAAAACATGGAAGAGACATCTGAAGGTACTTCTGCACTTCTCCAAGGAGTCTCCAATTCAAAGATGCTTGCTTGCTTCCCCGGGAGATTCTTCTTTTAACTCCACTGCCTGAAGTTTGGAAGTACTGTTCTTACTCCAAGACTTCGAAACAGCCTGACCAGGCAGTGGCCCAGTGGACAGAGCGTTGGACTGGGATGCACAGGACCCAGGTTCAAGACCCCAAGGTCGCCAGCTTGAGCGTGGGCTCATCTCCTTTGAGCAAAGCTCACCAGCCTGGACCCAAGGTCGCTGGCTCGATCAAGGGGTTACTTGGTCTGCGGTAACCCCATGATCAAGGCACATACGAGAAAGCAGTCAATGAACAACAGCTAAGGTGTCGCAACGAAAAACTGATGATTGACGCTTCTCATCTTTCTCTGTTCCTGTCTGTCTGTTCCTATCTCTCCCTCTCTCTCTGACTCTCTCTCTCTGTCCCTGTCCCTATAAAAAATAAAATAAAATAAAAATAAAAGACTTTGAAACATCCTACAATGCACAGGACAACGCCACAACAAAGAAGAACACGCCCCACTGTCAGCGGTGCTGAAGCGGAGACCAGCTCCCAGGCGAAGGACTTCCCCCCCAGCACCCTGTCCTCCCCCCACTGTCAGAGGTGCTGAAGCGGAGACCAGCTCCCAGGCGAAGGACTTCCCCCCCAGCACCCTGTCCTCCCCCCACTGTCAGCGGTGCTGAAGCGGAGACCAGCTCCCAGGCGAAGGATTCCCCCTCAGCACCCTGTCCTCCCCCCACTGTCAGCGGTGCTGAAGCGGAGACCAGCTCCCAGGCGAAGGACTTCCCCCCCAGCACCCTGTCCTCCCCCCACTGTCAGCGGTGCTGAAGCGGAGACCAGCTCCCAGGCGAAGGATTCCCCCTCAGCACCCTGTCCTCCCCCCACTGTCAGCGGTGCTGAGGCGGAGACCAGCTCCCAGGCGAAGGATTCCCCCCCAGCACCCTGTCCTCCCCCCACTGTCAGCGGTGCTGAAGCGGAGACCAGCTCCCAGGCGAAGGACTTCCCCCCCAGCACCCTGTCCTCCTCCCACTGTCAGCGGTGCTGAAGCGGAGACCAGCTCCCAGGCGAAGGACTTCCCCCCCAGCACCCTGTCCTCCTCCCACTGTCAGCGGTGCTGAAGCGGAGACCAGCTCCCAGGCGAAGGACTTCCCCCCCAGCACCCTGTCCTCCCCCCACTGTCAGCGGTGCTGAAGCGGAGACCAGCTCCCAGGCGAAGGACTTCCCCCCCAGCACCCTGTCCTCCCCCCACTGTCAGCGGTGCTGAAGCGGAGACCAGCTCCCAGGCGAAGGATTCCCCCTCAGCACCCTGTCCTCCTCCCACTGTCAGCGGTGCTGAAGCGGAGACCAGCTCCCAGGCGAAGGATTCCCCCTCAGCACCCTGTCCTCCTCCCACCAAGACCAAATCTTCCTGAAGTCACCACAAACCCGCTCCCCTCCGTCATCCACACCAGGGCCCTGCGGCGTGGAGACAACGCACACGTCATGGCTCCCGCTCACCACCCCTGCCTTTCCTCTCTCCCACTAAGGCCGGGCCTGGACAAAGGGGCTTTCTGTATCCTTACTACAACTCCTCTTATATTCCAAAATGAAACCATCGCCTCATCACTGAACAATTCTTTCCAGATCCCAACTTCACTTATAACCTGTTTGCAATTATGAGTAGTCCTTTCATCTATGTACTATGACTAAGAACACCCCCCCCAAGTTGTCATTCACAGGATGCCTCTACTACCCATTGACTTAAAAATAAACTCCTTTAGCCCTGGCTGGATAGCACAGTTGGTTACAGTGTCATCCCCATGGCGCAGAGGTTACCAGTTCGATCCTTGATGAGGAACAGACAGAAACAGATTGATATTTCTCTTCTCCCCCCATTTCTCTCACTCTAAAATCAGTTAATAAAAAACGGTACTGTCTTTAAAATATAAATAAACTCATTTAAAAGTTCTCTTCCTGGAAGTCATAGGAAACAGAAAAACAGAGAAAGAGGACTAATGATGTCATTTCTTGTCGCGCTATGTTCTATTCAAAGGAAGACTGAGGCAACCCTCTTGTGTTCCTCACAGAGCCCTCTCCCACGTTCCTTCCTCTCATCCGAGACTGCAGCTCGGAGCAATGTTCACCCAGGAATGTTCCTCCTGTTACTAAACTTCCCACCATCATAAAGAGGGAAGAGGGATTCTCCAGTCTAGGGACTTGGGAAATGCTAGGTTAAATGCATACATGCAAACACATGCACAGCCTTCTTTTCCCAAGACCTCTCTGAATTTCCAAGGCGAATCTTTGTTCCGGGGACCCAAGCTGAGAGCACTACCCACGCTTATACAAGGCTGTGAGCTTTCAGGGTGAGACATCTTTCGGAGACACTTGAAACAAGATTTCAGAAAGTCTTCTCCTGAGCAACGGTATTAGGAACAGGAGCGAGCACCTTCTGGAGCAGAGTGTAAGGGAGATGGTTCCTGTCCATCTTTCTGAACAACTCGAACTCCATGTTTCTTCTGGTAGTTCCTCCCCAGGGCACCTGTGCATCAGTCCAAGGAAGTAAAAATGGAGGAAGAGCAAATACACTGGTATCTCTCTCTAAAGGCGCTTTGCCGTCACAGTAATGCCATCAAAATGAGTACAAAAACTTTGTCTGGTTCAGTGAGTACTATCAAAAAGACGCTGTGTGTGTTGTAAAATGCACACGCACCCAAGTAGGCACACATACATATGGTAAAGGAAGAGAAATCAGGGAAGGGAGCAAGGGATCTCTTAACGTTTACCTATTTTTAGCAGCCATAGCCACCTCAGTGTATGGAACAAGCAAAAAATACCTCCCGCATCATGACAACAGGGGGAATATTAGTTGACCCAGAGGCAGTGGCTTTGAACCTCAGAGACATTTGAGCCTGCTGCTGATTAGCTGTAGACATGATACCTGTAAACCACAGAACACGGCAGTGGTTAACAGCCGGGCTTTGGAGCGAGACAAACAGGACCGAGTCCTGGCTCTTCCCTTTAAAAGTTACAACGTTCTAGGCGAGTTACTTAACTTCTTTTAAGCTAGTTTTCTCCAGTATGAGATGGAAATCTGATCGACTTCATGGAGTTACTGTGAGGATTAAATAAAACCATCCAGGTATATGCTTACCACAGTACCTGGAATGCAGCGAGTACTTATTAACGTGAGTTACTGTAACATCAAAACAAGGTCAGCAATAGGGTTCTAATAGCACACAGAGAGCCCACCCACATCAAGCCACAACTCTGATGCTCCCAAATAGGTGATGATAAGGGAGATGCCATCAGAGTCCCCAACAACCACCCAGGGTATAATAACAAGCATCCTTAACTGAAGTGCCTCTTGTAGAAAGGCAGGCAAGCAAGGTCTTCTAAGATGCAGAACAAATTTGTCCTATCCTCAGCGACCTGAAATTAGAGCACCATGTAACCGAAGAACTTACAGCTAAATTTGAAACTCCAACAGAGGTCAACAATATCCTAATGCTCAAGATTAGAGGAACAGAAATTTTTTAAAATTCTGTGAGTCATCTACATCAAAACCACTGAAGCATAATTATTATTACTCAGCTGCTGAACTATGTGTTTAATCTCTCCTGAAATTAACACTGGCCAGAGAAATCAGATTTGCATTTTTGCCAGAAGGATACATACCTAAGAGAGGCCTCAAATACACATCTATGTATCCATGAGACCCTGAACATTACGTCTGAACTATTCCTAGGGCCGTCTGGCCAAATTTCCTACCTCTGGTGTCTCAGTCCAATGCATTACTCCCAACAATCAGCATTTGCTATGCATTCATAGAACCAATACTGAAAGCTAAGTCTTGTTTTTGTGATTTTGAGTAAACAGAAAAAAAAGAAGAGATTCCACTTCTACACTCAAAACAGCTCCCATACTTTGGCTACTATAAAAGAGCCAAGAGAAAGTAATAAGAGGTCCAGACTTCGGGTCAGGGAGCTCCAGGTATGAATGCCACCTCCCACCCCGACTGGCAACTTAGCCCTGGCATATCTGTTCACCTCTCGGAGCCTCAAATCCCTCAAGCATAAAATGGGCTAAGACCACGCACTTGTCAGGGTTGCTGTGAGACCTAGCTACTCAGAAATCACCAGTGCCTTGGAATACACTGTTTCTTGGCCGCAATCTCCTTGGGTGACCAAGTCACCCTTAGGCTAACCTTCCTTGGGACTCCTTGTTTCACCATTTCCAGGCTCCAGACCTCTGTCCTAGCCAGAAAGCAGTGCTTAGCGTCCTCTGCTCCTTGTCTTCTTGTGTCAAGTGCTAAACTTCTCCATCATCTCCATCCTTGGATCATATCTCTCTTTTAGCCAAGCTCCGTCCCTCTATTTTTTTTACTATTCTACTCAAAATTTACCATTTTCATTAATTTAAAAAAATAATAAAGAATAAATAATATTTTTTAATTATCTTTTTTTTTTTGTCCTGGCCAGATAGTTCAGTTGGTTAGAGCATCACCCCGATACGCCAGGGTTGTGGGTTCGATCCCTGCTCAGGTCACATAGCAGAGTCAAACAACGGCCTGACCTGTGGCGGTGCAATGGATGGAGCGCTGACCTGGAATGCTGAGGTCGCCAGTTCGAGGCTTTGGGCTTGCCCGGTCAAGATACATGCAGGAGGCAACTATGAAGATGTTTCCTGCTCCTCCCCCTGCCTTTCTCTCTCTCTCCTCTCTAAAACCAATAAAGTTTTAAAAAGAAAATCAAACAATGAATGCATGAATGGGTAGCAAGGTTTCTCTCTCTCTCAAACTCAATCAATACATTTTTTTAAATTTTGTAATTATCTTTTTTTTCTATTTATTGAATTAACTGGGGATGACAATGGTTAACAAAATTATACAGGTTTCAGGTGCACAATTCTACAACACATCATCTATAAACTGTTCACCACCTCAATTTATCCTTATCTAAACCTCTATTTAGATTCAATCTTTTCTTTTTTGTTTTCTTCCCACCCACATCTACCCTTAGAATCCAAGTAAGCACATTACAAAAAAGTATTAAAAATTAAGGACATAAATTCAGTTCACTTATGGGCAAGTTACTTTCTGACAATAATGAACAAAGGCAAAGCTACCGACTGCATTCCCAAAACAGTGTAGTCGTGTAGAAATTCTGAGCTATTAAGAACAGATGAAAGACAGGACAAATCAAAGCAAATCCATCCTCACCACTGAAAAAACCAAGTTAGTCAACAAGTCATTTTCATATATGAACAAGAGCGTGCTCTGTAAAAAGGCGGCCCCCTCTTCCATTGCCCCCAGCTTGTTAAACTTAGCTAATAAACATATATATCATTTCTCACTGCCTTTGCTCAGTCAGTGGCTTTGAGGACGTCTGAACAAAGGCAGCTAGCACATTTTGCTCTTACAATGACATTCTCTAAAAGGCATTCCCACTATAAAATGAGGAATGCCCTGACACTAGAGATGGCTAACTGCTTTTGCCTGTATGATTCCTACTGTACTGACCCCTCAGGGGGTGTCTCTCAAGCCCACTGAAACTGTTACCCACTTAGGGTTAGTAGTAACCCTGCCCTCTAAGCCACAGCTCATTAAACTGCGACCAATGAGATGTTTGGTCCTGAGAACCAGAAGTGGGACTGAGGAATAGAGGTATGTCTCCCAGTGGTTTAGAAGAGGACACAGACACAGTCAATAATATTCCAGTAACTCCGTATGGTGCCAGAGGGGTGCTGGAATACCGAGGGGAGCACTTTGTAAAGCACATGACTGTCTTACCACTTCGTTGTACACCTGAAACCAATACAAGATTATAATGAATGTCAACTGTAATTTTAAAAACATTTAAAAATAAAAAATAAATTTTAGCGTGTACAAGGGGAAAATAATTAATGAAGACACTGGACTACAAAGGCTGTGGGACAGCCATACGCACAGGAGAGGGAACACAGTTCTATCAAGGGACAGGCACAGCAACAGCCTAGGACGCGTGGCCCTGTAAGGGACGCGTGGCCCTGTAAGAAACACATGCAAGATGTCTGGAGTTCCCAGTTCCCATCCTCATGGCATTCCAACATGTCATCAATATAACAATCTATTCATGAGACATTTTACAGCCTGTTTTTTTGTATAGGCTTCAAAACCTGGCGTGTGTTTTATGCTTACAGCTCATCTTGGTTAGGACTAGGCACACTCCAAGTGCTCAACAGCCCTGCTGCTTACCATGCTAGACAGAGCAATTCTAGACACAAAGTAATTCTTCCTAGATCCCTTGGGTCCCTTCTCCAGTGGCTCTTCCATCACCACCAAATCCCAGCATGCAAGATCTGAACATCTGGTCACTATCAAATAAACGTGGGGAGCCACGTGCCAGGGGGGAGGAACAGACCCAAGGCTTCGCCCAACTGGCCACTTTCACAATCGAGTTGTTTGTTTTTAAAATCCCCAATCAACATAAATTACAATGATAGACAGTGTAGACTCGAACCACTCACTGATTGGGCTGAATTTTCCTAGAAGCAAAAACCGCTGAACAGAAGATTATAACCACAAAATTCATGCAAGATTTTTGCCCTACAAATGAAAGTACAGCCAAGTAGGAACAGGTATGCTATCCTCCTGTCCACATTTCACTGACTTTTAAACACAGGGCCACTGTGAGTGAAGAACTGCAGACAAGATGGAGACACTCATTGTACGTGTTTTTATGACCAAAAAAAAATCCACTTAGAAATGAGATAAAAGGAAAGGCAAGGAGAAACACACTCCTAGACAGAAAAAAAGAAGTTGGACAAAAAAGCCCTTTCCCAAAAAACAGAGGGCTGCAAAAGACAAAAGAGCTAAGATTTTACAAAGGGCTGACCATTTAACAGGTACTCTGCTAAGTACTTTTAGATGCATTTAATCTTAATAAATGCCCTCAAGAAAAAAACAGCATAGAATTTAAGTTACTAGCTCAAGGTCCCATAGCTAGTCAGTGGCAGAATACAGGTTTTGTATCACTGAGGGGTAAGGCAAAGGCAACTGAAAATCTCCACGGCCTTACCCCCTAGATTTAACTACAACACCAGGCATAATCAGTTCTCAGGCTACAAACCTCAAATTACCTCTCCCACTCTGGCTACATTCAATCAGCAAAAGTGTTAAGGACCTGCATGAGGCTTCATTGGAATAACTCAGTATTTCAGGTTCACACGATATAATATGGATTATAAACATGAGCTGATTTATGTACCATAACATTTTGGAAGGCAGAGTGAAAGTAACGATGCGACAGTCTCAGACCAGGAGCCCAGAGTGCCAGGTTCTAGTTCCAGACCTGCCCCTAACTAACTGCTGGATGACCCCTTCCACTCCACACCATACGGGCTCACTGTGGAAAATGAGGCAAGCCCTGTAAATATTGGAATTTGCTAACCTAGTTAAGTTTTTCAGCCATCTAATTCTTGCTATTCAGATCCCTAAAAACTATCAAAATCAATACCTACTACTAGACACTGAGTCAGCCTTTGAAAAAAGCAAGAGTTTATGTTATAAATGGAAAAGGCTGAGCTGAGAAAACAGTTGAGAACTACACCACCTTGACTTTATGTTCAGGTTTCTATGAATCCTTCAAGAGGCCTGGGATCTCTAATTATGCAAAGTTGTAACAATATTTGACTGAAGACAAAACCACCCCAAGCCTGCATTTTCTGGCCCTAAGGACCACCAACTAGAGGCTACTTAGGAGGGAACACTTGGGGACAGCTAACAAGGCCACCGAGTTTGCGGAAAAATTCCTTATTTCAGTCTCCAGGGTTAGATTAAGCAGAATGTGCTCACATGCCTCATTCTCAAACAGAATTTAGAACTTCCCGTCTGTAGACGATGATTCCCGGAATTCTTTAAACTGTTTGTTTATTGTTGGAACAAAAGATTTTTCTCAACACCACTTTCAATTTACTTCAATTTTCTTGTCCCTTTCAAAGAATAATTTTTTAAAAATCTCTTTGTTCCTTCTTCCTTCTAGTTTGTATCCTCATCCTAGTCCCAATAAAAACGTCAGTCTTTTCAACACGCTATTTCTAGCGTGTCTTGGGTGTAGATTCAGGTTATCTCTCCAGATGACTCAAGTCAGGAGATCTGGCTAAGTACCAGGTCCCTTACGGGTGGACTCAGATGTCTCCATTACATAGTTTCGCCTCAACCACCTGCCACTTGCAAGCTGACCTTCATCAGTGCTGCCTAACCCTCACCTGTGCCCTCCTCTACTCCTCCCTCTTGCCTCCACACCCCGAAACACCTCCCACGGTTCCCCCACGTCCACCAGTGTGCTCGCTCGAGGCAGGATAGCATGGTGGTGAGGAATAGGTGTCAAAGTCTGCCTCTACTCCCATTTAGGAGCTGGCAGACCCTGGCTAGGGTCTTCGCTTCAGTTTCCTCACTAGCAGATACCACGGGGATAAGAGTACACAGTTCATCCCACGGTTTCAATATAAATGATGTAACCTACAGAAAGGCCCACCATCATGGTCTGCTGTGCCCGCAGGTCTTAGCTACTAATATTTGCTGCCTTTCTGGGAATGTCTGGCCTTCCAGCTTCCTGAAGCATGCATCTTAAGTTCTTCAGCCATCCCCATACTTCATTTATGGTTTTTACTATATAAACCATTATCATATGGGACCCCAAACTCAACTCTTTCCCACCTTTTTGCTATCATCTGGTCTCTAATTCCTCCCAATCTAAATCTCTAGCCCAAACAAACAAGGAGACAAAGGCCACCCCCCAGGTAACTCAACCCAAACTTGAACTCAGTGTTATCAACCAAGCTCTCCACCCCCCATCCTCCAAATCTACTCTGCCTTCTAAATTCAGGATCTCAAAAGACCAGAAACAATCAGCATCAAGAAACCTCCCAGAGCCTCTATCCACTCTCTTCCTTCACACCCCACATCTCATCAGATAGCAGCACACACACAGCAGCCCCTGAAGCAGTCACCACCTACCACTCCATCCCCACAGCCACGCCCTGGGTCTGGCCCTGGGCTTCCCTCCCAGATTCTGCATTGTTCTCATCATTTGACCTCCTTGCCTCCAGTCTGAACAGCCTCCATTCCAGCCTCCCAGGTATTACTGCTGGACCTTTGTCATTAGAGAGTAAGTCTTCCTGCCTATACTGCCTACACAAGGAAGTCCAGACTCAAATGGACGATACAGAATGACCTTCAGAGAAGTCTAGCCCTTGACTGCCTCCTCAGCTGCTTCTGCTCTCCCACACCCCACCCTCCCAAACCCCTGGCCACGGCACACACCCTCAGTGCCCTTCCACACGCTGGTCCGCCAGACTCACCTCCTTCCCCCAGCCAAGTCTTTACCTACCTGGCATATTCTTTGTTTTTTCTAATTGGACTTATTGGGGTGACATTGGTTAATAAACTGTAGAGGTTTTCAGGTGTACGATTCTATAATACATCATCTGTTATGTTGCACTGTGTGTCCACCACTCCAGGTCCAATCTTCCATCTTATTGGATTTTCACGATGCAGCTCAGAAGCCACCTCTTCCAGGGCTCCTCTCTGGACACATGGCACTGGGAGGCCCATTCACATTCCTGTCATAGCATCTGCAGGCTACATCTACATCCCCCTCATTTTTCCCTGAATTCCCTTCCCTCCGGTTCTCCCAGTGCCTAGCACAACATGCGCTACCTAGTCAACACTCAGTAAATACCAGTTAAATAGATGAAAAAGAACCCCCAACTTAACATCAGCCCCCATTCCCCTGGGCCCTCTCCCTCTACACCATCACCTTATCTATTTGTTCTTCCCGATCCTGAACACTATTTTACCCTCAAAAAAAAAAATCTGCCTCTAAAATTCTACCTACTTCTTTGCTTTGATATTGCTTAAATATTTTCATGTCCTTAAAAGGCATAAAAACTGAATAACTTCAAATATTAAAACACCTCCAATTATTTTGGCAGTCAATAAATCAGACAAATTATAACTGCTTGCACGACTAAGATTTCAAGAAATATCTTTGGTACCCCTTTCCAAAATTCTAATTCTATTCTTGTTTGGCATTTTACTGAACCTGAAGACAAATGTATATATTAAATTACCAAATGTTTCTGAAGAGATTAAAAATAACTGCTGTACGAAATAAAGGAGATTTTTACCACTTGCAGTTTTTTGTTTCCACTTTTGGCTAATTCCGATTAGTTCTGGGTTATAAAGCATGTCATCCCCGTTAGTGGGTGGCCTGTTATCACGGTCCTCTCGCTTGTGTCTTCAGATAATGTCTGCTACAATCTCCTACTTGAGAAGTCTTAACTACAGCTGACAAGACTAGATCTTTTTTGTGTGTGTGTGAACCATGATGAGCTGTATTTATTTTCATTCAAAATTCTAATTCTTATGTACTTACCACAGGACCCCACCATCCCACTCTGAAGTATTTACCAAAGAGATATAACAACTTATGTTGAAACAAAAACCTGTATGCAAATGTTTACTGCAATTATTCACAATCGTCCAGAACTGGAAACAACCCTAATAACGTCCTTCAACCAGTGAATGGATAAAAAATAGCTACATCCAGCCTGACCTGTGGAGGTGCAGTGGATAAAGCATCAACCTGGAATGCTGAGGTTGCTGGTTCGAAATCCCAGGTTTGCCTGGTCAAGGCACATATGAGAAGCAACTACTATGACTTGATGCTTCTTGTTCCTCCCACCCCCTCTACTTCTCTCTCCTCTCTCTAAAACCAATAAATAAAATCTTTAAAGAAAAAAAAACAACTGAGGTACATCCATACAGTGGTCTACAACTTGGCAATAAAGAAGAACCAAGTATGGATATACACAGTAATACGGATGAATCTTAAATGTACTTTGCTAAGTGAAAGCAGCGATTTGTACATTTTAGAAAAAAACACAAGATACAGGAACAGAACAAATCAGTGGGCTGCCCGGGGTTGGGGCCAGAAGTCTGACTGCAAGGGGCCAGCCAGAGGACAGTCTTGGGGGGGGTGGATACCCAGTACTATACAACTGTCAAACCTAGAGAGCTGTACACCACCAAGTAAATTTTACAGTACGTAAATTTAAAAATTAAAAAAAGAAATGCCTGACCGGTGGTCGTGCAGCAGGTAGAGCACTGACCTGGAATGCTGAAGTCCCATGTTGGAAACCCCAAGGTCACTGGCTTGAGTGCGGCCTCAGCAGCCCAAGTGTGGTATCATCAGTATGATCCCGAGATCTCTGGCTTGAGCCCAGAGTTGGCTGTTTTGAAGCCCAAGGTCACTGGCTTGAGCAAGGGGTAACTGGCTGGGCTTAAGACACCACCCCCTGCCCTCAAGACACGCCTACCGATAAGCAATCAATGAACAAAACAAGGGAAGCAACGATGAGCTGATGCTTCTCACTCTCCCTCCCTCTCCCCCGCCCCCCTCTCTCAAAATGTATAAAAAATAAGTTTAAAATATTTTTTAATTATTTAATCATGACTTGGTTAAAGATCATCCCCTAAATACAATTTCACAAAAGTATAGATTTCCTTAACATGTATCGTGGCTGCTGTTTTGATGTTATTGAATTGTGTTGGTTAGGAAGAGAGATTGGCAGAACAAGGAGAAGCCCCAGATCTTTTCCAGATACTTTGTTTCCGTTTTACTGGCAACCCCTGCTCCAACTGCACACAGTCAAGCTGGGTGCCACCAAGGATACAGGCAAGGTTACTCCAAATCAACAGAATTTGCGGGGGGGTAGAGTCTGTAGCCCACAGCAATACCCCGTAACAATGCCCAGGAAAGTATTTCAAGGGATGAAATAAAGGGAGTTGAGACTAAAAACAGGAAAATTCTAACCCATCCTGGTTAAAGGTATAAGCAGAAAATTCCATTGTTGCTGCCTCCTTCCTGGACCCTTCTCTAAAAAGGAGTCAAGGTGAGTGGGGGCAGGGAATCTCTTTGTGACAAAAGAAGAGAAAAAATATAGCAGAGTCCTTCTGAATCAGGAGTCTGAAGTCTGAAAGCCCTGGACCCAGTGTTATTTAGCATGGAAAAAAAATTATTCTAAGTGGGCAAATGACAAAAACACGCAAAGGTTCAACACCCAGTGACACTATCTTTCGAGGGTATCCTCTTCAGCCAAAACCACACATTCCTCCTCTAGAGGGGGCGGCGGCCTCGTGGACGGCTGCAGGCAATCCCCACCAGCGCTGGGCTCCTGATGTCGGGCTCTGGGCTCCAAATGTGGTTGCCACAGGCCCAGGCCCCAAATGTGGGCGCCAGCCTGCTCCCTCCTGGCTCTTCCAGGAAAGAGAATGCTAATGCAGTTGCTATTCTCCATCCTCACATTCCCATGCCCAGAAAACTCAGATCCTCTCCCCGGGGGACCTGGGCTGCCACATTGTTACAGCTCAGCATGAGCTCGCCACCTGAAGCGGACCTCGAGCCAAGATGAGCTCCCAGCCGGCAGCCTTGGAGAACCAGCTCTCCAACCCTCACGCTGCATCTGCCGCTGGAAAGACCAGCCTAAATGCAAAGCAAATGCTGTTTTCCAGGAGCCTTCTGGGGGAGGGGAGGAATAAAGCTAAAAACCACAAAGAGTAAACCAGAACATTCTGTGACAGGCTGTGCTTTACAAAAAGGGCTTTTTAAACATATTATCAAGGAAGAGTCCCTGCTAGGGGTGAGCTGTCAAAGTTAAGTAAAAAAATCACTGGTTTTCCAAAGACAGGAGTGCAGGACTAAATTATAAAACAGCTTATTGTATCAAGCTAATTAAGGTTTATCATATTAGCCATCTGAGTTTTAGTTGGCACCAAAAAAAGCAGGAGCAGCATACCATGCAACATGGACCGGGATCTGCTTTGCAAGCAATTTCTGCCCACACTCAGACACACCACCTCTGGCAGTCCACAACGCTGTAGAACTGAAAACCAATTTCAGCAAGCGCTTTGTCAAGAATCTTGTTCCATCACGTAAGCTATTTACTGGTATTGCAGTCCGAGATTACATTTATCTCTATTAAATACTGCACAAAGTATCCTGAGCTAACCATGCACTCCTGTTTCCCTTTGCCAGTTTTCTCAGACTCTGGATGCTCTGCAATCGTAGGAAAATTTTCTGAACAAAAACCCTCGCATACTTGACACTCTCCAGGGCAGAGCCTCTGCCCACCCACTGCCAGAAGCACAACCAATTCTAAGATCCTCGGCATTTCTGAAAAGACTCTGTTCTGCTGACCGAGAAGAGGAACAAAATACCCTCTTCAAAGTAGGGTAGAAATTTATTTTCAATCATGCCTTGTATGGGCTCCTCTGGACTGTACTTCTACCACACCAGACGACAGCACCAGTTCTATCTGTTGGTGACATCATATTGGATGGGATTCTGGAGCTGCTGCTGGTTTCCTGTTTGGGGAAGTGGAAGTTCTTTTCACAAGGAACCTCAAGGCAAAATATTTAGTCCCACCCCCACCCCTGTAAGCCTTCACTGCCTTTGTTCTTCACTTGGCTATGCTCATTACTGCTTTCTTCTCTCTGCTCCAAAACCTCTGTTTCTGGGGTATGCACAAAAATGCCAGCTCAAATCTAACAGCAACCTCTGAAGGCAGGAGACATTTTCTGCCACCCACTGCTCGAAAGCTTTGAGCTAACAGGCATCTTTGCACAGACGAAGCCAGACGACCCACCTTCCTCCTGGTACTGCATTAGGATTCCACATTAAAATGTATGCCACAAGTAATCCAATGGCAAACTCACCGTCAACAGCCCCCAAAATCAATAAAAGCCATTCCACCACTTGACTCGGAGTGAAAAACCTTTCAGGTTAACACAGACAGCAAGGCAAAAGAAAGGTGATGAATGAACAAAAGGCAGGTCTACCTTCTGACTTCTCAGATCCCAGCAAGGTGGTGAGGCTGCCTCTATCTGGCAAGTCCTTCAGTCTTTCCTTTCTATTTTTGTGATCATCAGGGAAATGCTACATGGGTCTTATGCAAAACAGTGCATTCTCCACAAGGCCCTGCCTCCTACTATCCTCTAAACCTGCTTCTTTCCAGGCCTGATCTTCTAAATGCCTAGACACATGCGATTTAATGAAGTCATTCTGATTTTTGCCTGGATAGAAATACCATCATAAAGTCACTCTAATCCCATTAAACATGAATAAAGTTAAGAGTATTTCTTCTCCCCTACAAACTCGATATTAGCTCCGGGGTACCAATCCACTGAGCAGGCTGTGTCTGAATGGATCTTCAAATAAATACTTAAATTCATGCTCAAAATATCATTTCTCACCTTGTGAACCTTGACCTTTGGGAAAGACTTTGAATCAGGGTTCAGTTATTGTCACACAGTTGCATTCTCTGCACACATGAAAGGGTTAAAAGCAGCCCCAGTCAACAGGCCTACAAGGGAAAAAAAAGACAGTATGTATGCCTTACAGCATCACTGGAAAGCATTTATGCTCATTTCCTAGAACAATACTGTTACCTTTTGGCCTTCATAATAGAAGTATCCCCAACACCCTTTAGTAGCTTCTAAAAGGAAAAGCACAAAACAGAACATACCCTGCAAGAGAAAAAAAAAGCATGCAAAGTAGCAATCTCCAGCAACAAACTACCATTACAAACCCATCAGTTCATTTTGGTTTGGTTTGTTAAAAACAGAGAAAGAGAAGGAGAGAGAGAGAGAGACTGCATAAACCAAGTGTCCCACCCTAGCAAGTCACATTTCTTTTTCTTTAATAAGGGTCATAAATCTCAGCTCCTTGTCCATCCCTTAAGCAAAAGAAAAAGGCAGGAAAAGCCCAAGTAATCTCAGACCTTGCAAACCTGCACATTTTTCCCCATCTTCTCTACACAGAATCTTTCAGGACTCCATTAGTCACATACCAGTGCTGTGTGGTGTCTAAGTGTGCATTCACATACTGTGTTGGGATGGTACCTTCCTGCAAGCTCCTCTGCTTTTGGCTGCCATGAAGGGAGGAAGCTGCTATCCCACTGTAGTAGCTCAGTGACTGCATTGTGTTCAGGAGCTGATCTGCCTCAAACCAGTTTCAGCCGGTTCTGGTCACCCTACATAAAAAAGCTATGGCAACCCTCGCTGAGTTGCCAACAAGTCCCTGAAAATCATCAGCACAGGGGGATCTCGCTGGGGGTTGCTTTTACCTTTTAGGTCTTCCTGAGGAAGGGAAGGTCATCGTGTGTCCCCCCACCACCACACAAGCACACAGTCTTGGAAATGCCCACGTCACAAGCACCCCAATGCCCCTCAGGGCCCATCCCCCCGCACCTCCACCCTAAAGCCCACCGCAGACACTATTGCCCCCTCCTTCTCCTTTCCCCACTTACCTCCCACAACCTGGCTCAGATCTTTGTGTACGTGTGTGTCAGTGTGTGTTCCCTGTGTTGGTGGCTGACAAAGAGCCCCCAAGAAAGCAATCTATGTGTCTGCTCACACTGGATGCGTCGGCTGTGGGAGCCGGCCTCGGCCTCCAGGCTGAGTGCTGCTGGCTTGTTGACCAGGCTCCTCTCTGCCTGTCACCCCCACCCCACCCAGCCCCCTCCTCCCGTCCCTCTCTCTCTCTCTCTCTCTCTCCCAGCCCTGTCACCACCACCAGCAACCCCCCCCCCCCAGTCTCCTCCTCCTCCAACCTTCTCTTCTTTCAAGCACCTGGGGGGAGAAGTCCAAATCCCTTCACCTCGGGGCAGAAAACTAGAGATGCCTGGGGTGGGGGTGGGGGTGGGGGGCTAAGGAAAGTCCAGTGAGGAAGGGGCACAGAGGCCTTTCAGAACCCTCTCCCTCGGCCAGCGCTGGAGGGGGAGGAGGGGTCCCGCACTCACGTGGCCCCCCTCTCTAAACCTGCGGGGCCTAGCGACACCGGCTGCTCCTCGGCCCCCCCAAGGAAGCTGGACGGGCGCGAAGGCCAGCTGTCCCCATGGCCGGGTTGGGACAGGCCACTGCAGTCCAGCGACAGTGCCTGAGTCTCACGCGCTCACCCCAAGCGTAGGGTGGCACGAGGGGCCGCGCCCGCAGCTCGGCCCAGAGCCCACCCGCGCCCCGGCCCAGAGCCCCTCGCCGCCCGCCCCCGGCCCCCGCCCCCAGGCGCACACCCACCCCCTTCCCGGGTTGGCCTTTGCAGCGGTCAAGCCCGGGCGTCTGGGCCGCGGCTCGGATGACCTTTGTTCAGCACGGCGCCGCTGGCTGCGGCTGCGGTGGCGGCTGCTGCTGTCGTCGTCGCGGCGGCGGCGGCAGGGGCGGCGGCGGCTTCCATGTTACGGGCGTGTCATCTGCATTCCCGCTGCCAGGGTCTGTGTGTGCGTGTGCGGTGGAGCGGCCTCGCCGCGCCGCTGCCGCCGCCGCCGCCGCCTCCCGGGCTCCCGAGCTCCTGGGCCGCCCCGCCACTGCCGCCGCGGCCTCGCCGTGCGCCCGGCCCGGGCCCCGCGCCTCCCGGGCCCCGCGCTCTAGGCCGCGCCGCGGCGGCAGCGGTGGCAGGGGCGGCCCGCCACGCCGGGGCCTACGCTGGGGGTGCGGGTGCGGGCCCGGCGGTGGCTGCTCGGCCGGCGGGAGCAGCGAGCAAACAAAAGGGAGCGCGGGAGAGGGGGAGGGGGCGGCCAGTGGGGGAAGGGAGGTTCGGGAGCGCAGAGCCCCGCGGCCAGTCCGCCGGCCGGGCCGGGCCGGGGCCGGTGCCCGTGCCGGCGCGGCGGGTGCGAGAGGAGCCCCGCAGACCTGCCAAAGTCTCGCCCATCTGGGGTTGCTGGATTGCAACTTCGCCCTGGAGAGCGGGGTGGTGGTGGTGGTGGTGAGGGGATGGAGGGAGGGCTGCTGTTTTTTCAAACGACATTTCAGACTCTCACCCAGTCCTTTCCATGGCCCCAAGCCGCAACTTACTCGAGTGGAAGGAAGCAAGGCCTCGCCAAAGATGGTTGAGAAAGACCGCGAGCCTCCAACCAGGATCTTGAAGTCAAGGTGGTGTTTGTTGTCCTCGTAATGGTGGCAAATAAGTAAGAAGAGAGCACGCTATCTTCAGATAAATTCAATCTGAAGTTCTCCCTGGAGGTGGAAGAAGGGGCTCTCTGCAGTTTAGTTGGTGGTTTGGAGCCCTTTTAGCCTTAAACTGAGCCACAAAAGAATGGAAGACACCCCCTGGGGTGGGGAGAAAGCCCTGGTGTAAAAGACACTCGTTTGGCTTTCAGAGAAAAAGCCACTGGGGCCAAATTGAAACATGGCATGTTCGGTTCATGTCGTGTGTTGTTGTTTTTTTAATGGGGAATGATATTGAGTAAACAAGATATAATGGCTAGGTCTTTAAATTCAAGAAGGGTTACAAAGGTAACAAACAAGTAGTGTGCATATAGCAGGTGGTCATAGGAACACAAAAGGATACATATGTATATGTAAAGCCCACAAAAGTGTAATAAGCATCAACACATCGGACAGAGACAATATATTACCACCACATCCCTACTCTATTTATCCAGCCCTGTGTCCTGGTTCCTACATGGTTCACAGAACTGTACTCAATGGGGTAGTCTTTTAAAAGAAGAGAGAAACGCCTTGTCAAGCTAATTGTGTGTACCTTAGAAATAGCACAAAATAGAAAGATCTGAAAAAATGTCACCATTACCTCTTCAGAAGGCTCACTCTTGTTGCAGTAAAAACTACCAGTCTAGGAAGCGGTTTTTTTGTGTGTTTTATTTTCAATTAGATTAAGTGGTTCATATTTGCAAAGTGCTGGGAAGTTGTTTTTTTTAAATCTCAGCATGCCTCTCCTTTGCATTAACTTCCATTGAGGAAGCCATTGTTCTTCATTATGGGGACACGGTATGATGTAAATTGAAGTAGCATTTTTGCTATTTAAGGCTTTTCATGTAAATGAACCAAATGATTATCTCACGGAAGAGTTGTTGGTCTTTCATTTCAAACAGCAAATTGTTTGGGGTTGCACATAAATTGGGATGCGTATTTCCCTGTGTTTAGAAAGACCTATGTAATCTGCAAATTTTTGCCAGCTACGGCCTCACATTTATCGATGTTATAAGATGATGAAATTGAAACTCATCTTCTTTGAGCCTGAAAACGATGCCAGTACTCTGTGGGGTTGAGTTTCAACTTTACCTGGGCTTGATTTCATTTGAAAGGAGGCCTTTTTTCTTCTCCCAAAAGTGGGCCCTTATTAATATGCATATGAAAACATTACATGTATTGAAAAGTATCCAAAGACCTGCTTATCAGAAATCTTGATAACACTACACATAGTACAATACGTGGAATTTCATAATATGCCTACCAGAGTAAATCCTCATTTTCCTAGATTTGAAATCTTTGTTTACTTCAAATGCTCGCTTGCCCCTCCCCCATCCCCTTCCCTTAAGAGTTGAAAGCACAGCACAGCAGTGCTTGAATGGTTAGGATTGCACTAAAGTCTGGATTGCTTATCATAAAGTGTCTTGGGTGTACAACTGCCTCGTGGCTTCATAATGCCAAATAACTTCTTGAGCAGAGCTTTTATACAAAGCCCAGTGTTTTGGTCAAGCCTCGGCTGGAGGAAATTTGTTCGAAAGCACAATTCATCATTTGTACTGCAACAGATAACATTGCATGTGCTTTTAAAAACTATAAACAACGCAAAGTGAAAGATAATTTCTTGCAAATTATCACAGCTCTGTTTTTACAAAGACGATTTCAAAGAAACTCCTCTGCCAGGTAGACCAATAGTTAAAAGCAAAGCACCCATCTTAGTCCCTTTGATGAAATCACTCAATTTCACAGCAAAAAAAACAAATTTTAGTGTAAGATTTTTTTTGTTCTTTTTTTAATGACACGACTCCCCCAAAAATCAGTACAAACGTTCTTTCTATTATTCTACATATGTAAGGCTATCTTGGGCACCATTCTGCTCTGGGCAACAATAGAAGTAACTCTCCCGCAAGAATGAAATAAGCTATTATTTGAGTGCTGAAGATAAGAAAGGACAGAACAAAGAAATCATATTACTGTTACACCCAGTAGAAACTCAAGGAATTCCAAACCCCTTCCGATTTGGTTGCTGCTGTTTTCATTGCTAACTCTCCATGTCTGAGTTTGTCCTCCAATCAGTGTATTGCAAAATCCCAGCTTTTTTTTAAATTCCTTTTGTGGTTTGAAGCCAGCTTTGCAGGCGCATATAGATATCAGCCTATACATCATACCCCCCCCCAATTCCACTATGAAATTGGGAGATTCCTTTGTTAAGCAGAACACACACAAAGGTGCGTTCCTTGAGGGAAAGGAGTGGAAAAACAAAAAGCAAAGCATTTATCTCACCATCGAGGTCCTTGCAAAGCACTACTCAGCGGCCAGCCCTGTGACTTGAGCTACATATTTTTAGCTCAAAACTAAGCTAGGCCTAGACATTTATACAGAGTTTAATATTAATTTTCAATTTGTTGATATGTTTTTATAGAAGTTATTACACTGTTCAACACTAGAATTATAAAGATCTTTAGCTGAGTTGGCCAGCAAATGGGGGGGGGGAGCAATCTTTTATGTTTAACATCAAAATAGTAGTAGAATCAGGATTTTTTTTGTATTTTCAAAAATCATACTCTTGAAAGAAAGAACCATTTTAAAATTATTATTCGCCTAACAGAAATAAACCAAGGGGAGGATTAAGAAAGGATTTCCCTTATTCTTGTTAGCTGACATCAGAAATAGATTTTCTATGGCCAAGACTCCTCCCTGTTCCTGAAGCTTAGCTTGGAAATGCCTGCAAAGGCCTTTTCCTCAGACATCTGAAGGGATGAGGGTTGCGCTCTGTTAAAAAGATAAACTGAGCATATTAAAAATGTTATGAGTTTATTTGAGCAAAAATCTCTGCTGATCCAGCATTGCCAAATCGGAAGCGGTTAGGAACACTCCACCTACAGAAGTCCAGGAATGAATGACGCAGAGAAGGCTCAGAAACAAAGAAAGGAAATTATTTTATTGGCTGTAGCTTAAAGCCTAGCTGGCTATTGGTGATTGGTTGTCCTTAGCATTTTGACTTTGTAATCTTGAGGTATTTACAGGCTTAGATTTCAGTTTGCTTATTAGGGAGGTCACCACAGCATCAGAGCTGTCTCAGTCTATGGCCTCCTCGTTTCATTAGTTTAGCTGCTCAATGTTGGGCATATCTTGATGACATTCTACATCCTGGATACTGGATGGATCCACAATTCTTCGTCTCCTACTGTCTCTTCAAGCCTAAATGCTTGAAAGGCAGTCTTGTGCAATGAACAAGACAGGCAGGAACCAAGGAAAGAGTTGTTTTATGGACGTTAAAGAATCACAGAAGAGACTGACCAGTGATAGTGCAGTGGATAGGGTATTGGCCTGGGAAGCTGAGGACCCAGGTTCCAAACCCCAAGGTCACCAGCCTGAGCATGGGCTCATCCAACTTGAGCAAGGGCTCACCAGCTTGAGCATGGATATCACAGACACAACCCCATGGTTGCTGGCTTGAGCCCAAAGGTTGCTGGCTCGAAGCCCAAGGTCACTAGCTTGAGGCCAAAAGTCACTGGCTTGAGCAAGGGGTCACTGGCTCAGCCTAAGGTCCCCAGTCAAGGCACATAGGAAAGCAATCAATGAACAACTAAAAGGACACAACTAGAAGTTGATACTTCTCATCTTTCTCCCTTCCTGCCTCACCACTGCCCCCACCTCACAAAAAAAAAAAAAAAAAATCACAGAACAACCAGAAAATATAGTGTTTGGGAGACCAGCAAAGGATTCTTTGCCAACTGTGGACCAAAGGACAAAGCCTATTGAGAATTTTGTAAGATTCCTTAGTCCTCTGTAATTTTTAGATTGTGCCTGGTCTTCTTTGAAAAGAACTGATGTTTGGGCTTATTTCTTACTCATTCAAGTCCAAGAGGAGGGGAAGAGAGAGTTAGAAAGGTATCAGAGGAAAGCAAAGATATTCAGGCTTATCCTTCAAGGAGGAAAAAAGAACACATAGGAAATGGGGACTCAGCTCCACCTGCAACCGAATCTCATTGGTCCCCTGCAATACAGAGGTTACCTGGGCACTATGCTTCAGCTTTGCATCTGCCCCCAACACCCCTACCATCTCCACCAGTTAGCACAATGCCTTGCACAGCCCATAGTTGAAATTAATTTCTGGACTAAGCAATGGATAATAATCCAACAGGACCCTAAAAGTAAGCCTGTTCTAAATTAAACATAAGAAGGCCCAGGGTGCTCACTCAGTTGGTTGGAACGTTGTCCCAACATGCAACGGTTGTGGGTTCAATCCCTGGCCAGGGCACATACAGGAACAGATTGATATTTCTCTCTCTCTCTCTCTCTCTCTCTCTCTCTCTCTCTCTCTCCTTTCCTCTCTCTCTCAAATCAATAAGTAAATTCATAATAAATATACATAAAATCTTTTGCCACTGTAGTGGATACTACAGTGCTTTGTCTAAGACCTCTGTTCAGGGTGCACACCCCTAAACCCTAGTTGCTGAGACTGTTAGCCTCTGACTACTCACAGCTGAGCCCCGCCCTGCAAATTGCCTTGGCTACTGTCTTTTGTCAGTTGTTGGGAATTGCCTTGCTGAAGTTTACATCCTTTCCCAGGGAGCAGGCAATATCTGGCTGATGTAGAGATATTTATTATTATTCATTTTAGAGGGGAGAAAGAGAGAGAGAGAAGAGAGGAAGAGTAGGAAAGCATCAACTCCCATATGTACCTTGACCAGGCAAGCCCAAGGTTTCGAACCAGCAACCTCAGCGTTCCAAGTCGACGCTGTATCCACTGTGAATTTGAACCGTTTCTGAATGGCCACCCAAGCTCCAGAGTTCCTTGTAAACTGGCTAAGGTCTAGGTCTCCATATCAATGGGGTCAATTTTTCCTTCTGCCTAATTCTGCCTCTTTCACAGGTGGAATTTTAGAGCCTATTTCCAGGAAACACAACCCTAATCACCCACCAAGCCAGATCCATCTCCCCATTGACACCACTCTCGAACAGCATTTACTCCTTCCAATCTACTCCAGCATCCTGTCTGTACACTCCACCTCACATGTCCCTGGTGATTCTAATCCGTTCTCTCCATGCCCATCACCTTGACTCAACTTCTGACCTATCACCTCAGTTTAAGACTGGTCACTAACTGATCACCGCCTCCAACCTGGTCAACTTCTAATACATCCTCCACACTGAAAATTCTAAGAATCTTTGTAAAGATATCTTGTCAGCCTGGCCTGTGATGGCACAGTGGATAGAGCATACACTTAGAATGCCGAGGTCACCAGTTTGAAACTTTGGGCTTCCCTAGTCAAGACAAGTACAAGCAATCAATGAACAGCTGAAGTGAAGTAGTTATGAGTTGATACTTCTCTCTCCCCACCCCCCTCTCTCTGTAAAATCAATAAATAAAATCTTTAAAAAAGAAAAAAAAGATACCCTCTCAGCCTTCTGCTCAACCTTCTCATATCTCCTTATTGTTCTTAGAAAAGGTCCAGACTCAATAAAAGTGACTTAGAAGGCTCTCCATGATTCAACCCATTTGCCTGTCCACATCGCTTTCTTCTCCCTCCTCACATTCCAAGATCCAGGCTTCCTGGACAAAATTTTGTTCTTTAAGTGTGACCAGGTGGTGGCACAGTGGATAGAGCATCAGACTGGGACACGGAGGACCCAGCTACGAAACCCTGAGGTCACTGGCTTGAGTGAGGGCTCACAAGCTTGAGCGCAGGGTCACTGGCTTAAGCGTGGGATCATAGACATGACACCATGGTCACTGGCTTGAACCCAAAGGTCACTGACTTGAAGCCCAGGATCACTGGCTTGGAGCCCAAGGTCACTGGCTTGACAAAGGGGTCACTTGCTCTGCTATAGCCCCCCAGTCAAGGCACATATGAGAAAAAAAATTGTTCTGTGAATGAGAGCAGATTGCTCTCACTTTCAGGCTTTCACACTGCTGTCCCTCTTTCTAGAAGACTCTTCCCACCCTTTCTCAACCCCCTTCATCTAACTCCCATTTATCTCTAGGTCTAAATTTATGTCACCTACTTGGAGAAGCCTTCCCATACCTCATAATAAGCTTGTTTATGGGTACCCCTAACATATGTCCCTAAGTTGTTCTTGCTTTTATTTTTTTTTTATTTTTGACAGAGACAGAGAGAAGGAACAGATAGAGACAACAAACAGGAAGGGAGAGAGATGAGAAGCATCAATTCTTCATTGTGGCTACTTAGTTGTTCATTGATTGCTTTCTCATATGTGCCTTTGACTGGGGTGGGGGTGAGGGGCTACAGCAGAGCAAGTGACCCCTTGCTCAAGCCAGTGACCTTGGGCTCAAGCCAGTGACCATGGGGTCATGTCTATGACAGCATACTCAAGCCAGCAACCTCAGGGTTTCGAACCTGGGTTCTCTGTGTCCCAGCCCAACAATCTATCCACTGTGCCACCGCCTTGTCAGGCACTAAGTTGTTCTTTTCACATGATATTTAAGGCTTATTTGGCTGTCTCCCCATGAGACAAGAAACCTGTGAGATCAAGCACAATGGAAGACTTTGGCTCACTTAAGTCTCCCCAGTGCCATCTCACACAGGAGACATTTTAAAATTAGGTGTTCAGAACATCTAGATTTATTAAACAACTATAGGATTTTTTTTAATGATGTTTAGAAATAAGAGATTATCAAATACTTTGTTACTAAACTTAATGATAAATTTAATGCCAGAGGACCAAAATCCACATAGCACTGAGAAAACATTGGTTATTTCTGGGAAGGTGAAAACACAAATATAAACAAACAAATGTTAAAAAATGAAAATATGACTGCAAAATAAAATACATTCATTTGTCAGCAAACAGTTGGAAGAGGCTTAGAAAATATTGCTGTAGATTTGAAGAAACATGTATGAGAATAAATTACAGTGTAGGAGGATTGCTCTACTGTTGAAAGAAAAGTACAGCTATTCCTAACATGCCATTGCTCAGGGTATATGCTTGATACTGTTCCAATGATGACATCTCTGAAAACACTTATTTGTTATGAACCCCTAAATAAAAAGTTTAGCAGAGAAGGTATATATTCTCAACAGTAAATGGTTTCTTTAATCAACACAATATATATATATATTTTTTTCCTGACCAGGCAGTGGAGCAGTGGATACAGTGTTGGACTGGGATGCAGCAGACCCAGGTTCAAAACTCCGAGGTCACCAGCTTGAGTGTGGACTCATCTGGCGTGAGCATAGGCTCACCAGCTTGAGCGTGGGATCATAGACATGACCCCATGGTCGCTGGCTTGAAGCCCAAGGTCGTTGGCTTGAGCCCAAGGTTGCTGGCTCAAGCAAGGAGTCACTTGCTCTGCTGAAACTCCTCCCATCAAGTCACATGTGAGAAGCAATCAATGAACAACTAAGGAGCCAAAACAAAGAATTGATGCTTCTCATCTCTCTCCCTTTCTGTCTGTCCTTATCTGTTTCTCTCCCTCTATCTCTGTCACACACACACACACAAAAAAAAACAGGTAACAATAACAACTAAAGAAGCAGCATCTATATAGGAAGTTAAAATTCTGCCATTGAATTACAAGAATTCCAACAATAAAATCAACAACTGAAGAAGCAGTTTCTCTACAGGAAGTTAAAATTCTGGGATTAAATTAGAAATGTTCCAGCCCTGGCTAGTCACTCAGTAGATTAGAGCTTCATCCCAAAACACCAAGGTTGCACGTTTGATCCCCAGTCTGGGTAGGTATGGGAAGTGAGCAATGAATGCATAACTAAGAGGAACAACAAAAATCAATCTCTCCCTCCCTACCTCCCTCCCTCTCTCTGTCTCTAAAATCAATCAAAAAACAAATAAATTACAAAATTCTATCACACACAAATCTCATAAAATCATTCACAAATAAGCTACTACAGTCAAGAAACTGAAGCCAGCAGTTTATAGGTTGCTACAGGATATCATCAGTGAGATTAATCTCATTTTTAGAAGGAGGGGGTTTAAAGACTTTAACAACAGCCCCTTTAAGAGAACTCTTTATACCATCTTGAAAGATAAGGCATGACTATTAAAATCTTTGTATCACACAATGGTTTGCTGGCTGTGTTATGGCAAAGAACTTAATGTCCTTCAAAAAAAGTATTTCAAAGTCGCTGACTTTTTCTTTTGGTAAAATGCTGTCTATAATATGCTATTTATAAGATATTTTGTTAGAACAAAAAATGTTTAGTGTGTCTTTTTGAGGTAAGGATAATATTTAAGCATGAAAAGAATTGCTTTTAGAAAGTCAGTCTATGAAGAGAGCATTTTAGAAACAGATGTTGGGAAATCCCTCATGATTTGGTGTTAAAAACTATGAATATCACCTTTGATAACTATCAGATATGCATGCTTAAAATAGCATAAACTGTTAAAAAGAAAAAATAAACTTCCCAGATGAAAAGTTTCAGTGTATTTGAACCCATTTGTTTAAAATATATAAATCCATGGGCCCTGGCCAGTTGGCTCAGTGGTAGAGCATCAGCGCAGCATGTGGAAGTCCCATGTTTGATTCCCGGCCAGCACACACAGGAGAAGTGCCCATCTGCTTCTCCACCCTTCCCCCTCTCCTTTCTCTCTGTCTCTTTCTTTGCCTCCCATAGCCAAGGCTCCATTCAAGCAAAGTTGGCCCAGGCACTGAGGATGGCTCCATGGCCTCTGCCTCAGGAGCTAGAATGGCTCTGGTTGCAGTGGAGCAACAGCTCAGATGGGCAGAGCATTGCCCCCTGGTGGGCCTGCCAAGGTGGATCCCAGTCAGGCACATGCGGGAGTCTGTCTGTCTGCCACACACACACACCCCCCGTGCCCCCACTACTTCTCACTTCGGAAAAATACAAAAAGAAAAAAAAAAAGAAAAGAAAGCTGGTACGAAAAAATAAATATAAAATATATAAATGCAATGCAAGATCTTCTAATTTACACTGCAGGAACAAGTGACTGACATGGGGACACTGAGATTATTTACCCCAACTCCAACTAAACCTTTTGCATAGTTGATAGGTAGGACTGAAAAATGAGCATCATTAAGTAACTAGTGAAAATAACCCACCTCTTCCAATGCTACATAACTTTGGGAAGCATCTTCCCCCACTATGATAGCATTTAAAACAACCAAGGTTATGCTTGACCAGGCGGTGGTGCAGTGGATAGAGTGTCAGAGTGGGATACAGAGGACTAGGTTCGAAATCCCAAGGTTGATGGCTTGAGCCCAAAGGTGCTGGCTTGAGCCCAAGGTCACTGGTTTGAGCAAGAGGTCACTCACCCTGCTGTAGCCCCCTAATCAAGGCACATGTGAGAAAGCAATCAAACAACTAAGGAGTTGCAATGAGGAATTGATGCTTCTCATCTCTCTCCCTTCCTATCTGTCTGTCCCTATCTGTCCCTCTGTCTCTCTCACAAAAAATAAATAAATAAAATAAAACAACCAAGATTGAAAAAAACTCAATTCAGAACCAGATCTTCAAATTGCTTCATCACAATGTTATAGCAAGAACCCCCCCCCAAAAAAAAACACATGTTGAATATTAAGAATTTAAGTAAGAGCATCATTTTTATACTGCTAATAAAGAAAATTAAATTTTAATGACATTTTTTAGACCATAATAATTTCCACCATCTTTGACACCTATTCTTTGTGTATAATTTTTACCATAAAGAGAATAGTCCTCTCTTATCTTTAACTTACAAGTGAATAAATAGATATGAATGATCAAGAGTTTAAAAGCCACTGGGTTTGAAAATTTCCTTGAGTGGACAAGTTCAATTTTGGCTGGACACAGTGTGAAAACCTGTATTCCTTTGTTTCACTGCACGGAAAGTCTAGATTAAATGCACATGGTGTTGAATAAACCCATTTCAGGAATCAGCATCACACCATTTCCGAGATTTTGCCTCAATTTCTCACTAAACGTAATGCCGTCGAGACAGCATCTCTTACCGAGAGCTGGAGCTCCTGGACCTTCCAGCCCCGGCAGTGGCAGTGCCTCCTTTGGGACTGTGGTCCATCCTATTCATCCCAGTGCATCCCATGTAGGCCTAAGTCCACTCCACTGGAGCACATGGAGAATTCAGAACATAAACCATGACCAGCTCAGCTACCTTGGCACTAGGCTCTCTGCTCAGCAGCTATGCAAAGAGGGCATTAAATCAGCCCTGCTAGGTGCAGCCCACCTGTCTAGGTTCTTTGACCTAGTTCATCCTACTCTTACTCTCTAAACTCAAATTAAGTCAAGGGGAATCAAGACTCTTTTTCTTGGGGCATAAAATTTTTCTTGGCCCTTTTTTGGCTGCCTCCCTTGAATGAGGGGCTTTAAGTATCTCTTCTTCTTCTTCTTTTAATGTTTATTTTATTGATTTCAGAGAGAAAGGAAAGATGAGAGAGAGAGAGCAACATCAATTCAATCCTGCATGTGCCCTGACCAGGGATCAAGCCAGGAATCTCTACACTTTAGGACGATGCCCTAACCAACTGAGCTACCCAGCTAGGGCAGGGCATCAAGATCTCTTTTTTCTAGATTCCCAAATCTGTGTTTCTGGCCCTGATGTGTCCCTAATTCCAGATCCCAACGAATGGCCAAATGACTGACAACTGCATCCAACTCAGGAGATCCAAAAAGATACCTCCTCCTGTCCCCCACCCCACCGGGCACGCCTCTCCAGGGCATCACAGGCCTTTCTCCATCCCTCTCGTATCATACTCCTCCTTCCACGGCAAGAGACAGCTACTAGTTCCTTCTACAGCCTGCGCAGCAAGCTTGCCTCTGTTCCTGCCCGCACTTACGTCTTCGTTTAATCAGTCAACTCCCACCTGACCCCTTACAGACTTCTTCACTAATCACTAACCGCCTCTCAACCAATTTCTTCTCACCAAACAGCCCTTGCAAACAGCCCTTGAGCAACAGCGAATCCCATTGAATGCATATGAAACCATGCTATTTCTTTCTCTAAAAGAAAAAGGTCAGCCCTGGCCAGTTGGCTCAGTGGTAGAGCGTCGGCCTGGCGTGCGGAAGTCCCGGGTTCGATTCCTGGCCAGGGCACACAGGAGAAGCGCCCATCTGCTTCTCCACCCCTCCCCCTCTCCTTCCTCTCTGTCTCTCTCTTCCCCTCCCACAGCCAAGGCTCCATTGGAGCAAAGTTAGCCCAGGCGCTGAGGATGGCTCTGCAGGCGTCCCCAAACTACGGCCCGCAGGCCTCATGCGGCCCCTGAGGCCATTTATCCGGCCCCCTGCTGCACTTCTGGAAGGGGTACTTCTTTCATTGGTGGTCAGTGAGAGGAGCACTGTATGTGGTGGCCCTCCAATGGTCTGTGGGACAGTGAACTGGCCCCCTGTATAAAAAGTTTGGGGACCCCTGCCTCAGGCGCTAGAATGGCTCTGGTTGCAACAGAGCAACACCCCAGATGGGCAGAGCATCGCTCCCTGGTGGGCATGCCAGGTGGATCCCAGTTGGGCGCATGCGGGAGTCTGTCTGACTGCCTCCCTGTTTCCAACTTCAGAAAAATACAAAAAGAAAAAAAGAAAAAGGTCAACTTTTCAAAAGCTGGCTCCCACCTATGACCATCATGACTTGTTGATAAGGCAGAGTTGAGTGTAAGGCTTACCATGGTTGGTGAGAAAGAACACCACCTCAAAATTGGGCAGTGTAGTGTCTTTGAGGGAGGCTGGTAAGGTCAGACTGTATTGAGAATTAGAGGCTTGGTTTCCCATGAAATTGGCTAGTAAATACAGGAGCCCAGGACTGGTGAAACAGCCAGGCGAGGACTTTTTTTTTTTTTTTTTTTTTGTATTTTTCTGAAGCTGGAAACGGGGAGAGACAGTCAGACAGACTCCCGCATGCGCCCAACCGGGATCCACCCGGCACGCCCACCAGGGGGCAACGCTCTTCCCACCAGGGGGCGATGCACTGCCCATCCGGGGCGTCGCTCTGTCGCGACCAGAGCCACTCTAGCGCCTGGGGCAGAGGCCAAGTAGCCATCCCCAGCGCCCGGGCCATCCTTGCTCCAATGGAGCCTCAGCTGCGGGAGGGGAAGAGAGAGACAGAGGAAGGAGAGGGGGAGGGGTGGAGAAGCAGATGGGCGCTTCTCCTGTGTGCCTTGGCCAGGAATCGAACCCGGGACTTCTGCACGCCAGGTCGACGCTCTACCACTGAGCTAACTGGCCAGGGCCATCCCCAACCTTTTTTGGACCACGGACTGGTTTAATGTCAGAAAATATTTTGACGGACCAGCCTTTAGGGTGGGATGGATAAATGTATCATGTGACCGAGACAAGCATCAAGAGTGAGTCTTAGACGAATGTAACAGAGGGAATCTGGTCATTTTTTAAAGATAAAACATCGTTCAGACTTAAATATAAATAAAATGGAAATAATGTAAGTTATTTATTCTTTCGGTCCGCAGCCTGGGGGTTGAGGACCACTGTCCTAGACCACCTAATTACATCTAGTGTTTGTTCACTGAAGAGTTTCTGGAGAAGTTCTTCTAACCACAAACCATTTCCTTGGGCAGGTGAGTTCTGGATGCATTTTTAAAATGCTAATTCAGATAACAGACTAGTAAAGTCATATTAATGTAGACTTGAAAGTGTCGTTTAGGCTTTCCTGTCCAGGCTGGAGAGGGGGGAGGGGAAACAGTGTAAGCTCTAAACTTGACTCCTGCCACATCTTCCATCTTATCCATCCTGTCTGAGGTCACGGTGCCAGGTGGCTGGAAAGAGAAGACAGACACAGAAGTATCTAAAGCCTTCCTCTTTGGAACCTACTAAAACAAGAAAGCATCTAAGTAAATAAGAAAAATGTCAGAGAAGAGGTCTGATCCCTTTATACTTAGCAAATCCAGAAAATCTTGCCAAAAAAGAAAGGAAATTCTTGCCATCTGTAAAACAGAGACCACTGCATGACGCCAGCATGATCCCATGGGTGGGACCAAAGGGACACACAGGGCAGGTCTGGGGAGAGAACTGTTTCAATTTTTATAACTTTACTTGTTTATTTTGTATTAAAATATTTCTATTGTTTCTGCTAGGAAACTTGTCACAGAAGAAAAAAATTTCCTTTTTTATTACTGCGAATATGTAAGCACTTAGAATTAAGTAGCAAAAGTCCATGAACAAATACAAAGCCACAAAAGGTCTCCCTTTGTCTTAGAGCTGTGAGTCTCTAGGTTGGCATTTGGAAAACCATTCTTTGTTGGTATCCAGGGCATTTTTTGACAATGGATGCAATGGCCATGAAGTGCACATGCACGTGGAGAAACAATAGGGACACTACACTCACATCAAACTGTTATGCCTGTAGTATGGGGTTTACAGAAGGCCTTCCATCCAACACACTTGCCTGTTATTGGAGACTCTAGCAATACTATCTAGCACGGAGCAGTGTACTAGCATAGGGTTCTAAGGGAGCCCTAGCAGCCCCTGGTATAGGGCTGTGAGGCTGAATCCCATGTTCATGGTACGCTCAACAATTCCCCATACCACTCTGCTTCCTTCCCTTCTCTTTGTCCTGTCCACCCCGCACCACCACCACTTAGACTTTTATATACGTATTGTAGAATTAGCATTTAACATGAGTGGCTATTAGAAATGTGGACTGACTAGAGTTACACCAGCCCATTTCAGTGTTAAAGAATAAAAGAGAGATGACAGGCCAAACATGGAGTCACTTATGCTAAGCTCTACATCACCAAACCAAGACTTAAAATTTAACCTAACTGTAGTTTCAGCCTCTCCCAGGAATGTGACCTTTAACCAGTCAATCTGGAATTACTTGATCAGCACTAGTGAGGTAATCTGCATGATAGACACTCCCCTCCCCAAAAGAAAGGTGAAACAATTTATTCTTTGTTGGAAACTTTTTTTTTCCGCCCCCTTTGCCTGTAAGAAGCTTTCTATTTTGTACAGCTCCTTGGTGCTTCTTTCTGTTTGCAGGATGGGCTGCTGCCCGATTCATGAACCATTGAATAAAGCCAGTTTGATCTTTTAAATTTACTCAGTTGAGTTTTGTTTTCTAATATCAGTTATTAGAAGCTTGCTGGCCCTGGCTGGTTGACTCAGCGGTAGAGCATTGGCCCAGCATGAGAAAGTCTCAGGTTCGATTCCCAGTCAAGGCACACAGGAGAAGCACCCATCTGTTTTTTCCCCCTCCCCCCCCTTTTCATTCGCTCTGTCTCTCTCTTCCCCTCCTGCAGCCAAGACTCCATTAGAGCAAAGTTGGCCTGGGCGCTGAGGATGGCTCCATGGCCTCCGCCTTAGGCACTAGAATGGCTCAGGCCATGTGAGTCAAATAAGTTTGCAAATATGATGTATATGTTTGCTCGCTTATAGTTTGCATTGGGTGTGGGGGACAGGCTGTAAGCAGGGAGGGTCCTTATAGCCTAAGGCTTAGTTTTAAGACTTTCCCACTTTTTTTTTTTTTTTTTAATTCATTTTGAGAGAGGGGAGAGAGACAGAGAGAGAAGGGGGGAGGAGCTGGAAGCATCAACTCCCATATGTGCCTTGACCAGGCAAGCCCAGGGTTTTGAACCGGCAACCTCAGCATTTCCAGGTCGACGCTTTATCCACTGCGCCACCACAGGTCAGGCCCCACCCTTTTAATACTAAGATCTTTTCAACACTAAGCTTTTCCCAACACCCTTGACTGTTGCATGATGTGGGGTGGTGCACTCTTATGAGGAATCCCATTTATGCCTCAGATAAGTGACTTTGTATCACAGACTTCCTTATTTGTATACTGGCTTAAAGGCTTTAATTTCTACACTATAAAATAAGGGAGACCAGGGGCTCGCTTGCTTGGTTCCTGAAATTAGCATTGCAGAGGAGAGGCAGCCAAGATGGTGGAGTGCTGAAGGAGAAGCCAGTTTGTGCAGAGTTTATGCAGAGAGAAGGAGATGGGGAACAGAGGGGAATAAGAGGAATAAGGCTGGTGAGGTAGAAACCTTTGATTCTAGCAATACTCAGATGAGTCAGTGGCTTTGGGAGCCCTGAATGGAAAGGGAAGTGTTTTCTCATTGTGTGTAATGAGAAAACACCCTGCCAGGTGCAAGCTAGGATTAAAGATAATGACCCACCAGTTCTTGGCTCCGTTGTTTCATTATCGTCTGTCTGAATCAAATGCGAACCTGCATGGGCCAGGAGGCTGTGATGGTGGCCTTACAGGCTGCAATGGAGCAACACCCCAGATGGGTTGAGCATCACCCCCTGGTGGGCATGTCAGTTGGATCCCGGTCCGGCACATGCGGGAGTCTGTCTGTCTGCCTGCCTGCTTCTCTCTTCAGAAATTAAAAAAAAAAAAAAAAAAAAAAAAGCTTGCTGGTGCACAGCCCAAGTCTTGACACTGGAATTGGAACTCAGGGCCTCTGCAGGGCTGTTCCTGCTCTTAGACATTCTTTCCTTAGATATCTACCTGCCTGGTTCCCTCCCTCTCTTCATTGTGTCTCTGCTCAGTTGTCACCTGTCATGGGGAGCTTTCCTGACCAGTTTAACTAAACTTGCACTCCTGGCTAGCTCTTTACCCTGTTTTATTTGTCCCAAAGCATTTTCTACCACCCAACATTACAGTTAAGATTGCCAAATAAATGAATGCATGCCATCTTCAGAACCTGCTTATACTAAAAGATTATTCATTGTTCATCTGAAATTCAAATTTAACTGTGTGTCTTGTATTTTTTATTTGCTAAATCTGGCAACTATGACTATATTGCATCTTTAATTCCTCCCTCCGCCCCCCATTGGGAAACAAACTCCATGAGGCAAAGGTGTGGTCTGTTGAATTGTCTGCTCTAAGTTCCCAGCATGGCATGGCACGTGCCTTCTGCAGCCTTGTCAGGCTCGGCACACAGTAGGCACTCAGAAGTGCTCGGAGTGATGGGAGAGAGCCCAAAGCAGCCCTGCCCGGACTGCCGCTCAGTGCTAACAGGGCAGTGCACACCACATTCCATCTGGCCTCTGCTCGCTCCTTGGAAATTTTTCAATTGAAACGGGGATTCTAGCGATGAAAATGTTTGCTTTCTGGTCCAGATACTGGATTAAGACCACCAGTACATACCAAACTGGCAGACCCCGGGCAAAGGACAGCTTATAAATCTTTCTGATACAAATCAGAATTGAGCCATAAATTTGTCAGTAAAAGCAGAATCCTTTTTTTTTTTTTTAAATATACCCATCTGTTCCATCCCTTGCCCGGTGTCCCCCATCCACAATCACCAGATTTCCTTCCCCAACTGCATTCACTCTGGTATCCCTTTACCAAGCTCTCGTTCCCATAAGCTAGAAAACAAAACTATACCCATCAAATATTGTCCTCAACAGCTGGTCTTTAAAATACTTGGATGACGTGCCGAGGGTGATAGTTTGGGCAGCTTCATTTGATGCTCTTGACAACTGAGTAGTGTTAGTTTTGACTCGGTTACTTAGAGAAGACTTTATAATTCTCCCCAGATCACTCATGTGTATTTACTCAGCTAAGCAACTCTTGTGACCCGTGGCATTCCTCTCCTGGGTCCTTTCCAGAGGCAGAGAGCCTGCACAGTGGCTGGGAGCATGGGAAGCACACCTTGTCTCCCAGCAGCAGAAAACAAGTGCTTCCCGCCACAGTGTGAACTTGGTTTTCACCAAGAAGGAAGTCAACTTTTCATTTTATTCTGCCTGTCCCACATCCCACCTGGCCACCTGGCTGGAAAAACAAACAAACTAAAACTAGAAAACAACCATCTTTCTGCATAGAAATTGCCATATATGATTTTGTTTGTTTGTTTGTTTGTTTTGCTGATCCCTTTTTAAATTAAATGTATTGGGGTGACACTGGTGTTGGTCAAATAAGTTTGTAAATATGATATATATGTTTGTTCACTTATAGTTTGCATTGGGTGAGGGGACAGGCTGTAAGTAGGCAGGGTCGTTATACCCTAAGGCTTAGTTTTAAGACTAAGCTTTTCCCCACACCCTTGACTGTTGCATGATGTGGGGTGGTGCACTCTCATGAGGAATCCCATTACGCCTCAGATAAGTGACTTTGTATCAGAGACTTCCTTGTTTGTATATTGGATTAAAGGTTTTGATTTCTACACTATAAAGTGGGGCAGAGGAGCCCATGTGGAAGGAGAGCAGAGAAAGGCCATGTGGAGGAGAGGAGAAGCAGCCAAGATGGCAGAGTGCTGAAGGAGAAGCCAGTTTATGCAGAGTTTGTGCAGAGAGAAGGAGATGGGGAACAGAAGTGAATAAGGCTGGTGAGGTAGAAACTTTTGATTCTAGGAAACTCAGATAAGTCAGTGGCTTTGGGAGCCCTGAATGAAAAGGGAAGTGTTTTCCCACTTTGTGTATTTCTTGCCTTCCGGGTGCAAGCTAGGATTAAAGCTAATGGCCCATCAGTTTCATTACCGTCTGTCTGAATCAAATGTGAACCTGCATGGGCCAGACGGCTGTGATGGTGGCCGGGGCTACTGGCCATAGAACGATAATAAAATGATACAGGTATCAGGTATACCATTCTATAATACACCATTCTACAATACACCATCTATATCAGGGGTCCCCAAACGTTTTACACAGGGGGCCAGTTCACTGTCCCTCAGACCATTGGAGGGCCGGACTATAAAAAAAAACTATGAACAAATCCCTATGCACACTGCACATATCTTATTTTAAAGTAAAAAAAAAACAAAACAGGAACAAATACAATATTTAAAATAAAGAACAAGTAAATTTAAATCAACAAACTGACCAGTATTTCAATGGGAACTATGCTCCTCTCACTGACCACCAATGAAAGAGGTGCTCCTTCTGGAAGTGCGGCGGGGGCCGGATAAATGGCCTCAGGGGGCCACATGCGGCCCGCGGGCCGTAGTTTGGGGACCCCTGATCTATATGGTGTATTGTGCGGTCACCATCCCAAGTCAAGTCTCCTTCCATCACCATTTTGCTAATTTCTTAAGCTTGGCTGTGCTTTAACCCTACCTCATAATTATAAGCAATGTATATCTCACTACGTCTTCCAGTAAACGACCAGATACCAATACAGGGGTGGGATGCAGGAAGAAAGTGAGGTTAATGAGGACAGATTGCTATTGGAAACCTGCAAAGAAAATGTTAAAGATCCCAAAAACAACCCCCAAAAGTAAAACATCAAAACAGGTAAAAGACCTAGAAAGTCATGCCAGTTGGAGCTGAGGTTTAGAAATGAGATGCCAAACACCAGGTGTATGGCCAGCCATCGCGGCCCTGCACATGCGGGTTCCCATTAGATTCGGGCAGGCAGTAAAGAAACAGTGGAGCCAAAGAATGGTGGGCCATTCTTTTATTCAAGTCTCATACCGGCTGACGAGCAAACACACAGGGAAAACACTTCCCTTTCACTCAGGGCTCCCAAAGCCCTGAAGCATTCTCCAATTCCACAACCAGGAGAATCTTCTCTGGTTTCTCCCAGAATCAAAGGCTCCACCAGTCTCAGCGGAGCTAGCAAAAGCCCCTCAGCTCTGGTTCCCTATCTGCACACCTACTCTCTCTCTCGGCCAAACATGGCTTCTCCTTCAGCACTCTGCATTCTCTCTGCTCTCTCACTCTGCAAACATGGCTTCTTTCCCTCTCTCACTCTGCCAACGTGGCTTTTTTTTCTCCTCCTTCTCTTCAAAACTTTCTGGCACAGAAACCTCTCCTCCAACAAACATTAGCAAAACAATGGCCCTTCCCAAGCAGGAAGGTAATTTGCAATTTCACAGATCACATATACCCGGCACTGCCCAGCCCCCAATGCAAACTATAAGTGAGCAAATATAAAAATCACATTTTACAAATTTATTTGACCAACATCAGGCTGTTGTGCATCTGAACTCTGGTGAGTCTCTGTCCAACATAATGTTATTTCTTTTTTTTTTCTTTCTTTTTTTTTTTTTAACAGAGACAGAAAGAGAGTCAGAGAGAGGGATAGACAGGGACAGACAGACAGGAATGGAGAGATGAGAAGCATCAATCATTAGTTTTTCATTGCGTGTTGCAACACCTCAGTTGTTCATTGATTGCTTTCTCATATGTGCCTTGACCACGGGGCTTCAGTAGACCGAGTAACCCCTTGCTTGAGCCAGCGACCTTGGGCTCAAGCTGGTGAGCTTTTGCTCAAACCAGATGAGCTCACGCTCAAGCTGGCAACTTCGAGGTCTCAAACCTGGGTCTTCCATATCCCAGTCCAATGCTCTATCCACTGCGCCACTGCCTGGTCAGGCAACATAATGTTATTTCTGAAGTTCATAAAACGTTTTTCTGCCTTCATGGCTGAGTCATATTCTGAATGGAGCCTTCATGCTCTCAATAGTTGCCCTAGAACATGCTGAAGACTTTAGCGTGCTTTGGGTGCACAGGAATCTTACCCTGTGCCCTAAAGGACCACGATTTGCTATACTTCTCCACTTCTTGCATCTGTTTCTCCTAATACTTCAATTTTCCTAGAGCTGCCAAGAGTTACGTCTGCTTTTCCTAGGAGACCTGCTATTGACAGCTCTGCTTTTTCTAATCAGCTATTGAAACCAAGTAACCACGTGTGTAAGAACCATGACTCAACTAAGAAGAGAAGCTCCAAGTCCCTGGAGTTTCCATCCTCTGGCGGTTGGTAAGCTTCCCTCTTGCCCTATATTTCCCAGATGCATTCTGGATAGTTGGCTTCAGGATCCGGGACTCTTGGTGTGTGAGTTTTAGTGGCAAGGACGATGCCCAATACATAGGGAGCACATACTCTATGCCAGGTAACGTTCTGAGTATTTTGCTCCATACATATCTCATTTGACCCACACTCTCACACAAACCCAAGAGTTGAGTCCTGTGATGATCTCAGTCTACAGATGAGATCAGGTCACTTTCTCAAGCAAGCAGCCTGTATGACGGAGGGAGCGTTCAATCCCAGGTGGTCTGACTCCATGTCTGTGGGCCACTACTCCACATGAAGTCCAAGCTTGAAAGCCCTGGTCACCACCGTCCTCCTTTGGCTTTTCCTCCAGGCTTTAATTTTTATCGAGCCTGTGGACCCATTTCTTACATGCCAAGTCTCTTAGGGTAAAATCCAACTCCTTCCTGTGGTTTAATCAGCCCTCCAAAATCCAAACCTGGCTTACCTGCCCAGCCTCTTCTCAGGCCCAAATCCCCGGGCAAGGTATGCTCCCACAGTTCCTCAGGGTCTCAGGGTTGGCAGGAAGTCTTCCTTGCCTTGAGGCTTTGCACTAGGATGCTCTGGTTCTCGGCCTCCGCCTGGTTAACTCTTACTCGTCACTCATGTCAGAGCTTGGAGCCCACTTCCTCTGGAAAGCCCAGAGACCTTGTCATTGACTGGTCCTCCAGCTAGGAGCTCCAATGAACACTGGATATCCCCGACCGTTGCATTTACTCCACAGTCTGGGGTGTTACTTGTTTTTCTCTATTCCTTGTGGACTGTAGGCACAGTCCATAAAGGCAGGATCTCATATGTGGGTCACCATTATATCCCCAAAGAGTAGCAAAAAGCCTGGGCCATGGCGTGAGTGACAATAATCATGGGTACTGTTTATTCGTTCACTCATTCAACAAGTGTATTTGGTCCATACCATACACCAGACACTATGATACCCAAGATTTTTTCATTTAATCCTTCTTCAAGGCTGATTTTATTTAATCTTCACAACAACTCACTGAACAACCCAGTCTATAGATTAAGAAAGGAAAATCTATTTCCTTCTGTTTTTTTAAAAAAATTATCCAGGGTCCCAGTAGCCGTTCAAATATACTTTTTTGTTGAATGGAAACATGGATGGATAAATGAATAGGCCCTGGTCTGTATTGGGGGTATCCAGACTGGGACACCCCTGAAGGAACTCAGGAAGGAGGGTAAAAGTTTACCTCCTTGAGGTGAATTATTTAAAAGTCTAAAATAAAAGACCTGAAGTAAGCCAAGTCCCCTAAAGAGACAAAACCTGCTAGGGCAAGACTAGACTGTAATCGAATGGAAGGTATTAGCATACCTAAAGAAAGGCTGTGTCAATCAGGAGTTGGGGTGGGGGGTGGTTAGTTTAGAACCTAAGGAAAATAAACTCCTGTGGGAATCCTGCTTTGCTGGGGCCTGACCCAGAACCTTCCCGGCAGGAGGTGCCAGCTCCTGTGGAGGGTGCTGCCCTGCCGGGAGAGGCTGCTCAGCTAAATCACCGCTCACCTGCCCCGCTGTGGTCCCCACCGAGCCAGCAACTCCAATGTGATTGGGCTCCAGCCTGCCAGGGGAGTCTAATAATAGCTCCCATGGGTTGCTAGCATCCTGAGCCAGGCACCTGGGGTACACTCCTCGTCGTATTTCTGCCTCCCAGCCCAGCCTCCAGCTGAGCATCCCAGTTCTGGGAGAGGGAGGAGACTAGCCAAAGGTCAAACTGCAGATTGGGGCGGGGCGGGGGGGGGCAGGAGGGGCGGGGGTGTGAAGGGGAAGAAAGCAGGTTCGCACCCAGGCTCGCCTGGCTCCGGGGCACAAGATTACCTGCTCTTGTAGGCTTGTGCCGCCTACAAGAGCAAGTCTGGACCAGGTAGAGCTCTGTTTCTCTCTGCAGAAAACTAACTGAGCTGGCATTCTGATGTATGCCCTACTTGTATGGGGCTGGTTTCACGGCTGGCGCCCCTGAGAAGCGAGCTCGTCTCTGTTTCTTGAGGTTGAACCTCCCACTCTTCCGCAACCCTCCTCCTAAACCCATTTAACAATTCACAAGAACATAGAGATGCTCCCACCCCTCCATGCCTCTCCTGCCTCCCACCTGCCCTCCTGTGAGCTCTCTCCCTTCAAAACCACCATTTAGGGGCACCTGGCATCCTACTAGGGATGAAGCTAAAAGAAATAAACGGGTGCCTGACCAGGTGGTAGCACAGTGGATAGAGGTCGTACTGGGACGCGGAGGACCCCGGTTCGAAACCCCAGGGTCGCCAGCTTGAGCGCAGGCTCATCTGGTTTGAGCAAATCTCACCAGCTTGGACCCAAGGTCGCTGGCTCAAGCAAGGGGTCACTCGGTCTGCTGTAACCCCCCTTCCCCTGGTCAAGGTACATATGAGAAAGCAATCAATGAACAACTAAGGGGCCGCAATGAAGAATTGATGCTTCTCATTTCTCTCCCTTCCTGTCTGTCTGTCCCTATCTGTCCCTCTCTCTGTCTCTGTCCTAACTGTTACACTTTTCAAATAAAAGGGAAAATCCATTAGTAATTATGGCAAAGCAGTAGGCATAACCCAGAACTGACTGTGCAAAGGGGACACATGTTCACCCTATGTGCTTCCCTGTGCACTTGGGACTGACCTTGGAGCCTTGGTTCAGCCATTATATAGCTGTGTGACCTTAGAAAACTTCAGAAATTCAGTTTCATTATCTGCTAAGAACCACGTGTCAAGTTTCCCCCCTCCTGAAGTGCAGAGTAGGTTTAGAAGAAACAGCAAACTGCTTTAGCTCATGCATGGACAGGCACCCAGTGCACAACCAGACATTTCCCCGCTGATCTATGATAGACAGGCCTCCAGTGAGGAGAGAGGGTACAGTGAGAAAGATATGTGCAGAAACCTTGTGACCCGCACTGTTCATTCCCTTCTCTACCCTCCCGCTCTGCTCTCCCTGGTTCTTCAAACACGCGCCCATGCCTCATTAAAGACAGAAAACCGTCCCATTAGGTCCAAATGCATGGAAACATATTCATGATTATTCAAATGATCCCCTGTAATATAATCAGCGCCACCCTCATAAATATTCATTTTCACTGTGCTAATCACTGTGTAATCTCACAAGAGGGTGTGCCTCTGTAATCCTCTTCCCTTTTGCCCTCTCCACTCTCCTCCCTTTGTCTGATACTCCCTTCTCCTCTCCTAAGCCTTCTGAGGTTTTCCTAGGTCTTCACGATCTCATTCAGGGTAAAGATATTGCTGGTTCTGATCTAAGGCATTATTCATTTATCTCTGTCTGAAGACGCTTCTACCAGAGGTTTTCCTTTTTCTGTAAAACATGTCTTATGAAAGCCATCAGTGCTTCCCGATACTCCCTGTAGTGGATAAGAGGGCTTCTAGTCACATTTACAAATGGCCATCCTGGGTGCAGCAGGGTGCTGGCACTGGCAGACCCCCAGAACAATAATACCTTGCAGTCTGGTGCAAGAGAATGACAAAGGAAACAACGCTTTGTAATAACACATGGAATGAAACAGGCACAATAGCCCACAAGGCAAAAGCTGGCTTTGGGAGCTCCTGGGTTGTGGGGTAGAGGAAGGTCCCCAGGGGAAGCCAGGGGCAACTCGAGACTGAGTGCCATTCAGTCTCTATTCCAGCGGGGAAACCGGACAGTTACAGGCATGATCTCTCATCCTCATGTCGGTTGTGTGCTACTTTCCTAACTTGACCTGTCATTGATTGCAGCAACCACGAGCAAAGTTAGGAAATAAGCATGAATTCCAGTAAGGCGGGACAGGAGGCAGATCCCTTTAAGATCTACGACTCCAGTGGAAGTTAATCCTCTAAATGATGCTGCCAAGGAGCATGTTTTCAGTCACTAAGACTTGGCACAGTGGCAAGGAAGAGCCCTAATTCCCACAAAGAAAGGCATATGCATACATAAGCCCACAGAGAGCAGAACACAGGGTCAGTCGTATCAATGTCCTTTTCCGGTTGTGTCCAATATAGTCTATTTTGTGCATTGGATGGTAAGAAAGTGTCTAAGCCATTAATATTTTTTGATAGAAAAGATACAAGGGAAGAGAAATGTTTCTACAGTTAAGGGCTTTGGAAATTCTAGAACGGAAATAAGAAATAATAAAATTAAAGAGAGAAAAATAAAAATAAGAGAATAGCAGCAAATACCACCTCTAGACCTGGATAAAAAGTGTAAGTATTCTATATTGTATGCTCATCTGTAAGACACAGAGAAATCTCACTGTTGTCTTTCATTTTATAGGAGAACCATTTTACTTGTCAAGCTTTTTAGGGAATAAGGAAAATTCACTGTTGCTTACAGTTTGAAGAAGAATCATATTTCTCCTCAAATGAGAAGCAATTTGCTCCTAAGTATCAAAAATGTATAGAAGGAAAATAAATTGTAAATAGTTTCTAAAGCAAGACTTTAGAGTAATTTCACGTGTCTTCTCAAAGGCGTGAAAATAAGGCAGCTCGTTAAAGAAATCCTTCTCATTCCCTTTGGAAGGAGAAATACAGATCTATAATAAAATACTACCACAGGAGAAAAAAAGGATGCTGGTGGCAAAAAACCGTTATCAATTTGTCATGGGTGATTTGTTAGCGGTTT
Source organism: Saccopteryx leptura (assembly GCF_036850995.1). Lineage (NCBI taxonomy): Eukaryota > Metazoa > Chordata > Mammalia > Chiroptera > Emballonuridae > Saccopteryx > Saccopteryx leptura. The sequence goes on from NC_089513.1 coordinate 13,255,940, forward strand.
CAGAGAGATAAATAATATTATTTTCTAATCCAAAGGCGTCTCATACCTGAGATTGCAACATTATTTCTAAAATCAACATAGCTTTTTCTTCCTAGAAATGGTCACAATACCCGGAGTCCCTGGTTTGATTTAATGAGATTTGCACAAAGGGAGCCGTCAGTAACCACAGAAACAGGGCAGGGTTTTCATAATGATTGTGCTTGAATGGTATTCTAGGCTGAAAGAGCCTTTTTAATTATAGGGCTTGGGGGCTAGGGAAACAGGGTGTATGAGAGTGGAGGGGTGGTGGGGCGTGGATATAGTTTTTCATGGCAAGAGACTGAAAACTCTTTTATCTATTTGAAAAGATAGCAGGTGGGCTCCACTAACAAGTCTTAACCCCAGGACTGGGCTTAACCCTGGAGAAAATGTTTTTCGTTTTCAATCCTACATATTTTCCGCTTCTTCACTTCTTTAAATTGCAAGCTCTTAAAATAGAGTTTAGCAGGCCTGGGGAAGTGCAGGAAGGTTCAGGCAAGGACAATTCAGAGAGTTTGAAATACCTCTGCCTAAGGGAGGTCCTGGAGGTCTCAAACTTGGTTCAGCAGCTCCCAGGCAATGTGACCAGAGCGGCTTTGAAGACGATGTTGAAGCCTTCCATCCAGCCTCCCGATTTAATAGCACAAGAGCTGGAATTGTTGTAACAGTGCTAAGTAATTTCAGCCTATCTGCTTTTCTCTAGTTTAATTTCTCAGCTCCAGCCAGAGATCAGCAATGGAACTCACCCTATAGCAAGAAGCACAGTTTAGATAATATCACTGTCAAAATTTAGCCAGGGACCTTGACCTAGATGAGAATCAGGAGGGCCTGTGGGAGGCGCTCTGTCACACCCTGTGTTGTCCTGAGAGCCCTACAGAAAGAACTCTATGTTTACAACACAGCTCTATGGTTGTAACAGCCCCTCCCCTAACTTCCTCTCCCCCTCTATATCTTCCTGCCTCCATCTTTGTCTGGGTAGAACATCCATGTGGCTGACCGTGGCTGAATGTACAGGACTGCGGTCCTTTCTTTGTCCCCAGTAAACCCTTTTTGGTGGCTATCTAATTGACTTTTGTTTTATGGTTGCTATTATGAATGTGCAGAATAGGACTTAATCCCAACACAAAAGGCCAGGGCCCAGATGCGCTCTCCGTGTGTGAGTGGTGCTTGGAGATCCAGGGTCAGTTCTGCATACCTTTGGCTTCCTGTCTTCTCAGGCTCCAACCCTCCCCAACCATTGTTTTTTCTTGGGCATCCTACTGTCATGAGTCATAGAGGTGAAAATAGAATTTAACCTGGCAGGAATTCAGTAATATCCCAGAAATGAGATGCCTTAGATTTCTTCTATTTTGAGATGACATTTATACAGCACATTAAAAAGCAATCATCTAAATTTGCATTCTTTGTGTATGCAAATAATCAACCTGAAAAATCCAAAGATACCATTCAGGATCTTCAACACATCTGTGCGTACTCCCTGGTACGAACAGATAGGTATGGCCTTGGGCCTGAGCTGCAACGGCCACTTACAGGTCTGTTAGGTCAGTATTCACAGGCATTTTATTAACTTGGAGTAATGCCTACATTGAGGCTTCATACTCTTCCCCCTCCATCATAACCAATCTGTGATTTGACAAAGCCCTTATATTTTTAAATCCAAAGTAAAACATATACCTTATAACAAAACAAAATCTTATTCAGCTTTTAACCATTACCAATGGGCATTAACAAAAATTTTTCTTAATGTCCTAAGAAAAGAAAATTACTATCTGGCCATCCCATTTGGACCCTCTCTCTGCTTGGCCTCTATTATATAACTGAGTCCTAATCTTCTCTGTTTTAGGAGTTTCCGTATCTCCTTCTTCCCTAATCCTGCATTCTCCAAATTTAAAACTCAAATTCAGTTTCCATCTAAGCCACTTACTTGGCGACCCAGGGCAAGTAATTCTCTGGGCTTCAGATTCCTTATCTATAGGAAAGAAACCAATGACCCACTGCAATACAGTACAAGATTGATGGGGAAGACAGTGGAACGACGCATTGAACAGCAGCGTGGTACCGGCCTGTTATAGACGTTAGCCTCTTTCCTCTATTACAACGGACATCACTGTTCTTGACATTAAAAAAAAAATTAGTGTCACCCATTGTTTGAAGATATGAGGTATTAATAGAAAATTGGAAGTGTAGTAAAACCAACAGATCAGGAAACAGCTGCTATTGAAAATATATTTTATGCCTGACCTGTCAGTGGCACAGTAGATGAGCGTCGGACTGGGATGCAAAGGACCTGGGTTCAAAACCCTGAGGTTGCCAGCTTGAGTGCAGGATCATAGACATGACCCTATGGTTGCTGGCTTGAGCCCAAAGGTCACTGGCTTGAAGCCCAAGGTTGCTAGCTTGAGCCCAAAGGTTACTGGCTTGAGCAAGGGGTCACTCGCTGTACTGTATCCCCCTCACTCCCCATCAAGTCACATATGAGAAAGCAATCAAGGAACAACTAAGGAACTGCAACGAAGAATTGATGTTTCTCATCTCTCTTCGTTCTTGTCTGTCTGTCCCTCTCTGTCCCTCTCTCTGACTCTCTGTCTCTGTCAAAAAAAACAAGAAAGAAGGAAATGTGTCTTATGACATTTTATGACAGTTCCCAGTTCCCAAGCAGAGGGGGGACACCATGTCATAGTGGGGGAAGAGCATGCAGAAGCCCTGGGGTCAATCAAGGGTGGGGGTGGGGTGTGACTCCGGGCAAGAGCCCTGATGTGGTTTCTGCAGGGAGGAGCAGGCAAGGCAGGGATAGCAGGCTTAGGATTGGCTGATCTGAATAATGTCAGCAGGTTCCCGGGGCGTAAGGGGCATCCTTGGTTGTCTGGTACCTGTTCCAGAGTGATCAGGGCAGGTGAATAGTGACACAGGGTAGGAGAGCTTGGTGAAGGAATTGGGTGGGCAGTGGGCTCTGGATTGGTTGGTTTGGATTTGAAGTGTGCTCACGGTGAAGTCGTTTATTCCTTCTAGGAATTGGCTAACTCCAGGAGGATAGCCCCTCCAGGGTCAGCAAGGCCCTAGATGTCAAAGCATCAGAGATACAGAAAATAAAACACATGGTTGATACATCAATGTTTAACATCGAGACATTTCACATAAGAACCTGGACTTGAAGCCTACATCAGGGTGTGGCCGCAGCGGGTGAGAGCCAAGCTGCTGTCTCACATGGGGCCGAGAGCTCTCAGTCGCTGCAATCCTCACCATTCCCTACTGCCTCAACCTGCTTTTCTCCTTTCCGTGTCTGGCTCCTGTAAGCCTTTGAGTCCGATGTCCCTCCCTCCAGAATGTGGGTTTAAAAAGACGCTGTAAAACGAGAGTCGCTGGAGGAGGTGAGACAGTACTGAAGGCTCTTGCCCTCACTGAGTTATGTAAAAGTTTTGCCTACGAAGGCCCAGGTGACTGTGACTCTCCTCAGGCCCAGAGTGTCCTCATGGGACAGCATGCAATATAGACACCTGCATTGGGATCTATCTCAAAAAAGAATTGTTTGTAGGGAGGGGGATCCCTGTGGATTCTCTGAAGGGAGTGGTAAGGGACAAGAACATATCCGTGTGTCTACTATTTTAACAGATTGGTGACTTGGCCAGCAGCCCATGTATGGCAGCCTGTTTGACCACATAAGCTATTACTGGACTCAATGAATAATTTGGCATTCTAGTTTATGAATTGATCTTCTGAAACTTGGCAAGGGTAAATCTGGCCACCTTTGGTAACTGAATCAAATTCCTCCACCTGCAAAGTCAAAGCTCAAAACTAGCCTTCCCTTTCTTTGTCCTATACTGAATTTTTGGAGCTGCCAATGTTAGGATATGGTGACGTCATATATGGTAGGGGGATGGGAGGTTGAGGGAGAGGGAGGAGGCAAAGATTATACCTGGGTTTTAGACTTGCAAGCTGGCAGGCTAGTGTCACCATGCCCTGAGCTAGGGAATGCCGAAGGAGAGTCAGGTTAGGGCGGAGATCGTGAGTGAGGCATGTTCCCTGTGGAGCCGGCGCTGTACCTCTCTTTCATCATCGAATGTTTATTGCCTGCTTAAGCCATGGAGGACTGGTTACATAATCTGTGGGTCCCAGGGCAAAATGAAAACGCAGGAGCCCTGCTCAAAAATGATTAAGAATTTAAAGATGGCAACTACAGAGCAATAAACCAGGCACGGGGACCCTTCTGGGTCCCAGGACCCTGTGAAACTGCACAGTTCACACCATGAGGCCAGCTCTGGCTCTGGCTCTGGGAAGACAAGGGAGAGGCTCAAGTCTGGCTCTCACAGAGCTCATAACTGTGGGGGTCAGAGAGATGTCAAGGGATAGTTATAAAAGTTATCCGTATCTTTAAGAGATACGTGCTAAAATATTTGCAGATGATATGCTATCTGAGCTTTGCTTGAAAATAATCTTGGGGGCAGGGGGACGGGAGAAGTGGGTGGAGGGTATATTTAAAACATCATTGCCAAGATCAAGTGTAATAAACACCAAAAGAGAAAACACAGTTGAAAATGCTTTGAAATTATAAAGCACTATGAAAAACAAGCCATCATTATTACCCCCCTTCTTGTCCAAAGGATGCAATCTCAGCTAAAGCTATGTAGCTACCAATTTTACCACTAAATGCTGCCTCCTCAAGGACTTTGCTTACACCATTTGCCACTGAATTAGTAATGATTCAGCTTGGCTGTGAGTGACAGACAACCCCCAATAACAAGACAGACACATTGAAGAAGTAAGCAATCTGCTTTAAGAAGTCTTCAGGGAGCAATTCGTACGGTACAACATGGTGGCGTCAATATTCCAAATGTCAGGATGCAAGAAGGGATGGGGAGGAAGAGAGGAGAGAAGGGTGGTGAGCCACACCACCTTACTCATCCATCCTACTAGCCAGAACTTAGACATATGTCCACACCTGGCTGCAAGGGAGGTCAGCAAAACTCATCTTTATGCTGGGTGGCCATGTCCTCTGATATCATTTGTATTGCTAGGCAAGATGAGAAAAACAGATATTGCAGAGAACTAGAAGTCTCTACCTTACAGAGTGTTCATTCAATTCTTTGGACTTCAGCAGTTACATGAATCAACAGGATCCTCTTGAATAATCCAAGAAATGTACTAGTAAATACTTGGATGGGTGCCATTTTCTATTAAGAAACTGATTTTAATACCTTGCTTCAGAGTCATAGGGTTCAAGGTGAGCTGAAACACTTGTGCATATAACTACATAAATAGTACCATGACCTTTAAAAAGGAGTTTTGGGCCCTGGCCGGTTGGCTCAGTGGTAGAGCGTCGGCCTGGCGTGCAGGAGTCCCGGGTTCGATTCCCGGCCAAGACACACAGTAGAAGTGCCCATCTACTTCTCCAACCCTCCCCCTCTCTTTCCTCTCTGTCTCTCTCTTCCCCTCCCACAGCCAAGGCTCCATTGGAGCAAAGTTGGCCCGGGTGCTGAGGATGGCTCTATGGCCTCTGCTTTAGGTGCTAGAATGGCTCTGGTTGCAACACAACATCACCCCCTGGTGGGCATGCTGGGTGGATCCTGGTCAGGCACATGTGGGAGTCTGTCTGACTGCCTCCCCGTTTCCAACTTCAGAAAAATACAAAAAAAAAAAAAAAGGAGTTTTGGAAGGCATTGATTCAGCTCTATAAGAAGCCTCCTAAATCAGTTTCTCCCTGAATCAAGTTAGGATACCAGGGTTTTAAAATGTGTACCTACAGAATTTCAATTTATAGAGGCTGAGTGACCAGAGGCCAGTGTCACTGAAATATTTTTATGATTTATATTTCCTATGAGAAGAGCGCACAACGTGCCATGCAGGGCCGCAGGGGAAGGAGCACCAGGTTTTGGTTAGATGGAAGAAGGGGAAAGGTGAGGCCAGTGCTATTCTGCTTCTGCAAAAAAGCTGAGGTGGGCCAGGGTCAACTGTTTAGATCTGGCTAATTTGAGTAGCTCCAGCATGCTCTGGGCTCCAGGGCTGGTCTTTAGGTGCCTGGCAGCTGGCCTTGGGACGATTTAGGGCAGGGAAAACACTGACTTTGGTAAGGACATCGCCGGGGCTGTGGGCTTGAGCTTGGTCGGTTTGCAGATGAACAGTGCACTTTTACACAAGTTATTATCTAAGTGACCAAACAAACAGGTCCCTGCCGGCCTGGAGATCACATTCTAGCGGAGAAGCAGATGAGGATCTCGGGGGTGAGTCAAGTGCACGTAGGGTTCAGGGGAATGGCTGTGGAACAGCTCTTCTTTTCTCGCTGGGTGACCGGCCTCTGTGAAGGGCTTTCCCATCTAATCCTTGGAACAACCCTGTGAGGCAGGTTACCATCATCGCCATTCCACAGGCGAGAAAACTGAGGCTCGGCGACATTCTGGTGCTGGTAATGGCAGAAACAAGACTCTCAGTTCCCAGTGGCTGTGCTCTGCTGCCTTTTGTTTATTTTTTCTTATTTGTTTTTCTGTCATTTTATTTAAATACAGCCTCCAGGTAATGGGAGTAAAACTGTATTAGTCAAGGAATCTCTAAAATGCAGCTCTTTGTAGTAATTTAAGGTGTGCATGCTCTTAAAGCACTATTCCTGAAAGTGCGCTCTATCTAAATTAGGCCTCTTCCTGGGAAAGCTACTTCACCAGCTTGTGTGTCCCCGAAGCCAGAAGCTCCGAGCCAGCCTGCACTAATGAGCGGCTTAATCCGAGGTCTATTTAGTTTCTCTTTCTCCTGAACTGAGATTTTTGGCAGAGGACTCAGGACATCGCATACCGCACAGGTCGGGAACTTCTAAGCTTGGAGTTGGAGAGTATAAGGAAGCTCAACTGACCACTTAGGGTTTAGGGCAGGGGTTGGGAACCTATGGCTCGTGAGCCAGATGTGGCTCTTTTGATGGCTGCATCTGGCTCGCAGACAAATCTTTAAGAAAAAAAATAGTAACGTTAAAAATATAAAACATTCTCATGTGTTACCATCCATTCATTATCTACCGCTCATGTTCATGGTTGCAGGTGGCTGGAGCCAATCACAGCTGTCCTCTGGGACAACACCAAATTTTTATTGGATAATGCATAACATACACAGGTCATTGTATGGCTCTCACGGAATTACATTTTAAAATATGTGGCGTTCATGGCTCTCTCAGCCAAAAAGGTTCCTGACCCCTGGTTTAGGGCGATACTGGCAGAGGCCTTCATAATGCTACAAAGGTACACACCTCCACGCCAGCAAAGCATGTCCCCATAAAATGAAATCGTACATTGGATGGAGCACTTGCTGGAACATCGTCCTCTAGACAACATGGTGGAATAGGCCATGTGACATCTGACCTGCTCACCCACTGAGTTTTACCCCATAGCTTAGCCCCATTTTTCTCTGTTTCCCTCCACTGAGAATCATTACTTTCTTAATTTAAACATCCCCAATTTCTATTCACTTCCAGAACAGCACTTGGCCCTTTTTCAGGCCCTTTTTAAAAATTTCTTTACGTACACTATGGCACGCCCAGGGACAAGTAGGAACCACAACGATGGAGACGTGAGCGCGGGAAGTCCCTTCGCCAGCCAGGGAAGGCAGCACATCGCCTTCAGTGAGCACGTCTGACAGTCACGGCTCCGTGCAGTCAGGAAGAACTCTACCTCATCTACATTTGGGCTACTGATGGAAAAACTTGAGACTGTTAATGCCCGGTGCCAGGAATGTAGCATATTAATTATCTGACGCTGTGTAAGAAGTTACTCCAAAACTCAGCAGCTTGAAACAAAACAGAACGAAAAATTCTTGGTTTCTGTGGGTTGGGAATTCAGACAGGACACAGCAGGGGTAATTGATCTGTGCTCCACGATGTCTGGGCCTCAGATGGAAGACTAGAAGAGCTGTGGGCTGAACCCATCCGCTGGCCCACTGGCTCCCAGGGTGCGGGCTGTTGGCGGGGGACTGAGGGGTATTGGTCAGAATATACACACATGGTCTCTCCATGGAGCTTGGTTTCCTCACAAGTGGTGGTTGGGTTCTAAGGGCAAGGGGAGACCACAGAGGCCAAAAGAGAAAGGGGGGCACAAGGTGGGTGCTGTGACTTCTACTGCCTCTCCTCAGGGGTCCGGAGGCATCACTGATGCTCTCTCTGCTCCTTGGGTCAGAGTGGCTGCGGGTGGGGGAACCTTTGCTTCTTCTCAGCGGAAGGAGCCTCCATCCCCTTGTGGGAAAGAGCATGTTGACATGCGCTAACTATGTAGGTGTGGCCATCTTTGGAAAATATAATCTGCGCCACCATAGGTCAGGCTGCACAGCCTTTCAACATCATACGGGAGCATTGTTTAGTCGAAGGCCCCTGAAAAGTTGATTTAATTCTCTGGAAGACATACTTCTGTTTTTCTTTCTAGTTACTAATGACTAAGGTCCAGATTCTCTGATTTTACAGGTTAACCTGTAGATTTCCAGAGCTAGTGAAGATCACTCCTGAGGACCAACTTTTATTGCCCCCCAGGGCATGAAGCAGCTTGGTCTGTGACTCAGAGAACTTACTTAGGATGCTCTTCCTGATGACTGCACGGACCTCTGTCCGTGGACTTCTTTGAATCAGCCTCGCTGCCATCCTGGCGCCTTCGAGAATGAGTTACGTACCTAACTGACACGTGACCATTCTATATTTGTCAGGAACAAAACTTTGGGAGTCGAGTCGGGTTTTCAACTTCTTTAAAAAAAAGTTTGTTTTATTGATTTTAGAGAGAGAGAGAGAGAAAAGAAGGGAGAGAGAGAGACAAACATTAATCTATTCCTGTATATGCCGTGACTGGGGATCCAATCAGCAATATCTGTGCTTCTGGACGATGCCAACTGAGCTATCTTGCCAGGGTTAGCTTCTTGACGTTTATACTTTGATAACCCAAAGTCCTGCACACCATGAACACAGAAAGGCAAGTAGTCTGATGACAGTTCACTGGAGGAAGAGAGCCGAAGTGGCCCAGGAAGACTTTATAGAAAAGAACCTTTCATAGAGAGACCTTCAAGAAGTGAACTTGACTGATGTGGATGATTACAGAAAGGTGAAGGGTCAGGGGTTGGGAGGAATCAGGGACTCCATGCAGGAGAGGGGCCAAATAAGTGGGAAGTCGACGGAACCAACCAGAAAACCACGGTCTAGGGAGGGTAATAAATAACATTTCGAAGCTAAGCCCATGAAAGACTACCGATAACCTCGCCAGGTGACCAGCTGTAAATTATCCAGATGAAAACCAGTGGGGGTTAGGTATCTACATTGTATGCGTTTCTGTTTCACGCTTTTGTTGTTTTGCCTTTGCCACATGGAGGAAGCAGAAATCTGGTTGCTTCGTGTCCAGTGCAGCCCTGTGGGTCGGGTCTGCATCAGCCTTCCTGGGTGGCCTCTCTGAGGGTCAGTTTGGACAGGAAATGAAACAGTGCTCTCGGTCATCACATTTTCATGTCTCCCTGGACTCTGCCGCGCAGTCCTGGGAGGAACGCCCAGGTGAGTGCAGGGGTTTGGATTACCAGCTAGACTTGTGACATTTATAAAAAGAAGTCATTTTCTGCCTTTGAAATCTTTCTTTAGAACTCATGCATTTTTTATTCTGCAGTTTAAAGAAGGATCAAGCAGAACACTTGGAACCAGCCTCATCAGCCCCGGGCAGAGAGCCACGGGGAAGGAGCCCTATGTGGAAATAAAGTCTTTCCTTTCATTTCCCCTCTCCTTTTTTTTTTTTTTTTTTTGTATTCTCTTCATTCCTACTGCTGGCATCTCTGTTCGGCCTGCGCTTTTTTCCTTTCTTTACATGGTGGTTAACTTTACCTAACATCAAGTGCACTATTTTAACCACTGTTAAGTGTACACTTCAGTGGCACTAAGTACACTCACGTTGTGATGCGACCATCATGTCTGTCCATACCCAGAATGCTTTTTACCTTGCAGAACTGAAACTATGTACCTGTGACACAACAAATCCCTATCAACCCCTTCTCCCGACCCCTGGCAACCACCATCCTGCTTTCTGTCTCTGTGAATTTGCCCACTTTAGATACTCTATGTAAGAAGTATACAATATGTGTCTTTTGTGTCTGGCTTATTTCACATGGTGGAATATCCTCAAGTTTCATCCATGCGATAGCATGCATTAGAATTTCTCTCTCTTTTTTTTTTAATTAATTATTTTTATTTATTTTATTTTATTTTTTTACAGAGACAGAGAGAGAGAGTCAGAGTGAAGGATAGACAGGGACAAACAGGAACAGAGAGATGAGAAGCATCAATCATTAGTTTTTTCGTTGCGCATTGCAACACCTTAGTTGTTCATTGATTGCTTTCTCATATGTGCCTTGACCGCGGGCCTTCAGCAGACCGAGTAACCCCTTGCTGGAGCCAGCGACCTTGGGTCCAAGCTGGTGAATTTTTGCTCAAACCAGATGAGCCCGCGCTCAAGCTGGCGACCTCGGGGTCTCGAACCTGGGTCTTCCGCATCCCAGTCCGACGCTCTATCCACTGCGCCACCGCCTGGTCAGGCAGAATTTCTCTCTTTTTGAAGGCTGAATAGTATTCCATTGCATGTGGACACCACATTTTGTTAACTGTTCATCCGTTGGTGGACACCGGAGCTGCTTTTACCTTTTGGCTATTGGGAATAACGCTGCTATCTATGGACATTGGTGCACAGGTATTGGCGCACTTTTGAAAAAGATCACTTAAAAAAACAAAAAAAACAATGGCCTGAAAAAAAAAAACACACAAAACCAATGGCCTGACCTGCAAAGGCACAGTAAATAAAGTGTCGACCTGGAACACTGAGGTCGCCGGTTCGAAACCCTGGGCTTGCCTGGTCAAGGCACATATGGGAGTTGTTGCTTCCTGCTCCTCCCCCTTCTCTCTGAAAAAAAAATTGAATAAATAAAAGTCTTAAAAAAACAAACAAACAAAAAACAATGACAGGCATTGTCCAGGAAACTGAAACATGTTCGGCAGCCCTCAGTCTGACAGGGACTTTTGGAAACTTTTTGTCCAGTCCTAATCCTAATCAGACTTCTACGCATTTTCACAAAGAATGAAGTCATAAACTGTGATCAGTGATCAGTGTAGCATTCCTGTTTCCCACAGATCAAATATTCCTGGTTATCAATGACTGGGTGTTCTGGGAGTAGCCGTTATGGCACTCCTGGCTTAGTGCTCAGTTTCCCACACCCCTTTCTGGTATCAGACCAAGCTGTCCCTGACCACAGGAGGTGGGCAGGTGATAAAGCCAACCCAATCAGATTATTTTTCCTGGGAATTTGAGAAAAATCACCAGATGGCAAGATCTCCAGTAAAGCTCATTATAAGCCTCTGCTACAGTGGTCCCAGATCTGTCCTGCTTTCAGTTCTGGCATCACTCAAATAACATCTCCCTTTTTTGCCTTAAATTCGCGAGTTAATTTCTGTTGCTTTTTTTTTTTTTCTTTTTCTTTTTCTTTTTTAGAGAGAGAGGGATAGACAGGGACAGACAGACAGGAACGGAGAGAGATGAGAAGCATCAATCATTAGTTTTTCATTGCGCGTTGCAACACCTTAGTTGTTCATTGACTGCTTTCTCATATGTGCCCTGACCGCGGGCCTTCAGCAGACCGAGTAACCCCTTGCTGGAGCTAGCAACCTTGGGTTCAAGCTGGTGGGCTTTTTGCTCAAACCAGATGAGCCCGTGCTCAATCTGGCAACCTTGGGGTCTCTAACCTGGGTCCTCTGCATCCCAGTCCAATGCTCTATCCACTGCACCACCACCTGGTCAGGCCTTTCTGTTGCTTTTTATTTTTTATTTTTTAAAAGTTTTCTGGCCTGACCTGTGGTGGTGCAGTGGATAAAGCGTCAACCTGGAATTCTGAGGTCGCCGGTTCAGGGCCCTGGTTTCCCTGGTCAAGGCACATATGGGAGTTGATGCTTCCTGCTCCTCCCCCCTTTCTCTCTCTCTCCTCTCTAAAATGAATAAATAAAATCTAAAATAAAATAAAAAAGTTTTCTGAAGTGAGAAGTGGGGAGGCAGAGAGACAGACTCCTACATGCATCCGACCAGGATCCACCTGGCAAGCCCACTAGGGGGTGATGATCTGCCCATCTGGGGTGTTGCTCTGTTGCAAGGGGAGCCATTCTAGCACCTGAGGTGGAGGCTATGGAGCCATCCTCAGTGCCCGGGCCAACTTTGCTCCAATGGAGCCTTGGCTGCAGGAGGGGAAGAGAGAGATAGAGAGAAAGGAGAGGGGGGAGGGTGGAGAAGCAGATGGGTGCTTCTCCTGTGTGCCCTGACCAGGAATCAAACCTGGGATTTCCACACACTGGGCCGACACTCTACCACTGAGCCAACTGGCCAGGGCCTGCTTCTTCTTCTTCTTTTTTTTTTTAATCAAAGAACTTTGACTGACAAATTAGTCAAAGACTGATGCCTGAATTTCTTTGATGCAGACTCTTCGATGGTATAAAAAATGTGGAAACTTCTAGAAAGGCATCTATTCTTTCCTCCAAGGAGCGCAAGCCTTCATACAAGGGTGCGTTTCTAATTCCGTGCTTGATTTACTGCAGCTTCTGGTCTACCCTCACGGTAAAGATTTACTGGGGTTGAAAAGTTATTCTGATCAGAGTGGGAATAATTGTGTTTGCATCTTTCAGAGTTGCTGTTGTGCTTTCTTAAATGAGAGGATTCCTCCGGAGTCAGAAATTCTCCAACTGCGCTGAAGACCTCTCGCGTCCGGGTCGTGGCTCTCTCTGTGAGCTGTTTCTTCTAAAGAGCCGCTTCTGGAAGCTCTTCCACAGAGCACTTTAAAATGTGGTGCTGGTGTCTTTTTTTCTGAACCACATCAAAGAGCACATATTGTTTCCTTTCTGAGAACAAAACTCTCTAATGACAAGAAAGAACAAGAAACTGAATGGCCAGCCAGCCCAATCAGGAAAGACACCCATAACCCTGACTGTGACAAAGGACCCGCTTCTGCAAATCTAGGCACTTTTTGAAATTTAAGCCCAAATACAGTAATTAGGTCCTAGCATATACATCTCCAAAATGCAATCACACTTTTCCACTTTAAAAACTCTTTGTGGACCCTGATGAATAATACACCCTCACAGGGCAGTTCGGTCATACATATCAAATGTTTAGCATGACAGCAAAATCACAACCAGTTAGCAAATTACAAATGTTCTTGTTCTTTGATTCAGCAATGTCACTGTAGGACTTGATCCTACATTTGTACACATATATAATTTGCATTTTATATATATATATATATATATGCGCATATATGCAAAATGACAGATGTAAAATGTTATTTGTTGCCGCACTTTTTGTAAAAGCAGAGTATTAGAAGTGACCTAAATGCCCTTCAGATTCCATTTGGCCAGTGGAACACTATGCAGGTATTCTGTTCTTTTATTTTAAAGTCTATTCTCATATAATGATATGGAAGGATCTTGCAGATATGTTAGGGGAAAAAAGCAGTCTGCAGACACATATGTCCATAGCGTTATTTATTCAGGATGTATGTTAAAAATCTCCTGGGAAATTAAAAAACACTGATGCCTGGGTTTCTCCCTTGAAGATTCTGATTGAAGTTTTCTGGAAAGCTGCCCCGGTGATTGCAGTGTGCAACCAGGGCGGAGGAAAGCTGATAAAGGGGATGCTTCCATTTGCTTAAAAAAGAAAAAAGAAATAGGGGTTTGCTTTTGTAAGTAAGACAATCTCTAGAAGGCTACTCAAGAAGTGTTGAGGGTTACCCTGAGGATGAGAACTGGGTATAACTCTATTTGCATGCCTTTCAACTGTTTGAGTTTTGGGAGGAAATCACCTCTTTAAAAATACAGTGTGTCCGTAAAGTCATGGCGCACTTTTGACCGGTTACAGGAAAGCAACAAAAGACGATAGAAATGTGAAATCTGCACCAAATAAAAGGAAAACCCTCCTATTTTCTGCAGGGTGATGTGGCAGCATGTGCGCATGCGCAGATGATGACGTAACAAACACCGTGCATGTATACAGCGGAGCAGCGCATGGCCATGCCAGCCCAGATGTGGACGGTACAGAAGAAAGTTCAGTGTGTTTTGTGGCTCGCTAAATTCGAATCGTGACCAAAGTGCAATGTGAATATCGGCACATTTAGAGATCTAAGTTTATTTTTATTTTATTTATTCATTTTAGAAAGGAGAGAGAGAGGGAGAGGGAGAAACGGAGAGAGAGAGAGGAGAGACAGAGAGAGAAGGGGAGGAGGAGCAGGAAGCATCAACTCCCATATGTGCCTTGACCAGGCAAGCCCAGGATTTCGAACCGGCGACCTCAGCATTTCCAGGTCATGCTTTATCCACTGCGCCACCACAGGTCAGGCATTATATTGGCACGTTTATAACGAAGCACCACCACATAGGAATGACATTACTCGATGGGATAAGCAGTTGAAGGAAACCAGCAGTTTGGTGGAGAAACCCAATTCTGGTAGGCCATCAGTCAGTGACGAGTCTGTAGAGGCTATACGGGATAGCTACCTAAGGAGCCCTAAAAAATCTGTGCATGAGCCCACATCGAACTGCACTGAATAGGTATGAAACTGGGAGAGTTTTCCTTTTATTAGGTGCATATTTCACATTTCTATCATCTTTTGTTGCTTTCCTGTGACCGGTCAAAAGTGCACCATGACTTTACGGACACACTGTATATAAATGAACCTGATCAGGCGGTGGCACAGTGGGTAGAGCGTCGGACTGGGACTCAGAGGACCCAGGTTAGAAACCCTGAGGTTGCACCTTGAGTGTGGACTTATCCGGCTTGAGTGTGGGGTGGCTGGCTTGAGCCCAAAGGTTGCTGGCTTGAAGCCCAAGGTTGTTGGCTTGAGCAAGGGGTCACTTGCTCTGCTGTAGCCCTCCCCCCCACTGTCAAGGCACATATGAGAAAGCAATCAATGAACAACTAAGGTGCCACAATGAAGAACTGATGCTTCTCATCTCCCTTTCGGTCTGTCCCTCTCTCTGTCACAAAAACAAAACAAAACAAAAAACATATAAATGACATAAAACTTTAGAAATCTTCTGACTAAGTGCTAGTTTAAAAAGAACAGGTTTGAAAACTAGTGAGCAAAATGGTCTCTCCTTTATCTTCTGTCCTCAAAGGCTAATGCTAGTTTAAGAGAAAGATGCATAAGGAAAGTAAGCATGAAGAAGAAGAGAAACATCTGTTTCCAGGCTGGCCCATCCTTCTGTTTAGCCTGGAAATGGAGCTGTGTCATTCTGGCTGTGGGGGGAAGTAAGCATATCAACTGCTAAAAGTAAAATATTTTATCTACCCACACACGCAGTACATCACTAAAATATATATCAAGCACTTAATATGTGGTAGACATGGTGTGCCTGCTCCCAGAGAGCTCAGTCAAGCTGGGGGGGAAGAAATTTTAACCAATAACAATAATAATCCAAAGAGATGAAGGCTACCATACAGATGGGCACAGAATACTACAGTTTTAAAGAGAGAGAGAGAGAGAGAGAAATGGAGGGAGAGAGAGAAAGAAAGAGTGAAATGTCTATTTGTTTTTCAACTTATTTACATTCATTGGTTGATTCTTGTTTGTGCCCTGGCTGCAGATGAAACTGACAACCTGGGTGTGATGCTCTAAGCAACTGAGCTACCCTACCAGGGCTCAATAATTCATTTCAACTTAACAAACAGTTACTGTCTCCCTGTTTAAGGCACTGTGCTAGGCACTGGAATCAAAACTAATTAAGACATTGTTTCATAGCAGGAAAGAGAGTCAGACAATTAACAAGAATTCAGTGTGCTGAACACGACCTTCTCAGTGCCCATTCTCTCAAGTCCACTTCTAAGCAAGCAGCCAGCTCCTAATGCAAAGCTTGTCCAAGGTGTGAACAACCATGTCGGATGTCCTAAGGAGGGAGGGAGTGATTTAGGGTAGGGAGAGACTTTGAGCAGAGGTGAGTATGGGATCCACCAAGGTGATATTTGAATTTGGACTCGAGAAATGTGCAATCATAAAAACATACTACAAAGAAATATTTGTGAGGATTTGAAGATATGCTGGTCATGAAAATGCCTGTGACTCTCACATAAAGGTTTGGGGGAAAGGGGTTGGAGATGAAGTAAACTGGAAAAATAGCTGGGGGTCAGATTATGAAGTTAATTTGGGCTTATTCCATTGCAATATGGAGTCATCAATGCTTTGCAGGCATGGGGCTGACACGACAGATACATTTTTCAAAGAAAAGTCTACTGTCTGCAGCTATGAGGTGCAAGGAAGCAAGATTCAAATCTGGAGAAGCAATTGAGCTATCGCAACAGTTTTGAAAAGCAGTGGTAAGGGCCTGACCAGAGTTGTGGAAATGAGAAGACCATAACTGGACATAGCAGAACTGTGAGAGGGAAGCGTTCACTTCAGCATGTGGCGTTGTGCTGACCACACAGACAATGGAGCCAGGGAACACTAGACAAGAAGCAAGCTTGAGGGGAAATGTAATTATTTTGTTTCTGATTGTGTTGAGTCTCAAATGTTCATGAAAGCCCCCAAAAGAGAGGACAATAAGAAACTACATATTTGATACACAGCCTGTGTGGAAGACCACCCCACCCCCAGGCATCTTGGTAATTCTTACACTGCACCTGATTTGAACATATTTGCTTCTCTGCTTTCTCTGCTCACAGTAGTTTTTTTTCCCCTTTCTTTTCCAAGTGAGAGGAGAGGAGATAGATAGACTCCTGCTTGCACCCTGACCAGAATCTACCCAGCAATCCCCATCTAGGGCCGATGCTCTTCCCATCTGGGGCCATTCTCACAACTGAGCTATTTTTATGCCTGAGGTGGAGGGTCCATGGAGCCATCCTTAGTGCCCAGGGCCAATGTGCTTAAACTAATCAAGCCATGGCTGGGGGAAGAGAGAGAGAGAAAGAGAGAAATAGAGAGAAGGGGGAGGGGGAGGGGTGGAGAAGCAGATGGCCACTTCTCTTGTGTGCCCTGGCCACAAATCAAACCCAGGGTATCCACATGCCAGGCCAATGCTCTACCACTGAGCCAACCAGCCAAAGCTAGATTTCAAAAATAAAGCAGCCATTTGAACACACATGCTGACCCATTGGATGCAGGAAAGTAGGGAAAACTGGAAAACAGACCAAAGCAGCAGAGTACCAAGCAGTATGAGAATGTTTGGTAACTTACTGAACCAATATGTGCCAGGAACCTCAGAGCTCTGGAGGCATTGTTTTCTAGCTGACGACGCTGACCCTCAGGAGATGTTCAGGTGGGTATGCTCTACTTAAGAAGGCAGGGGCATGCTTCATAGATTTGAGAACATTTCCATTAAAAACAAGTAGTGTCAAGGTTTGGCACTTAAAGAGAGAAAGCAAATATATCTATTTTAATTAATTATTTTATTGTGGTAAAATACATATAACATAAAATTTATCATTTTTCCCATTTTAAGGGTACAATTCACTGGTATTAAGACATTTACAATGTGGTATGAGCATCACCACTATTTACAGAATTTTTCTTCATCCCAAACGAAAAGCACAGTACCTATTAAACAACAATTTTCATTTTGTTCTGTTTTTTATTTTTCGAAGTTAGAAGCGGGGAGGCAGTCAGACAGACTCCCACATGCGCCTACAGGGATCCACCCAGCAAGCCCACCAGGGGGCGATGCTCGGCCCCTCTGGGGCATTGCCCCATTGCAATCAGAGCCATTCTAGCGCCTGAGGCAGAGGCCATGGAGCCGTCCTCAGCGCCTGAGCCAACTTTGCTCGAATGGAGTCTTGGCTGTGGGAGGAGAAGAGATAGATTGAGAAAAAGGAGAGGGGGAAGGGTGGAGAAGCAGATGGGTGCTTCTCCTGTGTGCCCTGGCCAGGAATTAAACCCAGGACTTCCATATGCTGGGCCAATGCTCTACCACTGAGCCAACTGGCCAGGCTAAACAACAATTTTCTATTCTCCTCTCTTCTTAGCTCCTATAAACCACCATTCCACTATCTGTTATTATGAATTAGACTACTCTAGGCAGTTCATATAAATGGAGTCATACAATACAGCCTTTTTGTGACTGGCTATTTTACTTAGCATAATGCCTTCAAGGTTCATCCATATTGTGGAATGTGTGAGATATATTAGAATTTCCTTCCTGAATAATCAATATGTATACATATATATCACCTTCATCCATCAGTGGACACTGGGCTGCTTTTACCTTTTGGCTATTGTGAATAATGTTATGAGCATGATTGTACAGATATCTCTAAGAATCTGCTTTCATTGGGGAGGGCAGAAGAGGAATTGCTAGATATATAATAATTCTATTTTTAATTTTTTGAGGAATTGCCAACTGTTTAAAATGAATCATTTTATCTTTATCTTTTTTTGTATGTGTGACAGAGACAGAGAGAGTCAGAGAGAGAGACAGACAGAAAGGGAGAGAGATGAGAAACATCAATTCTTTGTTGCGGTTTCTTAGTTGTTCATTGATTGCTTTCTCATATGTGCTTTGACCGTGGGCCTTCAGCAGACCGAGTAACCCCTTGCTTGAGCCAGTGACCTTGTATCCAAGCTGGTGAGCTTTGCTCAAACCAGATGAGCCCATGCTCAAGCTGGCAACCTCGGGGTCTCAAACCTGGGTCCTCCGCATCCCAGTCCGACACTCTATCCACTGTGCCACTGCCTGGTCAGGCTATCTTTTTCTTTACTCAAATGCCCCCCATCCTTCATGGTTCTAATCAAGTTCTATCTGTTCCAGGAAGTCCGTAATGGTCTCCTCCACTCTTTCTACTTGTGTATTCTGTACCATACAATCTGGCCCCTGAGTACATAGTGCCCTGTGTTATCTAGTCTTGCTCCCCTTGTGTTAGTTGTATATCACAGATAAGATTGTAAATTCCCCAGGTGGAGGCCATGTCATGCTCAGCACTGTCCTTTTTACTGCATGTAGCCCAGAGAAGAGATTACGGCGGGTGCTTAGGAACAACCATTGATTGACTTTTTGAAGTACCTTTCGAAGGAAGCGCAATGCCCTCTTTTTTTTTAAAAGATTTTATTTATTCATTTTAGAGAGGAGAGAGAGAGAAAAAAAAAAAGAGAAGAGGGGAGGAGCAGGAAGCATCAACTCCCATATGTGCCTTAACTAGGCAAGCCCAGGGTCTCAAACCGGAGACCTCAGCATTGCAGGCCGATGCTTTGTCTGCGGCTCCACCGCAGGTCAGGCTGTCCTAAACCTTTGTGTTTGGTATTGTAGGGGATTTTATGGGCAGCAATGCTATTTTGGAATAGAACCCAGGAGAAGCTTGCACATGAGGTGGGAGATGTACATTGTACGGGTTGAGACAAAAAGATTGGGATTGGGTTGACATTGGCAGTGAGTAGTACTGAAAGAAAACTGAGTGTTAGTTTTGGTCTTATTGCCTCCTACTGTGGCTTTGTGGCCTTGGACAAATTATTTAACTACTTGGAGCCTTAGTTGCCCATCAGCAAAATGAGGTCGACATACTATCACTTTCCAAGGTCTTGATGAAGCTGAGTTGGATAATGTCAGGAGATGTTGGTCACGGATTCTCCTCTGTGTGTTGGTCTCTGGATTTAAGTGGTAGACACAGGTTTTAGTATTCTTTCTCTTTCTTTCTTACTTCCTGGGAAGTGTGTCTGCGAGCAGTGTTGGTGTTTTCAAAATGTAGATTTTGTTATTATTTAGGGATGATGAGGCCAAAAGATGAGGAGAGGTCTGCCATCAAAGAGACAGTTTGTTACTCAAAGTTCCCCGGAGGCGGGAGGCGCGCCATGCCGTGCAGGGCCACACGGCAGCATTGGGCTGGTCAGGAGGCAGAGAGGTCCAGGGGAAAGGGGGAATGAGAGCCTTTATTGTGGTTTTTCCATATCTATGAATCAAAAGTATGTTTAAAAAATACCCCAGAAAGTTCCCATAAGCAAAACTTGAACTTACCACACGCTGAGTACTATATACTGAATCTATATGAACACAGTGATATATAGGCATACCCTATACGAAATATATAGCCTGTATGCAAACATAGGTTATGTGCATATACTATATCATTTTACCTGAGATTTGAGCATAGGCAGATTTTGGTATTTCCCAGGGTTGTGGAACCAATCCTCTGTGGAAACCGAGGGACAATGACATAACACAGTAGAGTTGATGAGTAGGGGAACACAGACTGGCTCTCAAATACAAAGGTCGTGATACCTATGCTCCCAGGACCATTGGCCCAAACCTGCCCCTATGGCTAAGGAACCACACAGTTTACTACCCAAGAAAAATAATCATTAGAAAAACAGCCTCTCTTTCCTCCAATTCCCCAAGGATTCTGGCTTTCTTAGCTCCTATCAGCTGTCTTCTCAATGCTTTCTATACAGAAAAGCCTCAAACTCCTAAAGATAAACATCTCCAAGAGGTTAAGGAAATGACCTCAGTGGGAAGAAAGTGAAATCTTTGCTGGAAAATTTCAGGGCAGGATGGCTCTCTTTCAAAGAGGAAACTTAAAATAAATAAATAACAGGAATACTAATAACCATCGTAATAAAACATGTTCAAATAAGGATTGTGACTTAGCTGTAAAACTGCACTGAAGTCTAAATCCTGAAAAAAGACTTTGAAATAATAAACCAAGGTCCAAATTAGGAACGCCTGCAAATGTAGTAATTTCTACCTAAGAGGCTTTGTGTCCAAACATGTCATTTGAGAGCCCAGCAGACAAAGGACAATGCCCTTGGAAACAAGGCCCCATTCAGCCCACAGCCCAGGGCATTGGGTTTCCTTGCTGGGCTCAATAACATTTTCAGCCACATTAGGCACCAGCTTCAAACCTGGTGGGAAGCAAATTTAAGTGTCTCTTTTAGGGAAAAACAATGAGAATGCTGTATTTCACAGAAGAAAGGAATCCTATCACTCTTGGGTTGGCAGACCTGGAGTCTTACTGATAAAATTTGACAGTAGCTTGTCCTCCTAGATGTTGAATTTTATAGACCCCTCTGGGCTGGCAAAGCTTATCCCAAGGGGGAAATGTCCCAGATCCTCAACTAAGTGCAAGGTCTTGCACAGTATAGGAGAAAATGTTTATTTATACTTATCTTTGCATTCCTAGAAATAAGTGAATAAATGAATGAATGATCCTATCACCAGAAAGACACCCCATGGTACTGATACTAGAGCATAACACATTTTTAGGATGGCATGGATAACTCAAATCCCCCGATTTGTTCATTCAATCACTCACTCAATCATTTAACTAACAGACATGTACTGATTGCCACCATGGTCTAGGCACCTGAGATACAGGGTCGGAGAGACCTGTGGTGAGAAATAGAAATCGTGGCTTCTAGGGTTGGGAGTGGGAGACTCAGGAACTGCAGAAGAGAGGAGAGATGAAGCCCTTGCATGGGATGAAGTAACAGTGGGTTAAAGGATATCAGATCAGGGAGCAGGAATACCTGGGGGGGGGGGCACCTAAGAAACTAAAGATTGAGAAATGAATGGAAAAAGTTTTTGAGAAATGAATGGAAAAATAAGGACCCCAATCCAGTGCAAGTCTAAGCTAGAGGATGAAGCTGAGGGAGAAGTGGACATGTTTTAAAGCTGAAAGACCATGGACCATCTCTGTTCCAATGTAGCAAAGTTGCAGAGTGTGGCTGATGGGCTTGTCGAGTAGGTTAAGTTCTGGACTTGCTAGAAGTGACCAGCTGTGTGTGTTGGAGATATTTAGCCCCTTCTACTATGTACGTGAGGTGCCCATATGGGATCATCATGGTGCTCACTTAGGTTGTCAGCATTTGCCATGCCCAGGACAGTGGACAGAAACTACAATTAGAGATATCCAACAGTTCTTGCTTTTGCATCTAGTCTGAGACCCTTGTGCTAAGAAGAATCATAAAACGCCCCCCACAACCTGCAACTTTCTGTTCTAATCTCAGGGTCTGTGACTATATCACACCATGCCCTAATTGCATTACATTACGTGGCAAAAAGGGATTTTGTAAATGTCATTAGGTCACTAACAGTTTACTTTGAGACATGATCTGGGTGGGCTTAATCGAAACACACGAGTCCATTAGAAACAGAGAGTTTTATCCAGCTGATAGCAAAGGGAAAGCCAGAGAGACTTCCAGGAAGCATAATAAAGATTTAATGTACCCTTGATTGGAGATAGAAGGGGTCATGTCCACACACCAAAGAGCAACCTCTAGGAGCTGAGAGTGACTACCAGCTGACGGCCAGCAAGGTCATGGGCACTGAGTCTTACTGCTGAGTGGAGCTGAATTTTGACAAAAATCAGAATGAAATGGCTTCTTCTCCAGAGCCCAGCCCAGCCCAGTCCAGCCAACATCTCCCTTTCAACCCTGGGATGCCCAGCTCAGAGAACCCAGCTGAACCCAACCTACGGAACAGTAAGTTAATAAGTGGGTGCTACTTTAAGTGGCGAAGTTTGTGGCATTTGTTATGCAGCAATGGAAACTAATGCAACCTTCTGGATCGGGCTGGATAACATATCAATAGAAACATAGTTGCTGCCTTCAAAATCCTTTAATTTGTGGGGACAACAAAGTGCAGGCTGGTGCAGAGAAATGCAGGATTAATTGCCACGTGACCAGGGCATGGGAAATCTCCGAAAAATGGCCATTGAAATGTTCTGAGAAGGGAGGGAGCTATGGGCAGTGGTGATGAGACTTGATGTCAGGAATGAGGTGGGGGTTCTAAGTATAACACAAACCCCCAAATCTAGGGGATCCTGGGGCCCCAAAGATGCTCTATGAAGGAATAAGTATGCACATGACAGCGATTCTCTCTTTTTTGGACATCAAAATCAACGGGGAAAAGAAATCTAGAAGTGAGAATTTAGTCAAGGAGAGGACTCTTGGGCTAAAATGCCCCTTGTTGCTAAAAATTAACGGTTGCCCCCTATGGCGTTTATGGCAGATGCGTTTGATGACTGTTCTGCTGTAAAAAATGCCGCCGCCGCCCAATTATTCCAAATTCTGTTTCTTTTCAACAGTACTTAATAAAAAGACAGCACATTAAAATAAAGGAATGTTCAGGACCCCAGGGGAGATTAAGCTGTCAGCCAGCTGAGGCAGGCCCTCTGTTGGGAACAGATTAATTCCTTCTCTTTTTATCTCTGCCAACTCTTCCTCAAGACCCCCCTGGATGAGGATGTCCACGCAGAAAACACACCTCCTGCAGACTTGTCTCTTCTCTGAGGGTGAGAGATGGTGAGGGGTGGTGGGGGAGGGTGGGCAGGAGCAGATGGGGAGAGGAAGGGAACTAGTGCTTACTGCAATATGGCCTGAGAGGTCTCCAGACCTCTGTCCAAGGGGGTCATTCGTCTCCTGCCAGTTAGCATCTCCAAAGACCCTGATAAATGGAAGAGAGAGACATCCATGGGCTTTTGCCATGTAATGTTGCCATAGTAATAGTTTGCTTTGCCAGGACAGAGTATATCTCCTTCCAATTCAATGAACATTTGCCCTCTTGCTTCCCAACCTAAACTATCGCAGCAAAGGATCTCAGACCTCAGACCATGAAGAAATAACCCAGTGCAAAATATTGAAGACTACACAAATCAGTTTCTCAGCTTCCATTCACTTGGTCTCTATCTTGAGTATCATTGCGGTCTGAATGTTTGTGTCCCCCCCCCCAAATTCATATGTTCAAATCCTAATCCCCAAAATGATAGTAATAGGAGGAGCAACCTTTGGGAGGTGGTTAGGTCATGAAGGTGGAGCCCTATGAATGGGATTAGTGCCCTTCTACAGGAGCTCTGAAGAGCTCCCGTGTCCCTTCTACCATGAAAGGACAGAGAGGAAAGATGGCTGTCTATGAGCAAGCAGGCCCTCACCAGACACTGGCTCTGCCGGTGGCTGGATCTTGGACTTCCCAGCCTCCAGAACTGTGAGAAATAAATGTCTAATGTTTAGAAGCTACTCAGTACGTGGTGTTTTGTTACAGCAGCTTGAACACGCTGATACAAATACCATGGAAGCTATTTTGGGGTTTGGATATAGGTGGAAGGCTGTGGGGGACCTGGTGTTGATTCGACCATCAATCATCAGGCATGATTACCTCCTTGAAGGGACCCTTGCTTTCCTTTTAAGGTGTCCTGTGGGTCCTTCTGGGCAGGACGTATTCTCAGCCCTTGCTGCAGCGACTCTCCATTGTTGCCCATGGGAAGTTTCCACGTGATTGCCTGTCATGAATTGTGCCTGACCACCCCTCTGGTTTTGTATTTGAAATTCTTCCCTAAATACTGACTGCTGCAGCCACTCAGGGCTGCTTTCTGCCTCCTGGAGACCTGGTACTCTCTCTTCCCCTGTTACAGCACTGTGCTCTGTCTAGAACAGGGGTAGTCAACCTTTTTATACCTACCGCCCACTTCTGTATCTCTGTTAGTAGTAAAATTTTCTAACCACCCACCGGTTCCACAGTAATAGTGATTTATAAAGTAGGGAAGTAACTTTACTTTATAAAATTTATAAAGCAGAGTTACAGCAAGTTAAAGCATATAATAATAATTACTTGCCAAGAACTTTATGTCGAATTTTTGCTAAGTTTGGCAGAATAACTCTTTATAAAACAACTTACTATGGTTAAATCTATCTTTTTATTTATACTTTGGTTGCTCCGCTAGTGCCCACCATGAAAGCTGGAATGCCCACTAGTGGGCAGTAGGGACCAGGTTGACTACCACTGGTCTAGAAGCTTCTGGGAACCTCCTCCTCTCTCTTTTAGGCCAACCCCTACTTGTTCTTCATGTCTCCACAGGACCTCTATCTCAGCTAAGCTTTCCATGATTCTCGCAAACACTCAGCCACTGGTTTCTCTGTGTTCCCGGCCACCTTTGATTGGCATGCTTGTGTCGTAATCGTCTGTTTGCTAGTAAGGATCTTCCTTTGACTCAACTACTTGAAGCAGAGACCCTGATGTTTCATTTAGTTTCTTTTCTTATTTGTGCCACTAACACTATTATTCTTCCATAATAAATATTTGTTGATTACAGGACGAGAGAGATACTGACTGTTGCCCCGGTGACGTTGGTAATGTGCCCTGAACCATACTTGGTTCATCTACTACAGGTGTTCATTCAAGGCTGGGCCTTTTCTTTTTGTGGAAAAGGCAGAGCCCTTTAGAGCGGAACCACCTGCAATGCTCACATTCCTGAGGTGGCGGGGGGAGGTGTATTTGTGAGAGAAGCCGAACAAGACTGAAAAGTACAGCAGGTCCTCAAAAATAGACAACAGGCTTTGTCCCGTGTTCTTTCTTTATAACGTCGATGAGACACTGTAGGAGCTTAGCTGTTGTTTGGATCAGTTGGCCTATGGTAAGATTGCTTTTGTTACATGTCACTTAAAATCGCAGAACCTATCTGCGGCGCTAAGCAATGACTCAATGCACTTGTGAGACATTCAGCTGTTAAGAATTTTGGCTTGAGGGTCTATTAGAGAAGAAAAAATTAAGTGGACACCCATTTCCCATTGGCCTTGGCATTCATCCTCACTCATTTTGAGTCCAAGTGCTGTCTGCTCTCAGCAAGGCAAGCAGTTATGTCCTAGTAGTTCCCCTCTCAGCCCCTGCACGTGGGCCATCACATATCCAGGAATATCAGACCCATTTGCTTACTAGGTCATGGCTCTTATGCTCGTGAATGACAAAGAATGTGACGGGTGTCCCTTTTCCTTTTAACTCAGCAGGAGAAAGAACAGGAGATTTGGAGACAGAAGCCTCCCAAAGTCCCAGCCTGGACTCTGCCCCTCTCTGCTAGGGTGACCTTCAGCTCTTGTCCCTCATCGCCCTTCAATGATGTCATCCTCAAAATGAGAGCCTGTCAGTGACAGCAAGTCCTGGCCTCACGGGGCTGTAGCGACTACCAAATGAGATCCCTTAAAAGATAATATTTAAAAAGTAGCAAAATTAGCACTTTTATACAACTATGAAATAAACACATGTCCAGGATTTTATTTAACTCATTAATTAACGAAGGAACCAGTAGAGCGTCCAAAACTGGTTCTGAGGAGAACGTGAAGAGCGGACACGTACAGTCAGTCCACGACGCCGAGTGAACGCGCTCGGAAATGCACCACTGGTGTCCACACGGGAGGCGCTTGTGGGGGATGGGCTGTACCTCAACCAGACAACGTTCATGCATCTCTCCGGACGAGAATTACTGCATTCCTATTAGTTTTCTAAACTTACAAAGTTGTAAAAATGGCTCTTAGAGCTGGTGACACAGTGTGCAGATAGAAGTTCCCTCTCCGCAGTGCCCTAACGATGCGCAGTGAGCACTGTGCGAAGGATGTCAGGCTTTACACCTTAACATTTATTAATTTGTTATTGATTGATTTTAGCAAGAGGGAAGAGGAATAGAGAGAGAGAGAGAGAGAGAGAGAGAGAGAGAGAGGAACATCGATCTGTTCCTCTATGGGCCCTGATTGGGGGCCAAACCAGCAACCTCTGTGCTTTGGGACAAGGCCCTGACCAACTGAGCTATCCAGCCAGGGTTTAAAACTTATTTTAATTTTCATGTTTTCTTGTTAATCTTCAAGGCTATTTTTTATTATATTTATTTATTTATTTATTTTAAACTGGGTTAAATTCTGATTTTCAAAAAGGTGAAATCATGACACCTGGGCGAAGATAACACGAACACAAGTGTCGCAGGTTTTCTTTAGCACGTTGGTTAATGCGGAATCAGTAAGATACAGCACTGGTTGAAATGAGAACCGCATCCCCCAGCATTGCCATGAACAGGAACCTGTGAATTCCTACGGGCAGGGCACATTCATGTGTTCAATTCCCTACTTCATTTCCATCCCCACAGAGTTGTTCAGTAGCTTAGTCAACCAAAAACAATTCAAGAGGCACACCCCTAGAGGCACAGATAACTCCAGAAGGTCCATCCACTAGAGAACCCCCAGCATTCTACGCAAGGACACCAGAATTCTCTTTTGTCCATTTCCAAGTCGGACAGTTTCTCCTGACACCCAATAGCTGGGTGTTTCTGCCCACAAGCCATTGTATTATATCTTGTCCTTTGTCCTTGGCAATCACGCCACACCTCGATCCGCTCCACCCTCTTCTCTGCTGGTCCAGATCCCCACCTATTTCCACCAACGGAAGCGGAGAAAGCTGCCCCTTCCTCTTCAAGGACCCTTCTCTTCCAGACCATTCTCCTTTAATTAACTTCCTTCTCTTATTTCTTCAATGATTCCCCTCTGCCTCCACAGCTGCACAGCTTAGAAACATCTTCAATCCCTCTTAACTTAAAAACAAACAAACAGGCAAACAAAAAACATGAAATCGCTCACCTCTCCTTGTGCAGTAATGCTAAGTAACATAAAAACCTTGGCATTTTGATGGCTTATGGCAGGGAGCAGCAGACCTTTTCCTTAAAGGGCCAGGTAGTGAATATTTTAGGCTTTGTGGGCTACATGTGGTTCTGTTTTTATGCACTTTGTTTCTTCTTTACAGCTCCTAAAAATATAAAAGCAGTTCTTAACTTGTGGGCAGTCCAAAAAGAGGCAGTAGGCGGATTTGGTTTAGAGAAACAGCATTTATTTGTTTTTCACTTCTGTCTCTGAGGCAGAGTATAATATTCACCCCTCCCCACGGATATTGGGTGTGGCCATGGGATTGCTTAGTTGATGGAATATTAGCAAATGTGGCATGAGAAGAATTTACCTTGGGTACCTGCTGGCTCGACAAAGATGAAAGACAAGAAGGAGCAGACTGGACCCAGAGCCAGCGTGGTAACAAGGTCCAGATCAGCCGGACCTCAGCCGACCTGTGACGCATCGCAATGTGGATGATTGACCACTTAAGTGGAAACTGCCTGCGTAGTAGGGGACTTTGGTAATTGTAGTTACTTCTGTTTTCTGGTGAAAGTCTTACTGGTGTTCCTGAAAGTGTGACAGGGGCCACCTGCAAAGTCTGATCTGTATCACCTGGGGTACTTATATATATCAGTTTCCTGGGGCCTTGACTGGAGGTGTCGGGAAGGAACAGACTTTTCTCTGCCTTCAAGGTTCTTCTGGTTGGCTTAATGATGAAATAGACACGAGACAGGTTAGCAAGAGAAAATAACCAAATTTAATATGACATAAGTATGGGAATGCCACATACACAAGAGGTTCTGAGCCAGGGATGAGGTCAGGTGCCTTGGGGCTTCAGAGGATCATTGCAGGATAATAATAAGAGCAGGCACTTGGTCAATAGAAGTTTGTCCTGCCCAAAAATAGGTCAAAAGAGGTTATTTCTGGGCCCTGGCTGGTTGGTTCAGCGGTAGATCGTCGGCCTGGCGTGCGGGGGACCCGGGTTCGATTCCCGGCCAGGGCACATAGGAGAAGCGCCCATTTGCTTCTCCACCCCCCCCCCTCTCCTTCTCTCTGTCTCTCTCTTCCCCTCCCGCAGCCAAGGCTCCATTGGAGCAAAGATGGCCCGGGCGCTGGGGATGGCTCCTTGGCCTTTGCCCCAGGCTCTAGAGTGGCTCTGGTCGCTGCAAAAGCGACGCCCCAGAGGGGCAGAGCATCGCCCCCTGGTGGGCAGAGCGTCGCCCCTGGTGGGCGTGCCGGGTGGATCCCGGCCGGGCGCATGCGGGAGTCTGTCTGACTGTCTCTCCCCGTTTTCAGCTTCAGAAAAATACAAAAAAAAAAAAAAAAAAAGAGGTTATCTCTGAAAATCTGTTATTGTGGGCAAGGCCCCATTTTCAAGGTCATCTAGGTACTTAAGTTAGGAGAAGTTTCTCTTAAGCCTTAGACTATAGTTGCCTTTGGCTCAAGACAATCCTTATATCACAGAGACACATCGTGGGGTGATGAGCTCTGAACCCCCACAGAGGGACTAATTTGGAATATCTGGGGGAAGACAATACTGGGCATGATCACTAAACCCCCTGGGGAGTTTGAGAACCACTGTCTTAGACTTCTCACAGGTCTTCATTTTGGGTTGGTGATCGCAGCTTTGTGGGGCACGCACCGCGCACGAGAGGCTTTGCGCAGGAACATGGTCTTACTTTTGAACCTTGTAACAACAGCCACTCAGGTAGGAATGGCTATCCCCATTTTACAGTTGAGGAAACCGAGGCTTGGAGAGGTTAAATAGCTAACCTAGGATCACAAATCTATCAAGGAGCAGGGCAGACTTACCCTGTGATTCTTCCACTAGGCTTGTTGCCTGCTGGCCTACTTAATTTGGTTTTCCTTAACATATCATTATGCAAATCGACCTGTGTAGTCAGTCCTTCTAGCCAAAAAAAGGGGAAAAAAAGTGTGAAGCAAAAGAGAAGAACAGAGCAAGGGGAAAGGAGAAGAGGACAGTACCGGTACTGGGAAACTCTGCCTCTGGGCTGTCAGTCAAGGCAAGGGGTGGGGCCAGGGCGGACAGGTTCCTGCAGTCAAGGGGGTAGGGAAGGGGAAGGGTCAGCCAGGGTAGCAGGCCCTGGGATGAGGGTTTGTGTGGCCACTGAAATGTCTCACAATGGAGTGGAAGAAAACCAACACCCGCAGGTGGATTCTATTCCCTTCAAATTGCCCGGGAGG
This sequence comes from Saccopteryx leptura, assembly GCF_036850995.1. Classification (NCBI taxonomy): domain Eukaryota; kingdom Metazoa; phylum Chordata; class Mammalia; order Chiroptera; family Emballonuridae; genus Saccopteryx; species Saccopteryx leptura. Next base: position 13,285,502 of record NC_089513.1, read on the forward strand.
GGTTTGACATGCTGGTTTTTAGCACCCCCCCATGCTGACTCAGTAGGTCTCAGCTGCACCCAGGGCGCTTCCTTTTCAGCAAGCTTTCTAGTCTGATGTTGGTGTTTTTAAATCACGTTCTGAAAAACATTGAACTGAAAAGCTGATTCACAAATGTCAAGATGATCTCTTTGGAAAAAAGAATTGCTTGAGGAATATGTGTAGTTAAAGTAAATTCTAAAATGCAGAAGAGTGAAAGGAAAAACAATCCCTGGAAATCCTAGCAGTCAGGGATGCTATGACCACCCTTTTGATGATACTCTTCCACATTTGTCCTGTGTGTTGTGTGCATCCTGTATATAGATGGGGACATGTACCATATATTACTCTGTAACTTGCTTTTTGTATTTAACAATATGTCTTAACACACCCTTCCATGTCAATAAATATAAGTTTACATCGTATTTATGGCAGATTTCAGGTATCAGTGGATATACTACTTGCTTTGGGCAATGGTCTGGGACCTTTTACCTCTTCTTCAACCTGCTCTGTCTTGCAGACACCCACTCTCCCCTTGGGTAAGGCCAGAACTTGGGGCTCCTTTCAGAACCCCGATGTCTTGCATTCAGCTTCACGCTACAGAATCCTCACTGGGCAGGGGTGTGAGGAGCTCTCGGCTGGTTCTGGGCAGGGAGCATCCTCCCCGATCATCTGAAAGCAGGCAAGGGAACTTCCAGCTGCTGACGCCAGTACTGAAGGTTTCTGGCTGCCAAGGCCACTGAATCTGCAAGTTGCAGCTTTTCATTACACTGAGTGTCCACCCTGAGTCCCACCCCCACCTTCCACCCACGGGAGCCCTGTGGGGACTGGGCTCCCAGCTGTCTCAAGGATTGAAACCACAAGACAAGTGACATCGCAGCAGCAGCCTGTGAACAGCATGGCCTCCCTCAGGCTCTCCCAGCCCTGCAGGCTCCAGGCCCCTAGACAACTGCAAAGTTCAAATCTATGGCTACTTGGAAGTGCATTTGGGAACAATCAGGGGCCTCTGACCTCTGACTTGTGACCCCCAAGGCCTCCCTCTCTGCCCCAGAATCTGGGCTTGAGTCCTTGGAGCCAAAGAGGGGGAAACAAAAATGTTGTTGTAAGGCCTGTTTCTGAGAAGAAATAAATTTAAAATACAATCACAAGTAAACTTTCCAAAAAGAAGTAATTGGGATAATTGGTTTCAGTCTGAGAAATAAACAAACAACAAAGCGAGCCCTTTAACCTCCCATTTGGGGCTGTAGAGGGGGCCTGCGTTTGTATTTTCCTGATGCTCTTTATGACCCGCAGGCTGGCCTCTCTCTGTGTCAGGACCAGGGCGGCACAAAGCCTCGGTAATAACAGAGCAGTTTCGGAAATGAGGGTCTAGAATGGAATTTCCTCAACACGCCCTTCTCGCTGCCCCCCGCCCCCCCCCTCCCAGTGACGGCCCGGGCCCAGCGCTGGCCTGGCAGGAGCTTCAGAACAAAGGGGCCGTTTTTCTGAGCTTTCCCCGGAGCCCAGCCAGTCTCCCTGGTACAAAAACTCAATAAAAGCGACTCTCATGTTCCCTGGCCCACTTGAAGGCTGTCAGAGAAAGTAAATCAAAGGCTGCCTATTTCTGGCGTTTACTGTGCATACATGTCCGTGTGTGTCTGCGTGTGTCTGCATGTGTCTGTGGGGGGAAGGAGCAGGAACGAGGAAGGTAGCAGGCCTGGCCCTCAGAGCGCTACTGTCCCTCAGCAATGTCAAAGCTCATCCCCGCACAGTGGTGGTATCGACTTAATTCAAGACAGCTATCCAGTCATTTTGCAAATGAGGATGACAGGCCTTCAGAGCTCAGATGTGAACTGTTCAGTGTCTCCTTCCTTTGACAAGATAGGAGACCGCCACACCCCTATGGTGGTCCCTTGTCTCAGAAGATGGCTGCCGTGGACTCTTCCCTCCTCCTTTGCACGCTCCCCTCCCTCAGTGGAGAGGCCGAGTGTGCTTCTTTTCCTCCTCGAGCCCAGCTAGCTTCCAAGAAGACAGGCAGTTTCTCTTTCTTCTCCCTTTTGTCCCAGCGGGCGTGCTGCAAGGAAGTCCGAGAAGCCACATGCAAAGTCCAAACGGAAGACAACCGAGGCCCCAGGACCACCGCCGCAGCTGAGCACCAGCCGCCAGCGCCGCCAGCTGCTTGCGGAGGCCTCTCTGCTATAGAGCCTTGGATCACTGGTCTGCGGCAGCCGCTGCTTGGAGCAGATAAGAGCTGCTGGGCCCGCGCTTAGCTGTTGCGTTCCTGCAGCTTTTTTTTTTTTTTTTGCATTTTTCTGAAGTGAGAAACGGGTGACAGCGAGACAGACTCCCACATGCAGGGGACAGGGATCCACCCGACAGGGATCCACCCGGCATGCCCACCAGGAGACGATTCTCTGTCTCTGCCCGTCTGGGGTGTTGCCCCATTGCAACCGGAGCCATTCTAGCACCTGAGGCAGAGGCCATGGAGCCATCCTCAGCACCCAGGCCAACTTTGCTCCAATGGAGCCTTGGCTGTGGGAGGGGAAGAGAGAGATAGAGAGAGGAGAGAGAGGGAGAGAGAGAGAGAAAGAGAGAGATAGAGAGAGGAAAAGGGGAAGGGTGGAGAAACAGATGGGCGCTTCTCTTGTGTGCCCTGGCCGGGAATCAAACCTGGGACAACTACACGCTGGGCTGAAACCCTACCACTGAGCCAACTGGCCAGGGCCTCCTGCAGCTTCTTTCTTCTTGCACAGTCCTGTAAAGAAGATACGATTAGTACTATGCCCACTGTGTAGACAAGGGGAAGAGATGGAAGAGGTTAACCAAACCATGGAGGACCACACAGCTAGGGAGTGGAGAGGTCATGAGAGCACAGGGTATGTCCTGGCATTGGTGTAGATCCCAATTTGGCAGGAATCAGGGACATTAATTAGGAAGTTGTGTAATATTAAAATAGGAAGACAGATGGGTTGGGGTCGAAATAAGGAGGGACCTGCGTGCCAAGATATGAAGTTGACACTTTATTTAATAATGGCCATTTAAGCCCTAGCTGGATAGCTTGGTTGGTTAGAGCATCATCCCGATGTGCAAAGGTTGTGGGTTCAATCCCCAGTGAAATACCATGGGGTCATTGAAAACTGACCCCATGGGGGTCAGTTCTGTCTCTCTCTCTCTCTCTCTCTCCCTTCTTCTCTCTCTAAAATAAGAACTAAATACATTAAAAAAATAATAGTGACCATTGAAAAGTTTTGCATAGAAGTGACAAGATAAAAATAACAGATGGTTGATTGTAGGATAGTTTGAAGGGGCAAGAGGCTGTAAGCAGATGGTCCAGCCAAGAGACCGAGTTGTTCTGGAGGAGTGACGGGGTGGAGGGTGGCTGCCAAGGTGCCCGCAATGGGAACAGAGAGACGTCCGGACCTTTAAAAACCCCATTGTAGCCAGTGGTTCCAAAACATTCTAATCTGAGTGTCCTAAAGAAGAACGCTTTAGGGTAACCCCCGAAGAGATTGGTGAGGCAGAAAGACGTTCCCTTGGGGAGAGAAGTACATTTTTTACACTCGTATAGTGACTTGTGGAAATGGAACAGAATTGAGGAAGATGATTTTAGTTTTAGATATGCTGAAACTAAAGAGCTGACAAAGAACGAAGATGTGGAAATCATGGCCCTGACCTTGAGCCATTCATCATCCGCATTCTCCCTCTCTCTCTCTCTCTCTCACACTTATATATACAATGACATGTACATACACATGTGTACCCATGAGACACACTCAACCATACATATATGCTAGTGAGCAAGTAAAAGTAGTACATAGTAAATCACAATAAAATAATAAATCATAACAAAATAACAAGGAGAATTAACTGACAAAGCATCTGGTTCTGAGAACAAATGCTACATGGCCCCAGAGCACCCAAAGGAGTTACAGGAGAACCAGAGGAAGGACCCTCAGTAAGACACACTTGAGGACAAATGTCCCAAGGCGTGGAGGGACTGTGGGAAAAAAACAAAGATTATCATAGCCAGTACACATTCTTTGTGAAAATTCAGTTTTCACTGACCCCATGGTAGTTCATCTCATGAGTAGCCACAATTTATTCAACAGCCCCTGTAAGCTTTGCACGTTTATGAGGTTGACAGTCTTGGCTATACTAAAGAACGCTCAAAGGAAAGCCTCTGTACATAAATTCTTTTGCATGCATGTGATTGTTCTTTGAAGATACATTCCTAGAAATGGAATTAGTGGGCCGAAGGGTGATGATTTAAAAATATTCCTGATACTTGTGGCCAAAGAGCCTATTAAAAAAACTGCCAATTCCACAAGCCAGCCCCGAGTGGGCGGTGGCGCTGGCGGCGGCTGGGGCGCACAGTACGTAGCGCACGGCGATGGCCCCGTGGCTGCAGCTCTGCTCTGTCTTCTTCACTGTCAACGCCTGTCTAAACGGCTCGCAGCTGGCGGTGGCCGTGGGTGGCTCCAGCAGAGCGCGGGGCGCTGACACCTGTGGCTGGAGGTGTTTTTCAGGAATCCTCAGCAGAGAAGGAACTGCGAAGGGGGGGGAGTGGGGCCAGCTAGCAGAAATAGTGGGCTGCACAACATCACCTTCAGATATGACAACTGTACCACATACTTGAACCCCGTGGGGAAGCACGTGATTGCTGATGCCCAGAACATCACCATCAGCCAGTACGCTTGCCATGACCAAGTGGCAGTCATTGTTCTTTGGTCCCCAGGGACCCTCGGCATCGAATTCCTAAAAGGATTTCGGGTAATACTGGGGGAGCTGAAGTCAGAGGGAAGACAGTGCCAGCAACTGATTCTAAAGGACCCAAAGCAGCTCAACAGTAGCTTCAAAAGAACTGGAATGGAATCTCAACCTTTCCTGAAGTTTGAGACAGATTACTTTGTAAAGATTGTCCCTTTTCCTTCCATTAAAAATGAAAGCAATTATCACCCTTTCTTTTTCAGAACCCGAGCCTGTGACCTGTTGTTACAGCTGGACAACCTGGCCTGTAAACCCTTCTGGAAGCCTCGGAACCTGAATATCACCCAGCAGGGTTCAGATATGCAGGTGTCCTTTGACCACGCACCACACACCTTTGGCTTCCGTTTCTTCTATCTTCATTGCAAGCTCAAGCATGAGGGACCCTTCAAGAGAAAGACCTGTAAACAGGAGCAAAATACAGAAACAACCAGCTGCCTCCTTCAAAATGTATCTCCAGGGGATTATATAATTGAGTTGGTGGATGACACTAATATGACCAGAAAAGTGGTGCATTATGCCTTAAAGCCAGTGCATTCCCCGTGGGCTGGGCCCATCAGAGCTGTGGCCATCACGGTGCCACTGGTCGTCATATCGGCATTTGCAACCCTCTTCACCGTGATGTGCTGCAAGAAGCAACACGAAAATATATATTCACATTTAGATGAAGAGAGTTCTGAGTCCTCTACCTACACCACAACACTCCCCAGAGAGAGGCTCCGGCCTAAGGTCTTCCTTTGCTATTCCAGTAAAGATGGCCAGAATCACATGAACGTCGTCCAGTGTTTTGCCTACTTTCTCCAGGACTTCTGTGGCTGTGAGGTGGCTCTGGACCTGTGGGAAGACTTCAGCCTCTGCAGAGAAGGGCAGAGAGAATGGGTCATCCAGAAGATCCATGAGTCCCAGTTCATCACTGTGGTCTGTTCCAAAGGCATGAAGTATTTTGTGGACAAGAAGAACTACAAACACAAAGGAGGCCGAGGCTCAGGGAAAGGGGAGCTCTTTCTGGTGGCCGTGTCGGCCATCGCCGAAAAGCTCCGCCAGGCCAAGCAGAGCTCGTCGGCGTCGCTCAGCAAGTTCATTGCTGTCGACTTTGATTACTCCCGCGAGGGAGACGTTCCCCGTGTCCTGGACCTGAGCACCAAGTACAAGCTCATGGACAACCTGCCCCAGCTCTGCTCCCACCTGCACTCGCAAGACCACAGCCCCCAGGGCCGCCCCCCGGACACGGCGGCCGGAGGAACTACTTCCGGAGCAAGTCGGCGCTCCCTGTACGTCGCCATTTGCAACATGCACCAGTTTATCCACGAGGAGCCGGACTGGGTTGAGAGGCAGTTCGTCCCCTTCTGCCCTCCCCCACCCCGCCGGGAGCCAGTCCTGGAGAAGTTTGGCTCCGGCTTGGTTCTCAATGACGTCCTGGGCAAGCCAGGGCCTGAGAGTGACTTCTGCCTCAAGGCCGAGGCCGCAGGACCGCCGGCCGCTTGCCCTCGGAGGGAGCACCGCTCAGCCCCGACGAGGACGCGGAGTCCGGGCCCAGGGCCGCTGCCCTGCAGCCCCTGCGGCATGCGGTGAAAGCTGGCAGCACCTCGGGCATGCCGCGGGACTCGGGCATCTACGACTCCTCCGTGCCCTCCTCCGAGCTGTCTGCCCCTGATGGACGCGCTCTCGGCAGACCAGACAGAAACGGCCTCGCTGAGCGGCAGCGTGTCATCCTCCTCAGGCCTGGGTGAGCAGGATCCTCCTGCGCTTCCATCCACGCTCCTCACCTCTGGGGTGTATAAAGCAGAACCTGGTTGCTGCAGCTACACTGGTGAACTCCACGCGGTCGCCCCTTTGTAGCGAAATGGAAGAGTCTAAGCATTGCCACTTGAGCTGCTGCCTCTCTCTGGTTCCCCAGCTCATCTCTCTGGGTGTGTAGCCCACTGGCAGCTGAGATCTCCTACGAAGATGTTTGGAGTGAAATTCGTGCCAGTACTTGTTCTCCTAGCCCCTAACCTCTAAAATATCCTGTTAAAGACGCCAATTTTCTAAAACCATATGGAGCTCTGAAAGGCATGTCCATAAGATCTGACAGCAGCTTGCCATGTTAGGTCAGCCCTTGGATTAGAGCCAGTACTGGGGGGTAGGGAGGCAACATGTAAAGAGAAACAGGAAAATACCTGCACTGGTCGTTCAGACTTAATTTAACTCTGCAAACTTTGCCTATTCACTGTTGTTGGCTACTTTGATTTGAAATGCAGTGTAGAAAAAGCACTTCTAATGCTGTTACAACCACAGAAATCAAGTATCAGTCTATCTGGAATCCATGCCATTACAGATGATATTTCTGTCCTTTTTTGGTGGGGAACTTACGATGCCATGGGTATTAAAAAGGTCAAGAAGGTGACTATATATAATCACCTGTCATAAAACTAGTCTTCGTGCCCTGGCCGGTTGGCTCAGCGGTAGAGCGTCGGCCTAGCGTGCGGAGGACCCGGGTTCGATTCCCGGCCAGGGCACACAGGAGAAGCGCCCATTTGCTTCTCCACCCCTCCGCCGCGCTTTCCTCTCTGCCTCTCTCTTCCCCTCCCGCAGCCAAGGCTCCATTGGAGCAAGGATGGCCCGGGCGCTGGGGATGGCTCCTTGGCCTCTGCCTCAGGCGCTAGAGTGGCTCTGGTCTCAACATGGCGACGCCCAGGATGGGCAGAGCATCGTCCCCTGGTGGGCAGAGCGTCGCCCCTGGTGGGCGTGCCGGGTGGATCCCGGTTGGGCACATGCGGGAGTCTGTCTGACTGTCTCTCCCTGTTTCCAGCTTCAGAAAAATGAAAAAAAAAAAAAAAAAAAACCAAACAAAAAAAAACTAGTCTTCGTGTATTAGTAGGTAGCATGGCCCGCTGAGGTGGGGGTAGCAGGGCCAGGATGACCACCTAAACTATTCTTTTGGAGGTAGGTTGGTCAGCATGCAAAGACAACAGAGCTCAACACCCAGGACCACCTCTTGGTCTGAATAGACATCATGCACAGGCCAGATCTGCCCGCCAAACTTTCCTGGGCTACATTTACTGTGCCATATCTCAGATGTTGCTGCCTGGAATTTTATTTTTAAGAGACTGGTACACAACTGGGCTGTAGTACTGGAAGTTGCAGTTCATGTGTCATTTGGCCTCTGGTCTAAAGTTTTGTCTAGAATATTTGGGGGCAGAATCCATTGTAATATGGCAGTGTGTGGAGGTGGTGGCCAATCTACTGAACTGATTTTGACTAATGACAAACCTCTTTTTAAGAAGGTGAAAAGGAGGGAAATGTCCCAAAGATGAATGTGCTCTTCAAATACTGTCTAAAGAAGACATGGGACCTGAAATCATGAAATTCTTGAATCTTCATGTATCCCTCCTCACAGCCCAGTCTGTGCGTCACCTTTCACTCTGTGTTTCTGTTGTACTTACCCAGTGAAAGATTTGTCTCTTGTGCCCCATCCTACCAAAAACAGTTATTTAGAGTTTAGGAGGAAAGAATTTCTTTAAAAAGAAAAAGTAAATGTTCTGTTTTTATGGAAAAAAAAAACCAAACAACTGCCAATTCATGCTTCGTCCAGCAGTAAAGGGGCCCATCCCACTTGTTACAACGGGTGAAAAGTGGACAAAAAGCTGCATATGCTGTAGAACTTCTTTGTAAATTATGTGAAAATAGATGAGAACATAACCCAATATGTTAACATAGTGCCCTAACTGGGTGTTTGAGGGTTACGGGTGATCTCATTGTCTTCTTTATACTTTTGTATATTTTATACATTTCCTAAATCAGGGGTCCCCAACCTTTTTACACAGGGGGCCAGTTCACTGTCCCTCAGACCACTGGAGGGCCGGACTATAAAAAAACTATGAACAAATCCCTATGCACACTGCACATATTTTATTTTAAAGTAAAAAAACAAAACAGGAACAAATACAATATTTAAAATAAAGAACAAGTAAATTTAAATCAACAAACTGACCAGTATTTCAATGGGAACTATGCTCCTCTCACCACCAATGAAAGAGGTGCCCCTTCCGGAAGTGCGGTGGGGGCCGGATAAATGGCCTCAGGGGGCCGCATGCGGCCCGCGGGCTGTAGTTTGGGGACTCCTGTCCTAAATAGTATGTGTATTACTTTTCAAATTAAAAAAAAAAAGATTTATTTATTTTATTTTATTTATTTTTTTTTTTTAAAAGATTTTATTTATTAATTTTTAGAGAAGAGAGAGAGAGAAGTAGGGAAGGAGCAGGAAGCATCAACTCCCATATGTGCCTTGACCAAGAAAGCCCAGGGTTTTGAACCAGCGACCTCAGCATTCCAGGTTGACGGTTTATCCACTGCGCCACCACAGGTCAGGCCCAGATTTATTGATTTTAGAGAGAGGAGACACAGAGAGAGAGAGAAGGCGGGAGGGGCGAGGAGTGGGAAGCATCAACTCAAGAGTTGTTTCTTGTGTACACCTTGACTGGGCCAGCCTGGGGTTTCGAACCAGTGACCTCAGCGTTCCACGTCAAAGGTTTATCCACTGCGCCACCATAGGCCAAGCTATGTGTATTACTTAAAAAAAAATTCTTTGAGCAGGAAAATATGGCAGGAGAAGTGCTTTGCTCAAGTTAAACTGTGCTGTTGTTCCAGGTCTGTGATGGACACTCATCCCGGACTCGCCCCACGCCCTGCTGGGCCTCAGCTCGCTCACCTGGGAACTGCAGCTGCTTCTCAGTGCCCGAGCTCATTACAATTACCAGGGACTTTAAAACATACCCCCCCCCCCCCAGTCCCACTCTACACTAATGGAATTCGCATTGGGAGGCATGGATGGAGCCTGGAAACGAGTGTTTTAAAAAGTGACCCGTGTGCCCTAAGGTGCAGTTTGGATGAGCCCCTGAACCAAAGGACCTAAGGGAGGCGGTAGGGCCAGTAGTCAGGACCACCATCTCAGCCGCCTGGCCTGTGCAGGTTCGCATTGGATTCAGACAGTTGGTAAGAAATCAATGGAACCAAGAACTGGTGGGCCATTTTCCTTTAATCCTAGCTCGCATCCGGCGGGCGAGAAAATACACACAGCAGGAAAACACTTCCCTTTCTATTCAAGGCTCCCAAAGCCACTGGTCATTCGAGTTTCCTAGAATCAAAGGCTTCCACCTCACCAGTCTTATTCACCTGTTCCCCATCTCCTTCTCCTCCAGAAACTGGCTTCTCCTTCCCCCATTCTGCCATTTTGGCTGCCTCCTCCCCTCCACGTGGCCTCTCTCTCTCCTGCTGCCTCATGGGCCCTGCTTTCTTCAAGAACGTGGCCACTCTCCCTAAAATGGCCTCCTAGCTCCTCCTTTTAAAAACTTTTGGTGTGAAAGCCCTCCCTCAACACACATTAGTATAACCAAGCCCCTTCCCAAGCAAGAAGGGCATTTAGCTGTGTCACGGGACAGCATCACCACGTGAGAGCAGTGTTCATCTTTAACAGAATGAGCAAAATATAGTTTATCTGCCCGCCAGAGGCACTGAATGCCACGCTGCAGACTTTACCCCAGGGTGGAGGGGAGCTGCGGTGCTCTGGGGCGGGAGGGAGCAGGAGGAACACCTATCCGTGTATGCGGCCCCCTAGCCGCAGGCAGAAGGTGATCTGATTCACATCCCCCAACGTCTACAGTGAGTCAGAGCCAAACGGGAGCCTGCCTCTCACTGGGCAGCCACTTCCTCCGCGATTCCACGCTGAGACAGCAGGATGGTGACCCCGGCAGCAGTGGCTGGCTCTGGCCCGCCCTTCCCGTGTTGGGGCAGCAAAACCGGTGGTCCCCTTTCTGGGAGTCTGTGGTTGAGGAGAGGGGCGTGGATGTGGGGCAGGAGAGAGGAGGCTGAGGCCTGCCCCTGGGCCAGCGGGAAGCTGCCACCTCACCCTGGCGGGCTCCCAGCCTCCACAGAAGCCTGGAGATCAGGGCAATTGAATCCTTTGCTCCTCTGCTCTGGCTGTTTCTGTGGGAGGGGGTTGGGCCGCGGCTGGTTCCCTCAGCAACGGGCCTGGCCAGGCTCCACCGGAGGAAGGCCCCAGCGGGGAGCAGCAGTGGGGGAGGGAGGGGCCGCCTCTCCAGGGCCTGCCCTCCTCAGAGGTGGTGGGCACCGGGCACCCCAGAGCCCCGGGTTCCAGAGGGAGGAGGAGCTCTGAAGGTCCTCAGCCCCTCCCTGAAAGGAGGACGAGGCCAGAGAGGGGCCTGTGGACACAAGGGAGCTCATTGTTCACGGGCTGCAAGGGGAGGAGGTGTTAGAAAGAGGACGGTGACTGTCCCTTTGACGGAGGAGGAGACCAGCCCTGGACACTCCTGCTTGGCTGCCCGGCCTGGCTCTCTGCCCAAGTCCTCACGCTTGGCACTTTCTGACCGGCCTGTCAAAACAGCGAGGGGCTCTTGTTAGCATTTCTGTTTCCTGGGATTCTCAAAGTCTTCTCCCTCCAAAGTCCCCTCCTCTGCAGGACTGTCATCCGCGACCGCTCTGTCTTATGTCCCTATTTGGCCTTGGTGTGTGCTCCTCCTGCTTCGTTCAGGCCTTGTACTGCATCTGTCCCCAGGGCCTTTCTTCTTCCCACTTAGCTTTCCCCTCTCCTCTCTCTCTCTCCCTCTCTCTGTCTTTCTCTCTCTCTCTCTCTCTCTCTCTCTCTCTCTCTCTCTCTCACACACACACACACACACACAGAGCAAAAACACAGGGAAGTTTCTGATCCTCTTTTCTACCAGGATAATGGGAGTTCAGATGGCCTTGCAGGGGCCCGTAAAAGCACCCAGGTTAAAGACATCAGCGAACTTTGTGAAGGAGACACAGGAACTAGAAAGGTTCCATCACCAGTCACTCTTAGATCTCCTGGTCCTACTCGGGGTGGTGAACACACAACACAAGATACAGATGATGTATATATTATAAAATGGTATACCAGAAATCTGTGTAATTTTATCACCCCAATAAAAATTAAAAAAAAAAAAAATCCCTTGGCCTGACCCGTGGTGGCGCAGTGGATAAAGCATCGACTGGAACGCTGAGATCGCCGGTTCAAAACCCTGCACTTGTCTGGTCAAGGCACATTAGGGAGTTGATGCTTTCTGCTTCTCCCTCCTTTCTCTCTCTCACTCTCACTCTCTCTCCTTTCTAAAATGAATAAAAAATAAAAAAAATAGAACCCTTGGTATTTAAAGTTGTGAGAGCTTCCAGATCTAGATTTTATAGTGACCACTTTTCCCAACCCTACTCCCCAAGGAGTAATCATGTGATTTAATTAAGTCCCTAAAAATAAAATAAATATCTTCTGGAGGGATAACTTGCTGTTTTCAGTAATTCTCATAATGCCATTTCTGTAGGCATCATTGATCCAGCCTGGTAAACGTCATGGCACTGAGTGTCACACTGAAGAGACTCGGTCACCCATTTCAGGTGGTGCCTCATTCTTGTGGCCTGCATCACCAAACAGGGAGGAACATACCCAGGGTCATGTAGAAGAGAGCATGGACACCCATGTGTCCCCACTCCTCAGACCTGCTCCCTTCCCCCCGCATAAATAGCAACTCTCCAGTTCACTCGCTGCAGGGAGGAATGGGACGCTGGACCAGTCTCTCCAGTTCACTCGTTGCAGGGAGGAATGGGACGCTGGACCAGTCTCTCCAGTTCACTCGTTGCAGGGAGGAATGGGACGCTGGACCAGTCTCTCCAGTTCACTCGCTGCAGGGAGGAATGGGACCCTGGACCAGTGTCTCCAGTTCACTCGTTGCAGGGAGGAATGGGACCCTGGACCAGTGTCTCCAGTTCACTCGTTGCAGGGAGGAATGGGACGCTGGACCAGTGTCTCCAGTTCACTCGTTGCAGGGAGGAATGGGACGCTGGACCAGTGTCTCCAGTTCACTCGTTGCAGGGAGGAATGGGACGCTGGACCAGTGTCTCCAGTTCACTCGTTGCAGGGAGGAATGGGACGCTGGACCAGTCTCTCCAGTTCACTCGTTGCAGGGAGGAATGGGACGCTGGACCAGTGTCTTTCTTACAACAGCAAAGCTGTCCTCAGACCACCCAGATGCCCATGAAGCACTAGCTTCCCCAGGCTTCACTTTCAACTTCTGAAAAGTAGCGTTGTGTGGGTTAAGAGGATTCATCCGTGTTCAGTGTTTAGCACACACCAGGTGCACAGTAATAAAAATAATACTTTGACCTAGTTGTCTTGGGAATGTGCCTGTGTAATTACCATGGCTCACAATAAATTAGTGCACAAGGATTATTAACCTTGATTTACAGATATAGACATGGGAGCTCAGGCAGTTTCCATAGTTTGCCCAGGATCACTTAGCCAGTTGGATGGCACCATCTGGATTTGAACTCAAGCGCTCAGCAACACACACGCCCTTTCCAAAGCATGGACTGCCTCTGCTGCCTCCTGACAGTATTATAATTGCTTTGCCTAACCTGGGTCCCTGGAGGTTTGTACTATGGAGACAAGTCCATTATGTGAGTGCATTTCAAAACTGCTGGAGGCGTCCTTCAGTGGATGGCTTTTAATGCCTATTAAGCAGGTGGGGAAAGAAGAAGATCAATGAATAGTGATGCTGTTGTTCTTGTGTAGGTCTTGCCGTCTGACCATACGGCTCAGGTTCCAGACAAGGCTGGAGTTGAAAGGCCTTTGAAGACAACTTCACACAAAGACGGAGGAGGTGGGACTGTGTGCTGGTGTGATTTTAGGGGGAGGGGTTCCTTCCTGTGTGTATCCTCCAGACCCAGAAGGTCTAATATAAAATATGCCTGAAGAGCCTGAAACCAGGTGGTGGCACAGTGGATAGAACATTGGACTGGGACGCGGAGGACCCAGGTTCAAAACCCCAAGGTTGCCAGCTTGAGCGTGGGCTCATCGGGTTTGAGCAAGGCTCATCAGCTTTAGCCCAGGTCACTGGCTCGATCAAGGGGTTACTTGGTCTGCTGGAGCCCCATGGTCAAGGCAAATATGAGAAAGCAATCAATGAACAACTAAGGTGCCGCAACGAAGAACTGATGCTTCTCATCTCTCTCCCTTCCTGTCTGTCCCCATCTGTCCCTCTCTCTGTCTCTATCACTAAAATAAAATAAAATGTGCCTGAAGAGCCAACATTAACCCTTTAAGCCAGGGGTCTCAAACTCAACTCAGCATGTGGGCTGCAGAGCAAGATCACAGCCGTTCAGCTGGCCGCACTAGGTCTACAAAAGGCAACTGTTACGCAACACTTTTCTCACTGCAGTTGAAAACAAAAAAAAATCAGTACAACAAGCACAATCGTACATGCAGTTTACTCAGTGTCACAAAACGACCAGAAACTGTAGTTCGCATCACAACTGCTGTTAACTAAGCTAATATCTAGCTAGGATGCTAGAGAAATGAAAAATACAAGTAGGCCCCTAGGCTTACTTAATTTTATCCAAAATATTTTGAACTTTGTGGATTAGTCTGTGGGCCGCACAAAATTGTTTGGTGGGCCGCATGCGGCCTGCGGGCCGTGAGTTTGAGACCCCTGGTTTAAGCAGTGAGTTTTTTTCATGCTTGTTGACCCCAGGAGTGAATTTTTCAAAAAATGAAATTAGTTCCAGTTCTATTAACTTAAAATCATGTTTGTTTGATAATCAATTTACAGAAACAAGAAGAATGTACATTTGCCTTTTTTTAATGTTGCCTTACACATTTTAAAAACAAATCAGTTGTACTCTGGATGGTCAGGAGGTACAAGGACATACATGAACGTTCGTACTACTCAAAGGGTTAAAGAATCATTCTCTGAAGTCTTTACTCATCTAGAACTGCCTTTCAAATGAATATGCTTACCAGAATGATGGGGCCATTTTCCTGGAAAGCAATTAAAGCATTGTCTAAAGCAGTGGTCCCCCACCCCCAGGGCCGCGGACCAGTACAGGTCTGTGGGCCATTTGGTACTGGTCTGCAGAGAAAGAATAAATAACTTACATTATTTCCATTTTATTTATATTTAAGTCTGAACGATGTTTTATTTTTAAAAAATTACCAGATTCCCTCTGTTCCATCCGTCTGACTCACTCTTGACGCTTGTCTCGGTCACGTGATACATTTATCCGTCCCACCCTAAAGGCCGGTCCGTGAAAATATTTTCTGACATTAAACTGGTCCGTGGCCCAAAAAAGGATGGGGACCACTGGTCTAAAGTTTAGGGCTGGAGAGGAATTGGTGGTGGTGGTTGTGGGGACTGCTAGAAAACACAGTGAGGGAGAGAATGAGGTAACAAAGGAAAGAGGACCTCATGTCTTCCCAAGGCATCTTGGGAAATAGCTTTGATTTGGTATTTGTTTTATGATCTCTTCCTGCTCCTCTCGGTTAATTTTTGACAAAGAATGGAAAAGAGGGACGATGGAGAAGGGGGGGGGGGGGTAGTGGGTAGATAAGAGGGAAATTGTATTTACCTCCAACCCGTGTGCACATCTATGCCTCATCAAACACACACACACACCCCAACACATACACTGCACCACAATGCGCACACCCCACACGTCACCACACACTTCCCCCCACCCTCCATACCCCCAAAGCACTTTTAGAGTAACAGTGCCACCTTGTGGCTACTTTGTGCAAAGACAACCCCTCAATCTTAACAAAATGAACACAAGTTGTGCTATTCTGCACTTACTCAGTCCCTCTTCTCCCTCCGGTTCTTTTCCGAGAAATTGAGCAAAACCATAAATGTACTTTCTGAGAAGAGCCCGACGGCATTCCCGGTGGCACTTGGGAGAGAAACTACTCAGAACACAGCTTCCAGACAAGTCCCTGCTGTCTTCCTACCTACCTTGGACCATGCTTATTTGGGAAAGAACCAGTAAGCAGAGGACAGTGAAGAAACATCTTGGTTTTAGGAACAGATTCCAGGCCCTGTGCCTTTTTTTCCTGCAAATTCCCAGAATAGCAGAGAACTGCCTAGCATCATTAATCATCAGTTTCTGCTCCTCTGACCCAAGCTTGGTCTCCCCAGTAACAGCCCATCTCACTTTGCTGCAATGCAAAGAAATGCCATCCATTCCCATCACGGAGTCCCCAGGCCTGTACAAGGAGCTCTTTCCATTGTTGGTGACGTTGGGGTCAAAGAAAACACATGCATGGGGCTTTCTGTGCCTCCCGGGAATCCACGGAGCCCAGGTCACAGGTGATCATTATCTCCCTAAATCAACGAGATCCGGTCTGTAACTGACATAACTCTACATGCCTGATGTATCATACGTGTTTTGTGATAGCAGCTGGGTAACTTACCATGTATGGAACGACATGCATGTAAACATCTAGAAGCTATGATTGGGGGGTGACACATTTTTAGGTGTTTTTGGGATTTAAAAAACACTCATTACAAGACATCAGTTTCCAACTGTGAGATTTTTTTTTTTTAATTTATGGATAAGTTCAAGGAGTTCTTTCCAAACGCTAACTCGTGAAGCATCACAAAATCACCGGGAAATGACTGGCTGGCCATTAATCTGAGTAATGTGGCATTAGAGCCAGGACAAGGAACAAGCAGTTCTTTGAAGCGCCCCCTCTCCGAGTCTGCAGTTAAAACTCCCCCATAAACAACCTGGCTTTGCACCGTACATTCTAGGTCAGGGAGACTGCTTATTTGCCCCAAGATGGAGAAGGAATAAAGTTCTGAGAAATAGTTCTGGATTAGTCAGTGAGCAGGACAACAGGGGAAAGAGTTGGGAGGCTCGCATCACCCCCTCTCCTCCTCCCCAGCGTTTGAGGAAGGCTGGATTCAGGTGGACCTAAGCCTCAAGAGAGTCTTCAGAGGAAGGAGGCAGATAGGAGAGCTGAAAGGAACACCAGGTGGGCTGGGGGGGGATCTACTTCCTGCCTTTCCAGCTTGATTGGCTACCCGTGTTTCTTGGCCCCTCCCCCCATCTCCAAGGAGCTTCCCTGCGAGCTCAGAGAACCAGATTTGGGGAAAAGAGTTCTCAGTAGCTATAGCTGGTTCTGAACACCTTCAAGCAATACAAAACCCCCGAATCAGCACCACTCTAAAGGAGGGTGCCTCACCTCCCTCAGAAAGGTAAGACAAGCAGATGGTACCCAGAACCTCCCAGATGATCCTAGTCCCAAATCTGTCCTGTTGTCAGATCTGGTAGTGGGTTTCCAGGACTGGACCTGGCCCGTCACTGTCTCTGCGTCACAGCATGAACTGTTGCCCACACAGCCCCCGAGCACACCAGATTTCTCACTGTCCAACCGGTATTGTGGCTTTGAGGTCCCCAGTGGAAGAGTCCACAGAAACCATGGTCCCTTGGGTCAGCACTGAGGTTACAATGACCATCACACCTGCCGACACCAGCTCAGCCATGGGTGTGCACAAAAAGAAGGCGCTGCAGGACTTAAGAAAAATCACACACAAGACACAATGGGTACGGGGATTCCCAGCCTCTAGGACTGAGAGCCCAGATCTCTGCAGCCTCATTGTATTTATTCGAGTCTTTGCTCATCAAGCAAATTTGCAGAGCCTGGGTGAAATTAGTCTACAATGGATTCAGGTGCAGAGAAAGAAGACCAACCAATGCCCCCCAGGCATGTAGGAAAATGGCTGTAGGGATCAGCTGCTTCCTATAAACAATCTTAGTAGGGCTTGCCTGCGTTCTGCCCCCACAGGACTTGGCGTTCCCAAGTCCACACCCAAGACTTGTCTCAAGGCTGTAATTTAATCTCTCAGGCATTTTCCTACAACACTCTCAGCATCCTGTCGCTCACTGTCCCTGGAACCCTGATTCCCCGCTCTCTTTTCCCTTCGAAGGGTGACTGGCTCCGTCTAGGCAATGTTTGGGACAGCCCCAAGTTTAGGACAAGCATGCTTTCCCTCTACAAAGCTTGGATTTTGCAACTTTAGACTCTTTCAACCCTTTGATTGTATGGGGAGAAAACAGTAGCCAGGGGTGTATCAGACAAGTCTGTTAGGCTGCCCGTAACATACGAGATGGGACTAATGCTAGGCTAAACTGTCTGGGGAGTCTCCCTCTCTGCACTGTTGACATTTGGGGCCAGATAATGCTTGGTGGTGGGGCTGTCCTGTGCATTGCAGGATGTTTTGCGACACCCCTGGCTTCTAACTCCCACATCAGCAATTCTCAACGCGGGGCAATACTCCTCGGAAGACGTTTGGCCATGTCTGGAGACGTTTTTGGACGTCAAAATTTAGGGTGATGCTACTGGCATGGAGTAGGCGGAGGCCAGGGGTACCCTGCTGCTAAAATACCCCCCAGTTCCCAGGACAGCTTCCCACTACCAAGAATGACCCACTCCCTGGCCTGACCTGTGGTGGCGCAGTGGATAAAGCGTCGACCTGGAAATGCTGAGGTCGCCGGTTCGAAACTCTGGGCTTCCCTGGTCAAGGCACATCAACTCCCATATGTATGGGAGTTGATGCTTCCAGCTCCTCCCCCCTTCTCTCTTCTCTGTCTCTCTCTCTCCTCTCTAAAAAAGAAAAAAAAAAAAAAAAAAAGAATGACCCGCTCCCCAATTTCAGTAGCTGGAGGTTGAGAAACCGTGGTTGAAAGAAATCCAACTGGACGTTGAAGTTGATCCAACAGGACGGGAGGAGAGTGACATCCCCCAAGTACAGAATGCATATGCTATTGTCTCTGCAAACCCTGGCTCCATGCCGATCAAGCCAGAAATAGTTTGTTTTAACTGATAAGTCCTGGATGAGCCAGCTCATTGGAGGTACTTCCTGGCAAAGGACCCAGAGGGGGCATGGGGCTGGAGAGAGGGCACACGCATGGTTCTAAGGATGGCCAGGAAGCACGGGAGGCAGATAACACACGCGGAAACCACCGACTGGGCAAAGGATCTGCAAATACCCACAGCCACGCAATGCGGCTGCATCTGGCAACGTGAACGCTGGTGTCAAGGCCGGAAACAAACAAAACAGACGCTGAAAAGGGGTGCGGACTTGGCCCACCCACCCGGGGCAGTGGGCGGGGTTGTCTCTACACGCGGCATCATTTGCTGTTTGAGATTCTATGTTCTTTTTATTTTTTAGTGCTCAACATCTGTGAAACACTCTTATCTGAAAGGACATTCGAAGTATCATCCACTCATACATTTGAGTAAAAGCAGGCCTCGATTATGAAAAACAAAGAACAAAGAGAGGGAATAAAGGAGAGTGTGTGCGTTTAGGCACGAATCCGCTGCCAGCGGGCGGCCGCTGGGCACTAATGGCTGGACATTTTGTTTGGTAAGTACAGTTAGCTGGTGAGAAACAAGCAGATGTGGGCTGTCACCAATTAGAGGAGCTCGGGGCCCTCCCCCCATCCTCTCCCCACAACAATGGGTGGGTACCGGTTGGGGGGGAAGGTCAGATACATCAAAAGCTAAAGACTGGAGAAGTTCATCAAATCACTGAGCGCTCAGCTGCGTGGTACACCGGGAATAATGTTGTTTTCAAACTTTTTTCACCATCCACTATGTTTTTTTAAAAAAATTATTGATTGATTTTAGAGAGACAGAAAGGAAGGGAGAGAAAAAGAGAGGGAGTGAAAGGGGAGGGATCGTTTGTTGTTCCACTTAGCTGTCCATTTGTTGGCTGTTTTCCACATGTACCCTGACTAGGGATCGAACCCACAACCTTGGTGTATGGGGACGACGCTCTTACCAACTGAGCTACCTGGCTGGGGCCTCACTGTCCACTATCTTGCATTTTTTTTTCCAAACTGCATTTTAAAGAACTAAGAGTAGCCCTGGCAGGGTAGCTCAGTTGGTTAGAGTTGATGCTTCCTGCTCCTCCCCCTCTTTTCTCTCTCCTCTCTAAAAATGAATAAAATCTAAAATAAAAAAAACCATTCTGGATTTTCTTAGCTCCTTGGGTGACATCCCCCCCCCCCCAAAGCATGCAGTAGAGGTGGGATGGTTGGTGAGCGAGTGTGATGTGAGTACTCCTGTGGTTGCGCCGACACCCCTCGTGAAAGTTGTCATGTGGAAATCAATTTACCCATCACAATGGGCAGATCAGGGGCAATTCTAGCCCATCAGGACCGGTGACTGTGACAGTGTCCCAGACGGGAAGCTCACCTTTCTACCACTCCCGACCCCACCCCCACCGCCACCCCCAGCACAGGAACGCCTGGTTTCTCTCATCGCTGCACACGCCAGCGCAGGGCCGGCCAAGGTGAGGTCATGAAAGCCACGCGCTGGAGCCAGGCTGCGGGGGGCCACATCCAGGCTTCACGGACAGCTTCCTCTGTGGCCTCAGGCCAGCGGCCAGCTTCAGCTTCCTCCTGTGACAGGCACAGGACAGCACTTCCCTCTCAAAGGCCCGATAAGCAAAGCAGTTAGTATGACGCCAGGCTCACCAAAGGTGTACCCACTGTTAGTATTGGGGTTCAGGGTCTTGCTTGCATTGTAGCTTCTGTCTGGCCAATGCACGGGGAAGGTGTGGGGGCAGATAGGGTTGAAATGTGTAGGATATAACGTCTCCCACCGCTCCCCTGCCCCTAGCTCCCAGGGCAGAGTTGTTCCGGATATTCACAGGTGCCCAGTGGCTTGAAAAACCTCTCAAACCCACCACGTTCTTCTCGGGGAAATTATTCTCGGGGCCTCTGCCTTTTCTTGGAGGCTCACTTGAGGCATCGCCCTCTGCCGCAGGTGCTGTACAGGAGAAATCACGATAAAAATGTAGCGTGGGAACAATGTGAATACACTTAACATTATTGAACTATACACTTCAAATGGAAAAGATGGTACAGTCTTATGTATATTTTACCACAATTAAAAAAAATCATAAAAAATAAAAGTAGAGTGGGCAGGACCTAAGACCTTCAACCATGATTGACACTCAATTTAAAAATTTTTTTAATTTTTTTAATTTTTAATTTTATTTATTCATTTTTAGAGAGGAGAGAGAGACAGAGAGAGAGAAGGGGGGGAAGAGCTGGAAGCCTCAAATCCCATATGTGCCTTGACCAGGCAAGCCCAGGGTTTCGAACCAGCGACCTCAGCATTTCCAGGTTGATGCTTTATCCACTGCGCCACCACAGGTCAGGCGACACTCAATTTTAAGAGGAGTAAATCCTGGGTCACATCTCCTTCCTCTTCTTAATTAATTTTTACTTAGGGTCCCATCTTCTGGGAAGCCTTCTGCATTCCTTCTGTATTTCTGGCTGGATGTGGAAGTTTCAAAGTTCAGCTGGAACTGTAGGCTCTTTTGCTCCTGTGCCCTGACCCCTCCCAAGAGGGACCCCAGGTGGGCAGGAGGCAGGAGCCTCCCTCAGATGGTTCAGTGACACGTGGCCAAGCCCATGCTCAGGACTGTGGGTGCTTCTCATGGTGTCTCTATGCTGTCTGGACCAGGGTCGCGGGGGAGAGAGGACAGGAGGCGAGACAGGAGCAGCCACTGCAGGGACTGGCTCACAGCTTGGCTGCGCCTGACTGCCAACCAAAGGCCCCGGCAGCCTTTCCTTACGCGTTCCTCAGGTCCCCTGGCCCTCCTGCGGCTCCCCGTGCCTCCCTTGTCATGGCGGTAAATCACAGGCTGGATGAGTGGGCCCTGAGTGTGTGTAAGCTCCAGGTTGTAAAAACACAAAATTGCTCCATGGTGCATTCTACCCACACAGACTTGGCAATGTGCAAATTGGCTCCCCAGACCTGAGAGCCAAAGACAAACTCTAGCCTGTGCTGCCCTCTGCTGGTAGTCTCAGCTCATAGCCTCCCCAGGCCTCAGCCAGAGGGAAAATCCAAGGTCCGCCAGGCCTGGCAGGAAGGAGCAGGAGCAGGCCTAGGAGGCCTGCAGGAGAGCCAGCAGTCCTGAAAGGGGTACCTTGAATCTCCGCAGGTCCCCACACAGGTGCTCTGCTGGTCCCTCCCTGCTGGGGCCCGAGCGTTTCTCACTGGTTTGCCCCCTCCTCTGGGATGGTGCAGGCTGGCACTGTTAATAGCAAGCCATTTTCAGATTACCTGGACTGTGCTCTCTCCCCTTTTGGGCAAGGTGAGCTTCAACTGTCCCCGAGGTGGGCTCTGGCCCCTAGCCTCCCTGGGGGTGTGGCCTTCCCCTGCTTGTTCCTCCGGGGTGCACCCTGTCATTGGCCTGTCTTTCCGCCATTGCCACACGCCCCAAATTCCTTTCTAACATGGAGTTCTAGGTGTCCTGGCCACTTTCAGTCCCCATCTCTGCAAGGGTCTCTCTCAAGAGCTCCCTGTCTCCTGGCCACTCCCAGCTGACCCGACTTCCGGAACATGAACGCGGTGTGTCGTGCCCGTCTGACCTCCATCAAAGCCTGCCAATTGCCAAGAGGGCGATTACAAAACTTAGCATGCAATGCAGAGCCCGGCATGGTCTGGCTCTTACCACTGTATTCAGCTGGTCTTCCCTCGTCCCTACCGTGCTCACTAAACTGCCTTTGGTGTGAGTTGGCCGTCTACCCAGCTGGGCTTCTGCAGAGGGCAAGGGTGGGCCAGCTGACCCAGTGTGCTGCCCACCTGGCCTTTCCTGACAAACAGGCTTTGCTTGCCCGCTGGTGGCCATGCCACCACGTGCCTTGAAACCATATCCCTCCCAGGGCCACAACCAGGACAGGTGACACCAAAGTGTAAAATCTGGGTTTAAGAAACTTAATACCGGCCTGACCTGTGGTGGCGCAGTGGATAAAGCATTGACCTGGAATGCTGAGGTCACCGGTTCAAAACCCTGGTTTCCCTGGTCAAGGCACATATGAGAGTTGATGCTTCCTGCTCCTCCCTCCCCCTTCTCTCTCTCTCTCTCTCTCTCTCTCCTCTCTAAAAATTAATAAAAGTAGAAAAAAAAAAAAAGAAACTTAATACCTAGAATACCTAGTTAACAATAACGCATTCAAACGGGGGTATCAAATGGCGCCTGGCCTTGTTATTAGTGCCTACCAGCAAGCCTCATCTTGAGTGACACAGTCGATCTGAGGGCAAGGTTTTGGGCCATTGACCAACACTGCTGGTCAGTACTCGCTCATACGGACTTTGTCATTGGCAGCTCAGACAGACTGGCCTGTTAACTCTTCCTTTAACAGGGAGGCTAGAGGCCCTTACAGCTCAGTAGGGATTTTCCCCTCCCCTTTTTGTCAGGGTTGTAGGCTGCTCAGTCACCCAGCTGGTATGCAGAATGGCTGTGTGAGTGAGGGCAGACCCTCCAAGCAACGGTGACATCTGGTGAGTGGAGACCTGTGGTTTCTGGCTGGGAAACATTTTACGCGCAAACCAAAGCCAACCTGGGAGGGTTGTCTACAAACAGACAAAAGCAGAGTCATTCCAGGTGAAATAGAGGTGAGGAGCCCTACTTTCAGCCTTTCAGAGAGAAGCTGCTCTGGATAGTTTAAAAACCACCAGACTCCAGCCTGACCAGGCAGTGGCACAATGGATAGAGCGTTGGACTGGGATGTGGAGGACCCAGGTTTGAGACTCTTAAGGTCGCCAGCTTGAGCGCAGGCTCATCTGGTTTGAGCAAAGCTCACCAGCTTGGACTCAAGGTTGCTGGCTCGAGCAAGGGGTTACTCGGTCTGCTGAAGGCCTGAGGTCAAGGCACATATGAGAAAGCAATCAATGAACAACTAAGGTGTCCCAACGAAAAACTAATGATTGATGCTTCTCATCTCTCCCTGTTTCTGTCTGTCTGTTCCTATCTATCCCTCTCTCTGACTCTGTAAAAAATGAATAAATAAAATAAAAAAATAAAACCCACCAGACTCCGGTAGGAGGTCAACTGTTAGAACAGGAAATTGGAAAGGGAGACAAAGCCAGTTACCCAAACTGGGCACAGAGTAGGGGACAGTGAGGTCAGATGACAGCGTCAGCACCCGAGTCTGCCAGAAGGGGGAGACAGAGACACATGGAAGATAGTGTATAATAAAAATGACCACAGCCCTTAGGGAAGATGTCTTTTTTCATTTTTCTGAAGCTGGAAACAGGGAGAGACAGTCAGACAGACTCCCGCATGCGCCCGACCGGGATCCACCCGGCACGCCCACCAGGGGCGAAGCTCTGCCCACCAGGGGGCGATGCTCTGCCCATCCTGGGCGTCGCCATGTTGCGACCAGAGCCACTCTAGCGCCTGAGGCAGAGGCCACAGAGCCATCCCCAGTGCCCGGGCCATCTTTGCTCCAATGGAGCCTTGGCTGCGGGAGGGGAAGAGAGAGACAGAGAGGAAAGCGTGGCAGAGGGGTGGAGAAGCAAATGGGCGCTTCTCCTGTGTGCCCTGGCCGGGAATCGAACCCGGGTCCTCCGCACGCAAAAATATTTTTAAAAGGCCCTGGCCGGTTAGCTCAGTGGTAGAGCATCAGCCTGGCATGCAGGAGTCCCGGGTTCGATTCCTGGCCAGGGCATACAGGAGAAGCGCCCATCTGCTTCTCCACCCCTTCCCTTCTCCTTCCTCTCTGTCTCTCTCTTCCCCTCCCGCAGCCAAGGCTCCATTGGAGCAAAGATGGCCCGGGCGCTGAGGATGGCTCTGTGGCGTCTGCCCCAGGCGCTAGAATGGCTCTGGATTCAACAGAGCGACGCCCCAGATGGGCAGAAAATCGCCCCCTGGTGGGCATGCCGGGTGGATCCCGGTCGGGCGCATGCGGGAGTCTGTCTGACTGCCTCCTTGTTTCCAGCTTCGGAAAAATGCAAAAAAAAAAAAAAAAAAAAAAAAAAATTAAAAATATTTTAGACAGCGTTCCGTCAGAACTCTTGAGCATAATACAATATTACTAATTTTACGTTAACTACTTTGAAAATTCTTGGAATACGACCTGTGTCTTTCATAGAGGTGGTAAATTACTTTCTCTTTTAAAAATAATGTTTAAATATTTAAAAATATTTTTCATATACTTAGAATGAAATATTAAGCCACACTGTTCACATTCATATGCCATCACCACTGTTGGCTCTTTTTCCGCTTGGTGGAAAAACACCAAAATCAAGTTATTCAATTCAAGATGCCATTCCTTCTGTTTTCAGTGGAAGATGGTTGCTTGCAAACTTCAAATATTTGTATCTCTTAGACATGATTTTTTTTCTTTTCCTAAGTGAGAGGAGGGAAAATAGGCAGACTTCCACATGTGCCCCAACTAGGATCCACTTGGCAAAACCCCTCTAGGGCCGATGCTTGAATCAATTGAGCTATTTTTAGTGACTAAGCCTGATGCTCTCAGACCAGTCGAACTATCCTCAGTGCCTGGGGCCAATGTTCAAACAAATTGAGCCACTGGCAGGAGGGGAAGAAAGAGAAAAGGGGGAAAGGAAGGGGAAGAGAAGCAGATGGTAGCTTCTCTTGTGTGTCCTGACTGGGAATCGAACCCGGGATGTCCATACACCAGGCTGATGCTCTATCCACTGAGCTACCAGCCAGGTCCTTAGACACGATATTTAAAACCCCACCAAATATGAGCATTTAATGTCATCACTTTTGCATCTACTCAGCATTTATTACTCAACAATGACTGTGTACCTCTTCATTATTGGATACGAAGCAGCAGCATGGTGGAAAACATAACGGGGTTCTGTTCTGGGTTTGAGCCTTCCTGCCACTTGCCACTTGGGCTACCAGGGTCAGTTGACATCTTGGATTAGCCTAACAATTAGTTTATTCATCTCTGACTGCAAGGCAGAGTTAAATGAGACCCTGTGTATAAAACATTAGTTTGTAGCTTATAGAAAGTGACACGCCCTACCTCAAAGGCCTATTTGCCTCCCTTCTTTTGCACAAACATTTATGCCTTAAGCTCCCATAATATTGGTGAACCACTCATTTTACTAAAATAGTAGACACAAGCTGTCTTTCACCAAGTGAGTTTGGGTGGAATAGTGACCAGGACTCAGACTCCTCTTTAGGGAAGCCAAATTTTGTGTCTGTTGCTGAAATATTTTTCATGTTGTGAAATTGGAAACTAAAATAATGTACATTTATACAAATATCCTCATGTTCTGGGCATATTTTCTTTACTAATTTTATATATTATTCTGAGAACTCTGTCACATAATTCAGGAGAAAATATAGAAAAATATATGTTAGTTAGACCTGGATAAGATTCACAAAGTCAAACAAGGTCAACATGGATAAACGCACAAAAGTAATGTGTAATTTCCAGGTATTTGGCATCTGTTGACAATTAAAAGCAATGATAGTATATAAATACCAGGGGAAAATTCAAATAACAGGAAACCACAAAATTAACAGGCCTTTTGTTTAAAAAAAACCAACCAACACCCTTAAAAGTAAAAAAAGAAAATCAGATGTCATAGTGATATATTTTTTTTTGACAGAGAAAGAGACAGAGAGAGGGGCAGATAGAGAGAGACAGACAGGGAGAGAGATGAGAAGCATCAATTCTTCATTGGGGCTCCTTAGTTGTTCACTGACTGCTTTCTCATATGTGCCTTGACTGGGGGGCTACAGCAGAGCCAGTGACCCCTTGCTCAAGCCAGTGACCTTGGGCTCAAGTTGGTGAGCCTTGCTCAAACCAGATGAGCCCACACTCAGGCTGACGACATCAGGGTTTCGAACCCGGGTCCTCTGCATCCCAGTCCGATGCCCTATCCACTGCGCCATGGCCTGGTCAGGCCCAAAGTAATATTTAAACTTGTGTCGATTTTGTGTCAATATATCAATATCTGAGCTGTGGCTACATGATTGACCTTTAATGAGTCTGACAAGTCAAAAGACTGGTTTGTGATGAGACCACCACATTGTTGCTTCACGTGCGAGTCAGACACATGAAAATAAACACTGGAGACTGAAGATGTGGGAAGTCGGAGGGGCTTTTCCATCAGTCTTCTCTACAGACTGCCTTTCCTAAGGGTGTGCTGCCCCTCTATTCATTTAACCCATTCATCTCTAGACAGATAACACTTTGATGATTTGTATGCATATGATCACATCTATTGATAGTTGATTTTTCTTAAATTAGGAAACATCTAACTTATAACTACTACTTTAAAATTTTTAGTTACTGTACAGGGAATACCCCTTCCCCAGAATCAAATACTAACTTTGGATTTGAATGAAACTTTACTATCCTAATCAAGTCCTCAATTTAGAATTAGCATTGAAAGGTTGCATGGACTAAATTCCACTGGAGTATATAAATCCTATGCTAATATTACAGAGCAAATGGTATAAGAGATTCAAGTAAAATAAAGGCAATGGCTGACAGAAAAGACAAAAAATATAACATTTTTTCAGTTATTGAAAAGTTTCAAAATGATAAATATGTTTAGTTTAAAAATTCAAATATATGCCCTGGCCAGTTGGCTCAGCAGTAGAGTGTTGGCCTGGCGTGTGGAAGTCCCAGGTTCGATTCCCTGCTAGGGTACATAGGAGAAGCACCTATCTGCTTCTCCACCCTTCCACCTCCTTTCTCTCTCTTTCTTCCCCTCCCGCAGCCAAGGCTCCATTGGAGCAAAGTTGGCCCGGGCACTGAGGATGGCTCCATGGCCTCCACCTCAGGTGCTAGAATGGCTCTGGTTGCAGCAGAGCAACACCTCAGATGGGCAGAGCATCACCCCCTGGTGGGCATGCTGGGTGGATCCCAGTTGGGCGCATGTGGGAGTCTGTCTCTCAGCTTCTCTGCTTCTCACTTCAGAAAAATACAAAAAATTTTTTTTCAACTATACAAGAGTATAAAGTGAAAGTCCTGTTACCTTACCCAACTTTTAGCCCTACTTCCTACCACAGCTTAATCAAATATGGAAGCTATTAGCTAGATGTGGCTATTTAAATTAAAACTAAAATAAAAAAATTCAGTTCCATGCACTAGCTGTATTTTGACCACTGAGTGACCACATGGTGTTAGAGGCTACCATAAAAAATATGCAGACAAGACATACCCATATCACAGACAGTCCACTGGACCGTTCACTGGTTACTGCTCTATAATAACCATAATTAAGCACTAGCATTTATATATATATGTATATGTCCTATTATAAGAGTTCTTTATATATTACAGATACAAGTCCCTTACCAGATATGACTTCTCAAAAATGTTTTCCCATTCTGTGGCTTGTCCTCTCACTTTCTTGATAGCATTCTTTCAAGCATAGAAGTTAATTTTGAAGATGTCCAATGTTTCCCCCCTTTGTTGCTTGTGTTTTTGGTGTTGTATCTAAGAAACTATTGGTTAGCCCAAGATCACAAAGATTTACGTTTTCTTTTTAAAAGTGTTTTATAGTTTTAGCTCATATATTGAGGTTTATGATCCATTTTGAATTAAAATTTGTATATGGTATAAGCATGTGGCTTTGTGGTTTTCCTAGGACTTTCTGTTGACAACTCCTTCACTGAATGGTATTGGTAACCTTGTCAAAACATCAATTCACTGGGGGAGTTAGGAGCCTTCTGGTTCTGAGCCATCTGTTCATTTTGAGCTATCCTGAGACAGCATTTGGACCACAGCATGGCTCACACAATTGTTTGGCTTCATTACTTATGGGCAGGGAGACTGGTAAGAGGTAACAGATAATTGTGTCTAGACTCTGCTTGAAGCCACCTCCTCTTTGGGCACTAGGACAACTTGCCCCCTCGACCCATCATTCTGTCTGTTCTCATTGCTTCCTCATCACTCTCACTCCCTTCAGTCCACACAGAATCTTTTTCTAGGCAGAGAATGGAAGAAAAAATCAATTCATAAACATATGGGTTTATTTCTAAACTCTAAAATTACATTCCCTTGATCTATACCTCTATCTTTATGCCAGTACCACACTGAGGACTGAAGCTTTGTAGTTGAGTTTTGAAATTGTTAAAATGTGAAGTCTTTAAGTCTTTCAACTATATTCTTTTTCAGTTGTTTTGGCTGTGAGTCCCTTACACTTCCATATGAATTTTATCCTCAGCCTGTCAATTTCTGCAAAAACGTCCCCTGGGATTTTGATGGGAACGGCATTGAATCTGGAAACCAATGTGGGCAACATTCCATTTTGGCAATGTTAAGTCTTTCAGTCCATGAACAAAGATGTCTTTCCATGTATTCAGGTCTTTTATTTCTTTCAAACATATTTTATAGTTTTATTCATCTTGCTGCTGCTGTGGGATGGTCAACACGCAATAGTACAGTGTACAGATGATGTGCAGATGTAGGACTGTGCACCTGAAACCGGTATGATTTTGTTAAGCAGTGTCGCCCCAACAAATTCAATAAAAAGGGGGAAAAAGCAAACAGAATGAAAAGAAATCAATTTCAGAATGTTCACTGCTAGTATAGAGATAAAACTGAAGAGCCATCGTGTTGAGGACCATGTTGCTTCCGAATATCCTGCTTATCTGTCCACCAGGGGTTGGAAAAACCATGCCAGACAAAGAGCTTGCATCCAGATCGGGACTGAAACGCACTAATGTGGGTGATTTAGCTCGAGAAGTTTGATATTGTGGAATCTGGCAGGATAGCTTCTCCCCAGAACATGCTGAAAGATGCAGAGATGATGGCACGAATCCTGAAGGCTATGAGGATTATAGAATTAGCCAAGATTTAGAAATCAGATACTGGACTTAGCCTTCTGATATGTGACTACAATTCTAGATAATGCAGAAATTCAGTCAAGCATTGCGGGGAAAGCTATGGACACCGATGACATGCGACTACAGTCCAGCATCGTGCTGATCAATCCTCTACCTCTCCTCCCCCAATGAGTGTTTATTAAATGTTGCAAGGCAAAGAAATCAAATGCCCTTGCCATTGACCAAGCCACATCCAAGCCCTAGACTGCCACCTGATCGATACTTCTGAACTGTTCCAAACTATAGACTTAAGTCTTTATAAAGAAAAATATCTACTTCTGTGGAAAGGACAACAGTTCCACAGTTAGTGTCAACTCAGCTGCAGGGAGACCAAAGACTCCCACATGTGGCACACCAACCCCACAAACGATGTCAGTTTCAACTGAAGTAGGGACTCAATGTCCCTCACAAGGCAAAGGTTTACAGTCCAGATGCTCACTTCGCAGACCCCAGCTGTACAAACATCAATTTCTGCAACATCAGCAGTTCAGAATGTTCTGAATGATCATTAACTAGGTCTAAAAACATTCTTATTGTCATCAATATGGTGTCAACATAAAAGACTGCCAATGCACCATCACATGCATTGAGAAGAAAATGGGCAGATGATGACTATGATCATCTGTAATCTAGCCCTGATATATGTAACACATATATATGTAACACATATTCAAAGGTCTTGAATCCTTTGTACTGAGAATGAAATGTTCATGCTGGAAGTTTTCAAGTTGTGTTTTAGAAAACCTTAATAGTATTTAATGAGTAAATATAATTACCAGAGTTTGTAACTGAGATGCATTTTCTTTAACAGAATTCATTATAGTTTTTCATTAGCCTTTAAGTGTAAAAAGTAAAGCTGTCATTCATCCAACCCCCCCCAAAAAAAAACCCCTCCCTGATTTTTGTATCTATCTATCTTGTAATCTGCTGAACTCATTTGATTTTATATGAATTACCTAGGACTTTCTGTGTAATGAGATGTCACCTGTAAATACATCTAGTTTTACTTTTTTCTTTCTCTTGCCCAATTGCCACGGTTGGAAGCTCGAGTACGATGTGGAATAGAAGTGGTGAGAAAGAACACCCTAGTTTTCTTCCTGATCTTAGGAGGAAAGCATTCAGCTTCCAGTCTGCTGCCGTGAACTGTGATGTTAGGTGTGGGCTTTTCATAGAAGCCCTTTCCCATGTTGAGGACGTGACTATTCTTATCATGAAAGGGTGCTGAGTTTTACCAAGTGCTTTTTTTGCATCGATCAAGACAACTGTGTGGTAATTTTATCCTTTATGAATATGATCCACAGTAGTCAGGATTCCCAATTTGTGACTTTGCTACTGTATCTGTTATCCCCAAATCAATCCTTGCAGCACGTGTATGATCACATGCAGACCTGTGAGGATCTGGAGTTCCCGGATGTGCATGCTCTCAGCTGAGTTTGAACACGGACAGTAATGCCTTCTGGTTCCCACTCTCCTACAGAGACCAGCAGAGGATGGAGAAGGTAGGGGCAGGCAGTGGAGCGCAAGAAGCTCGGGCCCTGGGGCCAGCTGAGCAGGTCTGAATTCCAACTTGGCTCCTGCTCGTGGGGCAGCCTTAGGCATGTCACCTAAAACCTCTGAACATCACTCTTTTGTACAATAAAGAAATATACGAGGAAAAATTGTTTTTAGGACTTAAGATCATGATATATTTGACATGCATGTGTGTAAATAGACACACACTTCCCCCAGGAGCTATGGCTCTATGTCCACTAAATCAGTATTGTTGGTGACTTTATAGGCTGTAAATACTGTGAATGAGATTTGCATATGACATTGATTTTTTGAATGTTAAACTAACGTTGCATTCCTGAGACAAATCTCAT
Organism: Saccopteryx leptura; assembly: GCF_036850995.1. NCBI lineage: Eukaryota > Metazoa > Chordata > Mammalia > Chiroptera > Emballonuridae > Saccopteryx > Saccopteryx leptura. Next base: position 13,316,592 of record NC_089513.1, read on the forward strand.
TTGGTCACGGTGTATAATCTTTTTTATATATTGCTGGATTCAGTTTGTTTTTATTTTGTTATATTAAAATCTATATTCATAACCGATATTGGTATGTAGTTTTCTTGTGATGTCTTTGTCTAGTTTTATATCAGGGTAAGACTGGCCTCAAAAGATGAGTTGGGAAGTGTTCTCTTGTCTTCTGCTTTTGGGGAGAGTTTGTAAAGATTGGTGTTAATCTGTAAATGTCTGGTGGAATACAGCAGTGAAGCAACCTGGGCCTGGGATTTTAAAATTACTAACTCAATTTTTTTCTTCCTTACCGACAGCTGCCTCTTTAACTTGCTCTTGGGCAGAACCAAAGGTGATAAGATACCTCCTAAGGGGAGTAAAATTCAATAAGAAAACACATGCACCTGACCTGTGGTGGCTTAGTGGACAAAGTGTCGACCTGGAATCCCGAGGTCACTGGTTCAAGGCACATACAAGAAGCAACCAATGAACAACTAAAGTGAAGCAACCATGAGTTGATGCTTCTTGCTCCCCACCCCCTCCTTTCTCTGAAAAAAGAAAATACAGGTTGAGGAAGACACGTCCAATGCTTGTACGATTCAGACGGGCAGCTACCAAGGTGATCCAGCAGCCAGCCCGTCCTGCTGCCCAGCTTCAACACAGACATACATTTTGTCACCTCTCATGTGCTTTCATGACCTTAGACCAGAAAATTTCAGCTTCTTTTACATAAAAATCATATACAAAGCTCTTAACTGACATTTGTAGCAAAGTCCTATAATCACAAACGAAAGTTTGTACATTTCTAGGTTGTGTATAGATGTATAAATTTACATGTCTATCTTTAAATCTATCTACACAAACAACACCCATCTCGGAGCCCGTGAGGAAGGCCGCGTATCAGAATCAAAGCGGGCCAGGAACCAGGAGGCCCAGGGCCGACTCTACCTTACACAATGTGCTTCCAGCTGTTTCTCCTGCTGAGAAAACCAGGTTAAGCCTGATGAGCACCAAGGTTCTTTTTCTGGTTCTAAAAATACAAGGACTGGCATGACTTGTGATGGCGCAGTAGATAAATGTCAACTTGGAACACTGAGGTTGCCGGTTCAAAACCTCGGGCTCGCCTGGTCAAGGCACATATGGGAGTTGATGCTTCCTGCTCCTCCCCTCACCTCTTTTCTCTCTCTCCCCGTCCTCTCTAAAATGAATAAATAAATTAAAAAAATACGATGACTTATTCTACAATAATGCCATTCCCACTGTTCTTAATCCAGAGTGGTCAAAATGAAAATATTTTCGGTATTTACAAATAAACAGATACATCCATACCTCGCTCTTACAAAACAAATCAGCCAATTCAAAAACCTCAAAAGAGCAAAGAGGACGAGGAAGGCTGTGGTTAAATAATATAATTCCAGTATTTCACAGTCCCAAGCTTGCCGTGAAACAGCTGCTATTAATTCTCTCTCTCTCTCTACACACACACACACACACACACACACACACACACACGCGCGCGCGCGCGCACACACACACACACACGTGTGCCTTTTCACAGCACCTCACTTCACGTAAGGACTGTTGCATAGGAGGCATCTAGTAATTACGATGACTTTCAAACACAAGACGGTCACTTTTCAGAAATCCTGAGCCTGTCAGAAAAGCTGAATGGCATTTCGTCAGTTGTCTCCACTGGCACGTTGCTTCTGCCCAACTGACACGAGTAACGGTGCGTATGAGGACTGGAAATGAATGCACCTGCCATCCGGCTGCACCGACAACTATCGGGTGGCATGACGCTCCCCGAACTACCGAGGTGTGAATGGTAAACACCAAGGAAGGAGTCTTGAGAAGAAGGATAATGCCCGGCTCCTGCTGAGGTGGAGGGTGAGCCCTGGGAAGGGCCATTGCACATGACACAGGTTTGAAGGCAAGTCTTCCTTCCCAGCCCTCGATGGATGTCCAGTTTAGCAATGAGAGGTTTCCCCACATTCACTTCCTGCTTTTCCTCGATGGTGTCTTCCAGTCCCGAGTATTGATACGATAAACATACTGTGAAGATTAGATGTTCCTGAAAAGGAAGAAGTAAGGGTCTGTTATTTTTATCACCGTGAAAAGTATATCAAACTTAAAATATCATTCACATGGCCCTGGCCAGTTGGCTCAGTGGTAGAGTGTCAGCCCAGTGTGTGGAAGTCCCGGGTTCAGTTCCCGCTCAGAGCACACAGGAGAAACAACTATCTGCTTCTCCACACTCCTCTCTTCTCCTCCCACAGCCATGGCTCAAATGCTTTGAGCAAACTTGGCCTCCAGAGCTGAGGATAACTCCATGGCCTCGCGATAAGCACTAAAATAGCTTGGTTGCTGAGCAACGGAGCAGCAGCTCAGACAGACAGAGCATTGCTTGGTAGGGAACTTGCTGGTGGATCCCAGTTGGGGTGCATGCAGGAGTCTGTCCCTGCCTCTCTGCCTCTCACTTAAATAAAAAACAAAACAGAAGATGGCGATGGAGTAGGCTGATGTACCAACTTCCACCTCCCAGAACCAAAGTGGATTACAATTTAATTTTAAGAACCATCATCTGGAAAAACCAACTTTGGACTAAACTAAGAGGACTCTTCAACCAAGGAACACTGAAGAAACCACACTGAGACTGGTAGGAAAAGCGGAAATGTGGAGAGGGCTGCCCAGCTCCCTGGAGCGGAGCAAACGGCAGCCGGGAGAGACCCGCGTGGCGGGAAGTGAGTTTAGCAGAGAGGGGAGTGTCCTGAATCTCAGGAACAAAGCCCCAGCCTGCAGCCCCAGAACCCAGAAGAGGCGTAAGGACAGTATTTAGCTGGAAACAAGTCAAGATACTGTTTGTGAGAAAGAGACTGGTTTCTCAGACCCAGGATTCTTCTTAAAGGGACCGCGCAGAACACCTCTCTCACAACCACTCACCCAGGGCTCCGGGGGACGGGGAGAGAGGAGAGGACCAGAGCAGCGAGAAGAGAGTGTAATCTTGGAGGCACAGGGAGAAACACTTTGAGAGACAGCCACCCTAACCCCTGGGACGAGTCACTCCCCAAATATGAAGTGAATATTTCCTCTGGAAACAGCAATACCAGCAAAGGGAAGCAGGACACCAGCCAAACAAGCTTTCCTGTGGCACTCAGAGCAGAGTCGCTTAGAAGGAGGGAGCTTTCGGGATTACAGTAGTAAGTCTTAGGGTCTGAGCTGCAGTGCCCCCACCCACATGGCTGAAGGCTTGCCCGAGGGCGGGCGGCAGTGGGACGCGAGAGCGCGATTCTTTTGGCAGGGGCGGAAGCCTGCTAGCCACAACTGAGGCCCAGGTGTGAGCTCAGTCTTACCAGGCTGAGGAGGAGGGGACGCGTGAAAGTGGTCAAGCCCAGCTGCCGGGGGCCTGCAATCCAGTCTGTGGGGGAAGGTCAGGAGCCCTGGAAGGAGTGGAGACCCGCCCTTGAGCAAGGGCGCAGGAGCGCAGCCTCGACCTGCCCGCAGAACCGAGGCTTGTGGCCTGATGCGGGAGGAGCCAGCTCGAAAGTCCAGAACAGGCGGAGTCCCGAGACTGAGCGTGGGCATGCAGCCCCGCACCACCAGTGGAGCCAAGGCTTGCAGCCATCCCGTGAGCGGGCTCCTCCTGGAGGGGTGGGGTGAAAGCCCGGAATCAGGCAGACACCCTCAGTAGAACAAAGGTGCTCACCCTTACCTTCAGGGCCGAAGCTTGTAGCTGGGTGCGGTGCATAACTCCACCTGCGGGGGTTGGGCGAAGGCCGAGGCCACCCAGGCTTGTACACCTGAGCACGTGATCACAGCCACTTCCGTGAAGGAGAGGCAGAAACCACAGCAACAGCCCCAGTGGGCTGACACCGGCAACACCTATACCCGAACGCCCTAGGCAGCAGCAGCAGAGGGGTGGCGGGCCTACAGACAGACCACACCTAGGGAACTCAGAGGCCACACCCAGTGGACTCCAGTGGCTAAAACAAAATGAGAAGGCAGAGAAATGCAACACAAATGAATCAAGAGAAATCCCCAGAAAAGGACCTGACTGAGTCAGATATAACCAAATTACTTGATGCAGAGTTTAAAATAATGATTGTTAGGATGCTTAAAGATCTTAGAACAATAGATGGTCATTACGAACACCTAAATAAAGAGATAGCAAATATAAAAAAGGATATTGAAATAATAAAAAAGAATCAGTCAGAAATGACAAATACAATATCACAAATGAAGAACACAATGGAAGGAATTAAAAGCAGGATGGATGAAGCTGAGAACTGAATCAGTGAGTTAAAGGACAAGATAAATGAAGGCACGGAAGCAGAGCAGAAAAAAGAAAAGAGACTCAAAAAGTCTGAAGAAACTCTAAGAGAGCTCTGTAACAACATGAAAAGAAATAACATCCGCATCATAGGGGTTCCTGAAGAAGAAGAAAAAGAACAAGGGATAGAGACTTTGTTCAAATATATCATAGCTGAAAACTTCCCTAAATTAAGGGAGGAAAACATCTCACAAGTTCAAGAAGCACAGAGAACTCCATTAAAGAGAAACCCAAAGAAATCTACACCAAGACACATCATAATTAAAATACCAAAGCTAAATGATAAAGAGAAAATATTAAAAGCTGCTAGAGAAAAAAAGGTTATCACCCACAAAGGAGCCCCCATAAGGATGACTTCCGACTTCTCAACAGAAACACTTGAGGCCAGAAGGGAATGGCAAGAAATATTCAAAGTAATGCAGAACAAGAGCCTACAACCAAGACTATCATCCAGCAATTTAAAATTGAAGGTGAAATAAAAAGCTTTCCACACACACAAAAAAACTCAAGAAATTCACTACAGCCAAACCAATGCTGCAAGAAATGCTAAGGGGCCTGTTGTAAACAGATCAAAGAGAAATACATTTTTAAAGAATAAAATGGCAATAAATAATTACATATCAATAATAACCTTAAATGTAAATGGATTAAATGATCTGATCAAAAGACATAGGGTAGCTGCATGGATAAGAAAACAGGAACCATATATATGCTGTCTATAAGAGACATACCTTAAAACAAAAGATGCACAAAGACTAAAGATAAAAGGATGGAAAAAGTATTTCACGCAAATGGAAATGAAAAAAAAGCTAGGGTAGCAATACTTATATCAGACAAAATGGACTTTAAAACAAAGGCTATAGAGAAGGTCACTACATAACGATAAAGGGAGCAATCCAACAGGAAGATATAACTGTTATAAATATCTACGCACCTAATATAGGAGCACCTAAATACATAAAGCAGACTTTGATGGATTTAGAGGGCGAGATCAACAGCAATACTATAATAGTAGGGGATTTCAATACCCCACTAACATCACTAGATAGATCCTCAAGAAAGAAAATTAACAAAGAAACAGCAGACTTAAAGGACATATTAGATCAACTCGATTTAATAGATATCTTCAGAACCTTTCACCCTAAAGCAGCAGAATATACATTCTTTTCAAGTGCTCATGATACATTCTCTAGGACAGACCACACGTTAGGGCACAAAAGCGGTCTCAACAAATTTAAGAAGATTGAAATCATATCAAGCACTTTCTCTGATTGCAATAGCATGAAACTAGAAATCAACCACAACAGAAAAACTGAAAAATACTCAAACACTTGGAAACTAAATAGCATGTTATTAAATAATGAATGGGTTAACAATGAGATCAAAGAAGAAATTAAAAAATTCCTAGAAACGAACAATAATGAGCATACATCAACTCAAAATTTATGGGACACAGCAAAAGCAGTCCTGAAAGGGAAGTTCATAGCATTACAGGCATACCTTAAGAAGCTAGGAAAAGCTCAAATAAACAACTTGAACCTACATCTAAAAGAACTAGAAAAAGAACAGCAAGTAAAGCCCAGAGCTAGTAGAAGGAAGGAAATAATAAAGATCAGAGTGGAAATAAATGACATAGAGGCTAAAGAAACAATACAGAGGATCAATTAAACCAGGAACAGGTTCTTTGAAAAGGTAAACAAGATCAATGAACCTTTAACCAGACTCACCAAGAAAAAAAGAGGACTCAAAATCAGAAATGAGAGTGGAGAAATAACAACTGACACAACAGAAATACAAAATATTGTAAAATACTATGAAGAACTGTATGCCATAAAACTAGACAACCTAGATGAAATGGACAAATTCCTTGAAACATATAATCTTCCAAAAATTAATCTGGAAGAATCAGAAAACCTAAACAGACCGATTACACCAAATGAGATCGAAACAGTTATCAAAAAACTCCCAAAAAAGAAAAGTCCTGGGCCTGATGGCTTCACAAGTAAATTCTATCAAATATTCAAAGAAGAACTAACTCCTATCCTTCTCAAGCTATTTCAAAAAATTTAAGAGGAAGGAAGACTTCCAAGCTCCTTTTATGAGGTGAGCATAATTCTGATTCCAAAACCAGGCAAAGACAACACAAAGAAAGAAAATTATAGGCCAGTATCCCTGATGAATTTAGATGCAAAAATCCTCAACAATATATTAGCAAACTGGATCCAGCAATATATGAAAAAAATCATACACCATGATCAAGTGGGATTTATTCTGGGGAGGCAAGGCTGGTACAATATTTGCAAATCAATCAATGTGATTCATCACATAAACAAAAGGAAGGAGAAAAACCACATGATAATTTCAATAGATGCAGAAAAAGCATTTGATAAAATCCAGCACCCATTCATGATCAAAACTCTAAGCAAAGTGGGAATACAGGGAACACACCTCAACATGATAAATGCCATTTATGACAAACCCACAGCCAACATCATATTTAATGGACAAAAATTAAAAGCAATCCCCTTAAGATCAGGAACAAGGCAGGGGTACCCCCTTTTACCACTCTTATTCAACATAGTTCTGGAAGTCCTAGCCACAGCAATCACACAAGGAAAAGAAATAAAAGGCATCTAAATTGAAAAAGAAGAAGTAAAACTATCATTATTTGCAGATGATATGATATTGTATATAGAAAATCCTAAAGTCTCAGTCAAAAAACTACTGGACCTGATAAATGAATTCAGCAAGGTGGCAGGATATAAAATCAATACTCAGAAATCAGAGGTATTTTTTAAATTTATTTTTTCAGAGGCATTTTTATACACTAACAATGAAATGTCAGAAAGAGAAATTAAGGAAGCAATCCCCTTCATCACTGCAACCATAAAAATAAAGTACCTAGAAATAAATTTAACCAGGGAGATTAAAGACTTGTACTCAGAAAATTATAAAACATTGATAAAAGAAATCAGGGAAGATACAAATAAGTGGAAGCATATACTGTGCTCATGGTTAGGAAGAATAAACATCATTAAAATGTCTATATTACCCAAAGCAATTTTTTTTTTGTATTTTCTGAAGTTGGAAATGAGGAGGCAGTCCAACAGACTCCCGCATGCGCCCGACCGGGATCCACCTGGCATGCCCACCAGGGGGCGATGCTCTGCCCATCTGGGGCATTGACTCTGTTGCAACCAGAGCCATTCTAGTGCCTGAGGCAGAGGCCACAGAGCCATCCTCAGCGCCCGGGCCAACTTTGCTCCAATGGAGCCTTGGCTGCGGGAGGGGAAGAGAGAGACAGAGAGGAAGGAGAGGGGGAGGGGTGGAGAAGCAGATGGGTGCCTCTCCTGTGTGCCCTGGCCGGGAATCGAACCCAGGACTCCTGCATGCCAGGCCGACGCTCTACCACTGAGCCAACAGGCCAGGGCCTACCCAAAGCAATTTATAAATTCAATGCAATACTGATTAAAATACCAATGACTTACTTCAAAGATATAGAACACATATTCTAAAAATTTATATGGAACCAAAAGAGAACACGAATAGCCTCAGCAATCTTGAAAAGGAAGAATAAAGTGGGAGGTATCACACTTCCAGATATCAAGTTATACTACAGGGCCACTGTACTCAAAACAGGCTGGTACTGGCATAAGAACAGGCATATAGATCAATGGAACAGAACAGAGAACCCAGAAATAAACCCACACCTTTATGGACAACTGATATTTGACAAAGGAGGTAAGAGCATACAATGGAGTAAAGACAGCCTCTTCAACAAATGATGTTGGGAAAATTGGACAGCTACCTGCAAAAAAATGAAACTAGACCACCAACTTACACCATTCACAAAAATAAATTCAAAATGGATAAAAAACTTAAATGTAAGCTGTAAAACCATAAGCATTTTAGAAGAAAACATAGGCACTAAGCTCTCTGACATCTCTCGCAGCAATATATCTGCTGATTTATCTCCACAGGCAAGTGAAATAAAAGACAGGATAAACAAATGGGACTACATCAAACTAAAAACCTTTTGCGCAGCTAAAGACATTAAGAATAGAATAAAAAGACAAACTATACAATGAGAGAACATATTTAACAATACGTCTGATAAGGGGTTAATAACCAAAATTTATAAAGAACTTGTAAAACTCAATACTAGGAAGACAAACAATCCAATCAAAAAATGGGTGAAAGAAATGAATCGACACTTCTCCAAAGAGGACATACAGATGGCCAATAGGCATATGAAAAAATACTCATCACCACTAATCATTAGAGAAATGCAAATTAAAACCACAATGAGATATCACCTCACACCGGTCAGAATGGTGCTCATCAACAAAACAACACAGAATAAGTGCTGGCAAGGATGTGGAGAAAAGGGAACCCTCCTGCACTGCTGGTGGGAATGCAGACTGGTGCAGCCACTGTGGAAAACAGTATGGAGATTCCTCAAAAAATTAAAAATCGAACTGCCTTTTGACCCAGCTATCCCACTTTTAGGAATATACCCCAAGACCACCATAGCACTGTTTGAAAAGAAGAAATGCACCCCCATGTTTATGGTAGCCTTGTTCAAAATAGCGAAGATCTGGAAACAGCCCAAGTGTCTGTCAGTGGACGAGGGGATTAAAAAGCTTTGGTACATATATACTATGGAATACTACTCAACCATAAGAAATGATGACATCGGATCATTTACAACAACATGGATGGACGTTGATAACATTATACTGAGTGAAATAAGTAAATCAGAAAAAACTAAGAACTATTTGATTCCATACATAGGTGGGACATAAAAATGAGACTCAGGCCCTGGCCAGTTGGCTCAGTGGTAGAGCGTCGGCCTGGCGTGCAGAAGTCCGGGGTTCGATTCCCGGCCAGGGCACACAGGAGAAGCGCCCATCTGCTTCTCCACCGCTCCCCCTCTCCTTCCTCTCTGTCTCTCTCTTCCCCTCCCACAGCCGAGGCTCCATTGGAGCAGAGATGGCCCGGGCGCTGGGGATGGCTCCTTGGCCTCTACCCCAGGTGCTGGAGTGGCTCTGGTCGCAGCAGGGCGATGCCCCGGAGGGGCAGAGCATCGCCCTCTGGTGGGCAGAGCGTCGCCCCTGGTGGGCGTGCCGGGTGGATCCCGGTCGGGCGCATGCGGGAGTCTGTCTGATTGTCTCTCCCCGTTTCTAGCTTCAGAAAAATACAAAAAAAAAAAAAAAATGAGACTCAGAGACATGGACAAGAGTGTGGTGGTTACAGGGTGGGGGGGGGAGGACAGGGAGGGGGCTGGGGGAGGGAAGGGGCACAAAGAAAACCAGTTAGAAGGTGACGGAAGACAATTGGACTTTGGGTGATGGGAATGCAGCATAATCAAATGTCAAAATAATCTGAAGATGTTTGCTCTGAACATATGTACCCTGAATTATCAATGTCACCCCATTAAAATTAATTTTAAAAAAAGGAAAAAAAAATCAGTCAGAAAAATTACCCTACAGAAACCTCCCCCAAAACTATATATATATGATATATATTACATATATATCATATATATATCATATATATATATATGATATATATATGATATATATAAAACTATATATATAATATTCACACAAGTATAGAAGAACCAAACAATGAAAATCCACCAGCACTCCTCTTCTTCATGTTCCAAATCCTCAAGGCATTCTTCACATTGCCCTTCCACTAACAAAGGCTCTCTCACATTCCTTTTCCCTCAATCGATAACTCTGAATTAGTATAATTCTAGTTTTTTCTACTGAAAGTAGTCAGAATGACAGAGACCTTGTATCATATCCTTGATGAGGAGTAAAGTTACTTCCCAAGGAGCGCAGCTTCGGAAACCTTCCCTCTTGACTATGGGAGACGGGGAATGACCCTTTGATGAACCAAGTATCTGACTTCATACCCAAGTCAAAAGACTGGCTGTTTAAAAAATATTGTGCAATAATAATCCATTCAAAGGGGGTATAGCTGAATCAGACGTTAGGCCGCTTTCCAAAGATAAAAGGGAATGTATTAGCTATGAACAGGGTGACAATAGGTTTATGTCTATTGTCCTTCTGCGACTGTCAATAGTGCCCCCTCCACTCCCCAAGTTCTGGCTAATACATTTTATGGTTATGCAGCTATAAATAAATTAAAAACATAGGTTTGCAAGGATATGCTTTTATGAGAAGAAGGCTCAACCATATAGAGCTAGTTTCTAACTAACAAGATAACAAGAAATGAAAAGAATTATCAAAATAAATCCCAATTCTAATTTGCTATTTGTTTTGTAGAAAGTCACAGAGCTAAGAAACGAAACTTTCAAAGCACACTAGGCTTTCCGTCTCTAGCATTTTGGCCAGAGGGTGATCACACACACTCTCTCACAAAGACCCTCCGGCCATCCTCGGGTACAGGACAGAATGGGAAAACGGTCGCTAAGACTCACGGTAGCTCAAGGATCTACTTCCATTTCATACCCAACGCAGCAGCGCATCCTAATACAGGCTTCACATGCCCAAATACATTATTATTGCTTTCATCAAGTGTTCCATTAGTTATGAACAGGAAAAGCAGTAACCTTTAATTTTTGCAGTGAACTGAGTCTGGTATAGAGGCAGTGCTTGGGAAGGTCCTTTGATACTAAGTAGCTGCCCGTCTCTTCAGGCGTCCCTTTATTTGCATCTTTTGGATCAATATCTAGGTCCTGTGAAAATCAATGAACAGTATTCATGAAAACAATGGCAGTCACAACATTCTCTATGATGATAAAACATCTTAACCGGTCATGCTTGCTCATGAATATTGGCCTAAGCAGGTAGGTGATCATTTATCTAGGACTAAAGAAATAATAAAAACAATCATCTAGCAATAATAGGAATTTTAGATTCTGTGCTGGTACATTTACAAAGGATACTTTCAAATGATCCCTAGAAACACCTCTTAGCTTACTCAAAATTCCTTTTCTGTTCAAGCCGTTCAAGTCACATCGTGACTCCTGGATTCTCCCCTTCCTCATTCATGACTTTGGGAAGGTGAAGAAGGATTTATATGATTCATATATTTAAGAAGAATAAATGGACATGCCCAAGGAAGCCCCTTCCTTTTCCTTCTTTTAGAGCTAATCACTGGCCAAGAGCAGATCTGCTTTGCTCTTTCAGAGAGAAGCCCTTAGGCTCTGCCCTGTCTGCGTCCAGGGAGCTCCGTCCTGGTCCAGTGGGGCCGTGCCTGGTGGGCCGACCTGTCTAGCTCTGGGCTCAGGGCTGTACCACTGGCTCTCACACTGTCATGTCCTCTGGGAAGCCTTTATCAGTAGCAAAGGTGATGTTTCAGATTTGTTTGTCTTACTCCTTGCTTGCTTCTCAATTTATTATACCTACATAGGAAAGAGGAGTACTGTTTATTGACTTCTTTTGGCCAACACAAAATAAATATCATATCTAAATGTTTGGAAAGAACACAACTAGATTTCTATTCTTCCAATATACTACCCTAACTTGACTTACACTGTTGTAGTAACTTATATTGGAACAGTTTTTAAATGGAAATTATTCTTGACACACGAGTATATTTTATTCCTTCACATTTGGTATCTTATTTATGGTATGGGAAATTAAAGTACTTTTTAATAAAGGCTTCCTTCCTTGGCGAACTTGAGACATGTCTAAATTTGACAAATTTAAGGTATATGTTGGCAGTTTTCAAATAATATGACCACTGTTAATAAAATACAAATATTTATATGTTATACATATGTATACATATTTCTTTCATATTTACCATTAACTTTAAGTTTTCCAAAATTTAGTCTTTAATAAGTGAGGACATGTCATTATATTTTAAATTAAAAACCAGGAGAGACTTACAAGCGGAAAATCAGTAACATAGGCATCGCACATTATTATATCGGGTGGTTTGTGGACTATGCTTGTGTAGATTATCATGACGTTGGAAAACTCAGCTGCAAATCCTAACTGAATCTGAACACCACATTGAAATTTAAGGCACATACTTTCTGGAAGTTCTGGAAAAGAAAAATTAAGAATAACTTGAAATAAATAATTATTTAAAGAGTGCTTGGTAAGTTTTCTGATGGTAAACAGCAAACAAATATTTTTTATAGGGCCAAATACAGCTAGAACACTGTCTTTTGCTTAAATAGTTATATAACTAACATTGTTTAAAGACACACACACACACCCCTCAAAAATAAAAACAAAAGCCCAATATTTTGTTGGTCTAACAAATAAAAATCTTTTAATTTACTGTTTTCTTACAGTTCTTGTCTTTTACCATATATAATTTTTATAATGGCAATCAAAAGTATACATATAATTACAAATATATTTTTCCTGTTGCTGCCATTTTCATGGAAATAGTTTTTAATAAAGTATAATGTCACTCAATGGTTTGTTATCTTTAACAATTCTGCTACTGCTGAATATAATATTTCAGGGTTTTACTTTTTTATTATAGTCAATATTTCTTATATATACTTAATGCTTTAAGATTGTTAGATATAGGTATTTGATGATTCCTCACAATTGTGAGTTTCCATTTACATCGATATTACTATACTATTTTCTCCATAACATTTCTACAAGGTAATATTAATTTTCAAAAAGTTGACCTATTTGATGGGGTTAAAAAAAAGAACTATGCCATCATAGATTTAATTTTCTTTTCTATAATGACTTTATTAGTTTTCTATTTTCTGTATTTGTTTCTTAATTATTAATATGTATATTCTCTGTGCAGTTGAATTTGCATCCTTAAGTATTAATTAAGGGGGGTCTTAATGTTTTTGTTTCACTATTTTGCATGAACTCTTTATTATAAAAAATTATCAATTTATCAAATTTGTTACAAATACTTTCTATCTGACTTTTCAGTTTTATTTTATAAAATGGTTTGGCTTACTCTTGATCACTGTAATTTTTGTTATAGCTGATTAGAGACTCTTTAAAAAAATTGTTTTTTAATTGATTTCAGCGAGAGAGAAAGGGGGAGCTGGAGAGAGACAGGAACATCAAGCTGTTCCTGCATGTGCCCCAATACAGGAGCGAACCGGCAACCTCTGCGCTTCATGAAGATGCTGTAACCAACCCAGCTATTCAGCCAGGGCTGTTGATTAGAGGTTTTCTAAAGGAAAAGAATCCATTTCAATTACTTATATACTTACTATATAATAATATACAATTATTTTCAATTATCCATAATGAGGGAACCAATAGCATTGGTATTTGGGACTCAGAATCCAAAATCTTACCTGTAGTCAATAATTTAAACACACTTTTTCACAAAATCATGTAGAATTACCAAAGGTAAGTAAGTTACAAATAGAAATCCCACCTCACCTCTTCTCTTCGTTATCAACCCACGGATTCAAGTGTCAAAGACAAAAAAGCCCAGTAATGTCTATAGGCAGCCAGTATTTGCTGACCACCATGCTTGTCTCTTTACATGTGTGATCTTATTCATTATTGACAACCCTATTCAGTGAGTAGTATTTCTCCTCCCCATTTTATAGATAACACGTTTATCAAGTGGTCGAGACAGGATCAGAATCCAGGCCTGTGCGATTTTTGAAACAGAACACTTCAAGAGCCTACAGGACAATTTAATATAAGAGACTGCATATTAGATACACTGAAAATTCTTTGTTCAAATGATCATATTTTAATTTTACCAATGGTGAAAATAATGAGTTAAATAACAGTATTTCCAACACCAAATAAATCAGTGTAACACCTGTAACTGAAACATTTGTTTAGTCTTGTGTTTGCCCACTAAGCTAAAATATTTTCACTGCAGAACAGGAGGAAAACTGTACCCTCAGGAGGAAAAACACTTCCCGACTTAATATAAGCAAATAATAGAAAGAGCTCCCAACCAAGAGAGGCGCCCGTACCGTGTGCCTTGGCCCACTGCAGGTTCCGCACCAGAGACTCTGCTGAGTGGGCGGTCCTCTGGATCGGGTCAGTAAGTGCTCTCTTCTCAGACAAACTACTTCGGATCTCTAGCGCCTGTTTGCCTTTCGTAAGATGACATTTACCCATATCTAAAAGGTAAGAAGTAAATATTATTTAAAGACCATAACCCTTTCATTACATTTTAAATAGGCCGAGAACTCTCCTACAAGCCAGGCTATAGTCTCACTATTGCTTATTCACTCATCAAATATTTACTAAGCACCTGACCGTGCTGGTCATGGCTCACAGTGCCTGGCGGATACCAGGGAGCAAACGGTAAACATACCGCACCAGCTCACTTCTAAAGGCAACCTCCCCAGCCTTCTCCTCTGTGGTTCTAACAATGGACCCTTAATAGTCTAAGCCTAGACATTCACAGAGAGTGAAAAGTATATTTCTTCACAGAAAGGGTAGGCATGACAACTTTATTTCTACTGTTGAGAGATAGATTCGGTTAGTAATCATATGATCACATTTTTGAGAGAGTTAATATATCCTGTATTTACCACAGATTTGTCTTTTAAATTTTTTCTTTTAGTGAAAGAGAGACAGACAGACAGGGACAGACGGGGGAGAGATGAGAAGCATCAATTCTTCATTGTAGCACTTTAATTGTTCATTGATTGCTTTCTCATATGCGCCTTGACTGGGGGCTCCAGCCAAACCAGTAACCCCTTGCTCAAGCCAGCAACCTTGGGCTCAAGCTGGTGAACCCACTCTCAAACCAGATGAGCCCACACTCAAGCCAGCGACCTCGGGGTTTCAAACCTGGTCCTTTGTGTCCCAGTTGAACACTCTATCCACTGCGCCACCACCTGGTCAGGAAAACAGTTGTTTCCATTGATATGAGAGAGAGAGGAAAAGGGAGGTAGAAAGAGGGAGACAGAGAGAGCGAGAGAGCTAGAGAAGCATCAACTCGTTCTACTTAATTGTTCCATTTAGTTGTGCACACAATGGTTGCTCCTCATATGTGCCCTGACCAGGGACTGAACCCACGACCGTGGTGCGCGGGTAAAACGCTCTATTTCCTGAGCAACCTGGGCCCAGACTTATTTTTTTTTAAAAAGGAAATTATGTGCTAAAACCACCAGCACAGTTAAAGCAGCACACTGCCCTCCCCTCACCATTACCCGATGTACTGTGTACACTCCCATGCACAGTCTAATTTCTACTCATATATAGGCATTGGGATATTGTGAGTGCCCAAGTTTTAGGTTTTGAACTTGACACAAATGTTATGCTATATACATGCTTGGTATATATATATTCTTGGTATATATATAGATGAACTGGTGCTTTTTATTAAGTTTTTAACATAGTTGAATATTTAAAATATAAAATTAGAATAAAACATTTTAGTCTCTGAAGCACCTTTACAGATCGTAGCTTGGAAATAACTGATATACTCCAAAGGCATTCATTAGTTTTTTAAGCAGAAGAAACTTTTCTTCAAATAAGAGCTCAAATAGAAGCCTAATATGTAAAACAGGTAAAAGCAGAAGTTCTCTGGTTGAAGGAGGCCCACAGCCCCAGCTGTCCACGTTAAATGGGAAAGTGGTTAAGTCATGTGATCCAGCTAAGAGATCTACACTGAAAAAAACTTGAAAATAAACAAATGTGACTGACAGCTGTTGGTGAAACATTCAGATACTCTATACACAAACTGCCATCTTTGGAACATTCATGAAACTCCAGTAACTCATCTGCAAAAGAGCTGCCTTCTGTTTGATATGGCTGATACAATGGCATTTCAGAAAGGACATGTCAATCCGCGGCTGTAGTACTACTAATGCAGTACCTGCCACAGCTGTGTACCAGGCCGGCAGAGACGGAAGGGGACGGAAGACACGTGTTAGATATCTAGCATCGTGTCCTTATAGCAAAAATTTAAAACCAGTAAGTTTATCAAGAAAAAAACCCCAGCCTGACCAGGCGGTGGCACAGTGGATAGAGCGTTGGACTGGGATGCAGAGGATCCAGGTTTGAAACCCCGAGGTTGCTGGCTTGAGCCCAAGGTCGCTGGTTTGAGCAAGGGGTCACTTACTCTGCTGTAGCCCCCCGGTCATGGCACATATGGGAAAGCAATCAATGAACAACTGAGGTGCCGCAATGAAGAACTGATGCTTCTCATCTCTCTCCCTTTCTGTCTGTCTGTCCCTATCTGCCCCTCTTTCTGTCTCTCTCTTTGTCACAACCCCCCCCAAAACAAAAACCCAGTGTTTTCCACCACAGCCTCAAAAGTTCTGTCAAGTTTCATCTGTCCGATCCTGAGAGAGAAGGCTAGGTGAATAATGTTTTTGCACACAAGGAGACTGGACACGAGGCACAGGAACGTGGGAAGGAGCTCAGAGCACCAAACTTGACTGATTCCTCATGAAGTCTGGGGTCAGCCCTGCAGTTCCCGCAACGCTGCACAGGAATTACATGGGAGTGTTGCTGGACATTATATTAATAGTTATTTTATAAAGCAAATATTAATTCCAAACCTGCACGATGGTAGTAGAAATAAAATAGTTACCACACAGAGAACCCTGCATAGCTTTCTCTTTATTTTTTATTTTACCTTCTGCAACTTCGTCCAGTAACACAGTAATTTTCTTGTCTTCTAATAACCTATCTTTTAAAAACTTCATGAAGATTCCATTTGCTAATCCAGAATGCTGGATTTCAAAAGCTTCTGCTCCTTGACACCTTCAAAACAGCAAAAAGAAACAAACTCAAAAAGGCCAACACTTGCCCCGTGGGGCTTTCCTAAACACTGACGAGCCTCTGTTGCTTCCCGCCTCTTGCAGGACATCCTAATTAAAGAGCTCATCTTTAGTAGGAACTAGACACACTGGTGCTCGTTAAAAAGAAGATGAAAAGATGTGAAATGCCAAAGTCAATGATTTAAAATTTGCTATCAAGAATATCAAAGAGGCAAATTAACAGCTACTTGTCTATAGATATTCTAGGCCTCTAACCTACAATAAAAAGAAATGAATGCAGCATAAAGGAATCTTGAACATAAACATAAAAGTTTCTTACGTGGCGTATCCAAACACAATGTTGGCAGTGACTTTCAGTGCATCCAAGATCGGAATGGTGTCATCGTAATCGTTTCTATTGAAAAGGGAGGAGGGGAGAAGGACAGATACAAATACAAACAAACAGCATTTTTAAAAAAGAGCACAAGTAGGCCCTGGCCAGTTGGCTCAGTGGTAGAGCGTCGGCCTGGCGTGCAGGAGTCCCGGGTTTGATTCCTGGCCAGGGCACACAGGAGAAGCGCCCATCTGCTTCTCCACCCTTCCCCCTCTCCTTCCTCTCTGTCTCTCTCTTCCCCTCCTGCAGCCGAGGCTCCATTGGAGCAAAGTTGGCCCGGGCGCTAAGGATGGCTCCTTGGCCTCTGCCTCAGGCACTAGAATGGCTCTGGTTGCGGCAAAGCGACGCCCCAGATGGGCAGAGCATCGCCCCCTGGTGGGCATGCTGGGTGGATCCTGGTCGGGCGCATGCGGGAGTCTGACTGCCTCCTCGTTTCCAACTTCAGAAAAATACCAAAAAAAAAAAAAAAAAAGCGCACAAGTAATAATGTCACAAAAAATATGATCTATTCTCTTGTTAATGTTGAAAGTGGAGTGACATTTGAATTCCGGTGCTGGGTTCTGGTTGGTAAATGCTGAGCAAGCAAAAAGTTGTGCATCTGAGATGGCTCATCAGCAGTTGCATTCCTTAGTAACACAGGGGTGGACAACAGGATCTGGTTCCACTAAACCTCCTGTATCTGCAGGTCGGGACTGACTGACTAGAGCAGGGATCCCCAAACTACGGCCTGCAGGCTGCATGCGGCCCCCTGAGGCCATTTGTCCGGCCCCCGCCGCACTTCTGGAAGGGGCACCTCTTTCATTGGTGGTCAGTGAGAGCAAAGTTCCCATTGAAATACTGGTCAGTTTGTTAATTTAAATTTACTTGTTCTTTATTTTAAATATTGTATTTGTT
Organism: Saccopteryx leptura; assembly: GCF_036850995.1. Taxonomy (NCBI): domain Eukaryota; kingdom Metazoa; phylum Chordata; class Mammalia; order Chiroptera; family Emballonuridae; genus Saccopteryx; species Saccopteryx leptura. The sequence goes on from NC_089513.1 coordinate 13,334,859, forward strand.
CCCATTTTGTTTTTTTACTTTAAAATAAGATATGTGCAGTGTGCATAGGGATTTGTTCATAGTTTTTTTTATAGTCCGGCTCTCCAATGGTCTGAGGGACAGTGAACTGGCCCCCTGTGTAAAAAGTTTGGGGACCCCTGGACTAGAGGGACCCGAGGCCTGACTCTGGGTGCTGGTATTGCGAATTCCTGGAGAAATAACTGCAGCGGTTGTTGGGGGAGCTGTACCTATTGCAGTATGAGTAAATACCTAGGCCTTTTAGTTCACTTCTGTTCCACAGCAAACCGGGAAGAGTTAAACTAATTAAAAATACACAGAGAAAACAAGGGTTCCTCCAGTTTTCTTCCTCATCAGCTTCACTCTATCCAATTCACAAACTGAAGGGGTTCCTGACATTTGAAGGTTTGCCTCAGCTGGAACTCGCCAGGCTGACCTTTGTCTCCGACCTGCTGAGGCGCGTTACCTTTTCCTGCACATGTCCAGCAAGAACACGTTGAGCCCCGTCTCTTTCTCCTGCATCAGTTTCAGGATATTCTGCACACAGAGACAATTTTCAGACCTGTATGGATTTGGAGCATCGACAGGAACCATAAAGCTGTTCCCAAAGTTTTCATAACCATGTCCCGCATAATATAATAACCCTAAAAAAGGAAAAGGGGGGCAAGAGTTCATCTAAACAGTACTCTGAATACATATGTAGCACTCTTAAAAAATGACTTTTATTTTCTTCAAAGTTAATGCAAACTTATGTACGGGGTCCCCAGTTATAAACACAGTTGATGTCGACTAAATGTGCGTGGAAAGAAAGTTATTTTGGTGCCGTCTTCATTTCAGGACCGTATTTTAAACCAACGTCAAGACGCTGTCCTGAAGTGTATTTTACTTCATAGATGTAACACATTATAGCTAGTGCTCGACTTATGACCACGATTGGTTCCAACAGACCGGTCATAACACGATTTGGTCGTAAGTTGAGTAGGCTATATGTACAGTACTGTGAAATGATGTTATAAAAATCTTTAAGTCATATTTTATCATAATTTTCTTTCATTATTGTTATATGTCATAATTTTCTTTGTTCATTTTATGCCGTTTGTATCATCTCTACACCATTTTGTTTCTTATTTTTACATTCGTCAGGTTTAAGTAAAACACTGCATTACCAGTACAACTGGTTTAATATTTGCAAAGACAATTTCCTCTTGGTAGACATCTTGGGAGGGGTTTGATGAAAAATATCCAAGACACAAAACACAAATTGCTGTACCGAGTCTGGGATAACAGTTGAAATGGTGCATGTGGAGATGGTAGTGCTGCCGGAAGCTGGTCCACACTGTCAGATGCCAGCTGGGCAACGCTTGCACTGCCAGACATGGAGCAGTCGTGGCTAGCAATTGTGGTCGTAAAGTTGAATGGTCGTAAGTTGCATAGGTCGTAAGTAGATCAATATTTGTATAATCAATGGTAAGACGAACAAGACTGAGGCCTGCCTTGCTGACTCCCTGTCTCCTCCATGAGACCAGGGGCCCCTCAGAGCAGGGCAGCCTACATTTATCCGTGTACTCCTGGCGCACAGCAGGAGCTCGGGAAGGATTTACAAGATAGGTGAACAAATGAACACAATTTAGATGAAAAGGAACTCCAATATCAAGTGTAAGAAACAGCACAGGCGTTTCAGAACAGTCAGTGAGGGTTACGATACTATAAACATAGCTTTCTCTCAGCAGAGAAGGGAAATCTGACCTCATGGATTACTTCTTATGAGATATAACTATCACTCGTTTTTCATCTAGAGTCTCTTAAATTAATAATCTAAAATTTGGGTCAGTGTCAGTAATCAACAGATGAGCCATTATTTCTTTACTGTGAAACAATGCTATGAAAACTGCACCAAACAACATAAGAGACATGAAAATAAAGCTAATTAACTAAAAGCTGATTAGTTATTCATAACAACTACAGCATGAAGACCAAATCAATTGTTTTTAAAAATAAAACTCAATCCAACAATGTGCTTACCGCACCTTTCTCTGATTTTTCACTCTTAACCTAATTTGTTCAATGAAATAATAGTGGGTGACTATTAGAACGAAGATGGTAAATATCTTACCATAGACGCCTTTATCTAAAAGTAGCAGAAACTCATCGACAGCATTCCGCATCTCATACTCAGTCAGGTCCAGCAGGGAGACGACTTTGAAGTCGAGCTGTCTTAGCAGGTTGGTCAGCTCATACACGTCCACCAGAGGGGCCTTCAGCTTGGGGTGCGCCCAGTAGTTCATGTTTCCCAGCAGGAGGGCCACCTTGTCTTTTGCTGTTAGAAAGAAAGCGGAGGGAAGGATTTAGAGGATATAAAAATGATAATAAAATCTATACAAATGGTATCATTATAATAAAAAGTATGCTTTACAAATAAGATTTCACTATTACTTAATTTCCTCTTAGAACAATCACTTTATGCAGCAGACCAATATACTGAGGATCACAGAGGCTAACAAATCTAACAGCTGAAATTAAACTTATTGATACTGTTGAGAACCAGGCAAAGGATATTTATTAGCTGTCTGTGAAGCATGATGGTAGCCAATATTAAAGACACTTTTATCAAATTACAACAAAATTAAAGAATATTATTGTAGTCAACTGAATGTGTAGAGAAAATTTAAACAAGAAATGTTAGAAATTGGGTTCCCATCAAATTAGGTTTTGTTTTGCTAACAATGGAAGAGGCTAACAAGGGAAAAGCAAGTAAACAAGGGAAAATGCCAACGAGGACAGAGCAGCAGCCACTTAACAAGCATCGTATCTGTATCTTTTCAGTTGATATACTGTCCTCTCTTAGCTTTTTTGGAAAAAAAAAATTCCATTTGGGTGAGATGTGGCTACTTGAGAGATATGTGAAGACTTCCGTATAAATATCTTAACAATTTGTTTTCTGACCTTAGTGCACTGAGACTTTGCTCAAAGCTGTATTCTCATACAAAGAATATTTTTGTTTTTAAGGGACAAAAAGATCCACACCAGTGCCTTAAAAAGTGCCAGCTCGCTTAATCGGGTGTATAGCTTGTCCAAAAATGCCTGTGGGCCTGACTAGGCGGTGGCGCAGTGAAAAGAGTGTCGGACTGGGATGTGGAGGACCCAGGTTCAAGACCCTGAGGTTGCCAGCTTGAGCACGGGCTCATCTGGTTTGAGCAAAGCTCACCAGCTTGAGCACGGGCTCATCTGGTTTGAGCAAAGCTCACCAGCTTGAGCCCAAGGTCGCTGGCTCGAGCAAGGGGGTTACTCCGGTCTGCTGTAGCCCCACGGTCAAGGCACATATAAGAAAGTAATCAATGAACAACTAAGGTTTTGCAACGCAAAACTGATGATTGATGCTTCTCATCTCTCTCCATTCCTGTCTGTCTGTACCTATCTATCCCTCTCTCTGACTCTCTGTCTCTGTAAAAAAACAAAAAACAAAACAACAACAACAACAAAAACACCTGTGGAAGGCTGGACATAGCTTAGTGCTTAAGATGTCTTCAGAATTGTACTTTGCTAACCTGGGGTGGGGTTAAGAGACTTGAGACCATGCCGTGCCCACAGGAACCCGTTGTGATGCTTTTCCTGAGCATAGTGTGGCATGAATCTGCGAAGGAGACACCAGGGAGCAGTGGAAATGGCGTGACAAGGGTGTCACCAGCAGCATCCCCAACTGGCTGAAGAGCCACTCTGGGCAGGACTGCAGGCCACCTCCTCTGACACCAGCCAGGACTAGGTGCCTGACCTCTGCCACAGAGTGCTGCTCAGTAGTTTATTTAGAAGTGACTATGAATACCATCTTACAAAATGGTAATAGGCACAAATAATCACACTGCTGACTCGGTGTCTGCAATATTTAACAAAATTTCCGATGTTTCAAATCATTAAGTTGATTCAATTTCACCAAAATTCTCTGGTGAAATGCCTTCTCTTCCCCAGAACACCTGAGTCTAGTGTTAAACAAGGCCTGGATAAGAACTGGTGCCAAGGAAGGGGATGCCCTCCAGGCGGCCGAAGCCCTGCCTTGTGAAAAGCTTTACTGCCTGCATGGTGTGGTATCTTTATTCTATATTTATATTTCTAGAGATTTTTTGCAAATTGCCCACTTTATGAGTATGCACATTTTAGAAAAAAATAAAGTGATACTTAAGCTACATTTCTAATTCAGTAAGTCACCCCAAGTCCTATACAAATGACAATCTCTTCTTTTATCCAAAAGAAAAGGCTGATTATTAAGACTATTTAATATACAAGGATTCAGACATATAGCTTCTATTAAAGTACCTTTTATTTTAAAACTCAGTGAAGGGGTTGCCAATACTCAGGGTGGATTTCAATAGGAGGCAGCATAAAACTTAAAGTCATTATATTTCTCCCTTTTTTAAAGTTCCTTCTTAAGTAAATTAGAGCATCATTACACTGCAAGACTATATTAGCTGGCTAATCCACAGTAAGAAAATTTTCAGTGTGTTTTTTTGAGAGAATTCAGACCCAACCTCCATTCAGTGCAGGACTCAGGCAGTCTGCTTCTAAGTGACACGAGAGGGTGTTGTCATGAGGCCCTGGTCAGGTAGCTCAGTTGGCTAAAGTATCGTCCCTTCCTGGTCAAGGAACATACAAGAATCGACCAATGACTGCATAAATAAGTGGAACAACAAATCAATGTTTCTCTCTCTCTTAAAAATATCAATTAAAAAAAGGTGCTGTCTTTTGCTTACACCATTATAGCACAAATCATGGGGTTTTCAAAGTTATTCAGGTAATCAAGTGTTTGTAAATCATGGTGTTTTGGTGGAATATTATAATTTAATTCTAAAATGTATCCTAAATTAAGCTTTATTGGCAGAAAACAATGAGAAGGTATGTAATAGAAAAAACCCACTGGGGTCCTTGGGGAAAAAACAAGTTGTCAAACTACACAAGATAGGCTGCTTCTGCTAACATCAATTCTTTATTCATGGTTTTATTATCTGATTGGAAAGAACACTTGGCATAGTTCATAGAATGCAAGAAGAATTCAACAACCTGAGAACTATGTGTGTTAAAAATGTATGTATTAATAATTGACCATAAATCTTCAAAACATTTTCCCTAACGCTAATTTTTAATAGTTTCTAAAATGTCTTAGAGCATTTTTTGAAATAGATGGTAATAAAAATGATGAACAAGTAAACCTTACCTTGTCCAACCTACTAGCGAAACAGTTCCTGAGTGACAGGCGAACGGGGAAGATTGAGAACTGAGAAGCAGACAGCAGTGGTCGAAATAAGAGGCGACATAGACTCATTCCAGGAAAGTGGTTGTAGGAGGGAAAGGAAGAGCCAGGTTTTAGAGATTCGAGAGAGGACGAAACAGTGAAATTTGAAGTAGAGATGATAAGAGTGAGGAATGAAAAAAAAACTTTAAAAAGCAACTATCTAAGCAATTTACAACGGTTTTTAGGTGATAATATAAATGGAAAAAACTTTCTGCAGAAAAACATTTACTGTAAGAGCCACCCACAATTTCTTGAATATAAACCATTTATTGGAAAAAAGAAACCAATGCAAGTTGATTAAACAATACAATAAAACCACTTCAGAGAAGTATTTAACCTCATGATCCTAGACATTTTCCAAAGCTCAGTGCAATGTATTCTTTAAAAATTGGTACAGTGTCATATCAGGTCTATGTCTAATGATCTAACAGTGTGTTACTTCTCTAAAATGAATTAATATTCATAAGCAGCTGGAAAAGGGTCTGGCCCATATTTAGTGCGATGCAAGTATTTGTTAAATAAAATCTGACCATCTATCAAATATTGAGTATTAGCATCATATCAGATTGGCTGAATATACAGTCCTTGTTGGTCTCATGCCTAGAATCTTTTAATCTCTGTGTCCTACAAAATAAAGTCCAAATCCTTAGTTGGGCAAGCAAAGCCATTCATAGTTGTCCATGCCCACCTTTCCAGCTGTGGTAAAAGACGGCCCCCAATGAACCACGGTGTCCCTGCTCTCATATAGTGTAGTCACCCTCAACCCGGCCCCCAGCCTCTAGCCCTGAATCTGGTCTGCCCGTGATTCTCTCTGACCAACATAATGGGGTGTGACACTCTGCCAACTCTGAGTCTGAACCTGAAGAAGTCTGATGGCAGCCAGACGGCGGATCCAGACACCATGTAAAGAAATTTAGCTCCATGGTGAGACACATGGGGAAAGAGGGGAGGGGAGGGGAGGGGAAAGAGGGAGGGAGGGAAGCAGAAGGAAAGCTCACAACAGGAACGCGAGGGAGCATACAACTCTAATGGGGCAGCCACTAATTAGCCACAACCGACAGCTACCACTTTTCAGAAGAACCTAGAAATCTAAATTTTTATATGATATCAGACCAGTGACAACTGATTATAATTGTTAAAAAACACTGTATGCCTCTTCTCCACCAAAAAAAAAAAAAAAAAGGTTAGCTAATTTTGTACCCTTTGTAGCCTGTAGCAATCTCATGTTGGCTGTCTCGTGGTTTTAACTTCCACCATCTATCATAAAACTATCTCTACTCCTGGCATCACCACAGGGCTCCAGATACACACACAACCACCTGCTATATACTTTTCACCTACATGGGACACAAATACCTCAAACTGGTTAGGTTCCAAACTGACGGCCAATCTGTGCTCTGAAGCTTGCTTTTGATTCTGTATTCCCCAACTCAGTGGGCATGTCACTACCCCCTAGAGGTCCCAGCAGGAATGCTAGCAGGCAGGGTGACTCCTCTCTATTTTTTATACCCTATAAGCAAGATGACAAAAACAGCTTACTGATTTCACCACCTAAAGATCTTCTGAATTTGTTCTTGTCTTCTGCATCCTTATTGATAACCCTAATTTAGATTCCCATTTCTTCTCGAGACGACTGTCACAGTCTCTTCATTTTTCTCCTAATTGAAACTTCTCTATCTAGTTTACATTCTACACTGACACGAGCCTGGCCTTCCAGAGAGACACAGCTCATTCAGCTTTCCAGCAGAACGTTTGTTCCAATGGCTGAAATGAGGACCGGGGCTCCTGAGGATGTGGTCTCAGCCTTCTCTCCCCTCCTCTTGAGGCCCCAGATCCCGGGCTGTTACCTGCCATTCCCCAAATTCAACACACTGACTCACTTCCCTACCACATTGTGCTTAGGATTTCAGGCTTCCTGTCTGGAAGGCCCTTCTCCTATTCATACCTCAAAATGGAGAGCTGCTATTGAATGCTCTCTGGGGCTTTTCCAATCTAACCCCCCCAAGAGAGAGGATTACTCCCTCCATGTAACATACATGCTTATTTGTCCGCACATTGCCAAAACGAAGAGTTCACTCCACAGACGCAGACCTGGTCCCAGAAACTGAATCCATAATCTTTGTAAGCCTTCGTTCTATAATTTCTTTTAAAAATATCCAAGATAAACCATTCCCAAAGTCATTCAAGTATTTATAAAAGCTGTCAAATTAAAAGGTCTCAAATCCCTTTATGATCACCATAAAAGATATATATATATATATATATATATATATATATATATATATATAAAATTATATTTTGATCACACATTTTAAAGTTCTACTCACCCAAAGGTTGGTCATTCATTTGCTCTTTATTATCTATAAGAAAATGAAAATGCAAAGAAATAAGGTGTTATCCATGATTCAGGTATTTTCAGGGTTAGAGATATATGAAAACAATGGCTGAAGAATGATGAATACTCCTGCCAACAGTTTCTTAATGGTTATTGACCAACTACTTATCTATATTATGTAAGGTATTTCCACTAATACACATTCTACTTCAGATAAAAGACCCCCCACTCAACTGGTTCAGATATATTCTATGAATGAGCAACTCTGAACAAGGTCCCAGGGGTCTGGCAAGTTCAGAATTGTTACCCTGCTATTCTTTTAAAGACTGCTTCTTCTCTTTCAAATTAAAAATCATTCACTTACTTCCCCCATTAACTGCCTTTTTATGATGCAGAGTCATTCACAATGATAAAAAAAGACAACTCATATTTTGTGTTGCCTCAGTATATTTTTCTACCCTTCTATAGTCTTATAATGTTGAGTATTTTAAATATTTTCACTTGCATGAAATTGTACTTCAGGTAAGTACTAATTTCAACCCTAAATTGCAATATTATTTTAATAAAGAAAAAAGTTACCAGTACTACTATAGCAAAAGAATATCTGCAGTACCTTTAAATTATTATATTCAATAACTTAAAAATCTAAGACTAATATTTTACATTTATATTACTCACCAGGATACCCAAGATAATGTAATTCATCTGAAATGAAATAAAATAAAATAGATTAGCTTTAAATTATTAAACTGCCAATTTAGCACAAATAGTAAGACTAATCAGTGAAGGCTTTGAGCTATTAAATCATGTTAAAATGTTTCATCAGTTTAAACCTTTTCAAATACGTTAAATGAGAAGCCATGCAAGACTAAGTAGGAAAGAATGCTGTTGTGGGTACCATTCAGGGCTTCTAAGCTATTATTACTTTCATTACGTAACAAAGCTAAGAGACTCATTCATAATTTGTTCAAAGTTTTAGGTATTCCGGCCAGTTAATGAGAGAAATGCAGTTAAGAGATAGGTGTGTGTATGGTCTCAATCATAAACTTCTTGAAACTAATAAACAATCTCCAATGATCTTTAATTCTGGAACAGTTTAAGATGTATAGAACTCATGTGAAGATGGTGCAGAGTTCATGTAAACACCCAAACCCAGGTGCCCTACCTTTACCATCTTATGTTAGGAAGGTATATTTGTCACAACCACTGATGTTCTTTTTCGTTTTAAGACCCCATTCAGGACAACACATTACAACTGCTTACGTCACCTTGGGCTCTCCTTTGTTGTGACAGGTTCTCAGACTTCCCTTGCTTTAGATGACCTTGACAGTTTTGAGAATTACTAGTGAGGCATTGTGTAGAATGTCTCTCAAGTGGGATTTGTTGATGTCCTTCTCACGGTTAGACTGGTGTAATGTTTTTTGGAGGCACAGTGGTTTCAGAATTGTTAACTTGCACTCTCTGGTTAAAGGACATCTAAGCAAATATCACAACATTATAGCCATCTATTTTTCTTTAAAAATTTTATGATAAAAATTAATATTAATAAGTTACTAATGTTATGCTAGTCAAAAGATGTTAAGAGAACATATTCTTATATGTGATATAGGTGTGCTCTAGCATGAGCTAGAGCACAGGGCTATGTACAATTGCTTTTGCCTTTTACCTTACAGATTTTTCCTATTTCTGATTACTTAGGTCAGCACCTTTTTCTTCCTTCTCCTTTTTAGTGAGTCTGCTTTATATATTTGTAGTAAGTTTAGATTCTTTTGTCATATTCTGCATTCATTTGTAGTAAGTTTAGATTCTTTTGTCATATTCAGCATTCCAGCCTGGGATCTACCCTCCTTTGACCTCCTACTCAATGATGTTTTTAAAAACCTGCAGATGTGCATTCACCAGTACAGCAGTCATATAGAACAGTTTCCCTGCCCTAACATACCCTCTGACATCACCGGTTTAATCCCTACCCCTTATCCTGATCAAATACCTAACATGAAATATGTAACATCATAAAAGATATATTAGGACACTGTTCACGATTATATGTCAACCCACCAATTATAAAAGGTCTCAACTTTGCAGATTTTTAAACTTTTTTTTTTTCCTTTTTTTTTTGAAGCTGGAAATGGGGAGAGACAGTCAGACAGACTCCCGCATGTGCCCGACCGGGATCCACCCGGCACGCCCACCAGGGGCGACGCTCTGTCCACCAGGGGGCGATGCTCTGCCCCTCCGGGGCGTCACTCTGTCGCGACCAGAGCCACTCTAGCGCCTGGGGCAGAGGCCAGGGAGCCATCCCCAGTGCCCGGGCCATCTTTGCTCCAATGGAGCCTTGGCTGCGGGAGGGGAAGAGAGAGACAGAGAGGAAGGAGGGGAGGGGGTGGAGAAGCAAATGGGCGCTTCTCCTATGTGCCCTGGCCGGGAATCAAACCCGGGTCCCCCGCACGCCAGGCCGACGCTCTACCGCTGAGCCAACCGGCCAGGGCCTCAACTTTGCAGATTTTTAAGAAAAAAAATTGAATCTAATTGACTTTTCCATCTGAAATTTTAGGAGTCATTTCATAGTCAGATTTTCATCTCTAAGTGTTCTGAACAGATTTATTTGAAAATTACTATTAAATAGCGTGTTTGTTATACAAATATTATAGGGAGAATCTTGCAGATAAGGAAGCATCAAAGCAAGGTGATAATTTACAGGCATCACTCAGAAGCAAATAGAACAGCAGTGCTAGTGTTTATTCTTAGAGGTCTCCAGTGTTAGGAAGTTTTAAAAATCATGCAATTAGGCAAATAAGGACTATGAGAAGAAACAGGAGGTGGTCAGGACTTCTCCCGCAGCTTCCTGCACAGAGGGCCCAAAGACCACGGGACTAAAGCCCCTTGCGCTAGAGGACTCCCGTCTACAATTACGTATTGGGATGAAAACAGAAATTAGAGTATTTCAAAGGGATACCATAGTGATAAAAAGGACAAGAAAACCAGGAAACATAAGATTTAACATTATTTTCTTACTTTATCCAAATAGAGCCTAAGGTTATATTATAGTTTAAAGAGGCAGAAATTGAAAAAATACTTTGCAATCCCTAAACTTAATTTTGCAAAACAATGTTATAGCATACTAAGGGAACTTAAGTTTTAAAACTGACTCATTACAATTTATATATAATGCTTTGGTTAAATAAACCAAATCAGAAACTTATGTTGAAACACGTTTTCAATTCTCTTTGTATATTATGGTAAAGTTGACACAATAGATTAATCTACAGCCTTATAGCTTCAAAAATGGATAGTGTCAATTTTATATTCAAGCTGAATATTTAATATTTGTTAAAATACGTGTTAAACAATAAATCTGTCCTGAAATTTTTACAGAAACTATATTTGCATTTGAGGGTCATACTATCATGGCTGAAGGACAGATAAAATAATCTGAACAAGTTTCCATGACAATCTAGCAATCTATCTTTCTTTCTTTTCTTCCCTCCCTCCCTCCTTCTTCCCTTCCCTTCCCTTCCCTTCTCTTCCCCCCTTCCCTTCCCTTTCCTTCCTTTCCCTTCTCTTCCTCCCTCCCTCCCTTCCTTCCTCTCTCTCTCTTTCTTTCTCTCTCTTCCTTTCTTTTAAACAGATTTTATAAAGTAAAAATTAGCATTAAGAATTAATTATGCCTGACCAGGCAGTGGCGCAGTGGACAGAGCATTAGGACTAGGATGCGGAGGACCCAGGTTCGAGACCCCAAGGTTGCCAGCTTGAGTGCGGGCTCATCTGGTTTGAGCAAAGCTCACCAGCTTGGACCCAAGGTCGCTGGCTCGAGCAAGGGGTTACTCGGTCTGCTGTAGCCCCACGGTCAAGGCACATATGAGAAAGCAATCAATGAACAACTAAGGTGTCACAACAAAAAACTAATGATTGATGCTTCTCATTCTTGTCTGTCTGTCCCTATCTATCCCTCTCTCTGACTCTCTCTGTTTCTGAAAAGGGAAAAAAAAGAATTAATTATAAGTGTTCACTATTCATAAGATGTTATGCAGAAACTTTATTCTTATATACAGTAAAAAACCAATTGAAAACTAGTTATTTTAATCCTGTGTTGGTATAACAGTGTTTGTGGCAATTAACAAACCCTCAAAGACTGAGATACAATGTCCTTCGAGTGAACTTATTTCTTACAGCGAGTATTTTTTCCATCACTGCACTCAATAGGCCAGAGCACTCCATCCACCAATCCCAAGCGGAACCAGCATGCAGGATATTTGGTACCAAACCAAAGGATTACACTACCTTCAGTGCACTCCACTGCCTCATTTGTCCTTCCTTGTTCCAGAGAAAACAAATGTGAGTATATTGTAATTCATGATCTTAGGAAGGGCAGCCATCAACCAAGCAGAGAGATTAATATCACAGAACTATGCTGGCAAACGAACATATGCATCACCATCGCCTACTATTAACAACATAATTTGAATTCATTAAGCTTACAAAAAACAAACTCCCAAATTATGCACTTCATAACGGGGATTGTTGATTAATCATCATTCTTTCCTTCATATATCTGTGATGTTTGATTTTTAAAAATGTTTTCTAAAAAGTAAAGATAAAAAAATAAAATGTTTTCTTAAAAATGTTTTTCCATGAAATCAAGTTCTTTATAATTAAATTTTGATACATTTTTGCAAGAAGTGTTTAAAATAAACTTTATATAAAATTTTCAAAAATAACCAAAAAGATCTAAATTAAAAAAAACTATTTTTCTGGTTCTTTCTGGTCATGATATAGGAACCTAGATTATGAATTTAGCATGTATTCTCTCAAATTTCTATATAGACAATGTAACTCCTGATAATTAACACACCATTAAATAGAAGGGAGTAGTAAGTAGCAGAATTTCCCTTGCTTAAATGTGTTACTTTCTATCGCTTCCATCACACTCCATGTGTCAGAACACTGGGGAACAGTGCTTACCTACGATGACTTCTGCCTTCTTGCTGTCTTGACTGTCTCGATCATTATATACACGACACCAATAGGTTCCTTGATGTTCCAAATCCACATAAGGCACCTATATCGGTATCAGAACACACACAGATTTCCTAGTCAATTTTAACTTAAATCAACTTGGAGAAAAAGTTATTTTGTATTTAAAAAAATCCTACAAAACAAAATTTCATAAGGCTTTAAACCAGCAGTTCTCAACCTGTGGGTCGCGACCCCGGCGAAGGACCATATGGCTTTAGGCGACCCCTGTGTTTTGGTCCTTCGACCCCCGTTGGGGTCGCGACCCACAGGTTGAGAACCGCTGCTTTAAACAGTCTTAAATTGTTATTTCCATTCATTAGGCTCAGTACTAGTTTAAGCAAATGATACAATGAATCCAATAATAGGTGCAATATTGAATTAGACATTTCAGTATAAGACCTTAGATATGGGCTGGTGTTTTCTAGCACTTTTGCAAATATACAAATCAATGAATATTAAATAATAAGGACTTGAAACAATAATATTGAAAACACTCCCTAACAAATATGAATTTTAATGTCCACCTTAATTTTCAATCATACTATTTATTTTACATATTAGCACACACAAAAGGAACACCCGAACACCAGCTTCCTACCATGTATGTCTTTTTTGTCTCGTGCGCTAACGGTGACTCATCCCTGAACCACTGGTAGAGGGGAAGCGGGCTGCCGACCGCCACGCACTGTAAGACCAGTGTGCTGCCCAGCAGCAGCTTCTGGGACCTCGGCTCAATGCAGATCTGCAACTTGGGTTCAGAGACGCCATCCAAACTTCCTTAAATTAAGAGAAAAATATCACAAACATAAATAGAATCTCTCAGTTCAAAATAAATCCCCCTTCCCGTAATTTAAAAAAGTGTGCTTTTAAGTCCATCCTTCCTTTCTTACAATCTTTAATGGCACCTCCCAAACTATGTTTAATAAAACTGTAGTGTTTCTAGAAATATTAAGAAATGTTCTGTGGATAAAAGAAGACTGTAGACAAATAAGTCTAGAGAACACTGGGTTAAACAAAGTTAAACAGGTGTTTTTTAATTGCAGGACTTCTCAGAGCTTTCACAGTATTAGTATGTTTGTGTATGTCAGAGGGAAAAATAGTTCAAGGGGTTTCCAAATGCGTGTGGCCACAGAATCTTTCTGGTGGGGGCAAACTACCTATTAAAATATCGAGGGATATCTACGTTCCACACAGAAAGCTCTACATTCTCCTCTTTAACCTGACTATTGAATTAGGAGTTCTGTTATTAGCACTGAGTACATATGGATGGGTCATCACTGGCATTGCTTCCCAAGGCAGACATCAGAAAGCGCCATTCACTGAACACTCGTTGTTACTCTGAGAGCCCCCAGTACCGGGGCTGGTCAGCACTTATGCCGGACCAGGCCCTCCATCGTGAAATGCCTCACGAGTCTCGGGGGTCAACAACACAATTCCATTTAGAAACATTAAATTTCATCACATGTACAGAAATATTCCAGGAAGTTATAAATACCTCTCATTAATCATGACTAGCTGTAGAGATGCTTCATTCATTTAGGTGTAGGAAAGCTGAATTGAGAGGGAAGAATAAAAGATAGGCCAGTAACAAAAGCCCATTTCCTTCTTACTCTTTTTGTCTGGCAAAAATGATAAAGAATATAATCTTGACTTGGGCATGTGAATAAATATAATAGCATCTGATGGCTACTGTTTAGAATAGATGGGTATTTTTCCTTGATCAATACTAGTTATTGGACTAAAAAGACAGATGACAGGGAGCAGAAACGTAGCTTGATGAGATGCTTTACTGCAGCAAATGATACACTTCCATGTCGACCTTACTCTAGAGTTTTATTCTGCAATACAATTTTTTAGGAGTAATACAGTAATTTGGGAGAAAAATGTACATTGAAGAAAGAAAGAAACCGAAAAGTGAGCAAGATTGTAGGTATTAGATATTTTTTTCTCTTCCAAAACCAGAGATGGCAACATTCAAATCCATGAAAGAAGGCAGCCAGAAGGGGTTAGCAGCAGGTACAGACTGAGAAGGGTTCTGGGTCATCCAAAGGCGTGTGTGTGTGTGTGTGTGTGTGTGTAGAGAACAGAATTAAAGCACATGGGATAAAATCTTAACTGGTAACCTTATACTGGGTGTAGTGCATATGTGAGCTTTGAGGAGTAATACAGTAGTTTGGGAGAAAACTTTTGGATATTTAGAAATTATGTAAAAGTAAACATTGAAAATAAGTTAAAATAAGGTAACTCCCTTCCTAACATTCAACTTAATTACTTACCCTGGAAGCTTTCTGCTAATTCCATGACATCACAAACATCCAGCTGTGACCACTGGCTGAACTCAAAGGTGCAATTATTATTAACGCGGCAGACGTAAAAGCCTGCATCTTTTACATGCACTGCGCTAAAGATGAGTTCTGATGCATTTCCGTTTGGAATCTGAAATAATCAGTAAGAGAGAATCAGTGAATGACTCATCCAACTATGCCTCATAAAATGTGCTGTACAAAATGTATGATTTCTTTGGAGTTTTGAAAAGTTATCTTTTTTCCAAGTTCAAAAATATCTGTTACTCATAAGTTGTAACTGCTTCCTTCCTTCCTGCAGAAATAGGAAACGGTGTCTTCCGAACAAAGGCTACTTGGGCTTAGGATCTGTAGGGATCTACTCAGAACCCCAGAAGACATCTGAGATTCACAGATGCATAAAGAAGTCTTCTCAGAACTTCCCTTATCTCACTAAAAGCAGAAACTTCTGGGAAATGAGGCGACCATAAAGTCCCTCTTCAGGGCAGCTTTTGCTCCCAGGAAGGAGACGGAGAATAAACCTACATACAGATCCCTACGCCAGGGAGTTTTAGGGCCATGAAGATGGAAAGACCACCTGACCACCCGCATCTATGTGAATAACCAGTATCACAAACTTTCTTGTCCCCACTTATTCTTCTAGAAACCCCTTTGCATTTCCTAAAGAAGCCGGCTGTTCTTCTCAGAGAGGCCTTTTCCCTAAATTAGGGATATAAGCTTCTTCCTCTAACTAGTCAAGGAGCTACTTCTGTGCTAAGTTTCTACATGAATAAACTTTTTCTCTTGTTAATCTGGGTTTTGGCAGTTAATTCACAGGTCCGCAGGGACTGAACATAAGAGGGTGAAGAAGATGTTTCCTTTCTGGCAGTCCCAACCTCTCTTGCTCCTTGTAATTTGCTCTCTGCTTTAGTGTCTATTTTTCTTTTACTGTATCATTCTCAAAAACATACTGTAGTGCCTTATACCTTAAATAAACAAATATACTCAAATATACCTCCCTTGACCCACACAGCCTCTCAGGAGCACTGAGGATGGTGACCACCCTCTTTGTGAACTACGTTCCCTTCCAGGCTTCATACCACACTCCGCTGGTTTCCTCCCCTCTCTCCTGCGGATTCTCCTTCGGTCTCCTTGCTGGTCCCTCCTCCACCGCAGAGACTTCCAGTGTTGCCTCCCCTGATATCCAAACTGACTAGCTGACTCATCAGAATGTCTAATAGGCATTTCAAACTTAACATGTCTAAAACTAAAGTCTTGTTTTTCTCCCTAAATCTATTCCTCTCCTAATCTTCAACACCTCAGTACAGATGTCCCAAGATGCTTAAGCAAGAAGCCTCGGGGTCATCCTTGAACTCTCTTCCGTTCCCCTCATGCTCTGTTTCCAATCTACGAGGTCTGGCTAACTCTGGCCCTAAACTAAGCTGACTATGGACTTCCCTCCATCCCCAGGCCATGCACTGGCCCACACCGCCACTGTTTCTGGTCGGGCACACGCGTTCGACAACTAGTCTTCTTGCTTCCTTCAAGCAGCAGGTCTGTGTTTTAAAAACATAAATCCTGCCTGACCAGGTGGCGGTGCAATGGATAGAGTGGCGGACTGGGATGCAGAGGACCCAGGTTTGTAACCTCGAGGTTGCTGGCTTGAGCGTGGGCTCATAGACATGACCCCATGCTTGCTGGCTTGAGCCCAAGGTCACTGGCTTGAGCAAGGGGTCACTGGCTCAGCTGAAGCCCCCCATTAAGACACATATGAGAACGTAATCACTGAATAACTAAGGTGCTGTAATTATGTGTTGATGCTTTTCATCTCTCTCCCTTCTTGCCTGTCTGTCCCTGTCTGTCCTTCTCTCTCTCATAAAAAAAATTCTATCATGTTATTTCTCCCTGTTAACACGTCAGTGGCTTCTCACTTTATATCACCCTGTTTATTTTCCTCGTAGTGCTTTAGGGATTATCTTCTTTGTGGCCTCTCTCTCCCTGGGGGTGGCAGGGCACTCCCACCAGCCTCAGAACACAGCCTGGCACGGGTCAGCTGTTCCTCCGGCACTTGCTAAGTGAGCATCTCCATCTCCTACACGGGACCGAACACATCAGAGCCATCTGACAAAGTGTGACCTGTTAGCACTCTCCCGTCCACTGCAGCTCATTACGTCTAAGACGCATGCCCGCCCCCTACGCCTCTGCCTTTCTCAAATCCGGACAACTGACAAATGACACACTCAATAGAGTAAGTTTTACCTGTTACTTCTTCCTCAAAAGGCATGTGTTAAAATGAAACAACTTAGCAATGGAGACAATATGGTAAAAATAACTTTAGTTACCATCTCTTGAGAGCCTCAGCACACAGAACACCCTAGTGCTCAGATTCTCACCCTCCCACCCCCAATGACAGGCACTCATGTCGCTAATAATGACCACCAGGGTTGCAACACAGGCCTGTTTAGCTCCGAAGCCTACACGCAACCTTTTCACTACAGTCCACAGCTACTCTGCCTTCCCTGTATGTGAGGGATGGAAAGAAAAGAACTGTAAAAAAAAACAAACACATGCGTTTCTTCTACGGCATAGGGTGACCCCCATTAAAGGAAAGACCCTAATCTTAGAATGACTCTTTAACTTAGTTTGAAGTTTGGAAATGTAGATGTACAGTTGAGTTTGGAAGACAGCTTAGTGATCTAACAGGTGGAACAGAATGCGGAGTTTCAAGATCTGACCTAGGAGGGGAGGGGTGCGGGGAGATGGAGGGATGAGGGAGGGAAGTCCACCACATGGGACACAACACAGGCC
This sequence comes from Saccopteryx leptura, assembly GCF_036850995.1. Taxonomy (NCBI): domain Eukaryota; kingdom Metazoa; phylum Chordata; class Mammalia; order Chiroptera; family Emballonuridae; genus Saccopteryx; species Saccopteryx leptura. The sequence continues at coordinate 13,352,578 of NC_089513.1, forward strand.
AGACAGTGAGAACTCCCCAGGGGCAACATGGCTCAAAAAATTTTTTAGATAGGAAGACAAGATGGCGCTGGAGTAGGTGGACGTACCAATATCTACCTCCCAGAACCAAAGTGGATTACAGAATAATTTTAAGAACTATCATCTGGAAAAACCAACTTTGGACTAAACTAAGAGGACTCTTCAACCAAGGAACACTGAAGAAGCCGCACCGAGACTGGTAGGAAAAGTGGAAACCCGGAGTGGGCTGCCCAGCTCCCCGGAGCGAACGGCAGCTGGAGAGACTCGCATGGTGGGAAGTGAGTTTAGCAGAAAGGGGAGGGTCCTGAGTCCCAGGAACGAAGCTCCAGCCTACAGCCTCAGAGCCCAGAAGAGGCGTAAGGACAGTATTTAGCTGGAAACAAGTCAGGATACTGTTTGTGAGAAAGAGTCTGATTTCTCAGATCCAGGATTCTTCTTAAAGGGACCGTGCAGAACACCTCACTCACAACCACTCACCCGGGGCTCTGGGGGACGGGGAGAGAGGAGAATACGAGAGTAGCAGGAAGAGAGTGTAATCTAGGAGGCACAGGGAGAAAACATTTTGGGAGATAGCCACCCTAACCCCTGGGACGAGTAACTCCCCAAATCTGAAGTGAATATTTTCCCTGGAAACAGCAATACCAGCAAAGGGAAGCAGGACACCAGCCAAACAAGCGCTCCCACGGCACTCAGAGCAGAGTCACTTAGAAGGAGGGAGCTTTCGGGACTACAGTAGTGAGTGTTAGGGTCTGAGCTGCAGCGCCCCCACCCACACGGCTGAGGGCTTGCCGGATGGCAGGCGGCAGCGGGAGACGGAAGCATGGTTCTGTTGGCAGGGGCAGAAGCCGGCTGGCCACCACTGGGCTCAGGTGTGAGCTCAGTCTTGCCCAGCTGGGGAGGAGGGGGCGTGAAAAAGCGGTCAAGCCCAGCTGCCGACAGCCTGTAATCCAGCCTGCGGAGAAGGGCAGGAACCCCAGAAAGGGTGGAGACCAGCCCCTGAGCAAGGGCACAGGAGCACAGCCTTGCCCTGCTCGTGCAACCCAGGGTTGTGGTCTGACTTGGGAGCTGGCTCCTCCCGCAGGGGTGGAGTGAAAAGCCCAGAACAGGCAGAGTTCCGCTACTGAGCTGAGCGTGGGCACGCAGTCCTGCCCCGCCGGTAGAGCCAAGGCTAGCAGCCGTTCCACAAGAGGGCTCCCCCTCCAAGGGCAGGGCGAAAGCCCGGAAACAGGCGAAGACCCGCAGCTGAGCAAAGGTGCTCGCCACTGACCTCAGGGCCGAGCATAACGCCACCCACAGGGGCGGGGCAAAGGCCAAGGCCACCAAGGCTTGTGCACCTGAGCACGTGATCACAGCCACTCCCGTGAAGAGAAAATGAGGCAGAGAAATGCAACACAAATGAACCGAGAGAAATCCCCAGAAAAGTTCCTAAATGAATCAGATATAACCAAATTACCAGATGCAGAGTTTAAAATAACGATTGTTAGGATGCTCAAAGATATTAGAACAACAATAGATGGTCATTACGAACACCTAAATAAAGAGATAGCAAATATTAAAAAGGACATTGAAATAATAAAAAAGAATCAGTCAGAAATAACAAATACAATATCTGAAATAACACAATGGAAGGAATAAAAACGATGGATGAAGCGGAGAATCGAATCAGCGAGTTAGAGGACACGATAAATAAAGGCATGGAAGCAGAGCAGAAAAAAAAAGAGACTCAAAAAGTCTGAGGAAACTCTGAGAGCTCTGTGACAACATGAAGAGAAATAACTTCTGCATCATAGGGGTTCCTGAAGAAGAAGAGAAAGAACAAGGGATAGAGACTTTGTTCAAACATCATAGCTGAAAACTTCCCTCAATTAAGGCAGGAAAACATCTCACATGTTCAGGAAGCACAGAGAACTCCATTAAGGAGAAACCCAAAGAAATCAACACCAAGGGACATCATAATTAAAATACCAAAGCTAAGTGATAAAGAGAAAATATTAAAAGCTGCTAGAGAAAAAAAGACTATCACCTACAAAGGAGCCCCCATAAGGATGACTTCTGACTTCTCAACAGAAACACTTGAGGCCAAAAGGGAATGGCAAGAAATATTCAAAGTAATGCAGAACAAGAGCCTACAACCAAGACTACTTTATCCAGCAAGGCTATCATTTAAAATTGAAGGAGAAATAAAAAGTTTTATAGACAAAAAAAACCTCAAGGAATTCACTGCAACCAAACCAACGCTGTAAGAAATGCTAAGGGACCTGTTGTAAACAGATCAAAGGAGAAAAAGAATATAGCAAAAGAGGAATCCAGTTTTAAAGAATAAAATGGCAATAAACAATTACATATCAATAATAACCTTAAATGTAAATGGATTAAATGATCCAATCAAATGACATAGGGTAGCTGCGTGGATAAGAAAACAGGACCCATACATATGCTGTCTACAAGAGACATACCTTAAATCAAAAGATGCACACAGACTGAAGATAAAAGGATGGAAAAATATTTCACGCAAATAGAAATGAAAAAAAAGCTGGGGTAGCAATACTTATATCAGACAAAATGGACTTTAAAACAAAGACCATAGTTAGAGATAAAGAAGGTCACTACATAATGATAAAGAGAGCAATCCAAAAGGAAGACATAACTGTTATAAATATCTATGCACCTAATATAGGAGCACCTAAATATACAAAGCAGACTTTGATGGACTTAAAGGGCGAGATCAACAGCAATACTATAATAGTAGGGGATTTCAATACCCCATTAACATCATTAGATAGATCCTCAAGAAAGAAAATTAACAAAGAAACAGCAGACTTAAAGGACATATTAGATCAACTCGATTTAATAGATATCTTCAGAACCTTTCACCCTAAAACAGCAGAATATACATTCTTTTCAAGTGCTCATGGTACATTCTCTAGAATAGACCACATGTTAGGGCACAAAAGCAGTCTCAACAAATTTAAGAAGATTGAAATCATATTGAGCACTTTCTCTGATCACAATGGCATTAAACTAGAAATCAACCACAACAGAAAAACTGAAAAACATTCAAACACTTGGAAACTAAATAGCATGTTATCAAATAACGAATGGGTTAACAATGAGATCAAAGAAGAAATTAAAAAATTCCTAGAAACAAACGATAATGAGCATACATCAACTCAAAATTTATGGGACACAGCAAAAGCAATCCTGAGGGAAGTTTATAGCATTACAAGGCATACCTCAAGAAGCTAGAAAAAGTTCAAATAAACAACTTGACCCTTCATCTAAAAGAACTAGATAAAGAACAGCAAGTAAAGCCCAGAGCTAGTAGAAGGAAGGTAATAATAAGATCAGAGCAGAAATAAATGACATAGAGGCTAAAGAAACAATATAGAGGATCAATGAAACCAGGAGCTGGTTCTTTGAAAAGGTAAACAAGATCGATGAACCTTTAACCAGACTCATCAAGAAAAAAAGAGAGAGGACTCAAATAAATAAAATTAGAAACGAGAGTGGAGAAATAACTGACACAACAGAAATACAAAATATTGTAAAATACTATGAAGAACTAACTGTACGCCAAAAAACTAGACAACCTAGATGAAATGGACAAATTCCTTGAAACATATAATCTTCCAAAAATCAATCTGGAAGAATCCGAAAACCTAAACAGATCAATTACAACAAATGCGATTGAAACAGCTATAAAAAATCTCCCAAAAAAGAAAAGTCCTGGGCCTGATGGCTTACAAGTGAATTCTACCAAATATTCAAAGAAGAACTAACTCCTACCCTTCTCAAGCTATTTCAAAAAATTCAAGAGGAAGGAAGACTTCCAAGCTCCTTTTATGAGGCGAGCATAATTCTGATTCCAAAACCAGGCAAAGACAACACAAAGAAAGAAAATTATAGGCCAGTATCCCTGATGAATTTAGATGCAAAAACCGGATCCAGCAATATATGAAAAAAATCATACACCATGATCAAATGGGATTTATTCTGGGGAGGCAAGGCTGGTACAATATTTGCAAATCAATCAATGTGATTCATCACATAAACAAAAGGAAGGAGAAAAACCACATGATAATTTCAATAGATGCAGAAAAAGCATTTGATAAAATCCAGCACCCATTCATGATCAAAACTCTCAGCAAAGTGGGAATACAGGGAACATACCTCAACATGATAAACGCCATCTATGACAAACCCACAGCCAATATCATATTCAATGGGCAAAAATTAAAAGCAATCCCCTTAAGATCAGGAACAAGGCAGGGGTGCCCCCTTTCACCACTCTTATTCAACATAGTTCTGGAAGTCCTAGCCACAGCAATCAGACAAGAAAAAGAAATAAAAGGCATCCAAATTGGAAAAGAAGAAGTAAAACTATCATTATTTGCAGATGATATGATATTGTATATAGAAAACCCTAAAGTCTCAGTCAAAAACTACTGGACCTGATAAATGAATTCAGCAAGGTGGCAGGATATAAAATCAATACTCAGAAATCAGAGTTATTTTTACACACTAACAATGAAATGTCAGAAAGAGAAATTAAGGAATCAATCCCCTTTACCATTGCAACCAAAAAAATAAAGTACCTAGGAATAAATTTAACGAGAAAAAAAAAAAAAGAAAATAAAATTTTTAATGTTTATTTTATTGATTTTAGAGAGAGAAAGGAAGAGAGCAGGAGAGAGACAGGAACATCAACCTGTTCCTGTATGTGCCTTGACTGGGGATCGAACCAGTAACCTCTGTGCTTTGGGACGATGTTCCAACCTACTGAACTATCCAGCCATGGCTCGAAGAAGTTTTAAGAAAAGAGAATTCCAATATGTGATTTTTAAATTGTTTCTTGGGTGGTGCAGGAATACAATACTTCCACAAGAAGAAAAAAATGGCCCGCCTACCCACCCACCTGAGTTCTACTTCAGAATCTCACAACAGCTCAAATCTTTAGAGTACATGAAACACTTAAAATAATAATGCATTAGCCTTCCATGTCACCTGCAAAATCTTTAAAGATTTTTTATAGATAGCTTAGAATATACTGATGATGTTTCCTCTTTGTTAACACTGTTGCTCCAAGTAATCCCTACTTTCCACAATTTTAGAGATCATTGGTTTTCTTATTTCTTACAATTTTTTTGTAAAATAATTATTATTGAATACAGCAATGTCTATCAGATCGAAATTCTTAAAAACATACTGAGGCTACTAACAATAATTCATTTTCTATCATTCTATCTTATGACAAAGGAATTAAAAGACATTAAAAAAATTACCTCTTTGTTCATTTTGAACCATTGATATTGTACAAAAGGATGTCCAGTTGCCCGGCAACAGAGTTTCACAAACTGGCCAGCCAAGACTGCCTTTGATTCTGGGTTTACAGTGATCTTTATGCCTTAAAAAGAAAAAAAAAAAAAATTAAGTAAATAAAATCACAGGAAAGGGGCTTTCCTTGTTTATATTTCTGAAACCAAAAAAAGAAGTATTTTGGAAATAACCTTCATATTCATCCTTGTTATAAATCACCCAATTCGCATTTCCTCCACACCAGGTTATGAGCTTGTGAAGTTCCAGGCTTTGTAAAACCGGGAGGAAAGAAACAAGACTTTCATCTGTTGTACTTCCCATAACCATGGGGAGTGTTGTTTGTCATACTTGTTCAATTCTTAGAAATATTTTTTCCACATTCTAACATGTCTGAAATCAGGATGCACTTATAAAAGCTGTCTGCCAGGCAGGGCTCACAAGGTGGTTTTCAGCGCCAACTCTTTGAATATCTGCTCATAAATGCTCACATGGCTGGCAAGTCAATGGAGTTAGTACGCTGTTAGTAACACAGTGTTGAGTTGAAATGCCACTAAAAATGTCTGCAAAGACATCTGAATCTCAATGCTGTGACCTAGTATTAAAATGAAAAATTATTCCGTAAGCAGAAAGGCACACAACCATAAGTATTCAACGTTTAGGTGTGACAAGAGGAAAATAAAGTAGCAATAGAAGGGAACAGGTGTGAATCTGAAAAATACAGGAATCCTGGCAATTGGATTTCAAATGTGAATGTCTTATAACTATCTCGAACCTAACATGCCGCAAATGCCTCCTGAACAAAGGCCACCGTCCACGAGACCCTGCGGCCGTCCCTCTCTCAGGGAAGTGCACGGGTTTCCAGCCTAGCCCCATGTGTCCGGTTACTGAGGACAACCCTGAGCAGCTGTCCCAGAATCCCTTCTGCTCACTCCCGTGCTCTCCACTAGGGATTTACCTTCAAGTCCCGTCTGTTAAGCTCTTCTACGTCTCATCACAATCTTCAGCCACGCCACCACCAGCTCTTGACTGATCTATCCCTGCAGCCTGCTTACCTGTTTCCTCGTTTCCAACTGGCAGCCCAACCACTCCTGTGATCCCCACCCTCCACTGACCTCCTGTTACTCAGAAAGACCGGAACTCCTTCCCGAGGCCGGCGAGGGCCTCCGTGCCCTGACTGCTCTGTCCTCGTCCCCTGCCATTCTCCCCTTTGCTTGCCAGGCTCCAGACACCCCGGTGCTCTTTCCTTCGGAGGGCAAGCTACCTGCTGCCTGTCCCCTCCCTCGCCCTCCACGGCAGGCAGTCCCTCCAGCCCCTCTGTTCCAGGGCAGAGCCTCCAGCTCCTCCTTCGGGAAGCTTCTCTAAGTGAGCTGCTCCCCCACCCTGTTCTCCGTCACATTCGCCTGCTTTGTGGTCTTCATCGCATTTATTACCTGAAACCGGTTTCTGACTGTCTGCCTCCTCGACTAGAACAGAAGCTTTGCGAAAGCAGCGACCTTGTCTTTCTTTCTTAGTCACCAGTCTTCCTGACACCGAGAACTGTGCCTGGCATAGGGTAGTACAGTCGGTGGTCAGTGCACATTTGTTGAATGAATGCATAATAATAATTGCTGTAGCAGCAATTTCCTGACTGCCCCACATTGCCAGGTATTTTGATCTCTCACCTTCAAAATTACCTGAGTTAGATATTAATTAGATCTATGTTACAGTGAAGAAAATGATGGTAAGTTGCAGGCCACCCACATTCTCTTGGGTAAATTATTTAACCTCTCTGAGACAAAATTGTTTTTCACTGTAAAGACGGCAGAACCAGGAACACAGTTTTCTTGGGCTTTACAACCCTCATACCTTTGTCATCCCAAACTCCTATTTCTCTAATTTTTGAGGCTAAATACAAAAACTGAATATACTTAGTGTGACCACTTCATACACATGCCATTTTCCAGTGACTCTGAACGGGTCTCCCATGCTAATCCCACCTTCTGCCACAGTGAGCTTCTCTCACCAACAGGGCTGCGCCCAGCAGCAAACAGTCTCGCGTCATGACAGTGCTTACATGCTTACACATGGCACATGATCTCTGCTACTGTACAAAGAGAAAAGGGATGAGAACGATGGAAATTAAAAGGCTTTCTCCCGCCTGACCAGGTGGTAGCACAGCGGATAGAGCGTAGGACTGGGATGCAGAGGACCCAGGTTCAAAACCCTGAGGTCACCAAATTGAGCACAGGCTCATCTGGTTTGAGCAAAGCTCACCAGCTTGAGCCCACGGTCGCTGGCTCGAGCAAGGGGATACTCGGTCTGCTGTAGCCCCACCGCCCACCCCTGGCAAGGCACATATAAGAAAGCAATCAATGAACTAAGGTGCCGCAACGAAGAATTGATGCTTCTCATCTCTCTCCCTTCCTGTCTGTCTGTCCCTATCTGTCCCTCTCTCTCTGTCTCTGACACACACACACACACACACACACACACACACACACACACACACACACACACACACACACACACTTTCTCCCGAGAGTGCCTTGCAAAGGAACGAAGGACTTGGAAAGGACCCACATGGCCAGAATGTTCTAAAAGGGACCCTTCCTTTGTGTGGGAGACAAGACTCAATGATTTTTTAATGTTCACTCAAACTCAAAGTTTATATGTCTGTCCTGTCCCAACGATTTTCAAAAAGCTAGCAAATACAGGTATTTATTACTTACTGCTTCAAAGTCTGAGAACTGAAAGGAAAAATGTGATTTGGAAACCGCCCCTAGCGAGTAGTAAAGAAGAGAAGTCACAATACCTCCCATGCTGTAACCACACATATTTCCTCCCGCCCACACAGCACCGTGCGACAGGGACTTGGTCAGCCCGTAACCACCACACAGTGCCCACCAGTCAGCAGTGCCGAGCAGAGGTAAAGAGAGAAGACAGCACCGCGCTATGGGAGGGTGCCCCAGGGCACACAAATGGAAGTCTCATTTTCAAAGTCGAATGCAGCGCTTCCTGACAAACCAGCCTGTTTTCAGATAACATCTGCGAACAAGTCAAAGAGGTAACTGGATTTCCTGTAGGCCCCGGAGACTGTGCTCGGGTATGACAGAACACGGGGATTGTGCCTTCAACACTCACCGAAACAGATGGATGGGAGGGATTCCTGATCTGACAAAGATTCATCAGAATCTGCCTTTAAGTTTCTCTCTCACCATGCACTTAAATACCCATGCAATTTATCAACAGCTCTTCCAGGAATAGATCAGCAGGATCCACGACCGGGCATCTATACTGCTCACAAAAATTAGGGGATATTTCAAAAATGAATATGAAGCGATAAAATATCCCCTAATTTTTGAAAGCAGTGTATTTTCAGAGGCCATGAACAACAACAACAAAAATCTTCCCATCAGTTTCCATCTAAAACTTTTCCTCAAAGGTATTCCAGAAATTTCTAAGCTATCATTGAAGACCACTCCAATGTTCCAGAATAAATAAATACCACTTGTCTTCCTCTAACAATCTCCCTTTGGCACACACCCAAAGTATGTCCAGGTATGTCCCTGTTACAAGCCGACTTACGTCTGCATCTCCTGTGGCTGAACCCGGCTCCTCGTCACATTCCTGTTCTACGTGGCCCGCGAGCTGACACCCTGGTGAAGACACTGTCTTCCAGACCCCAGTCGCCGCTCCCTTCCCAACTCTCTGTTTCTTCCTGATCTTTACTAGTACCCATTCCACTTCTGCCTCTATTCACTTCTTGATATTTTCCTCCTTTTGAAAATTTCTGTCACTCATGAAACAAGAAAAAAGTCCCTTATATATAAAATCTAGCATTTGAGTACTTATCATTTTGGCAAGAAGGAAAAAAAATTGAAGTCCATAGGTCAAAGAGGCAACTGAGTTTCCCAAACAATCCAGAGATTTCCCAGCATTATGGAGATGACCATGAGTTCAGGTCAGTATTAGCGGAGCTGGGTTCTAACCTATATTTGTAACTGCGACTCTAGACAAACATTAACTTAGAAAATCTCATGTTCCACAGAAATGCTTGCTCACATTTAAAATTTAAATGTTCACGAAAGTACTCTTCTGTGCCTTTACAGAACCGTGAAGATAAAATGTGAAGTAAAGGCATTTTGGGCTCTGGTCAGTTTGCTCAGTGGATAGAGCGTCGGCCCAGTGTATGGGCATCCCAGGTTCAATTTCCAATTAGGGAACACAAGAGAAGTAATCATCTGCCTTGCTTCCCCCTTGCTCTTCCCCTTCTCTCCCTCTCCCCTCCCGAAGCCACTGGCGCGACTGGTTTGAGCACTGGTCCCAGGCACCGAGGATGGCTCAGTTGGTCCAAGCACATCAGCTCATGCACTAAAAATAGCTCAAATGATTCGAGCATCGGCCCCAGACAGGGGTTGCCAAATGGATTCCGGTTGGGGCGCATGTGTGAGTCTGTCTCACTATCTCCCCTCCTCTCACTTAAAATATAAAATTTTTTTAAAAAAAAAGTCATTTTGGATACTAAACAATAATATTCAACAATCTTTGCTCTTGTATTAGAGACAAAAATGTAATAAAAAATAAAATTAATATTAGAACCATAACAATGGGTGTGCTCACTGGGGAAGTAAAAAGAAAAGTGAAGTGCAATGAAAGAAAAAGAGGTGGGGTAAATGGAGAGACGCCACTGAAGAGTCCCACGTGACATCTGCTACGTGCAGAGAGTGAAGCACCTTGTACATAAAGAATGAGATAAAAGGGCAATATCACAAAACTGGAGTTGGAAAGAACCTTAGATTTAACCTAATGAAACCTACATGTGAAATGTTAATTTTCTCTAAATGCCCCTCATTGTCTAGCCTCTCCTAAACCACTTCCAGGTCAGGGTATTACTTCCTTGGCGACCATTTCGTGATCTATATAACTCTAACTGATCAAGCCTATAATACGCACTCAAAATGCTTTCACTTAAAAACAAAACAAACAAAAACATCTTACATCTTATTTTTTTTTTTAGAGAGAAAGAAAAAGAGAGAGAGAGAGAGAGAGAGAGAGAGAGGCAGGGACAGAGAGACAGGAAGAGAGAGATGAGAAGCATCAATTCTTTACTGCAACACCTTAGTTCTTCACTGATTGCTTTATCATATGTGCCTTGACAGGGCGTTAGGGGGAGGCAACAGCTGAGCCAGTCACCCCTTGCTCAAGTTAGTGACCTTTGGGCTCAAGCCAGCGAACATGGAGGTCATGTCTATGATCTCATGCTCAAGCCAGTGAGCCCGTGCTCAAGCCGGAGACCTCGGGATTTCGATCCTGTGTCCTCTGCGTCCCAGGCTGATGCTCTATATCCATTGTGCCGCCGCCTAGTCAAGCGAAACAGAAACTTCTTGAACAGCACATCTAAGTTTATCTACATTTGCCAAAGATACAGATGCCAATATTGATTACTTTGGGATCAGGGTTTTTGATCCTTTAATGGAAAAAAAGGGAGGGGTCTAAAAAACCATGATGGACTTTTGGCTCAAATCATTTCAGCACATTCATTTAATCCCCCCCCCCCCTTTAATTCCCACTGAAATGACCAAACAACGAGTGCTGGAAAATGGGAATGGGAATGGACACCATCCAAGCAGAAAACTTGAGCCATTTCTCTAACAAAGTGCAGGAAGACCAGACTGAGGGCAAGCTGGCCCGCCCCGAGCTGCAGAAAAGCCCACGCAGGGAGAAAACAGAAGCAAACCATGGTGCTCCTGCAGAAACACCTCAGGTGTCAGCGCCACAGAGAGCAAGACCCCTGGGAGAGCTCCCCTCTGCTCAGGCCTCCTGCCAGGGAGGGACTACTGACGTTAGCTCCTCATCAAGGGAGGAGATGGGGGAGCATTGCCCCAGCTCCGTGGGGACTCCCGAAACCGACACGTCACAGGAACTCGGCCAGGCGACACTGCTACATAGACGGGTCTGCACTAGCAACTAGTCATTCCTACCCCATAGTTTTGCAATGAGAAACACACATCAAGCATCCAATACAGTGCACAACACAGAGGAGGCATTTATAGGAGCCCTGTTTTGTCATCTACATTAGGCCTTGTAAAGCAGAAGACACTCTGAAAGTCTAAGTTTCCAGACCCACAATCCAGAGTCCTTCCCATTTACAGACTTTTCTGCTACCTTCCTGCACCTGTTACCCCTTTTCTCCTCCCAGAGGGCCCACTTTGGTTTGGTCACCCATGCATAGGTTCTGTTTAGTGTGGTTTCTGGAAAGTTGACTCAACCAAACTCTCCTCCTGGCTCTAAGCCAGGCAACTCAGCATGTTCCATCTCCCTGGCCACAGCGACAGGTGCAGGGACAGCGTGTGACCAAAGTTAGTTAACGAGGGTGCATCTTATGATTTTTGCTGGGACAAAGATGAATGCAGGCACAGCTAGTAGAGATCTTGTGCCCATGCGGAAAGTCAGACTTAGAGGGCGGCCAGTGACAAGCAAGGGACAGCAAAGACGAAGAGAAACCAGCGCCTAGGCAACAGGGTGGCGCCCCGCCTCCTCTCCTGAAGCCCAGCCTGCTTTAAGGGCTTTCACTTAGAAGAACCAACATACTCCCTCTCCTATGCCAGTCTGAGTGGGGGATTCCTGGTATGTGTTACCGAGAGCACTACCATGTGCCCCTGGCCCCCCAACTCCAGAACTGACAAAGTGAAAACTAAGTTCTGAATTACATGAACTTAAAAATATATCACAGACAAGTTTGTTTTGTAATAAAAATTGCATACATCAAAACCATGTGAAATAGAGAGCACCCAGTCCTGAGTCCACAGCCCTCCAGGTCGCGACTGACTTCCCTGCGCCCAGGGGACCTGCGAAGGCAGAGCGGACACTCGGGAAAGGAGGACTGCGGTGCTGCTGCCGACAGAGGGCTGAGAGGACCCGGACCCCTGCCCACACCACCTGGACGGCTGGGACACTTTCCTATTCCTTACATCTCACTTTGGAAGTGAGACACTTCACTCAATATTGACATATTCACACAAAAAAATCATACGGTTGAGTCCATCAACATTTAAAAGCATCATGTTGGCAAAAAAAAACCACACCACAAAACCCACAATAAATATTTGTCATACTTGCTTTAGCTCATTCATATACATACATACATATAAAGAAATATGTGTATGTTTAGTTGTTTGGCTATACTATTTCAACAGAAATCACAGAAATTTTACCCCTAAATACTTTAGCATGCAACTCCTTGGAATAAAGACATTATTACTCTATGAAAGTATGACAACATTATCACATAATTTCCCAATATCTAACATGCAGGTTATATTCAAATTGTTCTACTTGCCCAAAATGTCTTAAATAGCAGATTTTTCAAAACCACAATCCAATCAGTGTTCATGCATTATATTTGCTTTTTATATGTTCTTTACTATGTGTCAAATTGGGGGAAAATGTGGCTCCATAATTTACCTTTCCAAAAATATTGAACACAATTCACCTGGTTGGCTAAGCCAGCTTGCTCCCAGTTTGTGTCCAGGAACTCGTGGGGCAGATGGCTGGGGAAACCCACCTGGGGGGCTGAGAAGCTGCAGCACCTCGGTGTGCTCCAGAGTCTGCAGGAAGTCGCTCAGCTCCGTGACAGTGCAGCCCTTCTCCCCCATCAGCCTCAGCAGGCACAGGCTCGGGCTTCCTTCGGGCTCCAAGACCTGCAGGGAGCACTGCTCCAAGTCCAGACAACTGAAAACAACAGACGGAGTTCAAGTCAAAAATGTCCTTCAATACAATATATGCCCGCTCTGTGTTTGGCACCATAGGTGTTGCAGGAAATAAATCTCCATGTGTGGAGTGGTGAAAACCGATGACATCAAGAATGCCCCTGTTTTTTCTTCCTCCTTCCGCCACCACAGGGGATTCCTCTCTAATGTCATGGCCAACTCAGCTCCCATGACTACAGGGGAATGAGAGAAATCTAGAGACTTGATATGAGAGAAATCTGTCCTTGGGACTAGGGAATAGGAAGACCACATATTTCTCTACTCTTTCTTGTACACACACACACACACACACACACATAAAATAGAAGATGACCCAAAGAGGCATACATCTTTGACACATATTGAAAAGTAAGAAAAAATTTAAAATATAAAAACCATTCTTAGCTCATAAATTGCAGAAAACCAGGTAGTGGCCTGAATCTGTCCCATGGGCCACTGTTTGCAGACCCCTGATCTATATGTTTTATTCGACATGATTTTGCCTAAAAACCATGAGCTTTTCTTTCATAAGATGCCTTAACGAGATTACAGTACTCCTTGAAAACAGAAACCCCATCATATATATATTAAATATATATATTTAATCCCTCAATACCTAAATTTGTCTTGTCCATATTAATTATTAAAAGCTGAATGATTACTGAGTGAATTCCAATCATAATGAAAAACCTAGATGCCTGGTGGAAGGTCAAACAGCTATGGCAGAGTTAAGGTTAGCAAGCTTTCATGTGACTTAAAATTATTTCAATCCACATTCATTTTGATCAGTTTTATTAAAAGGCTGCCACAGCAGTTATATAATGGTCACCCAAGAGGTATATATTGATAATTCTGTGATAAAGTTGGTTATCTCATAAAAAATGTATTCAACCAAAATAATTTCAATAGTAATATCATCTAGCTCATAGGATTGTTAAAATTAAATTAGGTAATCCATGTAAAAAGAATTTAGCACAATGCTTGGCAAATAATAAGCACTCAATAAAAACTATACAATAAAAACATAGGAATATCAAAAGAATATTAAGGTTAATTTCTTAATTGTGTTTATTTCTGAAACTATTTTAGCTTTACCTTAAAAAGGGTTTTGAATAGCTACTATTTTGTTACCCTGATTTTGTCCTCCAAGGCTTCCTATCACTGTATTAACTAGGTATTCTTTACTAAGCATCCTAGTTAAATTTACATATTTGATATTCTTGTTAAATGTGAATCTTCATAATATAGATTCATTCCAAAATTCTGCACATTAGCCCAGAGGCAGCACAATCTGAAGCCATGGTAAACTGATAAAAATAAGGACAAGAGTGTTTTTTACCTAAAGATGGTCTTTCCTATATTTTAAAGTGTTAAAGTGCTCTTCCTTTTATGAAATGATGGTGACTACAGTGGTAGGAAAAACAAAAACTGAAGATGCCTGTTGGTCCTTTATTTTGTAAAAATTTCTTTGACTAGTCCTCATAATGGTCAGGCCAAGGAATCAGTATTAGAGACAATGTAAGGATTACCAATTTTTCAAATAATAAGAATATGAGATTTATAAAAACAAAGGTGCTAAATATAATTTTTATAATTCAGAAAGGTTATCAGGATTTGATACAAGAAATTAAACCATTGTGTCAAATGCAACCAAGTGATACTTTAATTAATGCTTATACTGATACAGAGAAACTAAAAAACAAATTGCCTTTTTTCTCCCAAAATAAAGATCAAATTGAAGCAGACAATGATTTCTCTTCCAAAACAAGAGGCAGAGCGGTAAAACAAATTTCTCTATCTCCTTTCCTTTTACTAATTTTCCTCACGAGCGCTGGCTTTCAGCTAAGATGATGCTTACACACACCCAACTTTTCTTTCTTTCCGTTTTTAGTTACATTCCTGTAAGACTGTGCTTTGAAGTGGTTTCTACCAGCCCTAAGTTGGAATTTCTGATTTAATTTAAAAGACTTTGAACAAAATGGACTTTGCTTTTTAAAAATATATCTACATTTATCTTTTAAAAACATATAATCAAATAAAGCATATGAGTCACTCTTTAGGGTACAAACCGTGGCACTGCTTTTAGGTTCATGTGCTTCTCTTGGTACATTTAGTCTTTGGAGTCTTTATTCCTTAAGTCAACAACTATTTACTAATCACCTAAAATAAGCCAGCCTTTTTTCCTATTGAGGATATAGCAGCAAACAAAATTCTCTACCCTCCCGTATTTGTCTACCAGAAAAGTTGTGTGTGTGTGTGTGTCTCTCTCTCTCTCACACACACACACACAAACAATTTCTCTTTCTCTCTTATCTACTCCATGGTCTTAGGTGCTTTGGAGAAAAAAAAAAACAAAGCAAAGCAGAGGGACAGACAATGCTGGAGCAGAGGGCAGATGGCAGGGATAATTTTAAATAATGTGATCAGAGAAGAACTCCCTGTGAGGGTGACTTGTAAGCACACATTTGAAGGGGTGAAGGAGCAAGTCACCTGGTTCATCTGTGAGAGCAACCCTAGACTGGGTAGACAGCAGCACAAAGACCCTACCGTGTTCACGGAGAAGCAAGAAAGCAGGTTTAAATTGAGCAGAGAAAGGAGACAGGGTAGAATATCAGGTCCAAGAGTTTAGTGGTAGCTAAATGGTGTTTTAACTCTAAGTTGTGATAAAGGAAGGATAAGACCTGATTTAATGCTGTAAAAGAATCATTCTTCCTGATCTATCGGGAATGGACTGGGGGTGGGGGCAAAGCAGAAGTGAGGCAACCACAGGAATGACCTGGATGAGAGACAACGGTGTCTCCCCTACTGTCGTAGCCACAGAGGTTGGACCCTGGGTCTACACTGCAGGGGATCAACAGCGGACAGTATGTGCTGAGAAAAGGGATGTGGTGTGTCAAAGTAGAGTCAGGAAAGACTCAGAAGTCTAGGGCACCAGGAACTGAAGAGATGTAGTTGCCATTTACTGAGATGCAAAAAAACTGCAAGAGAAAGAGGCTTATGTTATGTTGTGGACATGCTGTGTTTAAAACATCTACTAGTCATTCAAGAAGAGATGGCAAATAGGCTTCTACACGTATGACTGGGGAGTGCAAAGCAAAGATAGGGACTTAAGATATGAATTGAGAGTAATCAACCTAAACATATGCAAAGTCAAAAGGGGACTGGGTGACTTGTGGACAGAGGTAGAAAGCCAGAGCCCTGATCCCTGGGGCAATCCTGGCAGAGAGACACTGAGGAGATAGGGACAGGAGGAAGGCTGTTGTTCAGCCTTTCACACACTCTGGTTCCTATCACAGAGCCCCCCACGGCAGGACTGGCTGCACTGAGGGCTGCACCTTCTTCACAGCAGGTGTGCAGGGCCTGACTGTCTTCCTTGGTCCATTTCCATAGCCCGGTTGCTAAGCCCCCTTCTTCAAGGATTTCAGGCAGCCCTTAGAGCCTCCAGAAACCTCTGTCATCTGTGGGCCTCCCATGTTCTATGCCACCACAATTTATGTCGCTTAGGCAAGACACTCGGAACCTATGTCTATCTACACGGACAGCAAAAAGTGTTCAACAGTAGTTCAGCCTGGAATGGAATTAGGGCTGAGTTTGTATTTAGGGCCTCCCCATAGGTGCATGGTTGTGGGAAATTATTATATGCAAGGATTTCTTCTGAGTCATCAATAACCATCTGAAAACATTTATGATGATTCCTAATACCTGATGGACAATTCAGAATAGACTCTTGAGGTTTATTTACTCTCACTCAGTTTGAGGAAGAATATATAAAATCAGAAAGAAAGAAAAAGTGAAAAGAAACAGAAAAGGCAACTTGAGATTTTAGGGAAGTGAATGCAGTGACTCGGATGAAAGCACTTCACACTTTCCTGGGAACTGTTACCCATGTGGAGTCTCACACTAGATAGTGTTCCTAGGTTTGACTCTGGAGAACACATTTAGGACCCTCTACTGCAGCGGTTCTCAACCTTGGGTCATGACCCCGGGGGGGTCGAACGACCAAAACACAGGGGTCGCCTAATGCCATCGGAAATACATATTTTATTTAAAAATGTATTGTAAAAAAAAAGAGAGTAAGCATCTTTTTTTTTTTTCTTAAAGAGAGTAAGCATCATCAGCTTACCTTGCCCCCTCAGTTGTCAGTCTCTAGCCCCAGAATTCCCAGTGCTAACCTTTTGTTAGATCAGTTTAATTCTGACTTCAATAGTTTCCCAATTCTCCAACCTTCAAGCTGCCCGACTCTCCTCACCACAACTAACCTACTCTGAACTATCCTTCAGCATCCTGGAAGTCTGGTGAAACTCCATCTGTCTCTTGTCAGACTTTCCACCCTTAATTTCCAGATTGCATAAATGCATGCCCTTTGCTGCCTCTCACCCCTTTGCTAGTCAACTGTGTTTTGTTTTGTTTTGACAGAGACATTGAGAGTCAGAGAGAGGGACAAATAGGGACAGACAGACAGGAAGGGAGAGAGATGAGAAACATCAATTCTTCATTGTGGTACCTTAGTTGTCCATTGACTGCTTTCTCATATGTGCCTTAATTGGGGGGCTACAGCAGAGCGAGCGACCCCTTGCTCAAGCCAGCGACCTTGGGCTTCAAGCTAGCGACCTTTGGGCTCAAGCCAGCGACCATGGGATCATGTCTATGATCCCATGCTCAAGCCAGCAACCCCACGCTCAAGCTGGTAAGCCCACACACACTCAAGCTGGATGAGCCTGTGCTCAAGCCAGCAGGTTTCGAACCTGAGTCCTCCACGTCCCAGTCTGACGCTCTATCCACTGCGTCACAGCCTGATCAGGCCCAACTGTCTTTTCCTCTATACTACCTTCACCAGACATGGGACCTCAAAGTTTTCTGTTACTTTTCCCAAAGAAAGCTAACATCATTCTGTAGCCTTTAACAAAACCTGACTGACGGCGTGGGGACGAAAACCGAACAGCTGACGTCAGATGTACACTACTTTTAGATTCCCTCAGCCACGCTCCTTCAGGGAGCCTTCTCCTCTCCTTCATCACAGAATAGGAGCCCTTTTCAAGAAAAGCCAGAGCTGCCCCCCCCCAACCAGAGTACTAGATAGTATCACAAATGAACCAATCACAGACCTGGTGATCTGACCCCCAAAGAAGACAACTTTCTCCCTTAGTGTTAAGTCTAGAAACTCAGAAATCTATGGACCATTTTGAATTTTCTTTGCATAGCCAAAAACACAATGCATTTTCCCAGAACAGAAAAAAAAATATGCCATCTGTCTGTTCAACTTTACCAGCTTAGCACTTCTTGATTTCATTTCTTACTGTTACTCTTCTATATGGCCGAATAATCCCAAATCCTCACTACTCTGGTTTAACCTCAAATGTCTGAAACTCAAAGCTGTTGTGAGTGTTAAAGTAGAAAATGCATGCAAACACTTAGTACATTTGGTGTCTACTAAGTGCTTAATAAATGATAAAAATTTGTTGTTATCCTCACCCAACATAGCATTTAGTATGTTATCTGTGAATGTTCTAGAATGACAGTCCATTACTAAGCTCTGATGAATAGGACCTAATTAGTTGTCATCTTTTCATTTTCTGGAACTTTTAGCAAATAATAGGCACTTAGTAACTGTAATTTTCAATAAATCATCTCCTCTCTCAGTTCAAATAGTATTTCTAAAATGTCCAAGATAGGTTCTCTGCATGATCTAGTGCAGGGGTCCCCAAACTTTTTACACAGGGGGTCAGTTCACTGTCCCTCAGACTGTTGGAGAGCCAGACTATAAAAAAAAACTATGAACAAATCCCTATGCACACTGCACATACCTTATTTTAAAGTAAAAAACCAAAATGGGAACATATACAATATTTAAAATAAAGAACAAGTAAATTTAAATCAACAAACTGACCAGTATTTCAATGGGAACTATAGGCCTGCTTTTGGCTAATGAGATGGTCAATGTGCTCCTCTCACTGACCATCAATGAAAGAGGTGCCCCTTCCGGAAGTGCAGCGGGGGCTGGATAAATGGCCCTCCGGGGCTATAGTTTGGGGATCCCTGATCTATAGGATCTTAAGTAATGATTCCTGTTCTCAAGTAGTTTCTAAAGCAGCACACAAATAATTACAAGACAAAGTTTAGTCATATGAGAAGTTAAAAAAAAAAAAACTGCTAAGAGGCTCAAAGGCAGAAGAAAATCATAACAATGGCTTAGAGCAGTGGTTCTGAGTGTGGTCTGGGAACCCTCTGTGCAGGTCCTGAGACCTTTCCACAGGATCCACAAGGTCAAAATGATTTTTCAAAATACCACTAAGATGTTATTTATCTTTTTCATTTACTGTCTCGAGGAGTGTTCATTGGAGCACACGCTGCCACATGACCTGCGATAGTGCAACAGGCTGAATGCAGAAGCTCATAAAAGCACCCACTCTGCAGTCGAGGCAAGACATGAAGAGATCTGCAAAATGTGAAACCATGCCACTTGACTCATTTTTTTTGTTTTGGAAAAGTTTCTTTTTCTACAGAAACGTGTTATTTCTGTTAACAAGGAATGGGTTTGTTTTTTTAAAATAAGTTAATACTTTAGAGATGTCTTAGTTTTGCTTTCTAACATGGCAAATATCAATACATATGTATGTAATATATAGAACTCACATGAAAAACTCTGGGGTCCTTAATAATTCTTAAGAGTTTAAAAGGAGTCCTGAGACCAAAAGTTCAAGAACCGCTAGGACAGCAGTTCCAAGCCTGGTAATAAGAAGACAGTTTCACTTATAGTTTAATGTTCCTGGTGAAGACAAAAAGCGAGCTGCTTTGATGGAGGAAGAAGGTGAGTTCAGTTTCAGTCTTTCCCACCACCCTTCTCTCCCTACATAACAACCTTCATGATGAACTCCTGCACCCCGAACCCTTCCCTCTCATTTCTTTACTGCACTTTCTTCTTAGGTCTCCCAGGTCTGTGTTCATATGCCATTAGTTTGCATTTAGAGACCTTTGGAATTACTGCCCTATCAGAATGGTCTCTGGAGAGCCTCCCTTCTTTCAACATCCCCCCATTTCTCTCTTTCAGCGCAGGGAACAATCTCCCGGGGTCCAATCTCCAATCTCTCGCATTCCCAGCACTTTTCTGGGTTAAAACTCTCTGGAAGGTTACCGAATCCTCCCCACGTCCTTCCCTGGGCGCTCCATCCACGCCGGCCGACCCCGCACAGTCCCGCGCGGCCACGTCGCTCCCCAGCACCAGCCGGCGCCCCCAGCCCGGCGCCCCGTGCAGCCTCACCTGAGCCGCAGGCGCCCCCGGCTCCCCGCCACCTCCGCCAGCCTCCTCCAGCCGCGGCCCTCGGGAGCTCGGTCCAAGCTCCCGCTGAGCCTCCGCAGCAGCGGCTCCGGAAGACGGTTGAGGGTCGCGCTGCCCGGAGCCGGGAGCGGCTGCCCCGACGGCGCAACCAGAGGCAGCTGCGAGGCCGGGGGCGACAGGGCCTGCTGCGGGTCCCCACACAGCGGCATGTCCCGTGCCGGCGACGCCGCGACCGCCGCCGCTCCTGCCGGCCGCATCGCGGGCGTCGGCCCCACAGCACCTTCCGCTCGCCCCGGCGCCGCGGAGGCAGGGGCGGAAGGACGAATCGGG
Source organism: Saccopteryx leptura (assembly GCF_036850995.1). NCBI lineage: Eukaryota > Metazoa > Chordata > Mammalia > Chiroptera > Emballonuridae > Saccopteryx > Saccopteryx leptura. Next base: position 13,373,245 of record NC_089513.1, read on the forward strand.
CTGCGCGGCTCCGCACCCGCAGGAGGAAGCTCCGCTCCCCGCCCCGCGGAGACAGGTTTGCTGGGGGGAGCCGGGTGGACCGGCCGCGCCAGCCCTGCCGAGGGGGCGGGGCGTAGGCGGGGGCGGGGCCGCCCCTGCGCGTGCGCGCCATCGCGCGCCTCCTTCGCCCTGCCCTGCAGAGGCGCGCGCTTCAAACCCAGGGAGGTGGAGTTCTGGCGGAGCAGGAAGGGTCTGGTGGCTGCCGCTGGAGGAGGAAGCGGTGGAGGAACTACGCCCGGGCGGCTCCGCTGCGACGAGGCAGCCTGCGGCGTCGGGGCTTCCCGATACCGTGGGAGGAGGATTGCTTCACGTCAAGGAAGGGAGTGTTCGGCTCTCCATCGCCGGCCCCGGCCGCGTCCTGCAGGGGCTGCGCTCCGCTGACTCAGTGACTTGCGTGTGCCCGGCGACGCCACCAGCACCCGCATTGGGCAACCTCAGCGGAGGCTTCCTTCTTTTCGGGATTGATGTGTGTGGCATTGTTAAGAGAAGTGGTGCTGGACGTCTGGATACTTAATGGAAATTGCCATTAAATCTGTGCCTAGACAAAAGAAAAAAAATTCACACGAAGAAAAACAGCTATAGTGTATTTAAAAGATCTTGGAAATTACTGTTTTTTGTGTTTTTTTTTTTCTTTTTGTTTTGTTTGTTTGTTTTACGAGGAATCGCCTGGTTTCCTTCCAAGCCAGACTGCCACCCATAATTTTCATAAATCAAAGCAGGCAACATTATAGAGATTGCGCTATTCTGGAACCGTCCAGCATAGGTAAAATAAACAAACGCTGACCGCACCTAAACTCGCTCTCCCAATGACGGCAGCATTCACGGTCGTCACGGAAAACTTCAGGGTCGTTTTGGACAAAAGCAGCAACTTACAAAGTGTGATCAGGTAGCTCCCAGACACAAGGCTTCCTGGCCCAATTTCTGGTGCATTAGCTTTTTCATCACAGGACAGCAGGACTTTCTGTAGCAATAATTTGTACACCCAAATTCTCACTACCTGTTGGCAAGGTAGTTGCTTTATATACAGTATCCACCAAATTTTAGCACAAGTAATTGCTACACTTTTTCATCACTGTAAATTCAAAGTTCAGAATGCAGTATAATGGCTAAGTGCACGACCTTTGGATCCATAAAGATCTGCTTGCTTCTAGTTTTAAGACCTTGAATAAGTTACTGTAATTCTCTTCCTCCTCTGTTAAAATGGGACTGAAAATATAATATATAGAGAGTTGTTACCAGAATTAAAAGAGTTGGTGTATGTAAAGACATAATTCTGCTTGGCACAGAGTAGATAATAAATGATAGCTATTATCGTCGTGAATGCACAAGTTTGCCTTGGTCTGGGAGAAGTAATGCAGTGTGTATTAGTACTCTCAAAATTGACACGTTAATTTTGGGAACAACATAATAAATGGTAATTCAGCTTCCTTTTCTATATACCAGCCATTATGTATGTATAAAGACAGGAGAAAAACAGACTGGATATCTGGCTTTCTTATGTCCCTTAAAAGTTCATGCACATCTATAGACTTGGGAGTTCTTCCTCATTATTTATTTGAAAGTGACATAGATCTTTATAAATCCAGACAATTGGCAGGAAGCTTGTGGTTTCATTCTATGGAAATCCATTGATGTCATCTTCAAAACACTCACAAATCTGGAAACTGACATACAGATTTATTTTTCCTTTATGCAATTTGTCCCTAGATAGTACACTAAATAAAAAAAGCCAAAACAATGTATTAGCGCATATCTGGATAGGTTTTCAATGACTCAGCTCAGAAGAAAGCCTGCAGGTCTTAGGATCTGTACACAGAGGGAAAGGAAACAGGAGTCTTGTGAATTAAATGGCATTTCCTTGTCTACCACCCTATTCCATGTCCCACACACTTCATGACTTCTGACTCAGCCTTTGCGTGGAGGCCACTGAGCCCATTGTCAGCCACTAAAATGCCCACATTCTGTACAGCCCCTTTTTTGCTGGCATTCCTCAAAGGATCAAGGCAATTTTCCCATTTGGATTCCAACTTTTAATAGTACCTAAGCATATCACTAGCATTTCATACTTTTCCTTCACAATAAATCATGCATGGCAAGGAATACATTTACCTGTCTAAATTTATTCTTTTATTCAGTCAGTCAGTCATTAAAAAAGATTTATTGGATGCCTACCTTGTGCCAGGCTATGTGCCAAATACTGTTAAATGATGGTTTTAATTTTGTTTTATTTTTATTAGGCTTTATTTTTTTTAAGAGTTTTAGGTTAACAGCAGAATTTGGGGGAAGGTACAGCGATTTCCCCTACACCCTCTGCACTCACATACACACAGTCATCAGCATCCCCCTCTAGAGAGATATGGCGTATTTGTTACAGCTGATGAAGCTACACTGATCCATCTTAATGCCCTACGTTCATATTTACATCAGGGATCACTTGTGGTGGTGCACGTCCTATGAATTTAGACTAATGATTTTCAACCTTTTTCATCTCAAGGCACACATAAACTAATTATTAAAATTCTCCAGCGCACCAAAAGTACACATTTTTTACCGATCTAACAAAAAAAATAGCTATAATTTTGATTCATATTGAACTGCTATTGTTATGTTGGCTGTTGTAATTAACAAAAAATATTTTTTACAATATAAGGGAAAAGAGGTCAATGTCCCTGACTAAATAATCAGGTGTTGCATGCTTTAAAAATTCTTGCAGCACACTGGTTGAAAATTGCTGGTTTAGACGAAAGGATGGTGACATGTATCATTATGGGATCATGCAGAGTGTCTTTACTGCCCTAAAAATCCTCTGTCCCTGTCTGTTCATCCCTCCTCTCTCCCAACCCTTTGCAAACCCCAGTCTTTTTATTGTCTCCATATTTTTGCCTTTTTCAGAACGTCTTATCTTTGGAATCATACAGCCTTTTGTGATTCGCTTCTTTCACTAATATGTATTTAAGGTTCCTCCGGCTCTTTTCATGGCTTGACAGTGCATTTATTTTTAGCATTGAATAATATTTCATTGTCTGGATGTATCACAGTTTATCCATTCACCCACTGAAGGACATCTTGGTTGCTTCCAAGTTTTGCCAATTATGAATAAAGCTACTGTAAACATTTGTGTGTGCAGGATTTTGTATGGACATAAGTTTTAACTCCTTTGAATAAATACTAAGGAGCAAAATTGCTGGATTGTATGGTAAAAGTATGTTTAGCTTTGTAAGAAAGTGTCAAACTGTCTTTCAAGGTGGCTGTACCATTTTGTATTCCCACCATAAATGAAGGAAAATTCCTGTTGCTTCACAACCTGGCCAGCATTTGATGATGTTGGTGTTCCAGATTTTAGATAGGATGGTTTTGTTTTTTTTGTTTTTTTAAAGAAAGTTAAAATCATGACTCACAACAAATGTACTATGAACATGTGTCAAAGATTTTATTTAACACATTAGTGAACAAGGGAACCAGAAAGGTGTTACAACCACTTCAAAGGAGAATCTAAAACAAGATAAATATGTAAGCCCAAGAGGATGCTGAAATGATTAGCTTGATAGATGTAAAACTGGCTTCTTCTGCAATGAGAGATGGCTAGCAGTTAAACTTCTACTGAAAGAATTTACTTATAACTAAGTATTATTTATATTAGTATCTGTTTTTCACACCTTCTGTATCTCAGGGTTGCAAAACTAGCCAAGTCACAGACAATGAAAGGCATGGGTTAACCCAGATAGACGAGCTAGTTAAGATACCCGACTACATTTCAGTCTTTGTCAGTTTTCTTTACAGTGCTTTGAGTACAAAGTTGACTAAATCCACTTTTTGCTTCTGACAAGGGGAGGGAGTGGCGAGTAATCCATTGGCAGCAAGAATAAAGTGTGAAAATACTGAGGAGAAAGTACTGGTGGAACAGCAGGAGAAAATATTCTTCACAAAGGAGCTCCCAGGGGACTTTCAGCAGACAGTTTAGCCTTCTGCGATGGAAGACTTTCATATGCTTAACATACTCTCTTTGCTATTCAAGGTGATATAGTTGAGCACTAGTGTACAATAGAATAATACGAGGTGTATTGTGATGGATATGGCATTGGGATAGAAAGAGTCTTGAACCAGGTCTAATTATCTACAAAGCAAATCATTCAGAAACTCTGATACTGACATGATCAGTGCTAACAAATCACAGGGGACACGTGTCAATGGAAGGGAGGCACTCGAGTTGAGGTGATATTTCTCATTGCCATGAGACACTTTGTTGGGATTTTCAAAAGGGCACTAATGACACTAATCCACCCAATCGTCTTTTGACTTTGTGACAATATCAATTGCATTGGGCTACGATGCAATTGATGAAGAAATTCACTCAATAATATTTGGCAGCTACCAATCAGTAGTCCTCTTTTAGAATGTCACAGGATGCTGGCCACGCCAGTGTTCCTTATCTTTGGCTATGCATAAAAATCACATGAGGGTATGACAGTTCCTTAAAAAGTTAAACATAGAATGACTGTATAATCCAGCAATCTGCCTTGGGTATATACCCAAAAGAACTGGAAGCAGGGACTCAAACAAATCCTTGTACACCAATATTCATTAACAGCATTATTCATAATAGCTCAAAGTGGAAACAGCCCAAATATCCACTAACAGTTGAACGAATAAGCAAAAGGTGGTATATACACACAATGGAACATTACTCAGTTTTGAAAAGAAAGGAAAAGACACATACTAACATGTGGATAGACCCAGAAATCACTGAAAAATGCCAATCACAAAAGGACAAGCACTGTATGGTTCTACTTACATGCATTAGCTAAAAGAGTCAAATTCATGGAGACAGAGAGTAGAATTGAGGTTGTTACCAGGAGCTGTTAGAAAGGAGGAGTAGGGGGTTAGTGTTTCATGAATATGAAGTTTCTGGTTGGAGTGATGAAAAAGTTCTGGAAATGAATCATGGCAATAGTTGCACAACATTGTGAATGTACTTAAATGCCACTGAATTATATACTTAAAAATGGCTAAAATGGTAAATTTTATGTTATCTATAGTTTGCCACATACACACAAAAACATCACTCAAGGAACCTTATAAACATACTAATACCTGGGCCACATCCCTAGCAGTCTGATGTTAACTGGCCTGGGGTAGGCCACAAGCAACAGCAGGTTTTCAAGTCCTTCAAATGATTCTCCTGTGCAGCCAGGCTTACAGAGGGCAGGCTGCTCAGCCTTGTCTGCACAGGGGAAAATTTAGGAAGTTTTAAAATACACTGATATCTGGGTCTCACACCCAAGGTTCTTATTTAATTGGCTTGGGGCTACTGCCTGGTTACTGGGAAATTTTTTTTCTTTTCAATTCCCCGTCTGATTCTAGTATGTAGTCAAGGTGAGAACCATTACTCTAGGCCAGTGGTCGGCAAACTCATTAGTCAACAGAGCCAAATATCAACAGTACAATGATTGAAATTTCTTTTTGGGAGCCAAATTTTTTAAACTTAAACTATATAGGTAGGTACATTGTTATTAAACTACGCACCTGCACGTGGTATTTTGTAGAAGAGCCACACTTAAGGGGCCAAAGAGCCGCATGGGGCTCGCGAGCCACCGTTTTCCAACTGCGGCTCTAGGGAAGTGAGTTTTCGACCTCTTATTCCCCTCATAACCTTTTGTCCCTTAGTAATTACCTTATGTGTGGTCCTGAAAAAAAAGAAAAGGTTGAAAATCGCTGCTCTATGGAGAGCCTAGGATCTCTGCCTTGCGTTCCACCTTTGGAGAACAAGAACTCCTCGATGTCAATGATGAAATCAAGGGCATAGCGGGAAGGGAACGTCTGATGACACTCAAAGGGCCAAATTCTCTAGGGCCACTTGATTCTCTACAGAGTCATAAGGCTAAAAGTGGGTGAAGCAAAGAAGACCAGTAGAGGGCCCAGGAGAAAGGGCTAAAGATCTGTCTCTCAGGCTCACTCTTTAGGGAGAGAGGTTCTTTATTCTTCTAGGTATTCAGCTCCCAGCTTCTACTGTGGGCACTGCTTCCCACCCAATCTGTCATCCCCACTGGATTCCTCTCTCTTCCTGGGAGGGCTCAGAGCTGACCTGCTCAGGCAGGATTCTGAAGAGCCAGAGCTATTCAGAGCATCCCAGTCAAAGAACCACAGAGCTGGTGCCTGAAGATGAGCCGGTTTACCTGTATAAGATTAGCGAGATCAAGGGCACACACCATCCTTTGACTGCTCCCGACATACCTCCAGCCAACCTCTTGTCCCTTTTATCTTCCTTGGTATTTGTATTTCTCTTCTTTTGCATAAGTGCTGACTCAGTCTGCTTATCCCATCCTGCTGCATCCTGCCATCTTGTTTGGCATTCCAGCCCTAGGTATTTGGGACCAAGGCCAACTAGACCAGAGGTGGGGTGGGGATTTAGACATGCAACTGAAAGGCAATGTGGGAGCAGGTGGCACTTGAGAGACAGGAAACATGGAGAGAGCAGAGGAGGCCACCTCTGCTCTAGGCCTTGAGTGAAAGTTGTGGACCCTATTAAGTCTGTGTCCTTTCTTCAAGGTAGGATTCTATCATAGGATTTTGGCTAATGACTTACCCAGTGGTAAAGAGAGTGCATTTGTCTGCAATATCCCCTGCATAACATGCCCCTCTTCCACAGACACACCCTTGGGAACCAAGCAGACATTGACAGGGGACTCAGGATTCCAGGTTCTGGCTATCCCTTCAGACAAAGCTGACAGGGGACAAAATATAAAACAAGACCCATGTTTTCTAGGATCCTATGATCTTGTAGAGGAGATGAATTATATAAATGGGAAAAAGTGGCAAAGCAAAATGTTGGACCTTAGAATTTCTATAATATTGGTGTATGTAGTTCTCTAGTTTTCTAGTGACTTTTATCAAAGGGCCTACAGATGGGCTAGGAGCAAAGAGAAATAACCTTCTAGGGTCAGGAATGGTGGACTCAGAGGGTGGAAGGAATCCAACCAGTGAAGGCATGGTTATTTTCTGGGTAATAAGGGTATAATTTAATATTTTTAAAAATGTGACAACTATGACTATTCCCAGTAAACGATGACATTAACCTTTACAAGTGAGCACATCCAGGTGCAAAGATAGTCAAATATAATAGCTCTGATTCTACTCCATGCTTCCAAGGATGATGCGTTCTTGATTTCCTGGGGTTTCTGATGGAGAGGCCCTAGGAGATGCTTCTGCTAGGTCTTGGGAGCCAAAAATTGATTCATTCCTTGGGCTGTCCATTTAGAGTTTGGGAATTCCTTGGTGTAGTACCCTGAGGTCACATTTGGTGGTTTCGAATTCTCCTTCCATTCTGAGGTTTGACTGGAAGGGCATTATGTCCCAAAAGGTAGAGAACATATGATCAGGACAGCCGCGAGGATGTCTGCTGCTCCAGGGTTGTGGAGTAATTTGAGTTAAGCAAATTAACATGTAAATAAGATTTATTTGTGTGAGCAGAGGTGTAATATTTAAATGACCAACAACTCAAAATCGTAACACAGTAATTATATGCTAAAATTAGATGTTGAGAACAAGCATAGTTATTTCAGGAGGATGGGCCCAGTATTCTGTAAAAATGCAAGCAAGATTTATTTGTTGAGGGGAAAGGAAAAAGGAAAAAGTAAGGTGCATGTGTTGACTCAACAGTTTAAATTACACGTAAAACCTTTGAACACCTTAGTTATATGCTAATTATTAATTAAAGTTGTTTGTAAAGGAACCTCCATGAAAACTTTCCTTTGAAACATTTTTGTAGGCTGCTAGTGGAAATTATGAGCAAAAGAACATTTATTTATTTATTTATTTAATTTATTTTAGATTTTATTTATTCATTTCTAGAAAGAGAGGAGAGAGAGAGAGAGAAGGAGGGAGGAGCAGGAAGCATCAACTCCCCTATGTGCCTTGACCAGGCAAGCCCAGGGATTCGAACTGGCAACCTCAGTGTTCCAGGTTGACGCTTTATCCACTGCACCATCACAGGTCAGGCTTTTTTAAAATTTATTTTTTATTTATTTTTATTTTTTTAGAGAACATTTATTTAAAATATTATACAATTTTAAGTTTTTAAATAAGTGACCCTAATGAGTTTTGTTTCATGAGGTTTTGCTGTATATGGATCAGAGTTCTGGCCTGGCCTGTGGTGGGGCAGTGGATAAAGGGTTTACCTGGAACACTGAGATCGCTGGTTCGAGACCCTGCCTGGGCTTGCCCGGTCAAGGCACATATGGGAGTTGATGCTTCCTACTCTTCCCCACCTTCTATTTCTTGCCTCTCTCTGTAAAAAAGAATAAATAAAATCTAAAAAAAAAAAAAAAAGATCAGAGTTCTGATGCTATTGGAAACTTTTATGTTGTCTTTATAAGGTGAGCAATCAATAATTATTTGATAATAATAACAAGGTTGGTGCGACACAAGTGCTCATGGAGTCAGCTCTTTAACACCATCTCATGGCATGGCAGCCCAAGAGAGTGGCTGAGCTGACTTAGCCCAACACCTCCAGCTGCGTGAGAGCCCTGTGGCCCAGAGAGGGTTTCTTTCTCTCCCGGAACCTTTACTATAGCAGCTTTCAAAATGTGGATCTTGGACCAACAGCATCAGGGGTTTTCTTTGAAATGCAGATTCTCAGGCCCACCCCCAAGCTTCTGAATCAGAAGCTCTGGGGATGAGCCCAACAATAGGGGCTTAACAAGCCCCTCCGGTGGTTCTGATCCATGCTGATGTTGGAGAACTGTTCTCCACACTTCAGCTTTCAAATATCTTGAGGCAGTAACTTTTAGATCACTCAAAGCCACATAGAGAATTACTTCCTGTTTTATGTCTAAATTTATCTCCCTAAAACTTTGAAGGGCGTGACACACAGACTGCACAGTATAGAGTCGCTTTTCTTACCTCCTTTATGGGTAACAGTGTGGGCCAGGTCTCAGCAGAAGGGAAACCAGCCCAAGGGGCCAATGAAGACAGAGGTGGCAAGGGCTGATCTTCGGCTACGCTCCACAACCATTATTTGATCATTTATTTGATAATCTAGGAGCCCCACTAAAGAGGCCATGGCACAGTTTTGTTAGAAGTGTGGGTTTTTAAGACATCACCCTGAATCAAGGAGCACAGAGTGGGGAAAGAACCTTAGCCGCTCTGCGGTAGAGACTGTGGGAACCTCAGCACCGGCCCACGTTGTTCCAGAAACTGACTACAGCAACGTGGAATAGAAAGCGGTCTAGCCCTCTGGGAGCTGAGCGCTGACAAGCCCCAGAACGGCTGCAGAGGACCGGCTGTGATTCCAGGTGGGGTGCTACTGCTCCCCACCCGCTCCTGCCAACCCAGTGTTAGCAGAGAAATCCGGGGATGCAGGACATCCAAGAGATAAGGATGCAGGAGCCGTGGGCAGGCCCGACTGTGTTTCTGAGCCCCCCCCCCCCCCCCCCACACACACACACAATGCTGTTTGGAAGGACGGGGCAGTGGACGGGAACAGTTTTGTCTGCCTAGAGTAGCAGTGTCTTCTCAGAAATCCTGCTTCTTGATGTGTGGTTCAGTGGGAACCCCCCAGCTTCTTACCAGTCTGCTACGGGAACCCAGTGATCGGCTGGAGGTAGGCATGTTCCCCATGCTTGGCCAGTGCTGGAGGTTTCTTACCTTCAGCCAGGTGCAGAGGGTCTCAGGTTACCTCAGGTGGCAAAGCCAAGAGGTAGGAGCCTGAGCCGTTGGGTGGCCACATCTCCACCTGCTGTGCAGAAGAAGCCAGTCTGTAGCAGGAAAAAGTGACTGGTTCACGGAGAGAAGCAGAAATGAAAGATGGAGAAAGGGCTGGGGGTGTTCCAGTTTCTGGCTGTGGTCAGTCCCGAGGCTGACATCTACCTTTCCTGCAGTTCAATTGGCTGTGGCCACAAATCGCCCTTTTTGCTCTAGGGAAGGGGGAAAAACACTTTTCCTCTGCCCTTTTATGTTCAGCACCTGGGGCCTGTGAATTATGCTAACGAAAGGGAGATTAACAGAAGACTGTTTATTTCTTATGCATGTGGGAACCATCAAAGGTGGCTTCTTAAAATTTAGAGCTGAAGGATTATATATTAATTTAAGGGGAGGACAAAGAGGTTTCTTTAAGATGGCAAATGGGAGGGTAACTGGAGGTGGAAGGAGACTTGACTTTGGGTGGTGAACACACAGTACAATAAACAGATGATATAGTATATAATTTTATTAACCAATGTCACCCAATAAATTCAATTAAAAAGATGATAGCAAATGGTTTTTGTTTGTTTGTTTTTAAAAAAAGAACAGATGGGAGATAAGAATGTTTGTGATAATGTTTGTCTATGGTATACAGTTATACGAGTGGTCTTCAATCTTCTTCAGGGAAGAAGGGGTTTGGGGTAGATTTTACTCATGTTCTCCCTTTTGGGAGTAGATCCACCTTGAAGAGGAATTTATGGCAGCTGTATTTCCCAGAAGTTACTGCTATTGATCAGATTAGGGAAACTCCCAGAAGACTCCCCCTCCCCCCCATAGGTTGAATCTTAAATGTCTTCAGCTTAAAATAATCATCTTGCCAAAGTGACATATTTTGGGATGGCGTATTCTGACCCCTTCATTGCTTAAGCCAATTTGTGCCTCTAGGTGTTGGGTCCAGCTTCACAACATCTTTCTGTGCATGCTTTAACTAGCAAAACACCCAGTAGGGTTTAAAAAAAAATTATTTTATTTTCCAAGTGGATAAACAATCAATTTATACTATTTTTTTTTCTTCATTTTTCTGAAGCTGGAAACAGGGAGAGACAGTCAGACAGACTCCTGCATGCGCCCGACCGGGATCCACCCGGCACGCCCACCATGGGGCGACGCTCTGCCCACCAGGGGGCAATGCTCTGCCCATCCTGGGTGTCGCCATGTTGCGACCAGAGCCACTCTAGCGCCTGAGGCAGAGGCCACAGAGCCATCCCCAGTGCCCGGGCCATCTTTGCTCCAATGGAGCCTTGGCTGCGGGAGGGGAAGAGAGAGACAGAGAGGAAAGCGCGGCGGAGGGGTGGAGAAGCAAATGGGCGCTTCTCCTGTGTGCCCTGGCCAGGAATCGAACCTGGGTCCTCCGCACGCTAGGCCGACGCTCTACCGCTGAGCCAACCGGCCAGGGCTATACTATTTTTTTAGACTTTATTTTTAAAAAGCAGTTTTGGGTGTACAACAAAATAGGGAGGAAGATACGTAGATTTCTTATATATCTCTTGTCCTCACACATACATGTACAGCTTCCCCCATTAAAACGTCACTCACCAGAATGATACACTTGTTACAGTCGATGAACTGTCACGCCATAATCACCAAGAGTCCATAATTAACCTTAACATTCAGTCTTGGGTCTGATTGGTGGTGGCACAGGTGATAGAGCATCTATCTGGGATGCAGAGGACAGGGTTCGAAACCTCGAGGTCACTGGCTTGAGCGCGGGCTCACCAGCTTGAGTGCAGGGTTGCTGGCCTAAGTGTGGGATCATCAAGATGATCCCATGGTTGCTGTCTTGAGCCCAAAGTTCTCTAGCTTGAAGCCCAAAGTCACCGGCTTGAGCAAGGGTCACTGACTCAGCTTGAGTACCCTCCTGCACCCCCCACCCTGTCAAGGCACAGATGAGAAGCAATCAATGAACTAATTAAAGTGAAGCAACTATGAGTTGATGCTTCTCAACTCTCTCCCTTCCTGTCTGTCTCTCTCCATCACTAAAAAAGAAAAAAAATCACTCTTGGTGTTGGACACTTAATGGGTTTAAAACAAATCTTAATGGCATGCATCCATCATTATAATATATATTTTATTTATTTATTTATTTATTTATTTATTTTGCAGGGACAGAGAGAGACTCAGAGAGAGGGATAGATAGGGACAGACAGACAGGAATGGAGAGAGATGAGAAGCATCAATCATCCGTTTTTCGTTGGGACTCCTTAGTTGTTCATTGATTGCTTTTTCATATGTGCCTTGACTGCGGCCTTCAACAGACTGAGTAACCCCTTACTTGAGCCAGCGACCTTGGGTCTAAGCTGGTGAGCTTTTTTTTGCTCAAGCCAGATGAGCCCATGCTCAAGCTGGTGACCTCGGGGTCTCGAACCTGGGTTCTTCCGCATCCCAGTCCAACGCTCTATCCACTGTGCCACCGACTTGTCAGGTCATCATTATAATATAATACACAGTATTTTCACTGTCTGGCAACTGCTGATCTTTTTATTGTCTCCATGGTTTTGCCTTTCCCAGAGTGCCATAGAATTGGAATCACACAGTATGTGGCCTTTTCACACTGGCTTCTTTCACATGGTAATATGCATTTAAGATTCCTCCTCCTCTTTTCATGGCTTGACAGCTTGTTTCTTTTTAGCACTGAATATTCCATTGTCTAGATGTACCATTTATTTATCCATTCACCCACTGAAGAATATCTTGGTTGCTCCCAAGTTTTGGCAATTGTGAATAAAGCTGCTATAATATCCCTGTGTAAGTTTTTGTGTGGACATAAGTTTTCAACTTCTTTGGGTAAATATAAAGGAGGAGGATTGCTAGATTATATTGTAAAAGTGTGTTTAGGTTTGTAAGAAACTGCCAAACTGTTTCCCAAAGTGGCCGTACCCTTTTGCATTCCCACCAGCAATAAACAAGAGTCCTGCTCCACAACCAGGCCAACATCTGGTACTGTCAGTATTCAGAATTTTGGGCATTCTAATAGATGTGTAGTGGTTATTGTTCTTTTTTATTATGCCATCTGCTTTGTAAGTCCTGCATGTCAGTATTCTTGTACCTCCATGGAATGTGGTGGCTATTTCAGGTGCTTCCACTAAAAATTTCATTTTAAAATCCTGTTTATATTCCTTGTCATTTCCCCAAGCTCATTGATATCCACAAACCTGCAGATCCCAAAGCTCCCACATCTTCACCATAGACAGCAATGACTTGGAAGGGCTATTCCCTCTTGACTTGGGAAGCATTCCCTTTATTCGTGCCTTTCCTTTACTATCACTGAACAACATCCGAACCTTTGCACATTCTTTAATCACATGATGATTGTATTTAGAAAAACTCACTTTTGTGTGGAATTTTGCCAAAGAATTTGATCACTATAATTTAAATCTACCGACTTGCACAATATTAATCAATTCTGAGAAAGTATAATTTTTTTTCTGGATATCATGTTACTATTCGCTCTATGGATTATCTGTTCATTTAGATGTTCCTGTGTCTTATGACAGATTCCACTTAAGGGTGTCTGTCCTCTGGAACAATATTTTTTTTGGGTGGCATGGATGTAGTAAGGGGCAGCTCGGTCATCTTTAGCTCAGTGGTCATTTGTAACATCAGCTCCACCAATAGTAACTCAGTTTCATCTCTAGCTGTCCTCAGAGTTCCTTAAAGGACACTGCTTAATTCTGGTGACTTAATATTCAGGTGATTCGTCAAATGAGTTTTAAATAGCTTCTGTTTAATTGAATACCTTAGACCTATTTGCTTTTTTTAAAAAAATACTTTTTTAATGTTTGTTTATTTTATGATTTTAGAAAGAGGAAAGGAGAGAGCTCTGACCAGGGACCGAACCGGCAACCTCTGAGCTTTGGGACGGTGGTCTAACCAACCGAGCTAACCTGCCAGGGTTGACCTATTTGCTTTAAATGACACTTGGAGACAAGAATATCCCTATAAAAAAGGAGGAGAGAAATACTGAGGCAAAGAAAGCTTGTGTGCCCCAATTGTATCAAATGTGCCCAATGTGAGAGCACGCTTCCACTGCGTTCATCTGGGACAGAATGAAATAAAATGAACTCTACATTTTGACTGTAAACTTTTGGTTTCACACTGGTATGTTTCCTTTCTTTGTGGTTAGCCACTTGGGAGGGGATTTCCGGAGATGCAGGTTATATAGTTTGTTTCCCAAAATATTTTGCATTGTTTGGGGTGTGAGAGAGTATTGCCTACTCTGTATTACCTGGATCTCAGAGAGCTAATAGGAGTTAGAATCATAACCACATGATACTAATCTGTCATCGAAGTGAGGGGAGGTACTTCTGTCATGACACATTCTTTTGTAAGAAAAGTTAAAAATATATTCTTTTAAAATCTGGTAAAATATACATAAAATTGGCCATTTTAACCATTTTAAGTGTATCATTCAGTGGCTTCATGTTCTCAATGTTGTGCAATCATCACCAGGACCTATTACCAGGAGATTTTCATCACTCCCAAACAGAAACCCTACAGCCATTAAATAATTCCCCATTTTCCCCTCCCCCCCAGCCTCTGCTAACTGCTATTCTACTTTCTGTCTTTATGGTTCCACTTACATAAGTGGAATCATAGAGTAGTTGTCCTTTTGTGACTGACTTATTTTATTTAGCATAATGCTTTCTAGGTGCATCCATGCTGCAGCGTGTGTCAGAATCTCCTTCTGTTTTAAAGCTGAATAGTATTCCATGTGTGCACATAGCACATTTTGTTTCTCCAGTCCCCTGATGGTGGACATCTGGCTGTTTCCACCATCAGGCTGTTGTGCACAGTGCTGCCATGAACACTGGTACACAAGAATCCTGCTGAGTTCCCACTTTCAATTCTTTTGGTTTATGTACCTAGAAGTAGATCCTATGGCAATTCTGTTGGAGGAACATTTTGAGGACTGGAGACATTTTGAGGACCAAAGAAAACTGAACTGTCATATTTTTCGTCACTAATCACAAATTGGCTCTGCAGGCCCCAAATGCCATGTGACAGATTGTCTCAGAATACATTATTGCCTTTTAGAACCCTGAGGTCTGAGGTCATGGGTACATCCCCACAGCCTATGAAGTGCTTTGTGGCTTTTTGGTTTTTATTCTAAATTTGTTTATTTCTTGGCTTTAGAGAGAAAGAGGAAAGGAAAGAGAAAGAGAGAGAGAAATAAACATTGTTTTGTTGTTCCATTTATCCATGCACTCACTGATTGATTGTATGTGACCTGACCAGGGATTGAATTTGCCATATTGGGCCAATGCTCTAACCAAGTAAACTACCCAGCCAGGCTCCTATGAAGTGCTTTAAAAGCTGGTTTGGTTTTCCTGATACAGAACATGGTCGGGGATGTAATTCACTTTGGGGTATCTTGGTACAAAAGAGTCCCAACTCACTTTCCAAGTCTGTTTTGATTTTTTTAGGGAAACTCCCAGAGTAACTCAGCATGCTTGGATTGATCTAGATTGGAGCCTTTCTAGAACTAGACTATATTCCAGGATTGCTCCAGGTAAGACTAGAAAACCACCATCTCTTTCTAAATTGACAAATCACATTTATCACCACATCATGCAGTTTTTATTTTTCATTTCACTTGATCCTACTTCTTTCACGCTTCTACTACAGCCATCCTTGTCCAAATTACCCTCGTCTCTTCTGTGAACTCCTGACAAAGCATTTCTCACTGGCCTTCCCTCAGGCATGCTTATGCTTTACCCAGTATCCTGAATGCTCTTCTTCAAATCCAGATCTGACCATGTCACCAACAGGAGTTTGCTGGACAGGGATCAGACAAGATGATTATAAAGTTCATATAGAAAAGTAAACAGCAACTAAGAAGTTCTTGAAAATTAAGAGTAATGAGGAGAGACCAGCCTTATCAAAATAAAATTTAAAAGCCATAAGTACTAAAACAGTTTTACATCAGCTCATGAATAGGCAGATCAGTGGAAAAGAATACAGAATTATAAAAGAGACCTAAAAGAAATGAGAATTTAAATTCTAATGAAGGTGACATTGTGATTCAGTGGGCAAATTTATTATTATTATTATTTTTGTACTTTTTGAAGTGAGAAATAGGGAGGCAGAGAGACAGACTCCCACATGCGCTCAACCAAGATCCACCTGGCATGCTCACTAGGGGGCGATGCTCTGCCCATTAGGGCCATTTCTCTGTTGCAACCGGAGCCATTCTAGTGCCTGAGGTGGAGGCCTTGGAGCCATCCTCAGTGCCCGGGGCCAACTTTGCTCCAATGGAGCCTTGGTTGCAGGAGGGGAAGAGAGAGAGAGAGAGAATAGAGAGGGGCAGGGGAGAGAAGCAGATGGGCGCTTCTCCTGTGTGCCCTGACCGGGAATCGAACCTGGGACTTCCACAAGTTGGGCTGATGCTCTACCACTGAGCCGAGCAGCCAGAGCCTCAGATTTAGATAATATTTTATAAAGTGAAACTAAAAATACAAGAAAAGAATTCAGGCAAATGACTTCACATTCAGAGTACTAAGGGCTTTCTGAAAATAAAATATTGGTAAATTTGTCTACATATAAATTAAGATTTTCCCTATAGAAAAATATCATAGATAAAATAAAAATTCAAGTGACAAACTGGTAAGTATATTAAGGACAAAGAGTATTTTTCTTAAATAAAAGTACTCTTACAGGTCAATTAAAAAAGACTATCAAAAAAAGATGAGCAAAAAACATGAATAGGCAGTTCATAGACAAAAATAATTCAAATTGTTTTTGAATATATGAAAAGATACTTGACCTCTTTTTAAATTACAGAAATGTAGTTAAGTAATACTAATTCCACCTATTTAATTAAAATATTAAAAACATTTTGTTGCAACAATCTTATAAGACAGCTAGTGAATGAAGGAAGTTCATTTAAAAACAAGCAAAGTCATAAAATAACTTTTAATAGTTAATCTGCTTTGTATAAAAATCCTGTGTACAACAACCTATAAGAGATAGTATTGATAAAGGTAGGGATTCTTTGGGAATTGTCCAGACAAGAGGGGAAGGAGAGTGTTAAGTGCCAGGGACAATGATGAAAATAACAATAATAATAAAAATAATAAAAGATGAAAATGACCAATGTGATTAAGGGGTAGGGGAACAGGGAAATGGTAAATAGGTGAAATAAATTATATTTATACAATGAAATACCATTGACCTAGATCTAGATATTTATTTATATGGAAATATTCCAAATGAAAAATTACAAAACAAATTACAGAATATATAGAGTATCATCTTATTCTGGTAAATAAGTCATAAATGAAAAGACAGGCTTCCAGCCCCGAGGACATGATAAGTGTGGCTGAGAAAACTGTAGGGACGGAGCAGTCAGAGGCAGTGACCGAGTACAATCGTCGGACTTCTCCTCCTCCTCTTGACTAGAGCGGATGTCCTGGGAGGAGGTGAGGACAGCCCTGGCACAGTCTTCCTGCCTGGTCGTCTCTGAAAACCCTACCACCACGATCGTCACTGATATAAAGAATTCAGGGAACTCAAAGTGCCACAACAAATGAGCAAAACGTGTTCAGTGAAGGGGGGTATGGGAATGTAGCAGCTGCCAGGAAAAGGGGCCCCTTCAGCTGAGCCCTGAAGGGGAAGGAAGACAGGTACCAGGAAAGACACAGCAGGAGAGGTCCACAGAGAGTGTCCAGGGGTGGGGAACCAAGACAGGGGCCTGATGGAGAGACTGAACACCTACGGGGAGGGGCAGAGTACTGTGGTGTTGGAAATGAGCTCTCAGATGGTCCAGCCTAATCCCAGCATCTTTATTATATGCGGCTTAAGTGTCTGTTTGTCGCCGATAGCTTATTGGTTGCTTGCGTAACTGTACTAGCCAATGGGGTGAAGTTGCCACGGCATTCAAATAGTCCCACCTTCTGGCATGCCACCTCACAAATTGAGGTTAAAGATTGGAGCAATTATTATGCTGTTAAGAAATCTTAACACCAGAAGGGGTCTTTGCAATGGTACAAGACTAGAGGTTCTCCAACTGAAAAATAGTGTCATAATAGCTAAGTCTTTGACTGGCTCCTCTAAAGGTGAAATACATGTCATTCCAAGAATTGATTTGGCTCCATCTCAAACAGGGTTGCTGTTTCAATTGAGACGTAGACAATTTCCTGTAAAACTTGCCTTTGCTCTATGACCATCAATAAATCTCAGGGCCAAACGCTTAAGCATGTTGGCATTTTTTTTTTACCTGAGCCTGCATTTGGACACGGTCAACTTTATGTTGCCTGTTCAAGAGTTCGTGAAAGAATGGATGTAAAATTAAAAATAATTGATGGTCCTCTGCAAGGCGAGCTT
The DNA here is from genome assembly GCF_036850995.1 of Saccopteryx leptura. Taxonomy (NCBI): domain Eukaryota; kingdom Metazoa; phylum Chordata; class Mammalia; order Chiroptera; family Emballonuridae; genus Saccopteryx; species Saccopteryx leptura. Next base: position 13,391,344 of record NC_089513.1, read on the forward strand.
AAAAATGATGGAAAGATCTACACAAAAAATGTTGTGTACAAAGAGATCTTTGACATGTGAATTAACATTTTATTATTTAAATCACCTTTATTTATTGAGCTAGCGGTGGCTCTTAAGAAATGTACCACCAGTGGTTTCCTTCATTGCACTCTACTTTAAGCAATTAAGCAAGTAGAAGGGGGAAACCCCGTGGGGCAGTAAGCAAAGGGGCGTCCTCGCCGCCTGCCCTGGGTAATTCAGTTTGAATTAGCAGACACCTTTGCACAAATCATTTTAATTACAATTTATAATATCTAGAACAGCGGTCATTCGTATGATTGCCGGGCTTTCTAGTAAGATATATTCCCTTTGGGAAGTCTCTGAGGTGCTGATGAGATATGCCGCCGACACTCGTGGTCATTGATTCAAGTCTGATCCGTCATGGACCGAGGTGACAATAGAACTGAGACTGATTGAGGAACCTGGGTTGGCTGAGGGCATAGTGACAGAGAAATGAGATCAGCATTTCCCTCTGAATTGCCTTTTGGGTTGGCTTTCATCACAGGACCTTGGAGGACTTAGGAATGTCAGGCTGAGCTGGTTCAGTTTTATTGTATTAATGATGGGGGAATCGCAGAAGATGTAGAAGCAAAGGAGAGACGAAAAAGTGTTTCTCTGAGATTGGTCTGATGGTGCAGCCTCAATGGTGCCTGCGGTGGGGGGAAGTGGTGGCGAAGGTGGTGAATCCGGAAAGAGGAGGTCACTAGGCTGTCCCTGGGGTCCCCATTTCTGGGGGGTGGGGGACCGGGGCAGAGAAAATGGAGTCATAACTGAACATTTGTACAGTAACTGGATACAGAGGAGCCTGTGGAACCCTTCCACATGTTAATGGGTTGTTCTATTGTTACTATTACGTGTAACCATGTTTGCAGGTCTGGGCAATAGTGTTCCACTCGGGAATAAAGCTCTGCTTTTGTCCTCAGGAAGACAGGTTTGGACACCTTCTGAGAACCAGGAATGTGGAATATAAAGAGAAAGAAGGCCATGTCCTAACAGTGTTGTCACAGGCCCTTGGGGGTGGTCTACAGCATAGATGGAAGTTTGCGGGCCCAGCAAAACTGAGCCCAGAACTCAGACACATGAATCTTTTACACCAAAAAAAAGCGGCATGAAGCTTGAGTAGGTTTTCAGAATGCAAGAAAAGAAGAGAGGGTAACTGGGGGTTGACTGTGCTTCGGAAAGTGGTGAGTTAGTTTTGCCCCAGCAAGGAAGTCACACATTTCCTGATAATTTATCAAGCAGGCAGAATTGATTGGTCTCTGAATTGACCAAGGACCTATAAAAGTAAATGGTAGAAACAAGAAATAGTATTTTGCCAAAAGTTCTGATTTAAGAGCAGGTAACCTTAACGATGGTTTTGAAATTAATGTTGTTAATGCAGAATCTTGGGCATCAAAGTCTTCAAGGCTCACTGATTAGCAGGTAACAAGTAATAAGGGAGTCCAGGAGCCCTGTCCCCTGACCTTCACAGAGTTCCCCTGCCACCTTTACATTTGTTGGAGGACGGGCTCATATGCTGTCTTGTTACATAAGGGAACAGCATAAGAACAACTGTCAAAGGAACAAGTGTCACACGCGGTGGCTGGTGATAATTCTGTCTTAGACTTTTGGCTCTCAGGGTATCTGTCATGAGGAATATCATGTTCAGCAGGATTTATTCACTAGGTCACATGGGAATTGAAATCCAAAGTAATTATTCAAAGTCACAAGTTTATCAAGTGGGTCTTATCCTTTTTAACTCAAGATAAAGATCAGATAAAAGGCATCCAGATTGCAGAGGAAGAGGTAAAATTATCTGCTTGCAGATGTCACGTAGAAACCCTGAAGATGACACACACACACACAAATAATTAATGAATTTATTAATAAGTCTAGTCAAATTGCAGGAAATCAGGCCCTGGCTGGTTGGCTCAGCGGTAGAGCGTCGGCCTGGTGTGTGGGGGACCCTGGTTTGATTCCCGGCCAGGGCACATAGGAGAAGCGCCCATTTGCTTCTCCACCCCCACCCCCTCCTTCCTCTCTGTCTCTCTCTTCCCCTCCCGCAGCCAAGGCTCCATTGGAGCAAAGATGGCCCGGGCGCTGGGGATGGCTCCTTGGCCTCTGCCCCAGGCGCTAGAGTGGCTCTGGCCGCAGCAGAGCGACGCCCCGGAGGGGCAGAGCATCGCCCCCTGGTGGGCAGAGCGAAGCCCCTGGTGGGCATGCCGGGTGGATCCCGGTCGGGCGCATGCGGGAGTCTGTCTGACTGTCTCTCCCCATTTCCAGCTTCAGAAAAATACAAAAAAAAAAAAAAATTGCAGGAAATCAACACACAAAGTTGAGTTTCTATATACCAACAATGAACTATTCAAAAAGGAAATTCAGAAAACAATGCTATTTACAAAAGCAACAAAGAGCATAAAATACTCAGGAATAAACTTATCTAAGGAGGTGAAAGGCTTTACACTGAAACTACAAAGTACTGGTGAAATAAATTAAGGCAGACACAAATACATGGAAAGATATCCTGGGTTCATGGATTAGAATTAACATTGTTAAAATGTCCGTGCTACCCAAAGCAATCTGCAAATTCAATGCAACCCTTATGAAAATCTTGAAGAAATTTTTTACAGAAACAGGAAAACAATCCTAAAATTTATATGCAAAAGACTCCAGACAGCCAGAGCAATCTTGAGAAAAAAGAACAAAGTTGTAGGCATCACACTTCCTGGTTTCAAACCATATTACAAAGCTATAGTTATCAACACACTATGGTACTGGCATAAAAATAGACATATAGAACAGAATAGAGAGCCTAATGGAACAGACTAGAAAGCCCAGAAAGAGACCCATCATATGGTCAACTAATCTTTTACAAGGACATTCAGTGGAGAGAAGATAGTCTCTTTAATAAATGGCGTTAGAAAAACTGGATATCTACATGCAAAAGAATGAAATCCATACGCCTGATAAAGCCTTACCTTACACCATACACAAGAAGTAACTCCAAATGGATTAAATTTTAACATAAGATCTGAAACTGTAAAGCTCCTAGAAGAAAAATAGAGGCAGATTCTTGATGTTGATCTTGGCAATGATTTTTTGGATGTGACATCAAAAACACAGGCAACAAAAGCAAAAATATACAAGGGAGATGACATGAAACTAAAAAGCTTCTGCACAGCAAAGGAAACAACAGAGTGAAAAGACAGCCTAAGAATGAGGGGGAATATTTGTAAACCATATGTCTGACAAGAGGTTAATTTAAAAAATATAAAAGGGCCTGACCAGGTGGTAGCACAGTGGATAGAGCGTTGACTTGAGAGGCTGAGGGCCTATGTTCAAAACCCTGAAGTTGCCAACTCAAGCATGGGATCATAGACATGACCCCATGGTCAATGGCTTGAGCCCAAAAGTCACGGGCTTGAGCAAGTGGTCACTGGCTCAGCAGGAGCCCTGGGTCAAGGCACATAGGAAAAAGCAATCAATGAACAACTCAAGTACAGCAACTACAAGTTGATACTTCTCATCTCTCTCCCTTCCTATCTGTCCCCATCTGTCTTACTGTTTCTCTCTCACTAAAAAATAAAATAAATAAAAAATATAGAAGGAATTCCTAAAACTCAATAGCAAAACCAAAACAACCCCCCCCCATACACACAAAACCAAGCCAATTAAAAAAATGGGCAAAGGGCTTGAAGAGACATTTCTCCAAAAGGATATCCAAATGGTTAACAGGTACACAAAAAGATGCTCAACATTACTAATCATCAGGGAAATGCAAATCAAAACCACAGTGAGATATCACCGCATACCTCTGAGGACTGCTGTTATCAGTAAAACAAAAGATAACAAGTGTTGGCAAAGTTGTAGAAAATTGGAATCCTTGTACACCATTGTTGAGAATGTAAAATGGTGCAGCCACTATGAAAAACAGTATGAAGATTCTTCAATAAATTAAAAATAAAACTATCATATGATCCTGCAATCCCACATCGGGATATATATTCAAGAAAATTTAAATAATATTTTCTACTGTGTTTTCCTCGAGAAGTTTTTCATTGTAGTACTTGTATTTATGTCTTGTTTTTGTGTTAATTTTTGTGTATGGTATGAGGTGTCAAAGTTCAGGGTTTTTTGCATATGGATATCGAATTGTCCCCCAAATAAAATCATCAGTTTGTTGCAAAGACAATCCTTTCCTTTGCTGAATTATCTTTGCCAAAAAGATATTGAGATATTGACATATCTCAATAGAAAAATTGATATAAATGTAAGGGTTTATTTCTGGATTCTCAATTCTGCTATTTATATAGATTCTATTCCTGTGTATGATAGTGTGCCAATATCTCACTTCTTGATTATTGTGGCTTTTTATTAAGTTTTGAATCAGGTAGTATAAGTATTTCAACTTTGTTGTTCTTTTTCAAAATTGTTTTGACTATTCTAATTCCATTGCGTTTCCATATGCTTCATTTTTATAAGAACTCTGCTGGGATTTTGATAGGGGTTGTGTTGCATCTGTAGATCAATTTGGAGATAATTTCCATTTGACAATACTGAGTCTTCCAACCCATAAACAATAGGCTGCCTCTCCATTTACTTAATTATCTTTAATTTCTCTTTTCAATATTTTCAGCATGTACATCTTCTTTTAAATTTATTTCTAAGTACTTTATTCTTATTGAGACTATTATGTAGAAATACAATTGATTTTTTATATTGATTTACATCTTGTGACTGTGCTACCATTTTTATAGTTGATTTCTGGGGATTGACTATGTATAGATCTAAACATCTGCAAATGAAGATACTTTTACTTTTTCCTTTCCAATCTGGATGCTTTAATGCTTTTTCTTTATTGCCCTGCCTAGAAGCTCCTGTATGTTTGAAAAGAGTCAATGTCCTTGCTATTTTCCTAATATTAGGGAAAAAAGAATTTGGCCTTTGAGTAGAATATTCACTGGGGTTTTTTGTTTTGTTTCATAATACTGTATGCTCTTTATCAAGTTGAGGAAATTCCCTTCTAGTCTTCATTTGTTGACAGTATTTATCATGAATGGATGCTGTATTTTGTCAAATGTTTGTACTGCCTCTAGTGGATGAGCATGTGGTTTTTGCCTAGTAACAGTGTATTACATTAATTGAGTTTCAGATGTTAAACTATCCTTGCATTACTAGAATAAACCCCAGTTGATCATGGTATATGACCTTTTTCATATACTGTTGATTTTCAGTTTGGTAAAACTTTGTTAAGAGTTTTTGCATTTATATTCATGAAAGATTCTGATCTTTAGTTTTATTTCCTTATGATGTCATTGTCTGGCTTTGGTATCAGGGTAACATTGGGGACATTCAGAGAGTTTGCTGCCTGATTTTTTTTTTTCAGCATAAAAGTACACTGTAAACTCTCCTATTTATTTATATGTCTCATAATTTTTTTTGTTGAAAACCTGACATTTTAGATAATATATTGTGGTTATTCTGAATTCCAATTATCCCCCCACCCTCAGGTTGTTGTTGCTGTTTGTTTTGTAACTTGGACTGAGAAATATGTCTCCCCCAAAGTATGTGGACACATATTCCTGTTCATTTTTCTTTTAAAAGTTTAAAGTTTGGCTTCCTAGCGGTCACCCCTGTGTCTGCATAGCCTCATGGTCAGGTGATGATTGGACAGAGGTCATGCTCAAATACGTTGAACCAGTAAAACTTTTACCCTCTGCCTATGTTATCTGTGTGTGGGTAGGGGAACGCATTCAAGTTATAGCCATTTTCAACTCTGCTCTGATATTAACTTTCTGCTGGGCCATTCCTGTTTCCTCCGTGCTTGCTGGGAATGTGTGGATGGGTAGCTGAGTCTCTCTTGGTCTGTACTGCACATGCGTGCAGCCTCAGACAGTCAGATGCTTGTCCTAACCTCAATCCCATCCTCAGGCTAGAAGAGCTGTTGGCCTTCTCTGTTCATCAGCTAAGAGTTACTTCTATAGATAACCCTGCTGGGCAGAGGTGGTGTTCACTGTTTGAAATGCCAGTGAGCCTCTGACAATGACAGTGAAGATGGCAGTGCTCACAGCCTGCCCTGGCAGAACCCCTGCGACATCAGAGCTGGGTCAGGACTTGGGAGCAGTTCTAGGCAGGAAGGCCATAAAGACCCATTGTTAGTACCCAAGGTTGAGAAGTTCTTCAGTCACGAATGCTTCTCAGATTGATTCCCAGAGCACTAGAACGGCTGCTGGTCTGTACTGTCCATCTTGATAGTTGCTTCAGGGGGAGATTTTCCAGCTTCCTCATTTCATCACGGCCAAGGTCCTAACTCACATTTCATTCCATTTAAAAAAAAATTTAACTCCCTTTAATTTTATTTATTCATTTTAAAGAGGAGATAGATAGATGATAGATAGATAGATAGATGATAGATAGATAGATAGATAGATAGATAGATAGATAGATAGGAAAAGAGAGAGAAGCATCACCCCATTATTCCACTTAGTTGTGCCGCCATTGATTGCTTCTCATATGTACCCCGACTGGGGCTCAAACTGTCGACCTTGGGGTCAAGCTGGTGTCCTCAGGATGGAACTAGCGACCTCAGTGCTTCATGAGGAAGCTCTATGCACTGTACCACTGGCCAGGGCCATGTAGCAATTTCTTACCTGCAAAGAGTGGAAGTCCCTAAAGCAGGCGGGAACCTGAGACTCTTAGATACTTGGGTTAAGGAAAAGGCACAAATTGATTCAGTTCATTAGCACAGACCAAGTTCCATGAAAAAGAGGGAGCGGGCTTGATCTGAACCCAGCTTTATACTCTCTACTCTGCCGTGAATGCACAGTGAATAAGTGCAGGTGGGGGGGCTTTATTCACAAAGGAAAACCCCAAAAGAAAAAGGTTGGTTTTTTTTTTAATGGTGATAAAATTAACATAATACTTGCCATGTTCACTATTCTTAAGTGTGTAGTTGAGTCGTGTTAAGTATACACACATTGCTGTGAATAGATCTCCAGAACTCTTTCATCTTGCAAAACTGAAGCTTTGTACCCATCAAACAACATCTCCCCTTTCCCCAGATACAATTTCTGTTACGTAAAAATTCATAATTTCTGTATTTCAAAACTTCACATATAAAAGGGCAAACCACAATGGGAAGATAGAACCTTCCTGCAGCATGTTACGTATGAAGTGCTTTCACGCGTGCAGAAGGAAAACACTCAAAAGCAACACTGGCCAAAAAAAAAAAAAATTGAAAAGACAATTCATAAAAGCAAAAGAGCCAATAAACCTAGAAAATAATATACTGCTCACAAAACTTAGGGGATATTTTATTGCTTCATCTTCATTTTTAAATAGCCCCTAATTTTTGTGAGCAGTATATTTATCCTCATTACTAATCACAGAAATGTGCATTAAAATACCAATTTTGCTTCTCAAGTTGGCAAAAACATTTTCAGTGACAGTGCTCAGCACCAAAGCTCTCGTAAGATGGGCGGGCTCACATGTGCTGGTAGACACACAGGCAGTACAGCTGCTGGAGTTCTGTCTGGCAGTATATTTCAAAACCCTAAAATATTCATAACCTTTCACCCACTGTCACTTTTAACATCTTGTCCTTAGACAAGAGTGATGTGCCCAAAGGCTTATTTACAAGAATGTGTTTCACCTCATTATTTATAAAAACAAAATACAAAAGCAATCAAAATATCTAACAGTAGCACACTGGCCACAAACAGTATAACACAGTCAAATGACAGAATAGTATGGAAACTTTCTTGAAGGATTCTTAATGAGAGGTTCAGGATAAGTGAAAAAAGAAAAATAATGAGGAGAAAAGAAAACTGTATGTCTGCGCATGTGCAAACGGAAAATAGGGAGAAATATACCAAGATAGGGGCTAGCTAGGGATGGTAGAAGATTTGAAACTTTCAAAGTCAAAATAGTAAACATTTTCTGTAATGAGTATGCAATTTTCAGTAATACGTGTGCATTGCTTTTACAACCAGAAGAAAAGCCTTGAAAAAGGAAAATTTATAAAATACTTAACACATATAACATATAAAAATACTGTACATGTTTTTTTGAGAGAGGAAGAGAGAGGGGGAGAGAAGCATCCACTCGTTATTCCATTTAGTTCTACACCCATTGACTGTTTCTCATACATGCCCTGACCAGGGCCAGAACTGGTGGCCTTGGGGAGAGACCTCAGAACAAGCTAGAGATGTCAGTGCTCTAGGACAGTGGTCCCCAACTCCCGGGCCGCGAACTGGTACTGGTCCATGGGCCATTTGGTACCGGTCCACAGAGAAAGAATAAATAACTTACATTATATCCGTTTTATTTATTTTTAAGTCTGAATGATGTTTTATTTTAAAAAAAATGACCAGATTCCCTCTGTTACATCTGTCTAAGACTCATTCTTGATGCTTGTCTTGTAAGTTTGACAATTATATTTAAAAATATCACAGTTTTGGGGTTTTTTTTTTGTATTTTTCTGAAGCTAGAAACGGGGAGAGACAGTCAGACAGACTCCCGCATGCGCCCGACCGGGATCCACCTTGGCACACCCACCAGGGGCTACGCTCTGCCCACCAGGGGGCGATGCTCTGCCCATCCGGGGCCTCGCTCTCTCCCGACCAGAACCACTCTAGCGCCTGGGGCAGAGGCCAAGGAGCCATCCCCAGCGCTCGGGCCATCTTTGCTCCAATGGAGCCTCGGCTGCGGGAGGGGAAGAGAGAGACAGAGAGGAAGGGGGGGGGGGTGGAGAAGCAGATGGGCGCCTCTCCTGTGTGCCCTGGCCGGGAATCGAACCTGGGACTTCTGCACACCAGGCCGACGCTCTACCACTGAGCCAACCAGCCAGGGCCTTAAAAATATCACAGTTTTTACGCCGGTCGCATAATTTTATTTTGTGCATTTATCCACCCCACCCTAAAGGCCAGTCCGTAAAAACATTTTCTGATATTAAACCGGTCCGTGGCCCAAAAAAGATTGGGGACCACTGCTCTAGGATGTCTCTCTGTCTACTATGCCGCCAGCCAGGACTGCAAATCGTTTTAACAATTTAAATTTCCACATACTGTTCAACTTATTAATTTGACTTGGTATTTGGGAAATGGAGCCTGGGGTTCAGCATACACATTTGTGAAAAATTGGAATTTTGCTTCTGTTCTGAAAGTTGTAATACTGTTTTTATGGCTATTTTTAAAAACTGAAACTAAATAAACTGTTGAATTTTTCCATGGAAGTTTGAATCTCCCCCCACATACTTAGACTATCCTATGTAGTTAAATGGAATTTTAATGTGGTTTCGATAGTTGTAGTTTTAGGTGGCTGAAATACGGCCCTTCAGAAACGTGATGAACTAAATACTTCTCTAAGGTGTTGTGTGAGCCTAAATACCATTTATAGTGTGGATACTCTGGGGCAAAATGAAATCCAAATTCCAAACAACATTCATATGTCTGGACAAGTTCCTTTCATAAAACTGACTTTTTAAATTGTTATTTTGCAAATATTTAAAAATATCACGTTCTCATGAAGGATTTTATAAAAATCTGTTACCTGGGGTGAAAAGCACCATGAAAGTCTTAATTACTTTAATAACTTTTTTTTTTTTTTTGCCACTGTACTTGAGACCAAAAATAGCCGGTTGAGTCGACCTACCTGAGTGACTGGCAGCCCTTTAAAATATGGGAAGTTGCATGAAGGTTACAGATACCTAATTCAGGTCATGTCCATTTAGCAAACACAGTGCACAAAAGTCAAGAACCCCAGGACCCTGGATGGGGATGAACTGTTGAGAGAAGGAAAGTGAGTTGATGCTGGGGGACCCCCCCTCCAACGTTGGCTGCTCCCTGAAGCAGGAGAGACCTGCCCAGCTCCAGCTTGGCCCAAGGACCCTGGCAGAAAATCTGATCTGACCTGACATGTGATTGGTACCAAGCCTCAGCCAAGAATGTGCTCTCCTGGGAAGGGCATTTACTGTGTGTACCACTAAACACGAACGTTTGGGGACCTTCTGTGCCAGGAGGAATAAAATGAGCAGATAAACCCCTCACATACCGATCCAAGCCCAAGTTTTGGGAGCAAAGAGCAGCTTAAGAACCTAATAAATCTGCTTTAAATATTCAGATCAGTTGGGAACTGAGTCAGGTGCCAGTCCTCTGCAAGCCTAGAGTGGCCGGTGAATTGCGCAGCACCCTTTCATTCGAGAGGCCAAGAAAATAACAGAGCCCAACAAAAGCCTTTCAGGAGAAGGGGTTAAAAAAAGATCTAATTCAAACATACATTTCCAGCTCTTCACAAATTAGGTTTGTTTTTCTTCTCCTATAGCTTCAGAAAAAGAGATTGCTTAAAACAAACTTTCTTATATTTCATGTTACTTACTGGGAATGATGCTAACCATTTTTAGGTCTTTAAATCACAAACTCGTGTATGTTTTAGCACAACTAGAGGGGCACAAATATATGCCTCTTTTCTCTTTTCCACAACTTCCCTCCTTCCATCTCCTTCCATCTCCTTCCATCTCCTTCTATCCTCTCCTTCGAATAATCACAGAAAATTCAGAATAGCGTCCCAGCCTAATTGAGTTTGATCCCAGGAATAATTCTCTTCCGTTCCCGCTCTCCTAAACCTAAGATCAAAACAGAAATTCTAGGCTGCAGGCAAATGAGGTGAATCATGACACAAATACAGGCAAGTCCATTTCATATTATATAAAAAGTCCTCTCTCCTTAACTTTAGTTCACTCGGAGGTGTAAGCAAGGAGTTGAAAGAGTCCATCTTTCAAACTGTTTGTGCAGAACAAAATTAAGTTTCATAACGATTGTCAACGTTTCGATTCAGGGACTCCCAGGCAACTCTGTTTAAGAGCCCCTTGTGTTCATCACTGTCCTGGGATTGTTCCCTTTTGTCTCTGCCCTATCCTGCTGCTGTGCTCTAATATTTGTTTCTTTTTTATCACCTCACCTTCCTCCTTTCTTCACTCTCAACTTTAAGTTATTTCTTCTTATCTAAAAAGATCCTCTGAAGAGCCTCCAGCTTTAAATAAAACCAACAGATACCTACAGTCACCAGGATTTGGTCATTTCTGCGCCGTTACATTTCATAGATGTGTCCCCAAAGAAACAGTCATTGTTTTAGTGTCTCTCAGCTATAGATACCGTTCTTCTCACACGAGGATAAGATTGAAAAATGGATCATACCAACCATACACTTCTTGATATGAAGTTGTAAATGATTTTTTTTCTCTTGTAAAAAGGTTTATTCTGTTGAGTTCTAGTGACGCATGCTCTGTGCCGTGCATAAAAAACAATGTGCTTTTCAGGATTGTGCCGGGACAGAGTGAATATTCACAGTTATGTCCCTTTCAAAGTCAACCACTCAGAGCTGCTAATTTTAGCCCTCTCCTTGAGTTTCATAGAGGTTTCTTTCTAAGCTGAGAGTTTCCAGGTGTGGTGCATTAAAATACTTTTGTGGAGAGGCGAAGTAGTTACAGAAGAACACTTGAGTTTTCTATGTTCTTTCTTGGATGTGGACAAAATTCAGTGAAGGAAATGCCCACGTTCCAAAGTCTGCTTGGCCAAGAGGAACGATTCCTGACAATCCTAAGGAACGGGGCTCATGGTATTTCTATGTATTTTTTCTGGTCTTCCTCTAGTCTCTTCTTACTACTGTAGTTAAATAGGAAGAGAGAGGCTGTGTGTGGGGGTGGGGTGGGGGAGAGGAGGACTGCTGTAAGGGGGGGAGGAAGGTGGGTCCTGCCTTCCTGCGGCTTCTGCTTTTCTTAGAGAACGACTGTAATACCAACCGGTTCTACATGGACAACACAACTGTGCGCCCCCCTGGCCCCCCTGCATGGGTTTCCTATGTGCACTTCAGATGCCTGATACCCTTGATGGAAGGGCTGGTGTTAGCCCGCCCTTAATCACTTTATCAGGCAGCAAGATTTTGCTTTTCTAAGAGGCAAGCAGCTAACCCCGAGGTCCCACGTGGCCTTTGCAGAGTGCTGCTCAGTCTCCTGAGACATCAGTGACAGCCCGTCTCTGGGTTTCGTCAGCTCGCTGGCGCTGCGTTTCAGCAGCCCCTGTGCCAGGGCCTCCCCGGCGTCAACAACAAGTGTCGCACCTACTGCAGGAACAGCCCTCAAGTTTCATCACAGGGATGCTAAAAAATATTCTCAGGCCTCAGCAATGACCTAGTTCATTCGAGGCAGGGAAAAATGCTCCCCTGGGCACGGCAGTTTTCCTCTTAGGGAGATGGGCGCTTTTATGGAAACAGACCCAACTGTGCTCGACCTGTTCGTGGAAAAGTCCCCGGCCCTGTAGTTCTTCTGAGTCCCCAGGCCCGGGAACAGGGACACCCAATCAATGCCTCCCACACGGCCCGGGGAGCCCACAGCCGAGGCAGCTCTCCTGTCACATCTCTGGGACAAAAAGTATTGAAAAGTAAGTATTTAGACTTTGGTTTTTACATAAAAAATAGCTGTGTGCTTTCAGTAGGGAGCTGTTTACAATTTCTACAACAGAACAAAGCAGATTGTGTCCACAGAACAAGATGAGACTGTGAGATTACTCTGAGTAATGGCTATATGGCATAGTTGTGTCTATAGGGCTTTTAAGTAGCCAAATTCTCGTTTTCAGTTTGGGCCCCTTTTGGAAAATTATTATTATTTTAATGTTTGCTTATTTTGGCTTGCCAATAATTTTAAGAGATTCTTTCACAGCATGGCTATCTCATAATTAGAAAGACAGACATATAGGATGGCTCAAGGGAGTGATTTGTAAAGGTTTTGCAAAATACCATGATAAGTTGAGGTAACTATGCAGTTAACTCAGGCCCCAGATACTTTTGCCTGAAATATTTGGGTATTTGAGTCAAAAGTTATTCCTTTTACTTGGGTTATCATGATGAGTAAAAGTCCCCCCTTTCTGAGTGGACACAGCAGTATCTTGTCTGACCACAGGAGTCACGTTACTGAAAAGCTATCAGGCATTTCAAAATGGCTGCTGCAGACGTTCACTGAGGCATTAAAATAGATCTTCTCTCCTTTTCTTTCTTTCTATCTTTTTTTTCTTTCTTTTTGTTGTGGTAAGAACAGTTAACGTGAGATTTATCCTCTTAATGCATTGTTAAGTGTACAATACAGTATTCTTAACTAGAGACACAATGTTGTACTCAAGTTGCTACATAGATGTTTTAAAATTTTAAGACAAAAAGTCAACCAAAAAAAAATCCGCCCATCAAATGGCACCACTGTCACATTCGTTACATTTTAATGAACACATCCAAAATTTAAAACCACTGATTAAAGGTGTCAGTTACAGACATCTAGCAATCATTTAAAAATAGATAAAAGCAAGAACAGCACTTAGAGCTGCTTCGGCTCTGATTCTTTTCCTTCCACAACCTTTCCCTTGAGAAAAAGGGAGGCCTCATTTTTAAAGGTTAATTGCCCGGGAATGGGAAGAGACGTTCTAGAACCGCATCCCAGCCAGGGGCAAGTCAAACGAACGCCTTCGCTGTGAGGCTTCCGATCTGAACCCCAGGATGTTGTAGGCTGCCTTCTGAATCAACGAGTTGACAAGTCCTAAGTAAGAGTCCCTAACGGTCAATAAACACATTCAGATCTTGGAAATCTGGATTTAAAACAAACTAAACGTATTTTAGTTCCTAAATTACATTGCCCTTTTGAGGATTTTGCAAAACATCTAATCACAGTTTGGGGAAAGATTTTTAGGCACAGTTGAATTCTGATTTTCATCACCTGCAAAGATCACCCTCCCCTAACTTAATTCATTTTTAACAGCCCCTTGCACACTTACTTGTAGATACCAGCCTGTGCAAGGAGGTGTGGCCGGGTATGAATCGGGGTGGAGATGGGGAGAAGCTGGTTGTTCCAAGGAAGGAAGCCCAGTCTCTGGAGTCACATCCTGACTCTAGTACAGCTCCTCAACCTGTCTGAGCTCCAGGATGCTCATCTGCAAAAGGAAGGCGACAACATCCTCTGTGACAGGGTTGATGGGGGTCAGATGGGTAAACACCTCTAAAGTAACTGTCACATTGTACTTCACAAGGCTAGTTCTTCTTCTTGGCGAATTAAAAACTCTCTTTCTCTCTCTCTCACACACTTTCTCTCTCTACCCTAAGACTTGAGAACGCTTTTATGATGTAAACTATAAAGTAATAGGAAGTATACATTTTTGACATTAATGCAATAATCAAACAAAAATAATGATGAAAATTAGATTGTTTTGAAGAAAATTCTGTACTTGAAAACAATGTTTGAGAACAAAATTAAAAAAACAGTGACCATTTAAAATGCATCTACAATAAATAAGAAAAACCATTTTTGTCTGAAAATGGTTGACAATGTGTTTATTGTCTATAAAGAGAGGTAGAGATTTATGACCATCACCCAGAAATGCTTTTTAGTACATATCAGTACTGTATTTGAATATGAGTTTTCATGAATCCACAGGAATGGAAGGTGAGGGTAAGTCTCTCTGCACACAAGATGATATCTGTGATTCTGATGAAAACTCAGGCACAAGCCCAGCCTTTTCTCAAAGATTGTCGTGGAGCCCAGCATTGATTCCCATTCTGCTTAGACACAGGCACTGTAGTGCTAGTGGGGTGAGAATATGCTGAAACGGACTGGCCATGGGTGGCTGAGCAGAGACAGTAGCTGAGTGGGTCATCTCAGGAGTGGCAGCTGGAGTTTCGAGGTCAGGGATGAAGGTTCAAAATGAACAGGGTGCTCCCTCATCCTGGGGTGAGGGCAAGTCAGGCACAGAGGGATGGAGCGGACAAGAATCACAAGCAGGGCTCATAGGATAGCTCTGAAGAATCTTATCAATGTCTCTATTATTGCCTTTGTTGTTGCCAAGATGCCCCAAAGCTTTTCCTGGGCACATCAAAGCATCTTTTTTTTTTTTTAATTTTTTTTTTTTATGGAGACAGAGAGTGAGTCAGAGAGAGGGATAGACAGGGACAGACAGACAGGAATGGAGAGAGATGAGAAGTATCAATCATTAGTTTTTCACTGCGTGTTGCAACACCTTAGTTGTTCATTGATTGCTTTCTCATATGTGCCTTGACTGTGGGCCTTCAGCAGACCAAGCAACCCCTTGCTGGAGCCAGCGACCTTGGGTTCAAGCTGGTGGGCTTTTGCTCAAACCAGATGAACCCGTGCTCAAGCTGGTGACCTCGGGGTCTCGAACCTGGGTCCTCTGCATCCTAGTCCAATGCTCTATCCATTGCGCCACCACCTAGTCAGGCAACATCGACGCATCTTGATAAATTCTTTGTTTGAGATACTGACAGGTTCAGAAGACACCCTTTTATTCTGGGTTGAGTTCTGCCAAAAAAGGAAATTTGTAAATACAGAAGTATAAAAAATAACTTGGGAGAAAGTGATCATGTCATCTTAGGATCGGCAAACATCAGAGAGTAAATGTCCAACCTACATGACAGAAAAGAACAGGTAAAAATGTTTAGAGCCCTCACTGAAGTTTCTGCTGATGCACAGCCCCCTGGGACAGCCCCCAGTGACCTGGAGACTTTGGACATCAGGTCAAAAAATGGACACAGTGTGCAGAGATGACAGTTCTCAATCTTTCCCTTCTGAATACAGAGCAAACTCCACCTCCCAGGGCCATCTCCTCTATGGCTGCAGCCAGCATGTCCAGGGGCACACAACTCACCTTGATCTTCCCTTGATCTGCAGTCCCGCTCTTGGATAACCAGGCTCGTTCGCTCCTCAGTCGGTAGTTTAACATCTTCCTCTAGTCCAGCGGTTCTCAAACCTTAAAGTGCAACCAAATCTAGAGAGCTCATTCAAACACAGGTGACTGGATCCCACCCACAAAATTTCTGATTCTGAAGGCCCCAAGAATTCACTTTTTTGAGGGGGGGGGGATATTTTTCTGAAATGAGAAGCCGGGAGGCAGAGAGAGAGACTCCCACATGTGCCTGACCAGGATCCACCTGGCAAGCCCACCAGGGGGCGATTCTCTGCCCATCTGGGGTATTGCTCTGCTGCAACCAGAGCCATTCTAGCACCTGAGGTAGAGGCCATGGAGCCATCCTTAGCACCCGGGCCAACTCTGCTCCAATGGAGCCTTGGCTGCGGGAGGGGAAGAGAGAGACAGAGAAAAGAGAGGGCGAAGGGTGGAGAAGCAGATGGGCAATTCTCCTGTGTGTTCTGGCCGGGAATTGAACCGGGGACTTCCACACGCTGGGTCGATGCTCTCCTGCTGAGCCACTGGCCAGGGCTGAGAATTCACATTTTTGACAAGTTCTCAGGTAATGCTGATGGTGTGGTCCAGGACCACACTGCGGAGAACCGCTGCTTTAACCATTTCCTTGAACTGTAATTCCTAAAGAAGAGCTATTTACACTTGTACTTTCTAGTCATTAAACTTGCCTACTTCTCAGAGATGCCGAGGCCTGGCCACAGAATGCTACAGCTGTGGAGAAGAGAAACCCATCAGGTGTCCTTCGGACAAATGTGTCTGTGGGGAATACTGAGTGTGGGGAGGACACTGAGGTGAGCCATCAGTCACTTTGGAGGGGGCTGTTTCTTTTTCCAGCTAAAGCTGTCAGGGTAGGCTTCAAGGGCAAGCTAGCACTTGGGTTGGAGTTCGAAAACTTGTAGGATTTGAAGATACAGAGAGGAAGGTGGTCCTTCTGTAAAAAGAAAACAAACAAATGAAAAAACACAACACAACATGGAGGGTAGAAAGAGATAGAAAGAGATTGGAAACCAGAAATTCATTTAGGCTAGGCTTTCTACAGTCATCCCCAGAACTTCCTTGGAGAAGCATTCTTTGATTCAGCTATCGGATCTTAAATCCTTTCCTTCCATCTGTAACTTGGGGAAGGCATGTCCAATGTGGAGATCCGGAATGGAGGAACTGTGGCAGGAATCTCAGGCATCACAGGACGGGAGGAGGTGTGGATGCTTTAGGATGGATGCTTTCTAGAAGTAACAAAAAGTCAGCTCAAACTAGCTTAAACGGGAGCGGGATTTATTGCTCACACAGCTGAAAAGTCCAGGATTTGGTCGGGACCCCAGCTCTGGTTCTCTGCGTTTCTGGAGACTGTACTCTTCTCTGGGCTGTGGTTTCAATCTGAGGCTGGCTTTCTCGGCCTCACATGGTTATCACCTCCTCTGGGGGTCCGCATGCTTTCTTTCCTTAGAGGACAGAGTGAAAGACTTAAGCTTTGCACTGATTGGATCACCCCAAACTACTTTCTGGAGAGAACCGTGTGCTGATTGACTTAGACTTATTAATAAACCAATCACCAGCAAGAGAGTACTTGGTCAGTGTAGATCAATTAGCACCCAGCAAGCAGGAAGGGCATGGACCAGCCCGCCTGGCACCAGGCTTGAGTGGTGGGAGAGGCAGGGAATGGGGTTAGCTGGGGCAGCAAAATGGCCCCTTTGGGAGGTTTGGGATATTTTGGAGAAAGTCCTCTAAAGGTGTACCATCTCTTCCTTAGCCACCAGGTTAGCCGTGGGTTGCTTCCTGCTGGAAAGGGTTAGGATGGGCCTGCTTTAACCTCTAGCCGGGACATGTTAAGATACCCTGCCTTTACAGGGAATGAAGCCTTGGATGCAGGACCCGCCTCCTCGCCAGGTGCTTGTCATTGGGGGCAGGGCTCCTAATAAGGCACACTTTACTAAAGAAAATGCGATGAAGAATGATTTAAAAAAAAAATATTCAGAAAACAGGGCAAGTGGAGGCAAAAATGAAAAGTTTTCTCCTAAGACCTCCTGACCGGCTGGGTTGAAGGATGAGGGTAGAAGGTGAGACACTCTGTCCCCACAACTGACGTCCTTTAAGCAAACCACTGAGAGGTAGTTTGTTCAGCATACTCCATCCAGGCCCAGTTCTCACACCAGGGCAGGCTTATTCTCGCCCACTCCAGGGCAGGGAGGAGAAAGGGACTTCCCCAGGTCCTCTCCTCTGCTGGCCCAGCCTGAAATTCCGCAGGGAAACACCACACCTCCTGGTCCCATTTAAAATGAACATTCTCCAAAGGAGTTGCTCCTGTTTGTGCTCCAGGTGGAGGAAGGGAGCATTAGGACACAGGTTGTGTGGGAGGATGTGGAGGACAGAGGACAAGGAGGAGGGACTGGAGAGAGGGTTGGTGATGACCCTGACGACACAGGCCTACATTGAGTGCAACTCTCAGCACACTATGTTCAACCTCAAACCACAGTGATCTTTATCCATGAATTCACAGAAGCTGGTCTCATTAACAACACGGTCATGCCCTGTGTATTACCGCATCTTGGTCTCTCCTCTCTTGCCCGTCTTCGCCCTGAGCGAGCACAGGATAATAAGACAGGCAGAGGAATGCAGGCTGCCAACATAAGTTGAAAATCAGAAGCAAGAATCGGGGACTCTGTTGCTTACAAGCTGTGTGTCCTTTGAAAAGTTGCTTAACCTGTCTGTGTTTCAGTGGGTGTTTTTCTTTTCTTTTCTTTTTTTTTATTTATTTATTCATTTTAGAGAGGAGAGGGAGAGAGAGAGAGAGAGAGAGAGAGAGAGAGAGAGAGAGGAGAGACAGAGAGAGAGAAAGGGGGAGGAGCTGGAAGCATCAACTCCCATATGTGCCTTGACCAGGCAAGCCCAGGGTTTCGAACCGGCGACCTCAGCATTTCCAGGTCTTCGCTTTATCCACTGCGCCACCACAGGTCAGGCTCAGTGGGTGTTTTTCAATTGTAAAATCAGAGGAGGTGCTAAACACTCCCAGGTTTCATTTAACCTTGGGCTATTTTTATTATTATTATTATTAGCTCTCCTTAAAGAGTTGAAAACTGCCACAGATTTTAAATAGCAGGGAACAGGAGTACCAGTGGGAATACTTACTTTTACAAACTATAGAAATGTTCCCTGAAAGTATAGTCTTTACTTTTAAACCTTAAGATAAAAAAAGTTCAAAACTAATGCTGATGGCCGAGAAGCAGCTGCAGCTGTGCTCACAGTGCCCGAGTCTCCGTGCCAGGCGCACGGCCGGGCACACGTAGTTGCTCACTATTAACATTGAAAAGTTAAATTGTATTTGTTTATTGGGTAACATTTATAAATAAACATTCAACAGGATATGCAGAGACCATCACAGTCCTCAGCTAGCAACCTGCTTTTCCTCAGACACAGGGCTTGGGGGTAACCAGGTTACCAGTTTCCTGTGTATTTCTACAATCATCATGTGTACAAATAAGCACATTGGAAAGTTTTTCTTTTCTTGCTTATGCAAGTGATAGCATACTACACTCTCTTCTATACTTTATTTCACTTAACAATACATCTTGGGGATTATTCCGTACTAGTGCATACAGAACTACCTTATTTTAATGCCCATTACTATTAAAAGTGAAACATACCCTGGTATTGATATGCCATAGCTAGATTTCCATTACTTTTATTTTTTTTAGATTTCTATCAATGGACATTTAGGTGACTTCCAACCTTTTGCTATCACAAATAATGCTGCAAGGAATATAGCAGGTGCTTATTAGATGTTCTCTCCTTCTTTCTCTATTTTAAAATTTGATTTTATTGAGGCTTATTTGGCATGGTGCAGTAAGTGTTCAATGATGCTTTTAGCACTTTTGTCAAGGTGCACAATCGTTGCCGTAGACCAGTTTTCGAACATTTCCCTCACCTCCCAGATGTCCCTTGTGCACGTTCATTGTCAATTAACGTCCCCTCCAGTGCCTCCACTTCCAGCAACCATTAATCTGCTTCTGGGCTCTGTAGCTTCTTTGGACATTTTGTATAAATGGAGTCATATAGCATGTGGTGTCTTGTGTCTGGCATCTTTCACTAGATATAGTAATAGCAATGTTTTTAAGGTTTGTCCATGTTGGACCATGGATCCTCGTCTGTTTCTTATTATTCCATTGTAGGGGTAGACCGTATTTTGTCTGTCTGTTTACTAGTTGGGTATTCAGATTGTTTCCAATGGCCATTTAACCATTTAACTTATTTCCAATTTTTGGTAATTATGAATAATTCTGCTAAGAACATTTGTATGCAAATTTTTGTGTGGATATACGGTTTCATTTCTCTTGGGTGTATATCTAGGAATGGAATTTCTGGGTTTTTTGGTAAGTTTATGTTTAACTTTTTAAGAAATTGTCAAACTGTTTTCCAAAGGGTCTGTACCATTGTACGTTGCCACCAACCGTGTTTGAAGGTTGTTTTTTTCCCATGTCCTTGCCCACATGTGCTGTCTATTTTATTATAGCCATTCTAGTGGGTGTGATGTGCTCTCTCATTGTGGTTTAACTTGCATTTCCATAATGACTAATGATGCTGAGCATCTTTTTTAAGAGCTTATTTTCTTGCCTTCATTTCTCACATACAATCCTAAAAGTCTGCGCAAGAAAGAGAACAACACGTGAGCTCCAATACCAGGACTCTTATCTCAGCCCTGCTATCACATGCAGTGAGGAATTAGGTTTGTCACATCAACCCACTAAAGTTCCCTTAAGCTTCCAAGTCACTGTCTGTGAAACAGAGAGGAACATCTACCTGGTAATTTAGCTGTGAGGATTAAATGGCATGATGTCCAAGAAGTGCCCAGCCTGGGGGTGACACATAGAAGGCATTCCAAATACCTTAGTGGTCCCCCTACCCCCCACCTGCTCTACTTCCCTCCTCCCCACAAAATTTCCAAAATCCATCTTGGTGGGGGTACTTTTCCCTAACTAATATGGAACTGCTATTAAGTGGCAGTGGGTGTGGCACCCAATTCTATAGTAACTCAGATGGCAAATTCAGGAACCCAAATGCCATTGGATTAGGCTGGGTAATCAGAACTAATCCCTCCTGTCCCCAGTGAGAAAGCACTATGACAGCTGGCTTTCCTGCCCGCTCTGCAAACCTGGTTACCGTTAACTGCGTGTGGCTCAGAACTCGTCACTGACCCCTTCAGCGGATGGCAGGCACATGGCCAGCTCTCTGCGGGGGATGGCCGATTAGCCCAAATAAAACCTGGCTTCCATCGAGAGCTTTTAATGTTCAAAGAATTCTCCCATAACCTCTTCCCTGTTCTCCAGTTTGAGAGGAAGATATTTTTGTAATTCTGTTGACGTTAAACCCAAAGCCCCTGATAGCTTATATAGTGCTTACTATACTAGTCAGAAGAGCTTTATACACAGTCACTTAATTTTCCTAACAGTTAAATGACGTAACTGCTATGCTCTTCGTTTTGCAGATGAGGAAATGAGGCAGAGAGATGATAAGCTAGTAAGTGGCAGAGCTAAGATGTGAACCCAGGAATCTGGGTTCTTCCTCACACATCCCTTTGCTACTCTGTTAATGGCCCCTCCCACTTTGGAATATCTAGCAAAAGGTAATATGTGAATACTCTTTTATCCAGCAGTCCCATTTCCTGATATTTAGTCTAGAGAACCACTTATGTGGCCAAGGAGGCATGTACTGCACTACTCTTTGAGACATATTTGTCATTCTAAAAAACTCCAGCCAAGATATAGGTCACCAACACAAGCACAGACAAGTTAAATCTGGTATTGCTATGCCATGCAGCAGTCTCATCAGTGGGCAGTTTTTAAAAAATGATGCAGCCATTTTTTAGGGTTGGCTTGACTTTGCAAGACTGCCAAAACTCACAGTGAAGTATGACAAGCCAACTGCTTTGGCAGGTATATACAGTTTAATGCCATACACACGACAAAATTATGTATATATAGTGAATTGACTATATATACATGAATAAATAGAAAGGGGCCCAAAGGACAGCAAATGCTTCCTCTTGGAAAAATACTGAGATAGGGGATAGCGCTTATGGGAGAGTTTCCCTTTAGATGCATTTTAAAGAATACGAATGTATGCATTTAGGATTTGTAGAATTAAAGGTTAAAAATGTTTTAAGAGAAAACACCCAGCTAAAAAACAAAAACAAGCAAGTCTTGTCTTCCTTGCAGTTGACGTGTTCTCTCTCTAAGGTTGCCTGTGAATGCCACCATGCCTCTTCTCCAAATGCCAGTAATTCAGTATTGGCTACCCACCTCTAGCAGAGAATGATAAATCTGTCTTTAAGGGTTCTCACCTTCGGAAGAGCCATGAAACCTGAAACACGCCTGACTTAACTGTTCTATCCTTTATAGTCTGCACTCCATGCCTGTGGTGACTGAACCAACTATGTGAGTCAACTGGTGTGTTCGTCAGTGTTGTAACCTGGGGGACTTCACTGTCAGGAAGCAGTCACCTGGGTAGGAGTCATAGATGATGCATAAGGTCCTCAATGTCACCCCCAACCCTTGACAGCTTGATTTGTCCTTTCTTCCCTCTCCATCCAGGTGGTATACCCTGAGAATGGAGGTGGTAGGAGTCAGGTCTTGCCAATTACAAATAAAGATGATTGTTATACCAGGGAAAAGTTTCAGACATTAATTGGTATATCTCTTACAAAAAATCATTGTGGTAACCTACAGTCTAAAAGGAAATTGATGAAACAAGTGAAGACTTTCCTTATAGTCCAATGACTGCCATCTTGAAAGCCAATTATGTAACTGATTCATTCTAGGCCATTGACGTACATTATTCTAATTGTTAGAACATTATCCTTATCTCCTTTTACAGATGAGGAAACAGGTTCAATCCCTCAACCAAGTAAGTGGCAGAGCTGGATGTAAATTTGTCCCAAGAAGTGACAAAGCCTGGGTTTGTTCCACAGTCCTATGATGCTTGCTGGTCAGGAGAGTTTTCCAGCCATGAGAGCCCCTTCCTTGCCCCTGACTCCCCTTGTCTGGGTAAGTCTCCTAAGAATGTGCAGAACCAGGGTATCATCCCATCGCCCTAACGGCGGATCAGACACAAAAAGGCCCGAAGTACCGGTACCTGCGACAACAGGAACGCACCTTGTACAGTGCTGAGATGCAGAGCTCGTCACACAGGACCACATGTTATATGATTCTGTTTACATAGAATGCCCAGGATAGGCAAGTCCATGGAGACAGAAAGGAACTTACTGATTGCCCAGGGCTGTAAGTTTGTTGGAGGGGAGGGTGGGAATATGGGGAGGGAGAAAACTAAGGGGTGTAGGAGTATTTTTTGAGGTGATGAGAATGCTCTGAAATGGATTGTGGTGATGATTGCACAACTTGGGATATGTTGAAAGCCATTGCATCGCACACTTTAAAGTGGATGAACTGCACGTGAATTATATTTATTTAACATGGTTGAAAAGGAAGTGTTGCAGAGATCTCAGCATAATTACCAGTCAACAAGTCAGATGAACTGGTGTTTCCAACGTGAAGTGCACTTAAACGTTAGCGCCAACACATAGATACAAACAACAGGGTAGCAATTCCCAGAGGAAAAGGGGGTATGGAGGTAGGGGGACGGGGCAGAGGGGGTAAAATAGGGGTGGAAAGAGACTTTGCATGGGGCGTGGGGGACTTGATGCAGTGGGTAGAGGGTGTTATATTGAATAGGACACTTGAAACCATGTCAACACAACAAATTAAAATTTAAAATTAAAAATAATTTTTAAAAAAAGATTTAAAAAAATCAGTGCTAACATTTACCGAACATGCACTTTTGTGCCTGGCACTGCACTAGTGCTTTACAGGCAATAAGTCCTTTACTTTTCACAAAAACCTATGAAGTACCCATGTGACAGTTGAGGAATCTGAGGCACAGGGAGCTTGTGACATTTGTTGAACTAGTAAGGGGTGGAGCCAGACGATGAACCCCGGGGAACCTGCCTCTGCAACTCTTAACCGCCTGTGCTATGTTGCCATTCAAAACGATAAATGCAAGTGTTAGGACTAAAACCTCTGCCTCCTGGTCCACTGCTTTCCGTGGGTAAGGAAGCCTGACTCTGTGCCACGTCTGAATCAATGTACTAACTGGGGAAACAATGTATATAAATAGCATATTCCTCATCTTTGGGAAATTTATCAGACCAGCAATAAATGCACAAAGTATCTTTCTTTGGAGGATGATTCTACATCTAAGACTCCGTCTTTGTCTCTGTAGCTTTTGTCTCTTTCTCTCTCTTTTTTTTCTGAAACTGTACTTTTATGTTTGCCAACCCTTGTTCCCTATTTTATACTGATTCAAGGACAGTAGATGAGATCATGAATACCATTTGTACTTCCAGTTGTGAAATACCATAAAAAGTTTAAAATTGGATTTGGGTTCCATTTTTTTCTTTTATGCTTACATTTAGCTCTGACATGATTTGTTCAATAATCCCAACAACTATCATCTTTTTTATCTTCACATCAAACCCATAGCTGCAGCTCCCATCACCAGCTCATACCTCCAAAATAAGATGAGTAAACACATGGGCATTAACAGCATAGCTTCTCTCCACACACGTTCTGCAAGGGCGGGCCCACGCTTCCTCAGCAGTGAGAGGACAGCCCGTCACCATTCATTTTTCTGGCTCTCTGTGTGCTGTTGGACTCACACCTGTTCTGGCTTATTCATTGATTCATTCAATCATTCAACAACACTCACCAAATTTTCTTTAAACATTTTCATTTTTGTGCAAGATGACTAGCCTAAAAGTTGTCTTTTGGATTTTTATATTTTAAGATGCTTCTTCCAACCTAGTTCAGAACAACTCTTCCATGAGAGATTCCTATGATTTCCAAGTAAATAGAAATGCACGTCAAACCTGGCTGGCCTTGTACCACATAGAGCCCTCCAAGTCCTCAGCCACCAAATGTACTTGTCATGTAATCTGGGCTGCAGGTGTCTCCTTGTCACCTTGCAGGTGAAGTCTCTTCCTTGTCTGTGCAACTAGTTTATAATCTACACCAAGAGGGGCTTATAACGCATGTAAACTAGGGACCCCCAGGTGGTCCCTAGTGGTCTCTGCGTGTTTGCATTTAAAATATCCAATAACTGCACATAACTGGAAATGCAATTCAAGTCTTTGTTAAAGAACGCCAAAATGATCCAATTAATCATCACAGAGCAAAACTGCTCAAAATCCTCTCTTGACTCTGTCTGGCTCAGGGTACCCACATATCCCCAGAGCTCTTCAAACTTTGCTCCCAGCCTATGCACTCTGTCCCACACTCAGTGGTTACTTCCTTTTTGATGCTAACATTACAACTTCTTCAACTTAACCACTTTTTCTACCCTTCATGTGTGGTAGTTAAACCTCAGGTCTAGGCAGAAAGTGGCTTCCTGCACACACTCCTTCTGAGGAAGGGAAGTGCATTCTCCTAAATTAATTTTTTTTAACCTTGATATTCAGAGAGGAGTTTTTGGGGGGAGGGAGGGATCTCCTATAAGGGTGGTTTCGGAATGCTTTGATGTTTTCAAGGACTGAAAACAGAACATCTACAAGGAACATCTCGAGATTAAGGAAATGCTGTGGGGACACCAGGAGCAGCAGGCGTGGCCTCAGGGGGCAGGACTAGCAGGCATCTGTGGGCAGAATATCCCGCAGGAGGCATCTGCCAGGCAGGGCCAGCTTCCTGGGCCCACAATCTGTGCCTTTTCACAGACAGGTCCCAATGCTTAGTTTAATGCTCCACTATTGCTGTCTTACCTATCTTAGTCCTAGTTGAACAAGAAGCTCCTTATATTCATCTTGAACCAGCCCCTGCAAATTATGTCGCCAGTCCTGAGCAGAGGCCAAGGTCCTGAAACATTGTTCACCACCCCTCCCCCTGTCCTCGTTCCCTCTATGACCACTCACTGCCCACTCATCAGGAGGTTGTCAGGTGCTGGTGAAACCTTGAATCATTGTCAGGGAGTTTGTTGGGCCAGTTGTTTCTCAGGGTACAAGGGACCACCTGGAAAAGTGAGAGAGATGAGGGAGGGACTGCTTTTGAATGGTTCACAGGCTGTTACACCCCTATAGAGAGAGGTTTACCTTTCTATGATACAGCTGAGGCTGTTTAGACCAAGCCTCTTCCACCAAGAGCTCAGCTAGCTCAGGCTTCTGTGTTAGGACTCTCGGTGCCCCTGGAGTCCCCATTCATAGCTTCTGAGGGCTCCTTTCCTGCTCCTGGTCCTGCTAAACGTGTCCTGCTGTGGGGTGGGCTTTCCTTTCCCTGAGTTCTATAGTGGCGTGTGAGAACCCGGCTCTGGTCAGAGTGAGATGTTATTTCCAGGCTTGGGGCTCTACGAAGGCTCGGTTTAGCAGAGCGGTCCTAGCACTGTGTTGGCTGGAGGACGGGGTTGAGAGGGTCCCCTGGGTTCAGACAGAACGGTTCTCAGGGCTGCCCCCTGTCTGTGAGCACTGTGCACTGCGCAGCTCCAGGGGTACCTTGCACACTTGGGGTGGCCTTCTGCACAGCCATGCTTATTGGGAAATCTAGCTGTCACTGCCTTTCCGGTCACTTGTTTAGTGCACGTGGAGCAGTACTTTCTCAATTTCAGAACCCGTCCCACCTGGGGATGCCTTTGCATTTCATCAACTCCTCCTTTTTGGGAGGCGAATAGGCATTTGTCATTTTTTAGTCCAATAGGAAAAGACTTTGAGGAGAGAGAGAAAGAGAAACGAGAGGCGGTGGCCCAACAGTAGCGCACGCGGTTGTCTTCCTTGTCAGTCTGTGCTCTGGATGTCCCGTGGTCCTTTAGGACTGGGGCGGCGGGGGGGGGGGGGGGTGTGGGGTTCTCAACCAGGGAGGCCCTGACATTATTGATTGTTACCTTCTGGGGGAAGGGTTGCCACTGACATCTAGTGGGTTGAAGCAGGGATTTGGCTCAACATCCTACAGTTCACAGGACAAACCCCAAAACGAAGTGTCTGTCCCGCGTGTCAGCAGTGGTATGGGTGAGAAAGCCTGGCAAAGTGTCACCAGTGAAAGGGGTTCTTGTCCACAACCCCCAAAATAGACATCAAGAGAAGAGGTGAAACAGATTCAAAAGAAGAGGTTTATTGAAAACAAGGGGGAGGGAAAGGAGAAGGAGAGGGAGCACGCATAAATGACAGCACGGCTTCCAAACTGTGTCCTGCCTGGCTTACCCAGGGCCGGGTGCTGCATGCAGGGGCAGAGCGGAGCTCTGTGCTTCCCAGGTCCCCCCAGGGCTGGGATCCCCTGGTGCAGGTGCAGGTGCAGGGCAGAGCTCTTTGGGAGTGCCTGGGGGGAAACTCCTCTAGGAGAGGCTTGAAAAATAACTGAAGAGCGCCCCCATCCATTTCAGCCAGACTCAGCCTCTCTCACGAGGTCTTCCCACCTGCCCACTGGTGCGAGCCCCAACCCAGCCTGGAATAAGCCCCAGAGGGCAGTGCCATGCTCCCCCTCCATTTCTCAGACTCCTGGGAAAGCCAGCGAAGTCCCAGAACAAATGGTGATGCTGGGGTTTTTATTTTTCAGAGTCACATGGCATGAGAGGATGGCAGACTCCGGAGGGCCCCAGAGGCACACGCTTTGTTTTTTATCAACGTTGCTCTCCCAGAAAGTTCCTGAGAAGTCAGACACTGTGCTTCGCTGCATAATATCTGGTAACCATCACTCGCTAATCCTCTGAAATCTCCCTGCCGAACAGGTTTTTTTGTTTGTTTGTTTCTTTCTTTTTGGCTCACAAAGGCATGCCTGAAACATCACTTGGGAAAATCACCTGGGAAGTTTCTCCTAAGTAGCCAGTTGAGCAACGAAACCGTCTCAGCTTTTCTTTCTAAAAGATTTCTTCCAGTCTGTTTCTGGAGCCATTTCAGTGACCGCCACCTCATGGGATGGCTCTCCCACGTGGGTTAGCCATGCGGGTCCCAGATGATCCGCTCTTCATTTTCTGTGGTGTGTGGGGATGGCACGAATAGCTTCCCTTCAGACAATTCGTCCAACTCTTCTTCCATTGTTCTTTTGTTGATCTCCCCAAACTGGCGAGATTCGCGTCCCCATGGCTTCCCTCCTTCGGGCGCATGGGAGTGGGCGGGGAAAGGTTCCAGCCCTGAAGAAGAAGCAGGGCCTGGAATTCTCCCTGGACGGGAGACTCACCCCAGGCCGACTCACAACTGGTGGCCCCAGAGTGACAAAGAGTTATTATTAAAAGAAAATAGAAGTGAAATAATTGGGTAGAAAAGTGGAAGCTGGTACCTTGTACAGTTTTTTATTTTCTTAGATGATGGCTCTACCCCTGAAAACACAGAGGCCCCAGGAGTGTTTTGTGGGGGAAGACAGGATATCCTTCTGCTCCTGATGCCTTTTTCTCAGTCCAGAGAGAAGAATCAGCCCCTGACAAGGCAGCACTTCCTCAGCTGAAGTTGTGATAAAATCTGGCCTTCTGCCTGGATGCTGGAGGGAAGAATGTGCGCTCAGGCGCCCTGAGCCCAGAGCTGAGCCCCCTCTTTCTTGAGGTTTGTCCCTAGGCCATTCAGACAGAGGGACAGGTACTGCTCCGCTACTGAGCCTTCAGAGTAGGGCCGCTGTGTCTTCCCAGGAAGCCCCGGGGTTTGGATGTGCCCTCAACTTGACGACCTGTACCCCACACACATTAGCCAGGTTCTTGGGAAACGTTGGAGGGGGCTCTCCATCTGTGACCTGCAGGTAGGCTTTAAAAACAAGGGTAGGATTTTCGGGGGAGGTTTCCAGCAAATGGAGGGAAGAAAAGAGAACCACCCACAAAGTACAAGATACCACTTCCCCGTGTGAGTCTCATTTCTGGCTGATTATTCAGATCTGTACCACACAAATGGAAAAAACCAGTCAGCCGCAGAGGAGCTGGGAGAATCGTTCAGTCCTCATCGGTCTGAATGAAACACTGGAGTCCAGGGCCCAGCTCACACATAACTCACATACTTTCTTCAAAAAATGGTCACAAACACACAGCCAAAAAAGCAATGAAATGGTTCCTAAAAGGAATCTAATAAAACAGACTCAAAGGGGGAACACAGGCTGGTAAGAAGAGGCAGGAATGAATTAGGATCTGCCACCCCCGGGATGGCTTCTCAGGAAAGGTAATTCTTGGTGGTTTAGTCATTTGTCTGAAAGAGACATGTCCTTGCACATAGGTCTGTCTGCTCCTGGCTCCAGGCACCAATTGCTCAGGCACCCAGCAAAGGAGGAGGCAGAGGGGAAACCCGGGGTTGCCTCCCAGCGCATTCATGGTGTCGGCACAGAGGTAGTCTAGCTGGGACGCCCCAAGTTAGGTGAGACAGGGACAGGGAGCGGGCACGGGCTCTGAGCATCTTCGGGTCCCTCCATGGTACGGGTCTCAGAGGAACATGGAGTTCTTCTCTTCGTGGTCTCCGCGGTTGCTTGCAAAAACCATGAGATAAATAAGACAGAAAACACAAGGATGTTCCTAGGATGGATGGAGAAGGGTGTATTTTTTCCAAATACCAGGTTTTCTTCCTGTGTAGATAGCACATTTCCATGCACTTTCAGTGACGTGGAAGCTACTGAGAAAGCTTTGGGACGCCCTGGAAACCTTCCTGCCCCATCACAAGGGGTGGGGGGGATAAAAACCCAAGTTGTAAATGGAATTCCTAGGAGCTTTGCCAGATTAACTTACTTCTGGCTAATGATCACCAGGGCAAGACGAACCCCTTCTGATGGAGAAAGCATGGGTCAATGTCTGTGATGACATCGGTCACACACGCACAGTACCTGCCTGGGAAACCTCCATTTCAGACTCCTTCAGCCTCTGGAGGACCTGGCACCTGTTAATCTGCCTGTTCTTCTCTCTTTTATACTATACTCCACACTCACCTCTAAGCACTATTCAAGTATAACTCCCATGCAAATATGAAATGAACACTTCAAAACAAATTTTTTTTCCAATTCTCTCAATAAAAAGGGAATCAGAAAGTGTTAAGACCTGGTCAAACCACATTTGAGGAATTAGGTATTTATAGACAATTTAATAAAGAAACATTAGGTTAAGATTGCTTGGTTCGGTAAAACACTGGTTCA
The DNA here is from genome assembly GCF_036850995.1 of Saccopteryx leptura. Taxonomy (NCBI): domain Eukaryota; kingdom Metazoa; phylum Chordata; class Mammalia; order Chiroptera; family Emballonuridae; genus Saccopteryx; species Saccopteryx leptura. Next base: position 13,421,219 of record NC_089513.1, read on the forward strand.
TGTCCTCTAGGGCAATCAACCATAACTTATGGGCTTATCTTCTCTGTCAGACAGAGATTTGCAGCTCTATTGGATAAAAATCTGTAAATTTACATATAACTTCACTGTATCTGGGAATTTTAATCAATAGGAATTATTGAATGAAACTAAGTGCATTCCCCTAGAGAATTCTTAGATGGACCTTTGCCCTCATGTGACACTGAAAGAAGAGGCTATCCACATTTTTGCCTTATTTCGAAGTTTTAGATAATTTTTCTTACTAGTTCCTTGAGGTTAGAGACAGCATTGTTCATTTTGTATGCCCCACCCCACCCCACCCCAACATAGCACCATGGTGGGCAGATAACATGCCCTACAGGGCTTAGCGAATGATGTATTCTTATTAATGAGAGGGAGGTTTTCCCGGCCCCCGGCGGATTGATCCACCATGCCCATCCCTATTGCTTAGTACCCCTTCTTGGTCATAGCTTTATGGTTTTCTTTTGTAAAATACTTAATAAGAATATTCTTATTTCTGTATCATCAGGTCAGCCCAAGCCAGAGGTAACTTGGTATAAAAATGGCCGAACCATAGAGGAGGGCAGCATTGTTTCCAGTTATGAATTCTTCGAGAATCAGTATATTCATGTGTTACATCTCTATTGGTAAGTGGATGAGCCTCTGTTGACTAAGATCCTGGTGTCCTGTCATGTGCTGGTTACTAAGAAGCAAGGCCAGAGGTGGCTCTTGTTGGTTTTTCGAGTCCTAAGCTTAGATGCCATTGGCTGGCATCAGCATAGGCGGCCAGCAATGGGCCAGTGAGGTTCTGCCTGGTAACTAATCTCGCCCCCTTCTTTGCTGCCATTGATGGAATTACAACTTGAGGTAGAATTTTATTCAGGGTGGTCCAGCCATTTTCATTCATTACACGAGCTTTTCATTTCATCCTCTCTCTGGCAAGTTAAGAAGCACCATAGCATTTCAGCATTGTCATCCAGGCTTTCTTGTGTAAGACTGGAAGGAGGAAGTGACTAAGCATGAGCCCACAGCAAACTGGTGATGAAGTTATTTTAGGTCCAGAGAAGTGGTTTCTAATTCCTTTTTGTTCCCCCAAGAACTAGTTGGATTAAATCAGGAAGCTCCACGTGTGACGTAGAGAAAACGAGAACTGCTCTGCTTGAAGCTGGGTGGGAGTCTGTGTTCTTGGTCCCCACTGCTTCCGAATTGGCCTCGATGTCCTTTATGGGGTCTTTGGGGAGCCTGAGGGTTCTGCGGGGCATGGTATGACAACGACTGGTAAGCATGGGCATGTGCCAGTAGCCTTGGATCTGAGAATAACAGAGGAAGACTTGGGTCTGAATTCTGACTCTGCCGTTTTCTGGCTGTGTAGGGTCGGCCAGTTGTTGAACCTTTCCAAATCTCAGTTGTTCCATACAGAAAAGGGTGGCTTAGAAAGTGAAATGATTTAAGGCTTGTAAAAGGCTTGTTGAGTAGTACTAGTTCAAGAAACACGACCTTTCTCATGTCCTCATCCACTCTTTTTGTTCAACTGGTTTACAGTATATACAACCTTATATTCGAGACATCCATTTATGCATCTAATATTTAATCCTTTAAATAATATTCATCAAGCCTCTATTCTATGGCAGCCATGTTGTTTAATTCTAGGGAAAGAGATGAGCAACATAAATATTGTCCATGCCCTCATTCCACCTCAAGTTCAGCATGGAAGACCAGTGAAGAAGCCACACCATCTTCCCCTCTCACTTCAAGGCACTGGGAGACAGCCCACCTGCCATTTGCTGCGTCTTCATCCACGGATTGAATTTTCCTGCTGCTTCTTTCCAATTTTTCCAAGGCCTTCCCCTCTCTCCTCTTCACCCTCATCAACTTAGAATCCACCTCTGTGGTTCACAGGCGATTTAGTCACCCATGGTCCTGCCCAGCCTCAAACTTCCTCCTCTCCTCTCCGCTGGCCTCCTTTGGGGTGTTTATCATCAGGAGTGATGGATAGTTCAGTTGACTCTGGGCCTCCTAGGGACAGGAATCCTCTCTGTTTCACAGTAATACATTTCCCAGGGCCTAGTATAGTGTTCACAAATAAATATTTGTTAAAAGGATGGTGAGTAGATGGCTATGTGTATAGTTGTTGTTTTTGTTTGTTTAGATCGGCGTTGGCAAACTTTTTCTATAAAGAGCTAGAAAGTAAACATTTTAGGCTTCGGATGCCATATGGTCTCTGTCACAACTACTCAGTGCTGCCATTATAGAAGCAGCTATAGACAATATATTTGTTTTTTTAAAGTGTGGCTGTGTTCCAATAAAACTTTATTGACAGAAACAGGTGGGGGCCAGATTTGGCCTATGAACTATAGTTTGTCACCCTCTAGTCTAGATGGCAGATCCTTGGGGATCTATATTCTGTACTTTTTCTGAGTATTCAATACATTTTTAAAATTAATTTTCATCTCACACTAAGATGAAATATATTTTTTTAGTCAGAAGAGAAGCTGTTACTGACAGAATGCCATTTAAGAATAAAGATTTGCTATGAATGTTATTTGTTGTTTAACAGGACCAGGAAAGTAGACCAAATGAATGTTTGTAGGATCACAAGGAGTTAAGGGACAGAAAAATGAAAGGCCATGATGAAACCCCAGTGGCAGATGGGCAGGTTAAAATGGGAGAGACACAGACAGGACACTGGAAGGAAAACTTAGGAAGGGAACTTGTGCTACGGAAGGGGCAGGGGGCCCTCATTCTCTGCTCTGAAGTCCAGCAGGGCAGCGGTTGAAGTAAAAATAAAGATTTCCTGTGGGAAAATGCACTCCTTCCAAACTCCCAGCCGCCATTTTGAAAAGTAGCCCATCTGCTTGGAAAAGTATTCAGACCCGATGCAAAAACTAATGAATGGTAGGCATAGGATAAAAGATGACAGTTGCATTTTCTGCTTAGTAGTAAACACGCTGGGTGCTAAAGATCTTTGAACCCTCTGACTTTTTATTCCAGTAGTTTTAAACTACAGCTGCCCCTTAGTGTCTCCTGGGGAGCTTTTAAAGTCCACTAATGCTTGGCCTTCACCTTGGACCAAGTCAGTCCGAGCCCTGCTGCTCCCAATGTGTTGCCTGAGATGAAAAATGCTTTATATCTAAAACATTCACCTGCTAAGTAGTTTGACGTCTACTGGTCTGTGAAATGCTGCTTAGGAAAATGAATGGCGTTTTGTGCAAATGCCTGTCAGAGATGAAAAGCTTGTTGTTAGTTATATTAGCTTCATGTTTTCTTGCAATTGTCAATCCACCATACACTAGCAGATTAGCTCACAGTCCCTCAAAGAAAGGTAGTTTCCTTTACCTGAATTTATGTGTTGGGTCTCCAAATGGTGTTCGTAGATACGTGAAAGCTGGGTCTGTCTTCCCCAAGGGCTTTTTCTGGTTTAACAATTAATCTGCAGTTCTGTTTGGAGGCCAGGAGCCCTACTGCCACATTTACGGACCTTCTGACCTTCCCTCCTCCATCGCATGGAACAGTGTACTTGGGGAAAGAGGGCGGGCTTGGAGGAGGTTAGTTAGTGCTGTTGCAACCTTTACATGTCCACAGGTCAAATGTGCTTGGCAGGCAAGAGGAACAGAAAGCCAAGAAAGCATTCCAAAGGAGGGAAACATTGATAACAGTTGTTTTGCACTGTTAATGTGAAAAAAATTTTTTTTCAGTAGTTGTGGGGTTGGGAGGAAGGAGGAAAATGCAAACAGCTGGTTTCTACCTCACAGTGAAAGCGGGCTGCGAGGTGGTATGTACATGGGGGACTGGGGTTCCCAATGAACACAATGTAAAGAGGGGCAGCAAAGCAACAGATAGAATCTGTCTGGGAACCCACACCTCGAGAGAGACACTCTGTTCTGCAGCAAGGAGGCCCTGTGGATGGCCACAGTCATGTCCCGCTCTGCTGAGAGGAGCACAGATTACTGGTGGGGTAGGAGGCAGGGAAAGGGCGGGCGGGTGGAGGGGGTAGCTCAGCCCTGACATTGCTGGGCTGAAAATGCCTGCTTTCTCCTGAGTGTCTAATGTCTCACTGCTGTTACCCCTTCAGAGAGACCTTCCCGAATCACCTTCTATAAAACAATTCAGCACTCATCTCATGGTACTTGTCTGTATAATATTCCTTTTTTTTTTTTTTTAGTGAGAGAGACAGAGAAATGAACAGACAGACAGGAAGGGAGAGAGATAAGAAGCATCAATTCTTCGTTGCAGCACCTTAGTTGTTCATTGATTGCTTTCTGATATGTGCCTTGACTGGGCAGTGGGGGGGGACTGCTACAGCACAGTGAGTGACCCCTTGCTTAAGCCAGCGACCTTGGGCTCAAGCTAGCGGCCATGGGGTCATGTCTATGATCTCACACTCAAGCCAACAACCCTGCGCTCAAGCCGGATGAGCCCACACTCAAGCCAGTGACCTTGGGGTTTTGAATCTGGGTCTTCTGTGTCCCAGGTTGACGCTCTATCCACTGCACCACTGCCTGGTCAGGATATAATATTCTTTTATCTGGCTTCCATCTGTCTCCCCCAAAGCTCCATGATACTGCTGTTTCCCCAAGTACCTAGAGTGGCGGGCACGTAGCGTGTGTTCAGTAGACATTGGTTGCATTAAGTTAGTGACTTCTGCTTCATTTGTGTTCTCTCTTTGTTAAAATGTCAACTCCTTGGGGGCAGGGACTGAGGTTTCTATTATTTTGTATCCTCACAGCCTCATGTGTTTGGAAATGATAAAATTTTCCAGGTCCTTCCTCGAAGGCAGCACTGTCCCTGTTGTGCTCTGCCACTAATTAGATGTGTGGCCTAAAGCAAGTCAGTTAACCTTTCTGTGCTTCAGTTTCTTCCTCAGTAAAATGAGTTTTTATGATTTAAACGAGATTATTGTGCAAAATGATTGGCAAGGTGTGCACATTAGCCTGCGACAAACATTCGTTGTCATTGGTCAGTAGTTAGTATCACTTTACTACCCACTCCCTGAAAGCATTTTGCCCTCAGAGTTACTCTGTCCTAGCCTATTCTACCACTTGTGTTTGGAGCTGGACTAATTTTACATGCATGATGTTGATGCAAGTGTCAGAACAAATGGAGAACTTTCAAGACAAGAAGGAAATGGATATTGGACATGACAGCTGTAACCCAGACACAAGTGTTGAGGCTGTTTAGTCACATGTGTTTGTATCTGAAACCCTATTTTGGATGGCTTTTGGAAGGTGGACTGTGATCCCAGTGAAGTCTCAGCCTTCTCAGGTATTCTTCACATCTGGGTGAACAGACAGACCCAGGATCCTGGGGTACAGTCCTGAAGCCACTCTGGTCTCTAATGGGCAGGGAGTTGTTCATAAGGGAGTATCATCTGAGCCAAAGACTTTGGCCCCTGGAGGGGCCATCAACCTCTTTCTACACACCATCACTCAGGCATCTAAAAGACTAGAGTTGCTGGTGGTGAATGAGGCTGGGCAAATAGGTGTAGGTGAGTCAGCTACAAATAAAACACCTCCATTCTCGGAAGGAGCCCCTCAAGGTACACATCCTGCTACAGGTGGAACTGTCATGATCAAAACTCACTTCCAAAGGACAGGAGATTGTTTCCACCATTGAGAGCAAAAATCGGAATCTAAATTGTCTGGATTTAAACCCCAGATTTACCTAGTCTGCGCTGTATCATCTTGAACAAGTCACTTAACCCCTCTGTGTCTCAGTTCCTCATCTGCAAAATGGGGATAATGACAGTACGTGGAACCTGCTTTATGGGGTTGGTGTGGGGATTAAGCCAACACATACAAAGACTTCAGAATACATTATACATGATATTTTTGCACTTTGAACGTGTTCCTAGCACTGACCTGATTAGAACTGGGACAATCTGGAGGTAAGAAAGGGGGCTCAGTTTGACAACATTCTCCTTCTCTGCTATTTCCTTCTTGGAAGCTAAAATATAATTGATGTGTTTGATCAAGGAATCATTGGGTAGAAATAAAGATGACCGTATCTTGCTGTGTCTTGGCTAAGACAGAAAAGGCATTTCATCCAAGGTTGGAAAGCATTTTGTGAACTTGGTGTTCCTGTGATCTTAAGTATGTGTAATAAGTCTTAAGGATGACTGATAGAACTTCCTGGCACCAAGAAGGCCTCTGTGTCCCCAGCACAGAGCCCAGGCGATGTCACTTTTCCTGAATGGACCCAGCAGACGGGAGTCCTGGCCACTCCTCAGACCAGCCTGAGTGAGTCCTGAGGGTGTGACATTGCTCATCACCATGCCTGCTCACCCAGAGGGCACCAGGCGGTGGGGGCAAGGCAGAGCTGGAACAAGATGGTCCAGTGAAGAAGACAAAGAGGGACACAGCTAGCATTACGGCTCTGATGACAGAGCAGGCGGCTTTGCAAAGAAAAGTCCTCGGGTCTGGCTTTGTGCATTTCTGCCCCCTCCTTCCTGCCACAGTTTAGCAAATAGCTTTTTTTTTTTTAAAAAAAAAAGCAAAACCAGGCCCTAGCCGGGTGGCTCAGTGAGTACAGTGTTGTCCCCCTGTGCACCAAGGTCACTAGTTCAATCCCCGGTCAGGGCACATACAAGAAGCAATTGATGAGTGCTGGACTAGAAATGGGGCAACTGAGCGGAACAGTGAGTTGATGCTTCTCTCTCTCTCTCTCTCCCTCCCTCCCTTCCTCCATCCCTCCCTTCCCCTCCGTTGCTCTCTCAATCAAAAGGAAAAGAAAAAAAGCAAAACCAACTCAAATACCCACAGAGTGGCTTATGGGGTCAGATTGTTAGGCATGGACTGGGAACTCAGCTCAAATTGGGCAGCAATCAAGGGACAGCTGAATCTTTTTCTGGGAATTTAACAGAGGGACTTGCCCTCTGCGTAGACACTTGGAGTCAGAGCTGGAAGTGACTGAACACCTTGCCACTTGAACTTGATTCAGACCAGCAGCGTCATCCCCGGGAACTAGTTAGAGTGCTGGCTCCCAACCCCCAGCCCTGACCTAGCCAGTCAGTTTCTGAGTTTTAACAAAATGCCAGGCAATTTGTGAGCATGAGAAGCCCGGCTCTAAGGATTTTTTGAGAGGAGAAGCAGGTTTGGATAGAAAAATCAAGTTTGGTTTTGGGCATGCTGGGTGTTTCAGAAATTAGCAGCACTAGTCCTTCGGAATTCTAAGCCAACTTGCTTTTGCAAAAGAGCTCTGAGTCCTCTGGCCAGGGTCTGGCGGTGCGTTGCTCGCTGTCCACAGTCAGGATGCCATGACCTTCACAAATGGAGTTATAATTTAATTTAGGAGCTTTTCTAATGTCACAATGTCCCTTGAGACTCCTGAAGACAGCCTGGGACACAATGCAGCTTGGTGGCCTGTTGGAAGGAGGGGTCAGGGATGATGACGGACTCAAGCTACCCTTGAGTTTTCTTTTGATAAGAGGGGTCTGTCCTCTTTTAACTAAGCCTGAGGGGAACAATGACAAAGAATTTTTTTTTCCTTTCTGAAGTCATTTTGCTCGTTACTTGTTTAAAAACTGTCTGGTCAGCCTGTATTGCTCCCAGAGGCTCAAAAAGCTGTCAGAAGCTCAGGGTTTTTGTCCTGATATAGAGCCAGGGACTCACTTTCTATAGACACATGCCCGGACAAAGGTCTCCCCTCTCTCGTCACCTCTCTGCTTCCCTGCCTCCCTCACTACCTACAGGAGCTGACATTCCTTTAGCTCTGGCTGTCCATTAGAGTCACCCAGGGAGCTTAAAAAATACCCATGGCAAAGCCCTTCACTCCACGATGCTGCTTAATTGTTTCTTTTTTATCTTGGTGGGGCCCTGGCACTGATATTTTTCCCTTTTAAAAATAGACTTCATTGTGTAGACTAAGTTAGGTTCTCAACAAAATTGAGCAGAAAGTCTAGTTTTTATACAACGTGCCCTCCCTCCCTGCACGGACCCCCAATATCAAGATCGCCCACCAGAGTGGGACGTTTGTTACAACTGGTGAACCTTCACTGACCCGTCACGATCACCCAAAGACCATGGTTTGCATCTGGCCACACCGTTGGTGTTGTACACTCCACGGGTCTGGACCAGTGTTTCATGACACAGAACCACCGGTATAGTCTCCAATGGACTAGCTTCACTGCCCTGACAATCCTCCAGCACCGGTCACGTTTAAAAGCACTTAAGTGAGTCTAACGTTCAGCCAGGGCTGAGAACTACCTACTGATTTAGTGCTCACTGAGTTCCCAGTCTTGCTTTAAGCACTGTATAGGAATTAACTCTCCTACCCCTCATGTCACCTCTGGTGTAGGTACCATTCTTGTCCCAAGCCGTTTGGCAACTTGTCCAATGTCACACAATGACAGGTAGTATGTGAACCCAGGTTGGCTTGCTGAGTGTCTGTCCCTTAACCACGAGGCCACACTGGCTTTGCAGTCGGCCTCTCCAAGCTGCTCAGAACTGGGCTTGGGTCAAGAAGCACAGTAGACTGTCCCCTGCAGCTGGCTCACTTGCCATGCTCCCGAGCAGAACACTGGGCCTTCCAGCCCAGAGTCCCTGTCCCCTAGGACCCTCCCCTGGCAGCTCTGCCTTCTGTGACTCCCCAAGCCAGCTCATTTCTTTACTGTCCCTTACACGTGACCTGCTGCTTCCAGCTCTGGTACATCAGCCCGAGATGCACCGCCCCCCTTCTTCCCAACCTGCCAAAGTTTAATCCTTCCCCGCTGGGCTCAAGTTCCAAGCTCCTGGCTTCATTCCCTGAAGAGCCAGGCCTCCTTGACCTCCCCTCTCCTTGCCAGAGAGGCACTCTCTGCCTTAGCTGTCCCTTTTTGAATTTAATGGCAAAATTGGCACTCCCCCTAGGGAAAGAACAAAACCTCACACCACCAGTGTCTTGTCCTCCTTCCCAAGCCCCACACCCAGGCTTAGATAGTGGGGGGTCCCACGGGACATGTGAGGGAATGGGGGGTCCCTGCTCAGCCAGAGGCTGCAGGCCACGTCAGCTCCCCTGGACACTGTGCAAACGCGGCGAGCGTCTCACAGAAGGATTTCCACTCGTCGCTGGCTGCTCTGGCCTGCTTCCCAGTGAACTGGAGACTGAGGTCCAAGCCCTCCACTCTGCGAGGGACAATTTTCCTCGATCTGGGCCCTGCCCACCTGCTGGTGGGTGACCGTGCCTCCTGACTTGCCTGGGTCAGCCTCAGTTTCCCTGTCCACACTTTCTGCCTGTGGTCTTGATACAAGAATCACTCTCTTCTCACTCACTAAGGCATCTTGTTTAAACAGTAACTAATGCAGTTGCCCTCTCTTTCAGCTCACCAGTGCCCCAGGTCCCAAATGAAAAAACGGTTTAATGTTGCCTGTGAGGGCCTGGCTGTTGCTTCTGCCCAGAATGAATGAGCGCCCCGTCCCCAACCTCGGGCACCTGCCATCCTTCCGGACAAAAGCAGACCCTGGATTTCCGAGGCCGGCTGCAGCTTCTCGGTCCCAGGCGTCCTTTCTCACGAGCCCCTCACCTGCATCTCCGGGGTGACCCGTACTGGAAGGCACTGAGCACAGTGGCCCGCAGTGAAGCTGTGTACTGATACGCTTCCCTTGCTGGACGGGGAGTTTCAGAGGCAGGGCCTCGGAATTCCCCATCTTTCCCCTCTACACAGTGGCTAACAGGGCCGCACACGTGGTAGACATTTCTCACAGTATTTTTCTTAGCTGTATAACTTGAGACAGTCCTATTCTCTCTGAGCCTTAGTTCCAACATCTGTGAAATAAACCCCCTCTGCACTGGTCAGGGTCTCACCAGGAAGACGAAAGCCATTAAAAGTGTTCAGTGCAGGGTTCCCCGGGTGATTGAGCCAAACGGGGGGCACTGAGGTCCCCCGAGATTAGCATCAGTAGGAGGACACCTCCTCCTGGGCTACAGTGAGAAGGGAAGCAGCAGAATACTAGTTTTGGGTCACCGGTCCTGGGACAGAAGCCTGAACCCTGGACCCGTCCTGTAAGACCTTAAGCTGCGGAAGAGGTGCGGCCACTAGAAATGCCACCTGGGGCTGGCCTTGCCCTTCCTCCCAGCCTCCGGCCTCCTGTGACTTGGGTCAGATGCAGCAGTAAGCCAGTGGTGGGAGTGAGACATGGGGGGAAGGGGTCAGCCCCCCAATACAGAGCAGAACAGAGGAGGGTGCAGGGAGGGCAAGGGGCAGGCAGGCCTGGGAGCGGCACAGCAACCCAGATGTGTGCTTCCATCCCTCTAATTGCCTGGACAACTGAATCCATTGGTAAGTGTGTGGGGAACCTTCTCATCACTGTTGAAATGTAGCTAGCTGCTGGTAGAAAATGAGATCAGGATATTCTGTGTTTCCAGCCTTAGCTTTCTTCCATCTCTGTAACCAACAATGCTTTGGGGTATGAAAAACCTAGGCCTTTCTTATCTTTTTGGTTATTCTGAATAACTCAGTTACTATACTTGATAGCGGCAGTTAGTAAGTCATAACAGACAGACACAGTGTTAGGAGACACTGACCTTTACCTGGTGCCACGGCCATGGCAAGGACACGGATGTCATCACGGAAGTATTTATTGAGTTGAGCCCTCTCCCCCCGCCCTGCTGCATGGAAGGCAAGGCTTAGGAAATTCACAGCCACGTGGGGCGGGGGTGGGGGGACCTCAGAGGCCTCTTCACCCCTGCATTCCTGGCCGCATGGGTGAAGACAACAGACATTTCTGCCCCAGATCTTGCTTTCTTCCACTGGAAAGTGGAATATATAAAAAACTAGACTAATATCTGAACCCCAGAGAGGATTCCGAAGCTTACCTCCTGCCATAGAGTGCTCTCCTATGAACTGTGTCTTCAGGGAGCCTGGAAGGATCGCACAGCTTCAGCAACTTCAATATTGTCGGGAGAGTTTTCTGGGGAGCAGAGAAGTGACCTTCAGGAAACAAAAGGAAGACTAGCACCGTGAGCTGGGGAGTCCACTTCTCAGTCCGAAGGAAGACTAGCACCGTGAGCTGGGGAGTCCACTTCTCAGTCCGAAGGAAGACTAGCACCGTGAGCTGGGGAGTCCACTTCTCAGTCCGAAGGAAGACTAGCACCGTGAGCTGGGGAGTCCACTTCTCAGTCCGAAGGAAGACTAGCACCGTGAGCTGGGGAGTCCACTTCTCAGTCCGAAGGAAGACTAGCACCGTGAGCTGGGGAGTCCACTTCTCAGTCCGAAGGAAGACTAGCACCGTGAGCTGGGGAGTCCACTTCTCAGTCCGAAGGAAGACTAGCACCGTGAGCTGGGGAGTCCACTTCTCAGTCCGAAGGAAGACTAGCACCGTGAGCTGGGGAGTCCACTTCTCAGTCCGAAGGAAGACTAGCACCGTGAGCTGGGGAGTCCACTTCTCAGTCTGAAGGAAGACTAGCACCGTGAGCTGGGGAGTCCACTTTTCAGTCCGAAGGAAGACTAGCACCGTGAGCTGGGGAGTCCACTTCTCAGTCCGAAGGAAGACTAGCACCGTGAGCTGGGGAGTCCACTTCTCAGTCCGAAGGAAGACTAGCACCGTGAGCTGGGGAGTCCACTTCTCAGTCCGCACGGGAGTAACCCATTTTGTTTGTGCCAGTGGAACCGTAAATAAAAAGATGTATGAAATAACACATGTGAAAACATAACACCCTTGGGGTATTATGAGGACGAGGATGGTTGGAATGTAGAGATTTAAAAGTATATCCATTTCTATAGGTTTATTACTCTGGTAGCTGGAGAAAAAAATTGATATCTTGTCTTCTTTTTGCACTTGTTAATTTCTGTTCCCCAAGCCCTCGTCTTCATCTTCTTATTTTATAGAGTTATCTGTCCTGTGGGTATTTTCCCTATGCTCTTTGTTCTCACCCACATTTGTCAGCCTTGTTCCCAAGGCACAAAACCATCGTAGGTAGGTGGGCTCCCGGGACCTTCTAGGGTCTGCATGCCTCCTGCCACATTGGTGGGACCAGCCTCCGCCCGAGCACAGTGAAACCGCAGAGACTCATGAATGGAGCATCAGGTCGGAATATCTGGGAGGGTAGAACTCAGGCATAGGTCTTCTCTTTCTTTCTGAGTCAGGAAATTGAGGCCCCAAGAGATTAAGTCACTCAGCACAGGACTGACCTACAAGGTTCTCTCAGAAATTAAGATTCTCTCCCGTAGTGGATTTTTAATATTTTAGGGCTGGACACGATGACTCATGCATCAACCTAAGAGAGCACATAAACATGACCACGGAACAAGACAGTCCACCCTCCATGCCAGCGCCTGTCTTCCAGAGCCCATGGTACTTCTCTGCCATGTGACCTGCTGAGGGGTTACTGAGCCCCCCCCTTCCTGCCTACAACCCTCATACTGTAGCAAAGAAAAAACCCACATTATTTAAAAATGCATAAATGTTTCCAGTTTTTCTCAGTTTTAATATGGTAAACATTGATAGATAAACCCCCTATGAATAAGGCTCTTTGGAGTCCTCAATTATTTTTGAGATTATAAACGGGTCCTGCTGCCAGAACGTTTGAGAGCCTCTGGTTTAGACCAGCGCAGGAGGTTCAGTCTTGGCAGAAGCCCCACCCATGTAAGGTCGCAAGGCCGCATGGAGCTCTTTTCTTTAGCATGGAAATGAGGACTGTGGGAAGAACCGAGAGTATTCAAGCAAGACATTCACAGCAAGCTCTGCAGCAATGCTGCTGCTTCAGCCAGAAGGGCAGACACTAAGGAGGGAACTCCGTTAACTCTTCAGGGAATTTCTTCCTGGGTGTTTTTGCATTCCTGTCAATTCACTGTGGGGCACGCAGGTCCCTCTGCCAGCATCTTGCAGATTCTAAACCCAACCCTATCCACACCATTTCAGCTGCTACCACTGAAGTCCCTTCTTTTGATTCCCTGGATCTTCCAGTTTATATCATACAACTTAGCACAAGACAAACGTAGGAGGTTCTCTAAGAAATTAATATTATCCCTCCCCACCCCAGTGGAATTTTAATATTTTAGGGCAGATACTATGTCTCACGCATCAACCTGACTCTTCCTCAACTCTTTTGTGTGTGTGTGTGTGTGTGTGTGTGTGTGTGTGCGCCAGAGACAGAGAGAGTCAGAGAGAGGGACAGATAGGGACAGACAGATAGGAAGGGAGAGAGATGAGAAGCATCAATTCTTCATTGCGGTTCCTTAGTTGTTCATCAATTGCTTTCTTATATGTGCCTTGACTGAGGGGCTACAGCAGACCGAGTGACCCCTTGCTTAAGCCAGTGACCTTGAGCTCAAGCTGGTGAGCCTTGCTGAAACCAGATGAGTCCACGCTCAAGCTGGCAACCTTGGGGTCTCGAACCTGGGTCCTCCGTGTCCCAGTCTGATGCTCTACCCATTGTACCACAGCCTGGTCAGGCACTCTTCCTCAACTCTTAACATATCAGGGCCACAGGACATAATTTGACACAAGGTTTGTCAGTTGACCAATCAAGATGAAGAGTTAGGACAAAAACACTTTATTTGCAAAAACGATCTTTTGATACCCTGTTGTTTCCTCTCTGAATGTTAGTTTTCTAACAGGACACACAGCTCCAAGCTTCAGAGTCAGAAGGCTCTGGTCTCTTAGGCTGGCTCCACCACTTGCTAGCTCTGCCTCTTTGGGGAAATTACTCAGCTCCACTGAGCCTGAGTTTTGTGCCCAGGGAGCACCCGGTATACTGTTGAACAGAGAGGAGGCTTTTGACAAATGCTGGGTTGCTTGCCCCGTCTCCCCCCCCCCTTTTTTTGTTTTACAGAGATAGAGAGTTGGATAGATAGGGACAGACAGGAACAGAGAGGGATGAGAAGTATCAATCATCAGTTTTTCATTGCGACAGCTTAGTTGTTCATTGATTGCTTTCTCATATGTGCCTTGACTGTGGGCCTTCAGCAGACTGAGTAACCCTTTGCTCAACCCAGCGACCTTGGGTCCAAGCTGGTGAGCTTTGCTCAAACCAGATGAGGTCGTGCTCAAGCTGGCAAGCTTGGGTTCTCGAACCTGGGTCCTCCGCATCCCAGTCAGATGCTCTATCCACTGCGCCACCGCCTGGTCAGGCATCTTCTCCCCTTCTCTTTAAGGTACTTAAGAGGTAATTACCCAGGATGTGTCAACCTCTAACCATAACCCTTTCAAAAGCATTCGCTAACTGGTGAGAATTAATTAAATCTACCCCAGGTTCTGTTCCTCCTCCCTGTACTTAGGATGACTTGTAAGTCTTGTATCAGCTAAATACATGCTCCTTAAAATCATTCCTTACTAAATCATAACATTCTCCCGTCTGTTTATTTAGTCATTCAGAAGTTGACTATATTTCACCAAATGATTTTCTTTACATTTTTCTAAAATTCCTTTTGTTTTTCCTCTTTGATCCCTGAGAACCACCTCTGTTCTCTCCCGGTACTGACTTCTTACCTGGTCCTCTGCATCCCTTGGCCTTCTGTCCTTTTCTTTCCGTCTCTTTTTCCCAAGCCAGTCACGGTACCTTCAGGGAAGGAGTGTCTCCAGCGGAGGGACCACAACCTGGATAAAGCAGGGAATCAGAATTACTTAGGGTTTTCTGGAAGCCTGTGGTGCTGTTTTCTGTTGCTTCTAGGCTCTTCGGTAGAGGCCGGGTCTCCCGGAACTAATAGAAAAGAGACAGGAAGGGAGCGGTGTGGGCAGCGAGAAACAAGCAGGAGTCGCCTCCGTCCATGCCTCCTGCAGTGTTAATGGAGGGCACCTAGGCCTAATCAACGCTGGGGACAATGAGGATGTCGCTGAGGGTGGGCAGAGGACAATTCATAGAAAAATGTGTTGAAACCTTTAAAAGCAGATTCTTAGGCCCTTAACTCAGATTCTGATTCAAGAATTTTAAATAGAGTTCTCTCGGGATCATTCTGCACGCTTGTAACCTGGTCTTAGCACTTCCCCATCCTTTTCCGTTTTATTGAGTTATATTTGACGTACAAAGCTGTGTCTGTTTAAAGTGTACAACATGTTGATTTGCTATAGGTATGTTGCAATGTGACTGCCATAGTAGGGTTAGCTAATAAGTCTGTCGTGTATCCATATTCTTATAGACTGCATAGGGCATAACGTTTCTGCTGGGCAAAGCCCCTTCACATTGATTTTCTCATTTGAATAACCTTGTAAAATAGAAGCAGGAACTGTTTCCCCCAGAAAGTTGCCCTACATTTCAGTTTCCCCATTCAAAGCAGATATTAGCTGCGGGTCAGGCTTGGGCAACCTTAGCCACCCCTGAGTGTCTTCCACTTGGGAACCAGCTTACTAACAAAACAACGTATGAACAAAAATAGACTTAGTCTATGATTTCCACAAATGAGGCTGATGTGAGCTGGCACCCAGCGGTTGAGGACTTCTGAGCACAGGGGAACTCAGGGAGACAAAGGGGCCCCTTCGATGGGGAAGAAGGGACAAGGAAGACAGTGTGCCCCAGCTGTGCCTACCTCACACTGACCCTCCTGGGTTAGATGTCTGTGCACATTTTGCGCAGATCGGTCAATGAAGGTCTAAGCAACACCTGTAAGTCCAAGCCAGACTCCCAGCTCCCAGCTTCTGAATGTGGCTTGTTGACTTCTGAGCTGGGTCACAGATAAAATGAGATTAGCAATGTTACAATGACCACAATGTCCAACACGATCAGTGAGAGTGCAAATTATAGAGCAAGTGCAACAAGCTTTTATTGGGACTGAGAGCCTCGAGGGGGATTCTAGCGGGAAAGGTCAGCAAGGCATGTCGGGCTGTAGGTGCCAGGTGGCTCCAGTCAACAGTGGGAGGGGCCGCAGGAGCCGTCCCTCCAGGAGCAGGGAGAGACGGCTTGGCGCGATCCAGAATTCAGTTCCTTCCCTGCTGGGCCAAAGCTGAACACCTGGCTTGGTTTATGTAAGTCAGGGTGGCATGTGCACAGGGGTTTCTAGCCAGAGGGGCTTTCTGGCTGTGGTTTGGACCTAACAGTCACGTTAAATTAAGGAGGAAGCTGCACTCTTCCTCATACACACGTCCCGGTTTGGTATTAAATTCACAGTCTCCTGGAGAGGACCAAGTCTTCTTAGCATGGTCTTAAAGGGTTACTGCTTATGCTGTTCCCCCGTATGAGGTGGATTACCTCAGTTACTTGTGTGCAGTGTCTCCCTCCAGAAAACAATGCTTTCACAAATTCCCATGGCATAAGCATGGCTTAACGTAGGAGAGAAGAGACAGGAATAGAAAGCATTCCCCCGTTCACCCCAGTAATGCTCAGCATTTTCAGGTTGGTGTAAGATTGTAGGGCGTCTTTAGGGAAACTGCCGAGCTTACCTGGGTTCTCAGCAGAACTGGGGCAGACAGAGTTCAGAAGCCAGTGGTGGCTTCCGACAACAACCCCCTTTCCGGGGAGACCACAGAGGCCCCTGAGTGTGCAGTAGAAATCATGTCTATTGTGTGCCAGGGTGTGAGAAATGTGGACATGCACTTCCAAACACGGCCAACTTACCTGCGTGCTCTCTTTGTCCTAGCTGCACCCCAAACGACACTGCTGTTTACCAGATTTCTGCTAAAAACTGCTTTGGAATGATCTGCTGCTCTGCTTCCATTGAAGTCAAGTGCTCGTCAGAGAACACACAACTCTCCCCTGACCCGAAAGATGATGGGGACACAAGTGGGGGACGTGAAACACAGGCATGTGAGCAGAAAAGCACAGATCAGATGGATAGGAAAGAACCTCCTTCCAAGAAAGAAGAGAGTCTCCCCTTGGGGACTCCCAGGTCAGCTGACTCTTCTGCCTCCGAATGTAACCCTTTATGCTCACTCCAGTTGTTGGCCAGCAATGATGTGAACTCATCCAGTTCCGAAAAACCCCTGGATGCTAAAGGAACAGGACAAACTGAAGAGGGTGGTGGTCCGAATGGCACAGGGGAAATCGCAGATGGGTTGCCTTTTCCTAATTCAAGTAGTAGTCCCGATAAACAAGACGTATATTGCCATGGGATGGCGCAGTCCGAATCATCAAAGTTAACAGACGGTGCCTTAAACAAGGATGAAGACTTAAGCTCTGATCATCAAGATCACAAAGCACAGAAATATATCAGTGTCAGCCTCCCACTGTTGGGGACAGCCGCAGCCATTCACCCAGGTGCCCAGGCCACCATCGATGAGCACGTCAGCCCACCGGTTTCCGGCAAAGACTCGGACTCTGACAGTGTCTACGAACTTTGCCCAGAGATAACCCTAACCTACACGGAGGAATTTTCAGACGATGACCTGGAGTATCTGGAATGTTCCGACGTTATGACAGATTACTCCACCGCAGTTTGGCACAGGCACCTGGAGGGGCCTGAGTGTGTTTTTTTATTAGAAAGCGATGACGAAGAGATGGAATTCAGAAAGTGTTGCCTGGGGGAGCGTGAGCCTTTCCTCAGTGAAATGGGTTGTGGGCCCTGGGTGTCAGGTGACACTGGACCGATAGAGGCCTCCGCTGGCTTTTGTGGTGATCACTCACAGTCCCAAGAAGTGAGGGTCAGGCGCCACCATGCCTCCACCCACGGGCCCCCATCCCCACAAACAGGGATGACTCGGACGTTGGGACCTCACCAGAATGGGACGTCTGTGCTGACAGACCCGGGGACATATAAACTGCCCACTGCTTCTGCTGAAGATGATTATCCAGGAATTCAAGGAGAAACCAGAGACAGCCACCAAGCAGGAGAGGAATTCACCAGTGACAATCGGCTCGCCATGGACGAAGCAGTGACAGAGAGAGGGGCGAAGCGTTTGTCTGGTGAGTTAGAGGAGTCAGGGAGGCACCAGCACCTGCAGAGCACGGCTGAAGAGAGAGCAGGGGGAGAGGGTGTCTGCAGCAAGAGGGGCTCGGGGAAACCTGCCCCGACGAGGCGAGCAGGGGTTCAGGGACAACCCAAGCAGCCGAGTCCCAACCTGAAGGGCAGTGCAGGAGAAGGCGCCCTTAATCACCTCGGTCCCAAAGAGCCTGATGAGCACCCAGAAACCCAGAGTGATCAGAGAGAGAGCTCCCATGCCAAAGCGGCAGCTCCTGACCCGAATTCCTGGTTCTGCACAGAGGGGACTGTTCCAGCCCAAGCAGAGCAAGAAGCAAGAGGGCTTCAGACTCCACCAGGCACACTGCCCCAGAGAGCGTGGCCGAACCTGGAGGGAGATGGGAGGCAGGTTCACAACCTCTTTGACACCAGCTGGGTTCCAGACCAGAGCGATCATGCTCAGGTAAGATCCCTCTTTTCAAAAATCACAAGATGAGAGGTGTGTGTGTGTGTGTGTGTGTGTGTGTGTGTGTGTGTGTGTGTGTGTGTGTGTGTGTGTGTATGGGGGGTGTCCCCCTTCACTTCCCACTCCCAACTGCTATACCACAACATCGGCAGGGCAGGGTACTTGTGAATGACAGCTGCTGCTGCTGGGAAGGAAATCTGGTTTTGAAAGAAGGCCCAGATAAACCCTAAGCCATCCTAATTATAGCAAAAGACGGACAGAAGAAAGGCACTAATGGGACTCTGGACAGCTGAAAAAAGAAACCCGATACGGGGTCTACCTCATGTTTTACCAGGCAGTGGCACAATCCAGAAAGTTTTTCAAACAAATGTTTTGTGTATAGCCTTAAAAAAGAAAAACAAAACATTCTTTTCAGTCCTTTTTTTTTCAGGGAGGGGGTGCACTTTGAGAATGGTTAAGTGCCGGCTTTAATCAGAGTGTGGAGTAATGAAAAATTGTGGTATGTCTGAAGGACTTGTAGAATTCACCGGGGATGCTGGAGAGAGTAGCTGAAGTAGATACTGCTGGGCTAGGGGGGGTGTTTTGGTCGGATGTGTGTTTTATTTCATTTTGCTTAGACTACAGAGTATAAAAGAGTCTAAGAACATACTGCCAGGAAGTATATTTATTTCACCCTGTTACTGATTTGGGGGTGTATTGTAAAGAGATGGCACTAAATTCATGGTAATAATTAATGCACAGATAATGTTGTGCTTGATATACGAATGTATGATATATTTTTTATTTTAAAGGGTTCTAATGGGTTCTGAACTGATGCTGTTCTGTGACCAAGGTTTTATTTTATAAAACAAAGTACCTAAGAAGAGTTATTATTCAACTATTTTTACTATATCTTGTGTTCTCCCTTCCCCGAACTTTGTAGTAGGGACCCATGTTGCTTTTATAGAAGACTAGACATACTCTATAAAAAAGAAAATATTTCCAAATGCATTTGAACCTATTAAACTCTCTGAAAAAAAAGTCAAAATTCAATACATTGATTTCGAACAACCCAGTCATAAAATAGCCAATCTAAAAACCTCCCGATTTGAGGTAGCTTTTTACTGAGCAAATTGTTCTTTTCCACCAGCCAGTCTGCCACGGGAAAGCCCAGTTTAGACTACTGTTTGCATGAGAGCCGGATTTATTCTATTTGATTGTTTAACATGCGCCACTTTGCTGAGCACACACCAATGACCACAGATTCCCAAGATACACTTATGGAGGTGGTTTGGCCAAATATTAATACAGAATTCAGTTATAATATTTATTTTACATGTCAATCAATAGAGTATTTCTTTTTCTATTCATAAAATGCTCTTCCTAGATGAGCAAAGTGTGTTTATAGAGTTGTTTACCCATATTGAGCTTTTTATTGGGCAAATTACTTTTTTTTTTTTTTACAGGGACAGAGAGAGAGTCAGATAAAGGGATAGATAGGGATAGACAGACAGGAACGGAGAGAGATGAGAAGCATCAATCATCAGTTTTTCATTGCAACACCTTAGTTGTTCATTGATTGCTTTCTTATATGTGCCTTGGCCGTGGGGCTACAGCAGACTGAGTAACCCTTTGCTCGAGCCAGTGACCTTGGGTCCAAGCTGATGAGCTTTGCTCAAACCAGATGAGCTTGCACTCAAGCTGGCGATGTTAGGGTCTCGAACCTGGGTCCTCTGCATCTCAGTCCAATGCTCTATCCACTGCACCACTGCCTGGTCAGGCGCAAATTACTTATTAAAGTTGGGAGATGAGGGGTAAAGTAGCCAAAAAGGAGTAGGTGGAAACGAGGGGGCTACTGACAGTTGCTTTCAGACCCACCACTGTGGGAGGCAGTAATCTAGCTCCTCAACTGCCCCAAATTGAGAGGAGCTAAAGGAAGGAACCCCCGCTGTCCTGTTCAGTATGTGCCCGAACTAAGTTTGGAGGTGGAGAGCCCAGGCAGCCAGCAGGCCCACTTGTTCCTGGCAATACAGCTAATACAATGGGCTATGTCTTGTGCCCATTCTTGTCTCTGTCAAAGTTCTTAGGTGACTCTTGCTCACACACTCACACATTCATGAATGCACATCCAACTTATTAGCTATTTGCTCAAGTTTGACCTGTGTTTTGTAGCATGACTATTACCTCAGAACCATGGATGTGACTTTTGGGAAAGCTTACATTCTGCAGGTAGTAGATCCCTTTCTCCCTTGGCTGTGCTCAGTAGAATAGCTGACCTCTCACTCAAGGGACAACCAGAAATGTGAATGAAAGCTATATATTTGGGAGCAGTTCTGTGTAGCCTTAAGTTAAAAATAGGGTATCTGTTAACCTGGAATGCTGAGGTTTGAAGCCCTGGGCTTGCCCGGTCAAGTCACAAGTGACAAGCGAGTAATGAACAACTAAAGTAGATCAACTACGAGTAGATAACTTCTCACTCTGTGCTCCCCTCTTTGTAAAATCAGTAAGTCAAAAAAAAAAATCCTAAAAAATTAAATATTGTTTATTGCCCTGGCTGGATATCTCCACTGGTTAGAGCTTTGTCCTGGAGTGTAGAGATTGCTGGCTAGATCCCCAGTCAGGGCACACACAGGAACAGATCAATGTTCCTCTCTCTCTTGCTCTCTCCCTTTCTCTCTCTAAAATCAATAAAATAAATATTTTTTTAAAAGTTAAAAAAGAAAAGAAATAGGATAACTGTATTGGTGGCATTTATTTCCCCTTGACTAAAGCAAGAAAATTTTGCTATAGGGAGAAAGGCCTAGTGAGTATGGGGTTTTTTACCCAAATAAAGGTTACTGTTGAATTGCAGGAGATGTCTGTGTTTTAACACACATATGTAATAGAGACAGATTTACAGCAAATGGCTAACTGCCCTTGTAAATGGGACACAAAAGCATTGGAGTGGGTCACTGAGAACTAAATCAAACTTTTTATAATACTGTTCCAAAAATAAAGATTACTGAATCTTTTTATAACTAAGTCAAAAGATGTTTTAAATGTTTATTCTCAGACATTTGAGGCTTGTGGGAACTTAACATTTTGCAATCATTAAAACTCCCTGGTTGGGAGTAGCATTAATAATTTTCCCCACTCTTGCCTTATTCACTTACCGTTAGGTGTCTTTTGTAGAGAAAGTGACCAGCCACTTATCTTTTAGGGCTTTCTCTTCATCTGTAGATTGCGTTTAGCACTGTGGGGGAAATCCCATGTCTCTCATTCTGCGGTACAAGCACACGACTGGGTTGTAGAACACCTCCTGCCTACCCAGACGTCTCCAGGTGCACCTACCCCGACTTTCTTTCCTGCTTCCACAATGCAAGACCATCTTGATCTGATTTGTCCGGAAATAGTACTTACCCAGGCTAGGATTGGAAAGCTTCCAATTTCTCTACATTTATGGAAGATTCCAAAGTTAATCTTAGTTTGGAAGTGGAAAACAGAGAGGGTACCCCAGGTTAACTTGAATCATCTTCAAGGATGCACCGCCAACCCTTCACCTTGGTTTTGATCTCCCTTTTCTGATCCAACTCAGAGGCAAGACCTGACAAGCCACCCATCTTAAGTTTCCCTGAGCCACACCGGGATAAGATCATCCTCACTCTGAAGTCAGAAGTGCTGGGCTTGTCCTTCGGCATAGCTGCCCAGCTGCGCCCAAGAGAGGCTTGCATTTCTCTCTGGGATCATGAGGTCTCAAGTGTACAGTATGGAAATGTCTTCTTAGGTTTCAATAGTTAAGAACCTTTCTAACTGGAAATAAGCACTAAGGATAGAAGGTGAGCTTCGTGGTGTCAGGGAGTTTGGTCACTGTATTTTGTTCACTGATATATCCCAAGTCCTTAGAATAGTGCCAGCCGCCTAATTGAGTAAATAGCCATATTGTTATAAATGAAATTTCAGGTATAGTCAGGTATAATTCCATGATGATCGGTCCCAACCACTTCATGGTTGTCATTGCCATTAAGTATTCTCCGTGGTTCTCTTCACTCCCCCACTTTCCGTGAGGAAATTGCTTCCCATTGCTTGTTTGGTCCTGGGAATGGATTGATTTGTGCTAGAACATCTGTACCTTGTACATAGTTGAATTCCCTTGTGAATGGTGGTGATTCACATACAGCCTATCAGTGTCTTATTAGCTCTCACAATGCTAACTAGATCCAGGAAAATCCGATCACATCCCCTTAGCATTCAAGACTTTCCACAATATTGCTTCAATCCACCTCTGAGGCACAAAGCAGGCATACCCATCGGTTTCCTTATCTGGAAAAGGAAGCACTTTCTCAGACATCTGCTGCATTTCTCTTCTTGACCGATATGCCCTTGCTTGACTTGTTTCCTGCTCAGCCCCTCTGGTCCTTCAAGGCCGAAAGCCTGCAGGCTCCTACAAGATGCAACTCTCGCCTGACCTGTGGTGGCGCAGTGGATAAAGCGTCGACCTGGAACGCTGAGGTCGCCGGTTCAAAACCCTGGGCTCGCCTGGTCAAGGCACATATGGGAGTTGATGCTTCCTGCTCCTCCCTCCCCCTTCTCTCTCTCTCTCTCTCTCTCTCTCTCTCTCATTCTCTCTCCTTTCTAAAAATTAATAAAAGAAAAATTTAAAGAAATTAAAGCAAATAATTTAAAAAAAATCTTAAAAAAAAAAAGATGCAACTCTCCTGAAGTGCTTTCTTCTTCCCTACCTATGCTTTCTCCTTACCTATGCTTTCTCCTTCCAGAGAAACACAGAAAACAGAATAATAATAATAATACCTCACAGAGTGTTGTAAGCATGAACATCTTGCACGTAATATGCTCAGCGCAGTCCCCATTATGCAGTTAACATTTAGTAAGTATTACCTTATTTTTCTTTGTGTAGTGACCTTTCCTTAGTACATATGTTCTTTCTCCCCATATTAAAGACATATTGGGGGCTGGCTATGGGTGGTTTTATACCTCTTTCTGGTTGAAATTTTTATGAGATAATAATACATGCACACGCTGTTGTAAGAAATAATAGAAAGCTAACTGTACGCTTTGCCCAGATCGCCTCAGTTGGTAACATTGTGCAAAGCTGTCCATTTAATATCACAAACAAGATACTGACAATGGTAGCATCTACTGCTTGTATTCAGATTTCCTCAGTTTTACTCGTGCTGATGTGTGTATGTTAAATCTGTTCAAATGTATCACCTGTGTAGGTTCATATGATAACTGTGACATGACACTCCGGTTTAACCTAAGTTTAGCCCCGTAGCTAGACAGGCAGTATAAGAACAGGGTATAGAGCAGCCTGAAAAACTTGTATGGCCAGGTACTCAGGAACAGGCAGGGCACATAGGTCTCCAGCAATTTTTTTTAAGCACAGAAAAATATAATCAGATAATCCAAACCATCTTGCAATATAGTTTCATATCTGGGACAGCACAATCTGAGGTCTTGGAGTCATCTGCATATTAAAGTGTGTTGCATGCCCCTCCCCCCTATCACAACTGTTAAAACTGACTTGGGGAGCTCAGCGAGCCAGCTTGCACTGGGGATGGGGAGGGAAGAGGTTTATAAATGCCCATCTTGCAGCACCTGGACGCCACGTGCCTTGTCAGCACCGCTCCATGGCTGAGTGCATTTGTTTTGTTTGAATCACAAAGCCTGATGTGCCGCTCCTGCCAAATACATTTACTGCCCTGGACCTGCACGATCACCAAATGCCTGGTTTGCTGCGGTCATTATGCTCAGTCCGTGTTAAATATCAATGGAAAGTCATCAGGCCCTACAGCCTTGCTGCTCAGAGTGTGGTCTGCAGACCAGCTTGTTAATATATAGACTTCCAGGCCCTGCCTCCATCTGTCAAATCCAAACCTACACTCCCCCCTCCCCGATTGCTAGCAGATGGGTATGTATACTGAAGTTCCGGAAGCCCTGGTCTGGAGGTGGCATCTTTCTCAGAAAAGACCCAAAACAGGCCTTGGCTAGTTGGGTTGAGTGGTAGGGTGTTGACCTGGTGTGTGGAAGTCCTGGGTTTGATTCCTGGTCAGGGCACATAGGAGAGGCGACCATCTGCTTCTCCATCCCTCCCTCTCCCCCCGTCTCTCTCTCTCTCTCTCTCTCTTTTCCTCCTGCAGTCATGGCTTGACTGGTTCAAGCACATTGGCCCTGGGTGTTGAGGATGGCTCTGTGGAGCCTCTGCCTCAGGCAATAAAAGTAGCTTGGTTGTAAGCGTGCCTCAGATGGGCAGAGTATCGTCCCTGATGGGGGTTGCAGTGCATCCGTCTGGACTCATGTGGGAGTCTGTCTATCTCTTCGCCTCTCATTTAAAAGAAAAAGAAAAAAGAAAGGAAAGGAAAGATTCTAAACAGTGCTCTCAACCCTGACTATACATGGAACCCCCCGAGACTGTAACACATTCTGATGCCCGAGGTCCACCCCCCCGAGATTTTGATGTACTCTGGTCTGTGTGCGGCTTGGCACTGGGGGTGTTTAAAGCTCCCAGGTGATTCTCTGTACCTCCACCGTTGAGAATCCTGGCTGTGCTTTAAAATTGCCTGTGGTCTTTCCTAAATATACAGAGGCCACCCCCAGAAGTCCTAATTTAGGTGGTTCTGGGATAGGCTGCGGCAGGTATGCTAACTTAGAGCCCTCAGTGATTGCATGGCAGGGGTCACCCTGGGAACTCCAGGTTCCACCCCTACCATAGGCTGCAGAGAGCTGGTGGGTGTGGCCTCGTGAGAGCACTCTCTCAGGATTTTGGACCTCGTACCTCTGGTTTCCCCCAGTCTTAACCAAGGAACAAAACACAGGCTACTTGGTGCTACTTTTCAGAGAGGCGATGGGCAGTCCCCACACATAAGGTACTTTTGTGTTAGTGCAATCTAGGCATTCCTGAAACACCCCCCCACCCCCCCCACCCCTGTTCTGCAAACTCACACACTTACAGTATTGGGACTCCTGGGGAAAACAGCACCCCCACAGGTCACTTCATAAACAGGCCATTTTCAAACCAGAGATAGAAGCAAACAGTGTACCCAGGAAGCTCCTTGGTGGCCCAGGTTGGCCCGTGGCTGCGGTGGCAGACATGAGAAATATACAAGATAATTGAGTAGAAATGCTACTAACCTTTAGTTAGAGAAAGCTGGCGGGGCTGGGACCACAAAGACAGAACGGGGTCTCGGGCCTACTGGGCTGCTGGGAAGGAGGGAGATGCCACCTGCCCTCGGACAGGCAGGCTTGGAGCACACTTCTTAGGAGAGAGGAGTGCTGAGGTGGATGCAGTTTTAGTTTTATTAACATACAACCTGAAAGGGTGCCTGCAGCCAATGCAAAAGGCTATTCCATTTCTTGCTCAAGGTTCTATCATTTACTCGGGCTATTCAGGGCCCCCTGGCCTAGAAAATATCGCCTATAAACCAGTGCAGCCTCTGCGTTATACTGACGTCATTCCCCTATTAACCAGGCTCATGGGGCTGAGTCACAGCACGTGTTAGAGCACAGAGACCTCATGGGCCGGGTCGGAAGGCCTCCTCCTCCTCCCGCTCAGGTGCTCTGAGTCTGCAGGGCAGCGCACCAGAGCAAGGGCCTCGATTTATTTGCATTGGAATCACCAATGCATGGTGATTCCATGCTTAAAAATACGGATCTTGAAATTTTCCCACCAGACTTGTTGAATCGGCACTTTTAATAAGCTTGCTAGGTGATTCTCATGGGCAGTAGAATTTTTAACCATGAGCTTAGGCCAGTGGTGGGATTCAAATAATTTAACAACCAGCTCTCTGCCTTAATGACTGTTTTAAGTATAAAAAAAAACATACTAAAAGGTAGTTAATTATTTCATGGATTTAATATTTAAGAATAAGAGAGTCACACAGAACTAGATTATAAGAAAGAGTTTTAAAATTTAATGGAAAGATATTAATACCTGATAAAAACCAATAAAACTGTTCAAGATATTTCCATATTGCTTCTTGATTGGCGTCCTCACTTATAATTTTTTTCACCTATGGACAGAATGAACATTACTATGGGCGCTTAGAATACACTGTTGCACAGATGAACGTGAAAAGAGAGTAAGGAATGTAAATTTGTGATTTCCACATTGGGCAGCTGCCTGGATGCCCACCTTAGAGAGAACCCTGATTACACGTGCTGTTTTAACAACCAGTTCTCCAAACTCAACAAAAAAAATTAGGTATCAGTTCTGCCAAACTGGTGTGAACCAGCTGAAGCCCACCACTGGCTTAGCTACACTGAGACCCAGAGAGAAAGCTACAACTTGAGGCATTCCTGTAAAGAACCACAGGATTTGGGAACAACAGGAAGTTTAGGACTTGTCAAGGGCAACCCCTTCCACCTAGGAGGGAAAAAAACCCTTATGATTTGTATTTTTCTCTGCTTCCTGGCTGGCTTGGTATAAATGTGGCACGTTCTTCACCTGTCCAGCAACAGAAATAAATACAGATCCTGATTTATTGTAACTAATCCAAAACAGGTGTGTCATCCCCAGCTGAGTTTTATTTTGAGGGTGGCAGCAGGAAAGGCTAGTGAGAGGAGGGTCACTTGGCTGCCTGGATGGGGTTTAATCCCTGTAGCAAATCTCTCATCACTGCCTGGGACTGGTGGGCAGCTGAATGCCGGAGATATGTCTTCTCGGTGTTTCCTTTTGCCATGACTGAAAATGAAATTGCTGCAGTGGGATTGAGAAAATGTAGAACTAACTGACCGTCTATCAACACAAATGATAAAGCTATGGTCATCAAAACAGTATGGAAGCAGCCCCCACTAGATAGATAAACCAAACTGAGTAGCGAGGACAGAATCAGACCCCAGAATATACTGAAATTTGGTTTATGACAGAAATAGCCTCTCAAGTTCTAGAGAAGAATCAAGATCGTCCATGTTGACCCAGTTAGTCATCCATATGAGACAAAATAAAAACAATAAACAGGACCAGTACCTTACAGTGGATTTCAGATAAACTCCAGATGGATTTCTGAGTTAAAAAAAAAAAAAAAGAACAACTCAAAAAACTATTAACTACCGGAAAAGATGTTGGAAACTATTTTTATGACCCTGAAAGCCATAAATTCTTCTTGGGACCCAAAGAACAATAATAACAACAAAAAATAAGACAAAGAATAAAACTGACAATTTTGATGACATCAAATTAAAAATTTCTATATAGGAAGATGGCAGCAGAGTAGGCAAATGCACAGACTCCTAGCTCACACCACCGAACTGGATTATAAACCAATTTATGAACAATCAGTGTGAAAAACCAAATCTGGACTACAAGAACAGTTCTCAAAAACCAAGGAACAAAGAAGAAGCCACAACAAACCTGGTAGGGAGCGCCTGAATCTCCCCTGCTTACAGGAACAGAGGGGGAAGGTGAGGCTGAGAGCCCAGAAGGGATCTCACTCCAAGAAAAAGAGCAGTAAATACTGCTCACAGCCACTTGCCTGGCGACCAGGGAATAAGGGGTGTTGAAAGGGCCAGCTTCTCTTCCAAAAAGAAAGGAGAGAGAGAGAGACAGATGGTGAGGGGGAGAGGAATGCAGGTGATGACCTGAAAAGCTGACTCATTCAGTGCTGGAGGCAGCCATAGCTGGGGAGGGGCTGATCCTTCCACAAAAGAGAATACAAAGTACTTCCAGGTCACAGATCTCCAGACATCTCTCCAGCTCCAATCAGTGCAACAAGACACAGCTGAAAACAAAAAGTGGGGAGGAGGGGCAGTAACTCAGGTCTCCATAGAAATCTGAGATACACCTCCCCCTACTGAAGCTGAGAAAGCAACTCACCCCCAGAGAGATTAACTCACAGAGCTCAGGTTACACCAACCACATTCCTGAATACAGTTTCAAATGAGCCCCCTGCTGAGATCAGCAAACAAGACAATCACCTGTTAAGAAAACAAACGAATCAAGACTTCAAAGTGGCCCAAGTCTGAAAGCGGATTATAAATAATAGCTGATGCCAACCCAAGAAGACCTAGAAATAACACAATTGAAAACTGGAGGCAGACAACACCAAGCCTAGACTCAACCAGCTCTACAAACAAAACACTCAAATACATAGATATGAGAAGACAGAGAAGTGCAATCCAAATGAAACCACAAGAGAAACATCCAGGAAATGAACTGAGTGATATGGAAATAACCAAACTTCCGGATGCAGAGTTCAAAATAATGATTGTAAGGATGCTTAGGGATCTTAGAACAATAATGGATGGTCATAACAAACACCTAAATAAAGAAATAGCAAGTATAAAAAAGAATATTGAAATATTAAAAAAGAATCAGTCGGAGATGACAAATACAATATCAGAAATGAAGACCACAATGGAAGGAATTAAAAACAGGATGGATAGAGCTGAGGATCGAATCAGTGAGTTGGAAGACAACTGGAAAGAAGGCATAAAAGGAGAGAAGAAAAAAGAAAAGAGACTCAAAAAGTCTGAGGAAACTCTTAGAGAGCTCTGTGACAACATAAAGAGAAATAACATCCGCATTATAGGGGTTCCTGAAGAAGAAGAGAAAGAACGAGGGATAGAGACTTTGTTCAATCATATCATAGCTGAAAACTTCCCTCAATTAAGGCAGGAGAAACTCTCACAAGTTCAAGAAGCACAGAGAACTCCATTAAAGAGAAACCCAAAGAAATCTACACCAAGACACATCATAATTAAAATACCAAAGCCAAGTGATAAAGAGAAAATATTAAAGGCTGCTAGAGAAAAAAAGACTATCACCTACAAAGGAGCCTCCATAAGGATGACATCAGACTTCTCAACAGAAACACTTGAGGCCAGAAGGGAATGGCAAGAAATATTCAAAGTAATGCAGAACAAGACCCTACAACCAAGACTACTTTATCCAGCAAGGCTATCATTTAAAATTGAAGGAGAGATAAAAAGCTTCCCAGACCAAAAAAACCTCAAGGAATTCATTACAACCAAACCAATGCTGCAGGAAATGTTAAGGGGCATGGTGTAAACAGATCAAAGTGGGAAAAGAATATAGCAAAAGAGGAATACAGCTTTAAAGAATAAAATGGCAATAAACAACTACATATTAATAATAACCTTAAATGTAAATGGATTAAATGATCCAATCAAAAGACATAGGGTAGCTGCATGGATAAGAAAACAGGACCCATACATATACTGTCTACAAGAGACATACCTTAAAACAAAAGATGCACATAGATTGAAGGTAAAAGGATGGAAAAAAACATTTCACGCAAATGGAAATGAAAAAAAATCTGGGGTAGCAATACTTATATCAGACAAAATGGATTTTAAAACAAAGAATACA
Source organism: Saccopteryx leptura (assembly GCF_036850995.1). Lineage (NCBI taxonomy): Eukaryota > Metazoa > Chordata > Mammalia > Chiroptera > Emballonuridae > Saccopteryx > Saccopteryx leptura. Next base: position 13,450,724 of record NC_089513.1, read on the forward strand.
GTAAGAGATAAAGAAGGCCACTACATAATGATAAAGGGAGCAATCCAACAGGAAGATATAACTATTATAAATATCTATGCACCTAAATAGGAGCACCTAAATATATAAAGCAGACTTTGATGGATTTAAAGGGTGAGATCAACAGCAATACTATAATAGTAGGGGATTTTAATACCCCACTAACATCACTAGATCAATCCTCAAGAAAGAAAATTAACAAAGAAACAGCAGTCTTAAAAAACACACTAGATCAACTCGATTTAATAGACATCTTCAGAACCTTTCACCCTAAAGCAGCAGAATATACATTCTTTTCAAGTGCTCATGGCACATTCTCTAGGATAGACCACATGTTAGGGCACAAAAGTGATCTCAACAAATTTAAGAAGATTGAAATCATATCAAGCACTTTCTCAGATCGCAATGGCATGAAACTAGAAATTAACCACAACAGAAAAACTCAAAAATTCTCAAACACATGGAAACTAAATAGCAGGTTGTTAAATAACGAATGCATTGAGAATGAGATCAAAGAAGAAATAAAAAATTCCTAGAAACGAATGATAATGAGCATACAACAACTCAAAATTTATGGGTCACAGCAAAAGCAGTCCTGAGAGGGAAGTTCATAGCACTACAGGCACACTTTAAGAAACTAGAAAAAGCTCAAATAAACAACTTAACCCTGCATCTAAAAGAACTAGAAAAAGAACAGCAAGTAAAGCCCAAATGTAGTAGAAGGAAGGAAATAATAAAGATCAGAGCAAAAATAAATGACATAGAGGCTAAAGAAACAATACAGAGGATCAATGAAACTAGGTGCTGGTTCTTTGAAAAGGTAAACAAGATCGATGAACCTTTAACCAGACTCATCAAGAAAAAAAAAGAGAGGACTCAAATAAATAAAATTAGAAATGAAAGTAGAGAAATAACAACTGACACAACAGAAATACAAAATATTGTAAGAAAATACTATGAAGAACTATATGCCAAAAAACTAGACAACCTAGATGAAATGGACAAATTCCTTGAAACATATAATCTTCCAAAAATCAATCTGGAAGAATCAGAAAACCTAAACAGACCGAATACACCAATTATGAGGTGAGTATAATTCTGATTCCAAAACCAGGCCAAGACAACACAAAGAAAGAAAACTATAGGCCAATATCCCTGATGAATATAGATGCTAAAATTCTCAACAAGATATTAGCAAACCGGATCCAACAATATATGGAAAAAATTATATACCATGTTAAGTGGGATTTATTCTGGGGAGGCAAGGCTGGTACAATATTCGCAAATCAATCAATGTGATTCATCACATAAACAAAAGGAAGGAGAAAAACCACATGATAATTTTAATAGCCCTGGCCGGTTGGCTCAGTGGTAGAGTGTCATCCTGGTGTGCAGGAGTCCCGGGATCAATTCCCGGCCAGGGCACACAGGAGAAGCGCCCATCTGCTTCTCTACCCCTCCCTCTCTCCTTCCTCTCTGTCTCTCTCTTCCCCTCCCGCAGCCAAGGCTCCATTGGAGCAAAGTTGGCCCGGGCACTGAGGATGGCTCTGTGGCCTCTGCCTCAGGCGCTAGAGTGGCTCTGGTCACAACAGAGCGACACCCCGGATGGGTAGAGCATCACCCCCTGGTGGGCATGCTGGGTGGATCCCGGTCGGGCGCATGTGGAAGTCTGTCTGACTGCCTTTTCCGTTTCTGGCTTCGGAAAAAAAAATTTTTTAATAGATGCAGAAAAAGCATTTGATAAAATCCAGCACCCATTCATGATCAAAACTCTCAACAAAGTGGGAATACAGGGAACATACCTCAACATGATAAAAGCCATCTATGACAAACCCACAGCCAACATCATACTCGATGGGCAAAAATTAAAAGCAATCCCCTTAAGATCAGGAACAAGGCAGGGGTGGCCCCCTTTCACCACTCTTATCCAACATAGTCCTGGAAGTCCTAACCACAGCAATCAGACAAGAAGAAGAAATAAAAGGCATTCAAGTTGGAAAAGAAGAAGTAGCGCTATTATTATTTACAAATGATATGATATTGTATATAGAAAACCCTAAAGTCTCAGTCAAAAAACTATTGGACCTGATAAATGAATTCAGCAAAGTGGCAGGATATAAAATTAATACTCAGAAATCAGAGGCATTTTTATACACCAACAATGAACAATCAGAAAGAGAAATTAAGGAAAAAATCTTCTTCACTATTACAACCAAAAAAAATAAAGTACCTAGGAGTACATTTAACCAACGAAACTAAAGACTTGTACTCGGAAAATTATAAAACATTGATAAAAGAAATCAAAGAAGATACAAACAAGTGGAAGCATATACCGTGCTCATGGTTAGGAAGAATAAACATTATTAAAATGTCTATATTACCCAAAGCAACTTATAAATTCAATGCAATACCAATTAAAATACCAATGACATACTTTAAAGATAAAGATCACATATTCCAAAAATTTATATGGAACCAAAAGAGAACACGAATAGCCTCAGCAATCTTAAAAAAGAAGAATAAAGGGGGAGGTATCACACTTCCAGATATCAAGCTATACTACAAGGCCATTGTACTGGCATAAGAACAGGCACATAGAGCAATGGAACAGAACAGAAAACCCAGAAATAAACCCACAGCTCTATGGACAACTGATATTTGACAAAGGAGGTAAGGGCATACAATGGAGTAAAGACAGCCTCTTTAATAAATGATGTTGGTGTAGCCCCATGTTCATTGCAGCACTGTTCACAGTGGCCAAGACATGGAAACAACCAAAAAGCCCTTCAATAGAAGACTGGATAAAGAAGATGTGGCACATATACACTATGGAATACTACTCAGCCATAAGAAACGATGACATCAGATCATTTACAGCAAAATGGTGGGATCTTGATAACATTATAAGGAGTGAAATAAGTAAATCAGAAAAAAACAAGAACTACATGATTCCATACATTGGTGGAACATAAAAATGAGACTAAGAGACATGGACAAGAGTGTGGTGGTTACCAGGGGTGGGGGGAGGGAGGACAGGGGGAGAGTTAGGGGGAGGGGGAGGGGCACAGAGAACTAGATAGAGGGTGGCGAAGGACAATCTGACTTTGGGCGAGGGGTATGCAACATAATTTAATGACAAAATAACCTAGACATGTTTTCTTTGAATATATGTACCCTGATTTATTAATGTCATCCCATTACCATTAATAAAAATTTATTTAAAAAAAAAATAAATAAAATAAATGATGTTGGGAAAATTGGACAGCTACCTGCAAAAAAATGAAACTAGACCACCAACTTACACCATTCACAAAAATAAACTCAAAATGGATAAAAAATTTAAATGTAAGCTGTGAAACCATAAGCATCTTAGAAGAAAACATAGGCAGTAAGCTCTCGGACATCTCTTGCAGCAATATATTTGCTGATTTATCTCCACGGGCAAGTGAGATAAAAGACAGGATAAACAAATGGGACTATATCAAACTAAAAAGCTTTTGCACAGCCAAAGACAATAAGAATAGAATAAAAAGACAAACTACACAATGGGAGAACATATTTGACAGTACGTCTGATAAGGGGTTAATAACCAAAATTTATAAAGAACTTGTAAATCTCAACACCAGAAAGACAAACAATCCAATCAAAAAATGGGGAAAAAAATGAATAGACACTTCTCCAAAGAGGACATACAGATGGCCAATAGGCATATGAAAAAATGCTCAACATCACTAATCATTAGAGGAATGCAAATTAAAACCACAATGAGCTATCACCTCACACCGGTCAGAATGGCGCTCATCAACAAAACAACACAGAATAAGTGCTGGTGAGGATGTGGAGAAAAGGGAACCCTCCTGCACTGCTGGTGGGAATGCAGACTGGTGCAGCCACTGTGGAAAACAGTATGGAGATTCCTCAAAAAACTGAAAATCGAGCTGCCTTTTGACCCAGCTATCCCACTTTTAGGAATATACCCCAAGAACACCATAGCACTGTTCCAGAAGGATAAATACACCCCCATGTTTATGGCAGCATTGTGCACAATAGCGAAGATCTGGAAACAGCCCAAGTGTCTGTCAGAGGACTAGTGGATTAAAAAGCTTTGGTACATATATACTACACAGCCATAAGAAATGATGACATCAGATCATTTACAATAACATGGATGGACCTTGATAACATTATACGGAGTGAAATAAGTAAACCAGAAAAAACTAAGAACTATATGAACCCATACATAGATGGGACATAAAAATGAGACTCAGAGACATGGACAAGAATGTGATGGTAAGGGGGTTGCGGGGGTGAGGAAGGAGAGAGAGGGAGTGGGGGGAGGGGAGGGACAAAGAAAACCAGATAGAAGGTGACGGAAGACAATTTGACTTTGGGTGAGGGGTACACAGCATAATCAAATGTCAAAATAATCTGGAGATGTTTTCTTGGAACATATGTACCCTGATTTATCAATGTCACTGCATTAAAATTAATAAAAATAGGTTTAAAAAATTTCTATATAACAAGAAATATGGTAAACATACATAAATGAAAGCAACACACCAGGAGAAATTGGTAACATTTTTATAATAGACAAGATGAATTTCCAAAGTATGTAAAACAACAAATAGATAAGAAAATACCCTAGAACTGAATTAAAAAAAAATTAAATAAATGTGAAGTTCATGGATGAGGAAATACAAATAGTTAATAAAAACATATGAGAAGATGTACAACAACGATGATAATGTCAAGTTGTTGAGATTAGGGAGAAATGGGTACCTTGACTATCAGCGGGAGGGTCATTTAATATTATCCTTTAAAATTAAAAAGACTCTTATCCATTATGTAGCAGTTTCATTTATTGGTATCGACTCTTGAGAAAGTGTGTATATGGGCCCAAAGAGACAGGTACCATAATATGTGTTGCAGAATTGTTTGTCTAAGGCAACATTCATGTGAAAAAGGCTAAATAAAATGTGGCCTATTCAAATGACAGAATGGCATCTCAAAACATTGTGCAGTGTGTTAGAAATGTATATTACAGAATGATACATACACCAGGATACCATTCATGCCCCCAGTTCAACCCACAATAGTGTTATTTGTATATCTATAATGTGCATAGTTTTCTTTTAACCCACACCAAAATGATAATGGTGACTAACTTTGGGGAGGGAAACAAGAATCTTGCATTTGGATGGGTGATGAGTGTTGTAATATTTTTAAAGGAATCTCTATTTATTACCTATATCTTTTTTATTTTTTGTATTTTTCTGAAGTTAGAAGCCGGAGGCAGTCAGACAGACTCCTGCATGCACCCGACTGGGATCCACCTGGCATTTTTCCACCAGGGGGCAATGCTCTGCCCATCTGGAGCGTTGCTCTGTTGCGGTCAGAGTCAGTCTAATGCCTAAGGCGGAAGCCATTGAGCCATCCTCAGCATCGGGGCCAACTTTGCTCCAATGGAGCCTTGGCTGCAGGAGGGGAAGAGAGAGACAGAGAGAAAAAGAAGAAGAGGGGGAAGGGTGGAGAAGCAGATGGGCGCTTCTCCTGTGTGCCCTGGCTGGGAATCAAACCTGGGACTTCCACACGTCGGGCCAATGGTCCACCGCTGAGCCAACTGGCCTGGGCCATTACCTATATCATTGAAAACTTATTTTTTTAAAAAGGAAAGCAAACTGGGCCTAGGAATCCTTTATTTTGGTTCCGGTTCTGCCATAAACCGGCTATATGTCCTTGAGTCATTTCTCTGGGCATCTTGTCTCACTGTGAGCTGAAGAGTTTAAACACGAAGCAAGATCTCTGTTCCCAAGGCACTAAAGTCTCTTGAATCCTTATGTTTAGTTACCAGAATAAATGAAGTGGCAGAAAATGTGGCTGTCAAGGTGAGGAAAGCCTTTTTAAGCCTAAAGGGGAAAAATTGATAAATCGGATAACGTAAGAATTTTGCACATAAATAACACCATAAACAGGATGTAAAAACAAATGGAAACTTAGAACGGTACTTACGATGTGTAGGCAAAGAAAACAAACAACTTAATCAAAAATAGGCAAAGGAATCAAATAGACAAGTCATGAAAAAATGTACAATTAGACCATAAATTTACCAATTAACTTCTTCCTTTTCTCTCTCCTTCCTTCCTTCCTCCCTCCCTCCCTCCTTCCCTCCCTCCCTTCCTCTCTCTCTCCCTCTCTCCCTCCTTTCCTTCCTTGTTTTCTTCCTTTTCTTCTCAATTTTCAGCAATTGGTTTTTAAGTGATAATATCCTGTGTTGATAGGACTGCAAGCAAGCTCAGACTTTGTTTTATACCATTGGCAGAAGTACTAATTGGTACAACCAATCTGTACAATTTGATACAACCAAATTGGCCATATTTACTAATACCTTTTAAAGGTAACAAACTTTGGCCCAGTAATTAACCTAGTGAAATTATTAGATAGTAACAGAGCTAGCTGGACAAGAATGTTCCTTGCAGCATGACTTATAATAATGAAACCCTGGGAACAATCTAAATATTTAACAATAGGGGAATGGTTAAATATTGTGGTGCAGAATTCTTTGCAATGCCATGTAGCCACTAAAGATCATCTTTTCAAAATATTTAAGGATATGAGGAAATGCTTGTAAACAAATTACAAAGAAAGATCGAGAGGTAGGTAAGTAAGTAGGTAGGTAGATAGATATTGTCTTCCCTTGAGAAACTTACAGTTTTATGGACAGATTAAGTTTAAGTTTTTCATCTGCGGTCTCACTATTGGGTCATTGGTAGACCCTAAGCAAAAGCCTTGGTCATTTTCTCAGTTCAGTGCCCTTATACCTCTCTACAGTACTGGTTTTCAGGATTATAATCTCCTCCCCTGAACCATCCAGCCCTGATTCACTCCCTCTGCTGGATTAGATTGGCAGTATACTGATTCATCTGCCCTGCTAAACTGTAATTCCTTTTGGGTCACTGGTGAGCTTTACTGAGCACACACAGTACCTGATGGTTAGGAGAGCTTAAATAAATGTCGAGTTGAACATTGTCATGTCATCTGTTTGGCCCACAAGTGTAAGAGGATTTCAACACAGCAAGTGTGACAGGACTTCAGAAACTTGATAAACCAAAATAATATGAAGAGATTCATTTCAAACTATGTAGATACCAAGGCAAAAATCTGGAAGAGCAGTGCTTTGCTTTACTAGGGTTGCCATGATGAAATTGCAGAGTGAGTGGCTTAGACAACAGAAATTTTCTCTCAGTTCTGGAGGCTAGAAGCCCAAGATCAAGGAGTTAGCAGAGCTGGTTTCTTCTCAGGCCTCTCTTTTTGGCCATCTTCTCGTTGTGGATTCCTGTGGTTATTTTTTTGTGGGTGCATGTGCCTGGTGTCTCTCTCTGTTATATCCTAATCTCATCTTCTATAATGACACCAGTCATATTGGATTGGGGCCCACCCTAATGACATTATTTTACTTTATTCACCTCTTTAAAGGCTCTGTCTCCAAATACAGTCACATTCTAAGGAACTGGGGTTAGGGCTTCAACATATAAATGGGGCAAGGCACAATTCAGCCCATAACAAATATTTTATAAAATTTTCACTGACCATTTTGGGTCATGGGGCACTGAGAATTAGGACCTGGAAAGTCAGCAATTACCTGGGAAAATTCCACAATTCTGGGAAGTAAATATGTCCTAATTTCTTCTCCTTCCAGAACAAAGCCATCCGAGGGACCACCCCACCACATTACCCAGTTCTAGTTGACAGAGTGGTAGGCAGAACAATGTCCCTCCAAAATGAGGTTCATGCCCTAGTGCCCAGAGCTTGTAAATATTATTGTACCTGGTGAAAGCTACCTCACAGATGTGGAAAAGTTAAGGGGTTTTGAGATGGGACCATGACCCTGGACTATTCAGTGGTCTAAAGGTAATCACAGTTGTTCTTTTAAGTGAAAAAGGGGGGTCAGAGTCAGAGAAGATTTGAAGATGCCGTGTTGCTAGCTTTGAAGACGGAGGCAGGGCCCATAGAGCAGGGAGATTGGGGAGCCTCGGGGGCCTGGGAAAGTCAGTGGGTTTCCCCTCGGGAGCTTCCAGAAGGAAGGAAGCCCTGCAGGCACCTTGATTTTAGCAGAGTGAGATCCATGTTGAACTTCTGACTTTCAGAATTGTGAGATGATAAATTTGTACTATTTCTTGTGACTACCTTTGTGGTAATTGGTTAGAACAGCCATGAGAAACTAATACTGACAAAACGAATAACTGAAACACAAAGAACCTGAAAGCAAGTTGGGATATCTGTCCCCAGGCTTTTATTTCAAACGCCGGAGAAGGGGCCATCCATGATACAGACTTGCAAATTCCAGCCATCTTTGGCTTAGAAAATCAGACGTGGAAGTGCAAACCAGAGAAATGGCAGTCTACCCAGCACGAGGCAGGCTTACTTTAAAGTAAGTGTAACGTTCTGGAACTCAGGAAGCCTCAGAGAGGAAAGATAGAGTCTTGGACTCCACAGCTAATGCATTTTAGAACTTCTCCTAGGTCCCTTCATGACTCTGCCTTGATGGTCTCCGAGTACCCAGAATCACTGGTGTTCAGAGGAACTCCTGGCCTGAGAAAGCATGCTGGGAAGGTCATACCAGGAATGTATCTTCTGACCACAGGGCAGTCAAAGGGGCTAAGGTAGTGGAAAGTAAGTGGGGAACCCCTGAGCAGCCTCTAGTTCAGGGCTTCTCAAACTCGACCCTACTGACATGTGGGCAGGAGAATTCTTTGTTGCAAGCAACTAGTCCGTGCATTGTAGGATGGTTAGCAGCATCTCTGGCCAGCAACAATCCCTACTCCTCTTCTCTGTGCCATCTGGCAATCAAGATTATCTCCGGACATTGCCAAATGTCCCTTGAGGGGAGGAAGCAGCAAAAATCACCCCATCTTGATTAGCTGTGGCTAAATCAGCTCTGTCCAATGACAAATTCATGCTAGCCACTTATGTAATTTTGTGTACATTCACAAGTTGTGCAACTGTCACCACTATTTAGTTCCAGAATATTTTTTATCATTCCCCAAAGAAATTTTGTACTCATGAATAATCACTTGCTATTCTCCTCTCCTCCTATCTCCTGGAAAACCCTAGTTTCTGTCTCTGTAGATTTGCCTGTTCTGGACATTTCATACCAATGAGATCATACAATATGCTTTTGTTCACTTAACATAATATCATCAAGGGTCATCCGTGTTGGAGCATCTATCAAGTATTCATCCTCTTTTATGGCTGAATAATACAACACTGTATGGAGATATCACATTTATTTTTATCCATTCATCAGTTGATGGGCATTGGGCTGTTTCCACTTTGTAGCTATTGTGGATCATGCCTGTATAAACATTCATGTTCACGTTTTTGTGTGGACACGTTTTCAGTACTCCTGGGTCAGTACCTAGGAATGGAATTGCTGGGTACTTTATGTCTAACCTTTTGAGGAACAATCAGACTATTTTTCTTTCTTTCTTTTTTTTTTTTTAATTTTTATTTATTTATTTATTTATTTTACAGAGACAGAGAGTGAGTCAGAGAGAGGAATAGACAGGGACAGACAGACAGGAACGGAGAGAGATGAGAAGCATCAATCATTAGTTTTTCATTGCGCGTTGCAACACCTTAGTTGTTCATTGATTGCTTTCTCATATGTGCCTTGACTGCGGGCCTTCAGCAGACCGAATAACCCCTTGCTGGAGCCAGCGATCTTGGGTTCAAGCTGGTGGGCTTTTGCTCAAACCAGATGAGCCCGCGTTCAAGCTGGCGACCTCGGGGTCTTGAACCTGGGTCCTCAGCATCCCAGTCCGACGCTCTATCCACTGCGCCACCGCCTGGTCAGGCTCAGACTATTTTTCTATTTTTATTTTATTTTATTTTATTTTTTTATTTTTTTCATTTTTCTGAAGCTGGAAACGGGGATAGACAGTCAGACAGACTCCCGCATGCGCCCGACCGGGATCCACCCGGCACGCCCACCAGGGGCGGTGCTCTGCCCCCCAGGGGGCGATGCTCTGCCCATCCTGGGCGTTGCCATATTGCGACCAGAGCCACTCTAGCGCCTGGGGCAGAGGCCAAGGAGCCATGCCCAGCGCCCGGGCCATCTTTGCTCCAATGGAGCCTTGGCTGCGGGAGGGGAAGAGAGAGACAGAGAGGAAAGCGCGGCGGAGGGGTGGAGAAGCAAATGGGCGCTTCTCCTGTGTGCCCTGGCCGGGAATCGAACCCGGGTCCTCCGCACGCTAGGCCGACGCTCTACCGCTGAGCCAACCGGCCAGGGCCAGACTATTTTTCAAAGCAGCTACACTATTTTACATTTTTACCAGTAGTGTAGGAGGGTAAGCTAGAAAGGTAATTTAAAATTTTTTGGAAGCCACGATTTTGAAAAGTTCAAAGACACAGGTAAAGTAAACTTTCATATTTAATTAACATATTCAATATAACCAAAATATTATTGCAATGTGTAACCTATATAAAAGTTATTAATGAGATATTTTACTTTTTTTTTGGTGTGAAGTCCTCAAAATCTGTTGTATGTTTTATGCTTGATTTGGGTGTTAACTCTGCACAGGAGACATGTGACCGTATTGAGATTTCATGAAATTAACAGTTGAAAGAGGAGATTCACACGCTCACATCGTTCCAAACCTACTCAAAAATTTCCTTAACTGAATCACGTGTGTCCATTTGATGTTACGCATAAATTAATTAAAATGAAATAAAATGTAAAATTCAGTTTCTTCATTACCCCAGGCACATTTCATTTACTCCGAGCCACACGTGACTGATGCCTTCTGGGTTGGGGGCAGCTCGGCTCTTAGTTATTTTAGTTGTAATGGTGATTTTTAAAAAGCACACTGCCTCAACCTTGGTTTCTTTCTCTTCTAAAGCGGATCCAGTGACAACATGTAATTTTATCTCTCTTTAAAAAAAAAAAAAGACTTTCTGTTATAGAGCAGTTGTAAGTTCACAGAACAACTGAGCGGAAGGCACAGAGAATTTTTTATATACCCCTCATCCCCCCTCCACACGTACATAGCCACACCCCCCACCAGCACAGGACATTTGTTACAACCAATGAACCTACCCTGGCATGTCGTTACGGTCCAAAGCCCAGAGTACACACAGGGTTCCCTCTTGGGGGCGCACCTTCCATGGGTTTTGGCAGATACAGAATGTCACGTCTTCACCACCATGGCGTAAGATTCTGTTTTGAAAGGAAGGGCTGCTCCCGGTAGGCCGTGCACTCATCTCCAGGGTCCACTGGTTCGGAACAAGCAGCGAACAGCAGCGGCTGTCACGCCGGAGCCCCTCCAGCCTCCCAGCACGCACCCGTGCAGCCCCTACTTCTAACGACAAGCTCTGCCCCCACTTCCAGGGCCTGGAGGCCCAGCTGGCAGCCTGGCGGCCCGCTGCTGGTCGGACAGGCTCCACTGGGTCTCTTGTATCACTTTTTAAACTCCATGCTGCTCTGCCCCTGAGTCATGTATCCGGTTGCCATCAGGATACAGGACAAAAGGGGACACATTCCAATGGTCTTGGAGGTTCTAGGTTACTGGGCTGGGGAATCAGATGTAGGTTGCCGTGTGGGGAGTGAGAGGGGAATAGCTTTTCCTTTCAAGGTGTTTTGTTTCCATCATGAGAAATTCAAGGGCTCAAAAGCAGCATGGCCATCTCCTCCCTGAGGCGGGGAGTCTCTACACCGGGGCTCCTGCAGGACTGGGCCCCCCAAACTCTGCCTCGCACGCCAATCACTGGGGGCCTGGGCAGAAAATCTGACTCAGTGTGTCTGAGGTGGGGCCTTGGCACCTGCATTGCTAACACATGCCCAGTGTGGCCCAGGGACCAAACCATGAGTAACAAAGGCTTAGGGCTTTTCCCAGGGAGGATTTAGTTGGCCCCACCCCACCCACCTTCACAAGTCTCAGTGGCCCAATTGCTAATAATAGCTGCCAGTTATTGAGTGGAGATGCGCCAGGGACTGAGCTGTGACTTCAGTGGGTGAGCTTGTTGAATTATCTCAACAGCCCAGCGAGAGAACTCCCACTGCCCGGCTCCGGGTCAGGACGTGGTGCGCCTGGCTCTGGACAGTCTTCCTGACTTCAGCCCCCCGAGCCCCAGCCATGATATTACCTAGCTTCCCAATTCCATTTTAGGACCGAGCACCTTAACTCTCTTTAGAACAAAAATAAACTCTGATAACTGGTGCCTCCAGTGAAAGGGACCGAGAGAATGGCTGGGGTAGGAGGGACACTTAATTGTCACTCTATACTCTTTCACTGTGTATCTTGTAAATTTTGTAGTGTGTGTGTGTGTGTGTGTATTAACTAATCAAATAAGTTTTTTTGGGTTTTTTTTGTTTTGTTTTTTAAAGAGACAGAGAGAGAGTCAGAGAGAGGGATAGATAGGGACAGACAGGAATGGAGAGAGATGAGAAGCATCAATCATCAGTTTTTTGTTGTGACACCTTAGTTGTTCATTGATTGCTTTCTCATATGTGCCTTGACCATGGGCCTCAGCAGACTGAGTAACCCCTTGCTCGAGCCAGCGACCTTGGGTCCAAGCTGGTGAGCTTTGTTCAAACCATATGATCCCACGCCCAAGCTGGCGACCTCGGGGTCTCGAACCTGGGTCCTCCGTATCCCAGTTCGACACTCTATCCACTGCACAACCGCCTGGTCAGGCCAAATAAGTTTTAAAAAAAATAGTTAAAAAATAAGTCCATGGCCTTCCTAGTTAGAACCATAAACCCACAGCTGGGCCAGGATCAGAGCAGCTCTCAGGGCAAGGGGACCAGATAACTCCCTCCAAACCGGGCATTCGCCTCACTGCTAAGATGCTGACGGTTTCTAAGGCCCCGGCCGTCCCCTTCCCGTCGCCTGGGAATCACCCAGCAAAGCTTGTCGATAATTCCCCACCAGATGATAAAAGGTACACTTACCACCTGCTTGGGGAGGACTTTTCCAGAACTGGTAGGTTCTGTAGGAATAATTCGATGAGTAGACAATCTTGGGGAAACAGTGCTTTTCAAAGTCCAAGGTGAGAATTCCTTCCCTTCGGACAACTGGACGTGGCCTGAGCTCCAGGGGTGCTTACCTGCACAATGAGCACAGAGGAGAAAACAATAACGTCAGCCAGAGCCTGGGCTTACGCTGATTGCTGTGATCACAAAAATTTGAATTTTAATGTAACATATATTTTAAAGGAATGCAGGTTAATTACTTCCAAATCCACATAATGAGTGAATCTAATTGCTAAGAGGTTTACAAGAAGAGGCTGTGAACTAACTAGTTTTTACTGAACATATAAACTTCTGAGATTAGCCATAATTAAGAGTGTCCATATTAGAGAGTTAATTGGCTCAGGGGACATATTAAGGGAAAGCAAGGTCTAGTTTAGGTGGGACCAAGTGAGTATAGATGATGACATTGGGAGCTTGGGGCCAGAGCCCCCGGGGCCTTATGACTGGCCTACATTGCGGGAAGAAACAGGGCCAAGGGCCAAGCGTGTAACAGATGTAACAGATTGTTCCTGCTATGCTCGGAATACCTTTGGACGCCTCCACCTGCCCCTCCAAAAAAACTTACTAGTCCTAAATTCATTTGCTTTACACACATGTACAATAATGACACGGCCTCACACTGTCCCTGCGACTGTTCTTTGTAGGGACATAGGCACGTGCACAAGACCCTGGGTCTTCATAGACACAAGCAGCTGGAGGGAAGCCAGCCCAACACTCAGGCGCAAGAAGTTTCACGGTAACTCAACCCCCTAGAGCACATGTTTGCAGACTGCAGGAAGCATGCAGCTGAGTCTTCGCAGGTTCTCGCTCACTGTCCTGGGGCTGTTGGTCAGAGAGATCACCACCTAGAGGTGACCGTTCCCCTGGCCCACCTGGCCTCAGGTCTGGTGGTTCCGGCTCTTTCCAAGCCGCACCGGGAACCTGCTGACCCACCACCTGGCCTCAGGTCTGGTGGTTCCGGCTCTTTCCGAGCCGCACCAGGAACCTGCTGACCCACCACCTGGCCTCAGGTCTGGTGGTTCCGGCTCTTTCCGAGCCGCACCAGGAACCTGCTGACCCGTTTTGCAGGCGCCACACTGCTGTGTCCTCCAGGCCCTTGCTGACCGCCTGGCAGCTGCACTGTCCTGGAAGCTGGGAGCGGAGACACGCCAGGTCCCTGTGTCCTGCCTTCACTCCCGGGCCAGCAGATCTCTCTCACTAGAGGAGGTCAGTCTCTGATTAAAATACGCTTCCCATGTCCTTCTTTCATCCGGCAAATATTTATTGAGCACCCACCATGTGTCTGACCCCTTGCTGTGTGCCAGGGACAGAGCAGTGAGCAGTCCTGCCCGCGGGGCACTTACCTTCCGGTGGGGGAGACCGACAGGGGACAGACGCACCTGGGGCAGCGGTGGTGGTGAGTGCTGTCAGGACAGAACAGGGTCAGGAGCGAACGGGCTGCTACTGCAGGAAGGCTGGCAGGTCTTTCTGAAACTTCTAACTTCTGAAAACCCTCTTCGCTCCCCGGAGACTTCAGGCCTTGTGATGCCCAAGATCTGAGAGTCGAGTGCAGGCTGGGTTTGTTTCTCACTCACTGTGTCCCACCCCGAGGCGGTGAGGAATCACTCCCCACCCCACGCGTGACTAGAGAGGGAACAGGAAGTCAAAACACCCGGAGAGGCACAGGGCGGTGATACTCCTTCAACAACAAGGCAATGGGCCAGGAGTGTCACATGGAGGGTCTCCCTGTGTCCTTCCGTCTTCTCACCTCAAGTTTCTGAGTGGCTGTCCTGCCCTCCAGAGGACTCTGGGGGTTGGAGTGGCAACCCCAAGATAAAAGGGCAAGAGCTTTTGAGCCTCTGAACATGCTAGTCCATGTCCGAACCTGGCTTTATCACTGTGACCAGGCTATGCTTTTCAGAGGATGCTGGAACTCAGAGCATTGGTCTGAAAAGATACCGATAGATTTGAACTCAGAGAAAGCCATGCAAAGCAGCGGGAGTGCCCCCTCAGCCGCTCCTTCTGCCCCAGTTTCCTCCCTGAGTTACCTCCACCCAGAGGGGCGAGGGCAGGGAGGAACAGAGGGAGAGCGGTGGCCAGCTTCTCCAGCCTCTGCCGTGTCATCCTCCTCCTGAGACTTTGAATATCATCTCCGCAAAAAGGCTCAGGGCGGCTCAATCTCCAGTTGTCTGTGGTGCTCCAAAGCCCCTGTCCTCTTGTCCTGTCCTATGCTCAGGCCACACCCCGAGGGCCCTGCACCATGCGTGCTGAGCTGGGAATGTTCCTTCCACTGATGGGAATGGACCAGGCTAGTTAAGCCTCCCTGCCTAGACCTCTCGAGTCTCCAGACCTCTGGGCAAAGGGAGGGCAGAGAAGCCTCCTAGCCTGTGATTGATCTGAAGGACCCAGTGAGGATCCTCGAGAGAAGTGGAGGTGGGGGACACTTGGCAGGCTCTGGGGAGGGTGGGGATCCCACATCGGGAGGGAGCTGGAGCACCTGCAGGTCGGTGCACTCAGAGATAGGCCATCCGTCCTACGGTCAGGGCTGAGGACAGAGATCAGGATGTGGCCTGTGGTGACAGAGAGAGAGAGAGAGAGAGAGAGAGAGAGAAAGAGGAACCCGTACCCATCACTCCGCACTCCATCGCGGCGTCTAGCGTTCCTCCCAGGCGCCTGCAGTCAGAGACAGGAATGGCAGACGTCTAATGTCACGATTCTGAACCCACTGTGGCCCTCTTGGCACACAGCCTTCACCTTTCCCCCAGATCCCCCCGTAGAACTGTGACATGAATAGTTAAGCTGTCCAGTAGCTCTGTTATAGCCCAAGACAACAGCTGACATAGCACGTGTTTGTTAAGCATCTACTTGGTGTACCAAGTATTACAGCAGGCGGGTGTCTCAACCCCTCGAAGAGCTTATAGTGGAATTCCCCAAGTTGGAAACCCGAGAGTGGTCCTTATGCCCTCTTCGTGCCCAGTCCCCAGGTGCTGTCAGTTCTACCCCCACAGTGTTCCCTAAGGCAGGAGTTTCCTCTCTCTATTGGTTCCGGGAGCTGCATGATAAATGGTCACACTGGGTGGTGGAAAGCAACAGAGATGGATTCTCTCACAGTTCTGAAGGCCGGGAGTCTGAGATCAAGGTGTCGCAGGGCTGGTTCCCCTGGAGGCTCCGAGGAAGAGGCCGTTCCACACCCTCCTCTTGTGGCTCCTGTGGTCACCGGCCATGCTGGTAGCCACATTGCTCCAGTCCCTGCCTCTGTGGCCACATGGGTGTGTCTGTGCCCAGATGTCCCTCTTCTTATAAAGACACCAGTCACTAAATTGGAGCCCACTCTAATCCAGTGTGGCCCCATCTTAACTTCATTTGATCTGCAAAAAGTCTATTTTCAAATAAGGTCATAGGCACCAGTGCCAGGGGTTAGGATTCGAACATATATTTTGGGGGGATGTGATTCCCCTGACAACGTTCTCCATCCCTTCAACCACCACCAGCGCCCAGGCCTTATAATTTTGCCTGGATGATTGCAATATGTTGCCTTCCAGGCTCTTTCGAAGGCACTGTCCAAATGCTACTGTGACAATTCTCCAGACTCCTACATCTGGGAATGTCATTCCCTTGTTTAAAACATCTTCTCAGCTCCTGTCAAACTGTGGTGGCTCCTCTCACTGTAGAAATAAATCTGAGTGCATGCGCAATGCATTAGCTGCAGCCTCTTTCTACTTCTGTGTCCCACCCCCTGCATCCTAGTCACTCTAGATAACTGAGTACTTGCCTGCCCCAGGACCTTTGTGTATGCTGTTTCCTCCACCTCCTCCCCTGGCAGAACACCTGCTGACCTCCTTGACTGTGTCTATCTCCTTACACAGAATGTAAGTTCCAAGAAGACAGAATCTTTCTCAGGTGAGGTTCTTTCCCCAGCAGTTAGGATGGGACCTGGCATGCAGAGAGCTTTCAAAAGGACCTGATGAAAAAAGGAATTAATAAGAGTAAACTGCCTAGGGAGCAAATAAATGGATTCTGGCTCTTTCCCTGATACACTTGTCCCTCCTCCTCTCCCTGAAGGAGAATGGGTTTCTCTGATAACGTTTTATTCCTCTCTCTGCTGGCATTACCCATCTGTTACTGGTTTGCCCAGCTGGGCTGTGACTCTGAGAGCTCCGTGAGCTCCGTGGAGACAGACGATGGCTCTGATTCATGTGCAAACTCCCTGACCCAGTGCCTGTTGATATTTTTCTGTCGATCTGAATTAAATCGAGTTAAAGAGGCAAGGTGGAAACGTGAAAAGCCATGTTCTCCCCCACCCCCAATACATGCCTCCACCGCATTTGCAGAGCTGGGCGTGGAGGCCAGGAGGCTGGGGGCCGGGGCAGGAGGTAAGACTGCAAATTCTGTAAGTTCCTATTTCTGCTGATGCTCAAAAAATTATCTTTCTGACTCAGCACAGGTATTTTGATACTGCCTTGAGATTTTGGGCTTTTTTTTTTTTCAAGTGATGTTTTAAAAACAAGTGCTTTCAGATTTACTATCAGACTGAAGGTGGTGGGTGGGAAGTCAACCATCAGGAGACCCGTTCACTCCTTTGTCTTTAGGATTTCTAGTTTGGGGTCTGCATCTGGCATCAAACACAAGGAACCCCCCAGTCACCCCTTTCCTTCGGTGGAGAGGAGAACGCCCGGCTCAGGCGTGGCCAGTCCCTTCAGGACATCCTGAAGTGGCCGATGCTGCCTCCAGGTCTGCAGGGCTGGGCCCAGGAGGCCACCTTCACAGGAGCAGGGCGGTGACCAGGGGCAGCCCCGATGGGGTCCTGGGTCCCACGCTCCTGACGGACTGTTTCCCACAGAAACCAACATGATTCCCAGGAGAACCCCAGCCTCCTTGTAACCGCCCTGTTGTTGGTATATTGTTCAAAACCTCTCCCTTCTTCTGTCGCCCATGACACCCAGGGAGGTGACAAAGCTGACAGCTGAATGTGGATGGTGACCTGGAGCCTGGGGTCGGAGGGCCTGCAGGACTAGCTAAGAAAAGAATGAGTTGCTATAATGAGTTGAGTAATGTCCCCCTAAATTTATGTCCACTTGAACCCTCATCATAGACCTTATTTGGAACCATTGCAGATGCAATGTTTAAGATGAGGTTACTAGTTAAGATGTGGTAAAAACAACAACAACAAGAACAAGAAGAAAGGATTCTTCCCCAGAGCTTTCAGAGGCAGCTGGCCCGGGACACCGTGATTTCAGACTTCCGCCCCCAGTGCTGAGAGTAAGTGGGTGGGTGTTGTTTTAAGTCACGGAGTTTGTGGTACTTGGGGTCCGCAACCACAGGACACCAATATCACTGCCCAGGGATGTGTACAGGGAGGGATCAGAAAAAAGAAAAGGTTCGTTTGTCCATTTCTGCCTTCAGGGCCTTCTTCCAAAGCGGTGGGGAGACTGGGCTGCCAGGGAGGGGTCATTAGGGCTGTGCTGAGGAAAGCTAGCAGCGGAAAGCAAACAGGCGTTTGTTTTTATTTCTGTGTAAGCAGGACAGTAGTTTTCAAGTTCGGGCTTGGTCGAGAGGGGAGTTTTCTAAGTTTCTTTCTTTGTATTGGACTGGAGTTCTATCTCTGAACAATCAGAAAGCCAGAGTGTACAGGGGTTTAGACAAGGGTGCTCGATCCTTACGCGTGCTATGACAAAAATGCTCACAGAGGTAGAGTCAGGACCCAGAGGGCACATCTGTCCTGACCTCATGTCTCCTGACTTCAGGACTGTGTTAGGATCAGCTAGGGGAAACTGTGGGGATGGGAGATCTTTCTCTGCTCCCCTTTAGGGACATGGAGATCGCCCCCCCACCCATCTCCCGGTGCGGGCAGCTCAGACACCAGCTTCCAGAGAAGCAGGGTCAGGGGAGCAAAACTGAGGGCCTGAGCACTCCCTGAAGAACTGTTTGAGTTATTCGATGGAGGCTGGTTCAGTCCAAGAGAAAGCTATTATTACCACTTATTCTCTGAGTCCCTACCTGTGACTGGGAGCCCATGAGAAAGACATGACCAGTTCCAAAAGGAAGAATAAAGAGAGTGCATTAACTCACGCGTACAAAGAATGATACAGGTGAACGTCCTAACCACCATGGGAGCAAACATCAGCTCAGCACAGAGTTTGCTTTCCTACCTCAAATCACTGCACTGGCTCCCAGATGTTTTCTTTCTTTCCTGGTTCTCAAAGCATTTCCCCAACACCCTCAGCCTCCCAGAAGCCTCTTTGTGAATAATCTTTTTCCTTCCATCTATCAGGGGAAAGTTGATTGTGATGGCTTCATCAAAGAGCTCTCTGAATTTCCAGTTGCTCTGCACCATGCCTCTCCCCACTTCCTGCCTTTGACTCCCTTGTCTTTCAAGTGTAGGTATTTGAAACTTAACCCTTCAGCTGCGCTTGTGATTGCACCACTCTGTGCCCAGAGTCACTGGGCGTCACCACCATTAGCGCCTGGTGTCCACAAGTACAACCAGGCTGATGTCTTCCGGGGAGGATATATTGGAAACTTCAGTGTGTTCGTGATAAACACAAGACCTGCTTCTCTCTCTGCTCCAAAGAAAACAGAGGGCTTCAGTTTAGATCTAAAGAAGACCGAGGGCAACCAAGCACCAAATTATTAGTGATGAAGAAGAGTTACATTCCGTAGAAAACATGTGTTAACCAAAGCACAGGGCTGTCGGGCAGTGGTTCAGGTAGGAGGTCAACATCTGCACAGACAGAGTGACAGAGAATGAGAAGAGAACCAGGCTCTGAAGGGGCAAGGCCTTCCTGTCTATGTTGACACGGGACCAAGAGCAGGTGGGATGGATGTTCGCTCCTGTGACCTATTTTATGAGCGCCTACCATGTGCCTTGCACCATGTTGAACAAGACTAACCCCGTCCTTCCTGCATGGATCTCACTATCCCAGGCACTTTGGTTTCTTCTGCTGAATGAAACCGTCTCTGACTTCTACTGGGTTACTGCTCCTGCCTGCTGGGTTTCCATACCTTCCTAGACTGGGATGCTTTGAGGGGACAGTTGTGTATAAACAGAAGCCACACCCGAGGACATATAACTGTCCTCCTATTTATTAGAAGAGACTTATGGCATATTACCCAAGTATGCATTTTCTCCTTGTTTCAGGTGAGGACCATCTGAGACAGGTGGCCTGCCTGTATTTATGTTTACATTCAGATTTTCCAAGTGCCAATTGCCATCGTTACTGTATACTTTGAAGTCATGCTGAATAGGCAAAGTTGTAGTGTAGTAACTGTGACAAGTATTTCCTGTTTCTAAAGTTTACAAGAACTTGCTGTGTACAAGGTATTATTGTCAGTGTAGTACGGTAATTGCGACTACTTCGGTTTTGATCTTGCTCACAAATTCTAGAAACGGTGAAGAGGGATACTGATTTGAAAACACTGTCCTGGAACCAGAGTAAGGCTTCACACCCCCTGCCCCCCGTTACCCAGTCTGCAGAGAAGTTTCGGGCTGTGGGAAGTAAACAATACGACGCAACTCACGCGTCCCAGCTCATGACTGACAGCAGGGATTCATTCCATGGTCCAGGGGCCCTGAAGTGGGGATCAGTGGGCTCAAAACGGTCTCTCAGCCCCTGAAATTATGCACAAATTTGTGTGGGTAAAAAGATTTCCTGGGAAAAAAGAAGCCATGATTTACCTCAACCCAAAAAAAGGGTAGCAAAACTGGGGGCCAATGGCCACCAATTGTCTGTTTTGGGGCTGTGATGATTTTATTGGCTGGGACTAGGTCTCTGAGCCTCCAGAACTCTTGAGATCAGCTTCAGGGCCCATGTAACACGGTGCAGCCCACTTACAGCATAGAGGAGGGGAAAGCCACAAGGAGGGGCAGGATAAGAGCCAGAATCCCAAGGAGTGTGTGTGTCCCATGGCGACCTGCTCTCCAGACCACTGTCTCTTCCCTGCCTCTCCCTGGGGCCCCCACTGCCTTATTCTGGGTCAGTCTACATATGGTGACATGCTGTGTCCTTTCCCCTAATAACTCCTAGTTATAGAGTTAGCTCTCGAAGCCTTAGGAATCAAAGGAGAACCCGGTGCCACGTGGAAGGTGAGGTTTAAGCCCTATTTCAATGTTTGTGTTGTTAACATGGCAGCAAGTCATGGAACACCAAGGCCATGGAGCCAAGACATACTCTCAACCCTCTCACTTTACTGTGGAAGAAACCACCCCAGAGAGATCCAGTGACTTCCCTGATGCCATCTCCCATGTCACCGCGCATCCAGGACCCAGCCCTGGCTTTTCTGAGTCCCAACCCTCTTCCCACCCCTGCCACTCTCCTTTCACTCCTCGTCCGAGTCCAGTCCCTTCCAGACACAGCAAGAAACCCAAAGACTGTTCGGAAGTGCCTGCTGGGGTTCCAGAAAACACCGCTGGCCCTCCCAGCTCCGGTTTTCACGTGGGCCTATCTCCAGTGCCCTTAGGGACACCAAGGCTCTCCTCACATCTCCCAGCAGCAGGAGAATAAAAATGCCTCGAGAAAGGAAGACAGCTGCTTTTCTGACCCATGTACCTGGGGCTTTATCACAGAATGGCCCTCTCATGTACCGGCGGAGCTGGGATATTTCTCCCTAACATGACACAACCCAAAGTCCCAAAGGCATAGATTTCTATGCCATTTTACTAACATAACCACTGCATTGATGCGTGTGAAGCACAGCACAGTGCCCGCCATGTGTGAAGGCTTACATAGGGCTTAGTGATTGTTATTGTTGCAGCAATTCTGCTCCTGGCCTGGTGTCGCCCGAGATGCACAATAAACACAACACAGCTCCTGGCTCTCGGTCCAGTGTCCTTTCTCTCACACGGTGTCAGCAGGCAGAGTCCACTGAATGTGCAGAGCCCCCAAGCCCTGGGAAAGGGTATGCCTCATGGAAACCCTGTCCACCCCCAGCAAGAGATCACACTGGCATTTTACAAACCCTACTACTTCCTCAAGAAATGAGGGCAGGATTAGAGCAGTGGCCGGCTGCAGATTTTCCATCCCCCGGGAGGGGACGGCATGGTGGTGAACTGGTCAAATGACAGGGGTGTTCAGGATCTGGTTTCAGGATTGGGGACTTCAGATGAGTGTTTATTTTTTTATTATGTGTTATTTTCACATTCAAAGCCTTTAAGTGAAGCTCTTTTCTGGGCAACCCAGCAACACCTAAAAATAAACTCAAGTTCCTGAAATATTTTAGATTGCCTTTAAGCTTTCTTTGGCTGGGGACCGGGCTGTTTTCAGCATTGCAGACCCAGGTGGTATGGATTTGATCTATCAGATGACGAATGACCCCAGGTCTGTAGTGAGGGCTCAGCAGATACTTAGGAAAGGTTAGCTGTGGGCGAGGCTGCCGTGGCCAGGAGGTTAGGGAGTGGTGAAGGTCCCAGTTGGAGCTTCCTGGAACCAGAGGTGGAAATTGATGATGTGCAGACAAGTGTAGAAGAACATGGTGCCATTTGTATCTAGTCCAGATAAGGAGGAAAGAACATTCAAAGAACATTTAAAAAGAAACAGGGTTTAGAGAAAGAAAGCTGTCGCCGAGGGGCACACGGAGGTGCTGGCAGTGAAGCAAAGAGCTGAGACCTCGGCCCTCCTGGCCCCGGGGGGCTGTTGGCTTTCAGAACCATGGCTTCTCCTTTGATGACCCAACTTCTCACATTTCCCCATTCTCCCTCCCCCACTGGACTTCACATTCATCTTGCCTCAGGCCCTTTTGATCCCTTGGCATCTTGACCAGCCCTTTGCCCTTTGTGATACTGCCCTTCAAACTAATTCCTCCCCCAGAAGGGCTCCAGGGTGAACCTCACATGCCTTCTCCCTCACCCTCAGCAAGATATTGTCCTCTGGTGTCCATTAGGGCTGCTTTCAGCTGCAGTTAATGAAATAACCCATGGACAGTGGCCTCCAGAGGTGAGGACCTCTGCTTTTCATGTCGCAGGAAGCCTGGATGTGGAATGTTTCCGCGTTGTTGCAGTGGCTCAAGGATGCCCGTGAGCTCCCAGATCCTTTCTCGCTTTTGGCTCCACCAGCCACGGTGTATTGGCTCTTCATTTGTGGGCTGGTTGCCTCCTGACGGGACGATGGCAGCTGCAGTGCCAGGAGTCACATCCTTGTTACCGGGAGAAGGCAGGGGGTAGACAAAGTGTCTACCATATCTGTACCTGCCAGAAGCAAAGCAAAGCCTTTCCAGAAAGCCCTCCTCGGAATTCCCCTTATATCTCACTGCCCAGAACTGACCCCTTGGCTCTGTCTTACTGTACAGGGGTGGTGAGAGTGTCGTTTTCCAGTTACTTTAATTGGAGCCACCAAGGGACAAGGACCAGGATGCTGTTGAGTTAGTCAATAAACAGCATTGCCCCATCGACTGCCCACTGTACTCAGTAGAGAAGGTTCCCGGGACCACACTGAAACGTTCAAGAATTATCTAAGCGTAGCTACATATAATTTAAGAGTGCAGCCTCAGTTTTTGCACCAGGGGGATCTTGTCCATCGAGCGGAAGAGGAAGAGGCAGTGTGACCTTCCGTCCTCCGCTGGAGCAGTGCTGTTAGTCAAGTGCCATCCATTTGGCCATTAGCACAACTTGTCAAGAATGGCTATTTCCTTATCTTTCCCATGCACATCTTCCCTCTTCAGCTGGCTTATACGCTCTTTGAGCAGAGGGATCTTGTGTCATACAACCGTCTGTTGTGGGTGACTCAAATTAGTGTCGTGCACTGTTGTTGGCATCCAGGACACTCCCCTTGAGGAAGAGGTGTCTAACCCTAAACAACGCAGGGTGGACAGCGGGCAACACACCTTTCCCCGGGGTCCATGGCGGACACACTGAGGAGGCAGAAGTTCTGCAAAGGCCAATGCATGAAAATGTGTTTGCACAATGGGAGGCATGTTGGACAGAGATGGCATTGGATGGTGCTGTGCCCGCAGATGAATGCTGCTTTCAAGGGCAGGTTTAGAAGTGCTACTGGACTTGGCTTCCCCTTCCCCTCCTTGTGGTCATTCATTGGCTTACCCATTTAGCAAAATTAATCGAGCCCCTACTATGCCCATGGTTCTGGAAGTCCAGAGATGAGCAGCACGGTGCCCCTGCCCTTAGAGCTTGTGAAGGCTGATGAGTAAACCCGTGATCACGTTGCGTGTCAGAAGGGCCATTATAGCCTTATACCAGTGCTGCCAGTGCTCAGAAGTTCTGAGTTTAAATTAAGGGGTTTCCCAGCCCTTTTTGGGGTTTTGTCTTAACTTTTTGTGTTAGAAAAGCTGGGTTGGAAAGGCTTGGCTGTAAATCCTGGTTTTGCCATTGACTGTGAAACCATGCAGCGATTGCTAACCCCTGATCATCAGCGATCTCATGTTGTTAATGCTCAGTGATAGAATTCTGTCCACCATTTCTCTTAAAATAAGCTCGATGTGAAGCTTTCTCGGCAGAGGGTGCTGGTCGGACACTGTAGGAAGAAGATGGCTCCTGTCATTTTCAGCATTAGTGGGTCTGTGATATGGGTTGTGGTCCTCCATAGAGTCTGTCCCAGCCATGGAGCCCAGAGGATGGTCCGTCTGTGACCCTGTCACCCTGGCACTGTGATAACCTTCCTACAGCCCTCGTTACTCAGAAATCTGAGCTTGGCGTGGCCCGCCGGCTCTGAAGGCCTCCTGCCTGGGCCAACATCAGTCTCCGTCTGGACGCCCCTGCAGGACCTGCGTATACACCATCACCCATGGCCCCAGACACCCAGGACCGTCGTTCCCTCTCTACGCCACACGTGTAGCCCACCTGCTCTGAAGGCCTCGGCCTCTCCCCTCAGTGCCCTAGATTCCTGCAGCTCCAGACCAGCTCTGGCCTGGCTGCACCAGCAAGCTTCTCGGCTCCCTGGTGGCCTGCGTGTACCTGCTCCAGTGAGGGTGTCCCTGCGTCTTCTAGTTACTCTTCATTGTAGTGAACATTTCTTTATATGCAGCTGCCCACTCTGTGGTTATGTAACCCACTCTGTGGTTTCTGTCTTTTGATTGGATCCTGGCTATTCAGCTCATCAGGAAGAAAGAGATAGGAGGGTCAGTATTTCAGATTCATTTTGCCAATCAAGTGAGAAGGCCCACACAGAGCCCAAAGCACAGGCTCTGTGCCTCAGGGTTGCTCAGTTCTCTCTCTGCCTTGGCTGCTACTTGCTTTTGACAGAGAACAAGGGAAACTGCTGTCAGTGAGTGACAGGCACCTGACGGGATGGGGCCAATGTGCATGTGCTTAGGCCTAGAGGAGGAGACAGAGAGTCAGAGGGGCCAAAGAGGTTGCTTGGGATCATGCAAGGAAGTATTGAACTTAACTTAACCCGGGTGACCAGTCCTCCAAGTCCACACTCCACACACCACACTGGGTTTCTTCCTGGAGCCCGAACTCTTCTTCTTTTTACTTGAATAAGAACAATTTGTCTACATAACAAAGCCTCCCAAGTCTTACGACTCACTCCATGATGAGAAGAGCTGAGCAGCAGGAGAAGCACGTGCTGGAGTTTTTTCAGAATGACTTAACTAGGCGCTCTCCTCCTAAAACAAAGGTCTGAATTGTCTGACAGGGGCAGGGCAGGGGTTTCTCTTTCTCTCGGAGTTCGCCTCTGCAGCAGCTCCACAGGGCCCGTCCCTCGGAACCGTGCTACGAGCCCTCTCAAGTACGCCCTGGGCTGTGAAAGGCTCCACTTTGCGCAAACCTTACTGATTAGTTAAAATCAAATTTATGGACTTTCCCATTAGTAGTGGACCGCTTATATGGTTTGTCCCTTGCACATATCTTCCAAAAGGCCGGAAGTCTTAGTTATGGTCGCTGATGCTTCCCTGGTGCTGAGAACAGAGTTCTGTACACAGTGGAGGCTCTGCAAAAGTTTGACGAGTGGATGAATTCACCCGGTCAAGGATTTGCCATATTTTTATACATGGGGGACTTCACCAGGCTATTTTAAAATGGGATTTTATTTTAAAAGCCAGAGAGGAGGGGTGAGTCTACCTTCACAAGAACATGACTGCTTTGTGAACCGTGGCTGAGACAGTGTATCCCAGTCACCAAACTCACCCTCATCAAGGCTTACCTATCCGTGTTTTACCTTCTCTGGGTGCTCACCTCCTCTCAGTTATCAGCCAAGAACTCTGCTGGTATGGTAGCAGGCAGGAATGAGTGGGCAACCTCCGACTGGCTTTTTAAACTTGAGCCCTTTGGAGGAATATGTCCGGTGCCAGGCAGAGAATTCTATACATGGCCACTACTCCACAAATGTCTGTTGGCACTGATGACCTTGTGATGATGGCAAGATCTTAAAATAAAGGACTGACATAGGTAGTGGAAATCCAGGCAGGAGCTGAAGGCCCAAGAGAGGGCCATGGTGGTTTTGATCAGACAGTGACCTTGCACATCGCAGATAATGACCAGGCAGCCACCCACACGTTTGCGCTTGATATTTTAGTATATTTGTGCTATAGTCTGTTACAAAAAAAAATTTGAACCAAAATAGTAAACACAAAGAACATTCTCTACATGTGTTGTAGATGTTCGGGTATAGAGGTGAGACCGTGTACACATTAAACCCCTCAACACTTTTGAGAACCTTGCTTCATATTTCCCAGAGATGATCTTTCCTGTTTTCGCTTTTAATATGATGAGAAAGAAAAAGGATATAGAGAAAGAGTAAATCCATGGTGCGTGGCTTACTCACTTCCACTGTCTTTCAGCAAGTGCTTATGCAGCACCTGCTGGGTGCTAACGTGTGACACCTGCTTGGTGCTAACATGTGACACTTGGTGCTAACCCTGTGACAGGCCTTGAATACAACATGGAGTGGGAATACCCTGTAGATGGGGCTTTGGCCCTATGGAACCCTCATCCCTGGAGTCCCCCTTGGACACTGGAGGCATTAAGTAAATACTCGTTGAATCCATGAGCTCTTGTGGCATTAATAGCCCAAGAAATTATACCATATTTCTTCTTGTTCAGTTAACACTTTCATGCCAATAAATTCTGGGTTAAACGAACACCAGGGTAGCTTTAAGGAGACAATGGGAGGTGAATCCCTGCAGCAATAAGCAGCCCTGGGTACTGTGGAGGGAGCTGTGCTAGGCTGTTGTCCTCTGTCCCCCTGGCCATGGGGACAGGGAGTGACGATTCTCACCTGCGTTGAGAAAACGAAGCCTCAGCACACTGGAGCTGCATGTGCACAGGAGGAACACTCTAGCTCTACTTTGTCACATGCGGGAGAGACTACTCCTTCCCTCCTTAAGCCCAGCCTCCATTCCTGCGTGTTTGAACTGGGCTGCTCTAAAGCAGGAGTCCTGGGGCAAAGATGGGTATACTTGCCGAAAATCAGCAGCAGTTCCATTCTTCTTAGCTGGGCATAATTTTGACATGTGTTGAAATACTCGATGAGCTAGAAGTTTTAAGAGGCACAATTTAGTCAAAGGGTTTGCTGCTTCTTGAACAATATCATTCAAATAGTATCATGATGGGTTCACTCCTCACCATGTGAGACCGGTTCATTCTTTCTTTCCTCCTCCTCCCACTTTCTCTCTCTCCCTTTCTCTTGACTTTCTTTCTCTGTACAAAAACCTAAGCAGTCCTGGGCCCCCTATTTCTTTTATTTTTTATTTTTCTGAAGTTGGAAACGGGGAGGCAGTCAGACAGACTCCCGCATGCACCCGACTGGGATCCACCCAGCATGCCCACCAGGAGGCAATGCTCTGCCCATCTGGGGCATTGCTCTGTTGCAACCAGAGCCATTCTAGCACCTGAGGCAGAGGCCATAGAGCCATCCTCAGTGCCCGGGCCAACTTTGCTCCAATGGAGCCTTGGCTGCAGGAGGGGAAGAGAGAGACAGAGAAGAAGGAGAGGGGGAGGGGTAGAGAAGCAGATGGGCGCTTCTCCTGTGTGCCCTGGCTGGGAATCGAACCCTGGACTCCTGCACGCCAGGCCAACACTCTACCACTGAGCCAACCGGCCAGGGCCAGGGCCCCCAATTTCTTGATGCTATAGTTTACCAGCCACAGGGCATCTGTTTTAAAGTGGAGGAGACATGCCAAGATTTTATAACCTACCTGGGGCAGAAATAATTGGCAGTGCTGATGGCCAATTATAACCCTATTACTTCATCAGAGGTGGGGTCAAAAGACGGGCCCTCCTGTTTTTTAGTAACATTACTAACCAGTAAGCTGTCATATTTGAGGACAAAAACTACTCATTGCTACTTTACAAACACTGCATTTTTCATTTGTTATGATCATGTGTCATTTATCTTTCTGGAAAGGTACACACAAGCTCTTAGGACTTACTTGATCACAGTAGTTAACATTCCACTTATTTTCATCTTTTTTATCCCCAGGAGAGAAAAAAAAATCATTGACTGATGATTGTCAGAAGACTTTTTGCTTATAATGGGCAATGTGACCAAGGGTCCCCTAGAACATACAGTTGCTTAAATTTGCATTTCTTGGGGCGTCTGTAATAGCTACGCAAGTCTGCAGATTAATGTTCAGGTTTCGGTCACTCCGGCTGCTCTTCTTGCTGCATTATTACAGTCCTCACAGATGAACACTTTTGTGATTGCGGTTCTGCCTACTGTGGGCTCTCCCGGGAACAGGCCTATTAATATCCCTTTCCATCTTCCTAGGTGCGACTTCAGGAAACAGTCGGGGAGACACTCTTTCCCAGCTGGGTGCCAGCTTTCTCAGAGCCTGCCCGGGAGGAGGCTGCATTTACCGGGACCACGACAGATGCCTTCCCCAACTTGGGTGGGCTGGATGAGGAGAATGCTTCATTGACTCGACACCTGGAGACAGAAAGCTGTACTCAAAGCCCACAGCGTGAAGAAAACCAAGACAGAGAAGTCAACATGCCTGGACATTCCTGGGAAGACCAAGGGCAGGGCAAGAATCTCCCAGATGTCAACCATGCAGCTATGTCCCCTTGTGAGCCGTCAGTGTGTCTCTCCCGGGAGGGTGGCAGTGTTCCCGGGGAGCCTGAGGCTCTCTCTGTTGCTTCTCTTGCACCTGTAAATATTGTCCCCTCCCTGGAAACTGTGTGCCATAGGCCAGAGAGTGGAGAAGCAGAGTGTTTGATGGAGCGTCTTGAAGCAGGCATCCAAGGAACGTGCGACCCCAGGGATTCCCCTGTTGGAGCCCCAGTTCATAAATATTTGCCTCAAGAAATTTGCTCCACGGACTTGGAGCTGGCAGAAGGTCAAAGCAAAGTATCTGCTTTACACTTTCCTGAGGATGAGACCATGGCTGTTGTTTGTCAAACACAAGGCTCTGAGCCTCCACAGCCTACAGGGGAAGGCCACAAGGAGGGGAACTCAGCTGTGCTTCCTCCACCTAGCAACACTCT
Organism: Saccopteryx leptura; assembly: GCF_036850995.1. Lineage (NCBI taxonomy): Eukaryota > Metazoa > Chordata > Mammalia > Chiroptera > Emballonuridae > Saccopteryx > Saccopteryx leptura. Next base: position 13,480,120 of record NC_089513.1, read on the forward strand.
CTCCTGGACCATTTCCCAAAAAGCCAGTGACAGCGCCACAGGGGGACACCTAGCCAAGGTGGAGAAGTCCACTTCCAGGTCGGCCTCCACTGGACAGGAGCAGCCGAGCCTCAGCATCTCAGGAGGGCTTGAGGAAGGACAGCCTCCCTCCTCTGAGAATTCTTCTGGGTGGGCTAAAGGTGAGGATAGCCCCAGTGCCAGCGCCCTGGACACCACAGACATGCCAACCAGTCAGAGTTCAGTGGTGAAGTTTCCTCAGGAGACGCCAACCACGTTAACTGCTAATCTGGAGTGTCGTCAGGTGACCAAGGAGAGTGGGGACACACCAACTCTTATTATCGCCACCCAAGTCCACCCAGCCAAGTACCTCCCTGCTTCAGTTGCTGAGAAGAGCCATGCAGATGGCCCCGAGGAGAGCTCACCTCAGGCACCAGATGGAGATATTTGTCACCTTCCTTCCAATGTACAGCCAGGTCTTATTTTAAATGGCTCCACCACCAAATCTCCACGCAAGTTCTGTGTGGCTCCCAGCGGACCAGGAGTCCACGCCTGTGTTTCCCTGCCCCCAGAGGGAGACTCCTGTAGCAATTTCCTTCCTCAGACTGATAACCAGTCAGGAGATAAGAGCCAGACCCTGGACAGAGCAGACAATACGGGCCCTGAAGAGAATGTCCAGGAAAAAGGAAGTGAAAGAACACAGAGGATCCCACAGGAGAGCCTGTCCCTCCAGGGCTCTCTTTCTGAAGATAACGCCCGAGAAAGCTGGCCTCTGACATCTGCTGCACAAGGGGAAACAGCCCCGGGGCCCGCGGACCGCTCATCAGCAGACTCCAGGGAGGAAAGAACTCAGAGCCCAGGCCTGGGGGCCGGCGTGTCCATGGCTCAAGCTCCTGTGGAAGATGACAGCCTGCCTCCCTCTAATAACCTTCTGGAGCAGTCAACAGAGAGTGGACCAGGACGTTGGAAAGCAGGCAACAAGCCCAAGGTTATCATTCTAGAGGCTTCCGTTTCAGAGGCCTGGCCACCAAGACAACTGACAGGTTCTGAGTGCAAGGAGTCAGAAGCTGGTGCCACGGCTCCCAACAGGGTCTGGGCTGTAGCGGACATGTTAAAGGCAGGTGCTACCGGGCCTGAACTGGACCCCTCTGAACGGACAGCATTGGCTGGTAGCCCTCAGGGTGAGTCTGGCTCAGCCCTTGCTAATCACAGAGAAATCCACAAAGAGGAAGGACCAGTCAGGCGCACAAAATGGAGCTGTCTTTCTTCCCAGTATTTGAACCAACCCCGATTCCTGGAGTCATCGGTGGACCCAGTGGATGAAAAGTATTTATGTGTCACAAGTTTGCCATCAGAGAGTTCTAAAACCAGAGGGCAGGAAAATGGTAACAATGTGAGTCAAACCCAACTCAGTCTGGAGCACCCTGCCTTCTTTAAACAGTCTCTTAGCTGCCCCCAAATCCTCGAGTCCTCTGTCGACCCCATCGATGAGACGGGGCTGGTGGAGTGGGCCGGGGCGCAGACCCGGGAGCCTTCCGAATCCCCGCTGCGGGGCGTCAGAGAGGACAGTGAATGGAATGATGGAAACTTGGGCCGGAGGGTGGAAGTCCCACCTGCCCTCTCGCCAGTCCCATGCCCCCAGCAAAGTGGGGAAACCATTCCAAGTGAAAACAGCACCAACCGAAACCAAGAAGCCAGTGTGGGCAGGGAGGCTGAACAAGGTCAATGTGCTGAAGCCAAAGTGGAAGTCCAGCCTGCTGTCATGCAAGTTCCACATCTTGATGAATGTGGGGACACAATTCCGAGGGGACTCAGCAGAAGCCAGGAGCCAGAATGCCTTGAGAGAGGCTCAGGGGAGGCTGAACCAGGTAAAAACAACGGAGCAGACTTTGTCTGCCCTCCCTCCCCTCTTCCTAGTGGTCTTGCAGTCACGACTCAGGCCTCTGTTGGAGTTGACACTCACAACACCGCAGGTCAAGTTTGTGACGTCAGTGAGAACCATTTAGTGGAAACCAGAGAGCCTCAGCATGCACTTTGGGACTCAAAGGAAAGGGGGGAGAGAGAGAGAGAGAGTGGGAAGCACCTGCCCTCTCCTCGGGGCCTCCCTCAGCTGCCTTTTACATCACCTCCTGAAGGAAACACCACACACTCTTCCGTAAGCCACACAATCGAGGAGCCCGACACAGAGGTGCCTCAAAGTGGGGACACCAACCCTGCAAGTGCACCTGGCTCCCCGGCAGTGATGTGGGCATCTGTTTCAGGAGAACGTGGGGCAGAGGTAGCCCCCATGACACTGCCGGACCCGTGTCAACGGGACCCCACCCTGGGCCGTGTGAGAAAGCCCAGGCAGGGGAGGCCCACGGCAGCCAAGACGGGCAGACCCCCAGTGCCTGCTCTGGAAGAGGTCACCAAGGGGCAAGAAACCTCAGGAAGTGGACATTTAGCCGAGGGAGTGAAGAAGAAAATTCTGTCCAAGGTGGCCGCCCTGAGGCTGAGATTGGAAGAAAGGGAAAACGCCAGAAAGAAATTAAACTTTCCTAAAAAGATTCCTAAACTCGAAACGTCAGTGCCCCGCACAGATGAGAAAAAAGACCCAAAGAAGCCACCTTGCCACAGAGAAGGAAAAGGTGAGACTCAGCTGCTTTCTGTCCCTGTTACAGTTGGGGTTTTTGTTGACCAGATGTCAAGTCCCTGTGTTCTCCTGGGTCCTTTGCGATTAAGGTGAGCATCAACCAGGTGGGCACTGGTGTGACAACTGTGACCAAATAGCTCTACATAAAAACCCTGGTTTTCCCATTTGAGTGGCCTCAGAATCACCTGGTGGGCTTGTGAAACTACCGTGCTGAGCTCCACCTCCAGGCTTCCCGATTCCAGTGTGGGCTCGAGAAATTGCATTTCTTTTCTTTCTTTCTTTCTTTCTTTCTTTCTTTCTTTCTTTCTTTCTTTCTTTCTTTCTTTCCTTCCTTCCTTCCTTCCTTCCTTCCTTCCTTCCTTCCTTCCTTCCTTCCTTCCTTCCTTCCTTCCTTCCTTCCTTCCTTCCTTCCTTCCTTCCTTCCTTCCTTCCTTCCTTCTTTCCTTCCTGAGACAGAGAGAGAGTCAGAGAGAGGGATAGATAGGGACAGACAGGAATGGAGAGAAATGAGAAGCATCAATCATCAGTTTTTTTCTTGCGACACCTTAGTTGTTCATTGATTGCTTTCTCATATGTGCCTTGACCGTGGGCCTTCAGCAGACTGAGTGACCCCTTGCTTGAGCCTGCGACCTTGGGTCCAAGCTGGTGAGCTTTTGCGCAAACCAATGACCCTGCACTCAAGCTGGTGACCTCGGGGTCTCGAACCTGGGTCCTCCACATCCTAGTCTGACGCTCCATCCACTGTGCCACCACCCAGTCAGGCAAGAAATTGCATTTCTAACACCCTCCCATATTGCTGCCTACAACTATGTTTAATCGGCGGAGCGTGATCACGGTGCTCTTTTGTTTAATCATTCTCTTAAAAGTATTTTAAAAAGATAAGCAGAAGCATCAATCAGTATAGCTAATTAGAATAATTAAACAGACCACACACTAAGCAGGATTTCCAGAAGTAAACATTTAGGTACAATTTGGGAGTTTCTTCTTCAATCATTGATTTTCATTTAAAAATGGCTTCGTCGAACATTGGATTTCCTTCCAAAATTGAGTATAAAATTTTTTTCCAACTCACCCTTCACTGTGTCTGAGTTGAAAGGCACCAGGAGTCTCTGTTCTGGGGTTCAGACCCCTAGAGGCTCAGAGCCCTTGTGACTGCTGTCACTTCTGCTTTGCCCGGGAATCACTTTAACCCCAAATTTCATCCCATAACTCAAATTTTAGCCTCTTTATGTCAGAGCTCTTCTCCCTTGCCATGCAACCCAGTAGAGTCGGAAGAGAAGACATTGTAGCAGATGAAGCCCGTTGCTGGGGCAGAGTGCTATGGCCCCTCAGCTCCAGGGGAAGGGTTCCCCCTCTTTGCCTACCGAGTCCTCAGAATTCCCCATCCACATCCATGGGCCCTCAGCCCTGTTTCAAACAGAAGGGCCCATGAAAACTGTCACTGCCTAATGTTGGAAGGGCCCTGGAGGAAACGTTTTCCAGATAAGGTGGGCGTGGTCCAGACTCCACGAGTTGGAGACTGTGGGCCTGAATACCCACATGGCCAGCAGGAACCATTGGAGCCCAATGAGTGGAAATGGGTTTGCCATCAATAAACACTTGGTATATTCTCTCTGCCCTAATATTGTTTGTACCCTCAGCTACCCTGTAGTTGAAGAATGTGTTATCCAAGCTGCCCATTATCACTTCCTGGGAAGAAAATAAGGCTGTAAATATGAATTGTGTCATCCACGTGTTTGTTGGCACCAAGGGGGGGGGGGGCGCTCAATGCACCGACTATTTCACAGCAGTGGAATGTGAGGAACAGAGCAATAAGCACCAGTGTTGATGACTTTGTCTTGACTGTGGCTCTATATATTTTATATTACCTAGGTTGCAGTGTTACGGAACTCGGTCTCTATAGTATTTTATATTACCTAGGTTGCAGTGTTACGGAACTCGGTCTCTATAGTATTTTATATTACCCAGGTTGCAGTGTTACAGAACTCGGTCTCTATAGTATTTTATATTACCTAGGTTGCAGTGTTACGGAACTCAGTCTCTATAGTATTTTATATTACCTAAGTTGCAGTGTTACGGAACTCGGTCTCTAACCAACAGACTGCATTTTTCTGACCACCCGGCTGGATCGGCAATCTTTGTCCTGTTCTAATGTTTATGTTGCCTCCCCGTGGCTACCATGAGTAATTACACATTTGCCCGGTTCTCATCCCTGATTTTAAAAAGCGATATTCAGTGGTCTCCTCCCCAACTCTGGGAATCATTTTCTCATTGCTCCTATTTCATTCAAGCAGAAACCTCTCTTTTGCTAATGAAACTGATATCAGACATAACAGCAATCCTCAGCAAAGACAGTGGTAATCAAGGAAAGATGAATGCTTTTCAGCAAATAACAGTTGTTGAGTTGCCTTAACCACCAGAGGGCTTAACCACAATTATTTGGGTGATAGAGATTTTATTTTACTCCCTAATCTCCAGCTCTAATTTTGACCTGGAGCATCTAGTGGTCATTTAAAAGCATTTTGGTTTGAACCAGATCTTAGAGACTAGGTATCAAAAATCCTTCTCCTCCCATCTTTTAAAAAAAATGTCTCTCAAGATATATTTCACACTGTGCATTGCAGACCCTGCTCAAGAGGTTTTAAGTAATGAAAAGTAATTAGATTTCATTTGTTCATTTCTGTCATGTTTAGGCAAGCTACACCTCCCCTCAGATCTTTGGTTTTGTCATCCATCATTCGAGGGTCATAATTATTATCCTTGTCTCTGGGATTGTACTGAGAACTAAGTGAGGTGAGGTAGAGAAGTCTTTTTTTCTTCTCTCTCTCTCTGTTTTGGTATTTGTCTGAAGTGAGAAGTGGAGAGGCAGACAGACAGATTCTCGCATGCATTCGACCAGGATCCACCGGCATGCCCACCAGGGGGCGATGCTCTTCCCATCTGAGCCGTTGCTCCGCTGCAACTGGAGCCATTCTAGAGCCTGAGGTGGAGGCCATGGAACCATCCTCAACGCTGGGGCCAACTTTGCTCCAATGGAGCCTTGGCTGCAAGAGGGGAAGAGAGAGAGAGAGAAAGGAGAGGGGAAGGGGTGGAGAAACAGATAGTCACTTCTCCTGTGTGCCCTGACTGGGAATCAAACATGGGACTTCCACATGCCGGGCCAACGCTCTACCGCTGAGCCAACTGGCCAGGGCAGGAAGTCTTTTGTCCCTATAAAGCTCTTTGCAGCTGCTATACAAACGCTGACCTGCTGATCTCTCATTTCTAGCTCCGGAATTACTGAGAAAGATCCAAGCCGAGATGTTCCCTGACCACACTGGAAATGTAAGATTAAGCTGCCAGTTTGCAGAAATTCACGAAGATTCTACCATCTGCTGGACAAAAGACTCAAAATCAATAGCCCAAGCACAGAGAAGGTGCGATATTTGCCTCTGGTTACCTTCTATCCTGGTTGCTTGTTTCACAATGTGTTCTAAAATAAAGTAAGCATTAAAGGAAGTAAAAGGAAAACTGGAGCAGAAATTCCACACCCAAAGTATTCAAAAAGAGTAAGTGACGGAAGACAGGCATCTGGGCAGGAAAAATGATGGTGGGTTCTTGCCCCGACTTGGCCATCATGAGTTCCATGGCCTTAGGACATCATGTAACCTTTCATTACATTTAAAAAATGTAATTTAAAGTCATTTCAATTACATTTTAAATTTTAATTTTTAAAATCATTACATTTTTACTATATTTAAAAGGAACATGTCAAATCTTCTAGTTTGAGGATCTGTGGTCCCAAGATTTAAGAGGTCTTTTCTGCATGTCTGTGAGTTCCAAGAGTCACTTATAAACAGCAAAGACCCCCTTTTCTTGTCCCTTATTGTGTCTGGGTTTTCAGGTGCGTCTGATGTTTTCAGGTTTACTTCAAGCACAAGTCACCTGGATTAGTAATGAACTGAGCTGAATCCTGACCAGCCCCCAGAATTCACCATTCTGGCTCTTTGCCTTATTAATGATGGGCAGCCCTCCCAAAGGTTTCTGTGTCTTAACATTGCGTATGGGAGCGAGAGTGTTAAACCAAAATCTCCCCGACCGTCCCTTACAGATAAATATACTATGTAAGCAGCTTATCACGATCTTGACCTTCAGCCAGCGCGTTGGCTAAAAAACACGAGGTCTCAGGAACGTGCATCCCTTTCACCTCAAGTGTGTTAGGAAATGGAACTTCAGAATGATGACCTGTGCCAATGTTAATATCGCCCCCTGCAGTGCAGGAGACAACTCCGCTGTGTCCTTGACCATTGTTCAAGCCGATCAGAAGGACCAGGGCCTCTACCACTGCTGCCTCAAGAACAGTTACGGAAGAGCAACCGCTGACTTTAACCTCACTGCTGAAGGTAAACCTCAGCTTTTCGGTTTCAGTAAATGAGAGCCACTGGCCCCTACTGGGTAAGTGTGTTTGTTCGTACTGAAGGCAATCTCTTCTGTATCTTCCTCCAGTTCTCCAGCAACTTTCCAGTCACCAGGATATTAAAGGTAAGCGAATCTGGGTGGGGTGACAGGGGGATGGACCTACCATAAGGCATGACATAGCTCCTGGAGCTCGTGGTAGAAGCAATATTCTCTTATCAAATAAGAGAGAGCTCAGGAATGGCAGAGAAATGAGTGAAAATTCATGAGCCATTTCAGCCTGATTGTAGGGCCTATGATAAGTTCTCTGGGGGACGGACACCCAGCAGTGCATCATTTTGGAAAGTGACCCAACTGTAAAGGTGTTTGCTGGGAAACATGTGGAGGAGAGTCTGGGGTTAGACTTCTTCCTTTAAGCATCAGACTAGCTTTCAGCCAACGGCGTGGGGTTTTCTGCTTTTGGTACTTAGATGGCACGTTTTGTTTCTTTTCGCTTTGACTAGCTGAGCAGATTCCCAAAGGGAGCCAGGGGTCTAGGAGGAGAAGCCCATTCATTTGCATCTGAATGAAAAGGAAAGAGGGTTTCGGTTTTGGGCTCTCTTTTGGCACTGTGTACACCTGGGGCCACAACAGCCCAACTAGCTGCTCCTGGGCATTCACACTGCCCCTGGGCCACCCTCTGAGTTGTCATGTGATTCCTTTTAGGGAAAATTACCTGTCCCCACACAAATGCTCACCCCCATCCTGTAGTGTGCTGGTCAGTTTTTCACAATATGCTTGGGTAGGGACAGAGAGCTGAATTATATAGTTTTCCAATTTCTGTGGTGTAAATACTCTCCCCATGGCTGCTTTTAAATTGACAATGTGACATCACAAGAATGTGGAGCTGGAAAGAGATGCTCCCAGTCAGCTCTCCAGGGCTGGAGGGAGCCGGGTTGTGCACACCTCCCAGTTCCCCTGCCCTCGTGTTACCATGGCCCTTGGCACAGTGTAGGACTCCGGTCACTCTTAGATATGAATCAAACTCTGATCATTAAATTGATTTTGCATCTTAAAGATTTGCCTCCTTTGCTGGTTCCTAAAGCAAATACGGAAGTCTTTGGGAAAACAAGACAGCGAAAGCAATTGAGATACAGCAACCTTCAGTATGGGAAAGGCCAGGAGCTGGGATCTCAGCTTCAAAATGGTCTAGCAAAGATGGTGATATTTATCCAAACTGCGAATGTAGACACAAACTCTTTGCAAACCCACTCAAAAGCTACTGTGTGCTGTAGTAATGTGTATAGTTACTGTGTACTGTAGTACTGTGGTATAATTTTAAATTCTTTCCCCACTTCTGCTGCTGTCCCTCCAAGAGACAAAATATGCAAAAGAACGTCCTTCCTCTGACCTTTCAGAAAACAAAATGGCCTTCGGAAGAAGGGTTGGTCTGTTTCATCTGCTTCTTAGCATTGCCTGGCCATCGCATCTGCTATAGCTGCTAGGACCTCATTAAGTTAGATTTGTGAAGGGTTTTACCAGCCAGGAACAAGACCCCAGTGGGAGTAAGCTGCTGGCCACCTGGTGGAAATGGCATGCCCATTGCAGTCCTCTGACTCTAACAGCAGGGCCTGGGTCTAGACCCTGATGATGGCACCTTCTCCCTGAGACTGCAGGTTCCAGCTTCAATGACTTCTGGGCTAGGAGCCATAGCTGTCCTCCCCCACCCCTCTCACTTCCTGATTCAGGCGCTCAAATGACGGTTAGGGTGTTTATGTGGAGAGATCTTGCTTACTCAGCATTTTACTAATTTAATTCTCTAGAGGAGGAACAAATGACATTTTACCAGTCAGTCTCTAATTAATAAACTAATATAACTAAGCTTATGGGAAAGCCCCAAATGAATGATGATCCAAATAAAACACAAACCAGCACAACTTAATGCTAGCACACAGCACTTTCAAAGAAAACTCCTAAGATTTATTTTTTTAGAAACTTTAAAAAAAAATCTTTGTTAATAGCTGTTTCTGTTGGAAATGTGCAGAATTAACTCTGAAACAGCTGCTAGAAAACAAAAATTCATTCTACTTTTTTTTAAATGTATAAATCCAAAATCTTTCTACTTTTTTTTCTGATTTCTCCCCCAAAGGCAGGTCTTTTTACTTATTTTGGTTTGGATTTTGCCTACTTCTTTATAACTACCACAGGCATTCTCAAGATGCACTACTGTCCTCAAAAGGGCTAAAACGGTCCTTGCAGAAGCAAGAAAACCTTTTTGTGTATAATACAGTATGTAGACAGAAATTCAGTGCGCCTGTGGTATTAGGATTTTATGAGGGCAATGAGGAGAAAAGTCTGGAGAGGATGAAAAGGTTGAGAAACATCAATCCATCAGACATCACTGATCTTCCCTCGTCTACACTTCACCTGTCTTTTCTGCTTACTTTTAATTACCTCTCGTAGTTCTGCTTACATCTTCAAGATCTGTCTACAGTTCTTGTCCTGCTCTCCCCAGTTTTGTTCCAACCGATCTCTTCTTCTTATCCGATCCTCTGGGCCTTACACTGATCTTCAGCTAGCCCCCAATCCTGCTCCATGGCTAACCCACATGTCCACATAGGGACGATGACAGGGCTGACCTGTAGAACCACGGAGGGGAAACCACACTTAGCTTCCAAACAGAGGCAGGGCTCAGAGACGAGATGGGGGAGGTGGGTCAGAGGAGGATATAGCGCACAACTAAATGCCAGCTGTGTTTTAGGATGTGAAGAGATTGAATTCAGCCAACTTATCTTCAGAGAAGACTTCCTCCATGACAGCTACTTCGGGGACCGCCTGCGAGGTCAGATCGCCACAGAGGAGCTGCACTTTGGAGAAGGCGTCCACCGAAAAGCCTTCCGCAGTAAAGTGATGCAGGGCCTCATGCCTGTCTTCCAGCCGGGCCATGCCTGCGTGCTCAAGGTGCACAATGCCGTTGCCTATGGGACCAGAAACAACGATGAGCTCGTCCAGAAGAACTACAAACTCGCTGCCCAGGTGGGTCCACCTGGCTGAAAGGTGTCACTTTGAAGGGTGAGAGGGACCCGTGATGTCATAATCAGTCTCAGAACTGATGGGAGTATTTCCAAGAGGGTGTTTCTCTCCCTTTGGGGTGTGGTGATAAGGGCACCACTGGATTAAGGCTCACTGCTGGGACTTGTGCCCCTGTTCCCAGCAGTGTTTCTGGGCCTTGTGCCAGCCAGATGGGCCTCAGCCTACGTCTGGAGGCACCTCACCAATTCTGACCTGGCTGAAGTCATTTCCTAGGAAGCTCCCATGAGTTCCGACCCCTATGATGGTTTGCGTCTACTAGGACACAGGATGATATGGGAATGGGGTCTGAGCTGCACTGGATGCATTTGGCCTGCTTCCTGCCTTCCTGTGTTGTGTTCAATGTCGGCCCGTATGCTACCAAGGGAGAGCAACCGGGTCTCTAGCTCAGTTCCCACCTCTCTATGCCAGTGAGTCACAGAACTCGTGTGGCACGAGGGGACAGGAGGAGAGAATCAACTTCTCTTCCTGCCTCCCCTCCCACCTTGGTCCACGTATTTCACTCCTGAGACCAGCACTGGCCAATCTTTCAGGAACGCTGGGTGTAGCTCTTTTAGAAATCAGGTGCCCTTTAAAAATGTTTAGCTACAACATGCATAGATCAAGCTTAGATGAGTGAATGTGGTACTGTCAAGCATTACCCATCCACGACGCTCAGACATGGCTGCGTCACGTGGGACTTGGCACTCATGAAGGCAGACCCTCTTCTTTGGGGATAGGGTTTTGCCAATTATAATTCATTCTTCTACCAGTCCACCCTTCTTTTCCCCTTTCTTTCACTGAGTATTCCTTCTATCTTAACTATCATCTGGCCCATCATGGAAAATGCCCTGGCATCTAGACTCCCACTCAGAAATGCTTACATGGTAGAAAGCAGAATCCAATTCGCTTTTCCTACACCAACAATCTTGTCAAGGTGTTCACTATTTACACTTCAAATGACGCCTTTGAAGAAGAATTTCAGATCGGGGAGCTCTGGGAAACCCAGCAAGCCCCAGCTTTATCTGACTTCCTGCTGAGAGGCCAGTCGCCCTGGTTCAGGGATGAACTTCAGCCGTGTGGTTCTACCTCAGGTCTCAGAGCTCCTCTGCAAGTGGCCAGCTCTAGGTTGCAATCATTGTTGCTTCTGTGCCCCCAACCAGGGGATGGCTTTGGGAATCCATTGGCTTGACCTGAGTCAGGAAATCTGATTAGCTTTACCCAACAACTCTCTGAATTTCCTCTAATCACTTTGCTGTCCCATGTGTCTGGGTGATGCAGGAATGCTATGTTCAAAATACCGCCAGATACTATGCCAAGATCTATGCTGCAGAAGCACAGCCCCTGGAAGGCTTCGGAGAAGTGCCAGAGTAAGTGCGTCTCCCTCTCCTGTATTTCCTCCTCTGAGTTGTTGGGGACTTGGGGAAGGGGTGCTGGAGGGATGGGAAAGTGAGAAGGACTGGTAGGAAAAGCACTTCAATTGGTCTCTCTGTCTGTAAGCTGTGAGGGCACCTACAGCTGCTATCCTGTTCTTCACTGGGTCGCCAGGGCTTGCAGAAGGATACGTGATAAATAGTCTTTAAATAAATGTATGTGTGGGTGGATGGATGGATGGATGGATGGATGCATGGATGGATGCATGGATGGATGCATGCATGGATGAATAGGTGGATGGATGGATGGATGGATGGATGGATGGATGGATGGATGGATAGGTGGATGGATGGATGGGTAGGTGGGTGGATGGATAGGTGGATGGATGGATGGATAGATAGGTGGATAGATGGATAGGTGAATGGGTGGTTGGATGGATGGGTAGGTGGGTGGATAGATAGGTGGATGGATGGATAGGTGGATTGATGGATGAATAGATAGGTGGATGGATGGATGAATAGATAGGTGGATGGATGGATGGATGGATGGATGGATGGATGGATGGATGGATACAGAGGTGGATGGATAGATAGGTGGATAAATGGATTCAGTAAATTCATCTATCATGTTAAATAGAAAAGAAAGGATATCTACTCTCACAAATATTACATTATCTAAACAATAAGAAATATAAGCAAACATAAGAATTTTACAAAGCAATTAGTCCTATAATGAATATAAAATATAGTGCCATGTCCAGAAAGAGTGAATTGGGTAACCAGGGTTACAGGAACATAATATACATTTCCTGGAACCCTACAGAGGTAAATGAAACTGATTTTATCCACTCACTGACTAACTATTCACCCAAGCAAATTTTGGCACCCCTAGTAAATGCTGCTGCTCTGAAGATGGATTAGGACATTTCAATATCCAACACCCCTTTCCTTTCTTACTGTGGGAGAATTTGTGAACACATCAATGGTGATAGTATCTGGCGGGCAAAGTCCCAACAAAGGAAGGTGGTGATGGTTGTGTTAAAGGATGAGCAGACAAGAACATGCTGTGGCTTCCAGGCAGAGAGAGAAAATAAGGAGTAAGAAGATAGTAACCAGCAGAAGACAAAATTCGAGACCAGAGATAGGCAAACTTTTTCTGTGAAGGGCCTGATAGTAACTATATATTTGGGGCTATCAAGAGGCAAAATCAAGGCTGTTATGTACAATAGATACTTATGTAACAAATCTTTATTGATGAGTTTTAAAATATAATAATAATGATTGAATATAATTTTTGATAAATAGGTTTACTAATGAGAAGAACGAAATTCTTTTTCTTTTTGAAGTAACATTTTGCTTAATTGGGGTTCAGAGTTATTCTCTCTGACCAAATCGACTACAAACGTTCATCTTAAAGAAACCATCCTTAGCTTGTGTGCTGGAAGAAAGCAGGCATCTGACCGGATTTGGTCCCTAGGCCACGGTCTGTCGGTCCCACTGTCCACGTCGTTTCTCCCGCAGTGGGTAGTGGGTGAGAGGGAAGAGTTCTGCCGGCATGCTGCGTGGAGTCCTAAGGTTGGGGAGAGATGGGGAACCAGCGAAGGAGACAGAGAAGGAGTAGCTAGGGAGGCGAGTTTTTGGAAGCCATGGGAGGGTGTTTCAGAAAGGAGTGAGAGCAACTGAGTCAAGTGCCACTGACAGCAAGTAAGGTGAGGGCACGTAAGAGACCATTAGACTCATCAGCCTCAGCAACATGGCGCTCAGGGTACCCCGGACAGAAGCTTCTTTGGTGGGAAGGGCTCTCTGAGTGGGTTCGAGAGAGAATAGGAGAGGAGACATTGGAGACAGCACACCTACAACTGATTTGCATTTTGATGTAAACTCTGAGTTGGTCATTGAAGTGGGTTGTGAGCTCAATGCATGCTACAGAGATACTGCAGCGTGCTGCTACGCCTTGAGGATGATGCCACTGAGGGAAAGCTGCTGGAGCCATATCCCGGGGCATCTGGGAGGGGCTGAGACCCAGGCACCAGTGGGGGAGGCGGCCCGGCAGGAGCAAAGAGGGTTTCTGCGGAGGAGGGACCGGGAGGAGGAGGGACCGGGAGGAGGAGGATGTGGGCGCAGACGTTGGGAGACGGGAGTGTGTGGGGTGGCGCGTTCGTGTTCTGTGCTTGTTGATGGAGTTTTCACAGTGGAACAGGGAGCTCGGTCAGCAGCGGAGGGTGAGACGGGGGAGGAGGTGTGGGCGGTCATCCAGGACGTGTGACAGTGGGCTGGTCGGTGCTAGAAGGTGCGGTCAGGGTCTGACCTCTGCCCACGCCCAGCTGCCAGCTCTGCGCAGCCTGCCCTGACGGCTCTGCCCCGCCCTACGGCGGTCCCCTCCGCACATGGTGCCAGAGCGACCCTGGTAACACAGACGTGGGATCTTGCCGCCCCTTTGCCCAGCACCCTCCAGTGGCTTCTCATCCAACTCAGCACAAAGGGCGCAGTTTTTCAGATGGCTCACTAGATTCCCTGCCCCCGCGAGGATGGTTTCCACACCCTTCCTCCCCTCGCTCATCTGCCACCCTCTCTCCTCGCTCACTGCGCTTGGCCACACTGCCCCTCACAGCTCTGTGAACACAGCGGGAATGCTACCGCCCCAGAGCCCTGTCCATTTGTTCCTTCTGCGCATGGATACTCCTCCACTGCCACTTCCTGAGGGTGTCTGCTCAAATGTCCCTTATTGGCCTTCTCTGACCTTCCTAAATAAAATAGCGGTCCCTCCCGCACCGCTGCACCCCTAGCTCCTCTACACTGCTTTGCTTTTCCTCCTGGCACGTAGCAACAATGTACATTTACTTGTTCGCCGTCAGTCTCCTTCACTTCAATGGGAAATCCATCTGGGAGGGCCCGCTTTCTTGACTGCTGTTTCCTGGAATCGAGTCTGGGGGCGTGTCTGATTCCTAGAAGCGGCCGAATGGATGTTTGTTGATTTGTGGACTGAATGGAAGAGGGGAAGAAAGGACAGAAGAAAGGATGGAAGGTTGGAAGTATGATGGAGGATTACAGTCACATGACCAGTGGGTCGTGGAGATGTGACTATAATGAGACATTCATTTCTGCGTGAGCAATTTAACTCCATGCCCAGGAGGTATTTCTGCCCAGCTCTAGGGGCCAATAAAAAACAGAAACACATCGTTTCACTCGGTGACTAATTGTTGGAGGGGTTTTTAGGCTAACTCCATTGGAACCCAGGGGTATATTCTGTAGCTCCCTGCCACTCCAGGTGAGGGCAGAGCGGCCTCTACGTCTTCGTGCACTCTGGGAACGTGATGTGCGCCCGCGTCCTCTTCCCTTCCAGGATCATTCCTATTTTCCTTATCCATCGACCTGAGCACAACATCCCGTACGCGACAGTGGAGGAGGAGCTGATTGGGGAGTTTGTGAAGTACTCCATCAGGGACGGGAAGGAAATCAACTTCTTGCGAAGAGAGTCGGAGGCGGGTCAGAAGTGCTGCACCTTCCAGCACTGGGTGTACCAGAAAACCAGCGGCGGCCTCCTGGTCACAGACATGCAGGGTAAGGAAAGCGGCTTGATGGGGGGCGGGGCAAGGAAGCGGCTTGATGGGGGCGGGGCTGCTGTGGGCCTGGGTGGCCCTGGGCGTGGGAGGGAGCGCATGCTGGGTGCCTTGAAGCACCTTTACCAGCAGACTGTGTTACTAATGTGTCATCAGAAACAAGGTGTTAAAAAAAAAGAAAGAAGCAAGCTGTGACAAAGGAGCCTGAAATGACCTTCCTAGGATTTCACTAGTTCTTGTTTGCACTCCTTTTATCCTACTGCTTTTGTTTCATCTTCAAAATAACTCTGTAAAGAAGCTATTATGACCCCATTTTACAGATGAGAAAACAGAGGCCCAGAGATAGTGACTTAATTGCCTTCTGTTACTCAGTTAATAAGCAGAGGGGTCCAAGACTAGAACTCATGATTTCTGACCCCAAATCCCAAGCTCTATGCACTAACCCACAAATTTATAAACCAGATTTCCAAGTGGCTCCTGAAGTCAAAGCCTCCCTGGACGGACTCCCCAAAGGCCACCCAGGAAGTACAGTGTTACAATCTTGCAGACCGGGCTGATCTGCAAATTGAAGGCTTTGCCGGACTCCCTGGCCACATATGCCCAAATATGGCCTCAGCACACGGCTCTCTGTTCTAATTAAGACTCTGTGGTGCAATCACTGATGCCCATTCCATTTTGCATTAAATATAGTTCTTCGACTGAAAAGTAACACCCTGGAGTGTCCTGCACAGCTAGTCTTGTTTCCAGGAATATTACCTCTCTCTCTCTGCAAATGAGGTGTGCGGCTTAATGTGCTGTTTCATGAAGGTGTTTATCTACCCTCTGCTGCTCTTGGGAAAAATCTTATTGCCATTGTCATGATGTCACAGATAGCACATCCATTCTCCAAACCATATCCACAGTTTATCAATTTCCCGAGACACTGGAATTAGCACTCAATAAGCAAACAAACCCAAACTCAACCATTACCTTCTCAGGCTCTTAAAAGTTATCCCCTCCCTGGTTGCCCTTGCTTGTTGATAGGATCCTGGTGGCTCCTACAGGTCTGAGGAGTGAAAGCCAAGCCTAAGATCAGCATGCTGGTGAGACCCCTAGGGTTCCTAAGCAGTGGTCCCCCATAGGACCCAAGAACTCAAATTCTGCAGAATGAATTTGTATGGCTGCCTACTTCTTCCCTTCCATCAGAGACAACCTGTAGATGACTATTATCCCCAACACAGGGTAACAGCTGCACATGAGAATTTCAATTATCCTCGGGAGACCTTTAAACCTGGACTGAATTGCTTGCAAATTATTAAACCAAGAGAGAGACATTTCCTTTTAAAAATCATATTCTATTTTTCTAAACTAAGGGAGAGCTGGTAACCATGAGAGGCAAGAAAAAGCAATTTTCAAGTTCAAGGACTATTTGCCAAATGACTTTTAAACTCGGACTTCTATACAGCGTAGAGCTGTGACTTTTCACTACAACTTTTCAGGAAACGAGGTATCCAAAGAGGGCTTTTGCAATTTGGTGTCCTTTTTCCTCTTAAGCACAGTCCCTGTAATAATAGCTATGTGAAGCATTTCTACATACATTCTAGCTGTTAGCAGCTTTCAAAGAACGAGATGGATTCACTGCCAACTGTGAAAGAGGCTTTTAAAACGCTCACTGGCTCAGCCCAAGAGCCGAGTCTAATTCGGCTCACAGGTGCTCTGCAGGGAGGCAGGGCTCACTGCTTCTGGCTGGACCAGCCCAAGGAGCCCCATGGCTGAATCTATGCTGTGCTCCAGGCGGGCCCTGCTGAATCAGAGCCTTAACCCTTTAGTGTTCATTTCCTGAGCCTCGGGGAACAGTTTATACGAGTTTGCATTAGGCCAAACCTCAGGGTTGGCTTTGGTGGGATGCTGGGTCCTTCGTCCACTGCCCAGACTGGTCTCCGTGCTGCCAGGTCACCTGCTGGCCACAGGGGATACAGCCATCCTGGCCTGGCTCAGCTAGGATAAGGGTCGGGGCAAGAGGGGAGCAGGCGAGACTCAGGCCAGGTGTCTGCTGGTCCAGACAGACTGGGGTGGCGCTGCAGACCCTGTGCCTTGCCATCGAAGACCCATTGCTAGGTTGCAATGGTGAGATCAAAGCAGAGGTCCATTGAGTTGGCACAAGTATCCACAGCCACCACCCTAGACAGGCAGGACTCCCCTGAACTGCTGCAACAGAGGCCTGCCTTCCTCGTGTCACCCCATAATGCTGCATGTGTGTCCACACGGCTGCAGCCACGAGAGAGGCCTCTGCGGATGGGACTGCGGACCGCGTGTGCTTATGCAGGAAGGGGCTGTCACTACCCCGCCCTGTCCTTTCTGAGCAGCCCGTGTGACACGAGTTCTGTCTTTGCTCTCTCTTCCTGTAGGTGTAGGAATGAAGTTAACTGATGTTGGCATAGCAACCTTGGCTAAAGGGTGAGTAGAAAAAAAATGAAATCAAGTGCATTTTATCATTCAAGTCTGGGCTTCCAACCACCTTCTGGGCAGACGCAGTCTGACCTACGTGGGCAAAGCAGGTTTCTTGTCCTCACTGTGAGTGACAAATTTAACTAGTTTCTCTCACTTACATAAAACATTTACGGAGTGTGTCTTCCCAGGGAAACACATTTGCATCCTAACTTTGAAACAAACAAGAACTCTGCAGACATTTCAAGATTAATTGCTAACAGGAATGCCATGGGGGAAATGTTGGCATTACTGGGATTGCTTTTAACTAGGAATGTTCTCTTTTTTTTCATTTAATATTTTCACTATTAGATGCATCAGTAAATATACATATATATTTAATGACATATATATTTATCAGTTGAATGCAATAATTCGATTTGCATATTTTTATGTATTTTCCCCTAAACTACCTTTAGGTGGCTCCCAGACTTCCATGGTGATGTTTACAGGAGTAAATGGCTCAGGCAGGGATGTGACTGTTTGTCCGGCTTGTTGTGGAAGGTTATGTTGCTCCTTGTTTGCGTGGGGTGAGCCAGGATGCCCTTGTCACAGTGCGCACCCATCGAACTGCCCGCCTGCTGTCCGCGTGCCCACGGCAGGGGTGGGGGTGGGGGCGCAAGCTCTCTGTGGTTCTTGGTGAAAACAGAATTCTGGGTCGGAACTGCCATTGCTTTGCCCACTGCTGCTGTTCCCAGGAACTAGGACCCTTTTCTAAGGAGGAGGAAGTCGAAGGCAAATCAGTTTCTGAAGAGACGGGTTCTGTTTTGAAACATAAGGGTTATTACTGGTCAGGTACGGTGAGGCCAACAGGTCAGGAGATAATGGCCATTGGAGGGGGTGGGACAGGCCTTGCCACCGTGAGGAGCCATGGGGGTGGGAGAATAGAGGCGGAGCGCCAGCATCAGTCAGGGGGAGGGGCCGAGGGAGGAGTCGGGAGAAGTGGGGGAGGAGTCAGGGGAAAATGTGGGCAAGACCCCTAATTGTGGTTTCCGTGGAAGGACTGGGGAGCGGGCTTGGGCTCTGGGGTGTAGGGGCTGTCCCTAGTTGCCTGGTGCTTACACTGGGGAGCTAGGGGCCCTGGATGTGAAACCCCAATAGAGGAGGAGGTGAGGACGGGCTCCGGATTGGTTAGTTTGCATATGAAAGGAGTTCTAGAAGCCAATCATTTACTCTCTCTAGGAATTGGCCAGCCAGCCAACCGCAGGGAGGGGCAGCCTCTCCAGGGCCAGCAAGGCCCCAGATGTCAACACGCCCGAAATAGGGAAAATAAAAGCATAGGGTTGAGACCTCTTTCTCCCCGACGCTGGCAATGACTTAGCCGCGTGAACTTTCCGGTCACTTCAGCTCCCCGGATCAACAATGCTGTGACAAGTAAACTAATCCTCAGCCTTACTGAAGGACGAAGTAGAGGGATTTGGGGGAAAAGTGGACAGGGGACCCTCTCTTTCTTTTAACCTCCAGATTAATAAATCCGAGTCACCACGTTCCCATGGACCACACAGAGTGACCGATTTGGTTTTAGAACTAAGATGCAGTTTGGATATCTTTTCTTCTGAAAACTTGCTCAGGATAATAAAATGTTGGAACTATCGCCATTCCCAGTGCTGACCTGTGTCCTAAATGTCATGAGTCAGGGCAGGGAATTTGGTCGTGGCCTTGGGCTCAGGAAGACAGCACGTCAGAAGGGGGTATGATATAGCGGGGTGGGGGTTGGGGGGAGAGGGTAGAGGGGGACATGGGTTAAAATTTCGGTCCTGCCACTTCCGATTCTCCTAGTGGCAGCCTTGCTTCTTGGTGTCATAGGAATTTGGCCCGTGTGATGATAAGGGTGACTGGACATCCTGGTTTGCCAGGGCAGTACCTTGGCAGGCATGCTGTCCTAGCATCCCATCTGGTCAGTCATTTGTCCTGGACACGGTCCCACATTGAGAAAATAAACTAAAGCCTGACCAGGCGGTAGGACAGAGAATAGGGTGTTGGACTGGGATGCAGAGGATCCAGGTTCAAAACACCAAGGTCACGGCTTGAGTGTGGACTCATCCAGCTTGAGCACGGGGTCACTAGCTTGAGCATGATCATAGACATGACCCCATGGTCTCTGGCTTGAGCCCAAAGGTTACTGGCTTGAAGCCCAAGGCCGCTGGCTTGAGCAGGGAGCCCCTGGTCAAGGCACATGTGAGAAAGCAGTCAATGAACAACCAAGGCGCCACAACAAAGAATTGATGCTTCTCATCTCTCTCCCTTCCTGTCTGTCTGTTCCTATCTGTCCCTCTCTCTATCTCTCTGTCACACACACACACACACATGAAAGAAAATAAAATAAACTAGAGTCCTTTCTTTTAAAGAGATGTCCCAAGGCCCCAGAAGAATTTCTCCTTTACTGATGCCATGTTCCCTGTGGAACATTGCAAATCCAGGCTTTGTCCAGACCTAGTTTCAGAGTCTTACCAGCCCTGTGGGCACGTGACTCTAAGTTGTTGCAGCCATTGATCAACACACTAGGGACCCAGGGGGCTGTCTCGAGGATTCCTCCAG
This sequence comes from Saccopteryx leptura, assembly GCF_036850995.1. Classification (NCBI taxonomy): domain Eukaryota; kingdom Metazoa; phylum Chordata; class Mammalia; order Chiroptera; family Emballonuridae; genus Saccopteryx; species Saccopteryx leptura. Next base: position 13,500,129 of record NC_089513.1, read on the forward strand.
TTAATCTACATCTAGTCCCTGCAGCTCAGTGTGTGCTTGATAAATACCATTTACCTCTCTCCTCCATGCTCTGCCTGACACCAGAATAGTCCAATTTCATACCATTATTTAGAGCAACTTTCTACCAAAGCAAAGCAGAAACTTCCCCCAAGAAGTTGCAAGAACTCAGACAAGCTTAAGAGCACGATTGTTTAAGACATCCTCTAAAAGCGTTTTAACAGCCTTCCGGGAAACCCAGATTGCATTTGTCTCCCGATCTGAAAAGAAACCCAATTCCTCAGTTTTGTTCTCAGCTTTAATGTGACTTGTCTGGCCTGGGACAGCTGCCCAAGCCCCATTAGAAGAACGGATGGCTGAAGCCCGCTGCAGAATGTCTATAAAGTGTGACTGCAAGGAGCGGTCAGGGAGCAGGAGGGGGAGAGAAGGGCCTTCTGCAGTGTCTGAGAGCTTCGGGTGGACATTAGATCATCCTGTTTATTGTTCTTTTTTAAAAAACTTTTCTTTTTAAGTTGCAATTCCTCCCCCCCAAAGAAACATTTTTTAGAATCCTAGTTAAAAGAACCGATAAAAGGGGAACCTCCAATCAGAGCACAAGGGGTGGTCAGGAGATCTCTTTGGAGGCCCCTGGGAACCCCTCTGCTCTGGAATGAAAACCAACAAACATGTCCAACCTTCTTACTTCCCAAGGGAAGGAGCAGGTGGTGCAGTGGATGGGGCCGTCTGCCTACCGATAGACAGGCAGCCTGGGGGAGGGTCCTCCGAGGGAAAGGGCAGGGTCTCATGTTTGGAGGTGAGATCCGATTGAAGAAAGTCTTCAGTGGAGGGCAAGGCTGCAAGGTGGGGCGCAGCCAGTGAGGAGAGGCTTGGGAAAGGCTCACAGGCCGCTTGCAGACAGACTGAGAGAGGTCCAGGGGGAAGCCATCGCGAGTGGGGGCAGAGGACGTGGGGAGCATTGTGGGAGGCTTCCAGAGGGCAGGAGAGAAGACTGGTGACGATCCTCTGATGAAGCATGTTCTCTTTACTCATAGCAAACACCCTTCCGGTGCTTAGTGCCCCCACGCAGGCAGGGAAAGCAGCATGGTCTCCAGGCTCCCAGCACGGCGCAGGCCCGAGCGGCCCCACTTTATGCACAGGCAGCAGCTCACGTGGCCTTCTAGCCTCATTGGAAAGGTCTGAAGCACGGACGGGGGAAGCAGTGAGGGGGCAAATCTGACTTACTTAAACATAATGGTCATGATAATAATAATAAACAGTATTCTGGATTACTTAAAACAGAAAGAAAAAACGCCTCCCAAATTTAGGGCCCACCCCGATTTTGCCAGCAGTGGGCAGGATCTTTGGCAGGAAGAGAAGCCATTGGGTCATTTAAAGAAAACAGTCCCTGTGTTTCACCCTGGACCATGACTGCTGACACCCCGCGAATGCGATCTGTTCTTTCTCTTATTTAGTGAAGTCAGAGGGTGTGGTAGTATTTTGAGGGTAGTTACTTGTAATCTCATAAAACAAAATAGGGAACGGTCATGATTTATTCATTTTAATGCAACTCCACTGAGTAGTATGATCCTTAAAACAGAAGGACGTCATATCAATCCTGGGAGCCAGCACCCTGAATATGTCATGAAACGCATACCCTGACCCTCAACACCCATCATTCTTGAGTACAAAAACGTCAAGTTGCAAAGTTTGGCAAACAGGACAAAATGGATTCGATATCTGAGAATTCATTTTCTAGGCAGACCCAAACAAGATAACTAACTGTTGAACATATTTCTGATTTGAAATTGTTCAGCCTTTTAGAAGTCTGAAGGGGAGAAGGAAAATGGCCTTTTGAAACAGGAGGCCATTTCCCGTCATTATTCACATGTCCAGTTAATTCTGTTGCAGGGGGTTCAGAAGTTTAACCTAACCTAACCAAACCAAAACCAGGGTAAACTGGTTCTGGCGCCTGCAGCGGAGCAGACCTGCACCTGTCACAGTGGGTCCTTGCAAACACATGCCCCTCCCTAGCCAGTGGCCGAGATTCTGGGGAGATGGCGAGATTGCGATTTAACCACCAGAGGGCAGCAGAGGCAACACTTTGTCCGCAATAGCTCCTCTAACAGCCCAGTCCAGGGCGCTGATTGAAATGAAACAAAGAGACGCACCCTGAGCGGGTTTCTTTCCAGTCAGTAAGCCCAGGACCAAAATAGGATTGGCATGAGTAGCCACAAAGGACGTCCCTCTGTGTGGCCACCAGCCAGCATCGTGCGCAGGGATGCACGGCAGGGAAAACACATTTAGGGGACCCCAGACAGAATCACAAATGGCTCGCTCCCAGCAGGGGCGCACGTGTGAAGTGACAAAGGTCCAAACAGCAAGGCAGATGCATGCGGAGCATGGTGGCCTTGAGAAAGCTGGCTCTACTGGCCTCAGTGTGCCCAGCTCTAGTCCTGCAGCCACGAAAAAGAGGAAAGACTAAAATAAACTCGCACATTCAGTCAGGCCCAGGCTTTATGTGACACGCACACACACGCACGCACGCGTACAGGCACATGCACACCCACCAAACTCGGGATTTATTTTAATTCCCTGTCCTTGTAGCCATTCTCTAGAAATGAACATTTTCTTTACAAAGGCTAGCAAAGGAAAACGTGGGTGATCTCTAGCGTCTGGCTTGCTTCTAAAAGGGTTACCAAAGTGTGGGACTTCTCTGTCGGTTTTTCTGGGCTCACCTAGTTTTCTCGGTGAAGCCAGACAGGAACCCTGATTCCTGCAACACAGCAGGGCTGGCGGCCTCTGCAGCCCCACCCCGCCCCTCTGGCTCCAGGTGCATCCTGGGCTCTCTATTGCCCCAGAGGCTGGGGCGGGCTGGGAGAGCCACCGGCCAGGCTGTCCCTGGCCCTTTCTGTATGAGTCTGAAAGGTGCGACAATTCTCCAGATGAGAGGAAAGAAAGAGGAGTGGTTTTTTCAGCAAGAAGCCAGCCCAGCCAGTTTCAACACATAGTGAGTCCATGCTCACCTGGAAGATACTGTTGGTTCAGGTGCAGCTGGCTACCAGACAGCCGGTCGCCATCTTTGGGTGGAAGGCCTTGCCTTCGGTTTGTAAAATTCAGAACACCTGTGACGCACACTACAGCCAGGTGTGCCTGGATTGAAGAACTCTGTGTCAGGTGAGGGTGGGGGCCGTGGAAATAGCTTCCTAGCTGCCCCACTTAGTGGAATGTTACAGTGTGGTTTTATGATGTTGTGTGACACACATTTCAAGAAGAAAAAATACCCCTGTGTTTCAGTTCCATTGTAAAGATGTTTCCAAATCAAACAGGGCTGGTTTGAGGTCACTCATACTTGGTCACCCGCTGCTCCAAGTGGCATCAGAGCCTGTTAGAAATGCAGAAGCGTGGATCCCACCCCAGACCTGCCCAACGCTAACCAGTGTTTCAACAGGACCCCAGGCTAATGTGTATGCCCCCCTCCCACCAGAAAGAGGCTTGGTGCAATAAGGTTATTGTGCCATTTCTATAGACAGAAGTGAGGAAAGGTAGACTAACATAAAGTGATAGGCTAGAACATTATGCTGAGTTGAAGTTAAGGACAAAAAAGATACAATTAGTAAAATCCCACAGAGCTGAAGTTCCTAGAAATGGAAATGTGTGGGGAAGTCCCCAAGTACAAGGTTCTCTATTGCAGTTTCTTAGAGTCGCAGGGCTACCATAACAAATCACCACAAGCTGAGCGGCTTACAACAGCAGAAAGGGGCCGTCTGACAGTGCTGGAGGTTGGAAGTATAGAACCACATGTCCGCGAGGTGTGAGCAGGATTGGCTCCTCTCTCCCAGCCTCCAGAGGACGCTGCCTCCCAAAGAAACAGCCCCTGAGACCACGCCCAGGCAGAGGGGCCACATGGTCCCTCCCAAGCCTGCGAGTCCAATGCCAGACGCTTCTCCTCCTGGGGAGAAGGCCAGGTGTCACAGGAGAAAGCTCTTTCGGCAGGAGGGAGGCTCAGGGGCTGCAGCCCGCTCTTCTCTCTCCCATCAACTTGCTGTGTTTTCTGAGGCTGGCCTCGCAACCTCTCAGCCTAAATTAGTTTAGCAGCAAATTAAAGGGTCTAAACCAGGGGTCTCAAACTCAACTCAGCATGTGGGCCGCAGAGCAAGATCACAGCCGTTCGGCGGGCCGCACTAGGTCTACAAAAGGCAACTGTTACGCAACACTTTTCTCACTGCAGTTGAAAACAAAAAAAATATCAGTACAACAAGCACAATCGTACATGCAGTTTACTCAGTGTCACAAAACGACCAGAAACAGTAGTTCGCATCACAACTGCTGTTAACTAAGCTAATATCTAGCTAGGATGCTAGAGAAATGAAAAATACAAGTAGGCCCCTAGGCTTACTTAATTTTATCCAAAATATTTTGAACTTCGTGGATTAGTCTGCAGGCCGCACAAAATTGTTCGGCGGGCCGCGAGTTTGAGACCCCTGGTCTAAACTAAATATTTTTGGCCCCAAAGTTCTAGAATTTTTTTTCTTCAGAACCTCTGGGTAGGATGGGGTGGTTTCCAGAGTGCCAGGATATCTTCTAATGTTTATCAAGGTGGTCCAGCGCTAGTAACTATGACTACAAGGAAAAGGGCAAGAATCTTCACCTCTCCGTTTCTAGCATTTGCATAATCATAGGCCTTGACCAATGGGTCTCTGCCTTTACCCAATTCCACAGGATGGTTTTTTTTTCTATCAATAGTTGTGTCCACCATGTGGCCATTCTTGCCAAACTTAGGAATAAATATATTTCCATGCACCATGAGTGTCTCCCTTCAAAGATTCTTTTAAAACGGGTGAAGTGTCTTGTTTTTCACAAATTATGTTTCCTTCCACTCAAACTCACAGGTACAAAGGATTTAAAGGCAATTGTTCCATGACATTCATCGACCAGTTTAAAGCACTACACCAGTGTAACAAGTATTGCAAAATGCTGGGGCTGAAATCACTTCAAAACAACAACCAGAAACAGAAGAAACCGAGTGTCACAAAGAGTAAAAGCCAGCCGAACTCCACAGCAGCAAAGAAGACAGTGTCTGGGACCCCAGCAGAAAAGAAAACCTAGCACCCCACAGGAACTGACAGCCAGTGTCTAGCAGCACACCATCGTGTGGGTGGTCATCGGACATCACCCGGACAGAGCACACGCCTCAGGGGGTGCTGTGACAACCCTTGTTTCCGGCTGCATCTAAAGCCATCATGTACGGTCTTCGTTGCAATAACTTTGGAGCAGGGTTGCTGAATAGACTTTTGGAGAGACTGAATCGACCATTGGTCTCAGAGACAGTCCACCTTTGTATCTACCTGTAGCGTTTTTACCGACCTCAAGTTATGTGTTGATCTGTGTATTTGCACGTCGTCGTGTTGTCTGGGACTTGGTGCTGAGCAGGGGTCTGTCTGCAGCCCAAATCCTCCCCGCTCCCATTCCTGACCTCAAGATTTCTAGACACTTCCAGCTGCTAAATAAGCAGGAAATGTGAATTCCTTTATCAGGTCAAGTGGTTGCACGGGCGTCGAAGATGCTAGTGTGGCCGGAGGTGGCCTTTTGAAACAGGAGGCCATTTCCCGTCATTATTCACATGTCCAGTTAATAATGTTCTGTTTCATTAAATTCATATTTAAACAAAAGTGTGAGACGCGTCTATGAGCACAGACACCTGTTCTGTAGAACTGGTGCCCGTTTCACGCCCCCGCAGGATCAGTAATTCGCTAGGAAGTGTACAGGAGCAGAACACGTTTGGACTGTGTTTCGTGATGGACTTGAGTGCATAGTGTCCATGTGGGATCACTGCGCTCACGCCCGCTGGGTTTTGACATACATATAATGACATGCATCTGCTAGAACCGCATCACGCAGAATGGTTTCACCGCCTAAACTTCCTTCCCTCGGTTCCTCCTCTTCACCCCATGACACCCTGGCAACCAGGGATCTTTTACTGTCTCCGTAAGTTTGCTTCCTTCTGAATCTCCTATCGTTGGAATCCCAGAGCACATAGCCTTTGTAGATGTTTCTCAACATGATTTTAACGACTCCCTAATCGTATCCGAAAAAATCATTAGGCCTCCTCTGAGCAGCATGATTGATGCTGCCCAAGTGGAAAGTGCCCACGAGTCACCTGGGATCTTGTGCCAATGCAGGTTCTGACCTTGTAAGTCTGGGGTGGGTCCTGAGATGCTGCCTTTCTAGCAGGATCCATGCAGGCCAGGGCCCACACTGAGCGGGCGTGGAGACCAGAGGTAGGAGGGGCCTGGAATGTGGAGGGGAGTGAGCAGACCTAGGTTCGAATAACCGTCTGTCTGCCGGAGGGGCACCCAGCCACACAGCCAGCCTCTCTCGGGGGGCAAGGGCTCAGGCAGAGGCGGATTAAGGTCAGTTGAGGCCCCGGGCGCCTAAGGGCCCGATGAAGGGCTCCTCCTTCATTAGAAAAAAGTGTAAAGTTGGAGTTTTGCTGGGCCCTTCAGAAATTGGGGCTCAGGGCGCATGCCTGCCAGGTGTGCCGTCCGTTAAATCCACCTCTGGCTTCAGGGGACTCCTGACTTCTGCTTTAAAATACGATTGTCCTCGGCACGGGGTTCTGATAAAAGAGAGAACAGAGATGGGACTGTTTGTTTTGAAAGGGATGTGAGGGAGGAGACCTCTCAGCTAGCCATAGCTCAGACTCTCATAGAATTTGCCTCTCCAGCCTTGCTTTGGAAGCAATTTCCCCAGCTGCAAAGGACCAAATCCTCGTTTTTCTATGAGGCCGCCTGCACCCTCCATTCCCCATAGGGATCCTATAGATGTGTGTGGCAGTGGAGTTCTAGAAAGTTCCACAATTGCGAAAAGGTGCAGGGCACATATTGATTAGAATTAGTATATAGAGCAGGGGTCCCCAAACTTTTTACACAGGGGGCCAGTTCACTGTCCCTCAGACCATTGGAGGGCCGGACTATAAAAAAAACTATGGACAGCCTGACCAGGTGGTGGCGCAGTGGATAGAGCGTTGGACTGGGATGCGGAAGGACCCAGGTTCGAGACCCCGAGGTCGCCAGCTTGAGCGTGGGGTCATCTGGCTTGAGCAAAGAGCTCACCAGCTTAGACCCAAGGTCGCTGGCTCCAGCAGGGGGTTACTTGGTCTGCTGAAGGCCCATGGTCAAGGCACATGTGAGAAAGCAATCAATGAATAACTAAGAAGTCGCAACACGCAACGAGAAACTGATGATTGATGCTTCTCATCTCTCTCCGTTCCTGTCTGTCTGTCCCTGTCTATCTCTGCCTCTGTAAAAAAAACCCCAAAAAACTATGGACAAATCCCTGTGCACACTGCACATATCTTATTTTAAAGTAAAAAAACAAAACGGGAACAAATACAATATTTAAAATAAAGAACAAGTAAATTTAAATCAACAAACTGACCAGTATTTCCATGGGAACTAGGCTCCTCTCACTGACCACCAGTGAAAGAGGTGCCCCTTCCAGAAGTGCGGCGGGGGCCGGATAAATGGCCTCAGGGGGCCGCATGTGGCCCGCGGGCCGTAGTTTGGGGACCCCTGATATAGAGGATGAGGCAAAGTAGGTCTACAGTGGTCTGTGTGGAAAATAATACAATTGATAATAATATTAATTGGATAAACTGCACGTACTCACAACTGTAAATCTACTTTTGCCCACCCTGTATACACACATACATACATAGTACACATTTTACCCACACACATATGTTCATGTGAGTAATATAATCTATCTTGGTTTTGCAGTCAGCTCATGGGGTGCCTCTTGGACAGAGCTGTCCTTTCCTCCATTCACAGATGCTTAGATTGTTTTCTAAATGCCTTTAGTGTTTGTTCTTATTTACTCTGCTTAAAAACATTCAGAGGTGCCTGACCTGTGGTGACACAGTGGATAAAGCATCAACTTGGAATGCTGAGGTTGCCGGTTCGAAACCCTGGGCTTGCCTGGTCAAGGCACATATGGGAGTTGATGCTTCCTGCTTCTCCCCTCTTCTCTCTCCCTTTCTTTGTCTCTCTCTCTGCGCTCTCTCTAAAAATGAATAAATAAAATCTAAAATAAATAAATAAAAACATTCAGAGGACCAGGGACAGAAGGGGCACCCTCAGTGGGACTTGGCCCAGCCATGGCTCCCAGGGATGGCCTCTGCCAGGCTGTGTGGCCATCTCTCCAGCCACCCAAACCCCCAACTCCTGTTCTAAGATGAATTGCTGTATCCCTTGAAATTAGTTAACAATGAGTGTGTGGTGAGCTCCCTTACCCTGAAGGTGGCTTGCTGAGGTCTCCGAAGTGCCCACATGCGTTGCCACTGTTTGAGCTCATGCCCACTCTATACTGATTTTCCCATTGGTCTGGTACTGGTAGGTGAGCAGTGTCAGAGTCTATGGACACAGTGAAGGCTCAACCCAGGCTCTGAGCTGGGGTGGGTCCAGATGGGGGTTTGGTGCCTGATGTCTGCAGGGTGGTCACACACATATGTGTCTCCATGTCCCAAAGGGCTCAACAGTGGATCTCTTGTGATGGGAAGATGACAAAAGTAAATGAACACCTCATTTAAAAAAAGCCTGTGTTTTCAACAGCAGCTTTTTCCTAATGAGAATGGCAGGGACATGGTGAGCTCTTGCCAGCAGACATCATGTTCTGGCAAGATCTCATGCCGGATGCGTGGATGCTGGCTTACGGTCACATGTTATGTGACCTCACTGTGCCTGTGCCTCCCAGCCATGCCTCTCTGGTAAACCTGGCCATGGCAAAGTGCTGCATAGATTCTTATCAAGAGCGTCCAAAGAAATAACTATTTCTAACAGAAAGTGTTCTCTTTTCTAGATATATAGATAGGGTGTGTGTGTGTGTGTGTGTGTGTGTGTGTGTGTTGGGCATGTGTTCAACTGACTGCAGATGGGAGGAGCTTGTTACAATCCATTTCTGGTTCACGTCCCCTGTGTGCGTTCCGCTCTGCTGGACCACGGGTATGTAAGTGAATAGCCTGGCATCTCTCCCCACTTAGACCTGCAGATGCCACTTGGGTTTAAAGAGTTTAAAAAAAATCAAAGAGACTACACCAAATCCTCATTGGCCTCCTGGCACAGGGTGTGTTTCCCAACTCTGCATCGCTGAGACCCTTTGGGAGCTTGCTTGTGTTAAATAAAACTTGTGTAGCCCTGGCCAGTTGGCTCACTGGTAGATTGTCAGCCCAGCATGTGGAAGTCCCGGGTTTGATTCCAGGCCAGGGCACACAGGAGAAGCGCTCATCTGTTTCTCCACCCTTCCCCCCTCTTCTCTCTCTCTCTCTCTCTCTCTCTCTCTCTCTCTCTATCTCTATCTCTCTATCCTCTCCTCTCCTCTCCTCTCCTCTCCTCTCCTCTCCTCTCCTCTCCTCTCCTCTCCTCTCTATATCTCTCTTCCCCTCCCGTAGCCAAGGCTCCATTGGAGCAAAGTTGGCCTGGGCGCTGAAGACAACTCCATGGCCTTTGCCTCAGGCGCTAGAATGACTCTGGTTACAACAGAGCAACGCCCCAGATAGGCAGAGCATCGCCCCCTGGTGGGCATGCCGGGTGGATCCCAGTCAGGCGCATGCAGGAGTCTGTCTCTCTGCCTCCCTGTTTCTCATTTCAGAAAAAAACAAAACAAAACAAACTTGTGTAAAGTTTGAAAGGCAAGATGGATGCCAAAGTCATCTCTGTGGTCAGTCACATGAGCACAGACATTAACTTTATGATGTGACGAGCAAATATTTCTGGTTCTCATTGTCCCACTAAATCAAGAATTTTTTTAATTCTGTTTTTCATGAGAAGATTAAATAGTCCCAGATAGAAATCGTCACAGGGGCTCCCCTCACCCAAGTCGCATGTTCTAGATCAGATATAATCAAGAAAAGCCAGTCTGTGGGCATCCATTTCAGGGCCCAGAAGTATTAGAAACAATTTGAACGGGATATCTCACCTCCATCACTCTCCCCTCCTCCCGTCACCTCCTCTTTTCCTACCCATGGCGATGGAATGATGAGGCAGCGGCTTCTCCCCTGTAGCAAGTTGCCTACGGCACTTTCCTTGGTGTCTGTGTTGGTTTCCTGGGGCTGCCTTTCCCGGCCCAGCCCTCCCATGGTGTGAGCGTGACTTTCCCCACATCCCAACTGAGCAAACTGTCCCCTGACTGCCCACTGATTTAAAATCCTAACACCACCTTGTAGGTCTCACTCCTTCCCTCCTAGATGCCCCTGCGCTCATGCCAGCTTCTAACCCACCACGTGGGCAGCTTATTATGTTTAGTGTTTATCTCCCCCATTAGAATGTGAGCTCTGAGGGTCGAGAAGGGAGTATCTCTAACACCTAGAACTGCCTGAAACATAGTAGATGCTTAATAAATAACTATTGAATCGATCCCTGTCCTCACTCCCCTCCACCCCAGTGCCCAATAGCAGATGATGATTTGGGTTGGAATGGTTTTCTAGTTTCTTTGTGTATCAAGTTTACCTCCAGATAGTTCATTCGTTTTGTTCATTTCCACATCCTAAAACAGGAAGGCAGCATGGTTACAGTGAGGCAACCATCTCCGGAAACAAACCGGGCTCCGGTCCTCATTCTAACACTTCCTAGCTGAGCAAGCTTGGAGTGTGACCGCATCCCTCAGCTCCCCACGTCCTCATCTGACACACGAGGATAACAACACCCATCTCGCAGGGCTGTGAAAATTATGGACAAAAAGAAACAACTGATGGCCCTGGCCAGTTGGCTCAGTGGTAGAGCGTCAGCCTGGCGTGCAGGAATCCCGGGTTCGATTCCCGGCCAGAGCACACAGGAGAAGCGCCCATCTGCTTCTCCACTCCTCCCCTCTCCTTCCTCTCTGTCTCTCTCTTCCCCTCCCGCAGCCGAGGCTCCATTGGAGCAAAGTTGGCCCGGGTGCTGAGGATGGTCTACAGCCTCTGCCTCAGATGCTAGAATGGTTCTGTTTGCAACAGAGCAATGCCCCAGATGGGCAGAGCATCGCCCCCTGGTGGGCATGCCAGGTGGATCCCAATGGGGCGCATGCGGGAGTCTGTCTGCTTCCCCATTTCCAACTTCAGAAAAATACAAAAAAAACCCCAACAAACAACTGACCTAGCGTGGCTTTCAATAAATATGAATCATTACTATAACAACTAAAACTTTCGTATATTGTTTAGCCCAGAAAAACTATTTATCTAGAAATACCTGTATCTCATCAAAATAGCAGTTTCATAAATGATTTTACTATTCTCTGGGGAAAGCAGTACAATAAAATATCACCTAAAAAGACCTATACCTATAAACGAACTATTTTTTTCTCCTACTGTTGATATTGGGGGGAAAAAAGAGTAAAATGAGGATAAATCATGTGATATGATGGATTTATATAATGCATTCTTTTTTAGGCTTCAGTTTTCAAAAGCCATTTCACAGTGTTTAACGGTCACTGGCTATACAGCCTCTCTATTAGTCCCAGCTCCCAGTCTCTTAAGGGGGGTAGACTATCAAAGTTTAGAAACTCTTGCGGCTCGTCTCTCTAAAACACCGACTTTTTCAAGCGCCGAAGCACCCTCCGGGCTGGGAGCCCGCCCAGGAGTGTGACGAGGCCCTCCGCACCATCTGCAGGCTGGATTTAGGCCAGTGTAGCGTTGATCCATCGCCCTTCCCACTTCCAGCTTCTTTGTCATCTTCCATCTTTCTGCAAGAGGTGAATTTTGTGAAGGACATGAAAAGAGAGGATGGCTCAGCAAGACAGGGAAGAAAGGTCGCCTCCAGGGCAGATGCCGAGAGCGGAGGCTCAGAGCAGGCGGAAGGAGACCCATCCTGGGGAGGACAGGCCAGCTCCCCGGGGAAGGCGGAGGCGTCTGGCTGGAGGGGGAGCCCGCGGGAGCATGCTGGAGGCAGGGTCTTTGCCAGCTGGTCAGACATCCGGCTTGTTTCTGTGGCTGTGGAAGGTGCTGGAAATATTTTAAATCTTGACCGTTTCCACGTCAATATCCTGGTTGTGAAGATGTATTATACAGTTTTGCAAGATGTTGCCATGTGGGGAAAAAACATTGAGTAAAGGGTATACGGGATCTCTCTATATTGTTTCTTACAACTGCATGTGTGTCTACAATGGTCTTAAAATTAAAAGTTTCATTAAAAAAACCTTAAGGAAGGAGGTGCTGGAGGCTTGGCAGCAGACAACCTGAGCGGCCGGGCCTGGGAGTAGTCGAGTTGGCCCGGGAAGGAGGCAGGCTGGAGCAGCGGAGAGCAGGGCCCCCAGCAGGAGAGGGCACGGGCCCCAGCAGGAGAGGGCACGGGCCCCAGCAGGAGAGGGCACGGGCCCCAGAAAGACACCATGGCTAAGGGCGGTCGGGAGCCAGCCATGGGAAGCCTGGCGCGAGCCGCAGATGGAAGGGAAGCAGAAGTAAGAGCAAGGCCGAACCCATACGGGGTCATCCCATTACAGCATCTGGAAACTTCCCTCTCCCGCAGCCCGGGGGGGGGGCTCTGCAGGGCAGAGGCCAACCTTGCACACAGGTCACTTCAGTCTCGAGGGACGGCAGAAATGGCAGCACCGGACTGAAGTGGGGGAATCCCGCAGGATGAGCTTCCGCGGGGTGGGGGGCAGGCACTGTTTGCAGGTAGCCCATTGCCTGTCTCAGAACCCACAGAAAAGCCCGCCAGTGACCCTTGATGCACTTGGTGGTGTGGAGGCTCCCCAGGAGGTTGTCCGCTTTGTCCTTGTTTGTCTGTGGTTACACATCTTGCTCACGATATGGTCCTGGAGGTCAACATAGTCCTGACTGTGGTTTCTACATCTGCGTTATAGGAAACCGATAAATGAAACCGAGCCCTCCCGCACCGGCCTGCGGTTTATATTAGACGTAGTCCTGCGCCTGTGAATCACCTTCTCCTTCTGTCCCGGTGGTGGGCTTGAGAAGCGGAAGGAAAACCACGCCTGCCCCTTCAAAAGGCAAATAAGGCCTGTTTCTCTGAATTAGTGGAATAATCCCTTCAGTTTTTACCTTTCACTGGGCATTTTTCTGGAAGCTGCTTCTCTTGGCTCTCCCTTTCTTACCTTTTAAATCTGTGCTCAAAAGTCACGGTCTCAGGGAACCCCCACCCCCACCCCACTGAGTCACGCACCCCCTGTCTTGGCTGAAGATCAGGGAGCTCAGAGTGCATGCTTGGTCCCAGCCCTTCCCCACGCTCCGTGGCGCTCCGCCCCTAGGACCCTCCTCCCCCCTCAGTTGTTCATTGATTGCTTTCTCATATGTGCCTTGACCAGGAGGCTACAGCCAAGCCAGTGACCTCTTGATTAAGCCAGTGACCTTGGGCTCAAGCCAGTGACCTTGGGCTTCAAGCCAGTGACCATGGGGTCATGCCTATGATCCCACACTCAAGCCAGCAAGCTGTGCTCAAGCTGATGAGCCCATGCTCAAGCCCGATGAGCCTGTGCTCAGGCTGGCGACCCTGGAATTTCAAAGCTGGGTCCTCTGCGCCCCAGTGCTCCTTTTACTTAAAAGGAAGACAGGCAGCCTAAAGAACAAGAAGGCCTTTTATTAGCTTTAACTGGGCTAACTGTGCCGGAACAGTGAAAAGGAAGGGACTTGCTCTCCAGGTAAAACATGATTAGTTCTCGTCTGGTGCATTTAATGGGTCAATGGACACTCAATAGAACAACCTCTTCCACTCCTCTCCCTCTCAAGCCTTTGAAAATCTACTTTAACAAAATTAAAGCCGGATTCTGCTGTCAGTGAAGATCTTAATGCAATCATTTGGGAACACAGAGGTAGCAAATGTGACAGACATCCTTGGGAACCCGAGGTTATGATGTGCAGGGACATAGCCTACCACTTGAGGGCAGTATCACAAGTAGAGAGTGAGGGCTGGGATTACCAGGAGACTCATTTCAGCCTAAATTGGAGGTCACAGCCCTGGCTCTTCCCTGTTTTTTATTTGTTTGTTTTGCTTTTGTTTGTTTTAAAGTCTCAGTTGAATGAGAATTTAAGGGCATTTTACCCAGCTCCTTTGAGAAATTAAAATTCTTCACACATGCACTACAAACCCATACACACACTCGCACCTGCCCTGTCACCTGCCAAATAGTACAAAGTGCTTCTTTTACTTAAAAGGTGACCTTTTTCTGTGGATGTTTGGCTTTAGTTTTGAGAGAGAGAAATCCTCACCAACTAAATTCCAGGTTCGTGGTTCAGCTGCTTTCTGGGGACAATTGCTGGGACATGCTTAAGGAAACTTGCAGCCAATGCCAGCGCTGTCAAGGTGACAACGCCCCTGGTTCACTTGCCAAGGTCATGCATTTATCTTTAATTAGGTAGCTGCCTGAGGCACCAGACTGCTCCTTTCCCGGAGTGCTTGTCTTGTCTTGTATGCATGCCTCTCTCGCTCTCCACAGCTGGTGTTTTCTTCTCTTCAGCCGTGGTCCCCATACCTGCTTCAAAGAATCTGTGACTATACCCCGCTATGACTCATTTGCCTGTCTGTGTCCTCACTAGACTGTCAGCACTCTATTTTGGAAAGGGCATCTTTCTTTTTAATTCTCAGTGCAATGCCTGACGCATAGTAGGAACACAGGTTTGAATGTTGGTTGAATGAGTGAGTGAACATCTCATTCATCTTCGCCCCCCATGCACAGTGTTCAAATGTTCTAAATACACATTAGACTGATGTCTCATAAACCATTGTTCAGGGTACACATGGTGACCCTGCTTTTTAAATTAGGTCCTGCCCTGGCATTGGGAGCACAAACCAGCCTGCATCATGAACAACAGCCAGCGCACTCCTTACCCAGCTCCTGCGGGTCATGAAAACTTCTCGCACACAACCGAGAGCATCCTAACCCCTCCGCACCCCCGCGGGCCCCCCCCGCCCCCCCCCCCCCCCCCCGCAGGCCCTGTCTGCTCGTGGGGCTGGTGACCGGCTGAGAGCAGCAGCATGATCGTCACCTTCCGGCACTGATACCCGGTATGACAGAGCGTCCTTTATCTATACCCTGCTGGCAATGGAATCACTCCAATAAGTAAGAGTGGTTGTTTCCCCAATAGTAGCAAAACAGATAGTAAAGTCTGACTCTGTTTCTTCACCTGCAAAGAAATGAAGGACATAAAGTCCTTGGGCATCCCGTCTCAGGCAACTGTCCAACCCCTAGATCAGAGGTTCTCAACCTGTGGGTCGCGACCCCCGGCGGGGGTCAAAGGACCAAAACACAGGGGTCGCCTAAAGCTATCGGAAAATACATATTTATTATACAATACATTTTTAAATAAAATATGTATTTCCGATGGCTTTAGGCGACCCCTGTGTTTTGGTCGTTCGACCCCCACCAGGGTCACGACCCACAGGTTGAGAACCGCTGCCCTAGATTGAGAGCATCTCGGAGAAGGAACCCAGCCTTCTTCTTCTTTGTGTCCCCAGAACCCAGTACAATATGAGGCACACAGTAACCACGCAACCCGTGTCTGCCCAGTGAGGGGTGGACGACGTCGGGAAGAGGGAGCTTCAACATAGACCTGGCCACCAAATTCTAGAATAGTAAACGAAGGAGCATTCCTTTGAAACCTGAAGGAAACAGGTCTCAGATGAATAAAGGGGAAGAGGGCTTTACATGACATCTAGCCACTCACTCCAGCAAGCACTGCCTGACTCCTCTTTGCAGTGGCCATGGGACACCACAGGGATGAAGGACAAAGTCTGTGGACCTGGCTTTGGGGTCCAGCTGGGCCACAGACTAACTGAACGACCTTGGGCACGTGCCTCAACCTTCCTGGGTTTCCATTTCCTCATCAGAACCAGCGTAAACTGGTTTCCAGTTCTAACATTCTATTGTCTCCTAATTCAAGGAAGTATACTAACTGGAAAATAAAGGTTTGAGAAGAGTTCAGAAAAACGTATAGATGAGCCATCTGTGTGTGACAACAACTATGCTATTTCCCAAACCTCCTCTGGGGCCGGCTGGCACATTGGACAGTCACTAAGTGGCAACTGTCATGTTTGACACGTTTTCCTAAGATGAAAGGATTCACAGGGCCTCACCGGTGTGACTCACAAAGCGAAGTCAGTCCCACCCCTGGGGAAGAAAACCATTCAGTGTGACCTCTTGGTTGCCGGCAGCCTCCCAGCGCCAGCGTAGACTTGAACTGCACATCCAAGTGGACCTTTCCATCTTACACAGGATGCTGGGAGTCAGCGAGTGTCCCCAGGCACGATTTTTGGGAGAGGACCAGCATTAGCCATCCCAGGGGACAATGAGAGTGATGTGAGCTGGGCTGGAGAAGGATGCTGTAATCTGAGATCAAAGCAGCAGGCCTGGATTAGCCATGGCTTTAAGGGGGAGCAGGGATGGAAGCTTTGCCTTCTAAGTGTGTCCCTTAGATTCTACACCAAGAACGAGGCCCCGTCTTGGAGGCAGAACTGACCCGGGCAGGGATCATAATAAGCTACTATGTGAGCCAACCCAGCAGGAAAGATGCACAATGCCCTTTCTTTGCCCCCTGTTTGATTCCTTCTGAGCAAAACCTCAGGGCGAGTGGAATGAGAAGTGTGTGGGGCTGGCTTCGCATTGTCACCGAGCCTGGGAACCATTTGGGACCTGAAGGCTCTGGGTCAGCCATTGTCACATCAGTTGACCAGGTCACTAAGTTGGCTGATCCATGTCCTGACAGTCTGTCGCCCCCTTCTGAACCCCCAGACTACCACTCGGCTGTCCTCCCTTCTCCTCCCGTTCACTTCCCAGCACTTGGCTTTCTCTGCATCACGAACACTCACAGGACAGCTTGTCATCTGACTCATCTCTCTGTCATTTGTCAGGCTTTCCCACAGACAGTGGTGGCGCTGAGGATATTGATCAAACACTGGTATGATTAACCCAGCTTCCTCGTGGCCTCAGCCGTGGCATAACCAGGCCAAGTAAGGTGACATGCAGAGGACGTCAGGTTCAGGAGACCCAGGTAGAGCTATAGTCACACGAGCAGATGTTTCCATACTGGTCTCCATCTCAGTTCGCTACCTGGGAGGGAGTCCCAGACCTGTCACCTTTGCCTTGTGCTGTATGGACCACGTGAACTCGTGTGCATGGGAGTGATATGAATAACAGTAGAGTCTTCTACCCACTCTTGCTCAGTTAGGGCTTTCTCCAAAAAACCCCACAAAAGAGCAGTGTCAGTGTATTAGTGATTTCCGGGAGTCTAGGTCTCCTCTTGACAGGGGATGAGGGCGAGGAGCTGCAGGACAGGCAGGAACAGACCCTCCTCTTTGGATACTAGCATCTCTGACCATGGAGCCTGGGTAGGGCATCACAGATGTGTGGACTGCACATAAGTGGTGCTTTCCAGCTAGGGACTTGGAAGGATTCTGCAAAGTTCTGCCAATTTGCTAATAAACATAATTCAACAATCAGAATGATCCCAAACAGAATGTGAGTCAGTGAGTGCCATTTCTGGAAATGATGTCAGACATGTATAATTTATCCCTCACGCCCAGGGCCGTGCCAGACACATGGTAGCCACTCAGTACATATTTATTTGATAAATGAATGGCTGATGATGGAATGAATTGCTCCTGATGGTTGCTCCAATCTTCTCCATTTGATGAAACATATCCTGGTTCATTTAGCAAAGTCACAAGAGAAGAGCCTTAGCCCTGCACAAACAGAGCCTACTCCTCACTTTAAATGCCTCTCAGAGAAAGAAGTTGTTTCAAACTAGACCACCCAGCTGGTCCAATTGTCCCAGAAGCAGCTTGGGTTTAAAGTGTTCAGACTGGCTAAGGAAACTCACACATAGCTCCTATATCATTTCCTGATGGTAACTATTTGAACCATAAGGAAGAAGAGTTTAGCATACAAATTCAGCAATCAGCCCGGTGATTGATTAAGATCAGTAGAAATTGCCTTGGCCGGTTGGCTCAGTGGTAGAGCGTCGGCCTGGCGTGCAGGAGTCCCGGGTTTGATTCCTGGCCAGGGCACACAGGAGAAGCGCCCATCTGCTTCTCCACCCCTCCCCCTCTCCTTCCTCTCTGTCTCTCTCTTCCCCTCCCGCAGCCAAGGCTCCATTGGAGCAAAGTTTGCCCGGGCGCTGAGAATGGCTTCATGGCCTCTGCCCCAGGCGCTAGAATGGCTCTGGTTGCAACAGAACAAAGAGCAACACCCCAAGTGGGCAGAGCATCGCCCTCTGGTGGGCGTGCCAGGTGGATCCTGGTCGGGCGCATGCGGAGTCTGTCTGACTGCCTTCCCGTTTCCAGCTTAGGAAAAATACAAAAAAAAAAAAAAAAAAAAAAAATCAGTAGAAATCAAATAGGTTCTAGAATTTCTGGAAGGTCAGTTAAGCCATATGAGAGTTTTATTAGAAAGTTGATTTTTAATGATGAAAAACAGAAGTCCCACATACCTGAATATTGCAGCTATAAACCTATGGTTTACATAACTTAGAGCTAACCTGGTTTTAGTTTTCTGCATCTAACACTTTCTTAACTCTTCATTTCCATGCAGTAAACATGGGATGAACAATAACCATGTGCCTATCCTTGGGCTGGTTGGGGGATACTGCAACCTTCTTATTGACTCAGGAAAACAAGAAAATTCATCCTCAGCTTCAGTGCTTAACAGCTTGTGAGAGGCACACAGTTCAGATGACACATTGGTTATGAGCACGAAAGGACTGGAATTTATTCAGCAACTGCGCATGAGTGGGAGCATTTCTGTGAGCTGAACTTTCTTGCCCACACCAAACGGAAGCCGAGCCATTTATTGAGCGGAAGGATTGCCTAACAGTAGCTATTTAGTGTGATAATGGCGTTTGATAGTTTGGACACAAACACCATTGTCACACTCCACAGCTCTGCTAAGGAACATCCATCTGTAGCTGTGAAGGTGTTCATTTCACCTACACATTCCACTGTGGCCGCTGACCACTTCTGAGGCTTCGTAGTGACCTGAGCAGAGACAAGAGGGGTCGAAGGTGGGGAGCACCTGGAACACTGGAAAGAGAGAAAGACTCACGGATGTCAGGCTCACGTGTTTGGGAACAGACGAGCTCATAAAGGGACCCCACTGCCTTCTGCTTTGCGTCCACCCCGCCAAGGCCTCTCACTGACAGGAAGGGAGACTTCCTATGAAAATGGATGAGAAATCTGTTGGCATCGATTTTTGAAAAGTACTGAGAAAGAATCCCTAGAGAGAACTGATTTTAGGGAACAAATACTTAGTGGGGCACCACATCATAACCCATCATAATATGATTAGATCCTTCCCAACTCCTACCTCCCAATGTGTCTCAATCCATCATCAGTAAATGTGGTACATTCTGTAGTCTAAGAAAATTTACATTGTTTTGTATGGGGATATGGCACTTAGACGGGCTATAATGTACTCTCTGTAAAAGCTATTAGATACAGAGGCATCCAGATGTTGTCTTACTTACCACAGTTGTTTTCCACTATTGTAGTGGGTGGGAGGTGAGGGGAGGTAAGGAAAGGAGGAAAAGGCAGAGACAGAGAGAAACTATTCAATTTTTCATGAATAATATTCATTTTCTAGCAAATGGGAGACTCCTGTGAATAAATCCCTCTGGTTTACCGGGTTTCCTGTTGAAATCGATTTCTAACTGATACCTGAACTCCTGCCCACACTGGAGAATGAGAGGAAATAAAGCATTTCACCTGATCTTTCATTGTCTCCCAAATGCTGGAAAGAGAGGGACTAGGGAGTCAGTTTATTTTCACCCCAGGAGAACCAAGTTGTTAACATTTGACCAGAACCTTGCTTGGGCCATAAAATTGGCCCATTCTTAACAATGGAACGTGAGTCCTCTGCGTTTTCCAGTAAACATGCCCTTATTCCCATGGAATCACCCTCTTCAGCCTAGACTGTGCACTTCTATAGCACGCCACGGAAGTTGCTCAGCCTCCCACAGGATTGGAGCCTTTTCTCTTTCTGCTTTTCAGTTTTATGGCAATAGCATTGCTATACCATATTTCCCCATGTATAAAATGCACCTTAATTTTGGGGCCTGAAATTTGAAAAAAAAAATGTATTACATAAAGTTATTGAACTCAAGTTTTATCCATCTGCAACAATGAGCACAAAAACAAGCGTGAAAAAGTGGGAAATGCAAGTAAAAAAATCTACAACCACTGTAAAAGACACACCCAGTATTTAGGCCCCAATTTTTTGGGAAAAAGGTGCATCTTATACATGGGGAAATATGGTACAGCATTGTATTTGTTTCCGGTATACAACCCAACATTTCCCCCCCTTTTTGACAGTGTTGATATGCTTATCTTCCTATTAAGTAGCTGCTTCCTTCAGTGTCATTTGCAGGGCAGCAGGGAAATGCCACCTGGCCCAGGGTTAGACCTGCTCTCTTCAGGTGGGACTCTTCCCCTGGGCACCTTTGTCACAACTCTCACCAAACACAAACTCCAGAATTCCAGCCAGCCCCAAACACCTCTGCTAACCCGTAGCTAGCCCCCTGGGTATAGCCTCAGTGAACGTAAGTGTGTGATGGATGACCTCTGGTTCTTATCTTCCTTATGACCCCTTCTAACAAGTCAGCCAAGCTCATCTGTTTTGTCTTTGCCTGAGGGACTCAAGGCACATTCCTGGCCACTCAAGGGACATTGCTGGTCATAACAAGAGGCTCCAGAAAGCTCTTATTCACTTAGAAAGAGTCAATGGGAGGGGGACGATTTGCTAATTAAAATGGTCCTGATTGGACATGCTTGGGGTGCTCTGTATGGGGCACAGGTGTGGGCCCATTTCACTTACAGCCGCGTGGGGGCCCTCCACTTCTCCAGGTGAGCTTTATGGGCTTCCAGCTTCCGACTGACCTGACCATCTGCAAAAGACAGACAAGGAGAGGAAGTATAAACAAGGAAGGAGAAAAGAAGGGAAGTTAATGAGTCACAGGAAAATCTTACCAACTCCTCTCCCAAGTAAACCTCTTTTCCTTTGGCCCAAGAAATTTATCTCCAGGAAAAAGTCCTTGAATTTCAAGAAAATATTTACCCATAAGGTTGTCCATGGAGGCACTGTTTATAGTAAAAATTGCCAACAACCTAAAATGTCCAGTTATAGAAAGTTAATGTATTTATGATACACCCTAGTTATTTAAGTTGATGTTGCAGAAAAGAAATGGTTGGTGACTTGGAAAGAGATTCAAGATATGCTTGAATGAAGTAGTTTACAAAATAATATACAGAGTATGAGCCCCTTTTCGTGAAAAACCGTATTGTCAGGGGCCAAAACATCAAATATTAACCATGATTATCTTTGAGTGGTAGAATTAGTGTTGTAAAGTACCATATCCCAGATGCTGAAAAGTACTATACCTCACTCCTGCAGGTTTACATAAAGACACCAAGTCCAGATGAATTTTGAGGAGTTTTATTAAAGGAGGAGATTTATTAAATATGCCGGCCGCATATGGCTGACACGGGGCATTTGCAGACCCAAATCATATGCCCCAAATACATCTCAGGGGCTAGTTATATGCCCTTGATCACACACAGGCTGAGGAGAGCATGACATCATGGCACAAGCTTACAACATTTGTTTAGGGGATACACAAAAACATTAAGACTTTCGAGGTAACACAATCAAAGATATTTATAATCTTTCAGGGTTCATCTTCCCTCCTTTTCCTAGAGGTATGTTACTCTCAGGATTCCAGGAAGGCGGAGGAACTACAATCAATGCAAGGTGGTATGTAAATTCTGTCTCCCATTGAAAGAGAAGAAGTTTCTCAGTTAACCTTTATTTTAGTTTTAACACTAAATGACCCATTGTTCTTGCAAGCCAGAAACTTCTACATTCTACTCCCTCCCCTCCCCAAAGGAAGGATGGGACAGGAAAGCCTGCCCTTTCCTCCTAGAATATCAATATTAATTTTGCAGCTTTTTGGTACCTTACTACATTAGAGTTTCCTTTTTCCCCTCCTTTTGCTTCTCTGCATTAATTAATTTCCACAATTCATGTTGTATTTTCATACTGAAAAAAATTAGAATTTTATTTTTATTATTTTGTGGATTCCTAATAAAAATACCTTCTTGCACAAGGCTTTTCCAAAACTGGGAGGTCAGAACTTAGTCTGTGTCTAGGCTGCTTGTCAACAAGCTTGAAAAGTTAGCGCTGTGCAGAGAGAGGGACCTCAGGCTAATTTGCTAGCAAAGTATTAGTAGCATACTTTATTATGCAGTATGATAATTTAATGGTATGATTGCATCCGTCAATAAACACATATTTATTCCATGCCTGTTACGTTCTCAGCCTTGTGCACAAGTTTTAAACATAGCTATCATGGCCATTGTCTTTTATTACTATTTCTTTGATTGTTTCTGCAGGCATGGTTAAAACCTGCAAAAACAGTTTTAAAAAGTAAGCAGAAAGTTTTCAAATTTTCCAAATGCCATCCAATAATATGTCACTAAAAAATAAAAATGAGAAGTGGTTAACTCCAAGATCTGCTTGGATATATTTTTTAAAAAATTCACATAGTCATTTCTCATTCTTCAGATATAGAAAAATAAATACTTTGTTCTAGTATTTTCAAATGTAACAACTTCTATAGTACCAGTGCATGAAAACTACAGTTTATAATAAGGCAGTTGAGAAATAATTAAAGCTGTTACTTCCTATAAAATAGTGAATGCTTAAGGCAAAGTTGTTGGATATTTTTCAGGGTGACAGGTCCAAATGCCAGCATGGTTTTCTGCAGCTTAGAAGAGGCGTGGAGGGGTCCTGCTGAGTGTCTGCTCTGATCCAAGCCACATGAAGCTCTCCTCCTCTCTCTGCGCCTTGCTTCCTAAAATTTCCCGAGAGGGGTTGAGTGCTAGACATTCCTGAGTGGCTATCTATTAAAACAAAATTTCTGTGCAGTGTCCCAGTCTAACCTTCCCTCACCTTCCCCACCTGGCCTGAATCTCCAGACATTTCTAGTTGCTGTGCTCCATTCAGAATGTAGAGTTCCCATTGAGCCTGTGGGTATAAAAATCAGACAGGACTGGGTTTGCCTCTCCTTTTATGCCATGGGCTTCCTCTCCCCGCATTAATGGGAAGAAGGCAGGTGTGTGTGTGTGTGTGTGTGTGTGTGTGTGTGTGTGTGTGTGTGTGTGTGTATGTGTGTTTGGGGTGCACTGTTCATCAAGGAGGAAGCCTTTACAAAGCCTAACCCACTGGCGAATTCTTCAGTCCTTAAGTATATTGTGTGCGTCACAACTTCCTGCAAGATGTCTTCAATTCACAAGTCCCAGGAAAATCACAAGACTCCCTGTTCTTCCTGAGGTCAGAACTGGGCAGGAATAGCTTGTCTCTGCCTTCATGTCTTGTTTCCTAGGGGTTGAGAACATTCTAGAGCCAACCCCAGAGGACTGAGAAAGGAGTTCTCTGGGGACTGTAAAGCATTACCTTGCAGAAAACCTAATTTGTCAGCACCAAAGAGGGGGAAAAAGTTTTCTTAAAAAAGCAAAAGATAGTCTGACCAGGCAGTGGCACAGTGGATAGAGTGTCGGACTGGGATGCTGAGGACCCAGGTTCGAGACCCTGAGGTTGCCAGCTTGAGCACGGGCTCATCTGGTCTGAGCAAGGCTCACCAGCTTGAGCCCAAGTTTGCTGGCTTGAGTAAAGAGTCACTTGGTCTGCTGTAGCCCCCTGGCACATATGAGAAACCAATCAATAAACAACTAAGGTGCTGCAATGAAGAATTGGTGCTTCTCATCTCTCTCCCTTCCTGTCTGTCTGTTCCTATCTGTCTCTTTCTCTGTCTCTGTCAAAAAAAAAAAAAAAAAAAAAAGCAAAAGATAAATGGAGAGGCTTTTTCATAATTCCAAATCCACATTTTCTGTCATTTCAAATAGATGGATTAAATGCACCAATTTGATTCTTTTAGGCTGTGAGAGTCTAGATGGAGACAAAGAAAGTCACTATCATGTGCCTGAGTCTTGTCACTTTGAAAGTACATGGAAATTTTAAAATAGAATATTCTGGTCAATAGGGAGCATTTCTTTTCTCGCTGAAATTCGTCTGGAAGAGAAAATCGGGGTGCTCCAGATGCTGCTCCTACTACCCATGTTTGTCACCAACCTGCGGTGGAGAGGGGGTCACTGGGCAAATTCTCAGCTGAGGTGGGGTCTCCACAGACTCTTTGTAAGAGAACTGCTGAGGCTTGGGGATTCCTGGAACTAGTTTCATTTCTGTGCCAGCATCTGGCTATTTCCGGTGCTGTTGACCAGCTAATATGAGAACAGCTCTGATGCTGGCGTTTTAAAAGTTGGGGAACAAATCAGAGGGAGGTTTGGTAGAATAATTTTTTAAGGTATTAATTTTTTTAAAAAGTTCATTGAGACAGAGAGAAACACGATCTGTTCCTGTAGGTGCTCTGACAGGGGATTAAACTGGCAACCTTTATGTGTGGGGACAGTGCTCCAACCAGCCAAGCTGTCCAGCCAGGGCTCTTCCAGTGGAGTCCTGAGGCCTTGTTGCCATTATTAACCCAGATCATTGTGAACCAGGAAATGTACCGCCTCTTCAAGGGCAGAAATAAAAGTACATGCCACCTCTGGGCCCTCGACTCCACTCTAGCCTATTCTTTCCCTCCTCGGGGGTGAGAAGAACATCTAGAAAAGTCTCAGGCTTTCTGGAGAAACAGAATAATGACGCAGACGAATTCACATATGCCATGTTCACCACGGCACCTTGCTCAGGTGTCATGTGGGGGTCTTTTAAATCAACTAGGTTCACAGCTCACCCCCACTTTGGAAAGCCAGTGAACACCCAAAAGAATAGCCTGATTCACACAGGGAGTTGGAAGGTTCATGGGACTCACCTGCCCAGCTCAAGTCTCAGCCCGGGGCCTCTTGTCTGGGGGGTGGTGCCGTCCAGGTCCCTGTCCCTCACGGCGGCCGTGGGCGCGAGCTCTGAGCTTCTGTCGGTTTTAGGTCTTGTCCCTCTCCCTTTATGGGATTCAGGCCTTTAAAGTAAACAGTTCTTTCTCTTTCTGATAAGTCACATTAAATTATCGATTCAGAAGGGGGGAGGGCACGACCTTAGCCCACTAAGTCATCGTCACCTTTGGCCAAGCATGCTAAGCAAGACCGGAAAGGCCAGCGTCCGCCCTCCCCTGTATGTGGGGGGGGGGGGCAGAAATGGGGGCTGGCAAGTCCAGCAGGGAGCTGTCCCCAGTGACCACATCAATCCCCTCCAAAACCCAGGTTTAACTCTTTCCTCTCAGGGAACGGCAGTCTGTCAAATCGTCACTGGCTCAGGTTTCTAGACCCAGAAAAGTCACCTAGTCCTATGGGCATAATAATTTAAAAACTCCGCGGCTCAACCTACTCAAAGCTCTTGACCAATACTTGGAAGCAATCTCATTCCCCTCCAGCACCGATCGTTTCTGACGTGGTTGCAATCCACTATTTGTTCATGCCAGCAATTATTAAGCTCCTTCTTATCTGCTGAGCTCTGGTAACGCAGGGGTGAGTAAGATGAACGAAGAGGACAACTTGGTAGGAGAGAGAGACAGATACAGACAAAAGCCATGGCTGAACCACCGCTTGGGGGCTGCCACCTCGGTGTCGTCTGTTAGCTGCTGTTATTTTTGATGTCTCTGATCATTTCTTTCCCTCCTCAGGACACTTGATCATTTTGCTTTCTTAAGCTTCAAAAGGGAGCTATCTAGTCACCGTCCCTTGTAATAAATACCATCTCAGGTGAGGTCTGGTGATCCTGGCCAAAGCTCCCATGTCTGAGAGGCGGGCAGCCTTAGTAACCAGCAGGTTGGTTGTCTTCCCTACACTTGCTCTTAGCTGTATTTCTTTTCAGGGGAAAAAGGAGAGCAGATATGCTGTGGCTCTCCCTCTTTCTTTCCTAAGACCTGCTAGCTGACCTTGAAAAAAACGAGCCCAAAGAATCTCCTCTGAGCTTTGGACCCTGAGTGCCTGGGGCAGGGGGTGGAGGGGGTGGGGGGGGTTCTCTGGTTGCTTCAGACCTCCTGAGCTCATCCTGCAAACTCACTTCTAGATAAGAGCAGGGGCTTCCCAGGATGGCTGGGGAATTAGCTGTGGCCTTCCAAAGGCCGGCACGACCACGGGGTAAAAGCTCAAATGTTCATCAGGAGAGGGGAGAGGCATTCCCGTGGGCCTTGCGGAAAGGGCGGAGGTGCTGCATGCTCTCGTTCCATTCAAGGGATGTGGCGCCAATGTGATGTTTCTAAAGGTCACGTTAGTTACTGGTACTGTCTGGGGTAACTTCCTTTCTACATTTTATGTTGCTTCTCGGTTACTTCAGAATTACTGTTGACTTTTTTTCCCCTTTAAAGTGAAGCAGATTCCCCAGAACCCTCCATGTAGCTATTCTTTCCAAGGGCAGGACAAGTTCCCCCACTCCCAGGCCACCCCCGTCAGCTGCTCTCAGTCTATGACATGGATGGGTGTTTGCCGGGGCAGTTTCCCCTTCCTTCAGAAAGCGATGATGAAGACAAATGTTCAACTCTCAGTTTCCATTAAACCCCCAGCCATGGCACCTGCCAGGATTTCAAATTTCAGAGAAAGGATCAGTTTTATCCTATTTATAATCCTTAACAAACTCCCTCCAGCCAGCCTCTGCTTTAGCTGTCTTTAAAATGATCTTTCTTTTAATTGTATTTTATTTTTTTCTCAGAAGTGATGCATTCTTTTAAGATGAGATAGAGTTGAATCTCGCAAGGCTGGCGTTCAGTCTGGAACAGCTCAATCCCTAATGTTTGTACTGGGAGATAGGCTGCAAGGCTGGGCTTTGTGAAGGGTGGAAAACAAAATCAGGTAACTTTCCACAGGGTGCCTCTGGAGGCAGGCCCCGCCCCTGGAGGTGGGGCCAGCTGTGGTTGCCTCACCTTCCGGCCTGAGCTGCTGGCTTTCTGAGGTGGAAAAAATCAAGTGGTCAGTTCCGTGAAGAATGTCCCAACTTTTGCTGGGAGGAAGGCGGAAGTTAGGGAACTGGGAATCACTGGAGATTCTTTGCCATTTGGATTTTTGCCTTTGGACACGTTTTATAGTTCTGAGTCCTTAGGTTCCTCTGTGTGCGGCAAAGCGAAAGCTGAGAACCTTCGCTTGTCCTGTGCTCTGAAACTTGAGGCAAACCAGGAGATGAATTCGTGTTGACTAATGAATAGAGAGAAACAAAGACGCAAAGAGAAAAACTGCAAAGATTGTGGGCTATACCGACTCACTGCTGACTTATTAGAGTATTAAGGAAGAGACCAGAGGAGTCAAATTGAGTCCCCGAGGGGCTCAGCAGAGCATGGGGGTGGGGGTGGGGGTGGGGGTGGGGCTGGAAGGATGCTGAACAGCCACCGCCTCAGATCTGCTACCCAAACCATTTTCAAACCAGTGTCCCACCCAATCCAGGACTAAGGAAGGGGAAACAATGTTGACAGGGAGTCCTGGTTTCATCATTGTAGTCACAGGAGTCACCTTCCCCCACAAAAGGGCTTGGCTCTTATCCGTGGAAAACAGGCTCAGAACACTGGTTGGCGTGGGAGGCAGTGGCCTGACCTCCGGGGACATGGGGGAGGTCATCACATAAATGAGCCAGTACCCTCTCCATGGAGCAGTTGAAACAAGTCACAGACATCGTCACTTCTCCCCTAACCACTTTAGCACATATCTCCGAATAAGAGGAGTATTTTACTTAACACGAGTACCATTACCAGAGCTAAGTTAACAGGATTTCTCTAATAGCATCTCATGGTTAGCTCATTTTCAAATTTCCCAACTATCTCCAAAATCCCCTTCAAAGTGTTTTTCTGTTCTTTTCTTTTTTTTTTCTTTTAAAGTGATGACTAGTCAAGATGAATGCCTTGCATTTGGCTCTTCTCATTTTCTAAATGACAAAATCAATTTATTGATACAATGCTTGTAAAGCCAGTATCCATGGCCATGACTACAGCTGCCTGGCCCATGCAGGTTCACATTTGATTCCGACAGACAGATGGTAATGAAACAATGGAGCCAAGGAACTGGTGGGCCATTAGCTTTGATCCTAGCTTGCACCCAGTGGGCAAGAAATACACACAGTGGGAAAATACTCCCCTTTCCATTCAGGGCTCCCAAAGTCACTGATTTATCCGAGTTTCCTAGAATCAAAAGTTTCTAGCTCACCAGCTTTATTCACCTTTGTTCCCCATCTCCTTCTCTCTGCACAAACTCTACACAAACGCTGCACAAACTGGTTTCTCCTTCAGCACTCCGCCATCTTGGCTGCTTCTCCTCTCCTCCACGCGGCCTTTCTCTGCTCTCCTCCAGCATGGGCTCCTCTGCCCCTTTTATTATGTAGAAATCAAAACTTTTAATCCAATATACAAATAAGGAAGTCTCTAATACAAAGCCACTTATCTGAGGCATAATGTGATTCCTCATGAGAGTGCACCACCCCACATCATGCAACAGTCAAGGGTGTGCGAAAAAGTTTTTTTGAAAAGATCTTAGTATTTAAAGGGTGAGAAAGGCTTAGTCTTAAAACTGAGCCTTAGGCTATAATGACCCTGCCTGCTTACAGCCTGTCCCCCACACCCAATGCAAACTATAAGCGAGCAAACATATATATCATATTTACAAACTTATTTGACCAACAATGCTTTTGTAGCTTTCTGTCAGAATGTTATGTTTCCATCATCATTTTCCCAGAGATTGGCCACTCCTCTCCTCCGCACTTCTAATGAGAGAAGGCCTAGAAATCAGGCCCTTGAATCCTTTTGCCTGGCTTCCTGCCTCCTTTGGAAGATGAGCAGAATACTCTATGAGAAAATCATTTCAAAATATCAAATAAGAATCTCCAATGAATCCTCATTCATTCATTCAAGAAATGTGTGTTGAAGCAATATTCTGTGTAGTGGGTCTACAATAACAAAACCCAGCCAACCAACCCACCAAACCAGCCTGAAGCACCTTTCCTTGTGAAGCTTACATTCTGGAGGAGGCAGCGATAAACAAAATAAGGGAAGGCAAGGAAGGAGGTAGTGAGTTTTGGGGAAGAGCTCAGGTTGAAATACTGTGATAGGCAGGGGCCCACTGAGGCCAGGTGTGAGCAGAGATCAGGAGGAGGTTAAAAGGTGAGCCGTGAGGCTAGCAGGAGGGAGAGCACCATTATACCGGCCCCTCTGCTCTCTCTCTGGGTTCAGCGTTAGCCTGAGAAGTTCCGGTGCAAATCTGGGTATGTGTTCCTCTGAGGCAGGGGGGCTTCTCTGCCCCTCTCTGCCTGGGTTCTCATAGACCCCACTTAGGTGGAGAGCTCTCCAAGAAATCTCCCTCCTCTTTAAAGCAAGTTCATTTCTTTGCTCTCTGTCCTGGCTGCAGCTGCTTTCTGTTTTGCTTTTGTTTGAGAGACTAACGGAGAATGGACTCAGGATGGAGTCCTCCTCTAGTTCAGGGCCACAGGCTCCTGACTCCACTCAGCCAGTGGCCAAACCAGTTCTTTGATCAGTGGTCTTAATGTCATGTCTGGACTCCTGAGGGGTTAGTGGGCTGACAATGGGAGGAACGTGGGTAGCTGTTGGGCAGATAAAATATATTATCTTTGTTAAAGACAGAGCTGCCCATGTGGAAGCCTGTTGCCCAGGTGATATTAATGTGTGTTGGGGGCGGGCTGTGGGCAGGCAGGATCCTTGTAGCCTGGGGCTTGGTTTTAGGACTAAGCATTTCTCACCCTTTTTGATGTGGGGTGGTGCAATCCCATCATGCCTCAGATAAGTGACTTTGTATTAGAGACTTCCCTATTTTGGATATTGGATTAAAGGTTTTGATTTCTGCACTATAAAGTGGGGCAGACCAGGAGTTTGCTCTCTCAGTTCCTGAGATTAGCATTAGAAGAGAGAGCAGAGAGGAGAGCAGAGAGAGGCCATGTGAAGGAGGCCAGAAGAAGCAGCCAAGATGGTGGAGTGCTGAAGGAGAAGCCAGTTTGTGCAGCGTTTGTGTAGAGTTTGTGCAGAGAGAAGGAGATGGGGAACAGAGGTGAATAAGTCTGGTGAGCTAGAAACCTTTGATTCTAGGAAACTCAGATAAGTCAGTAGCTTTGTGAGCACTGAATGAGTGGGTTTTGGAGCTCAGTGTGTTTTACTTGCCTGCTAGGTGCAAGCTAGGATTAAAGCTAATGGCCCACCAGTTCTTGGCTCCATTGTTTCATTACCGTCTATCCGAATCCAATGCAAACCTGCATGGGCCGGGCGGCTGTGATGGTGGCCATGGCTACTGGCTTTATAGTAGCTCTCTGTCTACTTTGTATGTAGGTAGAAAGGGGACAGAGGAGACAGGCTCAAGGACCTGGAACAAAACAAAGGTAGTGGGGTTAGAAGAAACAGACAGATAGCAGTCGGGGTCTTTGTTTGGAGAAGTGCTTAATCACTCTGAGGAGTGGTTCAGAGCAGGGGATTTGTATCCAGAGGACCTGAAATTTGAATCCTGTTTCTGCCCTGTTGTCGTTGGGTGAATTTGAGCCTAAATTTCCTAATCTGTAAAGTTCATATAACAATCTCTACTTTCCCAGGCTATGGTGAAGATTCAATGGGATGACATATATAAAATACTTTGTACAGTAGCTGACATACACACTAGGTAAATATTATGATCACTGCTATTAGGCAGGCATTTCAAAGGGAGACTTGAGAGCAGAGATGCTCAACTAGTGGTTGAGGGCGAGGCACGAGCTAGTCCAGCATCGCAGGAGACCACAGGCCATCCCTTGCTGTGGCTGGCTGGAGGTGCCAGTTGCTGCTAATTCTTTCCTTGCTTTGCTAGGGAAGAAGGACCCTAGGGTTCAGAGGTTTGGGGCTAACCCAGAGGGCAAATCTGGGCATTGGACTGAGCCCCAAAGATTTCCCTCTGCCCGAGTCTCCTAAATGACCAGGACCAAATCCAACTAACAGAGAAAATGCTAGTGGAGCAGTGGCACCACGCCTGTCCGTCCGTGCCGCGCACCCGTAACCACTCCTCCTCCTCCTGCTGTTCAGATCACTGCTTTGGCTCTCGAGAAGGACAGCTGGGAGTCCCGGGCACCTGCAGAGTTCTCGATCCTTCCCTGCCTTTGGCTTCAGCTGCTTGGATCCCGGTCAACAGGGTAGGTGTGGCAGCTGAGTCCTCAGAAGTTGGGCTGGGCTTTCCTTCCTAGCTCTGTCCCAGCCTGCCCTGTCCCTGGTCAGCTACCTGGGAACAAATTAGTTGTCTCCAGTTGCTTTAATTTTTAATTGCTGTGATGAGCAATCCAAAGTTTGTGCTGCTGCGGTCTCCCCAACAGTCGCCTGTGTGCCCACTCCATTCACCCCCCTCCAAAGCTACTCTGCAGGCTGTCAGAGAAACCCCGACTTCTCCTAGGAATGGTTCAGCAGAAGGTGCTGCGCAGACAAGACCAGAGACAGTTGGGAAAGTTCTTTTCTCCAAAAGCTTTAGGAAAAGCATTCAAATAGATTATTCTGTTTAGAGATCAGGATTTGAATGAGACCTGAGTTTATGGGATGTCTTTCTTCTCTCATCCAGGCTGTGCAAAGGGCATTCAAAAGTAATCAATAACCCAGACAAGAGTTTGGAACCCCTAGAAAAAAATCAACCAAATTAACCTCCAGTGTATTGGCTATTTTGGCTAAATGTGTGAGTATCGGGAAGTCCCAGCCAGGAAGGTCAAAAGGAACATCAGCCACCAGCGTTTTGTTCAAGCTCTGATGTCTCACGGGCTAAGGAGAGATAGGCACTGGGCTGAATACATTTCCTGACAGCCTGTGGCTATGTCTAGTCCTTTAAAATTGATTTTTTTTAAAAGTATATAATTTGGGGGCAGGAAATGTATTCTTAAGCAGCACACAAAACCTAAAATCAAGAATGTTTAACATTACATGATTAAAATAATAAAGTCAAATGGCAAACAACAGCAACAAAAATATTAGCAATATAGTCACATTTCTTCAGTCTACCAATTATTCATATAAGTCAAGATTGAGTAATTCAAGGAGAAACTCAGGAAGGGAAAGGATATAAACATGAAGTTTACAGAAAAATAAACACATGATAACATGGTTAGCTTCACTCAGGATTATAGAAATGTAGATGAGGTATCAATTCTCAGTGAGCAGAGAAGTGAAAATTAAAAAGCTGGTCCATATCTGGCATTGGCCATGCTGTTGGCAACCTGCCCCTCTCAAACACTGTTTCCGAAAGCTTTGAGATAGTCTGACAATATCTATCAGAATTGGACGTCCATCCCTCTTGGTCCTATTATTTTTACTGTGCAGATATACTCACAAAAGTTACACTAAGATGTGTATATGAAACTACTCATTGTAGCACTGTCTGTAAAAGCAAAAAAACGAAAACTAAATATCTGTGTGTAGACTGGTTAAGTAAATAATACAGCCATGGAATGTGATAATGTAATAATACAGCCATATAACAAAATATTGTAACAATACAGCCACACAATTTAATATTATGTTGACATTTATACAGAAAAAGAAAAACACCAGGAACTGGGGTAAGAAAGATGATAAGTCCAAAATACATAGGAATATATTTGGGTGAATAAAAAGGATATGAATAAATACTTATGTGCATTTGTGTAGGTATTTATTTGGTGGTAATAGCATACTTTTCTTTTTCTTCTTTGAAGTGTACAAAGAACATAAGTGATGGTGGTCCCTTGGGGAGTGAGCTAGTGGTTGAGAGGAGGGTGAGGGGCTTTATGTTTAGGCTTTTACCTTGTCCTTTAGTTGCATGGAGGTGCGATGAGAAGCAGAGCTCCAAGGCCCCCAAACCTGGCAACAGATGCAGGAAGACACAGTCTCTCGTCCAGAAGCGGAGAGCAAGGACAGTGCGACATCAAAGGTCGGACAGAGCCAAGCTAGCTTGATGTTGGAGGTCAGGGCGAAGCTGCAAGACCAACAGAAGTGACCTCCAGTTGGAAGTGGAGGGCTTTGACACTCGGCAGTCCGGGGCCAGTCAGGGTTGGAGTGAGGGGAGCTTTACCTTGATTCTGGAAGGGAGTCAGACAGTTCAGAGGGCTTGCTGCGCAGGTGTCTGGTGCTAGGTGGCTCTAGTGACTGGTATGGAGTCATGGTTTCCTGGCTTCCTCCAGGAATGCAAGTCTGGCCCGAAGGAGGGATTAGAATTGAGTAGGCAGAGGGACGGTGCCTGGAAAATACCAGGGAGAAGGGACAGCATGTGGGAAGGAAGGTCTGAGACAGGGACCAGAAGGTGAGCCGGGTAGTGGAGCAGACCACAGTGTAAGAAGGTGCATGAGAGCCACGAGGTAGGCAGGGCGCTCACCCATGGGGCTCGGGTTCCTTCTTTATCCCAAGAGCACTGGGAAGCAATTGAAGAGCGTTAATTATATCTAGACAGGATCCCTTAGTTGGCAGCGAGAGAAGGGGGGATGAAGAAGGTAAGGGAGGAAGTTAAAGGGCCTTGATGAAGGCCCCATGAGGGATGGTGACAGTGGGGACAACAGGGCTGCTGTTAAAGTCGGGTAGAGGTTAGTGGGTGCCTCTGGTGACCTCTGCTTCAAAAGGACCACACCAGCTCCCATGACTTCTGTTCCGACCTGCCTTGAAATGAGCCAATGGGGATGGAACCAAAAAAAAAAAAATGAAAAATGGAAGACCAGTCACGTGAGCTCTGGACTCCGCGCAACATCGTCTGCAGCCCACGCTCTCACCACCCGTGCTCTTGGCCTCTTGCCGCTCCCAGGAATTAGGGTGCATAATATGTTGATTACTTCCACGCAGCAGCATAGACTTTAACAATGGCCAGCCACTAGGGTGAGAACTGTTGTGTTCTTCTTAGGGAAATGCAAAGGCTTTCTGGGTACTGACAACATTGTTATCCACCCTCTTTCAGCATCGTTCTTCCCATTCATCTTTAGGGACAGGACCATCTCTTGGCAAAGTTGTTAATTAGGAGGTGCTGAGGCCCTGGGCCTTTTCAGGGTTCTTTCCTGCCTTAAGTGCCTCATCCCCAGTAGGCTTTGTACATGGAGAAGAGATGCCTCAGACGGACTGTAAAGGCCTGAAAATCCATATGTGCACCAAGCCTTTGAACGTGTGTATGTGCTACTGTGATTGATGGAGTAGAAATGTCCTACTGAAGTCAATGAAACTTTTGGTCATTATACGTTTTCTCTCTATATCTTAAAAGTTTAACCTGCTATTGTGTATCTCTGTGTGTGTGTGTGTGTCTGTGGATTTTTTTAAAAGGGGGGTCATTATGCTTGAGAACAACTTGTGTAGGGCAGAGGACTTGGCATAGTAGAGGGAAGTGTTACTAATTGAATAATCGTAGTAATTGCATGTCTGCTATCTGCAAGGCCTGGAGATACTCATGAATAAACAGACAAACTTTCTGTCCGCACAAACGTATGGTCTGGTGGGAGATAGATATCCGTGAACAGGTGGTTAGTGACCGGAACAGTGGAGAAAAGCTGAGTTTAGGTAAAGATAAGCAGTTTTGTTAGAGATACGCTGAATGTTAGGATTTAATATCACAATGTTACTCCTTCCTCAGGGAGGAAGAGGCATTTTGAAAGAGCAGCCTCTGGATGAACACAAAGCACTGAGTTTCTACTGGTGGGATTTTGGGAAATATTCAGGCAGACTGCAGAAAGCCATTTAAATAGCTTGATTGGAAGACAAATTATAATCTTGGCTAAGATAATGAAATACTATTCAAAGTATGCGTGTTAAAGACCAGCATCATCAGTATGGTTCACCACTTAAGGTCTGATACTGACATAGAGGCTTGCTTGTGTGAAGAACTCTGTTCTCATATATTTAAACATATATGTCTGGTAATGATTGTATCCTTAGTACTATAGAATGTCATAATAACACTTATTGCACCTTGAAAGATGCTATAATTTGCTGGCACTTAGCACCAGTTGGAATTCGGGCCTGACACACAGTAGAGGAAGTTTAATGATAATATTACCAACAATAGAACTAGAAGCCAAAATATAACAGTATGAACAAGAAACTGGGGCCCAGTTGGCTGGTGAGAGATGGTGCGTGGAGATGAACCATTGCCCAGAGATGGTGGAGTAGCGTCAGAGTGGGTGTAGCTAGCCAGTTAGCTGCCGCAGATGCAAGGATATTGGCTGAAGTGGCTGGAGAGGAAGGGAGAAATGGAGAAACGGCCAGACCAGTTGGCACCAAAGGACACCTCCTCACTTTCTTAGACCATCAATGTCCTTTAAAAACAATACTGAGATCAGTCTGAAGAGCATCTTTCCTGACCAAGTGCACTTTGTTGTTAATGATGATCACGTTGGAAGGAACTCATGAAACTCCCACTGGGGACTCATCTGCCAAGGCACGTGTCCCTGAGGTAGCTCATCGGGGCAGCGCCAGGTTTAGTTGGGTTGGGAAATGAGAAAAGCTTCCAGGACCTCCCCAAGCCTCTGGGCCCATGCTCCTCCGCTGGGTAGGTGAGCTAGCAAACGTCAAGGTAAAGGAGGGTGTTTCAACCATTCATTCTAAGGTAGAGAGATCAGTTTCCACGAACCCTTCTAAGGCGGGACCTGCAATCAGTGGCGACTGTCTCTGCATGTCGGCGACTCTGCTTTTGGGGATGTCTTCCCTCCCGGGCTCGCCTCAGGTTTCTCACTGGTCCGATGAAGGCTGGTTGACATAAACCGCCTGAAGCTCTGTCTCTGTTTCCTGACTCAGTTTCTCCTTAGCAAGTGTGTTTATTTTCCTGCTCTCTGCTTCATGGCTCCCATTTCTCCCCGGCTCCTCCCACGAGTGTCAGTTACTTGGGTGGCTGGGTGGTCCAGCCCACTTGGATGCGGACTAATGCATCACAGTTCTGGCAAATCTGGTAAGATTTTTTATACCCTCTTACTGGAGTTGGTATAACATGAACAAGGAAGATCATTCCCAGAAACCTTGAGAAAACCCACTCTCCTGCCGTTTGCGGCAAAATGACTGTGACAGACGCAGATGTGGTGCCAGTCTCTCCTGTCACAGGTGCCTGAGTCACTGGAATGAGGACGGCACTCAGGGAGAGCACGGATCCTTCCAGAATCCCCTTCCTTCACTAACTTATTCTGTGCCTTTGACTTTCCCGAAGCCCCTCCATGACAGAACTGCGGCTGGCCCGTGGTGGGGTCCTGGCTCCGGTCCCTTTAGGGCAAAGCCATCTCCACCGCCCTGGCGCCGCCATCTCTGCCCTGCGCGGGTTCTAAATCCCAACCACTCCTGCTGCCCGTTTGTTTCTTTTCCTTTAGATTTGCTCAGGGTGCAGAGTCATTCTTTTTATTTTTTATTTTAGTGGCCTCAGATCCCAGAGGCTTTTCCTGGGGAGCTGCACTGGCCCCCTTTTGCAACAGGTGACAGGGGAAGCCGTGTGACTGTTGTGACATGCTCGGACACCTCCACTCTTCCCTGGGAGCAGGAGACAGGCTCCAAGGAGCTGCGTCGGGGAGCAGTGGGGCCCACGACTCTCGGAAGCGTGCTCTTAGAGCATGCTTCTCAGCACTGGCTGCGTCATAATTTGATTCATTTGGGCAGATTCTCAAACTATGAATGTCTGGACCTCGGCCTCAGAGACTGTTTTAATTGGCGAGGGGTGAAGAAATACCCCATGCCAGCTCTGCAGGGGAGAGGGAGCAAGGAGAGAGAATCCATGAAGCTTGGTCGCCAGCAGAGCCCCTGGAAAAAGAAGGCACACGTCTGGTCACTGGTCTGTCTCCAGGCTCGGCCCATCACTTGGCTCATTGAAGTTGCTCCCAAAAAAATAAACAAAAGGCTCAATGGCTGATTGGGAAGATGAGCTAGAAAGTTTTGAAGACAAATGATAAGAGGTCAAATAGTAGGGTGAGGAAACCCAACCAACTGGGGGGCTGGGTGAGTGGGCTCACAGGGTCGTTTGGGCACGAAACCTCCCTTCTCTGAGCCTTGGTTTCCTCCTCTGCAAAGCAAGGGGTTCGGAGCAACAAATTTTTCTATTCTTTCTCCTTGCTTTTAAAATCCTTTCAGTGGATGGTTGCTATGCCTACCCCTGGCATTAGGCCATTTTTCTTGAGTCATTTGTGATTCCACTCTCGGGATTGGCTTCAGCTGGAGAGCAGTTGTCCTTGAGCAGGAACACTGGGGCCACCAGGAGAAGGTTGCTTAGAGACGGTTCGTGCATCGATGACAGACACCCAATGCGAGGGGAGAAGGTGGAACGTTCCACTACATTCCCTTTTGCCCCTGATAATTCGCTGGTGGGTAGATGGGAGTGAGGAGGGGGAGACATGCAACCCTGGGGCCTTTTCTTTTTGATAAGAGCTGTAGGTGCCCCGAGAAGAACGTGGACACCAAAGCCAGCATCAGAGACTTAAAAGGCAAAGGTGACTTTTCCCCTGATCGCACTCCTCCCAGAATTGCCCAACTCTCTCCAAACAACTGCAGAACGGTGGTTCATGTGGCGATGAAGACAAGCTCTTTGTTGACTTTATTTCCAAACCCTGCCTTTTGGAATTGACACAGAACAAGGCAAACTGCTGGCCAGGCTTGACCATCCGGTCAGCTGACTCCAACCCCGTCCCGGCTCCAGCTCCTCAAACAGAAGCTATTGAGAGAGATCTCAATAACACAGATAAAAAGTAGAGCAACATGGGCTTTGGACCCCAAGGCCAACAGGCTTATCACAAACTGGTGAGCTTCTCTGTGTGGCTCCCCGCCCCCCCACCCCAGGGGGTGCGGAGACCAAAGCTGCTCCCTTTCCTCGAGACCTGCTCTGCACTGTCCCTGTGGGTGGAAACACAAGGCATGATGGCCTCCTTCAGAGACGCGTCCTTAGCACTCCTGGTACCCAAGCCCCAGGTTTGCTGGGGCTGCAGGTGGAGGGAGGCTCTAGTTTGGGAGGAAGGCTTAACCCAGTGCAAAGGCAGCATTTGGGTTCAAAGCACAAACTCTGAAACCAGATCACCTAGCCTATATATCTTACAAGCTCTGTGACTTTGGATGAGTTTTAAAAATCCTCTCTGTACCTTGATTTCCCCATCTGCAAAATGGGAATAATAATGTACCCGCCTAGTACATTAAGTTTAGTGCACTAAATCAGGGGCCCTCAAGCCTCAGCATGATAAGAGTCACCTGGAGAACCTATTTAAACGGTGTACGCAGAGATTCATTTCCAGAGAAGCTTTAGGTGAAGGTGTGGGCTTCTTTGTTTTTTAACATGTGTCCCTAGGTGAACCTGACACAACTAGCACTTCTGGGTCCCTGCTGTGCCTGTGTTTCCACCTGGGCGGCAGGACCGTGTGCTTCCCCTGGGACTGGCCCTAGTTGTCCCCTGGGTGGATGGAATCTTTGCAGGTGGCTTGTCTGCTGTGTGCTGGGACGTTCTCTCTCTTCCTGACCAGTTGGTCTTACGTGTTTCAGCTCAGGCAACAGCTCCTCCAGGAAAAATCCTTTACCTGAATTTTTTGACAGAGCTTGACCTCTGGGCGGGGACACGAGTCCTTATCTGCCATTCCAAAATCCATTTTTAAAAAAATAGATGTGAAACAATTTCTTTTGGGCCCAAAATCTCATCTGATGGCAAAAATCCTAACCTGAACTATGTTAGGTATAGTCTTTCTTTATTCTACTCAGTGTGAATATTAATACACTTTGCTGTACAGATAGTAATGGGCTTGATGATTACGTGCTGGCAGTGTGATGTAAGATATGGGGGATGTAAAAGTACTTTTCTTAAATGCAAAAAAATAAAATCTGCATTCTAAAGTACATACACCTGGCCCCAAGAGTTTTGGATGGTGGAGCTGCAGCACATTTCACTTGATTATCGGTTTTCTCCTCTGACTTGTCACTTAGTGAGAATCCTAAGGTCAAAGTCCCTGATTTTCATTCTGCATCCTCAGCATCTAGCACAAAGTTTGGGGCAAATTACAATCAATTTGTATTTCTTGAATAAATGAGGGCTTTCTTGTAGAGGAAGCTGTACCTTTCTTACTCTCTGGAACTTTCCCTGACACTCTGTGACATGTGTGGTGGGGTTTGTAAAATTAATTTCCTGTGGCTCTTTGTGCCTCCTCCTTGGGACCAGGCCTGCAGTTGGCTAGGTTGTCCCCAAATTGGGGTGGGTCGGACCTGTAAAGATTATGCTTCAGATAGCTAGACTCTTCCACTCTTCATTTGGCCAGGGCTTTGGAAAAGAGGGAGCATTTCTGGGGCATTGGAATGCCTTGAATAAAAGAAGTTTCCAAAATTTGGGGGATGGGTTGAAGCCTTCACCCCTGACATCATCTCTCCTTTCTCCTTTCCCAAGATAAAGCTCTCCCATTCAATACCAAAAGGGGGGACAACAGACCCTCCTCTCCCAGGCTTGGTAAAGGCAAGGACCTCAGGGCAGGAAGCTGGGAAAGACACCTTGACAGCTCCCAACCCAGCTGAGCTCTTAGAAGATGAGGGGAGGACGAGATACAGAAACAGAGTTATGAGAGACTGAGTTCGCAACATACACGTTAACAGCCTCCCGACTCTTAGGGTGTATCCTGACAATGAGAACAGTTACATTATAGGTAAACAGAGACGCCTGATTACTAGACAATTCGAGTCAATAATTGCACAAATCCAAGTTGTCTGTGACCACGTGCAGAGGTTGCAAACTCTAATGCCTACGTGGGCCAGGCAGACCCTGAGGGAAGCGGGCCAGATGGGACTGTAGGGAGTGGAGAGGAGTGTGGCAAACTGGGAGGTTTGTGCCTCAGCTACTGAGCGCAGCCCCTCATCAGCTCCTGCTGATTGATGGCAGGTCTTGTAGATTTTCAAGAGCAATGGGAAAACCTGACTTTTAGGTGAAATTTTCTCATTAAAAAATTCTAGGAAGGCCAAATCAAGTCCACTGGCTGTCAAGTTATGGCCCAGCAATCACTGTTTTGCAGCTTTTGTTTCCATACGTCCTGGATGCTGCCGGCTTTCATAAGCTTAGGGGAGTCAATCTAGGTTCCTGGGAGTTCCCGTCATTCTGAGCTGGGACCATCCCAGGTGGAGGTTGTTATTGTCATTGGCCGCTTCTCACCCCCACACCAGAAGTCAGAGCAGGCTCACCTCCTCAGGGACCACCTCCTGTTCCAAACACAAAGGCCTCTTCCCCACTGCCCTGGCCAGCGTGTGCTGGAGATCGCTGAGCGGCCACCAGAAATCAGGGGACAGGTGCTTCTGCTTTAGGTAGCCAAGTGTGGCTCCGGTGCCCGAGGGCTTCCAGGGAAATGGCCCTCTCACGAGAACTCCAGTGCTGCTGCTACTAAGAGGCTTGAAAATGGAAAGGAGGAGAAGCAGAGCAGGAACGGCCATGTGTTCATTTGCTACTTTTTAGGCAACAAGAAGAGTTTGCAGGTACCAGCCCTCGGGCCCAGGCAGTGTGTTTTCTGCAGCCCCATTGTCTTTTGCTGTGTCCTTGCTCTCTTGCCAGAGACCCCATATGACCTTCTTACACTCAACGGGGTCCCTTGGCAGGGTCACGAGGCAGAAGGTGCGCATCAGCCTGGCCGAAGTTCAACTGTTATTCAGGCGTGGACAGAGGCAGGAGCCCGTGGGGATGCTCAAAACTGAAACCCACAGACGAGCTCTAAGCTCGCCCTAAGCAGCAGCTTCCCAGCAGCTCCCAGGCCCCTGTCCTGCCCCATGCAACCCCGTCACTGAGCATCTGAGGCAGGAGACTAGGCTCTCAGGTCGCCTGCGGTGGTTGGTGTACTGTGTAGGGAGAAACACTTCTGTGAATGACCGCAACAAGAGGCAGACAGGAGCGGAGTGCT
The DNA here is from genome assembly GCF_036850995.1 of Saccopteryx leptura. Taxonomy (NCBI): domain Eukaryota; kingdom Metazoa; phylum Chordata; class Mammalia; order Chiroptera; family Emballonuridae; genus Saccopteryx; species Saccopteryx leptura. Next base: position 13,540,872 of record NC_089513.1, read on the forward strand.
CTAGGTTGAGAGGAGTGGGGACGGAACCTCATTCGGCGGGAGGGAATCAGGAAAGGCTTCCTGGATGAGGTGACACTGGAGCTGGACTCTGGTTTGGGGTTAGATTTGGACCTGGGGTACGGTTACTCCCAGAAAAGAGAACAGTGTGAGCAAGGGCAAAACAAAAAGGGGAAGGGTGTGACGGGGGTGGACGGGCTGAGTGAGTGTGGGTCTGGAAGGGCAAGCGGCCTGGGATCCTGACCAGGCGTGGCCCGGGGTGCCTGGCTAACGGGTTTGGGTTTTCATCGTGGACACGACAGCCCTAGGGGATTTCTGCAGGGGAGTTCAGTGATAGAGTTGGGCTGCACTCGGAGCTGGTGCAAACTGGATTGGGAATTGGGGGAGGGAGAAGTGGGATGTGCACAGGCGGTTATTGTGATAGCTGGGGCAGAAGTTACCAAGGCAAATAAGGTGGAGGTGGGGGGTGTCTGGAGGTGAGACCACAGATGCCTGAGCTGGAAAGGATGCTCTGACTGTCCCCTGCTCCAGCCCCCTTCTCCCCGAGCCCACACGAACCGGGCATCTGCCCCCACAGTGCCAACAGAACCTCTGCTATTGAGATCAGCAATGACACCCTCACTGCCAGTTCCAGCTATTGAGATCAGCAATGACACCCTCACTGCCAGTTCCAGCTATTGAGAACAGCAATGACACCCTCACTGCCAGTTCCAGCTATTGAGATCAGCAATGACACCCTCACTGCCAGTTCCAGCTATTGAGATCAGCAATGACATCCTCACTGCCAGTTCCAGCGGTCACTCCCCAGCCCTCACTTCGCAGACCTGCCAGCGTATTAGACATGCGTGGTCTGCCCGCCTTCACCCGTGAGCTCTCCTCTGCCAGGCTCCGGAACGCGCCTGGCTCCTGGGTCTGCCCGCCTGCCTGGCTTGTCCTCCTTTTCCAATGGTCTCGCCACCTTTTCTGATGGTCTCACCTCCTTTTCCAATGGTCTCACCTCCCGTCCTTGGAAATCCCACAGCTTTAGATTTCACTGACATGCTGATGGCACTTAAGTTGACATCTCCAGCCTGGACGTCTCACTGGACATCTATGTTCAAATATCCCCTTGACCTCTTCACTTGGATTTCTAACTGATGACTCAACATCAAAAGGGCCTTGGCTTTATTTCCTAGTTCTGCTTAGGGCCTTTGCATTGTTGTTTCTCTGTCCCCAGAGGCTGTTCCTCAAGTAGCCACCCATGTGCTCCCGCGCTTCCCCGAGATCTTACTCCTGAACCAGTCTATCTAGATTCACACCCTCCCACTGCCCTTCCTCTGCTTGCTTGCTTTCCTTGGTTTCACGAACATTTAATGTAATAGACATTTTGCTCATTTATATGCTTATTGTTTGCTTCCCTCCACTTGAACATGTTTTTCCTGATGGAAAAGGTTTTGTTTTTAATTGCTGTTTTCCTAGCCCCTACAAGTGTGTGGTACACGGAAGCCACTCAGTGTATCCTTGTTGAATGAATGAGTGAATGAGTGATAGACAACGGAACTTTGTCCCTCTTCAGACTTGGGGAGTAAAGCCCTGTGCAAGGTCAAAGGTGAAGTTCCATTGTGAATGCCTGGAAAACACCAGGACACAACTCCCAGAAATTTAGACTCAAGGAGGAGAAGTCTGAAGGTAGTGTGACTTTAGATTGGAATATTTACAGTTTGAGTGACTTGAGGAATATCCTATGATGACGTCCAGCAGTATTTCGGGTATGAAGGTAGACGGCTTTGGGGGAGGTAGGGTAGAGGTAGATTTGGTCATTGCCCACATGGAGGTGATGACCTTAAACTACAAGAGGAGGAAAAAGAGATAAGAGAGAGAGAGACTGAAAATCAAGAACAAATTATTGGGAAACATCTACATTTAGGGGAGAAAAAACTAGTAGGAATAGTTTGAGAGGGAGAGCATAACCAGGGGGGTGAAATGTCATGGAAATTAAAGACAGAGTTTCAAGAAAGAAGCAATGGGCGACTGGACCCTGCACAATGAGGGGAAGATGAAGACTGAGAAATAGCTGATACACATGACCGTCCAGAGAGCTGCTACCCACCGCTCAGACTCCCCAGCTGGTCTTGAGCACCAGGCAGGCCTGCAATGGGAAGTCGTGGACATTGTACGAACAGCAGAGGGAGATGATCAGAGCTTTGCTGGAGGCAGGCTCACAAGGGTGTCGGACAGGTAGGAAGTGGAGAGGTCAGTGGACGCAGGAAAATACCGCAATTGCCCGGGCCAAGGGACTTTTGTAAGCCACTAACTTAAGGGCTGGTGGTGTCACTGTTGGATTTGCAGAGCAAGAAGCTGACTGGCCTAAGGTCATGGGGTCCTTGGGGTTCGTGGACCCCCAAGACAGGTATGACCATTGCTCTTTTTATGTCACCAGCAATAGGTATTTCCTAATGCTGTGTCTCCAGCCCCCACAGCTAATATTTGTCTCCTATTGATCTAGTCTCCAGCCTGTTACTTTTTAACTGGAGTCGGGGTTCAAAGGCCTGAGTTTTGTTTAAACGCTCATTACATTGGGGAGGGCATGTGCCCCTGATAATCTCAACTGATTAACAAGCAAGGATCTTCTAAGTAAATACAGACTGTAGAGGAGGCATGTGGGGGGTGTTGCAGTTCAGGGAGAGGGTTGTGGCATGGGGGGGGGGGGTGACAGGGAGTGAGAAGACCCCACTGGCAGAAGAGTCTTAGAATTTGTAAGAAAGCTAAATAACTAGAAATCCAAAGACAAACCCCAAGCCCAAGCTTTCTGCCACAAATAGTATTATATATACTATGTAAAATCCTTTATTAAAATACAATGTCATCCAATAGTTCCTGGGGGTGGAGAACCCACTGCCCAGCCTGTGATCCTCGTGTCTCTCCCACTCTGCTGGACAGAGAGGCGTTTGTGTTGCCCTGGGAGGTGGCTGGAGCAAAGGAGGCACTTGTTTTCGGGGAGTTCTTTCCTGCAGCAGATGCAGGGTGGCCCCCTGTGTGGCCCGGGGCTGGGGCTGTCCCCGAGAACGCCGTCTGCAGGCCCCCTGCCCTCACAAACCTTCCTGTCTCAGTTTGCTAGGATCTAAATACCATCATTCCCATCTTTATCCCCCCCCCTTTTTTTTTGTATTTTTCTGAAGCTGGAAACGGGGAGAGACAGTCAGACAGACTCCCGCATGCGCCCGACCGGGATCCACCCGGCACGCCCACCAGGGGGCGATGCTCTGCCCACCAGGGGGCGATGCTCTGCCCCTCCGGGGCATCGCTCTGTTGCGACCAGAGCCACTCTAGCGCCTGAGGCAGAGGCCAAGGAGCCATCCCCAGCACCCGGGCCATCTTTGCTCCAATGGAGCCTCGGCTGCGGGAGGGGAAGAGAGAGAGAGGAAGGAGAGGGGGAGGGGTGGAGAAGCAGATGGGCGCTTCTCCTGTGTGCTCTGGCCAGGAATCGAACCCGGGACCTCTACACGCCAGGCCGACGCTCTACCACTGAGCCAACCGGCCAGGGCCTCTTTATCCCTTTTGGCTTAGGACAAGCTTCACCTTTGGCGTCTGTTAAAGTACAAATACTTCTGGAAGGGGCAGTGTGTTTACTGTTACCAGTCATTGACATCTTAGGGATGGACACCTTAGAGATGCACAGGGCCACGCAGGATGAAGAACTTCTTGCTTCCTAACTCCACCAATTGTATATAAAACTCCTGTGGCAAGGAATTGCTTAGAAACTGCCCAAATGTATAATTTTCTTTAATGACGGTGGGAGGTGCCTCTCAGTCACCTTCAGGGGCCAGGCTGTTCTCTCGGGTGGGGTGCACTGGCAGTGCCCTTGGCTGTGCCAAACTGTGCCTGCAAGTGAGCCCTTCCCTCGGGGAGGAAACGTGGCTTAGCCCAGCACTGGGACTGGGGTGAGGAGGGGTGGGCAGAGGCTCTGGGAGAACACCTGTGCCCACACTCCTCACCGTCTGGGCCCAGGCCCCCTCTCTGTGCTCCGGGTCCTGCCCAATAGGGAGCCATGCACGTGGGCTGCAGACCTGCTGATGATCTGAGTCCCCACGACGTGCTAGAAACACCCGAAGCGGCCAGTTTGTGGGGCACCTGGCCAACAGCGGGACTGAGTCAGGACAGCTCTAACTTCAGGATGAAGGCCGATGGGTGAGCGTGGAGGAGACGTGTCCCTTCGTCCCCTCTGGGGATCTGCCAGACGGCGGGCCTGTGTGAGGGGGGACGGAGGGCAGTCTCTGACCTTCCCCTGAAGCACTGAGGCCTTGTCCCCAGGGGGTCCGGCCCAAGGGAGGTGGCACTCTGCCTACAGGCAGAGGGGAGGCCTCCCCATGCTATCTCCTGCCAATGGTGTGTAGCCTCTGTCACCTGTGACTTGCAGCTCAGTGGAGAAGGTGGCTGGGATCATCCACTTGGGGGAGGATAGGGTGCTGCAAAGGGGCTGGGCCCTGAGGGACAGACTGATCGGGGCTAATGTACCTTTTTCCCAGTCTAGTCTGAGGTCAGCCCTACAAAGGAAGGTAGTCTTCAGTTTCCCCGCACCTAGTTCCCACCAGTGGGGGACCCCAGGTCGTGACTTGAAGAAGTCTATGCCGGGTCTTAATTGAACTCCCAATCCATGTGTTTTCCTGTCCCATTCAAGTCCTGCAAATACTTACCGATTCTGCCACCTGAGCTCTTTAAAAACAGTTCTGAGATGTTTCCTCATAGGGAGGTGCACTGAAGGGACCAGCAAGGGGCTTCTGCACTTTTAGGTCCCTGGACGCCTCAGAGCCAGCCATGGGAGCCAGAATTCCTGGACACCCACAAGAGCCACTTTTACGAGGGGCTTTAAAATTTTAGAAGGGCCCACGTCCACCTTGGACTCCAGAGAAAGTGAAGAGATAAGTTAACCTAGTGAATGTGTACTGCAGTGTGACTTAGTCCTCTACTTGTGTTTTCCTCTGAGGAAGAACCTATAAAGGTTTAGAGCAGCTCTGTCCTCCAGCAAGTCCCCATCTGCCTGGTGAGGGTGGATGGGGCAGTAGGAACGCAGACTCCAACCGCTGACACCACCCCAGCACGGTGCCATCACTACTAATTGAAAAAGTCACAAGACACCAAGGACTACACTATGTCCTGCTTGGATGCTTGGACGCTGCCTCCTGGCCATCCCTGAGGGGACAGGTCAAGGCTTCACGAGGAGGCTTAGTATTAAAGAAAAAAGAATTTGAGGAGCCTGTGAGCTTTAATAGAGAATGGACATGAGGTCCAGACCTCGACAGCCTCGTCCTTCTGAGACCCACTTGGCCTTCATGACCAAGTCTCGTTAGCTCACATAAATTGAGTGTTGGTCAGATAACGACTAGAAATATGCTTTTGCAGGGACAGACTTGGAGGGATTATAAAGTGTTAGAAATGTCATCCAGTCTCAAGTTTAATAAAAAGACAGATGGATAAGATTAGATGTGCATCTCATTAAGCTGAGCCAGGGGTTTTGGGCAGACTAGTGAAGTTTTTAAAGGTGTGGAACTCTTAGGGAGATTAAGGAAATGAACGTGCTATATGATCCACAGGCATTTAATCCCCTGGAACCCGATGATACATTCACACAGAGCTTCAAATCAGACAAGCCATCATACTTGATGTAGAAAATGTTCCAGCTTCCATAATTCTTTATTAAATATTTGACAAGTTGCATCACTTCTTTACAAGGACTCCATTGTGTCACATGACTCTTTCGCTGTCAGGAAAACAATCTACAGTTTCTCATTAGATCTCAAGAAAAATGAAAAGCCAAAATACTTAAAACAAAACTTTCCCTGTGTGTATTAAACTCAACCATGTTTTAAAGCTACTCTAATTGTGAAAATGAGCATTGTCCATAAGCTGTCTTTAAAAAACATCAAAGTAGTTTGGTTTTTTAATCACTGTATCAAATAGTACGTGGCTTTGTATTAGGAGGCGGGTTCATGATAAGAAAAAGTCATGAAACATTGAGAATTCATTTGGAATGCTTGAGACTCTTTTCACCTTAAAAGTCACTGTGTTTTTTCACGTTTTGATAATCACTTCTGAATTAAGAAATAACAGCATGTTAACATTACCTTCCGGCGGTTCTCTCGGGTTCCGAGGGTCAGAACTCTCAGGATAGAGCTTGGAGAACACTTTAGAAGAGACTGAGCTCTCACTCTTGTTTGAAACCAGATTGCTCAAGAAAGGTGTAAAAATGCTATACAAATATATATATATATATATATATATATATATATATATATATATATTTAGACAGCATACATACATATATATGTATATATATTTTACCTACACAGTAGTAGTGAAAGAACCAAGTTACGCAAAGTTATTACATGAAGGAAACCGTGACAATCTAGGTGAAATTAGTCTCAGTAGAAGCTGCAAACCGGCTTCTTCCATAGGAACAGATGTCTGCAGACACGCAGTCATGGTCATGAGAAAGGCTTTCGAGGCATTGATACAAGGTTGAGAATGCAGTTCGCAGAGGTCTGCGGCCAGTGTCATTAGATTCCTGTTGTTACTCCTTACAAATGGACCGACCGACAAAAAGACATGCATTTTAGACATGCGTTGCTTTGTGCGTTAACACCTTTAAGGAAGGCTAGATGTCTAACAAGGATTTCTTGGAAAAGTTCACACCAACTGAAAGCTCTCCTTTTCAATAAAACATTACACACATTCATGTCCTAATGCGCCGGCATTTTCTCTGCCACACTGGAAACACTCTGGTGTATGTGCGCGTGCGCTTAGGCAAATGTATTTACATTGTTCATTAAGGCTTGGATAAATTTTAAAAAGTGGTCCAAAGTATATCACATTTTCTCCCCAGTTTTAAAATCTAAAATACAAAGTAGAGTTCATAAGGATTTTTAAAAACACGCCTCAGACCTGAAATTGGCAGTTTTGACTTATCAGGATATACCCCAAAGCCTGAATGAGACAGAGGTAGTGATCTCCTGGGGGTCAGGAAGGAAGCCAGCCAGCCAGTTACCCTGCCCAACAGCACCCCCTACTGGCAAGGCAGAAAGTGACACCAGATGGCATGTCCCTTCCCCTCCCTGTCTGTACAGGTGCAGACTCAGGGTGAGGAGGAAAGAGCCACAGAAAGGACAGCTAGCACAGTAGGTAGGAGATCAAGAATTGATTAATCCAGGCCTTCTTTTTACAGATTTAAACATTTCAGAGGTGACAGACAAGACTTGGAAAATACAATTAGTAACTGTTAGGACAACTAGTAACTTGCTGCATATGAACCTGGCCATCAAGAGAGCCAATTTGGATCTGGCAAGATCAAACAGCAATGGAACATGTTGTCTACTTTGACAATGCGAGATGCAGAAGGTGTTTCAAATGTTTTGCAAACCATTTCTCGGAACCTGTCACGGCATCCTTATGTGGAAGGAACAGTCCATGTCATCGGTCACCGGACCTTAGGGAACACCTGATATTAACTACCAAAGGGCCATGGCAACAAAACCCAAACTTACATTCCTGTGACTGGGGAGGGGTCCGGCTGCAGGAAGGTGAAGAATGGGAAATGTTCTGAGAAAAAGAGAAAAGCTCCCTGACACCGAATACAACTTTCAAACCGACAAATGCCTCACAGTTTCCTGTTCCCGAGGCCGCGGGTAAGAAAGCAGCCCGCTCTCTGCCGCTAATCCCACCGGGAGTACTTTCCAAATAAATCTGCAGGCCAACAGGGGGCAGGAGGAGAAATACTCAGTTATCAGTTGTGATAACTGATGGCCAAAGACCTTCCACACGCAGTATGTAAACTCTGGAACTTTCTTCCTAACCTCATGACAAACTGGCTCATAATAGCTATATCTTCTTCCAGGAACTAAAAAAAAAAAGCTGAATTCAAGTAATTTCTAAGAAAACAGAGGCTATAGAGACCCTGGACTGTTAAGGACAACAAGAAAGGAGGGCAAGCCGGCCTTCAACTCCAAGCCTCCTGACCAGAGTGGGCGGAGGCCCAAGGAATGATCCGTCATTCCACTCTCCATGCGATACATTTTCTTTACTGTCACCCGTGTCTTGACAATTGACAGACAGTGGTAATCAAGATAGAGGACTATTTTCAGCAAAGAGTGAAACACTGGGAAGTGTTGAGAATGAGGGAACCTTTTTTGATTAAAAGCAAACCAAAATGAATCCCAACCCCAGCTCTGGTTAGCTGTTACTGAAATAAGACATCAAGGGACAGATGAGCTGAACTGTCATTCACAATCAACGCCTTTCAGTGTTCATTCTGTTCCTGGTGTAGAAATGATCTTAGAGTGATTTTTTCTTTCTTTCATATTTTCAAGACTTTGTCTAATTTGCATTGCACAGATATTCTGATGTTGAATAGACAGTTTAAAAATGACAGAAGAACACAGTCCTTAGACCAGAATTGTTGGATTTCTCCACCTCTAGTCACAGGGTCACTCTCAGAGCCCACCCAGCATGCAGCCACCTGGGGTTCTGCCTTAGTCTTACAGAGATAGCGGACCCTGGACTGGGAGCGGCTGCAGGAAGAAGTGGTTTTGCTACTGAGACATTTGTTATATTGATTGAAGGGGGGTGGGAATACCACGAGCAGATAAAAATGAGCACTGCTGCTTTTTCCTAATCACTCAGTATCTAAGTTTTCTGATCACTATTAAATACTTTAAAATCAATATGGAAAGGGAGCCAGTCCTTAGCTCTGAAGAAACCCACCATATTTTTATTGGACACCTCAGAATTTAGGCAACTCACTTATAAAAGCATGAACATTCACAGCTTTTCACAAGACACCAAAACTGAATTTTTTACACCAAAAATTCTTTCTTACATAACAAGCAGAGGCCTTAAAAACACACTGTGTCTTATTTACGACTAGTGAAGAGATCAAACCTCTTGTGTTCCCTGTCACCAGGACAGGGTCTAGGACAACACAGGCTGAAAAGGATAGCAGGGTGGACTCCCCCACACTGCATCAGGCAACCTCTCAGAACATGACAGAATTCTGCAACGAGGAATCACAAGTGGCAAAGAATCAAACTGTGCGGACGTCCTCGATCCCTGGCCCCCTCAACCGGCTTAACAGCCTGACCGCAGAGGGCCAGACCAAGTCTTCCCGCTCTTTCAATCAGCACACAACAGACACGACTGGGCAGCACACAGTACGAAAGGAAGCATGCAACACGCCACAGGAAGACAAAAAGGTTAGATCGAGTGCGTCAGAACTCGATCAGCAGAAATCACGAAACAATCGGGAGCACAGGTCTGTCGGCTCAGCTTCCCAGCCTGGTTTTATATACCAGCCGCCGGACTCGCTATCCACAGATATTGCACCGGAAGGACGTATGCAGGGATAGAAGTTGTCATCACGTGTAATGTCCACGGTAGGAAACCAAAACACAAACCAAGCCAGGTATGACCTTCATGGAGTACATAAAGTGCCTTTGGAATTGGTGCAGTTAGAACAAAAATTGGTTGTTTCACGACTATTAGCAAACGCATACACATAGGAGACTACACCGATCTGGTTTCCACAGTTTCAAATCAAGCAGTGCCGGGTTTCAGTCATATAAACGCCTCTACGACGAACAGCCAAGAGAAAAATATAATAAAAGAAAGACTGTACAGCATCAGGAAGGGTTAAATAATTTCTCTTACGAGAAATGATCATCAACCCTGTCTTGAATGTGTTAGAGCACACATAAGTACTTCTAAGGAATAATGGTGTGATTCCTTCAGGTCAACATGAAATTTGTCATGCTATAGTACAATGCTCCCAGCCTGTAGCTATTATGTTAAATTTGTACAAAAGAAAATGTAACACTCAGTTTGTTTTCATTCTCTCGGAGTATGGAAACAATTATCATTATGACTGATATTATATTTTAAATGCTCTCAAAGTACTTGTCTGTATGAAGGTTTTGGGACAAAAATCAGTCTTCCCATTCTAATACAGTTGAGGGTAAGGGTGTCAAAATACTTCAAAAATAAAAATGTCACGGACATTAAACCGGTATGAAATTCAAATAAAAAAAATATGCTCACTTTTCCAAGTCCATGAGACATCTTTAATTGTAATGAAATGAAATCGGAAAATCGGCCTAAATCATTTTCAAGAAGTAAACATGAGTTGTAATACTATACCTGTAGAGTGATTAATTCCATTCATTGTCATTATAAAGTATGCAAAATATTTATTAAGGGCTTTGCCTACAGAGGCACAACATAAATAGAGTATAAGTCCTCCTGAAATGTAATTAGTATACACATCAACCAGTTGATAATTTGCGGTGGCAAACGCAGAAACAGGACCTGGGACTGGCTTCCCACGTCTGAACTTGGGCAAGTCATGGGCGAAGGCTCTGCTCCGGGAGCCACGCTGAGCAATGCTCGCCGCCATTGTCTCTGCGAAGTCTGTTAGGCAGATGTAAAAGTGCAAGCAGGACCTGCTGGATGGACCACCACCCGAGGCAGGGGCCGCCTAATCCACCCCCTCAAATCCTTGAGCATTCTCCACGGCCATGAGGAGCTTCTCTCGTAAATCTTCGAAGGTTTCATATGGAGGTAAGTCAAGGCGATTAAAGCTGCAAGGGTAACAAAGGTAAAAAGGCCATCATCATTACCCTCTAGCCAGAACAGCATTTCCCAGATTTGGCTAAGGGGGGTACATTTGGTATTGGAGCAATAGTGTATAAATGTCTTCACCAAATTCTGATGATCTAAATATAAATTCCAGGGATGAAACTGTCCACACTGAATAGGCTATATAACCTATAGAGGAGAGAAAAGAATTTTCTACTAGTCCATGAAACCTCTCTACTCCAGCTAGGTGTGGATGCTGGAAAAATCTGGCTGGGGAGAGAGACACAAAAGGCAAGGTAAGGGACATATATACTCCAAGAGTCCAAAGCCCTAGACACACAAAAGAACTTATGCAAGAGAAGTTCTGGAGGAACTGAGGCTGTGTTGTTTCCTAATGAGCTCACTTACTGCACATCGGGCCCCGAGCCAAGTGCTTTTCCAGGACTAACTCACTTGGTTTCCATCACAGGCCTGTGAGGTGGGTAATGCTTTCTCTGCTCTGCAGATGAGGGTCCCGAAGCCAGAGAGGGCCAGTCACTGGGCCCGAGCTCTGACCCCAGCAGCACGGCAGACTCGACTAGAACGAGGCTGTCTGCGGCTCCAGAATCAGTGCTAAACTCGCTCTACCAGCTATAGTCTGGGAAGTAACAGACAGCTGGAGCTAAAAGCTGCATTTATCAACAGCTCGTACTCAGCGAGAGGCTTTGTTGGGGTGCTACAAACCCCCCCCCCCCCCGTGGTAGTGAGACTTTAAAAAAAATGAAGCATACTTGTCATACTTGTCTAAGAGATTGAGTTCAAATTCTGGCTCAGCCACTTGCCAGCTATGTGACCTGGGCAAGTCGCATCCTCTCTGAGTCTGTCTGCTTGTCGGTGAGATGGGGAAACTGCTTGTAGGGTGCTGAACGGGTCAAATCACAACGTGTATAAAGCGTCCTGCCACATAGCGAGTGCCCAAAGATGGGGAACACTGGTATCCTCCATTCAGCATTCACCGAGTGCCCACACGAGACGCAAGGAGTCAGAGCCCTCAAGTCACAGGACTGATGCATGTGGGGTCAAGTGCTGACATGTCCCCATCATGAAAATGGCCACACAGCCTCCACTGCTGACGATGATTTAATAAGAGCCAGCCTTCAGGGCGTATTTCCCCTGTGCAGTCAGCATTGTTAAGTACTTTTCATTTATTACCCCAGTGAATCCTAGCAATCACCCTGTAAGGTGGGAAATGCTTCAACCCTTTTTCAGAGGAGAAATCTGAGGCACAGAGAGGTTAGGTAACTTGCCTGAGGTAAGCACAGTAAGCATTCAGGCTGGGATTCAGTCCTACACTGGCTCCAAAGCCCAGCTCAAACCACTGCTTGTGCCACCTCCACATTTAAAACTGCTCCCTCCAGACACTGACGTATGGTTCCAAGTTTGAAAAGCTAACGATTACTGGCAGCAGTAAGAAACAAACACGCATCCATGGTGGGTCCTTTTAACAGCCAGCGCCTAAGCTATTCAATCAGAAACACTGAGCTCTCAGATTTCCTAACAGTCACTAAATAGTGACTAACACAGTGGAGTTCTCAGAATTCCAGCAAATCCTGAAACAGTGAATATAAAAGAAGTTTTTAAGTTTTGGTTTTGATAATGCTCTCGATTATTATTTTACCAGCGATAAAGACAGAACTCCACTTTTGCAGAAGGCACTTAGAGGAGCTGTCCCCAGAGGTAGCTTAGGCATTAATTGTAAGTTGGTCTTTCAGTCCAGAGCCTGCAGTCCCTACAGGGTCTGGAGACACATTCTTGAGGGTCCGTGACCCTCAAGATGACCCACCTCTAGAACTGCTGTGACGACTGGCATGAGTTAATGCACACTCATAAAGCGCTGAGGACACGCTGGGAACACACCGGGTGCTTGACGGTTAGTGTCGTTCCCTCCGGGATCAGAGGGCAGCGGTCAGTCTCCGGCTTGCCCCTAACGAGCTGTGTGGCTGCACTATTAGTGTCGTTCCCTCCGGGGTCAGAGGGCAGGGTCCGTCTCCGGCTTGCCCCTAACGAGCTGTGTGGCTGCACTATTAGTGTCGTTCCCTCCGGGGTCAGAGGGCAGGGTCTGTCTCCGGCTTGCCCCTAACGAGCTGTGTGGCTTCACTAGAGGCTCAGTGGGGTTCAGCGTCTGCCTAAGAAGACGTATGGGCCAAGTGAGGTTATTTCAGAGTCAACAACAAAGAGCAGGGAGGTCTGTGACTCTTAGTAAAGCGTAATTTTAAATATTCAGGCAGTGACCTTTGACAGAATAAAATGAAGCCCTTTAAATATCGGATACCCAAAAATTACATCTCAGCGATTCACGGAACGTACCAGAAAGAACCAGCTCGACCAGCCCTGGCTCTCCTGGTAAATCAAGCTTGCATTTTGAAGACTTGATTCTGTGTTTTCTATTTTCAGGAAACATGGCAGACATGAGCCATACATGTCGCTAAATCTGACTGTAAAGCAGCCGGCAAGGCTGAGGAAACAGGAAGTCGCGCCCTGCCAGCCAGCTGGCCACTAGCCCTCCCCCGGGCAGCGGCAGGTGTTCCGGGGACCATCATTAGGACACTCGTTTGGGAGCCTTACTGCTCACACACTGAGAAGACAGAGGCTCTGGGAATTGCCAGCAGGGTCGCCTTCCTCCTGCAGGTAGGCCTGCGTCCTTCCTAAGAAAGGGCAGGGAGTTGAAACCCTCGCTGTCCGCCAGACCCACCTGGGAGCTCTGAAATCCCACAGCCCAGGCCACAATGGACCGGCCACTTCCAACTCGCTGAGGGTGGGATCAGTATAAATGTTTTAAACTTTCTAGGTGCTTCCGACGTGCAGACCAGGTTGAGAAACAACGAGGGCAGAGGGCTTATCTGGGCAGCGCCATATTTTAGCTGTGGCTCAAGTGTGGGCTCCGAAACAGAAGGAAAAGATCAACAGTAAGGCTGTGTGTCCACAGCGTCACGGAGGGGCATGGGCTGACCACTCCACTGTCTGGTTCTCTTGGGAGACTCCGAAAAGGAGGGCTGTCTCAACAGCCACCACAGACTAGTGTCGTGGGTCGATCACCGGTTTGAATTTTGGCATACCTGTTCACATCCTGGGACTTGGGGACCTGAGACCTCTGTGACCCTGGGAAAGCTTCCGCGTGGCCCGTGGAAATGATAATGGCGTGCCACAGGCTGCCCCTAAAGATTAGACAGTACCTGGCCTATAGACAACAGCTGTGCCCGATAACGTGGCTTCTATTATTTCTCCTCATTAGACTATGAATGGGGAGTTCTCCTCTGACCCCCACAGTCCTGGGCTCTGCCAGTGCTGGCTGCCTTCCCAACAAAGGCTACCATAACCCAGAAAACTGCACCTGACTCTGGTATGGTTTGGAATAAAAGCTACCAGAACATTCTCCCCCACGTAAAGGAGGAGAACCATGGACCAGGACTGCTTTAGATAGTCCCCAGTTTTCAGGTGCTTTCTAGGGCGAGTGGGCGATAAGCCTTGATGCATTCTATTCTGTCCCATGGATGGTAAACACAAGAAAAAACTTTCGTTCTAGCTGGGGACTCAAACAGAAGCAAAAACTGTCTCACAGCCAACTTTTCACCAACACCCTTTCCTGAGAACCCTCCCCAGCTACACCTTATTCCCCTTTCACAAGGGCCACCGTCACTCGCTTCCTAAGAGCAAGAAATAAAAGGCTGCAGGGAAAACCAACTCAAGAGGCATCACAGCTCGGGTTAAGAAGAGCTCGCTGACAGCAGCCAGGTTCATCCCTGTGCTGGTTTTAGACGACTCTGCTGGGAAACCGGAGACCCGCCTCCCTGCCCGCATCCTGGAGGTGGCCCGTGCCACCCCGTCTCCCGGGCAGACCTCTTACCTTCCTCTGGCCACAGTCATATTGGTGCTAAATTCTAGAGACTTATGGGTTACTCGTGGCCTTGGAAGCCCTTTACAAAACAATGTTTCTATAGGGAATTTTATCCCAAGTTCTAAAATGCTAATTTAAGGGTGGAGTAAAAACCCAATCTGTTTTGAGTTTGGGAGCTGTCATACCCATGCATAGTGCATATTAGCAAAATCCCTGCTTCCCAGAGTAATTAGGGAAGAACGGGTTTGGAGGAGAAAGGCATAGCACGGGGTGGGGGTGGGTGGGTGGGGGACTAACCCTTGGTGTGCCAAACTCACCAGACCCACTCCGAGGGCGGTTTAGGCTTTCTGAGCATCACAGTGCAATTTACCTTTCATCTGCACCATTTGGTATTTCAGTCTCGAACTATTTACGGCAGGAACCCAGCATCCTGCACCCTCTAGCCGAGCCCCGTACACAGTTAAGTATTTAAAACACAATTTGTTGACAAGGGTGCATTTTTGTCACTCACCATGTGTGAGCTCTGGGCAGTTTTTCAGGACTCCCCCATTGCTCTATTGTAAACAGCTGAGGACCATTGGAACCTAGATGGAAAAAAAACAACAGTGATGCTAACAGCACCAAGGTAAGGGTGTGAGTTAAGGAGAGGGGGGTGAGCAGAGACACTCTCTAGGGCTGCAGCATAATGTTTACTCTTTAACGAGGGGAGCAACAGGTTTGCACAACCTCACATCACAGATGCCATGTTACCTTCGGAACACAACCGAGCCAAGTGTAACAGACACTGCAACATGCGGAAGTGTGGGCTGCCACAGCCTTTCCGCCCAACCTTGGGAGCTTAAATTTAAAACTACATTTTTTTTTGGGGGGGGGGGATGAAACATGGCTTTTAATATGCAAAGCAGAAAGAGTGATTAAAAAAAAATCTACAGTAAGCACTGAAGAACTCTGCTTCCCGGAGGTGAGGCATTCTTTCAACGTTCAGTTCATAACCACATGGACAATTCTGCAAAATCTAGGTTTTCAGAGCCAGGCCAGACCAAACGAATCGAAACAAGAGACGGTTTCCTGCTCACCATAAAGTTCGGCAAACCCATTCATAGGCACTCGGGACGTCCCCGTGACAAACTGCAGCAACCGGATGCGCTTCTCAGCGTCCATCAGCAGCACAGCCTGGGGACAGAAGCAGAAGGTCAGCGTGTCCCCACATGACACGCGGCACATGCTGATATGCTGTACACAGGCACACTTAACCCTATTCACATGGCAACATAAGAGCAGACAGTTGACTGTGAAAATGGTCCTCCTCCTCCTTTTTTTTAAATGGCCACCACAGCCCCGGCCTCTCTAGCTTAGAGTGCAAGAGATCACAATCTCTCTCTCCTTTTGCAATAAGTCAGAATAAACGATGTAAACAGCAAACTGTTGGACGGCACCGAGCTCAGGCCTCCGTGTGCGAGGCTTGCCAGTCCCTGGAAAGCCAATTATAAATATACAGGGTCTGAGAAGTGTCAACACCAGGGCAACCCAGGTTATGAAAACCTAGCTGGGAGTTCAGACTGTAGACAGATTCTTGAAAGATAATACTTTATAAAAAAGAAAAAAAAGAGGCGAGGATAGACCTCTGAAATAATGTGTGCATCCTACGTATCTGAGTTATTACAACAACTGAATTGGCAATACAGGTAATGTGACTTGAACTGCTGTAAAAAAGAAAAAAAATCCAAAATCAAAACTGAGCAAGCCCTGGCCGGACAGCTCAGTTGGTTAGAGCATCGCCCCGATAAGCAAAGGTTGTGGGTTCGAACCCTGATCAGGGCACATACAGGAAAACAGATGTTGTTTCTCTCTCACACCCTCCTCTCAAATCAATAAATAAAAATTAAAAAAAGAACTGAGCAAGACTTGGACTAGGATTTGAAGATTCTTCTTTTTATCTTTATTTCGGGTAGTGCTGGAAATATTATTAAAAATGGACATTTAGAAATTAAAGCAAGTGATATGATTTATTATCTCTGTAAAGCAAACAATCAGCTTTTTCCCCATGTAGTATTTCTTTTGAAGTCATTTCCCATCTCTCCCTTGGACCCACTCATCCTCACTTCTCTTCTCTCCTGAGCTAAACAGAAAGCAAACATTGGCCTTAAGATAGTAAATCAAATTTCATTTGTAGCCATCTTTTCCCGTAAGATAATAACCAGTCAAAATATGTGTTGGAATTATCCATCCCCCCCACCATAAAAAGAAAGAAAAGTGGGAAATGACATTTTAATTGACAATGGCATCTTGGAAAAGTCAGCCCCAAAGCATGTTTTCACCCCAAGAAGCCTCTCTGGAGGACTCCCTCCAACTCTTAAATCCAATTACTTCCTTTTCAGAATTGTCCCACTCAATAGGCGCCTCAAACAGAAGCCACTGCAATCCGGTGGTTAAGGAAGGGCAGTGTGCTTTGATAAGGGTAAACCTCCTTAAAGGACAGCTGTCTGCTGCAGTTATTCTAGCTAACTTCTAGCTAAGTTTGCCTCTGCTCTCTGCCAGCGGCCAGGTGCTAACAGAGCCCCAACTTCCAGACCACGGAAAGGGCAGGGGAGCCCTCACACCTGACCCTGGTACAGAGCAGCGTGTGGGTCCAGGAGGCCCTGAAGGCCCGCCCTCACCTTCCAGAACCACTGAATGACAGGGTGGTTTGGGCAGTAGCCATTCTTGTAGATAGAGTGTTGTCTCCAGTCGTTCACGTCCACATCGCCGAGGCCGCACATCAGCAACTGGGAAGGAGAGAGACCAGATGTAAATGGGGAGGGGCGTGGACACTGAAAGACTGCAGGTGGAGAGACGGCCTTCCTGGGGGCCAGCAGGTAAGGTGGCAATTCAGAAAAACAAACGCCGGGAATGTGTGTTCCAAATTTCACCTGCCACCGCAGATCACAGAGACGGCCCTGGGGACAAGGGGGACCCCAGCCTAACGCCCGTACAGACCACAACACTCCGTACTGGAAATGGAAACTCCACGTTGGTCACCCTTCATTCCTCCCCCTCATCTGAGCACAGCACTCGTAGATTTTCTAATGCTCCACATGTCTCCACATTACTCGGCTGTCTCTCCTTCTGAGAAGTTATTTGTTTCAATACTTGAAAATCTCTCATCCCACACAAAAGAACTAGTGTGTTAGGAGAGCAAGAACTCGTCTCCCCCAGATCGGTCAACCCAGGGGAGGGCAAGTCCCTCGTCTGTCCAGAGACCCGGGATGCAGACCTGTATTAACGCAGTAACTGGTTCTCTGACTCAGCAGTTAGCCTTAGCTCTGCTTTTCTAATGATCTAACCCTCCAATATGATGGTTTCCTGTGGACCGATGAACATGATGTTTCTGCAGAGATACTAATGTGAAAAGGGAAGAAAACTGAGCCAGACGCCTGGAAGTCTGATTCCTAGTCCTAACTGTGCCAACACCCTGTTGGGCACACCCGTGAGATCATTAACTGCTCCCTGCCTCCGTCTTCCCACCTGTCCAATGAAGGGCTTACACTAGATAATTTCTATGACGTTATCAACTTGAAGTTTCCATTTTAAGGTAAAAGAACAGAAAGCCAGTCAATGAGAAAGGCTTCTTCGGATGTGGTTTGGACAAATGGATTAACTGAACAGCTTCTGAACAGACACAGCCTTCCTTTCAACATAAAAAGGGTGATGGATTCCTTTACTTTTTAAATTGATAGTTCTCATTGACCTCAACACAGAGGAGCTGGAACAGTCAAATATTAAACTCGCCGTTGCCTCCTGATGTTTCCCTGACCTGATACAGACCACTTCAAGTTCAGGGAGGCGCCTGCCCTACAGCCCTGTAGACACTCACACTCCCCTCTTGGCCAAAGCTGCACTGGGTTGCCGGGTGCGTGTGGGGAGGAGGGCCAGCCGGGCCGGGAGGGCACGGCGCTGCCACCCCAACCGGTGTGGCCACCTCAGCTCCACTAGACGCAGCAACTGTCCTCACTGGGGCATGGGCCAAGAGCCCAACTCGGCTCAGCGGGCCTCTGCCTGTCCTGCGTGTTCTAGAACTGCCCCCTCCAGGCACGGAATCTGTAGGTGCCCACTTTGCTGTTTCCTTACTTCCCGACTGGCAAACAAACAAGCTCCTTAAGAAGCATGCAGTAGGCCTGACCAGGTGGTGGCGCAGTAGGTAGAGCGCTGGACTGGGACATGGAGGACCCAGGTTCAAAACCCCAAGGTCGCTGGCTTGAGCGCAAGCTCCTCTGGTTTGATTACAGCTCACCAGCTTGGACCCAAGGTCGCTGGCTTCAGCAAAGGGTCACTTACTCTGCTGCAGCCCTCCAGCAAGGCACATATGAGAAAACAGTCAATGAACAACTAAGGTGCCGCAACGAGGAATTGATGCTTCTCATCTCTCTCCCGCTCTGTCTGTCTGTCCCTATCTGTCCCTCTCTCTGACTCTGCCTCTGAAAAAAAAAAAAGAAGCACGCAGTAGAATTCACCTAAGCTCACTCCGCAGGGCATTATGGATCAGAGAATATTAAAATATCATGTGTGAAGTAATGAGAAACTTAAAATCTATTTTACACAAAATGTTTATATACAAACCTCCAGCTCGTTTTCATCAAAAATTTTAATCAGATCAATAGGAAGCAGTTCTGTGAATCCCTGAAAGAAAAAGCAAACAAGCAAAATCATCCTAAACACCTTTATTTCTTGAAAGAGGCAAATTTTACAGGAAAAACTATCTTTTGGGGGGTTAGCCAGAAAAAATACATTTTTTTTTACTGGATTTATATATCACTGTTTTATATATCAGTGACAGCATCCATAGTTGTAATTTAAATAAAAACAACCTACTCAGAATACAAAAATTTTGGAAAAGCTTAGAAGCTAGAAGGCCCAGGTATGTAATTTTTGAAGCCCCATGGAAACGCAGGTTATGGGAGGCAGGCAGACATCAGTGTCACTTAATGGCAGTGCTGGGAGCCGGTGTGTCCCGGAACACACACGCCACAGACGTGCGAGAGGACACATGTAAAAACCAGGTTCCGAAGGCACCTGGATGAGATAGACAAGGAGGCCGCGGGCTCGGTGCAGAGAGCAGGAGGACCCAGTGCCCGCAGGACACCTGCTCTAGTTAACGGGCAGGGGTCGCTAAGGGGACCTGGGCCATCGCTGATAGAATGCTTGGAGCTGAGAACTGCCTGCCCTCCCATTAGGACGGTGGAGGCTGGTATCAGATGAGCCCAGCCCAGGAACTGTGTCCCACATGTGCCTGCACAGGCCTCTTGAGGGGGGAGCCTGCCTTCTGGGTCGAGTTTGTAAAAGGTTCTCTAAAAACAGTGAAGGCAAATGAAGAAATAAGAGAAGCCAAGAAAAGATCACTAAACAAACAAAACGGAGGGGTGGCCATGCGGTGGCCGAACACTCCCGTCCTGGGGACCGGGCAGGAGTGGGAGCTGTGCAGTCCTGACCTTTCTGCCACGTGTCCCGGCCCGGGCCTTCCTTCTGGTGGGTGATCGCCGCCACACCACCCGCAGGAGGATAGCCATCCTCCCTCCTGCTGTGACTAGTGGCTCAGGCAGACCACTACGGCGGGAGCTGCTCACCTCCAAGAAGGCGTTCATTTGCTTCTGGACCCGGTTCACAAACCTCCACTGGATGACTAAGCTGCGGGGGAAAATGGAACAGTGTAAGCACCTTCGTCAGCACGCATGCTCAGCTTCCATCCCGTCTCTTCAGATCGCAGAGAGGAAAACGGGGGGTCCGAGACTGGGGCATACACTGTTTATGCATTAATCCTTTCGAGAATAACTGATAACACATGTGAAAAGCCTGAACTCTCACCGAGGATTTCAAAGGAACAGTTGATTTCTTCTCCACCCCCACTCCAAGATCAAGGCCTGGTTTATCTACATTGCTTTAGAAATGTATTGTAACTACATGGCAAAGAAGGGAAATTCGGTCATGGTGTATGGACACATACAGGGTGGGGCAAAAGTAGGTTTACAGTTGTTCATGGGGAAAATAATACAATAGATAATATAGGTATAAACTCTGCTTTGCGTACTCACAACTGTACCTACTTTTGCCTCACTATGTATGTATATGTGCAGAATACGTGTACACACATAAACTCACATATATCCACGCCCACCTGTCTATACATATGTACACACACTTTTAAAGGGAGTACCAGCACAATATATTTTATCAAGTGAATTCACTCTAGTATGCACTCTTACCGATTTTCAACAATGACATACAGTTTAACAAGAAAATGACTTAACTGATACTTTAATACTATTATACAGAGGATTAACGGTAAGACCTCTTTATATAACAAATCCACTGAAACCCTCTTCCCTGTGACAATGTCTAGTCACAGCAGAATTTATTCCCAGGCAAATCAACTTCAGCTACTTTCTAAGGTGCTTTGTTATGAAACAGCACAAGGACCTTGTCATAAATGGCTCTCACCTATGACATAGGTGGCACCACAGCAGTGGCCCTCAAGGACCAGCCCCTCTCACGACCACTGCTCACCCCTATCAGGCTTTACCCTGTGACCTGGAGTCAGCAGGCCGATGGCCGCCTTCTTGTAGCAGAAGAATGCAGTTGTCTGGGAGCAATTGGAGATTTCTATCATCCTTTTCTCAGCGAAGCTAGCTGAGACTCTGCCCAACCCCACACCCGCCAAATGTGAACTCTCAAAGAATTCACTGCAAGCAACTATACACAACGTCTGATTCCTCACACTTGTGACCCTAGTCACCTGGGTGGAGTGTTTTAAAATCTATCCAAAGTCTGTACTTTCCAAAGGAAAGACAATAGTATCTGCCAGGGTGTTATTTGTTTTCTGTGACCGGCCAAGTACAAGTGTACTAACTAACGTGAACAGGTCAGAAGGGCAGTGTCTTCCTTCTCGTTATTTTAGTAAGCTTGGCAAGCTGTTAACTTGTGAGTAGAGAAGGAGTCTGCTAGGTACCCGTTGTACTTTGTCAGGATCTTTAAAGTAGAGACTCCAACACTCAAAGGATTTTTTTCTTTGCAGATCATGCTAAGATGCCAACAGCCTGGGCCAATTCTCTAAAGGAAGTCCTCCTGACCAGTATGTTGAGAAGACAGGAGGGAGCCCAGCTTGTTGGAAGGAGCTCAGGCTGAAACTGGAACCCACAAGATGAGTGGACACTAGGACCCAGGGGCCAAACGTGGTGCTCTGATCTCATTCCTGCACCAGGACTAGTGAGGCCAACTGGGCAATTCTCGCAAGATCCTAGAATTGTGTGCTTGAAGCATACCTACATACCAAAGAGGAAAATGTAACATGGCCAACACAGAAAGACGTTCTGACTGGGGTAAATGCTCCAGGGTTACTAAATATCCAGACTTTTAAAGAGCTCAACATTGTGTTCTACCAGCTGACACTGAGATTGGGATAAGAAAATTACAAGTATCAGAAACGACTCATTACGTTTGCATGTGCTGAATTTTCCTACCCATTTTCTCTATTTATTTACATTTTTATTATGGCAAAGAAGTCAGGAGGAAGAGGAAATATTTTATCTTTAGTTGCTCCTAATTTTATCCCATTGGTCATTGCAATTCTCAGTGTTAGACTAGACATCCACCTGCTCCAAAGAGTCTTGTCACACCACTCAGTAACGCACACCTTCCTCCTTGCACTGGTCCTTCACACGGCAGAACCCTGATTATGGCGCGAGTCAAACTTCCCACCCCTTAATTCAATTTCCTACTAGCCCATACCAGAAAGGAACTCGTATTGTTGAAATATGTCCGTAACATGCATGAACTGTTTTTAAAAGGCAGGGTGCAGCAACCTCATATTAATTAAATAAAAGGTTGTCAATGTGCATATACGTACTCAATGTATTCCCTTTTGTTTTCATTTGTAACCATTATTTCTGACCCGTTGGGCTTCAGATCCACTTGATACGTCTGTAATAACAAAGATAAAGCAACGGTCACCATCATAAAGTTATTCTGCGTATTGTTCCTGAGGAAGAATGTCTTACCATAAAGAAAAGAAGCAAAATTTGCTCAGAAATATTTTCCAGGAAATAGGCTCTGTGTACAAGACGATGTCTAATGAGGTTTATAAGCTGTTGAGATGTTACACATTTAAAGATGTTATCATTAAGGCAAATCACGATTATCATATGAGTTTTAATTATTCTTCATACATTAGCAACAGTGGAGAAGAGCAATATTTTTTCTTCTGTTATTCATTTATCAAGATATTAATTACATTGTGGTGAGGAAACCTGTAGCATTTTGTTAACCAATGTCACCCCCAAAAATTCAATTAAAAAAGTAATTATGTCAACAGAAAAGACAGGTGGTACGTCTATCAAGACTGCAGAGATACAAATTTGAATGTATTTTACTTGTTTGTGAAAATTCAATTTCATAGTCATAAAACAAATGCGTGAAATGTTTTTCAAAAAGGTAAAATGCAGGGATTAAAAATACAAAACAAAAACAAAGCAGCTTAAGAAACAAGGCTGAGGAGGCGAATTTCCCTGATCGCAAAGAGCCAAGCCGCTGAGACCACGGCTGGACCCTGTGCTTTGGGCCAGCCCTGCCTTCACAACAGTGGATTAAAGCAATAACCAGCAGGGGGGGAGGGAGGGTAAGGCCGGCCATTTTACAGGTAAAATGCTTATTTTCAGAAATTTTGGAAAAATAAGAGAGAAATTGCCACTCACAGCTCTCCTGTTCAAAGCTAGCCATGTCAGTGTTTTGGTGTGATCCCTATCTGTCTCTCTTCTACACATGCCCCGCTACATTTAGGTTCACACACGTCCCCGCGGATCTTTCCAAGATGCCTTACGCCACCCACGTGTCCTGAGGAATCTGCTGAGAAACTGGGTCCCCTCGAGCATCCGGGACGGACGTGGGCAGAGTGAGGTCTGGCTCCCCTCCCCCACGTGTCCTGAGGAGTCTGCTGAGAAACTGGGTCCCCTCGAGCATCCGGGACGGACGTGGGCAGGGTGAGGTCTGGCTCCCCTCCCCCACGTGTCCTGAGGAGTCTGCTGAGAAACTGGGTCCCATCGAGCATCCGGGACGGACGTGGGCAGGGTGAGGTCTGGCTCCCCTCCCCCACGTGTCCTGAGGAGTCTGCTGAGAAACTGGGTCCCATCGAGCATCCGGGACGGACATGGGCAGAGTGAGGTCTGGCTCCCCTCCCCCACGTGTCCTGAGGGGTTTGCTGAGAAACTGGGTCCCCTTGAGCATCCAGGACGGACGTGGGCAGGGTGAGGTCTGGCTCCCCTCCTCCACGTCGGGTGCTGCACAAACCCTGTGGAACGGTGTTGGGCAAATAAGTTTGTAAAATTTGCGTTAATTTTGCTCGCTTTTATTGTTAAAAATGGCCACTGCCCACGTGAATGCCAAAGCTAGGTGAAACCGCTAATTACCTTCCTGCTTGGGAAGGGGATCTGTTTGCTAATATTGCTGGAGGAGGGGTTTCACACTAAAAAGTTTTAAGAAGGAGAAGAAGGAGGCAGGCATGTTTTTGCAGAGTTCATGCAGAGAACAGAAGGGAGAAGGTGTGCAGATGGGGAACAGAAGTGAGGGCTCTTGCAAGCTCTGCTGAGACTGGTGGGGCCTTTGATTCTAGGAGGAACCAGAGAAGACTCCCCTGGTTGTAGAACCGGAGAATGTGTGAGTGGGTTTTGATGCCCTGTGTTTTCTCGCCTGCTGGTTGTGAGGCTAGAATAAAGGAATGGACCACAATTTTTTGGCTCTGCTGTTTCTCTACCGTCTGCTGGAATCCAATGGGAACCTGCATGTGCCTGGCCACAACAGTGGCGGCTACTGGTCACAGAGATGGGTCCCAGGGGCCAGGCCTCCCCACCCTCCCAGCATCTCCCTGCAGACATCAAAGTAGGTGATCGGAGCGTGAGTACAGTCAGCCTACCTCCTCGGTCCCATTTCACGCAGGCTCCCTGTGGATTTCCCTGACCTGGTCTCTGAGAAGGAGGCCCTCCACCCTTCCTGGAGCCACCTGCACATTAAGTTATGGGTCTAGTTCCTTCCCGCTTCCGCCAGGACCTTGGCTCTATACCTCCCCACTCCTTTGATTTCCAATTTTGGCTTTTTCACTCATTCCCTTTCCCCAACCCACTGTTTCTCAGCCTTTTCTCATTAACATTCCCCAAAACGCTTTTGTGGGTCCCCCCACTTGCTCCTTTTCCCCACGAAATCTTAATAAACAGCTCCACGGTCCACCTGTGGTATATGTTGTGGCCCTTTGGAGGGCCACAGACCATTGTAATGGCCGAGACATTTTTGTGCATGGAGAACTGAGGTTTGTGCCTTGGGGCAGTATTACACCAGGTGGGAATGCACACCTTCACCTACCATATGCCTGGTCCTGAAGGGTTTTCCCACACGGCTGCGACTCATTTCCTACTCCTCCCTACCGCACAGCTCCTTACGAGCCCAGGACAACCAAGTCAGATGCTGCTTGGCTGAAACTGCAGTAAAAATTTCTCCTTAACCAAGCTCTACAAGGGGGCTTGTTCCTGGGGGGTGCGTCGGTGTGGGTACACGGCGCATGGGCGTAACGGTTTATTCTTTCTGCTTGGCACATGACGGTTGTTCACATACACTGAAATCTGTTCACTGGAAACACTCCTAATAGGTCCCAGAAACCAGCAGCTCCACATTCTCATCAACCAGAAAGAAAACACTTCGTGAAATAATGACAACAGCTGCAGTTTCATTACACAAAGTGACAGCTCCCTCCACTTCATGGTCTGATATTTCTAACTGTGGAATGAATTAAGAAAAAAGAAAAAAGGACACCCCAGCTGAAAGCACCACGGAAGGTCGAGCACACGGATGAACACTTCACTTCTGGGGTAACTTCACACCACAGAAGAAAGGACTTTATCTTCTGGCACAAGAGACCTGGGCTTCCTTTTGGGTTAGAATGGACGGCAGTGTACTGTCCACAGTCCTGCTGGGGGCTGAGAGAGGGAAAAGCCTTGCACAGTTGTCTCTAGTGCCTACATTTTTGGTTCAACGACTCTATTTTGAGTGCCTACCCTGTGCCAGGCACTGTGCCAGGTGGCATGCGCACCATGGTGAGTGAAAGGCAGAACCAGTGCTGCCATCACCAAGACTGAGCCTGATGGGAGGGGCAGATGCTATATACACCGCCATTCAAATGAATGCCAAGTCATCCTGTATGCAATAGTGGGACATGGGAGATGCTCGGAAGTATTACGGTTTGGAGTCTGAACTGAGAGTGGGGAGAACAACATGAGCACCAGAAGGGACAGCATGAGCAAAGGTCCTGAGGCATGGAACTTGGAAGCAGACCCAGGAACCATGAGGGGCAGCTCTACCTTCTCTGGAGATGGAGCCGATGAACCAGACCATGCAGGACACCATGGGGTGAATCAAGGTTATGGGTCTTTATCTCAACGGCAGTGGGAAATTTCTCAACATCTCTCTGGGAGAGGAATGACATGAGCACGTCTACATTCTGAAAAGACCACTCTGCCATGATGGGAGGCCGAGGCGGATATAGAGAGACTGGTTAGAAGGTCATGAGAGACGATGGTAGCTTAGACTTCAGTACTGGTGATTGAACAGATAGGGAGAAAAGATAGACTTGAGAAATATTTGGGAGCTAAAAAGAACAGGGCTTGGTGATAGGGTGAAGATGCGATCAATATGGAGCCCTTAATTCACTCTTAATTTCTTCCCAGAATGCAAAAGGCATCTGTTCCCTGTTAATCAGGTTAGTCCTCTAAAACGGGAAGGCAGTAATTTAACAAATAGGGCTCCTGATCATTAGCTTACTCATCTCATGGGTCTGATTATTGCATTACTATCCCTGGTTCAACTCTAAAGTCAGAAGAATCTTGTTTTTCAACCGCTGGTCTCTGAAAGAGTTAACCACCCTGATGTTGTATAAAGATTATATAGAGTCATATAGTTACATCATGAAGTGAACACACTGTTTTTCGAAGTACCTAAATTCTAAAAACGAGGCACATTCACGTTCTGACTTGCTTTAGATTAGAAACAGGTACCAGTTCACACCCAGAGGCCTTAGACTTTTTGTAACTCTGCTGGAACTGGGGCATCGCTTTCTGGCATCATAAGGTGCTGATATAATGAGATGATGATTGTCATCTAGAGCTCCTGGTGGTGGTTTTTAATTGTCTAGAAAAGTTGTGTTACAACCTATGCAAAAGCAAAGATTTTCTGAAAGTCAGAAAGGAGCTCCCGGGGTCCCCCGGATGCACCTGTCCAAAGTTTTCTTCATCGATACAGAACATGAGGTCCAGTTCGGTGGGATCATTCTCGAGGATCCATTTCAAGGAGTTGTAATATTCACTATCCTACAGAAATGACAAAGAAATTGAAAGTAAGCTTTGTTTTCCCCAAGATACACTTGTTTGACTTTAAATAATAAGTTCTTCTAATGTAATTCTATTCACACTGTGCAAGAATTACACTAGTCACTAATATGTTTTCCACTACACCTCAAACCTACTCTTCTCCTTTTATTTAAAATACAAACAACAAAAACAACAAAAATGTTTTAGTAGCAACAGGGGGTTTGCCGCTGAACCCTGTCCTCTGTGAAGCGTAGAGGAAGCAACCTGCTCTGGATGGCGGTCATCAAATCATAAACTTGAACATGTAAGATGAATACACTTCCTATCTTTTAAGAGTGGAAATAGCAATGGACAATAAGGAAGGATAGAAAACATTCTAATTAATTAAACATCAATAGTTTCAAGTTCTGCCTCTTCCAACACTTTTACTGCTCTCTGCAAGTCAGTGGAAGCCAACAGGAAGGGGCCAGAACACAGGCTGCACGGGCCTGGCCCCTTCTCTCTTAGGGACCCCAGTGCCGGGATGGGACAGGCTCTGAGAAGGCAAAACAGAATGTGTGCACCAGCTGTCAACCTGTGGTACAGAATTTAGAGTTCAAGAGACACGTCTATGTTCTTCGCATCCTCATTATACATGATAAAAGCATTAAAGCGCAACTTAAAGGTGAACACTGAGAAGAAGTTTGAGACTGGTCCTGTGGACATATCCAGTGGCCCTCCCACGGGAACACCGGGGAGTGAACTCAAGTTCACCGCCAGCGCACAGAGGATGCACAGAGACGACCGTCAGGGATGGTCGGTAATGAGAACGTGGGCTCATAGGCCCAACCACATGAGAGATAGTCAACACAACAAAGGGGACACAGACGCTTTCTAACTCAAGTGACAGGATGTGAGAATGGAGCTACGGGACTGAGATGCCTCTCGTTGGCCCTGTGTGAGTGCGCTGGGGCTTGGGCAAATTTCCCCGCCCTACTCTCAGAGACAGACAGTGGGGGTACAGGTAAATTAAAAGAAAAACAATCAAAAAGTAGATTATGAAAAAGCATCAACTCATTTGTATAGAAAATCCTCTTGGTTCTAAAATGGTCAGCCTAGATAAAATGAATTAAACACAACATGAAAACAAATACTTTTTGGAAAACTTGGCACAGCATACACTTTCAAACTTCTATTGTTCCTCCTCCCAGGCAGCGATCACTCACCCTTCTATGTCTAAAATGCCTGTACACACTCCCCCTTTTACCTGCTGTTCTGGCTTGTGTGTCCTTGCCATTATTTTGAGGTCAGAGAACAGAGGGACAGCAGATCAATCTTTCAACGTTCAGTATTCGTTTTTGATGGAAAACAAGGGCTGCAATGAGGTGACCGTTGGACTTAATTTGGTCACTCCAACCCTGGGTAACCAGAGGTGGCTCTGATTTGGGTGTGTCCAGACCATATGCTTCTAGTTCATGTGAACCATGATTTGCTTATTAGGAAAATTAGGGAGATCAATGAAATTCTCAACAATGAAATGTTCCCTTATTATCCACGCTGAATGGCGACACCCATAAAAATCGCTGTGGCAACAACACAGTCACAGCTGCTCTTCCCTAAGGCAGGCGTGGCCTGGAGTGCCCGTGGGAGTGATGCGTTTACTTACCACGGACTCCATGTCGTTCAGGGTGATCTGCTTTCCCAGCATCATTTTGTAGAATGGTCTAATGAAGAAACCTGAAACATGGTGGGAACCAGGTTACTGTCAAATTTTTGCTGCTGTTGTGCATCAGCAATGAATACAAGGTGACTCTGCCTTCAGTCTGAATGAGAGACTGGGACAGAACAATCAAAGGCCTTCTATAGTGATGTGTGACCAAGCAGACGAGGGCCTTTTCTTTTTTTCTTAATTGAGCTTCTAAATGCTCAAATCCCATCCCACTTGCAAGGCATGCCTAATCCTGGGGAAGTGCTCCCGAGCCTCCAGCCAAACTGGGGTCTCCTTGGAGTGCTCCCTGTATTCCCTTCTGCTTGGACTCTTGTCTCTGTGTGTCTTCTGTTTTCCCACTAGATTACAGGTTCACTGGGCTCAAGATCATAGCTGACATACTGCCCCGAGCCACTGAGAATGTCTTCGCACCGGGCAGAAGGGATACAGACAGACCTTCAAAGAAAAGTGAACTTGAACAGCTGAAATAATCTACAGCGTGACTCCAGTCAGCAAATTAAAACACAGTCAATCGCCATACACACAAAAAGAGTGAGTGTAGTTTCCTTCCAATGAAAAAAAGTGTTTATTTCCCCAATAAAAATAAAACACTGAAATCAGAGGCTCAAAATCAGCCAGTAAAAACATATTAAAGGATAAAAGTACAGAAGGTACATCAATTATTTATTGGAATCGCTAAGGTTTCACAGACGCAATTGACATAATTCCCCTGGAAATCTCTCTACAGTAACTCTCATGTCAATCTCAAATCTTAGTCTGTCTTCTACCCTCAAACACTGAGGTCCTACAAATCCTTCAAAAATATTTCCAATTCTCCTTCCTCAATAATGATTTCTACAGCATTTGCTCAAGGGCAGTACTTTTCAAATGAGCAAATCCGTAAGAAGACTCTATTATAAGCCTATAGACAGAACCAGGGAGGGGATTCGACTTTTAACTCCCAAGGCACCCTGAGGTTCTTCCATGGCTCGACTGCTCTAAATAAGAAGGAGATTATTTTGTGCCATCCGGGTAGCAGTGATCCCAGGGTCAAGGTCTTACTTGAATTATAACATTGCTTTGAAATGACTTAATGTTGGTTCACATTCAAATAAAAGTAATAATGGGGGGGGGGAATAAATAAAGCCATGGCAGTATATTCAATGAACTGGGTCATTTTTATTAACTCTGAAATTAATTTTTTCCACCAAAATCTAGCTCTTGCTAAAAAAAAAAACACATGAAGTTATGCTTAAGAACAGGAAATGCACACTCACAGAATGTTCTGTGCTTCACACTTGTTTCTTTTATAAACAGAATTTTAAACTGTGTGCAGACACTATGTTTGCAGGGCTCAAATTAAGATGACATCAGGGAAAAGTACCTCCATCGTGGGCAAAACACAGAAATAAGTTACTGAGTTACACAGAACCAGCAAAGCTTTTGCTTAACGTCTGTGATAGGAAAGACGAGGACACGTAATAAGGAACCACAAACTGTACCGCCCTGTTTTTATGACTTCAAGACGGTTTTTTGGGTTTTTTTTTTGTATTTTTCTGAAGCTGGAAACGGGGAGAGACAGTCAGACAGACTCCCGCATGCGCCCGACCGGGATCCACCCGGCACGCCCACCAGGGGCAATGCTCTGCCCACCAGGGGGTGATGCTCTGCCCCTCCGGGGCGTCGCTCTGCGGCGACCAGAGCCACTCTAGTGCCTGGGGCAGAGGCTGAGGAGCCATCCCCAGCGCCCGGGCCATCTTTGCTCCAATGGAGCCTTGGCTGCGGGAGGGGAAGAGAGAGACAGAGAGGAAGGAGGGGGGTGGTGGAGAAGCAAATGGGCGCTTCTCCTGTGTGCCCCGGCCGGGAATCAAACCCGGGTCCCCCGCACGCCAGGCCGACGCTCTACTGCTGAGCCAACCGGCCAGGGCCTCAAGACGGTTTTAATAACTTACCATCTAAGAGTTTCCCGTGAAATACTGCCAGACCAGCCACCCTGCCGATGAAAGTGAAGTAGGACAAGTGGTCTTCGTTACAGAGGCCGGAGTTGGGATTGATCTGAAGCGTGTAGTTGTCCCTTGGGGAAGGAAGAGAGAGGAGCAGCCTGATCACATGTTTAAGGCAGAAATGCAAGAATGTGCATTTTGCTCTGCCACCTGTCACCAGCTGTTAGGGTGCTGAAGGCTCTTCGCGGACTTCCCACTCCTGCTGGGGAGCGGCGTGAGCGAGGAAATGAGACTTGTCTTCCCATTTCGTCAGCCTTTTCCTGCCACCCAACACTGAGGTCCTAGACAGCGGGTGCGCATGCCCTTTTAAGTTAAACTGTAAGAAAGTGCTGATATCTGACTATTTTTGATCTATAAAAATGTCAGTTTTGTATGGGTCAGCCCAATCTCTTGGGAATGTGCAAACAATCACACAGCAAAGGCCTGCGCATGGACTGGCAACATCAGGAGTCCTTCACGGTCTCCGAGGAGGGAGAGGCTTCGTTCCTTCGAGAGGCCTTTGGTTTGAAGATTTAAGATTTTTCCTACGGGCCCAATGTGTAGTCTGACCGACGCTCTGCCCTGGAAGGTCCCAAGGCCGCTGGTAACAGCATATGGCTGTCTGGGTACAATATGAACCATAGAAAATGTTCACCTGTCTGCATTTGGTCTCAAAATCATGAGGATCAGTGGCTTTCAAATGGGGCTCCACAGACAGATGCTTTCAGGGGCTCTCCAGGAATGCAGGTAAGAGGTGAGGGTCCTGCCCCCTCCCCTGCCTGCCACTCAGTGGTTTTCATCCGTCTTACTTAGCGAGCTTTTTCACGGGACAACAACAATAACAAGGTCAGCAATTCTTGGCTGAAGCAAACTGGGCAGGATCCCGAGGCTGCCTTCCAACAGAACCCCAAGATACTGGCACTGGATAGAAGTGTGGGGGAACTCAGGACCCTCAGCTCAGAGGCTGCCTTTCAGCAAGGTCAACAACCACTCTAGGCACGCGGGCCCCCAGCCCAGAGGACGATGGCTGCCTTGCAAGCAGCCCATGTTGGACTCCTGAGAAAGCAGTTGAATCACAATCTCTGTGCCTGATAATGATGAAATCCTCATTCATGGGGAGCTAGTTCTCCCCTACAGGACCAGGGAGGGCATGTTCCTCCTTCAGATTCTGAAGAATGGGTCCTCCTCAAAAGCATCATCATTTGTCTTTAACTAGTGTAACTTTGGAAACTATTTTTGTCCATGAGATGACAATGACTTTCTGAATTCTGACACTGATGAATTCTCCTGAATTAACATAACATTCTGAATGAAAATTGCCTCTTGTTCCTTACCATAAATACCCCGCACATTTTCAATTTCAATTACGTGGACCCAACAGACAAGAAAAAGATCATTTTTAGGTGCTCAAGAGAACATTATTTCACCAGGTCGAGTCACCATCTCTTCTAGACTTTAAAGGGGTACATGTGTTGGGAGTGAGGACAGACATCAGCAGTGTTAATTCATTTCAAATGAGGATCTGCTTATATTTTTACTGAGTTGAAACTATTAAGAATAAAACTGAAGCCCTGGCCAGACAGCTCATTTGGTTGGAGCATTGTCCTGGAGCACGGAGGCTGCCAGTTCAATCCCCGGTCAGGGCACACACAGGACAGACCAATGTTCCTGTTTCTCTCTCTCTCTCTCTCAAAAAAAAAAAAAAAAAAAAGAATAAAACTGTTTCAGAATGGACTCCTTCTGCATTCACTCCATATACTTACGTGGCAGAGTACTCGAAGAGACCATAGTAGGGATTGAACATCTCTTTGGACAGTAAGAAGAACCATTCTCTGGCCACACCCCCATAGTCCAGACCTTTCTCCGATTCAAATTCAATCCACAGCCTAGCTTTTAGGACATCGGGTCTTTTCACAGACATGATTCTCCGATAGGACTCTTCAAAAATGTTATTTCTGTGGAGTTTCATTTCAAACCTATTTGGAATATCAGCCTACACAGAAGGAAAATAAAATAGCACATCATTCTACAGTCAATACCTGACTTCAAAGAACAGAAATGATGGCAGTCTTCAAATAAACAAGCAGTGACGAGTGGTTCCAACTGAGCAAGACAGAATTGCTGTCTGTCTCGTTTCCCAGAGACAGACAGCCTCACGGTGAGGCTGAGACAGCAGCAGGTGCTACAGGAGAGAGCTACACTTCCCCTTTTAGGAACCACTGTGGGCGCTTACCCACTAGCAACTGAAATATGGTCAATTCTATATACTGTTTCTGTTGAAGAAAGCAACTTCAGTCCAGGTCATCAAATCCCCCAATACGCCCCAACTGGCCAGAGTGAGAGCACTCTCCACTCTTGCCGGGGTCCCGTTGCTGGTTGTGATCCAGGATGCCTACCAGCTGATTCTGTTGTCACGGGAACAGGACCCTGTTTATCATGCCACGTTGGGGGGAAGGCCACAGTTAATCAAAAAGAAAATAAAAAAGCACTTGACAAGTTGTGAGCAACCACCTCTTGGAGAAATGAGGAACGGGGGCAGCCTTGCCAAGCAAATGGATTTGCAGTCAGTTAGTGAGACAGGATGCCAGGCACAAAGTCATCACTTACTACCAGGAGGAGTGCACAAAGAAACTCTGCAGGGACTTTAGGTGAATATGTGAGTCATTTCAAACTAGCTACCTGAGAGCCACCTGAACTGGGACATTGGAAGAGAGAACAGAACCGGGTGGGAGGTCCCGA
This sequence comes from Saccopteryx leptura, assembly GCF_036850995.1. Classification (NCBI taxonomy): domain Eukaryota; kingdom Metazoa; phylum Chordata; class Mammalia; order Chiroptera; family Emballonuridae; genus Saccopteryx; species Saccopteryx leptura. The sequence goes on from NC_089513.1 coordinate 13,574,124, forward strand.
GGCAGGGTCTCTCCTGCATCTTTGTGTCCCCAGGGCCTCATCCACAGCAGATGCCCAGAAAGTGAGGCCCCAGCTGAGGGGCCAGACCGGAGAGGCAGCAATGGGTGGGGCACAGGCAAACGAGGAGATGGAGTGGGGGTGGACGCTCTCCTGTCCCCAGTGGGAAGGAGCCAAGAAAGGGGGACCGCTGCACAAACCCCTGGCCAAACAAGACAAAACCCCAAACCCTAAACAAACAGTGAATGCATAAACGGAGGAGAAAGCAGGTAAGACCTGTATCCCAGGAGTGAAACCACAGAGTGAAACAGATGACATCGTGTTGAAATATTTGGGGTGAAGTGCCAGTAGAAAATATTGTGATTTAAAATGGTGACTATAAAAACTTTATTGGGTTTCTCAGTTTTGTAAAAAATCTCATTGGGCTCCCCAGTGAGAATTTTAATATGAAAATTACACTTGATCTTAATATGCCAAATATTATAATTAAATATTATAATAAATAGATTGTTATAAATAATTAAAACTATACTTCTGAATTTAAAGGAAGGGACCTGAATATTTTTCTAACTAGGATTCAGGTTTTATTAAATATGATAACCACAGGCCATTGCAGAAGCTTCTCTGAATTTTTGGACTAAGTCCTGAATTATTCTATTTCCCATAAAATCCTTTCTATCTTTTTATGTATTACATAAGAAATTACCCTTCAGGTGATTTGATATGTAACACTAGCTCATCTCCACTGACCATTTCTGTTAAAAAGAAAACTCGGATGGAACATCCAGTGGATCAAAGCACAATGGAAAAAGGAAGGTGGTATTTTTAGTACATGCAGAAAAGCCACAAATAAGCTGTTCTCACTGAAGTAACTCTGGTAGCATACAAAGGACTAACACAGCACTTTTGGAAGACATGTTACTCACGGGTTTCTTTAATTTCTTCCTAAAGTAGTCATATTTCTGCTTGAATTCTCTGGAGTAAGGAACCGCCTAGAAGATAAATTCATAAATATAGACAATGTAAACAATACACTTGAAGTGTTACTAAAAACTGAGCCAACCTTCAGAGTTTCATGAATCATAAACCTTAAAATTCTTACTCTCCATGTTATCACTGAAATTTACATGTCCACAGAGCACATGGGAAAGTTCTAGAAATGATTAAGGCAAAGCAGCAATGAATAGGGCTTTCATCCCTAAAAACTATACTGATAGTCAAGAGTCATTCAGGGATATGCTACATAAAATACACTTTCCAATGTGACTTTTGTCTAAATATGAGTCAGGGTGTGCTTTTTTTTTTTTTTTTGCTGTCACTGAGATAAGAGTTATTGACTATGATACTTGAACATGCAACCCAAAAGTGACCTAGACTGTCATTTTGAAAAGATGAATTGTGCTTTTAAAAATCGTTGGGAGGCAATACGAGTGGAAAAGCAACTAAATGGATATTCTTGTATCGGGTAGACAGACAGACTCTGGAAAGTGCCCATGTAGGAGTTAGAAGTTTGCCCCTTACATTTACAAAATTGTCTTGGACAAGGATTTTTAAAAATATTATGTGGCAGCCTCATACTCAGAATGACTCATTACTTTTTGGTGAAGAGTGTGCATTTGGGCAAGAATGGTTCTTGCTGATCCTATTTTGGGCTAAGCTAGTTAAATATACTGATCTTTAGTAAAGTGATTCCACACTCCAAACCTCATACCTTCACCTTGCTTATTCTGACCAGAAAGAGGAGAGAGGAAAAATATAAGCTTCCCTCCTTCATACTGTTTTTAAGACAATCACACAAATAAGCCAAAACAAAAACAAATAACCACTCCTACAGCAAACAATGATCATGTCAGTGTTCTACTTTGTAATTCAAGAGCAATAAGGACATCATATGTATACATCTGAAGACAATGTATATGACTTATGGTCTTTCCTTAGTTTTAATCCACTTTTCATTTGCTTTAGCACTGAACACTGGACTTGACCACATAGCAGATTTACTCTGGACAGTGTTTATTTAATCTGACAAAATCGTGTATGAATTCTTATTCTAGAAAATGCAGAAATTTTTTCTACATTTAGACAACCACCAACACAGTAAGGAAAAGGATACAGTGTTCTGACATAAGGCAATAAAGACATTTTGCATTCTTTTTGGTGCTATCAATATTACATGCCATAAAAAACTAAGCTTTTCCATCTAGTGTATTTATTTGCTCTTTGGTGGTTCATTTTGCCAATTCATTCATCAGGTATTTCTTGAGCACCTGCTCTGTGCCAGGCATTTTAGGTGCCAGGGAAATAATGGCACACCAACCAGAGTTCTTTCCCCACTGTCTCCTGGAGATCACACACCACTGCGAGCAACAGGTAATAAGAAATAAGTGAATACCATCATGGCAAATGCCACAAGGAAAAAAATAGTGTCCCTGGGAGGCTATTTTATGAGGTGGTCTGAGAAAGGGACACTGGACCAGAAACCAGGGACAGGAGGGACCAAATTACGTCCAGTGAGTGCTAAGCCTTGGGGAGGCAAAGCGTTTGGTTGACATTCTCAGACTGATGGAGGGGCTTGGGTTTTAATCCTCAGGTAGGATCATAGAACTTGGCCAACAGTCTGTATGACCTAGGGACCAGAACAGAGTTCCCTGCTCAGAACTTACATCTGAAAAGGGGACAATAAAACCCTGCCCACTGGCCCAGGAAAGTTGCAAAGAAGCTTACCTTCTGCCCAGGACCATAAATGGAAGAAAATGAAAACATTCATTTCCTTTCATTATCCTATGCCAGCTTTAGAAAACCTGATTTCTAGAATAGACTCTCTTGTAGCTAGCTCTGCCATAAACTCTCCAGGATGGTATTTCTTCCTTGCTAAGCAGAAGGATCTGACTAGACCTTGATGGTACTTCCATTTCCAAAAAATCTATAATTCCTAGCAATTATTTTTGTGTGTGTGTTAGTTTCCCCCCCTTAACATGCTGAAAAAAGGCTTCAACACTCATCGTTGTGAAGTTCTGTAGTCTTACGTGACAAATTTCCTGTGGCCCCCAGCCCATGACAGCTTGTCCCTTGTCTGACTAGTAATGTGCTAGGTGCCAGCTAGATGTGGGTGGGATAAGCCGCTGAGATATTTCTGGCCTCTCCTCATCTGTGAACAATGCATGCCTGTTGAGGAATTATTAACCTCCTCCAGTACTGATCTTGGCTCTCTAGAGGTGGTTCTTATAACGAAACAGGAACAGTAGGTTTTTACATTCTCCTCCTGAAAAGAGGTTGACCATGTAACAGGACAAAGACACCCATCCCTATGTGCAGCCTTGGAGCAGAATCACAGGCGTAGTAAGTTTCTTGTTTTGGCCAAATTATTTATTCTCTCTTGAAAATCTGGCATCTTATTTTCCTACAGACAATTTAACTTGTAAAACAAGTTTAGAAATTTAGAACAATTACATGTCTGTGGATTAAAGCCCTTTTGCTGTGCATTGCGCAGGCTTTCTCTTTTGAGAAAAATGAAAGCCCGACTTACTGTGTGAGATGGCTCTAAATGTTTTCATGTCACTGCTGTCCAGTTGATACTGGAGTTCATTGGAAAGACAGGCTCATGTCGGCGTAGGGACTTGGTGAGGCTAGCACACCTGGGGCTCTAGTCCCAATTCTGACATTTGCTGGAAGTTTTGGCAACATAATTAGCTTTCTGGTCTACTGACAAGTTGGGAACAATAATATCTTCCCTACTTTCCGGAGGGGATTGCTAAAAGTGTCAAGGCAGCTGATTATGAAGTTCTCGGAAAAGTACAAAGTGTTACATAAGCATGAGATATTACTTATGAGAGAAGCAAGCATGGGGAGCAGTTTCACAAATGCTTTTAATGGCGACACTTGTTATACAGACAGCACATTGACTTACAGCAATGCTGTGCTGGGCTGACACAGAAAGGGTCCCCTGTCCCCTAATACATATTTTTAAAACTTGGAAAAAGAGAAATTCTAGGTACCAGATAAGCAGAAAGATTCAAAATAGAGACATAAGTGGGCACTGGACCTAGACATAGGAGTTCTGACTTGGGTTTTAATCCTCAGGTAGGATCATAGAACTTGGCCAACAGTCTGTATGACCTAGGGAGCTGGAACAGAGTTCCCTGCTCAGAACTTACATCTGAAAAGGGGACAAGAAAACCCTGCCCACTGGCCCAGGAAAGTTGCAAAGAAGCTTACCTTCTGTCCAGGACCATAAATGGAAGAAAAAGAAAAAGAAACAGACCTGTAATAAATTCATACTCCAAGGCTATACCAAAGTGGGTATGAAATCCATAGTTATGCTTACTGGGGGTGAATGAACCCAAGCCAAGCAGTTAACAGTAAATACAGGTCAGAACTTAAGAAAGCCCCATAGGAAAAAAAATATAAAGATGAACACAGACACAAATTATAAACTGAACTGAGCAATAAACTACCATTGAGGAAAGTCTACAGACACAACAAGTGAGGATATTTTATGTTCCTGGGACCAGAGACAACAGAGTAATCCAAAAAAGGTTATGGAAGAGGCCATTTTAAGAATGACAAAAGAGTTGGAAGTATAAATGAAAAAGAAAATAAAGGAATGAACAAGACAGAAAAATAGCTAAAACTCCAAATCAATTTAAAAAGAGCAAGTAGAACTTTGAGCAATTAAACAGTCACTGAAATAATAGACAAAATAAACTGATGAAGAGTAGATTATACAAAAAAGCTTAATAAAGTATTAACTGGAAGAGTGGAGCCCACTATATACAGCAACAAAAGAGAGATGGAAATATGAAAGCTAAGAAATAAGGAAGATAGTTGTGAAAGTGAATCATTTACCCAACAGTTACTGATACAGATATTTTGAAAGAATAGGAAAGATGCAACATGTGAAGAAATAACTGCTGAGAATTTTCTGGAATGGAGGAAAGACATGGTCCCCATATTGAAGAATCATAATGAGTCCAAAGCAGAATAAATTTTTAAAAATCTACACTTAAGATACAGTAAAATTGCAAGACATCAAAGACACAGAGAAAAATTTTAAATCACCAGAGAAAAGAGAGATACCTATGAAAAAAAAAAGGATAATTAGATTGACAATAAAATTCTCATTATCAGTTAAGTAGACCAGAAGACATAAAAGGATATCTCCAAAGTACCTGTACTGAAGAAAAATAGCTATTAGCCAAGAATTCTATAATGAGCTAAACTATCATTTCACAGAGAGGTCAAATAAGTCCTCTCAGACTGAGTGTACCAACCAGGCTGCACTGAAACTGCTGCTAGAGCGGAGATTCTTGATCTCGAGGGGACATCAGAACCTCTGGAAGGGTTTGTTAAAACACAGATTGTGGGGCCCATTCCTCAAGTTGCTGGTTTTTTGTAAGTCTGGCATGGAGCTCCAAATCTGTATTTTAGATGAAAAATTTCTGGATGAAACTGATACTTCTTATCTGTAGACTACCCTTTTAGAACTATCAACTAGAGGTTATACATCATTCAGAACAAAACCTAGAAAAAAGGGGATGCAAGGGTCAGTGGTGGACAAAGAAATCTGTTTACATCGAAGTGAAATCAGGTGAGCATTGATTGTTAAAAAAAAAGATAAAATACTAATGACAATTTGGAAAGTTGCAAGACAAGATAAATGTAATGCTTCACTGAACAATGGGAGACGGGAGTGGGAATAATAGCACTACCATTTCCTAAAGTCCTATATTATCCCGCATGAGAGGAAAGAGTGATTAATTCTGACATTAAGTCAAGTGCATTAATTAAAAATTTTAATGTGAGTGCTAAGAGAACAGAAAGAGAAAATACAACTTCCAAGCAAGTATAGAAAAGGAGAGAAAACAAAGAGTACTCTATCAATCTAATAGAAGGTAAGAAAAGAAAAAAAACATAGCAAGAGACAGAAAAGATTTTCCTGACAGAAAATGATGTAATGATTGACAGAGTCACTCGCTGTGGGACTTGGCATAGCTGTCTTAGTTAGCTAAAACAGCCAGGGAAAAAGTAGAGATGGAAATGGATTGATCTGAACACCACAGGCTTGATCTAATGATATACATATAAAGAACTCTTCTATACTCAAGAAAGACAGAATACATTCTTTTCAAACACAGAAGAATATTAAAAAAAAATATGGCCAAGCCTCCAAAGAAGTTTCAAGTATCTGATTACTAATATTCCATATTCAATATTCCCTGATCACAATGCCATATAACTAGAATTGAATAAGAAATAGATAAGCAAAAATTCCCCCATAGTCTTAGACACTAAAAAGCACATTCTAAATAACTTGTAAGTCAAGGAGAAAAATCACATGGAAATTAATCAAATATTCAGAATTGAATGACAAGTAGGGCCAGATGTCTATACTAAATTGATAATTATCTAAATACATATACTCTTACTGAAAGAAATAACACCAATAATAATAAAAGAGTAAACCAAGCTCTTTAAGAAAACAAACTGGCCCTGGCCTGTTGGCTCAGTGCTAGAGTGTCGGCCTGGCGTGCAGGAGTCCCGGGTTCGATTCCCGGCCAGGGCACACAGGAGAAGCACCCATCTGATTCTCCACCCCTCCCCCTCTCCTTCCTCTTTGTCTCTCTCTTCCCTTCCCACAGCCAAGGCTCCATTAGAGCAAAGTTGGCCCGGGCACTGAGGATGGCTCTAAGGCCTCTGCCTCAGGTGCTAGAATGGCTCTGGTTGCAACAGAGCATTGCCCCCTGGTGGGCGTGCTGGGTGGATCCCGGTCGGGTGCATGCGGGAGTCTGACTGCCTCCCTGTTTCCAACTTCAGAAAAATACAAAAAAAAAAAAAAAAAAAAAAAAAAAAAAAGAAAACAAACAGATCTTTCTTGGGGGCAAATCTACCTGGATTTATGATGCTAAGCAATTTTCAATAGTAATAAGGCTCTGTGCTTGAGTGAATGTAGATGATCAATGAGCCATAAAAAAGATGTAAAAAAGATTGGGAAATAGCATGGTAAAAGTCCTCTGTTAGTTGAAAACATTTGTTTCATGAATTTACCTGTTTTTCATGATGGAGAACAGAAAATGCTCTTCTCACAATGTATTATGATTGTGAATAAATTAAAAAAAAAAGCCACGGTAGGATGGCAGGTATTGATTGAGCTACATGGAGAAAAAGTAGTTGAGTGTCTGCTTTAACCCCGGTATTATTAGGCACTTTGTAAACTGCACCAAAGCAGTGGAACAAATCAAGTAAACAGACAAGTAAAGGGATGTCAGGTATCAAGGTGCATTTGCATTATAACATCATTTAAGTTTTCAAATGGACTTTCTTTTATAATTCAAAGCATAATTTGAACTGAGTCACATTAAAGCCATGAAATTAGTATTTTAAACATACCCAGCCTCTTAGCACTCAGTATAATAAACTGAACTTCTTTTTGCTCCTCTAGTTTATAAAAGAATCCCTATACTTCCAACTCATCTCTTTGCACTCTTATAACAAGAGGCCAGTGGGTGGATTCCCTGCCGATGAGGTAAGCATGGCCCGTGGTACAGACCCCTCCCAGGGGTTGCATACCCAGAGTGCATTACTGCTGAGTGGCCCAGGGGCTCCCACTCTTCCTTACAAACAGTGTGTGGCAGCATTTTTAGAGGGCAGCACCATACCCAAGGCAGAACTGGTTCTTTCCCCACCTGGCATACACAGGGGATATGAGGGAGCTAGTGGGTCAGCAGAGATAAAGATTCTTATCTGCCAGCTCCAGAGGTTGGTGACAACTTCACCCAAACTTTTATAGATTTTCAGCGCTGGACGAGATCCAGAATACAGCTTAGGTTTGTTAGCATGCACTAACTGCTCTTGGCCTTAAAGAAATGACAATATTTTGCAAATACAGGGCTGGCTTTGCCTCAATTAAAAGGGAAGAGAGGACAGTTGGATTTGTTACACTTATGAGCCACTCTTTTATAATGGAAAACAGAAGATGTTTAGTTTAGTTAGCAACCATTATCACACCAGTTTCTCTTCCTATATATAGTGAGTCACGTGAAAAGGCAAATGCAGCCCTACCTCACCCAGAAATCCCCATAGGAGATGGGAGTAACGTTAAACTACTCAAGCACACCACAGTGAGCAATAATATATAGAAATATGTGTTTTGATGAAATCAAAATAATACAGAACTTGAGAACACTGACCGGGCCAGTAATAGCTGGGTTCTGCAGTCTTGGGTCTTCCCACTGAGTTATTTTGCTGTCTGAAAATTAATATTAAAGAAAAAAATCAGCATATTAGTTCATATATTCTATGTAAAAAAAAAAGTCTTAGAAATAATTATTTCTACATTTTTCAAAAGCTCTCTAGTCCCCTGACCTGGCCCCCAAGATAACTTAGTATTTCAGGGTTAGAAGAGAACAATCCTCTCTCTGGTAAACCTCCTGCACACTGTTTAGTTAAAAAATAATAAAAAATGCACAACTAAAGTAAAACCATCTATTTATACTGGTTTTGGCAAGCAACCTGCTGAAATATCCATTATAAACCCCTGTTCTTTCAAGGATTTATAACTTGATCTTGATTTTCACTTAATTGAAAAAATGGCACGAAGTCTTAGTCCACTGGAAGTTAACAAACACCCATGGTTTTTTTTTCTCATTTCAAATATTTTTGTCTGTGCTCAGGATCTTGAAAATCTGCTTCTGATTAAGAATCCTACATGAACAAATGAATAACCCATTACATGTGTCACTCATATGCACACAACAATCAAAGCAGCTAGTAAGTAAGGCAGTCCAAAAAATGAGAATTAGATGCTGCAGGAAGAGTCCAGACAAAGGCTTCCCTTTTGGCCAAGCTGGCAAAAAGTGGTTTTCTTTCTTCCAACAGATAGGAAGCAAAAGGCAGTTTTGGGCTCCTGACCGTGAAAATAGAAGACTTTGGAAAGTAAAACTTGCTACTGGGATGAAGAATAATACATAGAAAAGAAAACCAAATCGTGGGAACAGAGTAGAGTTGACTAATAACTGCTGTGGACTACAACCGTAAGGACTGGGTATCATCATCAAAGCAGAAAATGAGTTCATGGCTACCTATACATGACAACTCCCAAATTCTTTAGTCCAGACCTGAACTTCAAGCTCCATCCTGAACATCTGCACCTGGATTTCCCTCAGGTACCTTCAACCCAACTCTATCAAGATTGAACCCATAGTCTCCTAACACCAAAACTGTTCATGTCATCCTATATTCTCAATTAACAGTATCATAATCCATTCACTGTTCAAATCTGGAATCTGGACACACCCATTCTCCTGCCTGGCCATTTACCTCTGGGGGTCACCTGTCCTTCCCTCTCTCTGATGAGGCTTCCTTCTGATCACTCATCTTTTCCCTGGACCATTCTCTAGGTCTCCCTGGCCTCAGTCTTACCCCTGTTCCACACGCCTTTCATAGCTCTGCCAAGAGGTTCTTTCTAAAGAACCCATCTGACCATTGTCATTTCCTCTGGCAAACCCTCAGGAGCGCCCTCCTGCCTTCAGAAGGGACTGAGTTCCTACACCTTCCAGAACCCCTTGGAGTTGACCTGTGTGCCATGGCTGCCTCCTCTGCACGATGGCCAACGGCAACCTTGCCACATTTCTCTGAACATGGCACCATCTGCACCTGCACATTTCATCTGCATCTGTTCACTTCTCTGAACTTCACACATCCGTGCATGTCCTGGTGTGCCTGACTAATCTTCCTCATCCTTTGGGATCTGTCTGAAAGGTAATCCAGTCCAGAAAGTCCTCCTGCAGCCTCTCGTGCCTGGTACGCAGCCACCTGGCGAGCAGGTGCACTCTCTGCCTCTTCCACTTCTATCAATATATTAACTAAGGGTTCTCTCCTCTAATGCAGGACTGGAAATCCTCCCCAGTACTCCCGCTGCCCCTCTCTGTAGTCTCCTCTCCACCACTGCACACACTTCCTAGCGTGTGACAAGGAGCCTAATATATTATATTTTGAATGACCCAATGAAGCTGTTGATGAAAACAAAGTTCCTTTAAAATTGTCTAAATTTTCAGAACTAGGTAAGTTTCTGTGTGGTTACAATAAAGATCAATTCTGCAGCTAAGCACTGTCAATATATGAATGTATGGTGGCCAGTTATCCATTTTTCCCCCTAGAATTTTGGAATCTAAACTTGATTTTTTTTGTCTTTGAGACATTTTTCAAATGAAAGGACAAGAATGAAGTAGAAGAATGAGGAACTCAATCAATTTAGCTACTATTAACTGGTTGGGTAAGTCTGTGGGCAGAACAGACTAGAACAGGATTTGACAGTATCACTGTAATTTAATTTCCTCTTCTGGCTTTGTATATGAGATACCTGTGGCCAATTACTCAGCCCCTGGGCACAGCTGGTCTTTAATAAAAATCACACAATTCCTGAGTGTGGTAGAGATTCAGGGCAAGACCTTCCTTTAACCTTCTGCACCAGGCTTGAGACGTAGCAGCTATTTGATAAATGTCAACCAATGAATGAAGGCATCTAAAGAAAAGATTGGTACTGAGCACTATCTCTCCTGAAATTAAATTTGTAAGATGGCTGAAATTATTAGTCTTGAAAATGTCTAGCTTCTTAAGACTTTATGAAGTATAAAATAAATAACCTAATTATTTAAAAGATAAATGCATTGCTATCTTTGTCATTCAGAGTACAATCACCTGTCCCAGTGATGTTGGAAGACAGGATGACTCTAAATAACTCACAAGATGATAGCTTTCACAGTAAAATGGCATGTGTAAGGATGACCTGATTTCTGTCCTGCAAAAGCAAAACGAGATGCAGGGAAACTGTTTAGAAAGAGAGGTTCATTTGGAAGGTAAAAAAATTCCTAAATGTCACCACCAGGTAATTAAACCCACTTTGGAGTGTACTTATAAAACCTCTTAAAAAGATAGGTATTTTGCATTTTTCATAGTTTGGATTTTGGGGGAAAAGGCACATTAATTGAACTTTGTTTCATTTATAGGTACCCCTTTATTGCTGTCCATTGAGCAAACTTTACAAATTAGGAGAAATGGCAGAAATGTTGTTAATAGCTAATGAGGTTCTTATAAACAGATCTTTTTTTTTTTTTTTTTACATAGTTTCTGGTCTAATTTATTTACACCTACTGGTTTAGAGAACATTTCAGTATGTTTAGGCAAAGGCAAACTTCAGTCTCTGGAAAGAGGGGTCTCCCATGTGCTCTCTGTTCTGGCAGGAGAACTGAGGAATGCCATGCTTGGAGGGACTGGTGGACTGGTTAGGATTAAGGAACTGCTTAGACATTTAGCAAGTAATGACCATCTCTGCCTCAGCACACAGGAGTGAGGCAAGCATCAGGGTGCAAGTGCTGCTGCTTCACAGGGCAAATTCTTTCCCTTTTCTGACCAAGGACATCAACTTCCTAACACTGTCACCACTGACCTTCCATGAACCAACTTTAAGTCACTGTTTTTCCAAAGTATCTGCTACATGTGCTACTAGTTCTATGCACATCACCAGAAAAATAGTCTATGATTTTTACCATTTTTAATGTACACTAGAATAGCTGTTTGCAATAGTGTTTCTCTTGTTTTGGGGTCCTCACAGTACACTAGGAACATTTATAAAAGGTTTGTTTTGGTTGACCTGCAGATAACCATCCATGACACAACCACAGTGTTGTGTGAAATATTCTTTGTGTATAGCAGAGGCTGCATTACTGGATAAAACCCTGTTTTAATAAAATCATTATTCTTTGTACCTATGTTTGAAAAATTAAATTGTAAGATATAAAAAACTGGTCCTGGCCGGTTGGCTCAGTGGTAGAGCGTTGGCCTGGCGTGTAGGAGTCCTGGGCTCGATTCTCGGCCAGGGCACACAAGAGAAGTGCCCATCTGCTTCTCCACCCCTCCCCCTCTTCTTCCTCTCTGTCTCTCTCTTCCCCTCCTGCAGCCAAGGCTCCATTGGAGCAAAGTTGGCCCGGGCACTGAGGACGGCTCCATGGCCTCTGCCTCAGGCGCTAGAGTGGCTCTGGTTGCGGCAGAGCATCGCCCCCTGGTGGGCATGCCGGGTGGATCCCGTTCGGGCCGATGCGGGAATCTGTCTGACTGTCTCCCTGTTTCCAACTTCAGAAAAATAAAAATAAAATAAAATAAAAAAAGATATATAAAACTGGGGGAAAAATCTGTTTTTTGTTTTAAATGGGAAAAAAGGGATATGACTCCTCTACTCTTTTAGCAAATTATGCTAAGAATATAATAAGTAGTATATGAAGGAAAACACATACATTTTCAAGCATTTATAGCAGCAATTTTATGCTTACTGTAAAATTCTGGAAAATAGGTAAACAGTATTTTTACTTGTCAAAGATAAAAACTAATCTTCTGTACCTTGACGTATCTAATTTAAACCAAAGTATAGCCCATACCCCTAAACACACTGAGGACTTTTACTTTTGGTTTAATTCTAAATTGTTGGGCTTCTTGCATAATTCAATTTAAAATAACCCCTCAATTCCCTGTGCCAGAAAACGAGGTATATCTACCATGCCCTCGGTTGCTTAGTAACACCTGGAAGAGGCAATAAGCCTGGGAGATAGTGACAAGCCCCGTCCTCGTGGCCAGGCATCCCAGCAACTGGCTCATCAATGTGCTTAACTAATCAATGTGATGAGTTAAGACAAGGTAAGGATGGGAAACCTGGTGCAGACTTACTGTTTAGAACCAAATGACAACAGAGAACAAAACCCTACCAAACTGCACGCACGCGCTGTGCTTTTAATCTCTCAAAAGCGTTCTTTTAAATATACATTTTCAAAAAGCTGTAAGGGATATATAAATGCAGAGAACATGTCACTTCAAGAAAGAAAAAAGAAAAACCACCGGCTAAAAGCAAACCTTTATTAGTTTAACTTTTAGTTGAAATGAGAAACCACACATTTTTTTTATAGGTGCTGGAGCAAATGACTACAGCAAATATACCACATTTTGAGGAAAGTACTGCGTATATTTTAGTGTGTTGGGTGCAAGGAAACATGCTTTGAATAGAAAATAAGTCAGAATGGGCATCTTGCCCTGAGATCCATGAAGGCAGGGTTTAGACCACTTGTGTGCTGTGCCAAGCATTGCACACACACAAATTTTTGGACTCCATCATCACTTGTAACCTTATTTTCTATTATCAGGTGTATTTATTAAAAGCGCAAAAGTCAAGGGATTGTCAACCCAAAAAGTTTTTAAATTAAAAAAAACAATGACAAGTTAATAGGTCGCAAGATCAATTGGGTGAAAGCTTGGTGGGCTACTTGATAGCAAACTGAGGGGGATGCACAGTACCGTACGAGGGCACTGATTCTCTGGTACCATTCTCGCCACATAACACCTGGCTGCCTAGACAAAGAGTAAAATAACAAAGCTTTCACTCCAATATTTGAAATACCCGCACCCTCCCATTACCGGCAACCTCTGCGTGTCCAGAACAGCGCCTACTTACTATGGTCAATATAAAATGTTCGGCCGTCCAAGTGAATTCTTTCTTCCCAACCAGGCTAGTATCAGGGGAAAAACAGAGAGAGAAAATATAAAAATTAGCTAGCGGTTCCAAAACCAAAGGCAAAATTAAGACACTCTAGGACACTTTCTTACTGTTCTCTCCTAGTACACATTTTTTTTTAAATTAAGTTTTTGAGAAAGGGGAGAGAGAGAGAAAGAGGGTTAGAAGCAGGAAACATCAACTCATAGTAGTTGCTTCCTGTATGTGCCTTGACCGGGCAAGCCCAGGGTTTTGAACCGGTGACCTCAGCGTTCAAGGTCGATGCTTTATCCACTGCACCACCACAGGTCAGGAAGGGTACATTTTTACATTAAGAATAAACTGCAAACATTTGAAGTTAACCTTTGACAACATGGAGGAACACATTTTAATACATGTTCCACAGCCTCGGCTGCATTCACCATATGAACAGGAAACGGGCTGCTACTTCAAAAGCTTCAATGGGAAACTTCAGCATACCATGGAACAGTTGAGTTTGGGGCTGAACAGCTCATTTAATTAAATAGATATTTACTGAGTACTGAAGGGAGGAGGAAGGTTAATAGGGAAATGTTAGAGACAGATGCTTTACTCAAGTCATGGCTTGCCAAGGAATCTAACACACACTTCTCTGTTGTGAACTCTCCCTGTTCAAATGCAGGAACCAAACAGACTCGGATAATTTATTATCAAGAGAGGGCTGGTATGCTCTCATTATCTGAATTGTGCCCACTTGCTATTTGAAACTCAGGAACCTACAAGGTCCAGACCACACACAGTCATGCCCTTTGGAAACTCACTCTTGAGATACATTCTGGGCTCTATCACCCGAACCCAGGAACCAAGCAGATTTAGAGCGGGAGCGATATCTGTATAACCTAATGAATCAAGATCGAATCCTAAACTTCCTAGCTTCAAATTTTGCCAAAATAGACCATACACCGGGCAGCAGAAAAGGTTCTTTCCATTTCAAATAGTCTCAAGTCCTCCCCGCCCCCTCCGCCACCTTGCTTCCTGCCCCTGTATGGTTTTGTTTTTTTTTTAATTGGAGGTGGGTTGAGAAAGATATATGGTAAAAATTTCACTCAAAATTCAATTTGGAGTAAATACCTCAATCCACTCTGGCTCCCAAAGAAAACAGACTGATGAAAAAATTAGATTTATAAACAGTCATCAAACAGGAAAAAACCCTTAAAATATCTGCACACTAAATGACTTACAAAAACCTGTGATTATCTATGCCTTTCTCTCTCACTGTTTTTAATATATTTGTTCCTGTGACTAACTCAGCATTATGGGTGGAACTTAGTGGTTGCAACATTACAAAAGAAACGTGTGCTGCTTAAACGGTCACCTGTAAAGAATGTCTCTTGCACCCTAGTTACAAGGTCCACCTTCTACTAGCAGCTAGCAATTCAGAAACCTCTTTCATACATCCTGGCTGTTGTATGAATTGTATGCACTAGAACTCAGTTATATACCCAATCCTATTAAGAAGTTATAGACCATTGGGCTCCCAAAAGCCTGAAGAAGAGGTCACAGGGCCTCTCTATCAACACGGGGCAGATGAATGAACATTTTCAGACTTGTCCCTGTGTCTCCAGTGTACTCACAGGAAGAGGGCCAAGGTCATTGGGGTTTAAAGGTGCCTTTGACCGCATATGTACTGGAAATTTCAGGCGTGGATCTTCCTGCAAGAAAAATGTAAAAGGCAGAAGGTGTTAAGAGCGACTGTCTGTGTGTCGTCACTGGCTCCTCCACACTAGAGCTGCATGGTCCCAGGCAATCAAGGTGCATGAGCGAGAAACCACACTCCTGCCCGCGTGGGGGAGGGGGGAGGGATCCGTCTGTTAACCGGAAGCCTGGCTGACCATCTCTCACAAAAGACTACTCCACTCTTCCTCCTTGTCCTTGGTGAAAGGAGAGGAAGAATATTTCAATAAAAGGGTAACCGCTTTCCCAAGACCTTGAGCAGGTAAAGAGGAAGAGGGCTTAGCAGTGATGTTACTATGGAAACCAGAATAAAGGGTGCCAGTAAAGCTGAGTCTCTACTCGGGCGAAGAGGGAGTGAAGGTCTGGTTTGTAAATCTCCCTGTAGATCCAGAGCCTGGCTGAGGGCAGCTAGCTTAACACACTCGGAATCGCCTCTCCATCAGCGCTTGAGTGTCCTGCTTCTCCCTTCCACTCTCTCCTAACTAACACAGAGAGTCAGAGTCGCAGTCTGGTCTGACTGCCAAGTCACGTGCTCTCTCAAGGAGAAACGGCTTCATCATGAAGTCAAACCTACTATGCAACCTGACTGAGAGTCTCAAGTTCCACAGATTAGATTCTCATGTATGTCTTAATAGTTCAAAGGTTGCAAAAGAGTTTTCTTAAAGGATATGCTTCTTAAGATACCACGGAGAACGAACGAAATAAATGTATAGTCTGACATCTTTGGTCATGCTTTATAATTGACAAAATACAGTCAGACACGGGATGTTGCAACCACACTGTTAGGAGGTGGGGTCCATGATCTTTGTTTCGTTAGATAAGAAAATGTGAGTTTCAGAAAGAATGAAAACTTGCCCAGAAGTTCTGACTCGGAGTCTGGGAGCTGCCTCTCCCTTACATAAACCCAGTGCAAATGCAAGGAAACTAAGAGAATTCATGTTTTAAACTTAAAAGATTAGAAGACAAATAATAAAACTCAGAATAAGATGTCAATCAAATAAGCCTAAGATAAAAGAAAAACCTTTAAAAATAACCCTTTATTTCAATTAAAGCCTGTGTTACTGTCAAACTACTAAAGGTTTTCTGCCTCAGCATTTTCCCAAGTCCACAGAAAATGAAATAATTGGTATGAACCTTGGGAAATAATATAACTTACCTGTGACTACTAACGGGTATGAGTATCCTTTGGGGGTGATGAAAATAGTACTGAAATTGATTATGGTGATGGTTACATGTCTTTGCTCAATGTTTGTCTAAAAACCATTCAATTGTATAATTTGAATGGGTGAATTGTTTAGTATATGACTCATATCTCAATAAAGCTATTAAAAGGTTTTTTTCCAAGGCAACAGTTTAAACCATTAGTATTACTGTCTTGTAAAAATGCACACTGTTTTTGGAATTGGTAAAAATAAAAAAAAACCCACAAAAAATAAAATTGACCTTTGCTTTCTGTTAGCTACAGCAAACTTTTTACTGAAGAAGTTAATCGTGTTAGTGGTTGATGCTGGATTATTGACCCTGAACCTCACTAATATGTTTTTATTTTACTTATTTTATTATTATTTATTCATTTTACAGAGGAGAGCGAGAGAGAGAGAAAGAGAAAAGGAGAGAGAAGGGGGGAGGAGCAGGAAGCACCAACTCTCATATGTGCCTTGACCAGGAAAGCCCAGGGTTTCAAACTGGGACTTCAACATTCCAGGTCGGCACTTTATCCACTGCGCCACCACCGGTCAGGCACTGATATGCTTTTAAAAGGCATAAAATAGGTCCAGTATTCCGTGGTATATTGGAACATATACAGTGTAAACAGATATATTAGACAAATGTAGGAAGGATATAGGAAGTCTGCAGCTGATATTCTGGGAAAAATCTGTGATGCTAATTGTGACAGAGAAAAAAACTGAGAGCACAGAACTCCACAAACACTACCCACTCATGGCTAACTCTGAGCTGGACCCACTAATGCCACAACCACAGGGGACCCTTGACTGAGCAGGGTTAGAGAAAGCCCAAGACCGCTCTGGCATAGAGGACAGGGGCTTCCTTCCGGCTGCTGACCGGAGGGCTAGCCACGCCCTGCATCCACACAGACAGGCTCCTGCAAAAGACAGCCAGCCTTTCTGGTAAAAAGCTTGTGATTTAAAAAGGAAGAAGAAAAAAAAAGAAGCTGAAATTAAAGTACCAGTGGGTAGGGAGTAGGGGGTAGAGGCTAGAGGCTGTGGGAAGTATAAAGTATAAAATAAACTCCATTTCACAGGTCTGCTCAATGGCCTTGCATGGAAACCCAGAATCTGTAGAATGTGAGTGCTAGAGGGCCTTAGGGATCGTATTATTTTATTTTACCAACAAACATAAAAGTAACGGCAGCAGCCGCCATCTCTCAAGCTCCGAGGGCTTGGTCTAGGGCAGGGGTCTCAAACTTGTGGCCCGTGGGCCGCATGCGGCCCGCCCACCAATTTTGTGCAGCCCGCAGACTAATCAAACTTCGTGGATTAGTCTGCGGGCCAGTCTGCGGGCCGCACAAAATTGGTGGGCGGGCCGCGAGTTTGAGACCCCTGGTCTAGGGGGTACACTGAACCCCCGAACATCCTTGCTGATGGCGCAGGTGGAAGGCAGCCAGAGCCCCGTGTGAGTATGACAACTTCAGGGGTGCCAAGAGCTGGGCCACGAAGGAGGCCTCACATGATGTGAATCTACAATGGATAAGACACGGGAAGCACCCTTGATCGTTTCTCCCGCTCCTCAGCATAGTAGGGACACTGTCACAATGACTTCAACACTCCCAACTGCTTCCTGCAGTACAGCTGAAGGGGGTTTTAGACAGAATACAAACATCAACATCTTTTTAAAAACCAAAAAACTTTCCTGGCAGAATCATTTTTAAAAAATTTATATGAATGAATGAATGAAACACAGAAATGCTCGCTGGTTCAAATGCCCCCCCCCCCCCCCCCCTAATCCTGAAAGAGAAAAACCACCACGCCTGGGCTATGATGAAGTTTCTTAGTTTGGACACACGTAGAAAACAAACCTGAAGCTTCCTTAAGGTATACTCTCTCTTGCTACAAAAACAAGCCAATGCTTTGTCCTCTAAAAGAAAAATATACTCTCACATACATGCCTCCAGCTGCTTCCTGGGCAGAACGGACACAGCGCAGGCCTTGTGATCTCTCTCCTCAGTCACTTGCTGGTCTCAATGCCCTGCCCAGACGGGGACAAATGAACCCATGCTAGTCTGGCCACAAGGAATCCTCACATGCACGGGGCTTGTCACTAACCCCTGGGCTTTGTGCCTCACTTAGATGTTACTAAGGGGCTGAGAGCATGGTGGACAGGTCCGCGCTTCCAGGCACGGGGGTCTCAGACGTTATTCCAGCTGGACAGCGGGCACACTGCTTTCATAGAAGGCCGTGCTTTGTAAACAGACTCGGGAGGGAGCGTCCCTCTGCGCACGCACACAGGGGAGACCTGGCCTGAATGTGAATCTTCTGACGCTCTGGTTGAGGGCAGGAGTCGCACGCATGTGCACGCAGGCTGCCGGGGACCACCCCTGCCCTGCTGGCCTTGCTTCCTTTTTCACTGTCAGGTCCAAAACTAAGGAAAGCTATGCTGGCCTCTCATCTGTCCTCTCTTTAAACGACAAACAAACAAAAACCCAAGCAAACCCCAAAAGAACTCGAAACAGATTTTAAGCTGAAAATTATCTTTAGTTTCCTCTGTCCCTCCTTCTTTTGTCCAAATCAACAGGAAACTGAGAGTAGGAGGTTCCGTAGGGGCCTTTGTTCAGAAGGCACGAGAGCCGGGGGGCCGTCTGTCTGGCTCAGGGAGGCGAGTGGAAGGATTTCTGGTTGTCATCTTAAAGTCGTTCAACAATGGCAGCAACAACAAACTGTTGTTTTAACAAATTAATGTTTTACATCAGTAAATCAGTCAAGAGCAAGCATCTGGGTAAAAAGGGACAACCGGAAATTCAAACTGCGTTTCGTTCTGCAACGATGCGGGCAGCACACAAAGCTGGTGCTGTTTAAAAGAAGATCCGCCCGCCAGGCGGCAGGCAGTCCGCAGTTGCGGCGCGGGAGGCTGTGAAAAGGTTAGGGGATTTGATTACTAAGCTAGTTCAAATTACTAAAATCGTAGCTTATGTTGGCAAGCCACAGTGGCTCCACACTCTAATCCGTGTACTTTTATACCATTTCCCCCTATTCCCGGAGCTCCCATGGCTGCCTGAGGATTTGCAGAAATGGGTACTAGTGGGGCAGCCACAGGTTTTTTTGTGAACGAGGGGGAAAAATAAAAGACTTAATAACCAATCTGCATTAGCATATTTCCCCCAAAGCTGACCTATCTGCTACTCTCCTCTTGGCCACAAATTTGTAATAGGATCTTCAGACTCGAAGACCAGTCAAACAAAGCTCCCTGCTATTAGATGCCTTAGAGGTCGTTATGGGTTTAATGAATGCCACCAGGATTTGAATGATAAATTCTCTTGGCAGGCTATATATTCCTTTACTTTAAAAATAGGAGGAACTTTTTAGAGTGGTTCTAAGGGGTGTTTGCAGATGTGTGATAACATTTTTGGTTATCACTATGGTGGGGGAGGGAGAGAAAGTTGTTCAGCGGCAGGAACCAAGGATGTTAGGTGGCCTGCAATACAAGGCACAGTCACAGTCCTGCTCCAAATGTCGAGAATGTTCTCGTGGAGAAATGCTTGCCGTGATCCACCCACAGTATTTGAAAGAGAGAGAGTGAGCTGTCTAGGCCATCTGGTCAAATGCTCAAGGGACTGAATAAACATCACACCATGGGCACAGCATAAATGACAGTTCAGGTCATTGTGGTCTGGGCCTCTTCATTTACACAATGCCGCTGGTTCTACCAACTGACACACTCAGTGTCTTCCCTGGAAATGGGAATTTTTTTTTTTTTTTTTTTTTGTATTTTCTCTGAAGCTGGAAACGGGGAGAGACAGTCAGACAGACTCCTGCATGTGCCCGGCCAGGATCCACCCGGCACGCCCACCAGGGGCAACGCTCTGCCTACCAGGGGGCGATGCTCTGCCCCTCCGGGGCATCGCTCCGCCGCGACCAGAGCCACTCCAGCGCCCGGGGCAGAGGCCAAGGAGCCATCCCCAGCGCCCGGGCCATCTCTGCTCCAATGGAGCCTCGGCTGTGGGAGGGGAAGAGAGAGACAGAGAGGAGAGGAAGGAGGGGGGGGGATGGAGAAGCAAATGGGCGCCTCTCCCATGTGCCCTGGCCGGGAATCGAACCCGGGTCCCCCGCACGCCAGGCCGACGCTCCACTGCTGAGCCAACCGGCCAGGGCCTGGAAATGGGAATTTGAAGCATGTGTTCACTGTTTATCCAAGTCCACAGAGCTAGGGCCAGTGACAATCACCAAATCTCAGCCAGCTTTCACATCGCAGCAGTTCTCAGCAAGAGGCAGAGGTGCTAGAGGACTGATGTAAACTTGGTCCCAAGACCACACAAGGGGCAGGAAGAAAAACAAACCTTCTGTAGCACCAGAAATCGCCAGAAACAAGAGAATCGATTTCAGTTCAATCCTCGGTCTACATGTTGCATATTAGAAAAATAATCCCACTGACTTAAAAAATTCAACTCATCTTGTCCAAGCCAATGCAACACACAGGTTCTTTCTCAGGTACGACTCAGGGGCAGGTGGCAGAGCAGCATGAGAAGAAAAGTCAAATTTGACAAGACGTTCACAGAAAAGAGCTATCAAATGTTCAGCCAAAGTCCTTTTGCACGTCTCCTAACCCACAATCAAAGGTGTGAAATGCAGCACAGAAGCATAAAACACTAATCCGAGGTGAACAGTAAAAAGTAAAGGGACAAATCAAACAAAAATAATGCAAGAAAGAAACTGACAAAGAAAAACTATTTTTAAAAATATCAGAATTCCTATTGTACCATCATGAGATGTGAAGCAGTAACATTAACATCGCAGCAATACGGAGCACTGCCCCCCCCCCCCAATACGGTGAACTGGAAAAACTACAGCTTCCCAGGGGTGCTATGGGGAAAAGCCATCCAGCTGGGCACCAAGTGCTGGCCCTCACCTCGTGCCCCCAGTCCAGTGATTTTCAACCTTTGTTTCTCACACACTCATAAACTAATTACTAAAGAAAAAGGGGCCCTGACCTCTTCTTCTTTAGTAACTAATTTATTTGTGCCATGAGATGAAAATGGTTGTATTTAGTCAGGGGCACTGACCTTAGTAATTAGTGTATGTTTGTGCCATGAAAAAAAAAAAGGTTGAAAATCACTGCCCTAGTCACCCGCTCCCACTGACCCACACGTGCAGAATCTTGAAGACGGCTGAGAAGACCCTCTGGAGACCAGCTTTGGTGGTGGTGACATTTCTCTACACGAACCATGAATACAGAGTGAGGAAATGGAGGAACTAATGCCAGACCTCACGATGAAAAGGGAGCCAGATAAAAGCAGCGGCCTTACCCACGTTGTAGTCTTTGTGTTATGGTCAATGAAGAAGGGCCGCCCGTTTGGCGCGATCCTCATCTCCCAGCCGGGTGGCAGGAAGCTCTGTGTGACTTTGTGTTGTGGTTTGGGGGAGTTGTAAGGTGATGGCTGTGGGGACTGTGGATTGGAAAGGGTATCTTTCACAGCCCGACGTATGGGTGAATCCTTGGCACCCTAAGGAATAATAATGAGCATTAGAACTTTCATCACGCGCTATTCCAGATGTGTCCGAATGTACCTGGGTATTCTGAATTTGGAGAGGGACAAGAGGGAAGCTCCTAAAAAACCCACTTCTGTCCTTCATTTACTTTCAAATCAATCTAACTTTACAGTTTTTTCTATTGGTTAAACACACAACATTAATTACTTAAAAACGATCATCCTTTGATAGCTACTGGACATATACCAAAAATATTGTTCTCTCCTGACAGTTATGAATGGAGATTTTACAGAGGGTGGAGAAAAGCGGGCCCCTGCTCGTTATGAGCTCACAGTCTAATAAGGAATGGATTGGCAATTTGCAGAGCACAAAAAGAAACCCCTATGTCATCGAAGACAACCACCTGGACTCGCAAAGTACCCCAGGACATTTATATTTCAGTTTGGAAGACAGCCATCATCCATTCCCACTTACTAGCATCTGAGGCCAAGGTACAGAGAATCCCACTGCTACTCTAGGACACAGTCAAGTTTAGAACCCAAATGTCTACGCTCTGGCTTCTCTCACCGCCTAGTACAGCGATGGTAATGGATGGCACTGAAATCACACAAAGCGGGGAGCACACGCAGATGCCCAGCAGTGACTGAGAGATGCAGCTACGCATCAGAAACACGTATGCCCACACAGTGACAGGCCCTGCAGTCGAAAGGAAATGATCAAAGCCACAGCTGTGATTGAAAACTTAATATAAGCATCGGTATTTGAAAGAGTTATTACGCATGTCTAATGAGGTAACAGGCAAGAAGGTGTGAAACACAGCAAGAATGAAGGAAAGTTCTGAAAAGAGGGGGCCCACAATGCCCAGCGTAAGTCACCCCGGCCTCAGGCACATGAGAATGAGAATTGGGTGTGAGTCCAGGGAGGCGAGCTGGGCGGGACAGAGAAGCACAGAGTCAGGTTGCACAAGAACACCCTTCCCCACGAACACAACGACTGATCAGACAGGAAGGTGCAGCGAGACTGAAGTCCACGTCAGGAGAGAAGAGAGTGAGAAGTCACAGGACAGACGCGACCTCAGTCGATGAGCGGCCTTCTCACCTCCAGCGGGGCAGACAAAGTTACTGTTGGCGAACTGAGGCTACGGGGCCGGCGGATCTGAGGCTCGATTAGATGGTTGTTACTGTTTGTGGTTGATCCGGACGCACCATCTTCTGCAAGCTACGTTGGAGGCAAAAACAAGTTAGCTTCATACGGCATCTCCCTGTGTGTGTGTAGTTGGGAGCGTGGACCCAAACAACAACACAGCCAGCAGTAATAAGAGGTCTGCCCTATTTAAAGTATGGAGGAAATGATTAAACATAATAACGGAGGGGTAGGCAGTGGGGGGATGGGGAAACATATTAAAGGGAAATAAAAATGAATCACTAGCTCAGCATGAAAACAAGCCTCAGGAAAAAGGGGAAGGGGTGGGGCTGAGAGAGACAATAGACATGGCCATAGGCTCTTACTTTGAAAATATCTCTCATGACATTGAAAAAATATATCTAGGGATTAACTGATTTGAGCACGGAATTCTTCCTTCGGCATATATTATACTTAAAATAATAAAGCATTTTTTCTTTTTTTTTTTTCCCTAGTGAGAGGAGGGGAGATGAAGAAACAAACTCCTGCTCATGTCCTGACCAGAAGCCACCCGCAATCCCCTTTGGGGGCTGATGCTCTGCCCATCTGGGGCTATGCTCACAACCCAGGTATTTTTAGCGCCTGAAGCAGAAGCTCTAGGCGCCATCCTCAGCGCCCAGGGCCAACACACTCGAATCAATCCGAGCCATGGCTGTGGGAAGGGAAGAGAAAGAGAGAGAAAAGGAGGAGGGGGCAGGATGGAGAAGCAGACGGTTGCCTCTCCTGTGTGCCCCGACCAGGAATTGAACCCTGGACATTCACATGCCAGGCCGACACTCTACTGCTGAGCCAACTGGCCAGGACAAGGCATTTCTTTTTAACAACAACAAAAAATTGTTTTCTAAAACATGGGTGCTTAGGACAATAAGTAAACAGCAGCAACATGGGGCTCGGGTACACTTCAGCTTCGGCGCTGGAAGTTTGGAGCTGGACGGATCTGCGTACCTGCACGATAGGCCGAGTCCACGTGGTGGTTCGATTGTTATGATTGACATAGTATGTGCGTCCCTTAGCATCTTTCCTCTCTTCCCAGCCTGACGGCAGGCCCGGCGTGGTGTGTACATAGGCCACTGAAGGCTGTTTGTGTGAGAAATCATCATTATTTCATGCATTTGTTTTCTAACCAGTTTAATTAAAGTAATGTACGCCCATAGAATTATTGTCTTTCCTAGACAGAGTGAGTTAAATTCTACAGTGTGTCCATAAAGTCATGGTGCACTTTTGACCAGTCACAGGAAAGCAACAAAAGACAAAAGAAATGTGAAATCTGCACCAAATAAAAGGAAAACCCTCCCAGTTTCTGTAGGATGATGTGGCAGCATGTGCGCATGTGCAGATGATGACATAACACCGTGTATACAGCGGAGCAGCCCACGGCCATGCCAGTCGAGATGTGGATGGTACAGAGGAAAGTTCAATGTGTTTTGTGGCTCACTAAATTCGAATCCGTGACCAAAGTGCAACGTGAATATTGGCGCGTTTATAATGAAGCGCCACCACATAGGAATAACATTACTCGGTGGGATAAGCAGTTGAAGGAAACCAGCAGTTTGGTGGAGAAACCCCGTTCTGGTAGGCCATCAGTCAGTGATGAGTCTGTAGAGGCTATACGGGATAGCTACTTAAGGAGCCCTAAAAAATCTGTACGTGAGCCCACATCAAACTGCACTGAATAGGTATGAAACTGGGAGAGTTTTCTTTTTATTTGGTGCAGATTTCACATTTCTGTCATCTTTTGTTGCTTTTCTGTGACTGGTCAAAAGTGCACCATGACTTTACGGACACACTGTATTTGTACCCTAAAACATTAGCATCTGGAAAATAGTAGCAGGCTTCCAGTAGCTTCAAAGTGACTGAAACCCTGTGGAGCCCAAAGTCTTACAGAACTCAGTTCTAATGCCCTGAAGTCTTAAATACAAAGGTTGTTGCTAATATGATAAGGAAAGAAAAAAAAATACAACAATCTGTTTTAGATACTAAATTCTACTGTTAAACTATGCAGAGCTTACAGGTATTTCAAACTGTCAAATGTCACTGTCTGTGAGAGGCATGCTCTGAATATTTCTCCCTCAAAAACAGTTGCCATAGGGATACTCTTCTAGATTATTCTAAAATTCTTCATCAGCTTCGGGCCCTTACATTATCTCTTTCACAGGAAAAAATACACGGAGCCCCTTCTCCAGGAGGTCTGCAGTCACATCAGTGGCATATAACCAAGAGGACCGACCAGGACATCCCAAATGCCCCAGCCCAGGAAGCCCCATGGCAATCTGAGGTCAAAGTTCCCAAGGAGCCCGGTAACTGAGGTTATAATCTCCCGTCTGCCCACGCAGAGCTTGTCTCTTTAAAGGGTGAAGGAAGCACAGGCGGTTTCCAGATTTAGAGATGTGTCCAGTATAGAGCCACTATATTTAGGTAGTCCAAATTAGACCAAAAAAGGATTCCTGCGACACTTCTGCTTCTCAGAAGCAGTCTGAGAAAGGCAGTCGGGGCGGAGCACTCTGGAATAGCAAGGATGTTTCAGTGACTCCAGGAGGCATCTGAGGTCAGTGCTGTCTCAGGACGAAGCTGTGGACGCATGGATGCTGCCTGTCAGAGCTGTCACTCTGTGCCGGGTGCTACCTGAAGGGTGGGGGGCTCAGAACCAGGAAGCCAACTCTGGCTGTTAAGGCTCCCAGGAGAATGTCAAAGAAGCAAGAGGCCAAATGGTGTGAGGTACAAAAGGTAGCCACTTCTTTCTGGGTACCATCTTCCCTAATTAGGATCTTCTCAGCCTCCAGATGTTTTAGCAGCTGTCTTGATAGCAGGCTGGGGATGTCAGTCTCTTAGTCTAGCTTCTCCTTGGGTTCATGCCATCTTTTGGGTTCTCTACCAACAATGTGCCCTGGGTCCCAGCAGAGGGCCCCCACTCCACTGCAGGACCCTGAATTAGCATGATCAAGGATGTTGTCACGTAATTTGGGGACTTCCGTTAATGAGGCGCAATATTCTACTTCATGAGCTCAGCAGCACATTCCAGAGAAAAACTAACCTAGGCCATGAAGCAGCTGCCTCCGTGGTTATTTCTAAAACATGTTTACCAGGCAAGGCAAGAGGATCTGCAAGAAAACGTTTGGCTACAACTGCAGCAGCTATTTCTTTGATGTTGCTCCAGATAAAGTCCCGGAGGCCCCAAGACTCTGACCACAGTGTCCGGGATCTAGGTGCGGGGTTCCACGAGAGCACAAGAGCACCAAGACACAGACTTGATCCCTCCATGAGGAACCAAGACAGATTCGTCTGCAGCCTGGAGCTCTTTCCTCCTCCTTCCTCCTCTGGCTGTGGCACCAACAGAAAAGAGCTACTGCCTGTCTACTTTTTAGGTGGGCATGACAAAAAAAAAAAAGACTCTGCCAAACCAAGTGAGAACCCAAGTTGTACCCTAAGTTAGCGGTCAATTAGTCAGGGTGGCAAACTGCATGCAATCAAGATTTGACCTACGATTGTTTATATAGTGACCGAAAATACTTTGGCTAAATAAAGTACTAAGTAGAATCTGTTGCTTTTCTTCCTCTCTGCTGAATGATGATTATTATTATTATTATTATTTTGGAGAAGCAATTAAATAGGCCCTGAGAAAACTCCAGTCTGGAAACCGGAAGGATAGGTTTACAGCTGGAACGTCCCTGGAGAGGATGTTTGAGGGGCCCGATGGACTAAACAGCTTGGCTGCACCGTGGACAATCTCGGAACCGGGTTCCAGCACAGTATTCCAGCCAACAGGTTATGTTCATAGATCCACAGTTAATAGGACTAATGAGATTATGGAAAATTAGGAGTGTAGCAGGTAACACTGAATTTGATTAAAACGTTCAGTCCATCTTCTACTGCAGGGGTCCCCAAACTACGGCCTGCGGGCCGCATGAGGCCCCCTGAGGCCGTTTATCCGGCCCCCGCTGCACTTCTGGGAGGGGCACCTCTTTCACTGGTGGTCAGTGAGAGGTGGTGGATGCATCCCCATCCTGTGCTCCTGGAGTACTGTATGTGGTGGCACCGCAAAGCACAGCTTCGCTCACGTCCAGTACCACTTCCGGTGATGCCGGACGCACGCATCACGGCTCTGGACACGCGTCATATCACTTGTTACGGCTAGCAGTGACCAATATGGAACCGGGCATTGACCATCTCATTAGCCAAAAGCAGGCCCATAGTTCCCATTGAAATACTAGTCAGTTTGTTGATTTAAATTTATTTGCTCTTTATTTTAAATATTGTATTTGTTCCCGTTTTGTTTTTTTACTTTAAAATAAGATATGTGCAGTGTGCATAGGGATTTGTTCATAGTTTGTTTGTTTTTATAGTCTGGCCCTCCAACGGTCTGAGGGACAGTGAACTGGACCCTTTGTAAAAAGTTTGGGGACCCCTGTTCTACTGAGAACTGAGCTGGTAACCCATAACCAGTTCCATTTCTGTGAGATGGTGTTATGAAAATGTTTCTTTATAGATTTCTTTCCAAACCACCATCAGGAACAACCTGTGCTGTGCCTCAAAACACTGCCTCCCACCACCCACAGCTGGGAGGGTCAGGCCTCAGTCTCTGGAAACCAGACCTCTGCTGCTATGTGTGTGCGTGTGCGCACGTCTGCGAGTGCCCAACACAGCTCCGACGTAGCAGTGCACACTTCAGTGTGGAGCTGACATGGAGAGGGACGGCAGAGGGTGAAAGAGGGAAAAATCAGGGCAGGAGATGAGACCGAAAAAGAGAAAGCAAAGGGCATTGGTGGGAAAGAAACAGATGTGATACTTTCAAAACCTACCAAAATTTCTAATGTGGCCACAAATTAAGCTGGTTTCTTACAGCCAAAAGGGGACCAGGTACACAGAGAGCATGCAAGTAGTAAAAGCATTTAGGGACTACTCCTACAGTCATGTCCTTAAAAACAAAAAACAAAGACAAACCCATAGTTGTGATTCATGGGTGGGGGAGGGGAGAGCACCAGCGATAGGGCCACGGGCACAGGGACAGGGACGGGGCACTCCCTCTCACAGGGAGGCTGTCACCAGGAGCCCGGCACCCTCAGGACCAGTCTAGGCTGGCATTTAACACCACGGCTGCCTCAGCACTCAGGCACTAACAGTAGGTTCCTAGGCCAAGAAAAGACAGCAGTGGATGAAAGGCATGCTCATTAGCCCTGCACTCTCCCAAAAGGACTTCACTAAGTGACCTCTCTACCCTGCATCCCTGGAGCCTCAGAGATTCCTGGTGCATAGTAGGAAGTGCGCTGGTCCAGACTTTTACCGCAGGCCACGCCTGGCCCACCTGACACACAGCTTTCCCATAAACTAACTGCGGCTCCATAGCTTCAATGAGGCTGATTTGTGCTGACTGACAATGACTTTCCTGTGGTCAATGCTGAGCATTAAATTCTGACAATATAACTAAATCGTTCCTTTAAATCATCAATACTCTGCAGAAAACCAGCAACTGTATATGCATTTAAAGGTGTTCTCAAGTAATAAGCAGTTCTAATAAACAACAAAGGTGAAATAGTAAGGAATGTTCTTCAAATAGCTATAGCAGCTCAAGGCATAAAATAGAAGCTAGCCTGTCTTTAGGGATCCAATTGAAAACAGGCAATTAAGATACATCGTCAAACTCATTGCAGAAAATAATGAGTAACAAACAGCAACAGACACTCAGCTTAGGGAAACACCATTTCTTCTTGACCTTTCATATTTTTAAAATATGCCCCTTCCCCTCTTACCCCCCACCAACAAGTATATGAACAATTATTCACGACTATGAGGAGAGTCCCTGGTAGCAGAGAAAGGTCACTGGTTCATGCTCATGATACAGAAAACCTAACTCAGTACTGGAAATGGGTAGAGAAAACCCACACGAGATCGCTCTGTGCACAGCCGAAAATCCACTCGCACAGTCACACTCAGGTCCTGTGGCTCCCCTGATTCTCTCCCAACCAAATTCATTCACCCACGCCTCCTAACAAACAGCAAAAGCTCATCAGAAGTACAAACACTAAAAGACAGAAAATAAAAAATATTCTAAGTGGTTAAAATAAACGCACTTAATCAAAGCTTGACAGTCTGTAAGTGCACTAATAAACTATGACAAAAACCGGCTGTTTTACCCGGTATCTTCATACACTGTAAAAGTGAGAGGTTTACAGTAAGACTCATGTGCACCTCTGTAACACAAAAAGAAGCTGAGCTCATAAAAAAAAAAGTATACTCATCATTATACAAAATATTAAAATCAACCCAGTTTTGGCACGAAAGTCTGATCGAGGTGTCATTACCGTTGGCTCCTCGCCACCCGTGACAGTTGATGAACGCGCTCTCCTAGTTGGGGCACTGGGCTGTTAAATGATAATTTACATCAGTGAAATGCACTTAGGGAGCCCACCCGTTGTTCACTAAATCAGGAAGCACTGCTGTGGCAGCCAGTGAGGCAGGGGACGTGAATCAGAGTCCCTGAAACCCATCCTGTCCAAGCGAAGCTGAGCGATCACTGATGACCAGAAGGAAAGAAAGGAACACCATCCACCTCCCACCCATGGAAGCCTCAGGCTGCAGCTTTGATTTGAATGAACAATGAACTGACAACCTCAATAATAATAATAAACGTGAGATGTCTTGTTTGGAAAAAAATGGAAAACCACTATGGTTTTGCCCCCACTGTTAACTAATTAGCAGGTCCTTAAATCTGCCAAACTCACAATTCAAATAAGAGGCCACTGGTGATCAGTGAGTTTACAGCTTCACACAGCACAAGGGAAGAGGGAGGAGTCATCAGTTCCCAGGAAAATAAGCTCTTTGGCAAATAAAATTGACATTGATTTTTGAAAGGAGAGAAAGTGCCATTAATTAATCATCAGAGAAAAATCACCGAATCGTTAGGCCGAAGATCCTACACGTTCATCACAGCTGATGGTTGTGCTTTTGGGGAGGCCTGTGCCGAAACCACCCCGGACTGGGGAGGCCTGTGCCGAAACCATCCGGACTGGGGAGGCCTGTGCCGAAACCACCCCGGACTGGGGAGGCCTGTGCCGAAACCATCCCGGACTGGGGAGGCCTGTGCCAAAACCACCCCGGACTGGGGAGGCCTGTGCCGAAACCATCCCGGGCTGGGGAGGCCTGTGCCGAAACCATCCAGACTGGGGAGGCCTGTGCCGAAACCACCCCGGACTGGGGAGGCCTGTGCCGAAACCACCCCGGACTGGGGAGGCCTGTGCCGAAACCATCCGGACTGGGGAGGCCTGTGCCGAAACCACCCCGGACTGGGGAGGCCTGTGCCGAAACCACCCCGGACTGGGGAGGCCTGTGCCGAAACCATCCAGACTGGGGAGGCCTGTGCCGAAACCA
This sequence comes from Saccopteryx leptura, assembly GCF_036850995.1. NCBI lineage: Eukaryota > Metazoa > Chordata > Mammalia > Chiroptera > Emballonuridae > Saccopteryx > Saccopteryx leptura. The sequence goes on from NC_089513.1 coordinate 13,604,571, forward strand.
TCCCGGGCTGGGGAGGCCTGTGCCGAAACCATCCAGACTGGGGAGGCCTGTGCCGAAACCACCCCGGACTGGGGAGGCCTGTGCCGAAACCATCCCGGACTGGGAGGCCTGTGCCGAAACCACCCCGGACTGGGGAGGCCTGTGCCGAAACCATCCCGGGCTGGGGAGGCCTGTGCCGAAACCATCCAGACTGGGGAGGCCGGTGCCGAAACCATCCCGGGCTGGGGAGGCCTGTGCCGAAACCATCCAGACTGGGGAGGCCGGTGCCGAAACCATCCCGGGCTGGGGAGGCCTGTGCCGAAACCATCCAGACTGGGGAGGCCGGTGCCGAAACCATCCCGGGCTGGGGAGGCCTGTGCCGAAACCATCCAGACTGGGGAGGCCGGTGCCGAAACCATCCCGGGCTGGGGAGGCCGGTGCCGAAACCATCCAGACTGGGGAGGCCTGTGCCGAAACCATCCAGACTGGGGAGGCCTGTGCCGAAACCATCCAGACTGGGGAGGCCTGTGCCGAAACCATCCCGGACTGGGGAGGCCGGTGCCGAAACCATCCCGGGCTGGGGAGGCCGGTGCCGAAACCATCCAGACTGGGGAGGCCTGTGCCGAAACCATCCAGACTGGGGAGGCCTGTGCCGAAACCACCCCGGACGGGGGAGGCCTGTGCCGAAACCACCCCAGAAAGGATGCCCTTGTCAAGCTTCTTACCAACCAGCGCCTTTGATAGGAGGCACAAGTCAATTGATTTTTCTGACTACTCAGTTGACTAGAGTACTCACTAATTCGTTTTTGGAAACATGAAAGACTAAAACTTAGGCAAAAGTATCCTTCTGAGAGTTGTGCAAAAGTATACACGATACAAAGACACTGTGATTCCAAAATCTGTTAGGTGCCCCCCACCCCATCCCATGTAATAAAGTATGAGTGCTAAAAATGATGGAGGATTTATAGTCATAAAAAAACCCCAAATCTGGTTATGGTAAAAAATCAGATTAAGCATGCTAACACCATATATTTTTCTCCCCTAAAAGAAGAAACAAATTTACCTAATGGGTCTTATTTTTAATGTGTACACAAAACATTTTCCAAGGCAGTTCTGGTCTGCCTTTCAACTGGAATATTTGTTTTTATAGGTCCTATATTATGCATTAATCACCCTCCACTCTTCCACATTTGCTGCTAGTTACAAGAATTGTGGAAGAGTGAGAACAAATTATAGCTAATTCCTTAGTTGGTAGAGCTGCCTTTAAGGAGAAGAGAAGCTGTGTGGGATTAAGAGTTTAGGCCATTAGTCATGGAAAGCCTTGTTCCCAACCCAGAAGAGTTCTTCCTGTTTGAAAGGGTTCAATATGTTCTTAAAATGAAGGTCACCAGACATAGCATTAGTGACTAAATTTAGTTGTTTGTTTCTTTAAAAATTATTATGTATGCTCTTTTAGTTAAGTAATTTAAGTCAAGTGGGCATACCATAATTGCTATTAATTTGGGTGAAAAGCTAAGCAATGAAGTTTTGACCATGTCAGAGACTTTGGGGGCAAAAACAACTCTGTGTTGGAAACCTACTCTTTGGTCAATCTGCTAGGACATCCGAACGCCTCATTTATAAAGTTAATGGGTTTGCACAGGAAAAACTCTTCCTCAGCAGCCCCGATGATTTTCAAGAAAAGCCGAAAGAGCCACCCGAGGATGGGAAATGAGTGTGGGTTACCGGTGGTAGATGAGCCTGCTCAGCAACCGCGTCGGTGACACTGCACGACCTTAACCGTGAGGAGGGCTCCCTCGGCTGGAGGGGAGGAAAGGACATGGAGCATCAAGAAAGCATATTCTTAGCAACAGACAAGTTTCACTGGCTTCCAAATCCTATCTCACTGGCTTATTCAACCCTATTCTCCGCTCTATGATAATGGAAGGTAACTAAATGAAACATCATTGTTTCAGAGTAATGAGAGCAATCCTTTCAGGAGTCCAGTTATCTGCAGGTTTTGTTCTCAGTGTTTTATGTAGACTGGGCTTTTTGATTGGTCCTTAGTTAGAAATAACAGCTCAAATAAGAGAACGAAGTGAAAACATGAAAGTGGACTCAACAGGCCACCATGACATTCTAGGGTGGCTTTAAAAATGGCACTAGGGAGCTGGAAGTCAGATTCTAGTGTGATGTGAATAAAGGAAGGAAACTGATAAATGGCTATTAAATATTTATTGACTATTATTATCACTGACAAAGAATCAATTGGATTCTGTACCCAGAGAAACTCAAATATAATCTTGGGCTACTTCAGGAGGGTCAGGTATTTATAATTTTATCTTTTCATGAAGTTGAAGTAGTACAGATAAGAAATGAGGGGAAACGGTGAGGTTAACCTATAAATCCAATGTGCAATATATAACGTTCTTCTCACTTGTTTGTATTCATCTATGTAGTTTTTAAAAAGGCCCAACAGAGAACATAGCAAGTGACACACACAAAGACGGGTCTAATTGGCATTTACTTCGTGGTGATAACTAAAATGGGATAAGGTTAAAGAAAGACTCTAGGGCAGTGACGGGGGGGGGGGGGGAGGCCTATTCCTATCTTTTTATAAGGATTCAATTCTTTAGTAGAATTCGTGCTATTGTTCTGGATCAGAGTGACTCCGAGCAAAACTGGAGAAGAGTCCCACAGTCTTCTGTTTCTTAGGCAATGTTATTTAATAGTTGAACAAGACTCAGCACAATCTTAAAATAATTCTGACACTTGTACTTAGATGTTATAGATATTTTATATAGCTTTAATAGTTAAATGCAGGAGCTCCTTATACAATAATTAGACATGCTAACTTAATTTTAATGTTGAAGAATATAATGATTTTTCACTTGGTAGACCAAAGGTATATAATTGCTATAATTATTGCAGTGCTTACTTCCTTTCATAGGTTTTAAATATATGGCTTCATTGCTTACATTGTTTCCATAGCAACAGTTTTACCAATTCAAATATCCCATATAAGCAAACTCTTTTCTTTCTGCCCTTTTAGTACTAAATTTTCATCTTAGTGGCATTTTCCTTTCCGAAAAACATTCATAGAATTTTAATATAAAACCACATTGGTAAGTAATCACATAACATGAACCAATGGTGTCTTTCTAAATAAAAACACCATAATTGAAGGAGTAACCATTTTGAGTATTTACTTGCTTTTCCATTTTATGCAATCTGCCTTGCCATTGACATTTTGCGTGATTGCAAAAATCACTATTTTTCTAGGATGCCATTTTCAGTGACATCACTACCATCTTTACAATAAAACAGCTTTACGTTCCACTTCTCAAGAAACTGAGAATGCATTTGTTCTCAATTTAATGCATAAGCAGGCATTTCCTATGGGTCCTTTCTGCACAGTTTGGATTGTCAAACACAGAAGTCTTCATGGCTGATTCTGTTGCTTCTCACTGGGGCTTGGCCCCATTGGAAGCTCCTAGAAAGAGTGTCCCTAATTGCTGAGAACCCAAATTCAGAGGCTACTCTGATATCAGTGTCCCGATTCCACAACCCTTCTCAACGACTGGTTTTCTTGGACTTAGTAAATGCCTTCTATCTCCCATTCTCACTCTGTCTTCTACAGGGCACTGGAAGACTAGGTCTTCCTCTGTGAAATGAGCATGATAAGGCATGCAGAGCAGGGCTTTAGAGGACTGACCAGGAGGTACAATGCCTCCCACGTCCCAATGTGGAATGCCATCTTTGTGATGAAAGTACTGTGTATGAGCCTTGGCTGGGAGAAGAAATTCTACCAGGGGAAAGCTGATCATTGTAGAAGTCATGAACTCTTATTCTCTTGCATTCTTTTCAAATCCAGAAAAATTCTCACCTGACTGGGTTAATTTTGGTGCAGGAAGAACTTTGAAAAATGTCAGAGTTATCTGGGAGCTGGAAGACCTTTGGTCATTATTTGTATACCAGACTCTCTTAAAGCAACACAAAAATGGTAGATATGTGCTTGATTTCTCATTCGAACAGGACGATTACTCACAATCAAAGAACCAAACTGCTCCCCATTGGAGTCCGGAGTGATCTGAAGCCGTCTGCTCAGCTCTTCAGACAGTTCTTGAGGGCTGGTCCGAGAGACCGGGGAGGATGGAGGAGGAGGTAGTGCCAGGCTGAGGGAGTCTCCGGTAACGGCCATCTCCTCGGAGATGGTCTCCCAAGGCTACCAGGGAAGGGGATGCAGAAGTAAATGCCCAGAGCCGGGGAGGAGTTCCCCAACAATAACCACATTGTTAACTGTAATGTACACCTACTGAGCACGTAGGAGCAGACCATCTAATAAATAACCACAAGAAAGATATGACTACTCCCCTAATTGACAGATGATGAATCTGTGGCACAGAGGGTGACTTGCCCAAGGTCACAGAGCTAGAGAGTGACAGGACCAGGCATTGAACCTAGGAAGTCTGCTTCCAGGGGCTGTGCTCTTACCCACTTTACAGCACCAGCTTCCTCTCTGAGCTGTGACTTACTCCTAGCACTCACTACTACTAAATGCACAGGCTAAAAAATCATCTCAGGAATTCATTGATTTCCATGGATTTTCTTTTACTCTAACTGCAGAGGATTCACAATGAAAACAGCAGAGATGCTGTAATCTGTCGTTAAACACGGGTATGATTCACAAAATTTTTTACGAATCATTAATTTTGCTTTTTCAATTTTGATCACTGGAACATTTTGTAAATGATCTTCCTCATATAGCATCTTTAATGGATTTCTAGTTAGGTAAATGGAGTTAATAAGGCAGCATGGAAGTTATGATAATTGTTAATTTGTTCAATTTGTAACTTTTCCCCCTAGTAATTTACCACACCCATTTCAGGGGAAAATACTTATAAACATTTCTATTTGCCCAAATTTGTATTTACTTGGTCATAAATCTCTTTTGTGATATCAAAAGTATTTAGTAAAACCTTGTAATTGGTACCCAAACAAGTTACAAGGTTCACTCAGTTGCTCAAATATGATAACCATGTTGTTATTTAATAAGATGTGGTTAGACTTTGGGGGAAAATAAATTACAGAGTGAAAAAAAATCTTAAGACTCCCAAACAAAAAATAATGTCATTCCCTTTTGTAAAGATATAGATACAAGTATTCATCAAATATGGCTTTTATAAGCACTTTTAAAATTAATATCCCAATGGTTGTCAATTAGCTATGAGACCACGAGCTTGATTTTTTTAGACTGCTTTTACAGAGAACAGAAATCACAACAAGGAATCAAGCTGGGGGGACACGGAGAGGAGGAGAGGCAAGGAGTGCAGGTCAGGACAGGCCGCAGTACCTCTGGGCCCTCTCCGCCCTCGGAGGGCTCGGGCTCCAGGTCCTCGCTGATGTGCCGGCGGGAGCGGAAGCGCCTGTGCGCAGCCTCCTGGTTGATCTGGCGCAGGTTGCTCTCTGACTCGGAAGACACGTCCCTGAGGGCGGGGCAATGGAGACAGGAGGCCGACATTGAGAAGTGGCCCATCAACAAGAACCCAGCGCCTTACACCCACTAAAACGCCAGCGCTCTTATAGTGAACAGGCTCTGACAGTGAGAATTCTTCTACCCTATTTTGGCCAATGTCTAGTTCTAGGTTTGTTTCCATCAAATAAATACAGCTTTTAAATACATCTGTCACAACATTCTGGGCATCATTCAGGCAGATACTCCGAAAGGTACTGTTGTATTTAAGAAAGGAGAGAAATCAAAGCCCCAGATGTCAGGCCTCTCTAAGGACAGGTGTCAGGCATGACCCTTCTAGGAGTCTCCCAATGACAAGGTAGCAACTTTTGGTCATTAACAATGGACCAAAGCGTAAATGTTACAGATTCAAAGCGGGGATCTGGAGCAAAGTGATCCTGACCCAACCCAAATTTTTTTCAGGACCGTCTCTCACTTGGACTGACTCTCAGAATCAGAACACTACTTTTCTCCCTGCTCAACAGTTAACATTCAAACATCAGGCAATCGCCTCCCAAATTAAAGTGGGGTTTGAAGATTACTGCAAGGTCATACTCTCTATCTAAATATATTGTTTGGTCATATAACTAACTTTCTTAGTTCAGGATCTGAAAGCACTGATTCTATCTTGAAAACTTTTACTATACATTACAGGCAATCATCCTTTTTGAAAAATACAACTTGGAGGCTTTCAGAGTAGAAGTTTAAACGTCAAAATGTTTTCCAGAGAAAACTTGCACAGACTCTTTTGATAAGACAGTACGTTCAGTTAACAAAAATGATGTCACAAGTTAATATTTCAAAATATTTGAAAACATTATATTTCAGACTAATTGGAATACAGTATTAATCAAAGACCTGTGTCACAGATTTTTCCTAAAACATGGGTTTTAACACATTCTAATACAGTATCAAACTAATGATATAGTGAGCCTGTTGGGGCCCTCAATAGTGAATATAGCTTGCAACTAGCAGGCCTATATGCAAATACACAGGCGACTCTTTAAGGCCAATTTCTGAGATAGTTTAGATACTTCTAACAGACATCTTTGAACAATTAACTACTGGTAAAGGGGTTTAGTATGAATGTTAGCTTTCAATTAATCCATATTAACATAATTCCTTATTATGAAAATCTGAATTAATAAAGTTTTGCTGTAGCTGCACACTCAATACATAAAACTTTGAACTCTTAACAGAAATATATATCCTGCACATTTTATAGTAATGTTAAAGTGCTGATATAACTAGACTAAAAATAGTAAATAGAGGTACTGTATTACTATATATATTACTATAATCAAGAAGGTACACTAAATAGAGGTACCTTCAGAAAAACTGACAATGATGGCCACGCAGAACATAATTAAAGTCAAGGGGCACACAAGTATACTCAATAACATTTCTGAAACCATCAAAACAGAATGATAAAAGATGATACTAATAAATATGTTAGAACATATAATATTATTCAGGAAGTCCCCAAGTTACAAACATCTAACTTACAACTTGTACTTACTAGTGGAGCACCATAAGGGCTATTGGTAATCATCTGCAGGCGGACATCAGTGAAAACAGTATCATAGAGTCACTCGACTCCCATGGCAAAGAACTAACCGATGAAGACCTCATGGAACCAGAGCAGCAGATGATAGAATTCAGGGAATAGGGACCTAGAAACTCCAGAATTAAAAAAGTTTTCTACAAGAGATAGCTGATGCTTTCATCTCATTGAAGCAGGAATGGCAAAGTTAGAGGAGCAAGACCCTGACACAGAGAGGTTCACCAGAGTTTACTGTGCAGTCACTGAAGGCCTGAGATGCTACAGGGCTATTTGTGATGAGAGAAAGGAAAGCTCTGTTACAAACCTCCCTAGATGCCCTGGCCAGTTGGCTCAGTGGTAGAGCGCCGGCCTGGTGTGCGGAAGTCCCGGGTTCGATTCCCGGCCAGGGCACACAGGAGAAGTGCCCATCTGCTTCTCCACCCCTCCCCCTCTCCTTCCTCTCTGTCTCTCTCTTCCCCTCCCGCAGCCAAGGCTCCATTGGAGCAAAGATGGCCCGGGCGCTGGGGATGGCTCCATGGCCTCTGCCTCAGGCACTGGACTGGCTCTGGTCGCAACGGAGCGACGCCCCAGATGGGCAGAGTGTCGCCCCCTGGTGAGCATGCCGGGTGGGTCTGTCTGACTGCCTCCCCGTTTCCAACTTCAAAAGAATACAAAAAGGAAAAAAGCAAACAAACAAACAAACAAAAACCTCCCTAGATGCCTACACTTCGAGAAACTGACTCCAGCAGCAGAATCAATCCCTGGCACTCTAACACCAGTCCCATCCTCTCCAACAAGTCCATCATCTTCTGCATCATCCAAGACTGTTTAAGGTTGTATTTAAAAATGTTTAAGTATTTATATGTACAGAAAAGTACTATGTTAAGACAAACATCTAAGTTGCATTAATATGTAATTGTACCTGTTCCAACTTACATACAAATTTAACTGAAGAACAAACCTACAGAACCTATCTTGTTCGTAACCTGGAGACTGCCTGTATTTGTGGTTTGATGTTGCTGCAGTTGTTTCTATATGACATTCATTTCTTAAGCACACAATGATTATAAAAAATAATTATAAGGTATTACAAATATCACAAAAATTAGAATAGAATGATCAGAATACTTTAATAAAATATGTGAACTATAAATATTTCAGAAGGGAGTAAGAAGGCAAAGGAAACTATAATATCCTCTTTCCTTTTTTATTGAGGATGAAAGCAGTATCATTTTATAACAACCGGCTTTATTTAAAAATATTTTACATATAAGAGTTTCATTAAAATTTTAAATCTTCACTTGAAATATCAGTCATCATTCATTCACTCAACACCAAGTGACTAATGTTTGCATGCTGGCCATATGCCCCACCCTAAACCACACTTGAATTATTACAGGGACTTTGAGGGGTTGAAAAGAATAAGGTTTCCATATTACTATGTGTATGTTCGGTATTTCTCAGAAGTATACAAATTTCCATTATTTTGGAAGAACTATTTTTTTTTTAAAGGGGCATTTAAAATCAATTATACCAATCTTCCTTACCCAACATGCCCAAATAATTAGTAATCTGTGTGAACCAGAAACAACTAAATAGCATAAAGCAGCAAGATACAGGAACCTGTGATTTTGTAATTCCAAACATGGGCTTCTATGGTCTTTAGTGATAAAATGAAAATGTTCACCCCATGGAGGCTTTTTGTATTTAATCAAGTGACTGAATAAGAGGGTTGGAATGGAAGTTGTTGAAGCAGACTGGACATTTAAATGCTCACTAATGGGAAGATGAACATATGAAAATATTTCTAATCTGACAAATTCAAACAAAAATGGTTTTATTGGGGGCAAGAAAACATTTTAAGAAATGTCTATTTCAATTTTCTTCAGTCATTAATTTCACATATGTATTCTTCATTTGACTTTCACAGGAAGTGCACAATGAATAAAGACAAGAACAACGACAAATTTATCAAGTTCAGTGCCAAGTTAAGACCAGTTGTCAGATTATTCACATTCACATACATTAGTGACTATCATGATGACCTGAGGTACTTAGATGTGACTGAATTAGAGAGGAAGAAAGACAAAGTGTTTCAAAAGAGCTAAAGAAAGAATGAAAATAAGTGAGTTTAATAAGTTCATCTTCATGTATAGCATTAATGTAATGTCTCCCCATTTAAAAAAATTGCACAATAAAAAGCTGACAGTTTGTTTAAATAGGAAAAAGACAAATCTAAAATTAGAGGTGTTTTAAAAGCCACCATTAGACTTGTGGGGGCAGGGGTGTCTTCTATGGTGAACTTTTGTTCTATAATAAATAGTCCATTCAGGCCTGAACCTGCCCTAGACACTTCAGAAAGCCACGTGCCTATAATCACTTTCAGAAGTGATTCATTTGTGGTCCCTCACGCTGTCAAAGGCACTGGCCGAGCTCTGACTCTGTCTGCTGGGTGCAAAGGGCAGATCTGTGACTAAGGAAGCACATCCCCACTCCAGCAGGGAATGGGAATGTCCTGTGCTCCGGGCCATGACAGGGGACGCCTGACCGTGGAGGAGGAGCAGCTGCCAGGGGAAGGGGCATGCTCTAGTTTTGTTCTGCCTTTTGAGGGGGGGGGGTGGAGATGGTGGGGTGGGAACTAGCATAACCACAGTGCCAAAAAGAAGAGCAAGTATTTAGAAAGCAGCTTGCACGATCAAGTCATGTTGGTGCACTGCACGCCTGTGACTGTGGTGGCCAATCTGGAGGAGACAGGATAGGAAAGAACCTTGTAAGAACAACCTAGGGCCACCAGATTTTTCAGGGAGTTGGAGTTGAGGGCACAAGTCTGCTGTAAACTGAGTAAGAAACGAGAGTCACTTGGAGAGCCTTAATTCTTTGGTTAGCATGTGGTAATCACTATCCAATTTCCTCAGATACAGCCTTTAAATAGTAACTTCTTAGTATCAGTTTTCCTCTAAAGTGTATACTATAGTATTCCGTAAAGACTGAATTGTGAAAACAATTACTTTTGAATTAAAACAATACTTTAATTCTGGAAAGCATGGGAGCTTATGGCCAAGCCAAATAAAATTAAACAGAAAAAGAACCCCAAGTTCTCGAGCCGCTCAGATGGGATGAAGCGGTCACTGTGGAAACCCACTCTTTCTTCATCTAACTTTTCTCTTGCTTTCTAGAACTCACGCCTGTGGGAAGGGAGCCACGCTGTGCGTTCCGCCCAGAGTTTTGCTGATGACCTTCCTGGTTCCGCCTCTCCTTTGAGCACAGCTGCCTCCCTGATGGGGATAGTCATGTCCCTAACTCATACCCTGAACCCGAACTTGGATGAAGAACTACATTTTTCCCATGTTGCTTCTGGACCGCTGATTTGCCAGCATTACACAAGTTACCTGTTCTGTTTTGGTTTAGTTCTTTGGGACACTGCCCCCCAAATTAGAATGGTTAGAAAAACATATGCAGTGTTTTCTCAGTAACTCCCGAATTAGTTTCACAAGCCTGTGAGGAAGAGAAAGTTGCAATTGTCACTATTTATCCCCTAAATACAGACTTCAGTTCACATAACTATTAATGGAGGTGACAAATGTCCCATATATGCATTGGTCATTACTATTTTCTCTTTTGTGAGTTGCTAGGGGTCACTCCTCTACAGAGGTCACATGACACTCTGGTCCCCACAGAGTGCTATGTTTTAAGGTACTTTCTTATGATGCAAAGGTACAATATGGTGTTTTGCTTAGGGTATCATTACCAAGATTCTTCCAATCACTACATGCAACCAAGTCCAAGGTGAGTCCATTTCTTTTTAACTACAAGTAGCTAAAGTAGTCAAATGGCTTACAATAGTGTTAATAGCTATTGCCATTAATCAAGGGGAAACAGTAAAAAAAATAAATTTTTAAAAGTCATTAAATCATTTCCATAGGGAAAAAAGTTAACAAGAGTTCAGCACTGCCTCAACGTTTGGATATTTATGCTACCCTGAGGTGCTATCCTGATGTCCACGCTGGGCAGTCCAAAGCTGACCAAGGACAGCTGATATTCTTAAGAATCCACTGAGGAGCTTAGGAAGGACTGCCGCAGATTCATTGCTGTAGATTCTACAAGCTCTGTTTCTAAATCAACAAAAACCAGACCAAACTTCTTGGCCACCTTCCCCATCCAGAGTCATATGCAGAATACCTTTGCAATTTCAAAAGAGAAAAGGGTTATCAACACTACCACCCATCACACTGCCAATCCACTTGTTTCAAAAACTCACTAGTAATCTCCTCCTGAGTCTGGGTTACGGAGAAAATGATCTCATCTGATATACTGGGATTTTAGTACATAGTACACATGATAGACTTCATTGATAATTACCTCCTTATCGTGGCTGCTTGGGAACTTGTGATTGCTAGAATAATTTTTTTCTTTTCCTTCTTTTAATTCTCTTTCTTTTACCTTTTATTGTATATTGTTAATTTTAGATCTTGCTGTATGCTATGATTTAAAAACAAGCTACTTCAAATCCTTATAGTAGCTGAGGATTAACTAGTGTTTATTTGCTATCATCAAACCACAAATTGCCAAATAAACAGAACAGTAATCAGCGCATTGTATCCTGAGGCGGAGAAGGGAGTATGATAAACAGTAACAACTAGTTCTGAGTTTGAACCCCTCCCATGTGTGCTCTAATTATATCAAAGGGGGGATATATAAATTTACCAAAAAGGGAAAACTAAAATTTTTGAGAAGGTTTCCAAATCAAAAAATGAAAGGGAATAAAGATCCAAAATCTTAAGGCAAAGAGGAAATGGCAAAGCCATCTTGCTGGCTGTTTTCCATTCTGGGTATTGAGAAGAAGAAGTGGAGGAAGAGGACATGATATCCATCACCGCACGTGAGAGGAATCTAGGAAACGTAACCCCTGCTTTATATTTCATGAACCTATACAAAGAAGACAGACAAAATAAGTTAGTTCGTAAGAGAGCAGAACGTGATCAAAGGCAGGTGCTTCCTCATCACATGCGAATCCTAACAGGCTGCCACGAGCCTGAATCAGTGAAGAGGAGCCCAGCGGGACCACACGACCGCCTGCCTTTAAAGACGCGAGCTGTACTTCCCAGCCTGGTCCCAAAGAGCCGCCACATCTGGCCCCACCTGCAGGGGGTGAGCGTGGGCCCCCACCAGTGCACAGTACTCACATCAAGCTTGGTCGGTGCCACTGCGTGGTCCGGTTGTTGTGGTTGACATAGTAGGTCCGACCCAAGTTGTCCACTTTTTCTTCCCAGCCGGGGGGCAGAGGAGGCGGCGGAAGCTCCTCCTGGTGCTGGGAAGCTGCGTCATTTGAGTCCACAACATCCCACCCGTGCTGGGAAAGAAAGTCAAATGGCAGGTCATGAGGCCAGGCCTCCAGGCGGGAGGGAAGGACAGCCACTGTGCTGTCTGTGTCCCTGTTCCACTGCTCTGTGGCTCTTGCAGTGGCTTTGTGTGCCACACTGGAAGAAATAACCCCAAAAGGAGCAGAAACAAAACAACCCCAATTCTAGAGGAATCTTAAAAATAAGCAACGGCCAACTAACTGTGCCGTTCTTAGATGACTGTATTATAAGGAGCAACAAGACCTGGACATGTTACATATTACATGGACATGGACAGTCTGCTGGGTGACTCCGTCACATTACCCTCCTTTCACATATCACGTACATTCTGACCTGCAGGCCCCCAGGGCCGTACAAAGCCATGGCAATGACATGGGTCATGTTGCAGCTGCCGTCTTTTCAAAGCCTCCCTAAGGGAAAAGGGAGCCGGGAAGGTAAGCCGTGTTGCATATGTTCTAACAGAAATCACAGCACAAGGGCCCAGGAGGTCCAGGCTCTGTGGTTCCCCAGGGAGGGGGGCCCCGAGACAGGCTCTGGGGGTAGAGCTCCCACACCGCACCCAGGAGCATCCTGGGAGCCAGAAGATTCTGGACGCTTTAGACATTCCCCACTTCCGGGGCCGCATAAACAGCCTTCACGGTACCAGAATAAGAGTGACATTTCTGCAACACATAGTTTAGGCACTAAGTATTCCTTCCTAACATCCCCCAGTAAAGCCACTGGAAAATTAAGTAATTCAGGGGTTACAGCAGTTGGAAGGCCGGCAGAGAGTAAAAAAAATTCCTTGGATTCGAGATAAAAATCTGCGGATGCATTTGTGAAATCTTAACATTCATGACCATCTACCACCCACTTCCCTTCTCCTCCCAGAGAGATGGAAGCCCGCAGCAACACTGCCCTGACACCCGGCCTCGTGGCGGAGGAGGGGACGGCTGACGTTCCCACAACACACACACAGGTGCACGTATCATGTACATGCAACAGCTGCAAACAGATGTGTAAATCAGCCATAGGGAGGACTCGTTCAATGGGCATTTTCCGGGCCAGAGGAGGGACTAACAAAACAGCACTGCCTGAGGGTGTGCGGAGCAGGTGCAATGGGACCCCCGGTCCAGGTGTGCGACGGGCAAGTTGAAAGGCAGCGTAGGCCAGGAAGGAACAAATAAAGTTCCGCTGGACAGCTGGTTCCAAAACGGCACTTCTGGAGGAAAGTTCTCTTTCCTCACGTGTACGGTCACCTGCGGGCCCAACGAGCGAGAAACCGGGAGGGGATTTTCTGAATCACTTCATCCACTTGGAAGCAATTCCAAGCGCTAAAAGGGATGGACAAAGGGCTGAGAGTCCAAAGCAGTAGGACAACCAAATGTGAGGAGGATTCACACGGGCGGGGACCATTCATAAGAGACAGTTTAGCATTTATCAAGGAAAACCTCTTTGATCATTAGTATGGTCACATATAGAAAAAGCTCCTCTTTCTGAAAAAATATCTTATTGTTTGATTTTAGAGGGAGGGAGGGAGGGGGAAAGAGAGAGAGAGAGAGAGAGAGAGAGAGAGAGAGAAACCTCAGTTTGTTGCTCTGCCTCCTCAGAAATCCAGTGGTTGCTTCTTGTGTGTGCCCCTGACCAGAGATCAAACCCGCAACCTTAGTGCATCGAAACGACTCTCTAACCAATGAATCTACCCGGCCAGGGCAAAAGTTCACCTTTTTCACTAAGAACAAACACACTGGTAGATTATCAAAGATGGGTTCATGGGCACTTTTTAAATTTTACATATTTGAGCTTAATAAACGCTTACTTCCTTATAAATAATAAAGCCTTAAAGGGAAATATTTTCCGCTCTTAGCCAGAAAGAGAGAGCGAGGCCTGACACTTACCTCCATGTCATCCCTCTGCTCACTGTTTTCTTCATCCTGACCTCCGTTTTTCGGCATGTAGGCCATTTTCAATCGCAAAAACCCCTTCACTCGAGATTTATGACTGCACGATAGAGGGAAAAAAAGGCTGGTTGTAAAGGACATGGCTGGGCCACCCCTTTCCTATTTATGAAGACGTTTAGAAAAAGAGGACACAGGAGAAGTGGCAGGGTCTTCCTCAGAGAAAACCAGTAACCAAAGCACGAAGGGCGCCTGCCTCCGCCACGGCCTCACCTTCGCGGTCTGAGGAGAAAGTCCTTAAACGTGTAGGGCCGCTCCATGGTTGGGTCTTCTGTCTGCAGGAAGGAAAGGCAGTGTCAGTACTCCGAGCACTTGTATTGTTAGGTACCCCAGGCTGGATCACAGACAGCACAGTTTCGTTTCAGAATGCGGGAACGGCGACGACAGGGTGGGCTCCTCAACCAGTACGTTGACAGGTAAACACATTACAGGTCACAGAACTCTATCCACTCAAGATCCACTAGATGTCACTATCAACATCCGTTTTTTTGGAGCCAACCCCAGCCTTAGACAAATGACAAAATGACAGCCGTCAATGCCAAGTGTAATTTCTAACTGCAGGGTGGCGGCCTCAATTTCACACACTGATTAACGCTGGTGAACTGGTGGTCACCGGTGCCTTTTTGTCCCTGTCATTCAAGAAAGCTAAAGATGGTGTTAACAGGGAAAATATGCAAGACCTAATCTGTGAAGGCAATTTTACTTTATTTTGAACATGAAAGTATCATGTCAACCGCCCAAGATAATTGGACGATTATCTCCTCCCCAGAGACCGTCCTAGGAGGCACCATCAATCTGCCTTTTGCTGGTGTTGATTTCATGAAGCTATGAATGCAATGGTATCATTTATGCATTTCTCAAAGAAATCAAAAGATTGTGCTAAATCAGTTGGTCAAAGCAGGCAGGAAATTAGGAAAATAAATATTACTGCTTCATTAATTTTTAAGAGCTGCACTGTAATAAAACCTTAAAAACCTAGACTCTTTCATGAAACACAATTTAGAATATTTACCTCTGTAATAAGAGAGACAAACCACAACACAGTGACTTTTTTCTATCAGAGGGGTGTGTGGATGCATTTATACATGAAATGTTTTCTGTTTTGTCATTCCCTGCTTTAAACTCCTGAAGGCTTCTTACTTTGCTTATAACAAACTGGAAATTCTTTCCTGTGGCCTACAAGGTCAAACAGAATCTGGCCCCTGATTACCTAATACCTCACTGTTAACCAGTCTCTCTGTTCACACCTTACGCCAACTGTCCTGTGCACACAGCCCATCAAATCCTGCCCTAGCTGGCCCTTCTGCTGGACAGCTCTGGCCCCAGAGGCCACGGCTGTCTCCACGTTGCCTTCCAGACCTGAGATCCTGGTTCGTATCCTCAGACATCACATCCCAAATTGCTGCCAGTAGCCTCCCCTTACCCCCTGCTAGAAACAACCTCCTGACTTATTGCCCCCTTTTCACTATCTTCTCCTCTTCACTTATTTACTGGATTATCACTCATCACTTCTAGAATGTGAGCTCAGACCAGACACTTGGATTTGCTCACCACTGTATCCTTGGTGCCAAGAACATCCCCTTGCACAATGGAGGCACTTGTGCAGGCAGCTGATAAACTCATCTGATCTACAGTAAACGACCGGCGCCATGACAGTCCACCGTCCCTGAAGAAAGTCAAGGACATGCTTTTTCCGGCAGGAAAGACCAACTCTAACTTGGGGATCAGAACGGTTTTCAGATGTGGGGTCCCACCCGAGATGAATGGGGAAGTTTTGAGAGGTGGAGAACTGGGAGGAAGGGTAGCTCACACTGTAAAAATCAACAGGATGAACAAGACTCCAGGAATCTCGGAGCAGCAAAGAGTCCGAGAGTAGACAGAGAAAACCAGAGCTCAGAGAAACTCTGGAAAATGAGACTGTCCATACACTGTGTAGTTTAAATGACAAGCACCGCACAGACCAGGAGGCGGATCTCCCAGGACTGTGGACTGGCTTTGTTACTTACACAGCCATGTGGCCACAGCCAAGTTCCTTACCTCCCTGTGCCTTTGGTGTCCTCACTATGAAGTGGGGCCATAGCAGGGCCCCACTCACAGAGGAGGTGTGGCAATTACACCAAGCAACTGAGCTGGTACGTACAAAGTGCTCACAAGGTTTCCTGGCACACTTGACACTGGCCATTACCATCGTCAGCCAGTTCTACATCCTCATGTCACCTATAAGGTGGCCGACTCAGTGCTCTGCAATAAAAAGTTGGTATTAAAAATAAAAATTCCCCTTCATGGAAATCCTCCCGCATGAACAAGGTGGTGATCCTGTGGGCAACTACAGGATCCTCCTTGGCATTATCCAGACTCTTACGGGATCATTTAGCCTGGAGAAAAGCCCAGTGGAGATTCCCAGGACAGCACTGGGCATGCTCTTTGGAGAACGCCATCTCCCCAGACTGATGATGCTAACGGTAGTGTTAGTCAAAATGGAGGCTGCTGCCTCCTGTCCCAGGGCATGGGCATTCAAAGAAAACCTTCAGGATATTAATGCTTTCACCTTAGAAAGATTAGGTCCTTTCAGCAGAACTCTAGTCACGATGATATATGGTAAGATAAACAGCTTTGTGGGCAAATGAAAGGGAGCGACCTTACTAAGAATCTCAACCCAAACCTCAAAAGCACCCAAGCCTTAGGCTAAACACTCCCCACCTGGCCCTTGACTACATCACAGAGCTATGTAGGAGACCCAGGGGTCTGGTCCAGGACTGCACCAATCTGCTGATCACTGGGCAAGTCACCTCCCTCTATGGGCCCAGTGTCCTCACTTACAAAACATAGGGAGTGAGTAAGTGGTCTCTCAAGTCCCTGCAAGCTCCACAACACTGAATTCCATACAGGTGAGTCCATCATCCGAATTACTGTCAAGTACGGTGAAGGGGATGCACTGAATTTCAAAAACACACGTAAAATTCATAGTTGTTTTTTTTAAATCAACAATAACAGCACAATGATAGCTCAGTTTACTCTTGGTGCCCCACTGTGAAAGAAGGACACAGAGAGCTGGGCCTCAGCCATGACACAGATGTCAGGCTGGGTGGACAGTGCCCGCCCTCCTCAATCACAGTCTCTCAGTTCCACCACATGCCTTCAGTGCATCACACTGCCTGGGTCCCCCAGGGGACAAGTAGGTCATCGTTGCCTCTGCTTAGTGAATGCTGGAGAAGAGCTGAGATGCTGACTCCCAGAAATGGATGGGAAGTTGGCATCTTCTACATGCATGCCCCATTTTACTGATGAGAAGACAGAGGCCCAGAGAGGAACACTAACTGATTATGGTTAGCGAGGCAACTCCCAGATCAGAGCCAACAACCCCTGAGGGGTCTTTTAAGGCTTGGCACACGGACACCCCATGTACATGAAGTTATGTGTTACTCTCGGACCTGCATAAAGGGTCAGACTAGCGACCTAATTTAATTCTCCCCATTCCCTCTTCTTCTTTCACTCACTCGAAAATAAACAAAATCGAAAAGAGGTATTAAAAACTGAGTGGTAAATTTGGAACAGAAGCAAATATTCTAGACTTCTTAAATCCTGTTCTATTCATTTATTTTCCACACAATAGGAAGGAAGGAAGGAAGGAAGGAAGGAAGGAAGGAAGGAAGGAAGGAAGGAAGGAAGGAAGGAAGGAAGGAAGGAAGGAAGGAAGAAAATGGAAGAATTGAATCAGAGGGCTGAGAAAGGAAGTGAATCATGGTTCTAAAAAATTTTTTTTAATTTTTGGTGAGAGAGAAAGGGAGAGAGCGACAGAGACAGGAACGCTGGTCTGCTCCTGTATGTGCCTGACCAGGGATCATACCAGCAACCTCTGCAGTTGGGGACAATGCTCCAAACAACTGAGCTAACCGACCAGGGCTGGAAGCATTTGATAAGTATTAAGCAATGAGAAATCCACAATCAAAGGGGCAAAAAGAACTTTCTTTCCTTTCTCCTTTTCACTCATTACTTTTTCCTGTTGAGGGACAATGAAAGAGCTGACAGTGGCCTCCTCTGGCCCCTGTGGTTGATAATTGAGGCAGTGACTCTAGCACGCAGGGCGTGCCTGAGCTTCACATCATCCTCTCTGTCCACCTCTCTTTCCCTTCACTTGTCTCCCTGGCAGAGTTCCAGCGTGGACTCTCACACAGCCCACAAGGCCCAGCAGGGCACGTAATTAATCCAGGGACCCAACATCGGGCAGTGAGCCGAGGAGGACCTGCATGCTCCAGGTCCAAGATATCACAAAGCTTGTAAGTTGGCCGTGTGCATTCACGGAAGGGTCTGTTCTTCAACCAGTCCCTGGAGAGCTCAGGGTCGCTGCGACCCTCTCATCTTCCCAGTAGGCTGCTTGTGGTCAGCGGATTTATAGCTGAAGAATTTAGAGAACTGGTCTCATGCAAGCACAGGCACCCTCTGCCCGTGCCTTGCTGCATCAGGTTTTCATAGAGAAACAAAAATATTTTAATGATATCACTGTTGCTGCCAGCATTCTGGAAGGGAATGCACAGTATTTGAAAACTTTCTCCCTTAATGGCTTTCCTGAATAAATAAGAATAAATTGCTTATTATCACATCCTTTCACAACACCTCTTCAAAGCTTCCAGGTCAAGGTACAGACAGTCTTTCCTGGCATTTCACATGGGGTGACAGTCACCATTACAATGCAGTGGTAGGCTTTCAGGATGTGGTTTTAAGTCACTTTAGTTTATAGAGTATGTAAGGTGTTTGCTCACACAAAGCGTTAACAACAACAAAAAATAACATGGCCCTGGCCGGTTGGCTCAGCGGTAGATCGTCGGCCTGGCGTGCGGGGGACCCAGGTTCAATTCCCGGCCAGGGCACATAGGAGAAGCGCCCATTTGCTTCTCCACCCCCACCCCCTCCTTCCTCTCTGTCTCTCTCTTCCCCTCCCGCAGCCAAGGCTCCATTGGAGCAAAGATGGCCCGGGCGCTGGGGATGGCTCCTTGGCCTCTACCCCAGGCGCTAGAGTGGCTCTGGATGCGGCAGAGCGACGCCCCGGAGGGGCAGAGCATCGCCCCCTGGTGGGCAGAGCATCGCCCCTGGTGGGCGTGCTGGGTGGATCCCGGTCGGGCGCATGCGGGAATCTGTCTGACTGTCTCTCCCCATTTCCAGCTTCAGGAAAAAAAAAAAAAAAGGCAGAATCATTTGGCTCATCCTCTCTTTTGGCTGCTATTTCAATCACTTTGTGTTGCCCAGGGAACCATGGACTGGGGCAGGGTGGAACCATGTGGAAAAGTGAAGCAGGGATACGAGGTGATCTACCTTCCACCAAGGCCTCCGGGACTTGTCCCCACACTCTGGCTATATCCTTAGGAACACCTCTAACCTGAGCTATTAGTCAATAGCTCTAAATGTTTTGCTACCTGACAACGATTTCTAAAGCTCGAGTAGGAGTTTGCAGATGACAAGTCTACTCAGAACCAACAGCATCTTTGTTCTGTGCTGGGCAACACCAGCTTATACAGATGCAGCCCCCAAGAAACAGCTTGTGCAACTCTAGACAAAGGGAACACACATTTAATTAGACCCAAATGATGAATTTGAAAGCAAAGACAAGGAGTGCAGATGGAGAAAGGTAGCTGGTTTGCAGCATCGGACAAAGGAAGACTAGAGAGCAGAGAGCAAGGTGCTGGTGACACTGACTGGCACACCTGGAGATTAGGTACACTTGATTCTCTCCTATCCCCTGGAAAGGACCACTGTCTAGAGAAGAACGGTGGCCTGAGGACACGCTCTTTATGTCAGCCTTCTCCACGGTGCAGGGGAAGCAAACTCTGAAGATACAGCCAGCTGCAAACAGTCAGAAGTCACGGCTCACAACATGCAACAGGAAGCAGGCGGCTGTCCTTACCGGGAGGTGGTTGAGGGGCACGTCCACCTGTCCCAGGAAGTCGTCTCGTGTCTGTTGAGAGGAGAGCAAAGGGTTAATGTTATCATCGATTTCACAGAGTGTCAGTATTCTTAAAAATGTTTCTTTACAAACAGAGACAAAGGTCTAGGGCCTGACAGTGGAGTACCACGGGGAGGGGCCAAGGCAGATGGCCCAGATGGGGCACAGACAGCTGTCACTTGGAGACAGGTGAGCCCCAGGCCTCATACACCTGACCTTTAGCTGCTTGAGACTTGGTCAGGCATCCACTAACTAAGAGAATGGTAATAGGTCATCTGTTGGAACTGAGGAGCATACGACTGTCAAAGAAGGGCCACTCGGGTGGGAGGGGGCTTGGGGGCACAGCTGGGCCAATCTTAAGAGAACACGGTAAAGATAGGTTGGTAACATTTTAGCAAATACAGGGCGGGGAAAAAGTAGGTTTACAGCTGTTCATGTGGAAATAATACAATAATTAAGAAACACTACTGTAAAAATAAACTGTGTTTCACACATTCACAACTGTAAGCCCCACCCTATATTTATGGATCAAGTGCTAGAAACTAAAAAGCCCCCCAAGAGCTGAGAGTCTAGGGAAAGAGCATAGAGTCTAGTTATTAATAATTTTTATAAATTACTTATCATAAAAAAATGGTATCAGAGTTTTAATCTAGTAAGCACATTGCTGCAGAATCCAAATTCATGGCTTAGTCACACCATGCTTCTTCCTCTCTCTATCCACTACGTAACGTAGTACCTTCTGACTTAAAATGGACCTGGATACAATTCATTTGGAGACTCCGTGAGCCACCTGAGAACCCTAGCTCAGGTTCAGGGGTCATGGCCAGGACGACAGGGTGTCTCACAGGTCGTGTCTGCACCACGTCCTGCTGTGACAGTGCCTGAGGCACAGCCTCGGAGGCGGACATGCCCTAAGGTGCAAATCAGGACACAAGTACTTCTGTCACCCTCATATAAAACCAGGCAGTGGCACCGGCCATATCCAGGAATGCCTAAAACCTGGCAAGTTCTTTGGATGTAATCAGACCTGGCCCACAACTAGCTTGAGGAAAAGCCCAAGGGAGAATCCAGACCTCCTAACTCCAAATCTGGACTCCTAATTTTCACTCTCTACTGGGTTATGAAATTTTCTCATTTACAGAAACTCCTTCTCAAAGGTACTTGGAAAACTCTGTGTTTGCATTTAAAAAGCAGCAGTAGGTAAATATGAATGAGACTTAGCGACCTGAGTTGTCCCAGGGTTTAAGATTTCCTTGTAGGTAATTTTAAAAATGTAATTAACTAGAAAGCTGTCTGTCTCCTCTAAAGACGCAGGAAGGATAATGAAAAATCAAAGTTACCACTGCCTGGGTGTGTAGGACGCATGGGATTAGTCCCGTCCTTATGATAAGATTCTCCTTCATTTTCTTAGCTACAACCCACCACGGAGATCCCTCATCTCGCACAAGACTATAAGGTGCCAATACGTGTTGTATATCTTAACAAAAGAAGCAGTCAGAGAAGGCTCAGAAAAGGGGGACATATTGGGTGTCCACAGAGTCAGGGAGCACTCCTGCCCCCAATTTGGCAGATTCAGTTATCATTATAAAGCTAGTTTAAATATTAATTAACTCTACAGTAAAAAATAAAAATAAAACACAGAAAGATGTTGACTACTGTTCATATATTGCTGGTCTACCTAACTGCCCCTTGTCCGCTCCCCCTCCTGCTACGGGCTGATGCTATGAAGGAAAAGCCATGGGACGCGACCATAGAGAAGACTATCTCTTTCGAAGTGCTGTTCATAACCCGAATATGAAAAGGCTACCCACCTGTCGTTAGCCTCAGTGCACGGTAAACAAAGATTCACATAACCGCTACACCCCGTGTTGTTTTTCTGGGGAGATGTTAGCGTGCTAAGCTGATCAAACAAGTTCAGCTTTGCTCAGACACCAGAAGACAGACACCTGCCATTCTTGGATACACCTGTGAAGCAGGCACTGTGCCACGGCCGCACCTAATCCTCACAACAACTGTGGGAAGTAGGAGCTATTATTAGGCCTCCTTTTACAGGTGGGGAGCCTACAAACCAGGGAGAGGTGTGACCTGCTCCAGGTTTCCATCCAGGTGGGCTGGTTCCAGAGCCTGTGCTCTCAACTCAGTAACAGGCAGGGAAGCATATCTGTGCACCAGCTTCGGGCTTCTTATTGGGATGGTGGCTCTACACAGTCGTGGCTCCGAGCCCAGTTTTAGGAAACTTGTGGCGATCTGTGATGTTACTGTTAACATGACCTCCTATGCGGACTCTGCTCCTTCCTCCCATGAAACAGCTGACTGAACACCCGAGGCATGGACTGTAGATCCAGACAGCCTCCTTCGTACCTTACCAAGTCTTCTCGTCACATTCAAAACACAATCTCTAAATCAGCCAAAGGCGGAGCAATGTCATCGTTAAAAAAAACCAATGTTATAAAAATGCATTCATCAAATCAATTTTTAGTAATTTCCATTACAAAACCGTTTCCCTTGAGCTACATGTTAACTGTAAGAGGTCACAAAAACCCGATTAGTTTCAACTCATACAGTGAATGCTGGCATTTCTTGTGCTTACTGTTAAGTGGTAAACGCTAACAATTTCAACCTCAATTACCTGTCACACTATTTTAGAGACTGAAAATGTACAGGTGAGTGTCAATTACAAACGTTCCCTTTTGACAAGCCATCAAATATTTTTCCAGTGTCATGACTATGCAAAACAGAGCCCCTGAAATGTGTCATAGAAGGTAATAAAAAAAGGAAAAAAATCTATATTCCCGTACAGGAAAAGTAAAATTAATACACCAAACACTGTCTCTTTTATAGCTTGCTCTGTACATGATGATTAACTATATATCCAGGACTGCCCCTCCCCAATGTTAAAATAACTGTTTCCTTTTAAATGAGAGGACAACTATGTGTCGTGGTCATGGCGCTATGCTGTACCACCTGTGAATGCCACAGGAACCCAATGCTGGGGACAACTCTGACAGTGCCAGTGAACCCCATCACGTCCTTGAGGAATTTCCCAAGGCTTCCTGTGTGCCCGCTGGGCCAGAGCGCCAGCCCCGAGTGGACACCAGGCTTAGCTGTCCTCATAAAATGAATGAGACTCAATTTCGCAAAAGAACCCATTCAAAACAAACAAACAAACAAACAAAAAAACCCAAAACGAGACTTACTGCTTAGGTCAGAACTGCACTTGAAGGCTGTGATCTGAATCTCAGTGCCCACTGATGACCACAGAGGTCGTGGGGTGTAAGAGGCCATGTGTGTTTCACACGAGTGCACTGGAACTGGAAAGGGCATCGGGAAAAGCGTATCAAAGTGAACTGACACTTTGTGCAAGGGACACTGAACATATTAGTGCCTTACTTCAGTTACGTCCATATATGAATGTGCGTACTAAGTGGTGATCTCAAATTAATTTCTTTCTGTGTGACGCCATCAAAGGTGTAAAAGCCACTCAACTACAGCAAATGAAAACCAGCCAGGATCACCAACTGCCTGGGGCTCTATCCTAGAAACCATTAAGCAGTGGAGTTACAAGAAAATTAGATTTAGAACTCCCTAAAGCAAGTGGGACAGAAGTATGGGCTAACCGGAACCCAAGCTGCCGGAAAAGAGTTTAAGAGGAAAGATAGAATCTGATTTGATGTTTGTAGCTTCCAGATCAAGGAAAACATCACAACCTCTAACACGAAGCCAGAAAAACATGTTGGCTTTCCCGCAAAACCATTAAATGCAACTCCCGTGTGCTGACCTTCCAGAGTGTGTGGCTCTACACTCGGGGACCAGGGCTGACCAGACGAGGGAAATAGGTTCTGTTTTTAGGGTGATCGGAAGCGGGCTCTCAGAATCATCAAAACAATGAATGGCTTGAAAAACTTTTATGGAAGCTTTCAAGATAAAATGTTAATGAATACATTGACTCTTCAGATAGCTTCCGGTCTGAAGGGCCACCTGAATGTCAAGATGCATTCACTTGTAGGCGCTGTCTCATTCTTTAACGCAGGAGGTCAGCTAGAGTTGTCATGCTCAGAAGGAAGAAAGAACATTGTTTCTCTTTCCACGTGCCCTCCACGTTGGCCTCTGCCATGAGCAGAGTCAAAATGCTGAGGCTCAGGAAGAAAGCGTGAGTCTGGTCCCCAATATACATCCAACGTTGCACCAGCAGGTGCCTCCGGCTTTCAAGGTGGATTGTTTCAAGACGCTATGTTGCCGATGTCACTGTAATCAAACAGGCGGCATTCTACAAGAACTAAAATATCCAGGTGCAATGATGACATCCTCTGAATGCACACGTTCTTACCCAAATTCACTTGAGAAGTACCAGAACACAAAAATCAAATAAAGTACAGACACTTATTCATCAAAACACACACAGCTTTCTGTCTGCGATCCCCTCTGCCATTTAGTTATTTGAGGTAGAGACGAAACCTCCCATTCGCTAACAGCATATGATGTGCCCTGGGGATACTGGCTCTTATTTATAGCAACAAACAAGACCTCCATGTCAACCAGATGTCAAGGCAAGCGCACAGGACTGTTACGGGCTCCTGTAAAGTCATGCTGGGGAGGCATGCAGGACTAAGCCGTGCTGGCCAAATGGGTGATCATGAAACCCATCTATTATTTTAAGAGACGCTTTGTTTGAAATTCAGACGACAAAACCAAAGAGGGAAGGCAGAGCAGAGAACCTTCATGCTGGCAAAGACGAGAGTAGCCCTGCTACAGCAGTCTGACCTTAATCTAGTAGCATTACTAGACTAGCACAACCTGGGCTGCAAAAGCTACTGCTTTTTTTTAATTGAGAGGTGGGGAGGCAGAGAGACAGACTCTCACATGTGCCTCAACCAGGATCCACCTGGCATGCCCCCTACTGGGCAGTGCTCTGCCCATCCGGAGCTGCTGCTCTGTTGCTTGGCAACTGAGCTATTTTAGTGCCTAAGACTAGGCCATGAAGCCATCCTCAGTGCCCGGGGCCAACTTGCCCGAACCATTCAAGCCATGGCTGCAGGAGAGGAAGAGAGAGAGAGAGACAGAGAGAGAGAGAGAGAGAGAGAGAGAGAGAGAGAGAGAGAGAAGGAGGAAGAAGGTGAAGTAGCAGAGGGTTATTTCTCCTGTGTGCCCTGACCAGGAACTGGACCCAAGACTTCCAGACACCGGGCTGATGCTCTACAGCTAAGCCAACTGGCCAGGGCAAAAGCCACTATTTTGTGGGCTCAAGGGGAGTCCCAGCTGCTGCAGGGACCCAACAATCACATCGGGGCTGAAGTGGGCTTGATGTTCCCTCCTCAATCCCGTGGGGTGGAGGTGGCCCAAGAACAACAGTCCTGCCCCTGCTCCAAATACACACACTCCAGGCCAGGGGTCAACTGCAGGCCACAGAAATTTCAGCTTTTGGCAAAAGGAGCATTTGATAATCTAAACTTAAGATCCAATAAACTCCAGGGGTGCAAACACTGGGAAAGAACTTTGGGAACCAGACACAAAAAGTAAGCAGCATTGTTGAGAAAGTTCACTGGCTCCTGCCAGCAGGGGTCACCCATAGACAGACTGCGCTCCAGTGCGCCGGGCCCTAAAGGTGCAGAGACCAGGTGCTCTTATCACCTAGGAAGAGAGGCTAACCAATCTTGTGCAACAGACAGAATGCGAGCCACAAAGAGAATTAGAAAATGTCCAAGCACATTTAAAAAGTGATAATTAACAGGTGAAATTAATTCTAATAATATATTCTAGTTGTCCCAATATGTCCAAATATTATCACTTCAATGTATAATCAACATAGAAGTTATTACTTAAACTTTGACGTTCTTCTGTTCACATCAAATTTCTGAAATCCTATGTGTGTTTCTTGCTTACAGCACATCTCAGCGTGGCTGGCCACATTTCAAGGGCTCAGTAGCCACAGGTGACTAGTGTCTTATCTCTGCAGCTCTGAAGAGACAGTCACCACACCACACAGGAGCTGCCACAGAGCAGAGGCATGAACAGAAGGCTGCAGAAATACCATGAAGGAAGTGACTCATTCTGCCAAGGGTCAAGGACAGAGACGGCTTTATTATGAAGGATGACCTTCACGCAGGGTCATGAAGTAGGAGTTTGCCAGGAAGGACTGTGGCAGAAAGGGAATGGTATGCAAGAAGATTAGACTAACACTGAGCAGTCCTGAAGGTGGAAATGGGGGGTGGGGTGGGGAGGGGGCGCAGGTCTAGACGGCTGAAGTGCGGGCCAGTGTGGGGACGGGAGGGGGACTGGGAGAGGAGATGAGGTCAGGCACATGGCTCCTGTGGCAAACAGGAGGGTCTCCTGGGAGGTTCTAAACACACCGATACTCGGGCCTTCCCTGGGACAATTAAGCTCTGGTGGAGGGGCCCAGGAGCACTTTAAAAGCCCTCCAGCTTACCCTTCTCTGTGGCCAGGGGTGGCAGCCACTGAGCAAACCTCCCAGCTTCCCTTGTTCACAGAGAAACTGTGGTCCCCTGTTAAAGTGATAAGCAAACTGATATTATACTGCAATCCCTTACAAGTACCAAGTCCTCAAAAGCAGACGCTACTCAGGCTTGACCCACCTCACCCTAGGGCCGGGACATCCAGGCAGCAGGTCAGGGGCTCACTGCTTAGGGGTTCTGGGGTTTGCACAGGGTCCTGCCCAGCTCACGTTCGCCGAGTGCTTGCTCATTTCAGCTCCATTTTGCCTAGAGGTGGGCAGAGGGCTGGGACTGTTTACCTCCTTTAATATTCTGCAATAAAGCAGCTTAAGGAAGGGGGTGGGGAGTATAAAGCATTTCGTTCCCAGCTCCCCTCATCTGTGCCTCTACTGTCCTCCCAAATGAGAACTAGCTGGACCCATTTACCCATGTTGGTAAAAATAACTTGCCCGGGAATGTGGGCGAGATGGGGGAGGGGTGCATTTCTGGCTGCCCCTGTTTGGAACGCTAGCCCTCTGGCCTGGTAGGGCTGGGATATTAATAGGAATGAGGCTCACAGGTGCACAGACAAAGCACAGGGATTTCACTGGTCATGGCCAAGGGCTAGATGCCTGCCACTCTAATGCTGGGGCTAAAAAAACAAATCCCATTTCAAAATAGAAGCAGAGAATGTGATCTTTAGGGACAGACCTCAAAAGTCATTCAGTGCAACAAACTCTGAGACTTGTATCTCCAGCCATCCCTCTCAAGTGGCTGGCTCGCCCTGCCCGCTCTGAATGTCATCGTAATGGGGAACTCACTGCCTACTGGGTCAGTAGAAAAGGAGTAGGTTTTGGATGCATCTATGCCTACTTTAAAATCCACGTCTTATCTAGAGGAAGCCGAATAGCCACAAGGCAGGTTTCTGCAAAAGGGATAAAAACAACTTTATCTTGCATCATCACTGCGTATTAAGTTATTCTTCACCCAGGGTTTCTCAGCCTTAGCACCATATAGGCAGTATAAGCTAGAAAATTCTTTGTGGTGAGGGTCTGTCTACTCTTTGCAGGGTGTTGAGAAGCACCTCTGGAGATCGCTTGTGATATGCAAGTAACAACCCCTGTCCCCAGCTGTGACAACCAAAAATATCTCCAAATGTCTGGGGGGCAGGGCACGCTGATGGGACAACATTGCCTGCAGCTGGAAACGACTGTCCAATTCCACGTCCCTCCCCTCCGCTCCATAAAGTGTCCTTGGCATCTTCGGGCACTTCTGTGAGGGTGTTCATTTACTTCATCCCCCACCCCTTTGAAGCATCAGCTGAGAAGGAAGAGCAACTTCATTTCTCTATCTAGAACAGGGGTCTCAAACTCAACTCAGCATGTGGGCCGCAGAGCAAGATCACAGCCGTTAGGCGGGCCGCACTAGGTCTACAAAAGGCAACTGTTACGCAATACTTTTCAGTGTCACAAAACGACCAGAAACTGTAGTTCGCATCACAACTGCTGTTAACTAAGCTAATATCTAGCTAGGATGCTAGAGAAATGAAAAATACAAGTAGGCCCCTAGGCTTACTTAATTTTATCCAAAATATTTTGAACTTCGTGGATTAGTCTGCGGGCCGCACAAAATTGTTCGGCGGGCCGCGAGTTTGAGACCCCTGATCTAGAAAGTCGCAAAGCTGGGATGTGAACCAGGATCTGACTCCAACACTTAATGTTCGTTTCTACAACACTGTTATTTCTTTAGGCTCTGATCAGGATGAGGCAGCTTAACCACTTATTTGAAGAAAGCCAACATGTCCTTACTCTCCAGCGGGCTTCTGTCCAACCCTCGCCCCACCACCCACCCAGAGCATTTTTTTAAAAGAAGAGGTCTGCAAGCAAAGCTCCCTGTACGCAGGGATTTCCTAATTAATGGTTAAAACAGAGTGTGACATGGTTCACTACACGGCTACCAGGGAAATCCCTGAGAAGCTGGGACTGAAGGCCGAGCTCCTTGTCTGACTGAACTGTGTTTAAACCCAAGAGCAGAAGCTAAACAAATATCAAGAAGGAACTGAGGCTCTGGGCCAAAACCGTTTCCAGAACAAGAAACTGCGTTGTACAGATAGGGCTATCACTGGGCCCAAGCAGCGGGGCTGGCGTCCGCTCCGGGGAGGCCCGGTGGCCAGGAAGACAGACATGACCAACCGACCGTACTTCAGATGACATTCCCAGAGGAGAAAGATGCCCCGATCCTCCCTTCACGGTCACACCAAAAGTCTGGAAAAATCAAAGCTCCGAAGACAGAACTAGCCGGCAAAGCACCAAACTTTCAGTCTTTACTGATGGCAGGAACACAAGGTAAACCCCGGGGAACAAAGTTGTGACTTTTTCTAAGAATTACTGGGTGCCACCATTCAAGAGCCCACATGCCCTGCGAGAAGCAGACGCGCATCTGCACCATCTGTAAGACCCACTCACGCCGGGTCTGGGATGGGGCTAGAAGGCTCCCAGAGAGGCCAGCCCAGGCTGACAGAGTGCTACTTAAATCCTGAGCCCTGGATGCTTCCCTCTTGCCCCCGTACCTTAGTCCCGTCCCCAAACCTGCATTCGCTGCACGGTGTGCCCTGCACCGATGACTCAAAGAGGGCAGTGCCATCCTTGAGAATACACAGTCTAAATGCTGTGTTTTTAATTCCAGGGGTGCAGCTGCAGTGCGCCCGGAAAAAAAGCCTTGGAGGCCTGGGGGACACACCCTTGAGGAAGAGTCCTGGTTCAGCAACTAAGTAGCTGGATAGCCTTGGGCACAAACCCTTCCCTAGACCGGTTCCTCATCTGGAAAATGAGGCTATGCCCACGTGTACCTCCTAGTGCACAAACTGTTACACACCCCATGTTTCAGTGCATGTGGAAGGCTGGCACAGGTTGCTGTTGAATGCTATTAAGCTACTCTTATTAGTGAATACTGTATCTTCCCAGTTCAGTGGGGTCCCTACCAATACTGGTCAACTAGAAAGCAAACAGCATTTCTCAGAAAGACGGTGCCTCATTCATCAATCAGTCTGGTCTCCAGTGAAAAAATGTTTCTTGCACAGGGCAGAACATACAGTTTGAGAAATTCTACCCCGTGAGGCTCAAACATATAAAGAGCTTTGAAAGAGAACGAGCTGTTGCAATGTTAATTGTGCTTTAAAAAATAAATGCATGAGAGTGAAATGTATTCTTAAGAACCAAGATGGGAGGAGACTCAGAAAGACTAGACAGAAAGTACTGTTAAACCTGAAGACATTTCTCCAGGGTACAAAGTGCAGTAAGAACTTTTAGTTAAGGTGCGGGTAGTAACCCTCCTGTGTGTTTGCATGACCCCAATGCATTTTAAGCTGCAAATCAACAACAACAATTAGTATATAAGAGATACTCACTCTGTGCCCAGCACATTCTAAGTGCTTCTCATAACTGATCTCCCTTAATCCTCCTAACGACCATGTTATAGATGAGCAGACTAAAGCACAGACAGGCTAAGTAACTGGTCCCAGGTCAGAGAGTCAGTGGAGCACAGCCAAGATCTGAACTCCTTCCCCAACATGTATTGCCTCTGAACAGTCACGTAAGCTTGGCTGTCTATATTCAAAATAAAACCCCTGATTCCTACATCTTTTCTTTTTGCTGGGTAAAAATCTTACCCAGACATGAGCACATTCCTGCCAGTTCCTTTGGGACCTAGTTTGTGAGACATGTGGCAGATCATAAGTGGATCATTTAATTACATTTTGAGAATAAATCACAGATTTAAGCCTCACTTTAGATGCAGTCTTGAGAAAAACTGAGAAGAGCTAACTATGGGACTCTTAAAATCTTATAACATCATAGTCTTTCCTAAACCTTCCTTTAGCCTAATCTCAATTCATGTCTAAGAAGAGCCACTAAAAGGGAGGAGACTGCTTATCTATTTGTATATGAAATAAAACCTAATTATAGCTGTAAATGCTGTGAGTGTGTGGTTAAATGGAGTCTACCCACTCACAGAAAATTTTGAGCATTCAAAGCCACCAGAAAGAAGACTAGCTTCAGCGTTAAATTTTCAAAAGGGAACCAAAATACATTCAATTTATACAAAGGTGCAGTAAAATGTTTCTGATTCATTAGTACTTACTCTATTTTTCTTTTCAGGTATCAATCTGTCAAAAAAATCTTAGTGTCTAGCAGCCAAAAAAATGTATCACAGTCATTCATGTCAGCCAAGCTCAGCCTATGCCTCTCTCCCTGCAAAGGGGACTGAAGACAGAAGGACACTTGGACAAAGGCACTGATGTGACACATTCCCCAATCACTTCTCATAAAGGATGCACTTGGTATGTGGACCATTAGCAACTTTGTGTAGGAGAAGTCTTCCTTTTACCTCTTGAATTTAAATAAAATAGAACCATAAACTCCAGAACAGTTATTATTCAAACTAGACCAAACTGTGCTCAACAATATGCTTTCTTCACCATAGAACTCAGATGTGTGTGTGTGAATGCACGTGTGCGCACACATACATATAGTTTAGAAGCAAAAGTATAATATATGCAAACACTTGCATGATTTGAATGAAGAGAATACTTAGAAGCAGACTACCATTAAATGGGATGGATACTCTACCCCCATCATGGTACAAATCATTATTTGCCACAGTCTGTAGCTTAATTGTTTATTTCATTTTGAGTTTTGCTGGAAGAAACATGCTATCCTGCAATTCAAGAAGGCAAGGGGTCAAAAATACGTGGGGACATTGTCATATAAAAAGTAATTTAGGAGCTTGGTTTATATCCAAGGCGAAATGGTATCCCAAGGCACTGAATTTGTCATTGAGGGCTTGTTGAAGGCGACCAGACAGGGTAGTGTTTGATTACTTAGGGCAGAGACAGTGAATTTGCACAGCACGCAGACTTTTATTTTAAGAAAGGGGAAAGAAAGAGAAGGAAAAGACAAACTTGAAGGCAATGTCCTGAACACTTTATATGCTTTATCTTATTTAATGATTCCAATACCGTGAGGTAGGTACTGCTACTGGCCCTATTTTGAAGATGAGAAAAGTACGGTTGAGAGATGTTCAGTGACCTGCTCGAGCCACCCTGTAAGCAGGGCCAGGATCCAGGTCGTGAATACACCGGGGTCCAACTCAGGCTCGTTTCACCTGCCCCGTTGTCACTGCAGATGTAGTTAGGATAGTGCCCAGAGAGAAACCACACAACATCAGGCCGCCCTGGCCTCTTACCCACACCATGCATTCCAACTCAGAGAAATGTGGGTGCCCAGAGAGAAACCACACAACATCAGGCCGCCCTGGCCTCTTACCAACACCAGGCATTCCAACTCAGAGAAATGTGGGTTCCCTTAAAACACATACAAAAAAATCATTATTTTTCTATTTAAGGGGCTATTCCCATAGTTTACACTAGATATATGACATTCGCGTAGGCAGGCTGAGCTAGAATAAATATGAATATTGTACTAGATGGATTCTACTGTAAATTTGAGTTTTGCTGATTTTATTTCTTGTTCTATATTACTGATTTACAGAAGTGATTCTATCTATACTTGTTAGCACAGAAGCATGACCTTTGAATTGCTTCCCTTCAAGAGCCTGAACCGCTCTTTTACTGGAGCAAGAGAAACTGACAAGTAGACAATGGCACCAACAAAATAGAAGAAGAAAGTAATGAACACAGGAAGCCACACTTGCAGGAAGTTGCGCTTGGAAAAAGACCCAGAGACAGCGGAAAAACAATGGCACGGGAAAGAGTCAAGCGGTGGGTTGAACATGATCATCTCCTAAAGCTCCTGCAGGTTAAATGCTTCCGCACGCTGAGCCAAACAGGCCAAGTGCGCAGGCCCGGGGGTTCCGATACTCCAGTCAGTACTTTCTGGCTCTCAGGATCTAACGCGACCTTCTCCTCCCGACTCATTTTACATGTACATGTCTTCTCTTCCAGCAAAATCCCAAGCGACCTCAGGGCAGGCACAGTTTTATGTATCTCTGTATCCCCCATGGTGCTTAGCAACAGCAAGACACAGAGTACGTTCGCAATAATCCCTCGATTTAACTTCAAACGACCACTGCAGGATGGAATGTGAATTTTCTCTGCCTATCTCTGAAGGTGGTCCCAGGTGCAACAGGCTGAATTATGCCCCACAAAGATATCAGGTCCTAATCCCTGGAACCTATAAATGTCACCTGACATGGAAGAAGGTCTTTGCAGATGTGGCTGAATTACAGATCTTGGGTTATCCAACCAGGTCCTAAATAACATCACAAGCATCCTTATAAGAGAAGGGTGGAGGGAGGTTTGACACAGACAGAAGAGGAGGCGATGAGATCGTGAAGGCAGAGACGGTAGGGATGCCACCACAAGTTAAGGAATGCTGGCAGCCAGGAGCAGCTAGAGGACACAGAGACAGGCTCTCTCCTGGGGCCTTCGGTCCTGCCGACATCCGAATTTCAGTCCAGTTATGACTGATTTGAAACCGAGGCCTCCAGAATTGTGAGAAAATAACGCAATACAGTGTTTTGCAAAGACTGGGTATGTTAAAACTTTAAGTAATGTCATAAATAAAAAGCTTATTATTACAAGATCACAGCACATGGCTGACATATCCTGGGTTATTAAAATTATTGTGCTTTTTAATGACACTGAAGCACATGTTATTTATACCCCATATGCAATGGATGACATCTTGCTATTCCAGAAGGGGTAGCTATTACTATTTACAAAGGCAACTTGTTCTTTAAATAAAAAACCCAGCTCAGGTGGTGCACTAATTACACTAGAACTGACTTTGCTAAGAATGGAACAAGCCATTTCTCATCTTAGCTTCATAAAATAATTTTATTAAAAGACATGATCCAACTGTTAGTGAAGAATTCAAAGATGCAATTATCCTCCAACTGAAAAGCAAATTCATGCATGGCCATGGACCTCACAGTCATCAACCAGTCTTGCTCTGGTTGAGCAATTTTTCTTGTCTTGTTTGATAAGTTTCTCTGAACCCCTGCTCTCAAATTTCTGGACATCACCCATTGGATGTGATAAAACTGAACAAAAATGATTCAAGAGAAAAAATTACTTCAGGTCCATCCTACCATGAGGAGACATATTAGCATGTTTGGGTCCCCGCTAAGCTAAATGTGTGAAAGAGTAAAAAATTAACATGGGTGTCTATTCATATGTTTTTAAGATCAATATTCCGTGACTTGAAAGATCTAAATATTACAGACTAAATACTATCTTACAGGCATTTATTTACTAAGTACACTGTATGTAACCGAAGCATCCAAAGAGAATTAATATCAGGGAGCCAACACTCTACGTATCATACTTATTCATACTAACGAGTAATGTACAACAAGCCCGTTCACTCAATACTTGGTGAGCACTTAATCACATATAAAACACTATATGTTTCTAGACGACAGAGTATGAGAAAACACATCAAACAGTCCTTGACCTCATAGGAGCTTAGAGAAAAGGATGCAGAAGGACACGTAGAGAAATAGCTATAAATACAAGTTAGAGCAGGGGTCCCCAAACTACGGCCCGCAGGCCACATGCGGCCCCCTGAGGCCATTTATCCGGCCCCCACTGCACTTCTGGAAAGGGCACTTCTTTCATTGGTGGTCAGTGAAAGGAGCACATTGACCATCTCATTAGCCAAAAGCAAGCCCATAGTTCCCATTGAAATATTGGTCAGTTTGTTGATTTAAATTTACTCATTCTTTATTTTAAATATTGTATTTGCTCCTGTTTTGTTTTTTACTTTAAAATAAGATACGTGCAGTGTGCATAGGGATTTGTTTATAGTTTTTTTTTTATAGTCCGGCCCTCCAACGGTCTGAGGGACAGTGAACTGGCCCCCTGTGTAAAATGTTTGGGGACCCCTGAGTTAAGAGTATTACAAGCCATGGGCCAAGCAAAACTGAAGTACAATGAAACCCTGGAGGAGAGACAGGGTGACTTGGGTAGGGACGGTCATACAGGGGGAGGAGGGAACCCTCTTAACGGGAAGAGGAGCCAGCCCGTGGGTTAAGGAGGAAGGGAGAGCCAGCAGCAGAAGGGAGGCTCCCTCCCAGGCAGGGCCGGAGGAGAGCTGCTCCAGGGAGCCTAGGAAACCTGACCAAGGAAGGCCTAGCGTTCCTGGAGGCACACAGGTTCCGGTTAGAAGACAAGGAGCAGTCGCAGAGGCAGCAGCCCAAACGGACACCGGGCTTCTGGACAATAACTCAAGGTCAGTTCGCTTTAAGTCCTGGCAGCCACTTGGAACTGAGAGGGACTCTACTGTTTAATTTTCTGTGTACTTTTGCAGTTCAAGTCCACCGGTACCCACTGGTCCCTCCTGTGAGTGCTGGAAGGCACCCGTACATTCAAGTCCTCACTGTCCTTGAGATGAGAGCCGAGTGCCTCGTGGGAAGCCCCAGAGCTGTGTCCTTTCACATTACTTTCAACACTTGAGGGTTTATAGATGACTAATGGCCAGACAGCTTTCTTGATCTATATCCCTTCTTAAATTGGTTACATCCCAGGTAAGAGAAGATAACTTGGGTTGCTTCTTTCTAAATAAGCAAGGATGTATAGGTATGTGTGGGTGCTATGGGTTGAAGG
The DNA here is from genome assembly GCF_036850995.1 of Saccopteryx leptura. Taxonomy (NCBI): domain Eukaryota; kingdom Metazoa; phylum Chordata; class Mammalia; order Chiroptera; family Emballonuridae; genus Saccopteryx; species Saccopteryx leptura. The sequence continues at coordinate 13,639,870 of NC_089513.1, forward strand.
ACAGGAGGGGAGGGAAATGAAATACATTTTCTCTTGGCCACCATCAGCTGCTGGCAGATGTTCATTGTATCCATGGGGGGAACACACCCCTGGAAATTCCTGTGTTGCTTAACAATTCTTAGTGATGAAATTTTGGCCTTGACTTAGAATTACCTAACTATGCTTCAGTTTTAAAAAGTGATATATCAGATTAGCTTTTTGGAGAAGATCAAACATAAAAGTCCGTGCTGTCTTTCTTAGGCAAAGACCGTGTGCCACAGGCCCAAATCCATTCAGTGTGTGCCAACCAACTCGGAGAGTGGGGACGTTAACCAGACCTAGTGACTCGCAGGGCTCAGGAAATCACCCACTGACATGAAATCAGACAAATCAGTCCGTTTAGAATGGAACCCACGGTGCTGGACATATCACATACTCTTAGTGATTTCAATGTAACATTATTACTCACTAATAGTAAAAGTTGCTCTCTACTCTCCAGTTCCCTCTCCTTCCTCAACACAGAGAAGACCACATTTGCCAGGCCCTGGCAGTCAGACATGGCCATATTACTGGTTTTGGCCAAGGCACTCTGAGAAGAGGTGACGAGAGGTGACGATGACATCACCTCTGAGTTGAGGCTATGCAAAGCTCCCGCTCAAACTTCTGTCGGTTTTGGTCTCTGTGTGACCACGTGGATCAGAACACCGGCTGACCTGTGTTGACGTGCAGCACAAGTGGGAAGCCTTCCGTGGGTGAAGCCACTAAGAACTGGGGTACCCTCATGGACCTCTCTTTTCAATGACCATCACTGGCGAGTTTCTTGGTGGACCCCCAGTGGGAAAAACAGGATCCCACAGGGGCCGAGGATGAGTCTCTGCAGGACAGCGTGTGATAGGTCCACATAAATAAACCACTTCTTTTCATCGGAGAGAAACTGGCTCCAATTGTGGTCCACGTTCCAGCAGTACTAATCCTGGGCTTCAAAGTCACATTCATATATTTTCTCACTCCAAATTGTCAAAGACATGGCAGGGATTCTTTTCTCACACATCATCTCTAATAATGTTGCTTCGCATACCCACTATTTTCACATGCAACAAGATAAGGGATTACCTATCTATATTTAGACGCTCCAGCAGCTCTGAGCCTGGCCAATGCTGTTTATATACATTTGGAGTGAGTGCCAAGCTTTTGGCTGGTTCTTGGTTCCCGTTCACTGAGGGTTGAGATTTCAGTGGTAGCAGTGCATCATGCAGATGACGGACTGGAAGCGTATCTATTTTATCCTGCACTTACCAAGTCCGCAAACAATGGGTCCTGGATCTATTTTAGATGGTCCAGTCAAACAATGAATGCCTTTCCATTTTTACAACAAATACTTTGCGCTAATAAGATTAGCAGAAGAAATCTGGTCACTGTACAGCCCCGCTGAACTTCTTGATTACTAAACTATATGGTAGAGTGGTTGGCCCACAGTCATTTCTTTGTTTCTCCATTTATTCAACAAATATTTATTTAGTGCCTGCTTTGTGCCAAGCATGTAATAGGCTCTGAAAATCCAGAACCTAATGTCAATCTGTGGGTTTCTAATATTAATTTATCAAAATATTCATCTAATCACTGGATAGTCGGCAGTTATGAGGATTCTGTCTTAACATCACACTTTTAATGGTTACATAGGAACTTGACAGATAAGGAATGAAGTTCTTGAAAGGGAATTTGACTAACTTTACGAAGAAAACAATGATAAGCAGTGGTATACAACACTGGGGTAAAACCTGAGACTCATGAGAGCAATTGAGCTAATTTAAGGTAGAATTTGAAAACTTGTGAAGAGCTATATAGATATTCATACTTAGCACATAGGGATTTCAAGGGACTTTACTAACTAGGGCAAGCCTAAAATATGTCACGCCCACAGGAGACGCTCTCCTGCCTTAGACTAAGAGCACGGAAGGAATATTTGGCGGTGACGAGGTATCAAGGAGAAGCTTCCTTCCCTCATTACCGAAGGCGTCCGTCTCTTGCTCGGTTGCTGTCACCACCGGCAGCTCCCAGAGTTGGAGGAGCGGCCCCCGCCTGTGGGTGGCTGACTCATCTTACACCTCCCACGGATGCTCTGTGCAGGCAGCGTGCAAAGCACGCTTCTGCTCCTACCCTTATCGTAAAGGCACCTTCAGAGTACATTCCAGTCATCAAAATACTAAGAATTCAATCGATGCAAGGCTTCGGCTCCTTGGGTCAAGACCCTTTTCCCCCGTGCAGGCAGGACACTCTGAGGAGTCCCGAGGGTGCGCCCAGGAGGGCCCAGGGTTATCAGCGAGTGTGGGAGACGGAGTGCTGCTCCTTCTTCTCCGCCCTCACTCAGCACTGCCTCTGCAGGTGCAACGGAGAGTCAGGTTACCGGAACCAAAACCTTGACTCTGGGCTAATTTATACACAAGGTAATCATTTGTAAACATCAGCAATTTTCTATCAAACTGACTTAGGAAAACATTCACAACTGATCGCACACTTCTGTCACTGCTTCCGTGTAGGTCATTTACTCATTTTTTTAAAAAAAAATAACAACTAATATAGATAAATCAATAGGAAGAGTAACTTAGCAGTATTGCAGTCATAATGTTTAAATTCGCAGAATGAAACAGCAAACATGTTACATTGTAACTCTACTTAAGCCCACCATATGGGCGTTTACTTTCCTCTGGATACTTAGCAGTCATACCTCTGGATGTGGTGTAATTGATCGGATGACTCTATACTGCAGACAGCAGGACCACCGCCCTGCCCCGTGTATCTCACACGCCCTTTCAGTTTGGGCAGCAAGCTCAAACAGCAAACCAAAGGTCTCAGCAGACAACACAGTCAGCTATAAACTATTACAGTCAAATCACTCACTCTTCCTTCTACCCCTACAGAACAAAATTCAATCATAAAACTATTACTCAGTCACGTTAAAGCCCACCTCACAGCCTTCCATAAACTGATACTTATCTCTAGTTTAAAATGGCATTATTGAGAAAAGGAACCCTCATACACTGTTGGTGGGAATGTAAAGTAGTACAACCATTATGGAAGAAAGTATGGTGGTTCCTCAAAAAACTGAAAATAGAACTACCTTATGACCCAGCAATCCCTCTACTGGGTATATACCCCAAAAACTCAGAAACATTGATACGTAAAGACACATGCAGCCCCATGTTCATTGCAGCATTGTTCACAGTGGCCAGGACATGAAAACAACCAAAAAGCCCGTCAATAGATGACTGGATAAAGAAGATGTGGCACATATATACACTATGGAATACTATTCAGCCATAAGAAATGATGACATCGGATCATTTACAGCAAAATGGTGGGATCTTGATAACATTATACGAAGTGAAATAAGTAAATCAGAAAAATCCAGGAACTGCATTATTCCATACATAGGTGGGACATAAAAGTGAAACTAAGAGACATTGATAAGAGTGTGGTGGTTATGGGGGGAGGGGGGGAAAGGGGGAGGGGCACAATGAAAACTAGATAGAAGGTGACAGAGGACAATCTGACTTTGGGTGATGGGTATGCAACATAATTGAACGACAAGATAACCTGGACTTGTTATCTTTGAATATATGTATCCTGATTTATTGATGTCCCATTAAAAAAATAAAATTATTTTAAAAAATAAAAATTAAAAAAAATAAAAATAAAATGGCATTATTGTGCACCATGACATGTTATGGTAGGCTTTCTTAAATGAGGAGACAACTCACAATTATTCCCGTTTCTGTTTGATGCATTAAAAAAAAGTCCTACAATTAAAAATAAGAAAGTATAGAATCCAGCCTTCCATCAGATGTTTTCTTTCCCTCGACAGTTTGGCAGACAGATTTGTCTTGTTTCATCTGTTTATGAGACCTTAAGGTATATCACTGTATTTTTCACAATGAACCTTGAAATAAGGAGTAACATGAGCCTTCTCCACAGCCCACTCTTAAATTTTTCTCAAAGTCAGTAAAAGAACAGCAAGACTGCAGTGTGAACTACTGGGTGGGCAAATTAGTCAGGCATGAATTAGCAAAGTTCTACTGTAATTTGATTTTAAAGCTTATTTCCTTGTGATATTGAAGATCAGGCTCAGCTGTAAAGAATCTGGCGTATGAACTAGGCACAGGATGATCATTTTTGCCTTTCTCTCTCTCTTTGTTCCGTGGCTGTAGGAGAATTCTCCCCACCATCTGGGTTAGAAAGAGCAAATGAACTCTGCCCTTAGCTTGCTCATTGTTCCAGCAAAACACAGGAGTGAATGCATGTGTGCGAGTGCACACACGAAACTTTATAAAAGGAGACTCACCGGAATTAAACCCCCAACACAATGACTCAATTGTCTGTCAAGTTTGATGCCGCATAAGGAAGCATATGGGAATACGCATTACAAGACTCTTTTAGATATCATTTGGCAAAAGTATTTATATACCAAATATTTATGGACAGCTTGAGAACACGAAAGACAATGTGAACGGGGGTTCTGATTCTGCTGCATCAAGTAAAACTTCATTTGTTCATAAATGGCTTGCAGTGTAGAAGTGACCTCGTGATCGTGGGGGCAAACGTCACCTTGTGGGCTGCCATCTCCTCTGAAATGCTGAGCGCAGTTTCACTCTGGGGACCCCGTGGGCAGGGAGCGTGTGTTAGAAGAGATAGGGTAGATCTCCCTTTATTCCTGTGAATTCACTGTACATACATTTCTTTCAGCTCCATATTTTAAACATGTTAAACACACTTACTGACCGCAGCTTTGTCCTCTGTGTCTGGAAGTCGAGGATGCAGTTGTCTGAATTCTTTGGCAGAGTGTGAAACAGAAATAAATGGGGCTGGAATTCCATGCTGGGTGAAGAGCTGCCTTTTTGATCATATTGATCTCTCTTATTAAAGCTCAGAGCATGTGTACAGGATAAAGTTAAATGAGGACAGGGTTAAGTGTCCAATAAAACAGTTAAAGACGGCAGTGTTTTAAAACAGCTCTCTAGTTCTTCTATTAAATATCCACAACATCCTAAATTCCTTGTGTGTCAATGAGGGGCCTGTGGTAGCTCACTTGGGCCAAGCAAAAGTTTATACAGTTCTGGGCACATAACAGTCAAATGATCCCACCTGTGCTTGGCTTTCTGGGGAAATCTCTACTGGCCCCATACATGATCCTTAAATCACAGAACATCTCCACACGCAGGCAATGCAGGTGAGAAGCAGCTCTGTGGCTGCAACATCTAGCATAGCACTTGCTGGTGTTTACTCTTCAAATGCTTATCCAAACTGACCTGCCTCAGTCAGTGCTCCCCTGCGCCACAATCAGCAACGGGTCCGACATGCCACGCTGCCGGGCTTGTCATTAACTTGACAAGAAGATTCTCAGTGTTTCAGGCCTCACTCCGACACATACTGAAACAGTCTGTTCGCTGCTGGAGGCCACTGTTATTAGCAGAATAAGGAGTACAGGTTACATAAAGTTTCTTCTCATAGAATGACTTTATCTTGAAGACAATATAGAAGTTTCTGACAAAATTAAGAGCCAACCAGAGAAAAAGGACATGTTATTTTATATAAAGTATTATACTTTTTTTTTGACAGGTCAGGCTAAAGTATTATACTTTATATATTAAAAAAACATCCTGACTAGGTGGTGGCACAGCGGATAGAGCCTCGGACTGGGATGCCGAGGACCCAGGTTTGAGACCCTGAGGTCACCAGCTCGAGCACGGGCTCATCGGGTTTGAGCAAAAAGCTCACTAACTTGGACCCAAGGTCGCTGGCTCGAGCAAGGGGTTACTCAGTCTGCTGAGGCCCATGGTCAAGGCACATATGAGAAAGCAATCAATGAACAACTAAGGTGTCGCAACGAAAAACTGATGATTGATGCTTCTCATCTCTCTCTGTTCCTGTCTGTCTGTCCCTGTCTATCCCTCTCTCTGATTCTCTCTCTGTCCCTGTAAAAAAACAAAACAAAACAAAAAACAAACAAACAAACAAAAAAACCGCACATTTTTTTCAAAAAAGAACAGCAAGCACCTTTTGGCTGATGTCAAATTAACATCTCAAATATGGTACCTTTATTTGAGAGTTGCCCACCTCATTGAGGCTCTGAGGACTAGGGTGGTATCTCCTTACGTACTATATAGAACTTAGCACTTCCTGTATAGGCACGTCTTCAGTAAATGTAGGGTTCATTTTGTATACTTAAATCAGCAAAAGCAACTTAAAATTGGCTATGTGAAAGGTTTTTTAAAAATTTATTTTTATTTATTTATTCATTTTAGAGAAGAGAGAGAGAGAGAGAGAGAGAGAGAGAAAGAGAGAGAGAGAGAAAGAGAAGGGGGGGAGGAGCAGGAAGCATCAACTTCCATATGTGCCTTGACCGGGCAAGCCTAGGGTTTTGAACTAGCGACCTCAGCATTCTAGGTCGACGCTTGATGGCTATATGAAAGTTTTAATGAGTAACATTTTCATTCTTTACTACCCTAGACTTAAATATACCTGTGGCAAGAGACTGCCTATTGCCACTGACATTGTATGAGTAAGAATGTGTACCCACGTGCAAAGTGCTTCAACATTTCTGAAATGTGCATAAGTGGTAAAACCTTAAGGGATGGAAGTGGCGTATATCTAATTATAAAATAAAAAATTTTTATAAGAAGATCACACCTTAATAAATAATATTGTATTTATTATGTAAGCAAGAAAACACTTAGTATACTTGTTTAAATAAGATTTTTATGGTAAAATATTGAAAACAGGAGGAAACAGGCCACATTCTGGTCTCATAAAATAGCTTGATTAAAAGTGTTTGATTCTTAGAAAGAACCATTTGCAAAAGGAAGACAGTTTTCAATATCTGTGTTCTAGGTCTGAGAAAGTCAGCTTTATACCCGGACTAATCTACAATTTCTTTAGGACAGGAGTTACAAACATCCAGTATGACTAAATGAGAGCTGACTATTCATTCTACAGATTTTACAGGTAATCTCTATTATCAAGGTCTTCCTATCTTAATACAGCAGTACCAGAACCTGGTCTTGGTAGAAGAACTGAGTAAAGGCATGCAAACTAATCAGCTATCAGAAAAGTCTAGAAGGCAAAAATATTAATTTGCCTAGTGGATTTTTGTCCTAATAGTAAAAAGAATTAGGACTGTCCAAATAATTCTAACAATTTAGAATAGTGAGCATCATCTAGCCAAGAAGGTACAGCAACCCAAGTTTCCTGAAGATAAAAGTAACAACTTATATTGACTCCTATAACATGGCAAAATCAGGCATTCATTAAAAAAAACAAACAAACAAAATCTTGATAATAAAAAGCCATTTTCCCTGGAAATGACAATAATAAGAGCTAAATTTTTCTATTAAGTACTTCAAGCATATTTAACTCATTCTATCAGCAAGTATTTATTATCTATTATGTTCAATACAAAAATATTGTACTAGGTAGCAAATTATGTAATTCTGAGCAAATGAGTAAAGATGAGGGAAAGAAAAGGCAAAGAAAGAACCAACATACAATCCAGAAAGTTACTGGGCATCTTCAAAACAACCTTTCCATTTACAAAGTTTCTTTTTTCAAGATGTGAAATAGAGCCTGGCCTGTGGTGGCACAATGGATAGAGCATCGACCTGGAATACTGCGGTTGCTGGTTCAAAACCCCGGGCATGGCCTGACCTGTGGTGGCGCACTGGATAAAGCGTCGACCTGGAAATGCTGAGATGGTCAGTTCGAAACCCTGGGCTTGCCTGGTCAAGGCACATATGGGAGTTGATGCTTCTAGCTCCTCCCCCCTTCTCTCTCTCTGTCTCTCCTCTCTCTCTCTCTCTCTCTCTCTCTCTCCCTCTCCTCTCTAAAAAAATGAATAAATAAAAAAAATTTTTTTTAAATTATCCTGAGATGCTATAAAACAAACAGACAAACAAACAAACAAACAAAAAAACCCGGGCATGCCTGCTCAAGTCATGTACTATAAGAAATCAGTTTAAAAAAAAAAAGGATGTGAGTGGAACAATGGAAACAGAAAGATGTCCAGGTTTCTGACAAGAAAGTTAATTGGAGTTCACCAAAATGATTTCCCTGTATCTTAAAACACTGGTCCCCAACCTTTCTTGGGCCACGGACTGGTTTAATGTCAGAAAATATTTTCACGGACCGGCCTTTAGGGTGGGACGGATAAATGTATCATATGACCGAGACAAGCGTCAAGAGTGAGTCTTAGACGGATATAACAGAGGGAATCTGGTCATTTTTTAAAAATAAAATATCGTTCAGACTTAAATATAAATAAAACGAAAATAATGTAAGTTATTTATTCTTTCTCTCCGGACTGGTACCAAATGGCCCACGGACCGGTACCGGTCCACGGCCCGGGGGTTTGGGACCACTGTCTTAAAATATTAATGTAATCACAGCTGTATTAAGGAGATTTCGAGAAGTACAGAAGTAGATGGAAAAGAACAAGAAGCACTATTAAGAATCATGAAATGAAGACAAAGCTAAAGCAATTTGATGTACCTGAACAATCAGTTATCCAGGACAGCGAGGAAGAAAGAACTAAGTTGGTGGAAAAGTCAGCTAACTAGAAATAAATTTGAGGAGGCCCAAATAACCATCCTCTTATGACTTCTCTTGGATTTTTTCATAAGGCCAAACATGAATGAGAAGGAAAGTACAGGCGGGAACCTAGTACACCAACAGGCCCACCATACATGGATATCATACCTTGAAGATGTGTCTGCACATGACTCGTGATCACAGAGGAACTGTTACAATCAGATGGTAAGAAAACACTCACAGCCTTATTGAAAAGAAAAAAAAAACAAAAAACGAGCAGTATAAACTCCAAAAAAAAAAAGAAAAGAAAAGAAAAGAAAGAAATCATAACTTATAGCAGTCAGGACAACTGTGCGTGGAGCTTTGGTAATTTATTACACTATGAATTGGGTTTTTAATATGGTTCTTCCTCATTTAAGTAAACAAGAGGGTGGAGACTAGATTTAAGAACAGTATTGACTCTCATCATTAAGGCAAAACATATACAGGGCACAAGAGTATACACAGACGCAGCCTTAACTCTTTATAGAATTCCAAAAACGAAGCCATACTATCGAATGGGTGGTTTGCTCACCTTTTCAAACAGCACGTGCCATTCTTGACTGCAAAGGCCATTTCCTAAACTTAAATTCCCTATCACAGCCGTTAGCAGAACCAGACACAGAGAAGAATGTTTAGAAATACTTAATATCATCTCATGGTAACTTGCTAATGACTTCTCCTCTATGAAAAATGCAGCAAGCCACTCAAAGCCAAAACCGTTATGTCCAAAAAAGTCTTTCCAATGGCTTTAGTTTCAAAGTTTACTTTCCTTCCCATGTTGCTATCCAGACCAGTTTAGAGAATTTCTAAACAAAAGTGAAGTGAGAACTTAGCTCTTTGAACAAGCATGTAGGGTGAAATAAGAATGCTGATGAAGCCATGGTCCTACTACCACAGTGAAACAACTCACCTCTGAGCATGCACAGTACTACTTGGTTACAGTAGCTGAGTAACGGGGAGGTAGCTCTACTGGTTGGTTATATAATGGGAACAAACAAAGGAAGAACAGAAACCCAAGTCAATGATAAAATCAAGTAGTCATCTAGTTAAGAAAAAAATCCACAACCCTGGTACATCATATCCTCTATAGCAGGGGGTCGGGAACCCATGGCTCGCGAGCTAGATGTGGCTCCTTTGGTGGCTGCATCTGACTTGCAGACAAATCTTTAATAAAATAATGTTAAAAATATAAAACATTCTCATGTATTACAATCCATTCATTTCCTACCGCTCATGTTCATGGTTGCAGGTGGCTAGAGCCAATCACAGCTGTCCTCCAGGACAACACCAAATTTTTATTGGATAATGCTTAACGTACTCTGGTCGTTGTATGGCTCTCACGGAATTACATTTTAAAGTATGTGGCGTTCATGGCTCTCTCAGCCAAAAAGGTTCCCGACCCCTGCTCTAGAGATACGCAAGGCAGAAGCACAGCCTTAGTGGAAACTGAAACAATGATCTCGGGGGCAAGAGTCCAAGTCACCCCTACAGAAAGAGGATGGTTTTGTAGGATGAGCAACGGACACACATGCCTGATGGCAACCATTCTGTTGTGCAAAAAGAAATAATATGAAGATGCTTTAAATAAAACTCCAAACAACACTACAATTTCCCAAGTAAATGCTGCAACAGAGTAAGAACAGCAAGTTCCCTATTTCTCAAAGCAGACTTTAGAAACCCTAAATTATATCGCCTTTCTCACTTCTCTGATGTTGAAAGACTGTCACTATCCCCTGATTAAGTCAGTGATGAAAGATAAAAGAACCCATCAATTCTTGTGCTGAGTTTTGCTCTTGAAAACCATCTAGCCACAGACCAATTTGCAGATCAATTTTCATTTTAAAGACAAGAAAAGCAAAAGATGATTCCAAGTTATAAAGAAGCAGCTCACTGATCCTTTCAGTTAATCATTTTGCCACCTCAAACCTCACAGTGAATCTTTAAGTCAATTTTTGCAACATTACAATCAAGAGATGCTTTGCAATTAAGTCTCAGAAGCAGGATAATGATGTTGGCCTACAACTAACTGCTCTCTTCCTGTGAGTCCAATGTCTGTTACTGCCACTTGTTAGCAAATGATGAACCCACCTGTAGCATCTATTTCACGCTTGGTTAAGAAAAATTTTCAGAAAGTACTCTTGCTTTATGTTCACTTCTTTGGTGGTACTAAAAAACGGCTAAAGAATTCAATTAGAACAAATAAAGTATTTCAACAGCAGTTTGGGCAGCATATAATATCAGTATAGCTCATGTAGCCACAATAAAGACCAGAATTTACTAACTTTAATTTACTAACCTTAAAACAGTTAAAGAACATTGACTAACATTCAAAAGCACTTATGATGGTTATGCAAACATAATCAGATACAACTTGCCTTTCTGAAAAGACTCAGTAAAATAAAGAAATAAATACAAATCCTTACCAAAAAAAAAAAGGCAAGGCCCTATTAAAACACATATAGACTTGAATAAGAACTCTACCTCTTTGAAATTTTAAATTTCACAGCATGCCCCACCTGTGGGCAAACGAGTATCAAAAACACATAAGAGTTCCGTGGATTCTGTGTGCTTCCAAACATTCCTGTGTACATCATTTCACCAGTGGGTCGGCTCTCAGCAACTCTCAGCATGGACCCATTCACTGGAGACAGAAACCAGTTTCCTGCTAGCCTGGAGGTCTGCACTGGAAGCATGCGGTTAAGCGGACACACAACATCAAGCAGGAGGAAGGGGAGAGCTTCTTTTGGGGAAAACGGACAGCTTGGTTAACCACTTAGGACCTCCTTCTCTGCCACTGAGCAATCAAGAAACCCTTTGCCTGAGGCAACTTAACTCAAAAATTTAAATATAATGTACATCGTGACCCTGAAATATATTAGCATGTGTGCAAGGGACAGGGTGTGTGTGCATGTGACGTATGTGTACAGGGGACAGAAAGCACCAGAATGTCTAATGACAATGCATATACAGGGGAGAGCACAGCAGGTGCCCAGCACCTAGAAGTAACACCCTGGTACCTAGCCATGCAGCAACACCCATCACCTGTCAGGTCACACGTAACCTGTAGGCTTAATGACAGGATATCTGACAGTGTCCCCAGCATTATTCTCCATAGCAACAGTGAGAAAGCAGGTTTTCAATTAAACAAAAGAGCCAGACATATGGTTTAGCAAAATAGTTTAATTGGTAAGCATCAATGATATAAAAGCTTTCCAAAGCAGTAAAATTAAGTATTTGACAAACCATCTTTACTGAGAATAACAAGATAATGCAAAATGAGTCTGCCCAAAAGACCAGCTGCTGCCTCAACAATGGAGATAAGGAAGCGACTAGCACTTTGTCCTGTAGACAAACTCCCTTTCCCCGTCACTGATGAAAGCACTCTTGTTCACAAAGCTTTTTAGCCCACAAAAACTTTTTTTTCTATCTTGATAACCACCTGCAATAGTATAATAAAGAGAGATTATCCATATTGCTGGAATTGTTCCTAAATTCTTCTTGCTAACACTGGCTTCCTGCTAATACATTTTACTCTTCGCTTCCAAGGCTACAACATGAGAAACATTTGCTAAAAGCTACTTCCTGGGGAGGTGTGTGTGGGGGGAGAAGATATCAAGGAGATTACTCAAGCAGCATTAGACATTATCTTGGCTACCCTTGTAATGATCTCCCTAGTAGGTCTGCTTGCAAGGCCCAGGAAGAATGATAAAAATTATAATGATTAGTGAATTAGTTTGCAAAGGTTGCCATCACCAAGGACCACAGATTGGGTGGCTTACACAACAGAAATGTATTGTCTTCCAGTCCTGAAGGCTAGAAGTCTGAGATCAAAGTGCCACAGCGCTGGTCCTTTCTGAAGTCTGTGTAGGAGACTGTCCGTGCCTCTCCACAAGCTTCTGGTGGTTTGCTGGCCATCTTTGGTGTTCCTTGGTTTCTGATGCATCACCCTGACCTCTGCCTTTACCTTCACATGGCATTCTCCCTGTGTGTGTCCAAATGTCCTTTTTTTAAAAAAAAAAATAGACACCAGCCATATTGAATTAGGGCTCACCCAAATAACCTCATCTTAACCTGATTATGTCTGCAAAGACCCTATGTCCAAGTAAGGCCACGTTTTTATGTTCTTGGACTTCAACATATCTTTTGGGGGGACACAATGCAACCCATGACAATCATAACAGTGAAGTGGCCAGGTGAGCCACTTTCTCAAAAGAGAGTTCTCATTAGTCAAGTGTATGGTGTGTAGCTGGCTGGGTACCAGGCGGCCAGGATCTTTGTAAGAGGAAGGATTGTTCACTGTCCCAAAGCCTCCGGACCATTAATGGAGATAAAGGGTAGTGTTGTGGTCAAAAAAGCTGTTCTTATATATCCCATTTCTCCTTCTGGGCAACAGGAGACATGCATTCCCTCAGTCCAAAGTGAAGCACGGGCAGAGGACTTGTTCTAGCCGATGACATGTGCACTGCGGTGATGTTTTTAGGCGGAAGCCTTCAAGAGCAATATGTAACTGCCAGGCTCCTCCCTCTGCTGCGGTGATAGAGGATGTGGTGGTTTAGCCGTCATCATCCTGGGGACTCTCAGTGACCCCCTGCTCACAAAGCTGGACTTGTCTCACGAACAAGAAGATAACTCTTTATGGTGTAATCCACTGAGATTTTGTTTCTGCAGCACAACTTAAACTGATACAAGTAGGAATTCTCAACTTTGAATTCTTCCTCTCTAAATTCCCTTGGGCTTCTCTCTCTCTTTCTTTATATTATACATAGAGGTATTTAGGAAAAGGAAATCTATTTCATGAGCTCACGTAAAGGAAAAGGCTTAAGTGCAGAATGTTACACCAGTCTGAGCCACTCCGCCCTACCCACTGAGAGCATCCAGACTCGGCCGGGGCATCAAAGCCTGCAAGGCAGTGAACATGGCAGCCCAGTCGGGTCAGCTCCGGGAGCCACGTCACAAAGCAAAGTGCACTTCTGCCCGTCCACTCACCATTCAGCAGGTGTAAAATTTTCACTTAAATCAACCAGACTGATCCAAAATGTACTAACTTAGCTTTTACTTAATTGCAATCATTACAGATAATAATTTTCAACTTTATATTTTTTGCAGTTAATTACTACACTCTTAAATTTGGGGGGAGTATAAATTCCAGGAGCACTTAAAAATCAGATAGATGAATAAATGGAGGCATAAGATCATGAAAAGTAGTTCGATCCTCCTTTTTAGAAAGAGTTTCTGCCCCTCCTCCAAGGTGGCAAAACTGGATTTACCAGCTAAGGGCCAGCATTTTCACCAGACCAGGAAACACTCTTTGTGGTCAGTCAGATATGTGGTCAACAGATGGAAAAATAAGCAAGCAGAAACTATGCACTGCTCACTTGGATATTTTACTGGAATTTTAAGACAGAGACTTCTACTAACTTTATCTTCTGGTTAAACATTGTATTTCTTTCTTTTAATGTTTACTCAATTTATTGGGGAGGCATTGGTTAATAAAATTATATAGGTCTCAAGTGTACAGTTGTATAATGCATCAGCTGTGTACTATATTGTGTGTTCACCACGCAAAACCAAGTCTCCTTCCATCAACACTTTCCCCCTCTACCCTCTCCTACCTCCCCCACCCTGCTTTCCCTCTGGGAAGCACCATGCTATCATCTGTGTCTATGATTTTTTTTTTAATTTCTTCACCTTTTTTACCCAGCCCCTCAACCCTCCTCCTCTCTGACAGCTGTCAGTCTATTTTCTGAATCTCTGAGTCTGTTTCTATTTGTTTGTTAGCTTATTTTATTCATTAGATTCCATATGTAAGTGAAATCCTATGGTATCTGTCTTTCTCTGATTGGCTTATTGCACTTAGCATAATACTCTTCTGGTCCATCCATGCTGTCACAAAAGGTAAGATTTTCCTTTTCCTTTTTCATGGCTGAGTAGTACTTCATTGTGTAGATGTGCCACAGCTTTTTAATCCACTCATCTACTGGTGGGCACTTGGGCTGCTTCCAGATTTCCACTATTATAAATAATGCTGCAGTGAACACAGGGGTGCATACATTCTTTTGAATCCGTGTTTCAGGTTTCTTCAGATATATTCCCAGAAGGGGAATTGCTGAGTCATATGGAAGTATATTTCTTAAACCTCTTCATTTTAAAATTGCTCCAATAGATAGGCTATATAGTATACTAAAGAAGAAAAAGGCATTTTCCCCTACTCCAAAACAATTTTCCAAAGGTTAGAGGAAATTTCTATTGCCTTGTTTATGAAACATTGCTTATTTTAATGCTGTTTGAAGGTATGGAGAGCTAGGAGGAGGAATAATGAAAAGAGGTCTTGTATTATAAAGAAGGGAGCCATGAGGTAGAAGCTGAGAGAAACATGATGAAAGCGGTACCACTGAGTGGGCAGAGTCTTAGAACGAGCAACATAGCTGCTCCGATGGGCTTTAACTCCACGCACCGCGCGGCAATGCTGTCTAACGGGCGCTGTGGGGGCCTCACCCTTTCCATTGGCTACTCCTTCCAGATTAAAAAAAAAAAGATAGAATGGAGGTGAGAGCAGAGTTTGGGAAGTGTCACGTAAGTGGCAAGAGGAGTTAGTTATGAAATAAGTCATTTTTTGAGTATTCTTTTACCAAATTCCACCGTTCATCTTTTAAGTGCCTCCCCAAAACACAGCAGAGAATGAACAGTGGTTATTTCTGGGCGATGAGGCCACACAATTCTGGTTTTCTTACTCTTGAGCTTTTCTAAAACGAATGTATATTGGTTGTGGTTGAATACAGAAAAAAAGTAATGTACTTAAAATAATTTAAAGGGATGACGTCTCAGATTCAGCCCTCATTTCCAAGTCCCTCTCTGCCTCCTCCTCCTCTGCTGTAACCTCCTAGTGATATACCAGCAGCTCTCCGGAGAGGGTCCAATCAGTTAACTCGTCCAAATGATGCCTTTTCAACTAGCTCACCCCCACAGACCTACGCTTAGTTATGCCACCAAAACCCCGGCCGTATCTGGTCCCCTCCTCTGTCCTGCCTCTGCAGGGCCCACCAGCTTTCCTTTGTTTACTGAAGTCAGACCACTCACCCTGGAGTCCCTCCTCTGTTCTCTCCATGGTACACTCCCCACAGCCGCTGCCAAGAAAGCTTTCTGAGCTGGGCCAGCCTCGCTGGTCCTCTCTCCACTACACAGAGAACAGGCAGACAATACACTGTAAACACAGAGGCACACCGCCTTAAAAAATGCCCACAGCCCCTCCTTGCGCACTGCAGATTCGAAACGGGACCGGGCGTCCTGTTCGCAGAGCAGGCTCAGGGGCAGAGGGGGCGGAATCCTGCCAGGAGCACTTGAACTCGCTTAGAGCAGGGACCAAGAAATGCAGGCAGTCCTTCCCTCCACTCGAAATCTGTGTATTTCACAACGAACAGTGCATCGGGCAGCCTGTTCTAAACAGACTCCAGAGGCCAACCGTATTTACTATGCTGTCCTTTCCAGGAAAAGTTTGCCGACGCCTGATTTTAAGAGTCTCAAAACAAATCCTTGTCGAATCAAGCAGAGTCAACCACATTACGTATCACGGCAACAACGCAAAATCCCAGCCATCCAAGGGCACAGGTGTTCCCCCAGCCCCCGTCCCAACCAAAAAACGCTGCTGATGTGCTTGGAAGAGCCGCCTGCACACCGGCTCAGGCTCCTCCTCCAGTCGCCCGTCCACTCAATCATGCACTTGATTTCCAACGCAGAACTCCCTGCCCCTGTCTTTCGTCTCCACGCCGTCTTGCTAGAAATGGCCCCTCTGCCCGTCGACATCCCAATCATTCCGCAACACCCCATTTGCACCTCCTGCCCTTTGGCCTTCTGGATCCTCACCTGTGAAAAACCATAGCTTTCACTCATCCGCCATCCTTTCTCTACCACAACTAGTCCACACTGTCTGCAGGTATGGTTTCTGTACCTGCCCCTCTCCCCAGACTGCAGCTCTCAGAGGGCAGGGGCCTGGTCACCTAGGACTTGCTTCATCTTAACCAATAAACATCTTTAAAGTAAGAGAAGTCAAACATATAACCACTGTGTGAATAGTCTTTCAGTCTGATAACCTGTCTTCAAACTTAAAAATTTCCAGCCTAGTTTGCGAGAAGACGGGCCAGCAAACACACACCGGTGGAGGCAGAAGTGGGGCAGTGAGGCATAGGCGGGGTTCTGTTAGCCAGGGACCAGCAGGAAAGGTGCGCATTACCCTAAACAGAGGGGCCATGGGGAATACAGAGACGTGCACTGTATCCGGGGATGCTGTGGGTGGAGGCCAGGGACCTGCCAGGCTAGAAAGGCCAACAGATTTATCGCTGTGGCAACAGACAACCACCATGGGGTTTTAGCAGAATGTGGGTTGGTAAGATCGGCAGTTCAGAAGATCACACTTTTGTGCTCCAATGTGACCCATGGACTAGAGGAGTCAGTCTGGAGGTGGTTAGGTGTCTAACCTGTTAGGACACCACTGCCCTGGATTAGAAGTTGGCCACAAAGTGGTGGGGGGGACAGGAGGGAGGGGCCTCTGCTAAAGGCAGAATGGGCAGGGCTTGGCCATGGGGTAGACAGGGAAAAAGAGCGTAAGGTGCCTCCAAAGTTGATGGTCTTCCAATGGCTTTGGCCATGCGGAGAGGTCAGACCCCAAACACTAGCACAAATTGCACTAGACACCGTTAGTAATGACACATACAGGTTCCTAATGGAGAAAAAGCCTCTCTGAATTTCCTAGGCCCATTTGAGGTTCAATGCTATTAAGGAACTAGATGGGTTGATGAACACACTTTAACATTCTTTTTGCCATTAAAAAAGAAGGCATCTTTGATATTCCTCAAATGACACTGCAGCTGACAACTATGCTAGGGAGAAAATATTTCCAGGCTTGTCAGTTTTGATGAGGCATCGTTCAACATCTCCTAGGCCCTGGTCGGCAAGCTGCAGCTCGCGAGCCACATGCGGCTCTTTGGCCCCTTGAGTGTGGTTCTTCCACGAAATACCATGTGTGGGCGCTACCTTGATAAGGAATGTACCTACCTATATAGTTTAAGTTTAAAAAATTTGGCTCTCATATTGATAAGAGTGTGGTGGTTACAGGGGGAGAGGGGAGAGGGAAAGGGAAATGGGGAGGGGGAGGGGCACAAAGAAAACTAGATAGAAGGTGACAGAAGACAATCTGACTTTGGGTGATGGGTATACAACATAATTGAACGACAAGATAACCTGGACATGTTATCTTTGAATATATGTATCCTGATTTATTGATGTCGCCCCATTAAAAAAATAAAATTATTAAAAATAAATAAATTAAAAAAAAATTGGCTCTCAAAAGAAATTTCAATCATTGTACTGTTGATATTTGGCTCTGTTGATTAATGAGTTTGCCGACCACTGTCTTAGACGATGGCTTCTCAAAGTGGACCATGGACCACCCACATTGGAGTCATCTGGTACGCTTTTAAAAACTGAAGGTTTTGGCCATAACCTACCCAGCCAACCCAGCCAGTTAGGATACTGCAATAATCAAGACATAGTTAAAAATCAGCTAACAGACTACAACAATGTATTTCAAACAGCATATATAAATTCTCAAAATATAAAACGTATTCACTCATATTTTATCATTACACATTTTCTGTGTTTAAATTCATGATACCGATCTTCATAGTTTTGTTAAAGGTTAAAAATAATAAAAATAAAATCTAGGCAGATGTTTGCAGTACCTCAGAAACCACAGGGTTTAATTAATCCACTTATGCCCACTGAGAAGCAAGCCAAAAAGTGCAAATATCACCCGTGACCTTGCCAGCAATTAACCTATTGGAGACTACCTATTAACTACCTGTTGAATAGGGACGGCCACAGCTACAGGTCGAGATCTACCACATGACAAGATGCCGGGTCAACAACCTTTCTTTTCACATACACCCCTCTCCGTTCTACCCCGGGAACTGTGCTCCTGACGTTCAGCTGTAACTTGCCTTTCTCTGTGCCTCAAGGACTACTCTAGAATTAGCATCCCGTTTTCTTTGTTGCTTACATTTTCACCAAAGCATATTCTTTTCTTTCCTGTTCTTTTTTTTTTTTTTTTTTTTTTTTTTTTGTATTTTTCTGAAGCTGGAAGCGGGGAGAGACAGTCAGACAGACTCCCGCATGCGCCCAACTGGGATCCACCCGGCACGCCCACCAGGGGGCGACGCTCTGCCCACCAGGGGGCGATGCTCTGCCCCTCCGGGGCGTCGCTCTGTTGCGACCAGAGCCACTCTAGCACCTGGGGCAGAGGCTAAGGAGCCATCCCCAGCACCCGGGCCATCTTTGCTCCAATGGAGCCTTGGCTGCGGGAGGGGAAGAGAGAGACAGAGAGGAAGGAGAGGGGGAGGGGTGGAGAAGCAGATGGGCGCCTCTCCTGTGTGCCCTGGCGGGGAATCGAACCCGGGACTTCTGCACGCCAGGCTGACGCTCTACAACTGAGCCAACCAGCCAGGGCCTCTTTCCTGTTCTTAATGCTTCTCCACTCCCACCCCCTCCCAGGAGGGCCCTACGTGATCACAGCCTTCAGATGAAAGCCCCCAGTGTAACATGGGCCCAGAGAAGCCAAAGCTAACAGGCTTCCCCTTCCACAACCCCAGTCCCTTTCCTTCTCCTCCTCAGCTTACAGAGACCTGCCGTCAGTCCTCCTTCTGACCTGGCTGTGTGTCTGGCAAGAGAAAAGCCCAGGGAGCAGAGCCAGTCTGGAGCCTGGCATTAAGAAATAAATACTCTCCAGGGGAAAAAACAAAGTCTCTGTACCCAGAAACATCTGATCAGCAGAAGGACATGGTCTACTCAAACAGAAGCCTTCGTACCCTTGCGCTGAAGTTCGTAACCATGGACACCCAACACATTCCGGCAATTATATACCTAGGGCCCAGCCATGTGCACAGTTCAAATCAGACACTTCTTTCATTAGGTCATGTGGCTTCCTTAATTGCTTAAGCCTAACATCCTTCTTAAATCGTCTTGGGGGGGGACCCTATGTATTAACTTTTTCTGGCCAGCATTTTATTAATAATAATGATATAATCAACCACACTTGTGAAATACATTAGCATTCACATAGCTCTTAAAGTTATTTCATTTATTCCTTACAGACACACTCACACAAAATGCTGTTATGTGATAAATAAGGAAATGGGGTTCAAAAAAGTGAAATGACCAAGGGTCACAGAACCAGTCCAGGGCAGAAAAAGGACATTAAAATCGAGTGTTTTATTTAATACACTCCAGCAGGCTATTTTTAAAACTGTAAACAAAACCTAAACACAAAGCCGGTATTTGGTAATCGTTTTTTTCTTGCTTACTGACTTGAACAAGAATTTTTAACAAAACATTAGTATTAAAAAGTGTCAACAGAGGCCAAAGACTTAAACCGACCAGTTGTTCCTGCTGGCGTTCATCCACACAGCACCAAAGATGACAGACAAGCTGAGACTCTGTCCCTGTTGACATCAGCTGCCCACAGGGCATTCTAATGTGCAGCCAGAGCTGTGAGTCCCTGCTTTTCCCATGTTTCCTGCCCTCATCCATTCCACCTTCCTCCTGGGGTCAGGTAAAGGCGAGGGTGTGGCCCCAGGGTGGCTGAAGCCACAGTTACAGAAAAACTGGTGTCATCTGCAGCCCCCACACGTGTAAGTAGGTGACTAAGGCCATGGCCGGGGAAGGACTGTCACAGCTGCCAGGCTTCACACACCGTCACGCTGAGGACATATCACTGGAGTTGTGTCTCTCTGCAAACTACTCCAGGCATAGGAAAAACAAAATTGTTCTTGGTCTGAGCTCTGTAGGTGTGTGTGCGCGTGGATGTGCGTGCATGTGTATGTAGGTGGTTAATCACATGACAGGGAGAAACTCCATTAAAGTGTGTAGGTATGATTTGTGACTGATGCTGTTTGTTGTGACTTTAAACAGAGTAACAGATTTTGCCTTGGAGAAACCTTAGCAACCTTAGTTAAAATATATCTAATATGAATCAAATTACCAAGCAAACTAAATGGATCTCTCTTATTGAACACCTACTATGTAAAAAAAAAAATCCACTGTACCAGTGCTATGGCTACAAAGACCTGCAGGCAGCAGTAAATTACATTGTAGTGGACACTGAAATGCACTAGCTCTCCAGAGAGAGGAAAACTAAGGCTACCATCCCATATCAAAGCATTCTTCATTTATTATATGGGAGCAGTCCTTCACTACCCACCTATTAAACCAGAACAAAGAACTGGACCTTCATGCAGACCTAGTCCAACAATGCCTCTCTTTCTGCAACCTCTAAGTGTATGATAAATTTCCTTAAACGACCTCTTTCCTTCAAGTTGCATAATTCCACTCCTGAAAGCAGAACACCCCCTCTTTCTACTCCTTTGGGCCACGGCAGTTGTTTCTCAGCTGTCTACGCCAAGTGCCTCCCTGAACTAAGATTTGGTCTGCCCATCCCATCCTGAGCGCAGCTTCCCTCCTCCAGCTTCCGGGAAAACAGCTGCCCAAGCACTTCAGCAGTTACCTACAGGCTGCGGCTCGGACGACCAGCCAAGTTCAGATTCCCCCGGACTGAAGATGAAGGACACGGTCTCTTTTGGTTATCTGTCGCTAACAAACCACTCCAGAACCTCAGGCTTAAAACAACAGCAGCCCTTTCCTGTCTCTCGGGAGTCAGTACATATACTGGGCATCCTGTGGTCTTCAGCGCTGTGACCTGACGGTGGCCGGCGCTGAAATATCCAAGGCTTCCTTTACTTGTCTGGCACTTTGGGGGTGGGGGAGGGTGGCTCAATAGCTGGAACTGCTATGTGACTAACTTGAGTTTCTTTTTAAAACGTTTATTGATTGATTTTTAAAGAGAGAGGAAGGGATAGTAAGAGAGAAAGACAGAAACATCGATCTGTTCCCACATGTGTCCAATCCGGAACTGAACTGGCAACCTCTGCGCATCAGAACGACTATAACCAACCAAGCTATCCAGTCAGGGCTAACTTGAGCTTCTATACATGGCACTTAGATCCTAAAAACGCACATTCCCAGAAGGCAGGATGCTGAAGGCAGAGTCCTTAAAGGCTAAGTATAGAACTAGCCCAGCAGCATCACGGCCGATGCCTTCGCTGGCCAGCGCAGGTCCAAGGGGAGGGGCAATACCTTCTGCCTCTTGACGGGGAAGGATGGGTCGTATGCACCTTCACTCTGCCACAGTCTTCCCATGTTTACTCTGCGAAGGATATGCTGACAGGAACGCTAACTATGATGGTCTCAGTGCCAGATCTAAAAATTGCACTGAAGTTCACACAGCCTTCCCTTTGGGTTTGAATGAAGAACTTGTTGTAAGTTAGAGCTCACTGGATAGAGAAGCACATTTGTCCAACGTGTTACGTGGTCACAAAGCCTTACGTGACAACACTCGGTTGTCAACGGCCGCATACTGTGGCATGCTAGACACAATTAGTTGTGCCCAGAAAATGAACAAGAACTCAACAAAAACAGCTGAAACTTCTCTGCCAGAGGTTTCAAAACTGAAGATGAGTTTAAAAGCATGTTAAGAAATTCTGATGCCCTCGCCCACAGTGCAGCCTGCACGGCCTGGATGATGTCTCAGCAGGTGAGTACAGGGCATGGAATTTTGAAAAGGAAACAAAAAGTAGCTTCCTGTCATTTTTTGAGAGGAAGGGATCCCTTTTGAAATCTCATAGGTGATATTAGATACTAATTTTTGTTTTTCCTCTTAGAAAGTCAGATGATTTATACTTTTTTAAGATACCAACTTTATTTTCCTGGGCACCAAAGGTGCTGAGTTACTTCAAGTATTTTAATCTACTAAGGGGCCTCCATGTTAGTTACAATTAGACAGGTGGACATACTCTATGATGGGGATGACCCAGGAGGCCTGCACATCTTTCAAGTCACCGTGGACACAAACCCCTTCACTCACTATGCTTGCGCCTCCCAGTTTCAGTTCCTCCAACACCTTCAGCCCTTTTCACAATGCAAACCTCTGTGTGCAGGGTCCCTGCTCCCTGAACTGCCCTTCCACCCACACGGCTCACACTGTTCCCTCCTCGTGCATCCGGCCTCTGCTTACAGTCAGCTCGAGAGGGGTTTACCCTTCTTCAAGCTGGCCTCCCTCTTCTTTTCTCTGCCTCAGCTTCCTGTTTAATTCCTTTGGCATACTTACGAAAATACATCTGCATTAGTATCTTAAAATACTAGTATCTTTTTACTACTCATATTAACTACAATCGCTGGAACATGGCCTTCTAAGAGCAGTACTATGTATATGTATATACTAGTATCCCTTTTTACTATTTATAATAACTACAAAAGCTGGAGCATAAGTCTCCCATGAGCAGTGGCCATGTCTCTCATTTAATACTTGCATCTCTAGGACAGAACTGGAAATGTAAAAGAAATTCACAGAAGGGCCACTTGTCCTCACTGCCTTCATGTTTATAATGGTAGCAACAGCAGGTAAATCATATAACTCCTCTGGGTTTAATTTAATCTTTTTCACTGAATGGGGGGAGGCTGAATGAAATAATATTGATTTACTGCCAGGTTTAACATTGAATGGAAGCTTAGTTCATAGCTATTACCTACTGAGTGGGGTTTAGGAATAAATATTCCTTTATATTTACTATGTAATCAGTAAAGATTCATTTTCTAGTCTCTAATTGCTAATAAATTTAATATTGTAAAATCTTCATGCAAGTAAAAATAAGCCAGGTGAGAAAAACTATCCATGATCTAATAAAATAACATTTTAAGTATCTTAAAAGTATACAAAGGAAAGTTTAATATATATATATATATATATATATATATATATATATATAAAGTCAAAAGTAATGAAATTTGTATATTTTTCATGAGTTCGGAATATATCTCCTACACCAAGGATAATGTCCAATCCACAACAAACTGCAGTCTAGGTTTGAAGTTATAATTTGCTGACAATCTCATTTCAATTATTTACACACACTTTATTAATAGACGCTTGAAGTGTAGAGATTAGATCAGAGAGAAGCACATTTAGTGTGAAGAGGAGAACATAAACAGAAAAATAAAGGGTTATTTCAATCTTTATTATCAAACAAACATGATAATCAATGAGGGAAACTACTCACTCAATTCCTACATTTTCATAACCTACTCAATAAGCAAAATGCACAATTTGTATTTGCAAATATATCACTATTGATAAAATGATTGATCTATAATCAGCCGTACGTCTTGGCTTAAAATTTGGTTTTCATAATTTACAGAGATCTAAAGGGTAACTTTCAAATTATGAAACTCTATTGGGGATTTCATAATTTAACTGTTTTTTAGGAAAATCAGAAAAAACGTTTTCAGAAATACATGCAAGGAAAGAAAGAAAAGAATTCAAAAAGTCATCTTGGTTTGGCCTTTAAAAATGAGAATAAACCACCAAAGCCTGTAAAGTTCTTTTAACTGAAAGTCCTAAAACTAAAAGTTGCTGACACCTGGTTCTCTAGTGAATCATAAAATCTTTTTTAAGAATTCTTTTTATTGATTCCACCCTCCCACCACCACGGTTCTTCCATGCAGTAGAAAATTCATTAACCCTAAATGGAAAAGGACAAAAGCCAGAGAGCAATAAAAAATTAAGATGAACTAAAAATGTGTTTGCTGATCTAAATTCCGCTGACAGGTTGGCCGCATACCCAACCCCTAAACATCTGTGAAGAATCTCCACCTTCTCCTTCAGAGGGAACAATAATAAAAACAGCTAACATTTATTAAGCACTAATGTGCCAGGAACGATGCTAAACAGCTGGCGTATATTATCCCACTGAATTCTTAAACTTAAATCTTATAACAATCTGGTTCCCGACGTGCTCCAAGAAGACAAAGGAAAGTATACAAGGTAAAGGGATGGGGGAGAAAGACCAAGGACAGACCATACACACTCTATTCAAGAAGAACGAGCCCAATCCTCACTCCCAGCCTACTGAGTCTCACTTTAGGAACAAGCCTAACAAGCTTACCCAAGACACCTTCTAAGTCCTTAGCCGATCAGAAGCAGCCAGTTAAATATATTAGGGTGGTGGGTCATGACACAGCCAAAAGAAGTGGTCATTGATTAGCAAGAGAAACGAGAAATCAAAAAGCAGCAGCCAATTTCTCAAAACTCATGCATGTCCTGAGAACCTTAATGATGAAGAAAAGTGTATTATATACTTTATCAGTCCTGTATAGTATCATTAACAAATGTTTACTCATATAAAGAATGACTAGAATAGGCTGGGGCTGGTTGGCTCAGTGGTTGAGCGTTGGCCTGGTGTGTGGATATCTCAGGTTCAATTCCTGTTCAGGGCACACCACAGGAAAGGCGACCATCTGCTTCTCCACCCCCGCCCTTCCTTCTCTCTCTCTGTCTCCTTCTCTCTCTTCTCCTCCCACAGCTATGGCTCCGTTAAAGCAAGTTGACCCTGATGCTGAGGATGGCTCCAGGGCCTCACCTCCAGCACTAAAATAGCTCAGTTGCTGAGCAACGGAGCAACAGCCCCAGATGGGCAGAGCATTGCCTGGTAGGGGGCTTGCTGGGTGGATCCAGTCCAGGTGGATGTGGGAGTCTGTCTCTCTGCCTCCTGCTTCTCACTTAAGGAAAAAAAAAAGAATGACTAGAATATACAATAATTGGTGGCTATGAAGATAACAGTGAATCAAAAAAATATTGTTGAAACATGCTCTTAAGAAGGCATGAAAGAGAGCAATAGAAGAGTGCAATCTATCCTCGGGCAGTTCATGTGCAAGGCTCCAGATGGCCAAGATTTAGCTCTAGCAGGCGTGTCATGGAGATATGGCAGGTTTGGCTCTAGAGCATCGTAATAAAGTGAGGTGTCTTTTTTTTTTTTTGCTGGTTTGGGGAGGAGAGCTTGCCTTCCATTTGTTAAAAAACAAAAATCAACATCTGTGAGGAATCATTAAGGGAAGCACGATGGAAAGAGGCTGCCTGTGGTGTAAGAGGAATGCTGGGTTAGCAGACACAGTGGTTTGGGCATCAGCCACCTGATATCCAAGCTCTGCCCCCCCTTCCTGTTTGCCCTTGAATAAGCCACTGCACTTTCCTGTTTAAAAAATGAGATGTTGGCTCCGGTAACCTTTTCAGCCTTTTGCATTTTTAATATTTTGCTTTGAATACTCTCAGGAAGAAACCGCCTATTACCAAGTCTTTGAAACTCATGAAAATTTGACAAATGGACACTTTCAAGAAGCAGAGTTTTCAAAAGCCACCCCAAAATGCACACAGTTAATCTCTACAGAAGGAAGATACTTTGGTTAGATGGAGCAAAATGGTATTTGCGCATAAGATATAACAGGATAGACCGGTCTTGCCAGTCAAGAATCGGAATCCACTTTCACTATGACTTGCAGTTGGAAACTGAGGAGAAAATTATTCTTTTCATTTCTGAGCTATTCTGGAAGATAAGCTTTTTTCCATATACATCAAAAATATTCGATTGGAACACTCTGTAGCTCTTGATACACAGGTACTGTACAGATTCGTTCTCATGGAAATCTATTCTGCGGACGATGGAGCCACACAAGGCACCCCCACCTCCAGCAAAAGCCATGGCGAAAACAAACAAAATGCATATTTTGGGGTGATGAAGGGAGAACACGGAGAATAAATGCACTAAATCAGTATTTATAGCAAGGGTTATTAACCAAATCGAGATTTAGGTTGTCATCAGCATTAACTTCTTAAGCTAGTTGTCACAGCAGAATCCCTGGGTACCACGCTCCCTGCACCTTATAATCAATAAATCCATTTCTGGCCATGGGTTCCTTCAGCGAGCTGGAAAATCAGAATCAGTGAAATTCTTGTCATCCAGTCTGCGTTCTCCTCAGCAGATTCTATTCCACTGAAAGCCAGTCTAGTACTAGGCAGAAAGAGCAATAAGTTAAAATAAAATAGCCGATGACCAGTGGCTTGCATTGGGCAGAACGCTAATACTACTTAATTCTTTTTGCTGTATTGAACCATTTAAATGCCAGTCCGAATACAGAGTGGGAAAAGAAAAAGAGGCATTCCGGGGGCTTGGAAACACTTTCATGAATTTCTTACCGGGATGATTTTCTGCGAGTTGTAAAGCAATGACTTATTAAGCTCTATACCTCAGTGCTACAGACCATCACTGTTTAGTCCCACCCAGACCTCCAACACAACCTACCCACCGGCTCCCCACCCTCCACTGCCTCCCTGTCTTCTCCCCCAACCTCAGCCAAATCTCCCTGCATCTGTTTTCCTTGGCAACGCACACCAGCATTCCATCAGATGCCACCTGGCCGCTGAGTGAAGATTGCAACATATTAGACAAAATAAGAAACCTGCTCAAAAGGAAAAGCCATCAGCATTGAGGTTTCGGGGAGCAGTGATCACTGGGATTGCAGGGCTAGACTCCATCAGGGAGGTGGCTCTGAACCACTTCAGGCCATACCCTGCCCGTGACCCTTTCATGGCTGAAACGGAGAGAACGCCCTCGAATGGAACTTTCCACTTGTGGAGGACTTCATCAGCTCCACCAGACCCAGGACCTCTGCCCATGCCTAGCCCAGTGGTAGTCAGCCTGGTCCCTACCGCCCACTAGTGGGCATTCTAGCTTTCATGGTGGGCGGTAGCGGAGCAACCAAAGTATAAATAAAAAGATAGATTTAACTATAGTAAGTTATTTTATAAAGATTTATTCTGCCAAACTTAGCGAAAATCCAACATAAAGTACTTGGTAAGTAATTATTATTATATGCTTTAACTTGCTGTAACTCTGCTTTATAAATTTTATAAAGTAAAGTTACTTTCCTACTTTATAAATCACCATTACTGTAGAACCGATGGGCGGTTAGAAAATTTTACTACTAACAGAGATACAAAGGTGGGCGGTAGTTATAAAAAGGTTGACTACCCCTACCCTAGTTGGTCAAAGAAACAAGGATGAACTAGCTGTGGCCATGTTACGATCCGTGCAGAACGTCAGGGCAAAGGCAGGACATCCAGAATTTCAACCCACAACATGAGGGACGTTTTCAGTAGTTGAGACAAAGGAGCACGCATCTCCTTAGCAGCAACCTAAAATTCTCTCCTCATCTCGAGTCTTCTCTGTGAACTGAGATTGTGTCCCTCTATTTCAAGTCCTCAGCCCACCAAGGAAACATGATAACCCAGAGGGCAAAAAAACAATGACCTCAGAAATTGGGGAAAACAGATGCAAAAACCCCCTGCTCCCGGATGATTTTGAAGGGCCTGCCTCTCTCCAGGGGTGAGGTTTGCAGGGTAAATGAGCCATTTTAAAAGCTGTGTATCTGCTCTGTAGCCCACACGTTATTCATCAATGGACAATATGCCTTATAATAAATGCACTCTGCAAACCAGAAGCAGACTCCCTGGTGCAAAACTGCAAAAATAAACCCGCCCACGCCCTGGCATGACACAGGCAGCAGAAAGCATCTTGAAATAACACTTCGTTAAGGAGAAGAAAAGCTTCTCATTTTCTAGGCACTGCAATGTGAAAATGACAATTTAAGTACTAAGGTTAGACTAACTCCTGAGAAGAATCACTAACTGTCCCTAGTATTTGAAAGAATAAATCTGTGCAGAGGGACAGCAACACAGACCCGAGTCTGGGCTCTACCACCTCTACGGTGACGTGCACTACTCCAATGGCCTCCCCTCTCCTGCCCTGTCGTCTCAGGACAAGAGTCAGTGTCGCCCATGAAGACACAAATGAGATCTCGGCACTCTCTTGCTCAACCCCCGCTCACCCGTGGCCTTCCATCCCCTTGTGCCTACAGTGGCCCTCCACGACCTGTCCATCCTCACGACTATTGTTTCCCAAATCTACACATCTCATCCTTGGGTGCCCCTTTCAGCCATGGTCATCTCCATGCTGTTCTTCCCATTCTGCAGGCACCCTTGGACCTCAAGGCCTTTGCACTGTTCTTCCTTCTCTCTAGAACAATTTGCTCCCAGCTATCTGCCTGGCATGGTTTGTTCATCAATAGCCATCCAGGGAGGCCCTCATTGGCTTCTCTGTGTAAACGCTAAATTGGCCATGCTCCGTACCCACCTTCCCTATTCTCCATGGCATTCATCATCATCTTACATATTGTATTTTTACTTATTTACTTTGTTCCTCTGACTCCCTACTACCAGAATGGAAGCCACGTGAGGTCAGAGGTTTTCTGGTTTTGCTCATTGCTATACACCCAGAATTTAGAATGTTGCCTGGCATGCAGTAACTTCATGGATTCATTTAATAAATATTTATCATCTCCTCCACTGGCAATATCACAAATGATTTTTATCAGTCTCCAGGCAGCCCAACTGGGGAGTTCCACCCATTTGTTCCTGCAGCAAAAAAGTTCCAGCTATGAAAACTAGGAAGGTTTTAGAAAAGTATAAATAAATATTATGAGCCCATGAGTCAGAAACACATAACCATCTGCTTCACTCCAGCTTTGGTACTCGCCACAATGTTCTGACAGGACAAAGGCACTGGAATGGGGGACACCTAGGAGCCTTGGTGGTCCTGTGTTAGACCAGGAGCGAGCGCTGAGAGTGGTAAACCATTACAGAAAACGGGCTGCCCTTGTGTGACGTCAGTCTCATCTGTCAATAAAAAAGATCAGCTTCTTGAGACCAGAGGTAGTTTCCATATGCCCCAAACTCCAGGCATCCATCACAAGTTCAAAATCTGTGTGTAAGGTAAAATATCTCTCCAGCAAGAAAAAGCACACCACGTGTTCAGTGGTCCCCCCTGGAGAATGAAGTCTCAGTCCCTTGGGAACTGTCTCAGTTAGTTTCACCGTTAAGGTACGGCTTAAGGTCACATTACTTCTTAATTTAAAGTGTAATAAGATTGTAAGCTACTTCATTTTAAAATAAAATATGGGTAATTTCTGTAAATTACAAACCGAGCTCCAAGTCAAGTGAAAACCTAAACTCATGGGATTAATGCCCAACAATTATAATCGAAACATTTTAAAGAGCTTAATTGTGTGAATTTCAGGAAGCATATTCCTGTGAGACTATAGTTTTCATTAGCAAAAAAGAAATAGGCCCTGGCCGGTTGGCTCAGTGGTAGAGCGTCGTAGAGCGTCGGCCTGGTGTGCAGGAGTCCCGGGTTTGATTCCCGGCCAGAGCACACAAGAGAAGCGCCCATCTGCTTCTCCACCCCTCCCCCTCTCCTTCCTCTCTGTCTCTCTCTTTCCCTCCCACAACCAAGGCTCCATTGGAGCAAAGTTGGCCCAGGCACTGAAGATGGCTCCATGGCCTCCACCTCAGGTGCTAGAATGGCTCCAGTTACAACGGAGCAACGCCCCAGATGGGCAGAGCATCGTCCCCTGGTGGGCATGCCGGGTGGATCCTGGTCAGGTGCATGCAGGAGTCTGTCTGTCTGCCTCCCCGCTTCTAACTTCAGAAAAATACAAAAAGAAGAAGAAATAATGATACGTGAAACTCAATTCACCTACTTCATTTATGTATTGGCTGAAAAGAAAATTTCAAATTGTAAATTCTGGGTAACAAATATATTAAAGGAAAGATTAAGGAAGCATTCCTTTTCCAAAAGATCTAACAGCTTACACCGGGTGCAACTGCACATCGCCAAATTATTTTAACAGTAGCCAGTAACCTTATTAGAGCTTCTTCCCATCCATCCGCTCTTTGCGATGGTATGGAGAGTAAACCTACTTGAAAAGCAGAAAATGAAAACCTATTTTTAAAGGCTTCTGCTTAGGTTTATAACTTCTTCTGGGTTAACTCTAATATTTCAAAACAAGAATTTTAGCAGCTATAATTTGCTTTACTATTTTTGAAACACTTAAATGGATGGAAATCTTTCTAAAGTCTTATCAATGGATACTACTACCAGCAACTGGAACATACTCTTTTGAACTACAACTTCTCCCAACTTTATGCATTATAGTTCTTAACCACTTTCGTCATATAAAAGGTACAAAGTGATGCAACTTGGAGGGGTGGACGTCTATGTCTTTATTGCTAACCCCTTTTTGTGATTCACCAATGTGTGCGTACGGTCCAGTACAGAGGTTAGAGAATCAGGAGAAAGGGAAACCCCAGCACTGTCTGTGTTCACTGAAACCTTTGCAACATGGATACGAATCTGTTAGCAGAAATACCGTGTGTCGGTAAAGTCATGGTGCACTTTTGACCGGTCACAGGAAAACAACAAAAGACGATAGAAATGTGAAATCTACACCAAATAAAAGGAAAACCCTCCCAGTTTCTGTAGGATGATGTGGCAGCATGTGCACATGCGCAGATGATGGACGTAACACCATGTATATAGCGGAGCAGCCCACGGCCATGCCAGTCGACATATGGACGGTACAGAGGAAAGTTCAGTGTGTTCTGTGGCTCGCTAAATTCGAATCTGTGACCAAAGTGCAACGTGACTATCGGCGCGTTTATAATGAAGCACCACGACATTAATCACTTAAAACAGAGAATCATAGACGTTATTCACTCTGTTACACCAGACGTCCTTATCCATGTGTGGCAAGAACTTCACTATTGTTTGGATGTGTGTAGGGCAACAAATGGAGCCCACATCGAACTGCACTGAATAGTATGAAACTGGGAGAGTTTTCCTTTTATTTGGTGCAGATTTCACATTTCTGTCGTCTTTTGTTGCTTTCCTGTGACCAGTCAAAAGTGCACCATAACTTTACAGACACACTGTATATAACAAGACCCAAAGACAGTGAAGAGACAGACTACATGAGAAAATCATATTAATACTAGAAAAATCCGTTGTTTTCTTGTGTTAATTTTTTTCATGGTTCATAAACTTAATACTTTTATGTGGCTCAATCTGCCCATCTTTTCTTCATTTATTTCTTTTTTCCTTCTAAGGTTAGGAATGTATCATATACTTCACAGATCTGATTTATTTTAATGCTTCTTATTCTACGGTGTGAAACATTTTATATGAAATTACATAAATAGTTTATATTTAGAAAGATTTAGATAAATTTTGAACTTACTTTAATGCTTGCTTTAGGTTTTAGACCCACCCAATACTATGAGTTTTATTTAAAGACTGTATTCAGCCTGACCTGTGGTGGCGCAGTGGATACCTGGAACACTGAGGTCACTGGTTCGAAACCCTGGGCTTGCCTGGTCAAGGCACATATGGGAGTTGATGCTTCCTGCTCCTCCCCCACTCTGTCTCTGTCTCTCTCTCCTTCCTCTCTAAAATGAACAAATTAAAAATAAAATAATACATAAAGACTGTATTCACATAAAAGTAAACATGAGTAATTTGAATGGTGGAAATGTGGATTATTTTCCTTATCTGATTTGTTGTTAAATGCAAATGCGAATGTACTATATATGATTAATATAACATTTCCCATATCATAATGTAGAGTAAGGATTTTCTGACATACTGTCATTTTTTAAATAGAAAGACATGCAAAGAAGTGTTTAGATAATTCATTTCTTTCGTTCTTCCTCAGGATAAATTCTCCACTGTATATATAAAGAGCTAACAGAGTCAACCCTGATAAAGCAAGCTTATTCATTTGAGTTTGAGTTATGGCCCTACAGCACAATAATAGTGGGCAGATATCCATTTAATTTCTGCTACCACCATTCAATAAAAGGAATTTTCTTGGTATCCCTTCGTCCCTGGTCTCATGTAGTCAGGTGCTCACAGATCAGCTCAGTGGAAGGCAGGTAAGGAAGGAATTCAGGAATTAATTCACCTCCCGTTTGATGGAAAAGCTTGGAGTTCTTCATGCCACTAACCACACCCAAAAGTTCTTCAACAACATTTCACATTAAAAAGCAATTTGTTGAAACTTGCTAATCACGATCAAGGAAATTCTGGGCAAAAATAGCAACCACATCACTGGCAGCCACCACTACCTTCAGATTTCCAAACGAGGCCCCTCCCACTGACCCACTGAGACAAACCCTGGTCATATTTCCAGATGCGGTTCCAACCTCCCCCTCCATGACTTGGCTTGAAGTCCCGGTCAAGGCACATATGAAAAGCAATCAATGAACAACTAAAGTGACACAACTACAAGTTGATGCTTCTCATCTCTCTGACTTCTGTCTCTCTCTCTCTAAAAAATAAAATGTTCTCAGATTCCACATCTTTAAATGGAAAGGGAAAGGCCTACATAACTTCAACTGAAATTCACAAATCCATGCATTTATAAATATAAAATTTTAAATGACTTCTGCACCCCTTAGCTGGAGAAGAATGCCAGATTGCAAAATACAGGGGCATCTCTTGCTAATGTCATTCCAGCTGAGGGTACAGGCAGGCCTGTAGGCACCCTATGCCTGTATAAAACTTTTCATTGCTTTGTCCTTTGCTGTGCCCCTGGGCACCCCACTCATATATGCTAATGGATAGAACAGAGCACTGGGATTTTTTTTTGAAAGCATGGTTTCTACAACAATAAGAGGTTAAATCAACTTACACATTAAAATCGATGTGAAGATGTTTAACCTCTATTACAATTTAGTATCTTGTTGGTTTTCAAGTGGAAGGCACCATCAGTAAATACACAAGGAACAGACACTAAGCTGAAGGCATTTTCACTCGTGAGAAAGAGAATACAAAAGAGCCCCAGGGTCAAGTTGCCGGCAGGCAGTGCTCCCCCAGGCTAACTCCTTGGGGAAGTTCAAGAGAGCTGCCAGTTTTGAACTCCTGGCCTGCAAAGTTTCCTGCGCTGATAAGGTGCTGAGGTTTTTGGTTGGAAGCTTAATCACACACTTCGGTATATTTCTGCTTCATCTCAACTTTTTTATTCAATTCAATTTAAAAAATCTGGACCAAAGCAATTTTTCCCTGCTCCTTCAAGTGTTAATCACCTAGTCATTTGTTTTAAAATATGGGGGGTGGGGGGATTCTGAAGAAGAATGGTTTACTATGAGGCTAGAAAATGTCTCTAAGAAGATGGAAGAGTCATGACAGATGTGAGTTATTAGATATACACTCTAGCCTGACCGGACAGTGGCGCAGTGGATAGAACGGTGGACTGGGATGCAGAGGACCCAGGTTCGAGACCCCGAGGTTGCCAGCTTGAGCACAGGTTCATCTGGTTTGAGCAAAAGCTCACCAGCTTGGATCCAAGGTCGCTGGCTCAAGCAAGGGGTTACTCGGTCTGCTGAAGGCCCATGGTCAAGGCACATATGAGAAAGCAATCAATGAACAACTAAGGTGTCGCCACGAAAAACTGATGATTGATGCTTCTCATCTCTCTCTTCCCGCCTGTCTATCCCTGTCTATCCCTCTCTCTGACTCTCTCTCTGTCCCTGAAAAAAAAATAGATATACACTCTATATTTTAAAAGTCTATCAGTTCTGGATTGACCCAACAGAGAGTAAGAAAGAGAAACTGTAACTCTACCCAATTATTTGAATCATCAAATATTTAAAAAGCCTAGTTAGGTCCTACCTAGCCCATCCCAGCCCCCCAGTCCCAGGAAGAGGTAGGCAACATAATGAAAGATGATATGTTCAAAGCAGGTCCCTCAAAGTCATTATACAGAGGAAGTAAAAGTCTTTCAACTCACCCTGATTTCAAAAAAATTAAACCACAATAGAAGGCTGTATAAATTCCAAGGACCTGTGAAAAGGAGATTTCCTAGAGGAAATTCTAATCTCTTCCTCCTTAGAGGAATTTCCTCACTTTCTGCTTACCTAGTAGTATATGGCATAATACTTAACACCAAAATAAACACAGAATCATTTCAGAAGAATAGGCAGTCTGGGCAGGCCCTGAAAGGAACTGATGATACAAAGTATTTAAACACTAAGTATAGCAACAACTGTCCAACTAGAATAAAAAGGGCTCTTTCCACCTCAATTTGCAATCCTTTCTCATTTCGTGACCTTTCCCTTTACACCAGAACGGTCCATGGTTCTACAATGCCCAGGGTATAATAAGCAGGCTTCTTGAAATTCAATCTACTCCATCCTTTGTCCTGAAAGCTCAACTTCCTGTTAAAATGTGGTCATGCCTAGAGACCACCAAAGTGTCACTTTAGGACTGCATAAACCCGGCACAACATCAAAGGTTTCCTTTGCGGCCCACTCATGGTCAGGCCACCTTGTTTCACTCACTTATTATTATTACTTTATATTCCTCTGTATCCCGCATTGCTCAAGTAAACCATAACAGAATAACAAACAAGTGATTTAAAAAGGAAATTCCAGCCCTGGCCGGAGAGCTCGGTTGGTTAGAGTGTAACTCTGAAGCACAGAGGTTGCTGATTCGATTCCCAATCAGGGCACATACAGAAGCAGACCAATGTTCCTGTCTCTCTCTCTCTCTCTCCCCCCCCCCTTTCTCTCTCTCTAAAATCAATCAAAATAAAATGTTAAAAAAATGAAAATAAAAAACTAAAAAGGAAACTCCACTGAGGTTATTCATTACACATCCCTGATGCTTAATGATTCAAGATTATCTAAAAGTCTTTCAGTAATCTCCATTTGCCCAGAAAAATCACAGACCTCTTGCAACACATTATTTTTAGCTAAAATTTTCAATACTCTGTCCCTTTAGACCTTTTAAATCTTTAAATTGGAGCTGGGTATGCACAGGAGGTAGACTACCTCATCGGTCTCTCTACTGTGGGATATGGAATGTTAAGCTATCAGGTGTGAATCCAGGGTCCTGAATGGTCGCAAGCAGGACACTAAACCTCTGAACCATCACCAGGCAGCTCGGGATTGGTTTCCCAAGCTGCTTTTGGCATTTACAGTCAAAACTTAGATATTGTGGTATTCACGCCTTAGATCAACAGTTTCAACACCACCGTGAACGCCCTCATTACTACAAATGCCTTGGAAGTACTATTAAGAGGTTTTAGAAGGTCACTGTATTTAGGGTAGTAATCTATCTCAGCAGTAATAAAATGCAGTTAATTACTTGTAGTTTAAAAATCTGCTTGCTTATTTCAAGTTGCACAAATAGACTATCATTTAGACTAGCTTCCATTAGCTTCAAACTATGAACTCTATAAAGAAACCCAACATTTATTAAATTTTAAGGTAATTTTGACACAAGTAAATTTCTTCTGGTATTGTGAACTTTCACATAGAGATAACAATTTTCTTATTAACATATGCTATAAATTATAGATTTATTTCAATGCCCAGGAACTCTGCCTCCCGGCATAGCAAGCGAAGCAGCTGCAGCATTATGAAAATTCTCTAAAATGCAGAAACTAATAAGGCCTCTTTGCAAATACAGCCCTCACTGGTAAATCACGCTGTGGAAATTTTGTACAGGTAACATTAGATTGCTGAAACCTCAGCCTATAAAAAGTAAAAGTAAATTTAACTCCTGGAAACATTATAGCAAAATTAAGTGGTGAAATTATAACATGTGGGAAATACCAGAGGAAGTAAATGTTTCAAAATGTTAAAATTCTAGGTTGCAGGTTCCATCCCTGGTCAGGGCACATAGGGGAAGCGACCAATGAATGCACAACTAAGTAGAACAGCAAAGGAATGTTTCTCTTCCCCCCCTTTCCCCTTTCCTTTCTTTCTAAAAATCAATCAATTAAAAATACCTCAGTTAGCAAATACAAGTAAAAGTCCTTTTCTACTGTGCTTGAGCTCACACATGAATTCGGGTTTCTCAGGGACTGCACCATCACAGAGCCGTGCTGGGGATCTGTGGTGCCAATTACCCAATGGACAAATACTCAGGACCGAATAGATGACAGCAGAAGGACCTCACAGCTAGCTATTCAAGTAAACATTTGCAGGTTGCCCTGTGTCTAACGCCACAC
Source organism: Saccopteryx leptura (assembly GCF_036850995.1). NCBI lineage: Eukaryota > Metazoa > Chordata > Mammalia > Chiroptera > Emballonuridae > Saccopteryx > Saccopteryx leptura. The sequence continues at coordinate 13,676,308 of NC_089513.1, forward strand.
TGATTAAAAATTGATTGCTCATAGTTAACCTCATTATCTTCCTCAGAGAAAGATTTGTACGTTTAAAACTCACCGTAACCTGTGAGCTAGACATTTTTATCTCCATTTTTCACTGATCAGGGAGTTACACTCAGGATGCGTCCCTCAACTGCCCAGCCTGGCTCTGTGGACCTCCAAAGATGCCCCCTTCTCTCCATAAGGCTAGTGCTGCAAGGCACCAGCGAAATTACCATCTCCAAAATTCTCAGCAAAAATTTCACATCACAGGAAGCATGAAACTGCTTTTCTGGCTATGCAGGCTTTTTAACTGTGCAAAGATACACACAGTTTTATAATTCCCACTATACATACACAAAGTGTTATGACAGTAGACTAGCCATCACAACGAATGATGATATCACATACTTTCATTTGAAACAGTAAAAGAGCGCTAGTTTAGACGGTCGTTGGGAAGGCGAGTGAGAGGATGCTTCTGCAAGGGGTTAGCTGTATAGATGACACGAGATACATGGAGGCACTTTCAAATTCTGAAGTGCTATTAGAAACATGAGCTCTCCCTGCAAGTCCTGTCTGTATATGAAAACACATGTCAGTGTCAACCCAGTGCACTATCTACACTTTTGAAGATATCCCTGAAAACAGTTGAAATTTTGCTACATGATAGTGGAACATTCTCAGAGAGAACCACACTAAGAGAAATTACTACTATACTCAAGGAGAAGAGAAACTTGACAGAATTCAGGCAGAAACCGAGTCAGTAAAAGGAATACTAGCTCTTTTTCTTACCCATGACAATGTGGTTTTGTTTTTCAATACAGGGTGTTTTAGACATATATTCATAGAATTATTGGGGGGGGGGGTAAAAACGTCAAAAATTTTCTGTATGGTAACGTCACCCTTTTCTAAAAGAGAGTCCATCTAAAATTCCTCCCAAAGAAAACAAGTTTGGATATGCCTTTGTGTTCAGTAAAATGAATTTTTAATCACAAAGGCTACTATACCAATTCTGCGAAGTGTATGTCCATTGAGGAGGCACACGGGCAAGTCCAGAGAACCTGGCGAGGAGTGAAGAAGGAACCCTCCCTTCCCTAGAGCATATATAGTATAGTATTAGAAAGTGTCTCTTTGCCCCCCATGCACCCCCCATTTACCTTAGGAGACAATCTGTGAAACTGTCCAAGTACCTAGTGCAGTGTTATCTGTACAGTGGGCCTTAAACACTTAACGACATGAAGAGATTAAACCAGGCTCCGGAAGCTTGTAAATGCAGAGCCTAGCAGTTACTCTGCACGCAACCGTGTTGAAAAGGGGCGTAAATGTTGGTAAACAGTAATCCAACTACCTTGGAATAACTCGAACGCAGTTAAGAGGCTCATAACCAGACCAAATACCTCAAAGATGACTTTAAGAAAACAACTAAATGACTATTAATAATGCCACAAATTGAAAAGTTCACTGACCTCTTAAATATTGTAACTGATGACTGTGAGAACCAGTTCTCCTTTAAGGAGGGTACCAGACAGGGTGGGAAATCTGTTAGCACGGGGTGGGGTGGGTGCTCCCATGTATTTTTTTCTTCGGAATCTAGCTGGTTAACATTTTTTGGAGTCACGTTGCACTTCGGATTTATTTACGACAGGATGTTTGGGAGGCACAGAAAAGTACTCAACAAGTTAACCTGGTAATAGGTCTAAGCAGAAATTACGAAATATGAGCACTTTCATCAAAGGAATCCTGAGTGATTTTCCCAAATAAAATTTTTGACAGTATTCAAAAAACCAGACTGCAATAGAGTGTAGTTAATTTTTCATGTAAACTCGGAATGAAATGCTCCTCTGACCGAAGCAGCAGATATTTGAAACATCAAAAAAGCTTTGGTGGCAGCCAGACTGTAGACGCCCAAGTGACTGTTTTCCCTCAAGATATAATAAGGCCGTGGCAGCAGCTGCCCGCACTTGACACCCTGCCCACATGAAACACATACAGAGTGCTGAATGGAACAGGCAGTTTCATTATGTGACAAGGTTTGGTTGTGCTGCCTCTTAAAGAAAAAAAACTTTTTGCTTAAAAGCAAACCAGCTTCCTACCAACCATTTACAAATTTACTGTATGGGTACAAAAATACACCTACGAAAATGAAAAACTACTGTGTGGTAGAAGGAACTTAATCTCCAAAAGAGAGATCTTTAGTGTAGAACTTAAATTTCCAAATGTAAAGAAGTTTATTTTCCATGGTAATTAATAGTCCTTGTAAGCAAGTTACAATAGCCCTTGTAATGTAAGGTACACACCATTTTTAGTATATTCTGTTTATTTTCTAATTACATTAGACACTTCAAGACAAATGAGACTCTAATTAAATAAATTCACTTGTCCTCGATATCTAACTGCAAAGTTAATTTAAGAGTTTGGTGATGAAGATGAATAGTTGTCAAAGCTTTAGGAAATACATTTTGTCAGTTTTCCTGTGCCAAAGTGGTCTGTGTTCAGATGCCCAGCAAAGCCTACAGTAGTCATAATTGTGCTTTCTTGGGGTGAAGGTTAACAGCTATAAAAATATCAAAATGATATTGACATCTGAACCACTGTATAAAAATGGTACTGGTTTAGTCCAAGACAAAGCCCTTCAACATTTCCTAATAAAAGGGTTGGGGATAATAAAAGAAAAGGGCCATGGAAGGGATAAAAAGAAAGAACAGTTATATAACACCAAGAAAGATACCATATTTGCATTTAGTATCGATAACCCCTTCAGAGTGGTGAAAACCAATGGTAGGGCAGTGATAAAGTTTACTGGAATGGCCCAAAATACTTCTCAATATAAAGCAATAAAAGATGATACTATTCTACAGTCATACACCACCATCCACTTTGAAAAGTCATAATTCACAATGAAAACCCACACCAAAAGAGTCCCCCAGACATTTTATAATCACTATCCTCAAACCAGTAATTATATGAAAGTCAAGGGCAAAAAGTGCCAATTCAAAATAGAAGGAGTGTGTTCTTAAAAAAAAAAAAAAAAAAAAGGCAATCAATGGCTAATGATTACTAGTAAAAGAAAGCTAACAGATGACACTTTTCACCCCACTATAAACTACAAAAGCTGCAGAGTCATTATCTGAGCAGTGGGGTCAGCAGCTGTCTTTCTGTACTCCATTTCACTGAAGGGGAACAAGTAAGAACACAGGAGCAATAAAAGCCAAAATCGGTTCTAGGGCATCTGTTTCCACCTCTGGAGACAGGGCAATCACTCGTCTATATACAGCATCCCAGCTTAGACACTCAAGTGGGCAGTGTTCAGTTGCAGGCCATGCAATCTGACCATTAACCAGTCCCCAGTCAGTTTCACCTAGCATTGGCCCATCAGCCACCCGACTTCAAAAACACATTTCTTACTGTCCCACTCTTGTTCAGTATTAATGGGACAAAAAAACAAAACAAAACAAAAACAAAAGACTATGTGATATAACAAGAACCAACCCTCTACAGGAAAAGGCCATTAGGAAGAATTGGTCACACTTTACATTTACTTATTAAGAGACTAGTCTCAAGTATTTGGCAATATTCTCTGGCCTGCATTAGAACTATTTTTAAAGGGAAGGATTTGGGCAGCTTTTAAATGCATTTCCAACATCTAGTTGGGGCACTGGCAGGTTTAAAGTAATACCATTTTTAATGCTTTTATTCAGAAGAGGAAGGGGGGAAGGAAAGAGGTGTTTGAATATTCAAAACAGACAGAGCTGTTTGATTTTGGGGAACCTACAGAAATTTTCTGAAATGCTAACTAGCCTCAAGAACCTCCAACAAACACCGAAGCACAAATCACGCTCCCACAACTCAACCAAATGTTAAGTTACTCTGGCCGGAAGCTAGGAAACTCCCAGAAGGGAGTAGGGTGATATTTATTTTAATTACTCTGCAAAACAAGATTTTGGGGCTTGTATCAGATCTGTCTGGCAGTCCACATGGAAATGCAAGCTAACTTACCGGTGCTCCGGACACGGTGGACCCAGGGCTGGTGGCGTTGCTGTCTTCGGGATTCTGGTGAGAGTCCTCCGGTCCCCGAGTCACAAGAATTCTAAAATGCTGCTGGCCCGCATTTTGATCTTGCCTGATCTTAAATGTGCAGCCCTGACCCTGTGACGTCCTTTCCACGGAATTCATCCTGTGGATTTCGGGAGCCACCCTGCGGCCCCGCGGCGGCGTATCCGGGTGTCCTAGGTGGCCTCGCTCTTCCGTGGGGCTGCTGCGCTCCCCTCGGGGCTGCGTGGGGTACGAAGTGCTCCTCTCCAGCCGGATACGAGGGTACCGCACCAACCTGTCCCCCTTCGTGCCCGTGAACCCAAAGTTGAAGTCACCACTCAAACCCAGTGCGCCCTGTGGTGGCTGCTGCAGCTGGAAGACAAAGCACCGCTTCCCAGAACTCCCAGAAGCATCAGGGACGTGCTGCAGGGACCAGCGCCTGGGCTCCAGAGCCGAGGGGCCGCCCGGGCCGTCGGCCCCGAAGGGCATCAGCCTCACCTGGCGCACGTCGGCGCTGGAGGCTCGGTGCTGGATGCGCAGTCCGCCACCCTCAGGTCCCTGGGTGGCCACAGGCTCGGCCTCTTCACAGCCATCCGCAGCGACGGGGCCCCGCATTCGGCGGCCGCACGTGCCATTGACTTGAGGTTCTGGACACCTGGTGGCCCTGGGTGGGGAGCTCTCCGGGGTGTGGGACTTGGGGGGCTCCGGGCAGCAGCCCAGAGACACCGAGCCCGCATCGCCGTCCAGGCCCTCGGGAGGCCCGCACGCATCTGGGGCCCCGTCAGCCGCCTTGCGCTGCAGCGAGATCTGTACGGAGGAGCTGCGGGTGGGCCGCGCGTCCGTGGGGCTCAGCAGCTGCGGGATGAACATGGACGTGCTGCGCTTGAGCGCGCCCACCGCCTCCGGCAGCCCGCCGCCGTCCCCTGCCGCGCGGTGGGCACAGGGGTGCGGGCCGCTCCGCCGAGGCAGCGTGTGGAATGCCATGAAAAAGTCGTCTTCTCTCTCCTGGTCGAGGATCTCCGACTCGGGGGCTGTGTTGCTGCGACCGGAGCCAAAATGAAACCGAAGCCGATGGGCCATGGTGCCCAGGGGGGCAGGCAGGGAGAGGGCGAGCTGAGACAACACGCCCGGCACTGCCAGGAGTCAAAAACCCAGGACACAAACTCCAAGAAAAAGCGTCCCATCTGCCAAACCGTTAGCACTGCGGCACCAAGAGCGACAGATAGCAGAAATAACCCAAGTGGCGAGCGGCATTCCAGGCATGATTGGATAAGAGCAAAAAGCTCTCATCCGCACTGTGACAGAGGGTAGGGTGGCCAGCACCACATGACCGCTGTCTCCCCCTCCAATGCCAGCTTGTGGACTTAGTGGAGTTTTCCCCCCTCTCGCTCATTTTTTTTTTAAACAGCAAGAGCCTGAAACAGCACCTTCCCAGCTGCTGCTTTTTTCCGTCAGACAGGAGTGGCCCCAGCAGGGAGCTCTCCCAGCTGACTACGGCAGCAAACACAGCCCGAGCCATGCCGCTATAAATCTGTCCACATCACACTCACAGGACAGTTCTTTCCGAGCGAGCGGAGTGGGACACGGGGACTCTCTAACCAAGGCGAGCCCTGGCAGGGCCATGCAGCATACCCGGTGTTTCCCAACCTCCCCGCAGGACCGAATGACAAGTAAAAACACCTCGGATCGAGGAAAACCCTCTCACAAGCCTCAGGAGTTATGTTTCTGTTATTTATGATATCGCCACACTACCCGGATGGAATGCACACTAATAAAACATACTATAAATACGGTTACACACCCCATGGAATTAGAGTCCCTTTAATGCTAAATAATTAGACCATGATCTATAAGTCACAAAATAGCTAAGGAGCAGGGCCACAACTTATAGCACTGCCAGTTAGTGGTTGGCCTCTGGCGACTATACTTTTCATTAAAAGGTGTGTGTGTGTGTGTGTGTGTGTGTGTGTGTGTGTGTGTGTGTGTGTTGATCTCACACAAAGTAACTGCCAAAGAGGGAAGGACCAGAGAAAAGGGACCCAGCTGGAGAAAACATTTTCTCCTGTAGGCCAGATAAGAGGAAAAAACAATACATCCCCTAGCAAAAAAAAAAAAAAAAAAAAAAAAAAAAAGGAAAATTAAAGAAGTGTGTCCATGTGCTTTCTGTTGTAAGTTAACTTAAATACCATACAGAAGAAAGGCTGCCAGAGCTGACTGTTTTCCACGAGAAGTCAGCAATATTAGCACAGTGGGGATACAAACAGGGAATCTTGCTATTTTTGCAAAGGACCAAAAAGGAGCTAAGAATTAAAAGTAAAGGGTCACATTCAAAAAACTGTCATCGGTTTTTCAGTTAACTTGGATATATTCTGTGTGTCTCAAACTGATGACTTTCTGTGATCCAGAAACACTGGTTACTTAACAAAAAAGTTTATTTGGGAGGGAGTAAAAAATAGGAGGGGGGGTGAATACCAAGCTGCAAAGAGTGACAAAAAGTTTATTTTAAAATCCACAAAGCATGACTTTGTCAACAACTCTGGAGCCAAGGGTGTGGAGGATTAACCCTGTGTTTACACACAGCCAAACCTGTTTTCTAAAGGCATGTGTGCTAAATACTAAAAATGATGTCTACGGGAGAAATGGAAGCGAGTTTGTTTAATGCTAAGACTGCCAAGTACTGCCACAGTCACGTATTGTCTTAGCTGGATTAATGGTCAAAAGAGAAAAACACCAGCAGCGCAGTCCACTGCATAGTAACAATGCTGGAGACAGCCTGGGGCAGAGCTAAGCACTGATAACAGAAGACAGGTTTTCAGATGAAGTTTGTGTTCACGCAGTATTTCTTCAGCTCGGCATTCAAAGACCTTGTTGGTTTGGAAGTATAGTTCCGTACCCACAGCAAGGTCATCTCAACAACAGTCATTGTGTTAGATAATGGAAGAAAAACAACCTTTTTTTTTTTACAGTAAATTTCTCATCATAGAAGAAAATTTAAGTAATAAATTAAAACACATCGGACAAGGAGTAGTGTCCCCTTAAATCTTATCCTGCCTTCACTTTGAAGAAGTGTTATTGTACTCCATAAATGAGAGAATAAGGATTAGTCTGAGGCTGTGTCCGTGACTTCAGGGACTTAGTGTCACTCTGCTGAACACTGTCTAATTCCCAGTCTGTGCTGGGTGAGGCAGGGGGTGTTTAGAACAGCACCCTCAGCTGTATCTCCCATTCAGTTTAACAAGAAAATAACTTCAGACACACAGCAACACTGATTTAGTTGGGTAGTACAACTAAATATTACCCAAGGTAAAAAAAAAAAAATTAAAAAAAAAAGGTTGAGTTCTATGCACCACCACCGAGAACCCAAATATACTTTTAATAAAAAAGATACCTGGGGGGTAGGCCAGAACCTGTTGGCTTTCTAATTTGGAGAACGCTAAGCAGAGGAGATTAAACACACTCCCAAGTTCTCTAGCCAGGGTGAGAAGCCTGGTTATTCATCACCAATGGCCTGAGACTCAGAGAACAGCAGTTTCCACCAGGGCACTGCCACTGACTGCCGTGTCTAAATTACTTAAGGGTTCCAGACCTCACTTTCCTCAGCGGCAAGGGCAGGGAGTTAAGTGAGCTGTATTATAAGGCTCCTCCAGATCAAACAGTCTATTAACCTCAAGCTATTTAAAAACATGAAGTTGAATTCTGCAACAAGAACAGTTCATAAGAACATTCATTCTAACCCAAAAATATATGCAAGTTTCAGGGGAAGTGAATGAGTGACAACTGACTACACTGAGTTCTATTACCACTTCTGAGAGTACCGTAAAAGCTGGCACAAAACATAAAGTTCATTTCCATAGTTGCATAGTTGGAACACTTGACTCACGGGTAACTTGATGTTTACATTCTAGTTAGGTAATGGGCAAAATGCTTTAAGCCAGATTTGCTTCTGAAATTCCATTTCTAAAACAAAAGCTTAGTTTTATCACATAAATAGATAGAGAATCTCTCTATTTAAAATGTTAGTTTGTAAATAGCCTTATGCCTCAGACCTATCTTTGGTTGAAGGTATTTTCTACTAATTTCCCTGGAGAAAATTCTACTTCCAAAATACAGCTTAATTTTACTTGCTAATATAGATTCACTTTGTGCTACTTACTGTTAATTGGATTTTTGTCTTTCCAGAGAGAACCACCATAGATTCACAATAGAATAGGTAACAGTACTGTTAGTCTTGCTTACATTTAAAATCCCTGAAAGGTTTGCTTACATGAGTGATGTCCTCTTTCTCAGACTGGCCTACCATTCTGAGTTCCTAACAGAAGAACATAAGCATGTGATTTGCTATAGCCATCAGTGTGACTTTCACTAGTATTAACTGTGATACAAACATGCATATACACAAACAAAATTTCTGTGTTAGTCATACAAAAATAGTTATTAAAATCATGAGCTAGTAATGGAACAAGAAGAAAGTCTTTGCCAGGGGAGGAGGTGGATCATGTACTGTCAGAAGTACAACAGAAACAGAGTTTTCAAAGATGCTGCTCTAAAAATTAAGTTTTTAATAAAATGAAGTAAAAATAAAAATTGGGACCCACTTACCAATCTGTTTTCATCAAATACTTCAAACAGGAGTCTGTGATTAGATGGGTTCACCTATAGGGACATAAATAGTATTTCAGAAACAGGCAGAAATAACTCAAAGAATGAAATAAGAACTAAAGAACAGAATGCTTTATAATACACCCACTTCAATTGTGTAATCTGAGCACCTAACTTCTTCTGGATATCCTGTCTCTACTAAATCAAGTTTCCTATTATTGATTTCTGCATTGTTCTGTGCCTAATACTGAGGTTTAGTAAAAGAAAATGCTTTTAGCTGCTTTTCTAATGTTAGAAAGGAAAATTCTAAAGAGTTTTAAAGAGTTTTGCAATTTCCTCTACAAAAGGTATGCTCACGCCTTTAAACCAGCGACTTTCAGCCTTTTTTATTTCACGGCACACATAAACTTATTACCAATATTTTGCAGCACACCGAACAATATAATTTTTTGCCAATCTCACACAAAAAAATAGGTATAATTTTGATTCTTTCACACTGGACGGCTCTTGTTGTATGGTTGGCTGTGTAATTTTTCCATTTGACAGTTTAAGGGAAAAGAGGTCAGTGCTCCTGACTAAAATAGTCAGGTATTGCATGTTTTAAAAATTCTTGTGGCACACCAGTTGAAAAACACTGGCTTAGACCAAGGCTACATCTGCATAAGGTCTGTGCCTGAGGCTAACCCTTAGGCCTAATAATAATAGTAACAGTAACAGCAATAATAAAATACAATAATTAAAATAATGAACAAAATAGCAAAAGCTGCCATTTATTACATTGTGCTTATTTTTCAGGAACTATCTTCTTATTAAATCTCCAAAACATATGATCTCATTTAATCCTGGTGGGAACCCTCCGATGTGTAACTGTGACCTCAATCTTACCGGTGAAGAGCTGAGACCATGAGGGTGAAGTAGCTTGCCTAAGAGGCCGTGGCTAGTATGCAGGGACAACTAGAACCCCAACCAGGTCTGGCCTGCTTGTCTCCACAGCCCACGCTTTGAACCATTAGAGAGACAAAGAAAATGTGTCCCCTTCTAGCAACCGTGTGACCAATGTCAGAGCCAGCAGGCTTTCAATGTCTTTTTGCTTCTTTCTGTCTCTTTAGCAAAACCTCCCCAGAGTAGCAGGAATCATCATTCAAACTCAAGTGTCATTTTGTGAGTACCAACCCCGTGTGAGACACGGTGGGAGGTGTTCTCATTGATACTGTCACCATGTAAATCCTGGTAACGGCCCCATCCAGTGAGGACTTCACTCTCCTATGTGAGCAATAAGGAACCTGCAGGGGATGTGAATCCTCGGGTGGCTTTTCCAGGGTCAAAAAAGCTGCAGGTGGCAGAGCCCAGGATGGGACCCCGGTCCACTGTAAGTCTTGCTGCTTCGCGAATGAAGTAACAGTTGACATACAGCTTGTGCTTCCTGTCCCTCCAGCGCCCTCCGCGAGTGATGGAGCAAGCAGACCGATGGAGAGTCTAAGCCAGGCATGGCCAACATATGGCTGCGGCCCATGATTAAATTTTTAATATTCTCCACTACTTTAAAATCTCAGCTACTCAGAAGCAGAAGCGTCTTTGATTATTGGAAATTGAGATATTTAAGAAGATAGTGATATGCGGAAAAAAATTCCACGTGTGACTAATCTAGAGTTAACTTCCAATAATTGGTTGAATGGATTCGCGATACTTCTTTATTTTTTTAAAAAAATTCCATTATAAAGATATACAACTTTTGTACTCGTCTGTACTTGATATGAACTGTTTGACATTTAGCGGCGATGTGAAACCCACATTCTTTTAGGCGGAGTTTGCCAGTGCGCACCCAAGGTCAAACAATTCATTACTTTTGTGGTCAAGTGTGCTGAATCAAGTGGCATTGTAGCATAGACAATAGCTGCAGTTGATAACTGAAAATGTGTCCAGGCTGTTTGTAAAACAAAATAATTGTTTTATTTGCGATATAACCCCTTCAAGCTCATTCTATTAATTATTGTTTTAATTGATTGCAATACAGTTTGGATATTTATATGGTATGTAATTATATTTTTATTAAAATCTCATATATTAAAGATGTTTTTCACTCACATTTATTCATAAATTACATAATAAAATTTTGTTTACTTAAACAAATCATTTTTGTATTTAACAATTTTTAATTTTAATATTTTGTCTGGCCCATAAAAAAAGTTTTCTTTCTAATCTGGCCCAGGGGCAAAAACTGTTGGCCATGGCTGGTCTAAGCTCTGTGAAGGACTGACCTGCTGACCAACACAGGCACAGGCCGTGGTGAGAGCCAGTACGCACCAGGCATGCAATAATGGTTTGTGGCATTAAAAAGCCTTTTTGTAAAAAGTCAAGAAAAATTGAGTTTACATAATGTGCACAGCCATAATCAGTTGAAAAAAAAGTGTTGGATGTACTAAAATTGACATCAATGTGGCCGAGGTGTTAAACTGAAAGGGGTGTAAGTCATCTGGAGTTTTACGAGTAGAAAGCTCCATTTGAGAGTTAACTAAGGGCCAACAACACCACCCTGCCCCCACCGGCTTCTCAGTCCTTCACAAGGTAATGTACATACAACTGGTAGAGACTATGCATAGGATCTCACCAAGGATGAAAATATCAATGCCATACTTCAGCTCTGACAATAGAAAGCATGTAGGTATGATCTAAGTTTGGGACACATGAAATACTACTGTGATTCAAAGAAGAAATCAGGACCAATTATAATGAGTCTGATGAAAATACTGTTCTTTGGGAATCTGTACTAATCAAAAGTTCTCATCTGGAACACCTATGAAGGTACAGTGGTTCTTAATATTACAGCTATAAAGAAAATGAAAGTATTAATTTTGAAGAGAATAAACACCCTTTTCTTTCCACTATATAGCTGAGCAGCTTAATATTTCCAAAATTTCAATACAAAAACCCCAGCAACTGCCACAAAAACTCACTAAATAATCATCTCTGTTAATTTACAGAATTCAGTCATTTCTACATATAGGTAGGTCTTCTAGCTATTAACTATAAAATGTTGAGGAAACTTTACCTAATTTGGTGATATTTAAACTCCAAAAGCAGTTTTATACTACACACATATACTCACACTAAATATCTGAATCACAAAATTTTCCATCCTAACTGGAATATGATTGGTAATATCTAGGCTTCTTTTTAAATCAGGTTGCCTCTATTGTTTTATTCTACCTCTAAAATAACTCATAATCCATATCTCATAGAGGTAATTAAGCTACTGTTTTAATGATATTTCACCTCATTTCTTTTTTAAAGAAAATTCTGAATAGAAAAGCTAAAATATGATATTTGGATACCTTTCTTTTTCTAAAACATTCCCAAATAAAACAAGTCCAGATTTTGTTACCACTCGGCAGTCTTTGAAAATTTGGAACACGTTAGGAGGCTACCCAACTGCTTCTCACATTAAAAGGAATTTAAAAATAAAATTTTAACAGCTTTTGTACGATATGAATCATTAGGATAATATATCAATCTAGTTATCAACAACAATTATTACAAAAAACAATGAAAAACTTACTCTAAAATAAAATTCTTCATTCCATTTTGGGTTCAGCGTCTGGAAGAGAAATTATCTTGTAAAATCTTTTACAGTCTTTGAAACTTTAACAGTTTCTAGTATGGTGTAGTCCACATATTTGCTTAACTATTTCTTTTTAATTAAAAAAATCTAAGAGATTCTTAAAATGATTAAAAAAAAAAGGAAGCATTTAGTCAATTATTTGGGACTATTTTGTAAACCAAACTAGATGGGGAAGGGATGTCTATTTATGAAACAGATGATTCATAGATAAGAAACCATAAATTACAAGCTATGAGCCAGAAAAAATAACATTGGGGACCTACAAAGAGCCATCATCATTGAGCTAAGAAGATATCTTTTAAGAAATTAACATTGATATGATTATCCTATCAAGAAGGAAATAAACTTTGTTCACTTCCTCCAACCTGCATGCCACAATCTGATTTGGAAAGAAGGGAAGCAGGTGGTGGGAGGGTAGATGCGGTCACTATTTATATAACTACTCAAATCTGATGTACACTTTATAAGAACAAGATTGATGATCAGATTATATAACAGGAAAATATCTGCAAGTTAAAAACCAAAAGTAAATTATTTTCCCCCCAAATAACCAGGTTTAAAAATATTCCTTTCCCTATCCTTCAGTTCATCTCCCTGTCGATCGATCCATCCATCCACCCATCCATCCGTCCGCCTGTCGTCCAGCTCCGTATCAATCTACTTAAAGATATGCTGCACAAGAACACAGAAAGGATACTCTGTCTCAGCACAGGCAATATGTCAAACATCTTTGAAACGAAGATGAAACAGATACTATGAAAAAAATATATATATATATATACTTGTATATGCTTGTGCATTTCAGAACTGCATAACACGTGTCAAAAATTATATGTAAAAATTTGAGACTGAAAATCACAGCCTCACCAATGGCCATAGATATTTTGTAGTCAGAATATTCACTTTTAACCTATTTCCTTTAACATACTAGTGTAGGAGGAAGCAAAAATAATAATAATAATAATTAACAAAATACACCATAAAAAATGAAAACCACAGAATTTGTTCAACACTGAACTGGCATTTTAAATGCATCAGCACTTTCCCACCCACAACTCAACAGTGAACCCGACCCTAAATAATGGGTTTTCATACTTGAAGCGATGAATGGAGTGGGGGAGGGGAAAGGGCGCCAGGCAGCCAGGGAGAGGTAGGGCAGGCTCAGGCTTGCCAAGGGCTGCAGCCCTCCTGGGGACCAGGCTTCACAGAAACGCAGAGGGGGGGAAGCAAAGAAAGGCAAGGGAAGCAACCACTGACGACGTGGGACCACAGCGCACTACGGACCAGGCACACAGCCATGAGGGGAGGTGGGGGAAGGCAGTTCTTAAACCCCGGGATCGGGCACAGCAACACCGACCAGGAGGCTGGCTGGCCGCCGCGTAGGCAGCGCAGTCCCAGCCACGGAGCCGCGCCCTCCACCGTGCAGAGGAGGGAGGAGGCCCTCCCCTTGCGGGCAAACACCCTCCAATGTCCCAGATCTCAGTGAGGCTTCCGTGGCTTTGGTTCTCCGCTTCTCCGCTCCTGCGGTGCGCAGCAGGAGACCAGACCCGGGTTTGCCGTTCTTGCAAGGCGGCCTCCCTCCTCACCAATAACTGAAACAGTGACAGCGCCTAGCACAGCAAACAATGGCCTCCCTCCTTCGCAGGCATCCTCCCCGCTAATCAAAACAGATTTTTAACGCCAGGCAGAGGGCTACCGCTGATGCTCCTCGCACAAAATGACCCGGCCAGAGCGCCCTGGCGTCCACACTAGAGTGGGGCAGGTACCATTTCTTTTTTAAAAAGCCATCAGGCTCTCCAGGAAATGCTTATCACAGTGTTATCTCACTACTCAAAGGCAGTGAGGGAAAAATAAAGGCAATCCATAAATAACACTGAAGCATGACGAATAACAGACTTTTGATATATTTTTTTAAAATATGCATCTCCAACAAATGCCACAAATACGGAGTAAATATTTTACATAATATAAACATAGAGATACGTGAATTAGAACATAATTATGGAAACATCTTTAATGAAATCATGTGTGTGAAATTTAGAAAAGTAAAACATACACATATAAACATAATTTTATTTATTTATTTATTTTTTACAGAGACAGGAGAAGGATAGGGACAGACAGGTACAGAGAAAGAGGAGAAGTTTTTTGTTGCGACACCTTAGTTGTTCATTGATTTCTTTCTCATATGTGCCTTGACAGTGGGGCTACAGCAGACAGAGTAACCCCTTGCTTGAGCCAGCGACCTTGGGTCCAAGCTGGTGAGCTTTGCTCAAACCAGATGAGCCTGCGCTCAAACTGGCGACCTCAGAGTCTCGAATCTGGGTCCTCCGCATCCCAGTCCGACGCTCTATCCATTGTGCAACCGCCTGGTCAGGCCATAATTTTATTATTAATAGTTTTTATTTGTTTTCATGTAGCTAAGCAAGTATTTTGCTTCCTTTGTAAAAACTTGTTTCAAGTTAAACCATTCCTTTTGTGCCTACCACTTTTTCAAGTGACTCTGTTTCATTAAACATATTTGAAGTTATTTTGAATTTTTTTATAGGAAATAATAAGCCAACAAGCACAAGTACTTATTTTGCTGTACTCTTTGTCAGGAAACAAACGCTGCTTGTGATAATACTCACTTTAAGAGTACTGTTTTTACAGTCACTTAACTAAGTGCAAGAAACAGTATCGAGTTTATACTGAAAAGTTTGTTCTATGTTAAATGTATAGATTTAATAGAGGAAGATGCTTAAAATAAAAATATTGCCATCTTTTTTTTGGTGACAGAGACAGAGAAAGACAGAGAGAGGGATAGATAGGGACAGACAGACAGGAAGGGAGAGAGATGAGAAGTATCAATTCTTTGTTGCAGCACCTTAGTTGTTCATTGATTGCTTTCTCATATGTGCCTGGGGGGGGGGGGCGCTACAGCAGACCGAACGACCCCTTGCTCAAGCTAGCAACCTTGGGCTCAAACTGGTGAGCTGTGCTCAAACCAGATGAGCCTGCGCTCAAGCCAGTGACCTCGGGGTTTTGAACCTGGGTCCTCTGCGTCCTAGTCCAACGCTCTATCCACTGAACCACCGCCTGGTCAGGCAAAAAATATTGCCATCTTAATATACAAATTTCTACAGAACCAAAATACATAATCGGTTTAAATGAAATTAAATTAGAATGGACACCTACCTTTTTAATTGTTTTCGTCTGTACCAAAGCAAGCTCTCTATTCTCATCCGCTACATACAATGAAAGTTTCACGTATGGATCACTGCAAGAAAATATTCCAGATTTAATAGGATTACACTTTTCATTTAAAAATTACAAAGAAAGATATTAGCCAAAACCTAAGTGAAATGCAAATATAAGTTAATAACCCATCTTATGTAAATTCTACAAACTAAACAGTAACATTTTCAACATACCTACTAAGTAAATATACCGATAAATTTCTATAAACAAGAGCCAATAATGTGGGGTTTTTTGTTGTTGTTGTTTTGTTTTTTTATCTTTCTGAAGTTGGAAACAGGGAGGCAGTCAGACAGACTCCCACATGCGCCCGACCAGGATCCACCTGGCATGCCCACCAAGGGGCGATGCTCTGCCCATCTGGGGCGTTGCTCTGTTGCTACCAGAGCCATTCTAGTGCCTGAGGCAGAGGCCATGGAGCCGTCTCCAGCGCCCCGGCCAACTTTGCTCCAGTGGAGCCTCGGCTGCGGGAGGGGAAGAGAGAGACAGAGAGGAAGGAGAGGGGGAAGGGTGGAGAAGCAGATGGGCGCTTCTCCTGTGTGCCCTGGCTGGGAATCGAACCCAGGACTACTGCACGCCAGGCTGACGCTCTACCATTGAGCCAACCGGCCAGGGCCCCAATAATGTGTTTAGAAGCAAAAAGATCATGAAACTCTTATTCCAATTTTAGAGATAATCTTCCCTATTAAATAAAAATATTTGATCTGCCGTAGTTTTTTCTTAATTCGATTCTGAAAAGATTGATAAAAAATATTCAAAAGCATATTAATTTGTTCAGTTTAGCAAAATCTAGCTAGAAAGTTTAATTCATGTCTTATTTATATTCTGATTTCCATTATTTATATAAAAATTATTTTTCTTTTAGTGGAGGTAAAAGACATTGTTCATCTAAACTAACAACTATCACCCTATAGATTAAAATAAAAAGAAAAACTCAAAAACAAAAAACTAAGGCTCAGGAAATCAAGGGAGATTGGCTTAATTTTATAGATTTCAGTAAAGTCTAGATTAAATTTCAGGTTTCCTGACTACAAATCTCAGAGTTCCTATTATCTCCTTAGGAAATAGAAAACCAGAACAGTATTGAACGGATTACTTAACATGAACTATCTATTCACTAAGAGTTTGATAAATCCACTCACACGTTCTGGCATTGGTAACTTGGGATAGCTCAAATCTTAGTCAGACTACCACTTTATAAGAATTTAGGATACAAGTTCTTCATTTACACTTGCGACCCTGAAAATCACAGAAAAAGCTCCCAATGTATTCAATCCCCAAATTTTCACTCCTCTAATTATCTACAGTTGGTAATTCATTTCTACCCACTTTGAGAATTACCCTTTAGTGGCTAAAACATGATGATTAACACTTATTTTTCATCATCTAGGTCAGGGTAGTCAACCTGGTCCCTACCGCCCACTAGTGGGCATTCAAGCTTTTATAGTGGGTGGTAGCAGAGCAACCAAAGTATAAATAAAAAGATAGATTTAACTATAGTAAGTTGTTTTATAAAGATTTATTCTTCCAAACTTAGTGAAAATTCGACATAAAGTACTTGGTAAGTAATTATTATTATATGCTTTAACTTGCTATAACTCTGCTTTATAAATTTTAAAAGTAGAGTTACTTCCCTACTTTATAAATCACCATTACTGTGGAACTGGTGGGCGGTTAGAAAATTTTACTACTAACAGAGATACAAAAGTGGGCGGTAGGTATAAAAAGGTTGACTACCCCTGATCTAGGACATTTCCAAAGATTATACAGTTAAATGCTTAAGACTACATTGATTTTTCAATAAATGTGCCATGAAATCCTTTAAGGAAAGAGAAAGGTGTGACAAAGTTAAAAGTTTAGTAGAAACAGGATTATTCTCAACATCCACAACACAAATCAAGAGTCAGTGTAAAAAATAAAAAATAAAAATTATATATATATGGTCTTTACTATACATAAAATACATTTTAATGTAAACCATAACGTATCTTTTTAAAAAAAAAAAACAGCAACAAAATTTGCTCATTTATATTAAAATGTTCTGGTTTAGAAGAAGGCTTGGTTAAAGAACATCTACTTCTTTAACAGAGGCATCTACTTCTCCCTTTCTGGACACCTTCAACCTTAGAATAAAGATGAATCTGGAAACAGACCTAATCTAGGTTTAAAGACCCCAAGAGCACCTTCCTAATCAGAGTCATGGTTGGGTGATGAATTAGCAGTCATTGCTAAGTGCCTCTCAGACTTGAGCATACCAGAACTGCCTGGAGAAGGAGGTAGTTAAAACACTGATTGCTGGGCCCCAACCCCAAAGACCCCCAAATATTCTAGTAGGTCTGTGGTGGGACCCTAGAACTTGTAATTCTGACAAATTCCTAATAAGACTTATGCCCTTGACCCAGGAACCACACTGAGAACCAGTGTCCTAGATGGTTTTTAAAGACTGGTTTTGTTTTTAGCTATAGAAACTAATATTCCATTTCTCGCCACCAAATTATTGCTTTAAAAAACAAAACAAACAAAAAACCAAAAAGAACCCCACCAGGTCTGATCTCTCTGTTATCTCAAGAACAGGCTCCCAGGACACCTTGGAGGAACAAGCACAGGCTCACACACACAAGGGCACAGTATAGAAAGCTCCGTCAGCCCTCCTGACTGCGTCTTGTTTTCATGTCCCTCGGCTATTATGATCGCTGCCTATTACATAACTGCAATAAAGAGCTAAGCATTCCCTTTAATACAGCATCCACATTCTTCTACTAATTATTTATTGACCTCAGGCTGTAGCCCTAAATAGTTCCCAGTAAGTGACACATGCAGTTGGGGGTTGAGAGCGGGCCCAGGACAAGGTGCCCCAGCTGTAACAAGGAAGGCATGCCTGGGCATAGCCAAAGCCCTCATCCAGGTACAAGCAGGGACTAGGGCAGGGGTCCCCAAACTTTTTACACAGGGGGCCAGTTCACTGTCCCTCAGACCGTTGAAGGGCTGTACTATTAAAAAAAAAACTATGACCAAATCCCTATGAACACTGCACATACCTTATTTTAAAGTAAAAAAACAAAACAGGAACAAATACAATATTTAAAATAAAGAACAAGTAAATTTAAATCAACAAACTGACCAGTATTTCAATGGGAACTATGCTCCTCTCACTGACCACCAATGAAAGAGGAGCCCCTTCCAGAAGTGCGGCGGGGGCCAGATAAATGGCCTCAGGGGGCCTCATGTGGCCCGCGGGCCGTAATTTGGGGACCCCTGGACTAGGGTGTCTCCATGAAAGATCAACCAAGAAACCCCTGGAAGAGAATTCAACATGAAGCAAGAACCAAGCACCAAGGCGTGGGAGCTGGTGATAGGACAATAGGGTGCAAGTTCAAGGGGCGGGAACCCAGGGCATGGGCTGGGCTGGTTAAAGGGCAGCAGATGTAAGTTGAAGGGTGGTGCTGGTGGGAGCCGCCCAGACTGGGCTTGCGTCCCTCCTCCCTTTCTGATGGCACTGTGGTCCATTCACATCGACAAATATTTACTGAGAACAGAAGACATTGTGTCTGCTAGGGGCGCACACACAAGTGCTGGCGAGCAGCAGATAAGGGTGGGCAAGAAAGGGTGAAATCAACAAAGGTCATAAATGGGCATTTCTGCATGGCCCCACTTGGCTCAGCTGAGTGAAGATGACTGTATTTTCCCATTTCAGCAGGGAGACAGCTAGAGCACAAAGCAGAGTGAGGCATCAAGGCATCAGGAATCCGAAACTGAGCAGGAAGTTGCCGGAGCAGCAGGAACAGGAATCAGTTCTACCCCAGCGGCCAGCACCGTTGGCACTCAGACCGCGGTCACCAGAAGCCCAGTGCCCAGGCACCACAAAGCCTCCAGTGCTTGCCTGGCACACACAAGATAGCTTATGTGCATGTCTCACTGGATCCTCGGGGCAGGCTTGTGAAGTTGGCACCCTTTTCAGATGAGAAAAGGAGACAGAGGTCAAGCAGCTTGTGCAAGCTTAATAAGTAAATAGGGCAGATGGGAAGGGAGGGAGATGGGAAGGGAGGGAGATGGGAAGGGAGGGAGATGGGAAGGGCGGGAGATGGGAAGGGCGGGAGATGGGAAGGGAGGGAGATGGGAAGGGCGGGAGATGGGAAGGGCGGGAGATGGGAAGGGAGGGAGATGGGAAGGGAGGGAGATGGGAAGGGAGGGAGATGGGAAGGGAGGGAGATGGGAAGGGAGGGAGATGGGAAGGGCGGGAGATGGGAAGGGAGGGAGATGGGAAGGGCGGGAGATGGGAAGGGAGGGAGATGGGAAGGGAGGGAGATGGGAAGGGCGGGAGATGGGAAGGGAGGGAGATGGGAAGGGAGGGAGATGGGAAGGGCGGGAGATGGGAAGGGAGGGAGATGGGAAGGGAGGGAGATGGGAAGGGCGGGAGATGGGAAGGGAGGGAGATGGGAAGAGAGACAGGTACGCTTGCTCCAGAATTCTTGCTCCAGAATCCGGAGTCCTGAGTGCATGTTATTCAGCCTTGCTGCATCCGCTACAGCTGACCACCAAGACAGCTGCTTGGAAGGAATGTCTAGGGACAGGAGTTTCTAGAATCCTGCCATGCTGGAAAACATTTTCGACGTGACTGCTATTATGATATAATTTTCATCTTTGCTGTGGTGGGAGGAGGAACAAGATGCTTGAGCTAAGTGTCTACCTTCAGGGAAGGCCACACCTTAAGATTGTATCTCCTTCTGAACACTCCAAATAACTAGCTGTGTAACGTCAGACATGTCACTTCAACGAGGTGAACCTTAATTTCCGCATCTCCAAAATGAAGGGGTTGGACTAAATCATTGGTGTTTGAATGACAGAGCCTTAGTCCTGTGTAACTATCTCAGGATAACTACAGGTTACCATTCCACCATACTCTGTTTTATATACTGGGCTTTCATATTAGGATTTATCTTTTTAGGGTTTTAGACATAAGTTTTTTATACAGAGGGAAAGAGAGGAAGGGAGGGACAAAGGAAGAAGGAGAGAGAAAGAGGGGAAGGGAAAGAGAGGGAGGGGGAGGGAAGGAACAGGAGAGAGAGGGAGGGAGGGAGCTGCAAGGGGAGGGAGGGGAAAGAAGAGGGAGGGGGAGAGAGAGAAGCATCAACTTGTTCCATGTAGTTGTGCATCCACTGATCACTTCTCATATGCACCTTGACTGGGGATTGAACCAGCAACCTTGGGCTCAAGCTGGAGACCCCAGGATCGAGCGGTGACCTTCGGTCTCAAACCTCAGCACTCCAGGTTGACGTTCTATCCACTGCACCACCACTGATCAGGCAATGAAAATGTTTTAAAGCCAATAGAGAAGAGGCCTCTTCAACCAAGGGACACTGAAGAAGCCATACCGAACCTGCTTAGTGTATCCCAAGGTTCTCTTTACCACACGCCACAGTCACAGAGTTCCAGGGAAAAGCAACCCGGTCTCATCTCTCCAGGCAGAGGAGAACAGAAGCTCCTTCTCCACACTTGCTGCAGATGGCTTTTCCAGTCTACCTGAATCATTACCAGCTAGAAGCAGCAGTCATTGGGACTTGGACATGAGCTGCAAAGTATAGAATGGTGACAACAATTCCAGTGCCATGCGGACTTTTCCTGGATGTGGACTTTTCCTGGACTCCTGCTCCTTGTGACAGCTTCTAACAGACTGAACTGGGGTTGTGTTGCATTTGCAGGGATTTGGAATGGTGATAGTGCCAACTTGGACTTGGTAAACATGTTAAGGACACTACTCTTTTATGGATTCTTGCTGTATTGGCCAAGAGTTTGCTTAAAGGTTTTAATCACTGTAAAAAAAAAAAAAAAAAAAAATAGAAGAATGGATGGAGAGGATGTGGCGCATGTACACCTGTGTTGTACTGGTCAGCCATAAGAAATGATGACATCGGGTCATTTACAACAAAATGGTGGGATCTTGATAACATTGTATGGAGTGAGGTGGGTGGGTCAGAAAAAACCGGGAACTGCAGGATTCCATACATTGGTGGGTGGGACATAAGGACAAGACTAAGAGACATGGCCGGGAGCGTGGTGGTTACGGGGGCGGGAGAGGGGTACAAAGAAAACTAGATAGAAGGTGATGGAGGACAATCTGACTTTGGGTGATGGGTATGCAACATAATTGAATGACAAGATAACCTGGACATGTTTTCTTTGAATATATGTACCCTGATTTATTGATGTCACCCCATTAAAATGAATAAAAATTTATTTATTAAAAAAAAAAAAAGCCAGTAGACTGAATGGCCCCTTTCAGTCAGAACATTCTGAATCTCAGAACAATTCAAACTTGCTTCTTATCAGTCTAAGAACTATAGCCCAGCCCATCTTAGGTAAACATGGAACTTCCTAAAGATACAGGAGCAAGAGGGAATGAGACCCTAACCTCTAACAAGAGTTTTTTCTCCTTCAGGACATAAAGGGTGAGACCACAGTTTTGAGTATGAGAGACTGTTGACCATCACTGGGCTGATACTTTCCTATACATGTCACCAGCTTCCAGCCAACTTAGCTACTAGGTGTCAAAAACATATCGCTTAAGCAACAACTAAAACAAACAGGGTGTGTGTGTATGGCGGGGCAAGCCTAAGGGACAGCAAACCTCACCACCAGCTTCTTTTCAAACGCTTGCTTGTGGTTTTAGCCCCCATCGTTTCTGAACACGATGCTCTGAGCCATGGTAAAGTAAGACTTCAGTCCCCTGAGTCCTTTCACATGACTCCACATGAGCCCTCTGACAAAAACCAAGGTTCTGGAAGAACCCTTGTCCTTGAAGCTGCACCTGCAGATCCTTAGTAAATTTCCTACCTTTGCTACAAAATGGCTTCTAAGTCCTGAGGTCAATGGTTAGCTCTGTTTACGATGACCTGCCCCTCCTAAAGCATCAGAAAGATTCAGAAAGACGCAGAAGTAACCCATCAGCAATTATTGCTATCGGGGGTGGATATAGGGCATAGGGACAGAGAGTTTTCATTTTCATGTCACTCTCTTTTACCCTGTAGTAAGATCTTGTTGTTGTTCATCATTAATACACAATACTGTTATAATAAACAGAACAGGCGGGGTGTGGAGGGAAGCAGACAAGATGACGACCAGGTATCCCTCCCCTGCTGGTGCTGTTCTGCCTGACGCCCTTCCTTGACCATTTCCACTGCAGTCTCAGCGTCAGCCTCACCAAGCTGAGTGACCTTCAGTCAGTCACTTGATTACTCTTCACCTCAGACTGTTTATGAAATAGGAATGACAACTCCTAGCTCAGAGGGTTACTGGAAGAATCAGAGAGAATGAGGCACAGGCATCCCTAGGTTATGAACGAGATCAGTTCTGTAGGTTTGGAAGTAAAGTTTAAGTATTTATATGCACAGAAAGGTAAAAATAAATGCTTTGTTAAGACAAACATCTAAGTTGCATCTCATAGGTAAACGTACCTGTTTCAACTTACATACAAATTCAAATGAAGAACAAACCTACAGGACCTATCTCATTTGTAACCCGGGACTGCCTGTATTAATACTAGCACCCAGCTTAGCACCAAACACACAGTACCTGTGCTCTACCAATGACAGCCACTGTTATTGGGGTTCTATTCTTGCTTCTCTTGCGAAACTTTTGAGGGTCTCTGCTACTCCTCTGAGCCCCTACTACTGCTGTGAGTGCTAATTTGACCTGACAGTGATCACCTTGTAGCAAAACTGGGTGCCACCAAGCACAGCACACTAAGTTTTCTCTGCTTTCTCATGGCTCATACTGTGTGGAAGTCCCCTGGGGGTCTGGGTGGAGACGCTTACACTGGCAACCTTATTTACAATGAAGTTCACCTGAAGTCACACTTGGTAAGTCGCTACACTGTCCTCGTGGCTGGCGTTCAGTACAATTCAGGGTTAGCAGTAACCTTACTCTCTAAGAAGCTCAATGCTTTGTGGATTAGAAGAGAAATTCTATTTTGGGAAACTTTTGTTTTCTCCTCAGAGTAAAGCTATTGAGGCATCACGTTCTTTCTTTTCAGCCTTTAAAAGGAGACAACAAACTGATATTAGGATTCAAACAACATCCTATTTACTGAGTGACTACCATATTCCAGGCAAGGGAACAATCGTGGGAAATAAAACACACAGTCCCTGCCCCCATGTGAATGGGGCACAGAGAAGTAAAGAAATGAGGGTGGCAGTGAGCCAAGAATGTACCTGGGACACAACACCGCCACGACTCCTGGCCTCGTGCACGCCTGAGCTGCCTGACGTCAGGTGCCGGGCCCACCGGGGCCTGCTGGATCACAATCTCTGGGCTTTGGACCTGGGAAGCTTCATTTACCAAGAATCCCAGGTGATTTCTGTGGACTAGTCCACTGGGGCCCTCCTGCCCGAGGGGAGTCTCTAACATCAGGATGGGAGGGCCAAGAGCAGGGTGAGCTTTCCTGAGAGGAGAGCATAGGCAAAGGCCCACTGAAGGCTGCAGGACCTGGGGACAAAGGGTAGCTGGGGAGGGAGCCATGGGTGGGCCTGGGACCACAGGGAGCTTCCGTCTCTGGGACTCTCTCCATTCATCTCACAGAGGCTGCACGAACTCAGGCTTGCATGACCTCAACTAGGTCTAAAGAATTCAGAGAGGGTTCTCATTCTACCTCCATCACCAATAAGCAAGACTTTCTGCACGTGCCCACTGCTCCCCCTTCCAGGACACTCTGAACAAGGACAGTCTTGACTTATCAATGGGGTGGTGCTTGACTGTCCCCATCTGACTCACTTAAGTGCTCTATGACAAGTAAGAATGTATAAAGGCCAGTCAGTCCTTTTGCAACGATCATTCAGTCGTTTTCATCAGACTAAACAGTCTTTGCTGAGATCAACATGGCTTAGAGCAGGCAGGGCCCTGCGGAGAATGGGGAGGAAGGCAGAGTTGCCTCCACTGGGCAAAGCACTCAAGGTGGATTACATTCAGATTGCAGCCAAGGTGAAATGCCATCGCCTTGACCACCAGCTCTAAAGGGGTCCTTCCAAGATCCTTGGATATCAGAAGAACAATAAAAAAAGGTCTTCATTTTTCAGCCACAACCATAACTCGAAGGAAGCAATAATTCTTTCCTGTAAAATCAAGTTGCTCAAACTCTCCTGGGACAGCCTGTACAAGGATTGTGCCTTTGCTCCCTATTAGTGAAGGGCAGAGGGCTAGTGTAGCACGTTACAGAGCACCGGAGAGCAAATTCATTTTGACTACCTGATGTATTTGACCCACTGAGACTTCACTAACCCAGAAAGTTTCATTGGAAAACCTGTTCTGTAGGTTTCCTCATTCTTTTCCACTTTTTCTACTATAGTCAGTGTTACATAAATTACTGATGAAGAAGTAACACAAAACACAAAATAAGGGGGGGAAATTACCTAGTGTGAGAATAACACACACACACACACACACACAATCATATTAAAACTGAAGTTTTCATCTAACATTATCAAAGACACAAAAAAGTTATCACTTTCTAAAGAGAGGCAGACATTTTATTATTCTACTATTTGAAAGAAATAATTACCAAGTTTTCTAGAAAGCAATTATGTCAGGAGATATCAGAAACATCCAAATGTGGATGCCTTTGATCAACAAATCTATTTCTAAGAATTAATCCCAAAGAAATAATCAGAGATGCAGGCAAATATTTATCTGCAAAAGATACTCATGACAGCACTGTATATAGGAAAACATTAGAAGCAGCCTTCTAGACCAGTAGAGAAGTGATTAAATAAATCATGGTGTATAATAGTGGGCTAGAATATCATAAAACACTAAAGTCATGTTTTTTAAAATATTTTTAAGTGGGAGTAAAATATTTTTAAGTGGGAAAAATAACCATGATATAACATTAAGAAATAAGCAGGGTCTAAAAATATGACTAATTCTATATGTATGAAAGTAATTGAGAACACAGTTAAGGTTAATAGTTGTTCTTTCTTGATGATAAGTTCATGAATTATCTTTATTTTCTTTTTTGTGGTTATTTTTTCCTAAATTTTCTACTGTTGAGCAAGTACTACTTTTATAAATACAAAAAATTATAAAAATATCAATAATTACACATATGCTTTAACTACCATGTGTTCTTCCATCGGTCACTGAGCCCCGTAATTTCATAGCTAGCCTACACCTCAATAACAAATCCAATGGGGCTTCAAATATTTTTTCTATCCAGAAACCTGCCTTCAATGAAGAGTCTGAAAAACATCTTTGAAAGAATATGCACATATATTCCAGCCCTCAAGATTTACTGGAAGGCATGAAGTATACTTTGAAATATATTACTCATCACAATACTGGTGATGAGTTACTCACTCTTAAATATGTACAACCTTTCAACAACCACCACAAATTAATAGTAAATTTACAGACAAATGAATTCTTATTTTGGTCGTAAGCAGATAAAGGAGGCCTTAAAATGTTATAGTTCAGGCATATTCTGTAAAGCAGCTGAAAAAATATGCTTTTGGTTACTTCACTTAGAATTTTGTTATTTGGAACAACTAGTGGCTTACTCCTAACCTAACCCTTCCCAGACACTCAAGGCTTAAACTCTCTATTCAGGACCAACTGTCCTCATCCCTTGCCTTCTACAACTGGTCACTTGGGGCTCCCAACATTGGGTCATAGTTACAGCGGTCACCTTATCTCTAACATATTGTATATTCACTTACCAAATGCCCCACAGAATTAATTCCTGCCAACAGAAGTATCATCAGCTGGTAAATGTTTTGTAAATTATTTCACACAAAGGGTAAGAAACATCTAGCTCTCCAAAGAAGTAGAACAGACAGGAATTTCAAGAGGTAGCACAGGCAGAAATGTCACGAACAGGGCAAACGTGTTAACAACAGATGCATAAACGGCTATCGGGTTAGCATGCAACGAATATGGCTCCCCCATTTAACCATCTGGAGGGAGTCAGATCCTCTCCCAGTACTTTCTTCTGGCCCTGCTGATGCGAGGGCCCTGGGCCGCCTGACGAGAGGATTGGGTCTTACAAGTCCTGTGGATCCTAAATGAGGGTGGAACCATGGCTAATCATCCCGAAAGAAGGTCTTTGAAAACCATACAGTCCAACCCTATTATTTAAATAATAGTTTATATTCTAAGAGAAACAGAAAGAAAATTTGCTCAATCCATTAACTATCCAGGCCAGAGAAGGCCCTCTGGGCTGGGCACAAGCAAAATCGCCACATAAGAAGTCCTGTGTCACAGAGGAATGCTAATCCTATGGAAAATGATGAAGTGGATGATATGATCATGGAAACATTCTAATATTCCCCCCATCAGTGCCCCAATCCTGTCTCAAGAAGGCCCTCCTTAAAACAGCCCACTCCATCTTTTCCCAGATACCTACTGAGAGCTCCACACTTGCTCTGCCTTGGCAGTACCTTCCCTTTAATGGTGTCTTCCCACAGCAATGATTAACTAGAACAATCTAGAATACCTATGAAAGCTCTCTCTGTTGTACGTAGAGGCAGACATGTTGGTTCTACCACATAGCATCACCATATGGCCGGGGTGAGTGTGGAAGTCCTGGAGCTTAGGAATTACTAGACCCGAGTTCTCAGTGTTGGAATCACCTGGGGGGTGGGGGGGACGCCAGGTTAAAACACGATTGCTGGGCCCCACCCCCAATTTCCCATCATATCTGAGGGAGGAGCTGATCATTTGCATTTGTAACAATCTGTTCATCTGGGTACCTAACTGTGGGAACCACTGAGCCTCCATCTTTTCCTCTGTTTCTCCAGGTTCCAGCCCGATGAGCTCATTCAGCTTAGTGTTTCTGCCCTCTCTATCCCGTCACTCCTGAGAGCGCGGGAGGAGGGGACGGCGTCACCGCTCCTGGATGCCACTTTCCTGGCCTGGTGGGCTTACTCTGGCCCCTTGACACCGCCATGCTGAATGGGGTCACAGGAAGGGCGACCTACAAGGCCTACCTGTAACTGTAACTTACCTGCCAGCGCCACTTTATGTTTATTTCAATGGGGGTGACAGGAAGGAAGAGAGTAAAGGCAGGTCAGTTCTTGCCTACTTAAAAATACATTATTGTCTAGTGAGAGTAATGTTAGAGGAGTCCCTGTCATAGTAAGAGCCTGGCAGGAATTTAGTTCTGAAGGAAACAAGGCAAGAGTGGGGGCTGGGAGGATTCGGAGACATGACCACCTCAGTCGGCTGGTTTGCTGACCTGACTCTGGTGGTATACCGGCACCGACCTGCTCACTTATCTACTCCCCTCCCGGTTCGAAAAGTCAACCCAACTCGAACTTCACAAAATTGCTTTACTATATATTTCACTGTTTATAAATTAGCTCCCTCCACCCCCAATTTATAAAACCAGTAGCTTAGAAAACAGGCACACAGACACAGAATGGCAGGGCCACCACCAAGTGCGGCCACAGACTTCCAAAGCCAACCCCTCCTGTAACACTGAAGTCCATTCCTCGGCTAATCCCACTCGTGCCCTCATGATTGAAAAGACATGCCGCTGTCAAGCAGAGGGACTTCGAACTTGATACCAAAGTGGCATCCACCCTGACCTGTGCTGAACTAGGAAAGAGGGCAAGGGAATGACTCCAGGAATGCAGCCTTTATTAACTAAACAGGGAGAAAAAGGCATGTTTAGCTCGGGACTAGCCATCAGTACCCCAAGCTCAGCCTGCACACCGTGTTGGCCACCATGCCTGTTCCGGGCACAAGGACTAAAGAGACTCACAGAGCATCAGTGCCCCCCAGCATCGCAGAGACGGACCCTGCTGAGGCCCCCGTGTGCTGGCTGCTCAGGGACAAAGGTCTAGCAGAGGGTGACACCATGCAGATTACTAAACAACTATGCTGAGTGCAGGCTTCATGGGGCCAGTTTTGGGGGCAGACAGGAGTGGTAGAGAGAAGAGGGAGCCGGAGGACAGTTATGTATACAGCTAGGCATTTCCTATGCACATAAAATTATCAATCTCTCTGCCCCAGAGTGTGTACTAGGTGCCAAGAACTGCTCTAGGCACTCTCTGTACAATCCTTCGACACACGTTGGAACATTCTAGACTTCTAGGGTTGGGAGTGGCAGCCCTAGAGGTCCCTCAGGAGTGTACCCCAAGCCCAGGCCAGTTCGCACTGCAAGAATCTATCTTCTTACAGGTGAGATCCTCTGTGGGAAAGGACCCCCCCCCTCACATGGGGTTAGCATGACATGTGATAGCTTCTGAAGCCTGAAGTGTGACACCCATTCAGTGCAGCAGCTGCCAGGGCACCAGGAAAGCCATGAGGCACAGGTCTCAGACTGGGCACTGCCCTGAACTCAGGGAACAAAACAGAGTAGCTCATTGGGAACCATTCCCTATGACATGGGCTAAGTCAGGGCCCTCCAAAAAGGATGTGTTGAAGTCCTCACCACCAGTATTATCAGCATGTGACTTGTTAGAAAATGGGGTCTTTACAGAGGTAAGAATTAAAATGATGTCATTAGGGGGGGCCCTAATCCAATGTGGCTGCATCCCTGGGCACAGAGACAGATGTGCACAAGGGAAGGTAATGTGAAGACAGAGGGAGAAGGGGCCACGTGACTGGGCAGACACCCCTACAAGCCAAGGGATGCTAAGGATTGTGATAATCACCAGAAAAGACAAGAGTCAAGACAGAAGTTTTCTCCAGAACCCTCAGAGAGGGCACGGTCTCCCTGACACCCTGATTTCAGACTTCCTGCCTCCAGAACTGCGAGAGGAGACATTTCTGTTTTAAGCCCCACCCCCATGTGTGGTACTTTATTAGAGCCACCCAAAGAAATCAACACTCCGTTAAAGCCAGCCCTTAGCAGAAACCCTCAGGGCCAGATGTGTTACAGGACCCGGATTTTTTTCTCATTTTAGAAGGATGATTCTGGCTATTCCAATCATTACATAACATTCCCAGGAGAGGCTTGGGGCAGGACCCATACTCATGTTAATATGTGTGCTACAATATGTATGCACATTGAGTGTTCTGCATAAAAACAGAAATACTCTCAGGTCAGGTTTAGCTATCAAGTCAGTTTCCTACAAACCTACAAAAATGGTTTCGGTTTCCAGGGTTTCTGAATTTTCAAACCGCAGGTAAGGGATCAGGGGTTTGTACTAAGTTGCACAACAACACTTAAAATACGTTCACTCCTTGTGCCGGGTTACTGCCGGTCACGCTCAGACTGCTCTCAAAAACATGGAGAACAGCCTGTGAAGTCCTAGAATTCCTCAGGAAAACAAGTATCCTCTCAACTCTCAGAAAAGTAATTTGCAAAATAATTTTTTTCAAGTGTTATCTGCAAGGCTATTAAATGTTCAGACAAAACACCAGATACTTGACCTTCCCATTATGCTGACTTCTGTTTGATAGCATCATGAGGCTTTTTTTTTAAATTACATTTTAAAAGAGGAAAAAGCAGTTATATTCACTGTATTATCACAAGGAGATAAAAAAACAACAACCTAGAATCAATAGGAGGACGGCCAGATTACGACACTGCCCCACCGCCATGCTGACAAGAAGAGTGTCTGTCACAGGGGCACACATCTACCCCTCCCCCCGTCATGCAGATGAATATAAGACAGGCACTCACATTCGCGTATCCTGGACCCATATATGGTCAAAAAGAGAGGGTGTTTGCAGAAGAAAAAGCCTTGATCAGTGTTCAAAATCTTGGTGACCTGTTCTGGGAATCAACCAAGTGCAAACCCCGGAGTTCCTATCCCATCTCCTATGCTAGATGCACACTGGAGATAGCTCCTTTAAATCCTCCCTTAAGTACTACGTTAGATTGTGAGACTGGATCTCAAAGGACTTCTAAAGACAGCCTAACTCATATAGGTTCTACTTATTAGCAGGCCATGCCCCACCTCGTAAACGTATGTGTTGGAGCATTAATGTTCATGTTACCAAAGGACTCTGTTTTATGGACATAGTGTTTCTCCTTGTTCCTTTGCACCCGAAGGAGAAAGTGTTGATCACTGGGTGAGAGCACACAAGATCAATGAAGAGAACGCGTGTTCGTGAATCAAGTGCCCCCTGGCCACAGAGCTGGGGTGGTCAGATCCCTACTACCCCTGGCACAGAGCACAGACCCCGCTCTGCTGTCGCTCTCTGCTTGTGAGTGTCTATCAGGGAGGAAGTGCAGAATCCAGTTAAACCATCTGACAGAAACAGCCACATCTATTTCGTTCCCCAAATATGCCATTCTACTACTTTCAGAGTTTTCAGCCCCCTTCCCCATGGGGCATACTCACTTATCAGTGACTGCCTTCTCCCCTCGAGACCATGGAAAAATCCTAGATCCTTCTAGGCTCGGCCACTGTGCGTCCTCCTCCTCCTCTGCCCAGAACAAGCCACCCTGTAATAACCGCCTCTCCATACTCTGTGTTTCTACAGTCATGACTGTTTAGACCACTCCTTTGCCAATGATTCATGTGCCTTTCTGCATTATCCCCCCCCCCCCGTTTCTTGTTGAGTGTGTGGATCTTAATTCTCTTAAGGTAGCTGCAAGTCACTTAAAAGCCACTATTTACACCTTAGGCTAGTCTGCCTTTTCCACAGAACCCTGCATAGAATGAGCCCTCAATAAATATTTCTGGATTGCTTAACTCCTTCTTCCCAGGGTCACACATTTGGAAACACTGTCTTGCCCAATTTGTCCAAATATAGAATGCTTAGTCTGTCTCCTACCTGATAATGATCAACTAGATACAGAACGTGTATCTAGTTGATCATTAATTTTTATTTTCTTAACTTGATTCACTTTCTTCACTTTTCCACAATATGGGAGCCACTGGGTCATTTCCTACAGTGCCCTGAGTTATAAAATAAAATATATTCAAAGAAAACAAAATTGCGGGCGGGGGGGGGGGGGGTGTTTCACAGTAAACACCATTTCAGCAACAATATTACCTGATACCACAAACTAACATCATGAGCCACTTTTGATTAACTAAAGGCAGATTATTTAACAACTGACTTGTGGAATTGACATGCTCTGTCTGAGAAGCTTAATATTCAAATCAAAAGGACACCAGAAATATTAACCTTTGAGGACTAACTTGGGAGAAAATAACGAAACAATTCATTTCAGAACCCTGATAGGCTGTTGATAACCACGTACACACAGGAAAGGGAGTTCCTAACAGTAAATGGATCACTAGCTTACTGCACACCATTATAAACTTTTATTCTAATTGCTCAAGTTCTCAGTGTTATTTTTCATGCTTTTTGTAGTGTGTAGTGTGATATTGATTTCCCCCCCTAACTCTGAAAAGGCCTGCTTTCAAAATAAAGGTGCATAAGCCTCAATATAGACATGAATTTTCACACACCAAACAAACTCGTGAACAGCCCTTAATACAAGCAGATGACTGAGAAAATATTCATTGTAATTAACCTCTACGTCCTGCACAGCTGACATGGACCTAGATGCTGTTAAACTGTGATCATAGTTAGGCACCACAAATATATGCCACTTGCGGATGCAGCCAGTGGTACCACAAAGTCAGACGCTCACTCTCTCTCTCTCTCTTTTTCTCTCTCTGCTGGGTCTTTCGGGGATAACTGTTTTAGATTACTCCAAGCAAGATGAACACGCAAGTGCATGTCCTCACTCTGCAGGAATAAAATTCAGCAACTACATGGATAAAAGCAGTCTGAGACCTCAGCTAGGAACGTTCACATAGTATGCCTGCCTGCAGCATGCTTCCTTATAACTGAACGTAACACCCGATTCAGACACAGATGATCTAAATACAAGAAGTGGCGTGTTGGGGGACAACAATGTACTCCAGCCCAGTACCACTTCATCAACTGCCAATCAGATTTATATTCCATATAGGCTATAGTCTATAATTTTGAGGACCTCAGGCTTGAGCACCAGGCAGGCAAACTAAGGAACCTCTGACCATCCTGACCTCAATGCTTAAGCACCTCAGGGATAAATCTTTCTGCAGGCATCAACCTCCCCTCTTCCACATCTTGTTAATGCAGCCAAACATTAACCCACTCACCCAACCAAGCCAAACACGTGGGAATCCCCTACTCTGAGCTGGTTCTTGTAACCTCAAAGAAAAGTCCAGACTGTTGTGACATACACACACAGTCTGCCTGGCTCTGGCCCCTACCTGCCCCTCCAATGTCACCTTCCATGTTTAGCCAAAGAGGACTTTTCGTTCTCTGAGCACATCGTGCTTTTTCTCCTGCTGGAAATGCCCTGTCCCCACCTTCCCTGTACATGACCTTCATGACCAACTCAACTGTCTCTGGGAAGACTTCCTCACCCCCAAATCCCGCTCCTGTTGGCAGAAGTCTCTCAGCACAAGAATTGTTTACTTCGGTGTCCATTCCTGCTACTGGTCTGGGAGCTTCTTGCAAACAGAGAGCCATGTCTTGGTAACTTGTAGAGACGGCATTCCAGCCGCACAGTAGGACTGCAACAAGTAATTGCTTTAGGGGGTGTCACGATGGCCCGAAGGCAGGTTGGGCACACGGGCTGTCGGGCTGAGGTGGATGGAGCCCATCTCGAGCTCGGCAGTGGACTGACACTGGGAAATATCTCTGTCCATGTCATGGAGCAGACATGCTGAGCCCTGGCCATCGCTCATCTTTCAAAGCACAGCCCTGCTGATACAGGAGTAAGTCGATGGGAATGAAAAGCCTCACTTGGCTATTTTTCTCACATCAGGACTGAAACGAAGAAAGCCAATAGGGTTGGAGCAGAGGCTGGAAGTGAAGGATAATCTACTCCGAGGGCGTTCGAACAAGAGGCAATTAATAAAGGATTACGGCTAAGTCAGACCACAGAGCACATGTAACTGCAGTGTGCTGAACGCTGAGAACCAGAGCGGCAATTAGGTAGGAAAAGCCTACGGTGCGTGATACGCTTGCTATGAACATGGATAGCTTATAGGGAGCTTCCCAGAGCCATTTCCCTGTGGACAGATCTCTCTGTGCAACAGAAGCCAGGGGCTTACCTCCGCCCTTGAAAAAAGCATGGAAGAAAGTCTGGGAATTACACTTTCACCTCAAAGTGGTGACAGCCATCCAGCCAACTACATCCTACTAACGCAGTGGTTCTCAAAGTGTGCTCCACGGCACACTGATGCGTCCTAGAAGATTTCCAGGTGCACCCTATGGTATTCTAGAGAAATATGTGCCCGTTGGGGACTAAAAAACCAACAGGGGTTTTTTTTTTTTTTTTTTTTTTTAATAATTTTATTTTTTTAATGGGGTGACATCAATAAATCAGGATACATATATTCAAAGATAACAAGTCCAGGTTATCTTATTGTTCAATTATGACCAACAGGGTTTTTGGAGTTTAGATTTTGGGGGGACAGAGGTGTGAGGAATTGGCTGTAAGCTGACAGTCTGCCCAACCCCCCACCTCACTTGCCTGATTAGGTTGCAAAAAGCTGTTAAGCTGTGGTGCTGGATTGTTTACACTACCCCCCTGGAAAGACTGGAGGCAAGTTTCTTTTATCCTTTGTTTGGTGTAAAGTTAAGATGATATGTATGGTGGGAGTTTTCTGCACTCAACACAATTAAGAGTAAAAAGAGAGGAATTCTTCAATGTATTGACGAGGAAATGAGAGTTTGCCTTTCAAATATATGCCCAAACATTGAAGAAATTGCTAAGACACATCAGGATCATGTTTCTTATAAACACAAGAATGAAAAAACACATTCGCACCGGGACCTGCCGAATTTACTAAATCTTTCTAAGAATGTATCTATATATAGTGGTACCTTGAGATACGACTTTAATTCGTTCTGTAACCGAGCTCGTAAGTTAATCAACTCGTATATCAACTGCCGATACTGGACCTGTGTGCCAACGTGCCAACTAGCAGCAGCTTCCTGAATCACAACTCGTATCTTGGAATTTCGCTCAGATCTCAAACAAAAATACAAACCAAGTCGCAACTCGTATCCTAAAAAATTTGCATGTTGGTCTGTTCGTATCTCAAAGTACCACTGTATATAAAAAGATAACTTTTTTGTCATTTTTTAATTTTTTAACCCCTCTTTTTTACGATTTCTAAAAAGCATAACTCAAAACATGTAACATAAAAATGTTTTTTAATGTCAGAATAAATTTAATTTTGTTGTATTTATTTCATTTAATTACCATAAAAGCACACTTGGATTTTATATTTTTTCTTTAATATTTGACTTAATTATTTTTATTTTAAAGTTTTTTTTAAGAATTTTAATTTTATTTATTTATTTATTTTGTGACAGAGTGAGTCAGAGGAAGGGACAGACAGGAAAAGAGAAAGATGAGAAGCATTCTTCATTGTGGCACCTTAGTAGTCCACTGATTGCTTTCTCATATGTGCCTAGACTGGGGGGGGGGGGGACTACAGCAGACTGAGTGACCTCTTGCTCGAGCCAGCAACCTTGAGCTCAAGCTGGTGAGCCTTGCTCAAACCATATGAGCCTGCGCTCAAGCTGACGACCTCGGAGTCCTCCACATCCCAGTCTGATGCTCTATCCACTGCGCCACCGCCCAGTCAGGCTTGACTTAATATTATAACATATTTCTCAGAGGCCTGATCTGTGGTCCCGCAGTGGATAAAACATCGACCTGGAATGCTGAGGTTGCGGGTTCAAAACCCCGGGCTTGCCTGGTCAAGGCACATATGGGAGTTGATGCTTCCTGCTCCTCCTCCTGTTCTCTTTCCTCTTTCTCTCTCTCCTTCTCTCTCTCTCTTTCTCTCTCTCTCTCCTCTCTCTCTGAAAGTGAATAAATAAAATCTAAAAAACAAAACATATTTCTCAGAAATTTGTATATAATGTGCCTACAATTATTTGTAGGATTTTAAATGCGCCCCAACTTCAAAAAGTTTGAAAGCCACTGTATTAATGCATAAAGGTGCGGCCAGGTGACAATGAGACAACTCACTGCCGAGGACTGACAACTCAGAAGAAACCCCCGCCTCCACCTGCGCCGGCAGGATTGCGGAGACCACACGGAGGCTCCTGCAACAGACCCTCCAAAGCCTGGGTGTCTGGCCAGGTCTCTCATTGCTTCATTCAGCTGATACGCACTGGGCACTGCTGTGTCTCATGCACTGGTTTGGGCACCAGAGATACAACAGGGGGGGAAAAATGACTGAAAACTGCCTACCTCCGTGCATTTGGCGCTCTAACAAGGGGAGGCGGTGGTAAGGTACACAGAATAAATTAGAATAGAGTGTTAGAATGTGACAAATACTAACGAGAAAAGGTCCACTGGCAGAAAGGACTGATGCTGGGAGGATGGGGGGGGGGGGGGCTAGATGCACTTTTATTTATTTATTTATTTATTTATTCATTTTAAACAGTTTTTTATTTATTTATTCATTTTAGAGGAGAGAGAAAGAGAGAGAGAGAGAGAAAGAAGGGAGGAGGAGCAGGAAGCTTCAACTCCCATATGAGCCTTGACCAGGCAAGCCCAGGGTTTTGAACCGGCAACCTCAGCATTCCAGGTCGACGCTTTATCCACTGCGCCACCACAAGTCAGTAGATGCACTTTTAATAGAATGGTCCAGGGACCTTTTTAAACAGTGTTTTGAACACCTTGAAGAAAATCGGAAATTATTAATTGGGGGGAAGACCCAAACAAAAATACAACAGTTGCACAATTGACAAAGACTGGATTCTTCTCCCCTTTTCTGGCTGCTTTGATTGACTCGATTCAGGGTGAGACAGCCACCGAAGTGCGGGCATGCACTCTGCACGCAGTAAGGTCCCCCAGGTGTGCTCTCTGGTTCTGCCACCTGCAACTGTACATTATCAGGTGTCACGATCTCTGCCAGCTAACCTCATTCAACGGTGGGGACACCCCCACACCCTTTACTTTAGCATCTGGTGAACTGCTGCTGTCGTTAGTAGTGAGAGACGTTAGACCACAACACATCCCAAGGGCTTCCCCTGTCCCTGGGAACTAAGAACACATGACCTCATTCTCCATGATGCTGGGTTGAGAAGGTCAGGAAGGATGTATGTACTACATCTCATAAATGCCCTGCTCTGCATGTGTTCACACTCACCCCTCCCACTCAGTATTTATCTTATAGTTTCAAAACAGTAACAATTTATAAGCTTTGATTCCATAGGCTGCTATAAGAAATCTTGACTCGAAAACAATGATAAATGAGAGCCCGAATACTGGAGGTCACATCACCTAACACAACTCCATTCGGCAAATGACAACGCTTGTGTCACGTCAGTGGCACAAGTGCAGCCGTTCGCCTCTCTGTTTCAGCTGCCACGCCTCTTACAGGGCAGAATGACTCATTCACGCTGAGCTTCCTCCATAGATGTTGACGTCCCTAGTTTCCAATATTATCTGGATAAGATGATACTCAAACATGTTGGATGAGTAAACATAATTTTCCCCAAGACAGATCTTTTCATTTTGCTTCAAGATCAATGACTATTTACCCTTCTAGGTACAATAATTTATAGTTCTCTATGGGAAGGATGTTACAAAGGATTTTTTTAAAGCAAGTTTTCCCCACACCTTCCATACAAACCAAAAACAGGGATTCTAAAAAATGTTAGGGGCTCCCATGCAGAAGAAAAAAAAAAAGGCGTGCCCACACATATAACTAGTATTACGGTCTCCTGATTTTCATTACTTTTCGTCCCTCACAGCACCTCCAAAGGCAGTATGTTCGCGTGGCTACCGCTGGTCTTTCCCACCAGGCTGATGCTCCCTGCAGGTGGGGAGGCTGGTGGCGGAAGACGGCTGGGCAGCTCACCAGCCGGGCACCCATGGGCACTCGGCCTCTCGTGTTTAGAACCGGCCTTCCTAGCACGGACATCCCGAGTGGACCCTGAGGTGCTCGGTGCATAGCTGCTGAGTAAATGAATTTCAACTCAAGGCTGGGAGGTCACTTAGACTCAAACTGGTGCTCTCTCCATTTGGGAGCTTGCAAATTGCTTTTTATTTTGTTTCTGCCCAGACTTCTTCCCTCCCTTAAAAAAAAAAGGCAAAGCCAAATATAGATGTGCACAAGCACAACAGAAGAACGATTTAATCATGACGTGGGTAACACCTAGGATTAGGCTGCAGAGGCTTCTGGCTGGAGCTGGGGATGAAGCTGGGCCCTCCCTGCCCGGGGAGGGGCTGGGGGTGGCTCCGCCCTCCACTGCAGCACCTCACTGTTGAGTTTGAGGGTCTTAGCCCCAAACCGGTTCTTGCTAAACTAAGATGCTGGCTTTGTCATCAAAGCTTTCCATCCCGTGTCACGTTCACGATCGCGTTGTAATGGCAACCTCCCTGCCACGGATGACGCCTGGTCCCCGGGGACCTGCAGGTCTGCGCAGGTGACTCGATGGGGCCGTCTCTCTTGCTCTCTCCTCCCTGACATGCATTCCTTCCGGCTTACATCATCCTTCTAGCTGTGAAAGTCTTTATTTTCTTCAAAAACATAGTTCTACAGGTGCACACACGCACGAGGGAAACCCTTCGGCCTCTGTGTGCAGCCTCCCATTAAAAGAGCAAAGAAGCAAGAATATTATTTTTTTTTAAACCAGCTAACAAATAGGGAACACATTTCCCCAGCCTGATTAAATCACAAATCAATCCTTAATTGTCTTTGATTGCCATCCCTACTCAGCCCAATGCTTCAGAGCTGTTAAAGTATGTATTAAAAATTAAATTAATCGAGTGAAAACAAGAATAACAGGAAGGAAAGAAACGGTCAAACTTGAAACAATTTTAGCTCAACGAAACTGCCAAACCTTAGGGCAGTTTTTATTGCACAAAGGTATTTGATAAATATTTGGTAACTAATGAACTTAAAGAATAACAAGAAGACAAATTACTTTAAAGTAATTAACAAGGCATTGTGGGGGTCTTACATAGCCTTGTCAATGCATTAAAATAAAGAGTCACATGAATATAATACCAGATGGGAGAGTGTCCAAAAAGAAAGAACCTCTTTCATATATGGATTGCTCACAGGTGAGCCCGCATCCCACGATGCCCCTGAAAACCTCAACACAGCAGGGCAGGAAAGAAAAGCAGAATATAGTAAAACGCCTCACAGCCTGCCACACCATTTCCTTTAATGAAACTAGAGACTTCCTGGAGTCTCAAGCTTGTCTACTTGGCATGGCAGATAGTGGCCAAAATAAACTCATTGACCCTATTAATGGGGCTGAAGGTTCAAACCCCTGCACTGGCTAATTCCCCTGGGGATTGCAGCCGCAGGACTCCACATGACCTCTGCTCAAGAGCACATGACCAAATGCCCTCTGTAACGTGACGGGGTTTCCAGTCACCGATCTGAGTCAGGGCAGTTTCTAATTGCCTGGGATCCTCTTGCCCGGGGCGGATGAGTAACAGTGAGTGAGCATGGCTGCTTACACTTTGAAGCGGCTCTCTTCTGTGCACTTCTTTTAAACTCCACTTACCCCATTTGAATCTATGGTCCCCCATGTTTCCACTTAGTCTGACGTGACACTGTTAACTACCTCCGGAGGTGATGATATGTCACACGTCTCGTGCTGTTCCAAAAACTTCCACGGAAAATTCCATTCTCTAAGAGAAGAAAATCAGTCTTTTGTTTTCAGGGGTGATGTCAATCAGGAGCTGGAATTTTAACCTTTCTTCCAGTAACTACTTCTAAGATGAATAAATAGCTCACATATGTATCAGCTGAGAGAGTACAGCTCATGGTTCAAGATCTCGTGACTATTTTGGCTGATCCAGTTTTGGTGGTGACAGAAGCAGGGCAGGAGGGGTTTTCTGTAAGATTTAGACCTCAGGCCTATAGATGGGTCCAAAACAAAGCCTCCTTTGATTTCAGAAGGGCGGCTGGCGATCTCAGCTAGGGCCTGATCCACCCGTCCTGGCGGGGGGGGGGGGGGGGGGGGGGAGTACTGCCTGGGGAAGCTACCTACCTGAGTACCAAGAAAACCAGGCCAAGCACAGAGAGAGCACAAATATTTACTGTGGGGGAAGGTGTGCCAGGTGACCCTCTGTGGAATTCTGAGCCACTGAGAGCATAGTTGAGACAGATTCAGCAAACAATTGCAGACACGTGCTTCTGCCATGGCCCTGAAGGTGAATGACCTCAGAAGCCGCTGGGATCCGAGCAAGAGGACCTAGCCCAGGGGTCTCAAACTCAACTCAGCATGTGGGCCGCAGAGCAAGATCACAGCCGTTCCACGGGCCGCACTAGGTCTACAAAAGGCAACTGTTACGCAACACTTTTCTCACTGCAGTTGAAAACAAAAAAAAATCAGTACAACAAGCACAATCGTACATGCAGTTTACTCAGTGTCACAAAACGACCAGAAACTGTAGTTCGCATCACAACTGCTGTTAACTAAGCTAATATCTAGCTAGGATGCTAGAGAAATGAAAAATACAAGTAGGCCCCTAGGCTTACTTAATTTTATCCAAAATATTTTGAACTTCGTGGATTAGTCTGCGGGCCGCACAAAATTGTTCGGCGGGCCGCATGTGGCCCGCAGGCCATGAGTTTGAGACCCCTGACCTAGCCAGCTTGTTCCAAGGCAGCCTGGGGAATGGGAAATCCTCTCCATGGCGAGCATATTAAATCATCGTTAAGTCAAATTGCAAAGGAAGAAAACCACGAGAAAGAACAGATTTCTGCCGAGGTGAAATGATATGTACATGAGCTCACCTGAATATTGACTAGGAAAAGCCCTACGTCATAACTGCAAAAATCCAACTTCTACCAACGGCCTGTAGGATACTGTATAAGTATACTGGGTTCCCCAACATCACCATAACCACACTCACCAAACCAACCACTTCAGAATAAAATTGTTATGCTCCCCAACTAGCAAATTCCCATCGTTCTGTTTCTGTCCCTTCTTCTTACATCTTCCCGTTATATTCTACAGTATCCAGAAAATGTCCTAAACATGTTGTTTTAAATAGCATTGAGTTGTAATACAAGATTTCCCTTTCCCAAAAAATAAAAACAAAACTTTTTTAATTAAAAAAATAGTCTGGAAGAATCCCTTTCTTCTCTCATAATAGAGAGCATTTCTATTTTCTCTCATCTCAATTTTACCATCATCTTACTCAAATTCCCATGGGAATTAAAATTCACCTTGGTTCCCCACCCCCACCTGAATATTTAAAAAAAAAAAAAGGCATAAATTCTTTAAATTCCCTCTTATAGTTTACTTACATGTTTTCTTTCCTTTGTTTGATTGGCATACTCTAACTCAAACACATGTAAACAATATACTTCTCAACATGCAATAGAGTATTAAAGAATAACTCAGATCTGACTATAGGCTTTGTTACTCCACATTGTTGACACAGTGTCATTACCTTGGGTTCCATCAATCTTAAACCACATTTAACATTAGGAATACATTTTTGAAAGTAACCTGGCTCATAATAGAAAGGTGTGACCCACTCCAGTTTCAGGCTTTGGCAACATACAGACATATACTAACCAGTGAACTAACAGTTTATGAATCATCATCAAATGAGACAGTAAAGAAACAGAAAAGCCACGTGTTAATCATATAGTGGAGTCATATGTATGAGTGGGTAAGGGTGAGAAATGACAGTGAAACCCAAAGAAAAAATGCAGCTGACTGTGTTCTGAAGTTTTGTTCTCTCAAGCTAACAACAAACAACAATAACAAATACATTTACAGTAAGATATGTCAGCCAAATACTAAGGAGTAGAAAGAATTCTATTACTATCAACCAAAAATTCAGGTACCAAGCACAAATCATTGTTCTAACAAACTACTTCGCACCCTTAGATGTTATTTCATTTGAGGCCAAGTGCTGCTGGTCTCCCCTGCTCTCCAGTGGGAGTTCTATGTCAGAAATAATCAGAGAAAGAGAGGCCCAAAACAGAACAGGAAGAAAAACACAATCGTTTCCTCCCAAGCCAGTGATTTCTAACTCAGAGAACAAAAATTCCCAGAACTTAAGTGGTCTATATTTTCCATGATTTCGAAAAAAATAACAAGTATCCATTGTGCTTTCAGTTTTTTTAAATAAGTGTTACATGCTTCTAAACAGCCCAGGATGAGAAGCAAAGAGAAATCACAAGAGTTCAAGTGACATCTCTTCAAGTCTCATTCTTTGCTACCTCCCCATCTATATACATCAGGAGAGCAAAACTGATCAACTGCAACTAATCCCAAACACCAAAGAGAAGCAATTTATATAGTAGAATCTTCGTATGAAATGAGGTAATGCTTCCGATACAAAAACAGTACTATACCAAGCTCTAGCTCCATGCCAATAGTAGATGTTATGTATTCATATAATAAACAGACAGAGGTGTTGTTTGTTCTTACCTATAATTGTTCTCAAGGCTCACAGAAAACAAGCCACCTTACCTGCTGGCTGGGAATCTACCTCGACGACCCTCGGGCGCCTGGCCTGTCTTCTTCCCTGTGTTGAAACTGCTGAAAGGCTGCCCACATACACTTCTGCTGGTACTCAGGATCCACCAGTAAGTTTTAGCACAACTGAGGAGGAATGCACGGAGCTGCCTATTTATACTGCTGATTCACTTCAATGACAGCTAGCAAGAAATGCCCGTTGGTGGAAAAGGAGTTGAGTCAAGCTCCACCCCTCCTGTAAGATTAAGTAACTCCAACCTGCTTGGCATGAGCTGAAATAGCCACACCTTCCATAACGTTGTTACCTGCAGCGTTGCTTCTCCAAATGACAGCTCTTGACAGGTAGAAAGATAAATGAAGGATGTATGTAACAGTGCAGGCAGGAACCAGAGTGCACATGATTTGTAAGTGACTGTCACTTCAGGCTGGGCTGTTTGCTTATTTAAACACGGTGGATCAGAGGTTTCTGTGCAGACAGGCACTGAGGCCTGTCATTCACTCTTCACAAGGGACTTGGCTTCTGTCCAGTCCCTGTACTCAAGGCCCCGGACCCGGCAGGCTGGACAACACCACCCACTGACACTCAAAGAGCTTCAAGTTTTGAAGAGGGGAGAAGGCTGGAACCGAGATAACTTTGATATAAACTACAACACCAAACAAAGAAGGTAGGGGATTCAGTATGACACGGGGGACAGCCACACCCTATTAGTCCATTATCACCTATGAGTAAGTCATTTTCAGATGGACCAGTGGGTGCCCTCAGGCATGGGTCAAGGGGCCTGAGTCCTGTCTGAGGGGTACAGTTTACAGAACTGACCACCTTTTATTCTACTCAACTCCCAGGGCAAGTAAAACATGTGCACTTTCCCTGGCTTGGGACTGGCACTAATCTACGCATCTTTACTCTTGCCTGCAGCAAGTCAAAGCCCACTCTACAGCCCCAGCAGGTGCGGCTGAGACAGGAAGTGCTCCCACTTAGAGCAGAACATGACTTTCCACACGAGCTCAAGTTTGGTGGCATGCTCGCTCATTAAGTGTTCCTGGTATGCCAGCTGAGAAACCCTCAACTAGACTTTCGAGTTCACGGGGGCTCAAAGGCTGGGATTCCCAGAGGTGCTGAGATGACAATACAGATCAGCAGGGGGGAACCAGTGACCCCTGGTGGCTGGGAGGATCACAAAGCAACTGTAGTGCAAAGAGACGAGAATAGAGATTACCAAAGGAGTATGGCCATGCTCTGAGAGTAGGTCTGAAATAGGCTTTCCTAGCCTGGGCTCTACTGATGTTGGGAGCCAGCTAACTCTTGGTTAGGGAAGGGCTGTTCTGTGCCTTATAGAATGTTTAGCAGCATGCCCAGCCTCTACCCCCTAGACAGCAGCTCTCTTCAGGTGTGACAACCAAAAACTATCTCCAGACATTGCTAAATGTCCCCTGGGAGGCAAAGATGCCCCCAGTTGAGAACCACTGGTTTAAAAGGACAGGACTTTGTGAAGTGGCGCATGGCCAACATGGAAGAAGAAAGGACCACTGATGGGGCAGACAGGCCAGGGACTGGGTAGAGGAAAGGGTGGCTTATAGTACTGGCCCCGGACTGCCTTGGCAGGCTGAGTACTACCTCAGTAGGCTGAGGGCTGCAGCTTTGCTTTGGTTTTCCAGAGAAGTAGAAGACAGGTTCATAGGCTGAGAGTGGGACAGAGATTAGAGACTGAGTCTAGAACATCCAAGCCTGGAACACCTGGGGAGCAAGAGGAAGCAGAGCTGGGCGGAGTCAGAGAACTTGAGCAGCACTGAGGTCTGATGGGAGATGGTACCCTAAGCTCAGAGTGGCACCAGCATGCATGAAAGTATAGGTCCCCCCACCCCAAGTCATTGGGCCCGGGAAGAAGGTGTGGAGGCTGGCTGGACAACGGTAACCGAAGTCCCTAAAGGGATATGGACACCGGGTGCCTCAGGTGCACTGCAGTTTCCAAGGCCATTGAGGTTAGCAGTGGTGCAGAGTCACCTAGAGTTCACTGAGACCAAGGAAACCTGTTAGGATGTGTTGCCATAGAACAAATAAAGATGAAGATAGCCTAAAAAGGGGTGTCCCTGAGTAGGAAATAATGTGTCTATAGGTGATCCATAGGACTAAACACAATCATCCCCCTTTGACTTAACAATTCTAATCCAAGGACTCTCCCCTAAGAAAATAATCAGGGATATGGTCAAGCAATGCAGAACAAGAAGTTCCTTACAAAACCAAAACCATATTTATATGTGTGCATTTTTATAGCTTGTGAGTCTTAATTTCCATCAAGGCAATAGCAGATACAATGAGATTTCCAAGATAAAAGAAAGAAAAAGAAAAATCATAAGGAAGCGGGATGAGAGACTTGGAGAAGGCACAAAAGAAAGGTGGTCAGAGAGGCAAGAAGGGAACACGAGTCCAAGATAGTCCAGGGACAAGGGGCTACATCAAGGTTGAAGAGGAGTCTTCTGAGCAGACATAGGCCCCTGCGTTGGATGAACAGGAAGAGCCTGGTGACCTGAGGCAGACACTTCCGTTTCACAGGGAGGGCACAATACAGTTAGCAAAGGGAGTGGAAGGGACAGTAGCCTATCCTGGAATTCCCCTGGTTTTTATTGGCGAGGTAGGCCACAGGTGGCACCCCTGTGCCGACCAGGGGTGGGTCAACCGGAACTGTACCAGAAGGAGAAGCTGCTTCCATTCTCACTTAAGCCCTTGGGGACTTGTTTTCTAAATTCAAATTTCAAAATAAATGGTAAAAATTCATGGTGCTTCTTTAATTCCATGTTACTTACAACCAAAGGCACATCATTCTATGGCTCTTAACACCTCGGACATATTACCCAAAGACTGTGTTCAATATTGCTCACCACACTTAGAAAACTGGTACGGCTTGTGAGGTGGGATTCTATGAAATGCTACAAAGGGTCACATTGGATCCATATGTTCCAGTGGAAAGCAGCAGGAAGAGAATAAAAGGTAATTAAATTTTAAGTTAACATAACCAAAGAGACGAAGAAAACGGAAAGCTGACGCCACT
Source organism: Saccopteryx leptura (assembly GCF_036850995.1). NCBI lineage: Eukaryota > Metazoa > Chordata > Mammalia > Chiroptera > Emballonuridae > Saccopteryx > Saccopteryx leptura. The sequence continues at coordinate 13,721,218 of NC_089513.1, forward strand.
CAACTCAGGATCTTAAGAACACAAAATTTGAACTTCAGAGCAGTATCTTAAAGACTTTTCAGTGTATCTTGTTTGTTTTTGGTTTTAATTTTAGAAAGGTTTGTCAATTACAGAGACATCTTAAGATTTTTTTTGTCTTTAAAAGTCATTGTGAATTTACCCATACTCCTCTACCACCTTCAATAATCATGTTTCTAAAAATATTACAAGTTAGCATAAAATATGCACCATAAAATATTGGTTCAAAGGCATCACTCTAAACAATATTACAGCATTATTTCAAATATCTGAACTATTTCCATATACCCATATAAATATAGGCAAAGGACCAGAAGGAAATAAAACAAAATAGTAAATCAATTAGTCCCTGGCTATTCAGAGTACAGGTACCGCTGTATACTTTTATCTTTTTAGATGTCTCATTTCTTTATTATCAGGAAAAAAACCCCAAAATTGTGATCTGACAATTGCTTAGAATGTAGTATCATTTATTTGAAAGAAAAAAAAAGAGTAACCAAATGGAGAATCCACATGGGGGGGGGGGGGGCCGAGTTTCTCTGTTTTGTCCAAAACCAACTACAGTGGAAGAGAAACTAGGACATTCGGAGGGGGAGGAATACATTGGGCACAACAAGGATGATGTGACACAGGCAAAAATTTTTACATAACACTGGCAAGGTTTGGTGACTATAGCGTCAAGTTTTGAGTTTCCTTACAAGGTCTTATATCAAATCCTCCTAACATGGATTAGCCTTTTCTTCCAAAGCCTTAACAAAAATGGACAATGTGTAGTTACATGCCTCGATCTAAGCACCTGAGCAGAAAACTGTCTCATCAAGAAGGGGAAAGGTTTCTTGAATCTTTAAACATCAGCCAGCAAAGATAATATCACATTCCTACTCCACTCAAGAGACTATGCAAGACCCAATGACTTATATCCTCAACCATTTATAACTGACAGCTTACAGGCTGTTCCCTAATTTAAGAAACAGTTGTGTTCCTAACCTCCATTATGCTATCATTACTCAGGGCCGTGAACACATTTCCACATGGAAGAAACCCCAACCTTTGTGATCCTGCCCCGTACCTTTGGTTGTACAGACCATCTGAATGCAAATGACACCCAAAGGCCTATCCTTGTTTTTGGTCATTGCCTTCCCACGTCCACTTGGAGAGCTAAAAGCTCCGACACCAGCTTCTGACTCTGCCGCCGCACCTGTTCCCCAGCTAACCTTGTGCATCTTGGTGGCTACTCTCCAGCCAGCTGTTCAAGTGGGATTTTCCTCCGCTTGGTTCTTCTCTTTATCCTTCACACATCCAGTCCATCAGCAGGCCCTGAGAACTCAAGCACGCGCTCTCTCTCTCTCTCTCTCTCTCTCTCTCTCTCTCTCTCACACACACACACACACACACACACACACACACACACACGTGCACGCACACCAACAATGCTCTTTCTTCCATCCTGGTTGTTATCATCCAGGTTTCAAACTGTCTTCTCTCACACAGGCCACAGTGACAGCCTCTGGGACAGACATTCTTACCTGCAACAATAGTCACACCAAGCCACTCCTCTGCCTGGCAACCCTCTCTGCTTGCTTTCTACAGCTTTAAGCATAGAATACAAATTCCTCATGGTGGCCCACACAGCCCTCAAGAGCCAGGGCTCCTGCCTGCTCTTCTCAGGTCCTCTCTGTCACGTTCCCTTCCCCCACCCAACAGCCTCTGGCTCTTCCTCAAACCTCTTGGGCTCACTGCCATATGCATGCTAGCATCAGACCAGCAGCGCCTCTCCCTGAAGGACCTGTCCCAGACCTTGTTGGCTGGCTCTCGTCTCCCGTGGGAGAAACAGTCAGAGTCCTTATGCTGAGGGAGCAGGAACTAGTAGTTCACTTTAGGAGAGCAGATTGCTGATATGTACCCAGAGGATTTAAACCCTGCTGTTGCTGGATTCAGTAATCCCAGTTCCAGGGAGGTATCATAAGAACATAATCCAACTTTGAAAAAATTTTTGCATAGTCATTGCACCTCTTCTCTCTTGATAGGAAACATTGGAAATTTAAACAGAAATGCTTAAATAAGATACTAGGAAAATGGAATGTTGTATAGCACATATTAGACTATTAACTGACCAAAATAGGCTACAGAAGTCTACTTATATTGTGATGCATGTTATATAAATACACATATTCCCTACCAGAAGACAACTAAAAGGAAAATGCCAGATATTAAGAGAGATGTTCTTTCTGTTGATGGTAGCCTTTTCCTTCTAACTTTTTTTTTCAGATTTAGAACAATGTGTACGTTTAACTTTCACAACTGAGGGGGGGAAATGTTTCTTATTTTTAACATAAATATATAATGAATACTTGTTAGTGTTTCAAGCTACCACAGGAGAGACACATTGAAAAGCCCAATGTTAAAATATAAAGTTCCTATACAGAATACACTAGGTCAAATGAGAAAAACACTATTTACAAAGAAATCTTACAAATCAATGGAAAAGTCACAACTCAAAGGCAGAATGGACAAAAGATGCAAATCAGCACTTCATAAAAGAGAAAATACAAATATATGAGAAGATGCTCAGCCTCACTGACTAAAGGCACACAATATGATGTGTTTATCTTGCATAATGGCAAAGATTAGAAGACTGATAAAGACCCTGGCCAGTTGGCTCAGTGGTAGAGTGTTGGCCCGGCATGTGGATGTCCTTCCTGGGTTCGATTCTCTGTCAGGACACACAGGAGAAGTGACCAACTGCTTCTCCACCCTTCCCCCTTCTCTCTCTCTCTCTCTCTCTTTTCCCCTCCTGCAGCCATGGCTCAATTGTTTAGAACAAAGTTGTCCTTGGGGCACTGAGGATGGCCCCATGGCCTCTGCCTCAAGCACTAAAAACATGCCTCCACTCCTGAGCAATGGAGCAACAGCCCCAGATGGGCAGAGCATCACCCCCTAGTGCAGCGGTTCTCAACCTACCGGTCGCGACCCCGGCGGGGGTCGAATGACCAAAACACAGGGGTCGCCTAAAGCCATCGGAAATATTTATTTATTTAAAAATGTATTGTATAATAAATATGTATTTTCCGATGGCTTTGGGCGACCCCTGTGTTTTTCTGATGGCTGAGAACCGCGGCCCTAGTGGGTTTGCAGGTGGATCCCAATTGGGGTGCATGCAAGCATCTGTCTCTGCCTCCCTTCCTCTCACTAAAATTAAAAAAAAAAAAAGAAGACTGATAAAGAGGAGTACTGTGGAGCATGGGAAAAACTGCACTCTCAACTAACAGCTGGAGCCAAGTACTGTAATACTCAGGAGGGCAGTTCCCCCTTATTGATGAACACTGTATATGTTGATATCCTTCTGTACAAGAATTCAACCATAGGAATTCATCTACAGAAACACACGCATGCAGATTTTAAAATATTGTGGCAGAAGACATGGTAGCTGTGTGAACTAAAAGGACAATACCACGCTGCAATCCAGCATTCCTATCACAATTCATTCTTTGAAAGCAGTGGCGGTTAACTTTGATGAAATTCTTAGTACAGGCATACCTTGTTTTATTGCACTTTGCTTTGCTGAGCTTCACTGATGTTGAAGTTTTTACAAACTGAAGGCAAGCCCTCCTCCCGCCCCCTGGCATAAAGATGATGACTCACTTTGTGGTGGTGATCTGGAACCAAACCCACAATACCTCCGCGGTCTGCCTGTGCTTGGCAGGCACTGCTCGGAGCTTCTGGGAGCATCTCTTACTTTATTCTTCACACTATCCCTGTGAGACAGGCACCATTGCTCTCCCTGCTCTACAGACGAGAAACTCGGGCTCAGAGACGTTTTCAGTCACAGGGCCCTGAGTGCACATTTCTACCTCGCCTCTGCCATCTAGGCACAACCACATCCATAAAAGTCCCGGGAAGTAGGAAAGCTTGTCATCGGTGAGCAGAAACGGATGGGTCAGATGCACAGAAAAACAAATCCAGAGTCCCCACGTTGCATAGGAGAGTGACTAGATGGGTAGAAGTATTTCTTTAGGTGCCAAAAATTCAAGTCTAGTATTACAAGGGGCTGAGGAAACCTGGGAGCAACAATCAAGATAATTCCCCAGGAACATTCTTCCTCTAACTTTTCTTGTTGCTACCTTTATCATGCAGGTGCAAGCAGGAAGGAGGTCCTAAGACTGGAGGTGCCGGTATCTAGAGATGGCCAGGAGAAACATCCACTGCTGGCGCACCTCACCCAGGCCCTACCACGTGGCCTCAACCTGACAAATATTGTGACAGGTTCTTCTGAAGCGAAAGGGGCAAACAGGAGTCACAAATGGAAGGACCAGATGCAACCAAGAAGAGCCCAATGTGAAAACACCAGGGCCGTGACGAAACGGCACATGCTTGCAAGGGAGTGTGCAAACAGAGTTGGAAATAGAGGAATTTTAAATATGCATCATTAATATGGTCATAAACTCTGACAGGGTGTCCAGGCATCCAAACAAGCACCGGCCTGTATGAGAAGGTACCCAGGAAGGAGAGGTCTAAGAGAAGGAACCAGGATTTTTTAACTTCAAACCACAGAGCTGTGTAGCTGTCTCCACAGGAAAAATGTGGAAGGGGGCTAACACCATCTAGGTTTTTACATTTAAGGGGGGAAGAGAGGAGGAGGCTTGGCTATCCCACACCCCATCATCCACATCAGCCTCCATTTCATCCGTCTTAATTTGGAGAATGACACTCCCATCTTTTTCTCCAGACTCACAGATTCACACACATGGGCAGATACAGGGAGACTGTCCCTTTGTTTCACACCGGATGTTACAGACTTTCTGCACCTTACTTCTCATGTATCAGTTTCTCATAGACACCCCCCGAAGCCAACTGGAACAGAGCTCTAACTCTTTCTGTTCATGGCTACATAATGAGACACAGAACAAATATGCTATAGATTAGCTATTGTTCAACTGATGGGCATTTGTATCTTCAATATTTTGCCACTATAATAGTACAATAAACATCTTTATACATATGACTGCACACAGATGCTTTCATTTCTAGAAGACAGATATCCAGGGAAAAGGCTGCTTAGTGGAAAGGTATATTAAATTTTAATTTTAATATGCATCACCCATCTGCTTTCCAAATAAAGCATGGTAATTCACATTTCCATCAGTATTGTTAGAATACTGTGTCTACTACAACCCTGCTAGCAAGAGGTGTTATTTTTCTCTATTTTTACCAGTCTGATGGGTTTAAAATACGTAATGTCTCCTTGTTGTTTTAATCTGCATTTTCCCAGCAAATGTGAATTCTTTTTCATAGGTTTGCTGGCTGTCTGCATTTGTTCTCAGTTGAGCTGCACAATCTTTGCCCATTTTTCCCTGAGTCATGTTTTTCTTGCCAACTCATAATTATTAATGCAATCGACTGTAATGCCTTGTCTATTGTTACACATTTTATAAGTACCCCTCCCCAATGTGTCCTTCTCCCTCGGCCCCCAAGATTATACAAGTCGTTTCTTGCAAATTAGAATTGCGTGTTCCTAGCTGAAGATACTGGGATATGTTTCTCATTATAATGCAACACAGAGGCCCATTCCCTCCCCACCCCCTGAAAAGTTGGTGAGGCCAATACCATCCAACAAATAATGTCATATTTGCTCAACAGGACTGAACTAGTCATCTTATTATATATTAACTTCTCTTACTTTAATGAATAACAGTCCTGGATTCTCTGTTCTGTTCCATTGAACTACTTATGTAATCCTTTGTCAATACCTCATTGATTTGGTTCCAAACGCTTTCTTAGCATATTGTGATCACTTGCAAGCCAAGTTTTTCCCTTACTGGTTTTTCTTTTCCATATGTGTCTGGATGATTCTCGAGTATTATGCATTTATTCTTCTATATAAACTTCAGGATTATTTTATTCCGTTCGAAAAAGAGAAAGCGAAAACCCTACTACTTTAGAAATTCTAAATGGAATTTTAATAAATGTATTAATTCTGGAATAACCTATATTTATTTATATTTTTATTTTACTTTATATATTTTGCTAAAAAAGACACAAGTCCTATATACTTCTTTAATATTTTCCTAGGGTATTTGTTACTGTGAAAGAAAGGAATACCTAACTTCCATTCCAGGGCCTCATTTTCAAAACAAAGATGATAGTTTCTAGAGACTTCTTTTTTACCTAGCTACCTTGACAAATTTTCCTATTAATCTTAGAATTTTTTTTCCCTTTTTGCAAGAGGCTCTTGGATTTTCTAGAAATACAAATATTTCACTATCTTATTGCATGCTCTAGATCTAGAACCTTTCAGACAATGCTGAGTAATTATAAAAGCAGACATCCTTTCATAATTTCCAAGATTATAATTGAAATAATTTTAGTGTGTTGCCTTTCAGGAAATAAGTGTTTTGGAGTGATTTTTTGTACTATCTAGCCTTTTTAATGTTTAAGTCACTTATTTTTATTCCTATTTCACTTTTAAAGGTGGCACTACATTAGGATTGGCTGCTTAACTTGAACAAATAGCTGTCTGGCCTCGCTACTGGCTGTAAGAAGCTTTGCTCCATTAATACGCTGGGGTAAAATAATGGGTGATGATGACAAGAGTTCCTAATACTTAATCATTCCAGTATTACTAAAATAAACTATCGATTATAGAACATTGGTCTTTTGATACACTCAAGAGTGTATTTGCACCTGACCTGTGGTGGCGCAGTGGATAAAGTGTCAACCTGGAAACACTGAGGTTGCCAGTTCAAAACCCTGGGCTTGCCTGGTCAAGGCACATATGGGAGTTGATGCTTTCTGCTCCTCCCCCCTTCTCTCTCTCTTTCTCTCTCCCCTCTCTATAATGAATAAATAAAATCTTTAAAAAAAAAAAAAGAGTGTATTTGCTAATGAGTTACTTTAAATTTTTGCATGTACTTTTATTCAAAATATTGCTCTTGACTTTTCTTTAAAATTGATCAGGTATGGCCTGACCAGGCGGTGGCGCAGTGGATAGAGCGACGGACAGGGAGGCGGAGGACCAAGGTTCAAGACCATGAGGCCGCCAGCTTGAGCGCGGGCTCATCTGGTTTGAGAAAAGCTCACCAGCTTGAACCCAAGGTCGCTGGCTTGAGCAAGGGATCACTCAGTCTGCTGCAGCTCCACAGTCGAGGCACATGAGAAAGCAATCAATGAACAACTAAGGAACCACAACGAAGAATTGATACTTCTCATCTCTCTCCCTTCCTGTCTGTCCCTATCTGACTCTCTGTCTCTGTTGCCAAAAAATAAAAATAAATAAATAAATAAATAAAATTGATCAGGTACGAAAATTATGCTAGTTTTAGAAAATGGACTAGGAACCTTTTCATATTTCACCATGTCCTGGAATAGTATCAATAACATTTTATTGTTTTTTATAAAGGTTAAATTTCCTGTTTTTCAAAGGTTAGATGCAATTTTCTGTTTTTCAAAGGTTAGCTAAAACTCTGCTGGAACCCCACGGCGTCCTGGTGCCTTGTTCAATGGTGACTTTTAATCACATTTCCTACCTCTTCTCTGGTAATTGGTCTGCTCAAGGTTTCCCTGCTTCTTGAATCAGTTTTGGTAATTTGTATTTTACTAAGAAATCACCCCTCCATTTTCAAATATGCTGCCACAGGGCTGCTGGCAGCATTTTCCTATAAAGTGGATTAATCTCTTTATGTCTCCTTTCTTACTCGTATTATTTCTTTTTGCTCTCTTTTCCTGTTGGAATGGGAGTTTATTTCATGTAACTAGCTACTGGATTTATTTATCCTTTAAATTTTACTTTGTTGTATGAATTTTTACTTTTCTCTTTGTTGCCTCTCAATTTCTCCTTCCTCCTTTTCTGGGGCAGAGGTTTATTTAGCTGTTCTTTTTCTAATATATTATGATGCATACTCCAGTCCTTGATTTTTCATCTTCTTTAATAATAAAAATAGCTTTCCCTTACTAGGTGACATGTTGTATAATATTTAGAATTCTTATAAAGAACAAGAAAGAAACGTACTTAAGCTAATAATTTTAAGAGCCACCATGCGAAGAAGCAGAGGAACTGCTTCATCCGCGAGCTGGCATGCTAAGAGCAGGGGACTAATAAACAGCAGGAGGAGGAGGGCCGAGTTTAAACACATTACATCCTCTCTCTTATTGCATTCTTAGATTTTCACCCTATGTTTCACTTTTTTGGGGAAAAGTGATGACTGGATTCATACATAGGTTTTAAAACAAAAACAAAAACAAAAACATTTACCCCCAGAATAAATGCTCTAGTCAGTGTGCCTTTAACCTACTATTAAAACTTCTGTTAACAGACCAGTGCTCCATATCTAGGACGCCACATATCCTAAATCAACAAAGATCCGCTCTGAGTAGTGAACTTCCAACTGCAAGAACGTGGCTGAATACATTTGAGGTGCAACTTCAGGGCAGGCCGGTGCAAAACTCACAGGTAATCAGAAAAACTAATCATTCAGAACTCACGGTTTCCCGGGTTCAGTGATGTACCCTTGTAAGGAGCGACCTTGTCTAGGTGATTGGTTCAGACAGAAACTCTTAAAAATTGATTCCAGAGGGGTAGAAGAAGGTCTTGCTTACCCCAGGGTGGGCAGCTCTGGCCTAGCTAGAAAAGCAAAGATGCTACTATCTCCTTAATCCTTACTACAGGGACTTTCGAAGATTTAAAAGGTCCCAACCTGGCCTGGGGAACTTGAAGATGACACACAGATAAAATCACATTCATTTATGCTCTACTAATTTGGAATTATCTTTATAATCTGGAAAGCAGTTGGACTCACGTTTCCATTTTTAGACCCTATGACAACAGGCAGAGAAGGAGGCTCAACCTACTTCTGGGACAAATTTTAGAAGCTCTGACTCATATGTAAACAACGGGCGCACTAACCATTTACCTGTTAGTTAAAGCAAATGCTTCTATTTGGGTTCCTACCCTAAGTACTTGTAAGAACTGAAACCAAAAATAAATTTTGAACATGTTCTATATTTAATTTTTTTCACTTTGTTCCTGAATATTTTCCCCAGTGAATCTAAGTAAATAAAATATTACTATCAAACCCGTATTATAACAGAGACTCCTTGGTGGTAGAAACCATTGAACATTCCCCAGGGTCTTTGAAACCAGCGAGGAAGTACTGCGTCCCTTCCTGGCAGGCTACGTGAGCTTCCTTCTGGGAAAGGACTTCAGTCCTTCCCTTACACGAACACCATTTCACTTTTTACTATCTGCGGATCCTGACCAAGGGCCAGATGTCAGACTCTAGTTCATGGGTGCGACTGTGCCCCAGGAACATTACTGGGGGGGTGGACATGGGCACCACTGCTAAGTCACAGAGATGTTACCAAGGTGCACTAGGATTCAGGGGCCCTAAGCACGCAAGTCTCTGAGAACCTGCTGGCTAGTTTTGCACAAGCCGAGTGACCCAAGTACAGAGGACTCTTGAACAACACAGGTTTGAACCACGTGGGCCCATTTACACACCAATGTTTTCCAGTAAATACTGTAAATATATTTTCTCTTCCTTGTGATTTCCTTAATAACATTTATTTAGCTAACTTTATTGTAACGATACAGCATATACTACAAATATCATACAAAATAAATCGACTCTTTATGTTATGGGTAAGGCTTCCGGTCAACAGTACACATTTGTAGTTAAGTTTTGGGGGGAGTCAGAAGTTATAAGAAGATTTTCAACTGCATGAGAGTCGATGCTTCTAACCCCTGAGTTGTTCAAAGGTCAACTGTACCTTAATATATTCCTACTGCATCAGTAAAAAAAATAAGCCTGGAGAAAATATCCCCTATACTTTGTCTATATGCATATAACCCCAACTTCCTTGACCCCATTCTTCAGGGCAGGGCAACTACACACTATTCCAGAACTAGGAGTCAGTTCATACAGGCCCAGTGCTGGCTATCAACACGCAGTATTTCCAATTTCCCAGAAATATCTTTCAAATGGGTTATTTAATGGGCTGGGTATTTTTTTTCTGCACGGTACTCCAGTTTTCAGCTGTCAAAATTAAATGGGATAATCTCTGCTGTCCAACTTCAATGGCCATCAGCTACTTGGTATCATCAAGAAACAAACTGGTTGGGCCAGTCAAAATTTCGATAGCCTCATATTATATTTTGAAGGATGTACATGTCACTTTCTGGTGAAAATCTTTCTAACCATTTCTATTCTTTGCGAACAACTACAGGCTAAGGCTCAAAGAGAAGGGAGTAGACGTCAGAACCACAGTGTTGCACAGTACGGAGGACAAGGGGAGGGGAGGCACCGAAGAGGCTTCTTCTCGTACTGGGCGGAGCGGGGGGGGGCATATCTGAGGGTCACCCCCATCACAAGGCCATACTGTGGCTTCCTGCAGGCTTGTAGTGCTGTTTGTGCACCTAATGAGGCCAAGGAAAGGCGACCAGCAGGCCTCTGCCAGACACACACACGTAATGCCTCCAGTTGCTGCCACTTCAGTGGAAGAGCCTGTCCCATTGTCTCTGCTCTCACTAGGCCTCTCTCTGCTGTTTTGTATTCCTTATCCCACAAATCTTAACCAGAAATGCCAGATATCAACACCTAAGTTACCGCAACAGGCAAAGATAGATTTGTCTGCTGCTCAGGCGGGTGTGTCCCCCGAGGACTTGCGTCTGAGGGCAGGAGGTGGTGTCCCAGTACGAACGCAGCTCCACAAATACCACAAACTGGTCTGGTCAGACTGGAAAACTTGGTGTCCTCCTTATTTATTTATTTTTTTTAGTTTAATTGATTTTAGTCAGAGAGGAAGGGGGTAGAGAGGAGGAGAGAGAGAGAGACAGAGGAAAAGAGAGAGAGAGGAACGTCGATCTGTTCCTCTCTGTGCCCTGACTGGGGAATGAACTGTCAACCTCTTCTGCTTCCAGACAACACTCTAACCAACCAAGCTATCCGAGGTGTCATCTTTAATTGACTTCACTGAGTTTTATGAAGCCACGCTCAGCCTGGAAGTTCCAGCCTGCACTCAATGCATAGGGGAGGCATCTTTGCTTCCTCTGAGAATCACTTTATCACAATTACAAGGAATGAAAGGCATTAAGGAAGTCTTCATATTAAAACCAGTGTCTGAACTTGATCTCACCAAGCAAGTGGAGATGGGAGGAGGAAGGGGAGGAGGAAGGGGAGGAAGAAGGGGAGGAGGAGGGGAAAAAGAGAGAGGGGGAGGGGAGAAAGAGAGAGGGGGAGGGGAGAAAGAGAGAGGGGGAGGGGAGAAAGAGAGAGGGGGAGGGGAGAGAGGATGGGAGAGAGGGGGAGGGGAGAGAGGGGGAGAGGAGAAAGAGAGAGGGGGAGGGGAGAAAGAGAGAAGGGGAGGGGAGAAAGAGAGAGGGGGAGGGGAGAAAGAGAGGGGGAGGGAAGAAAGAGAGAAGGGGAGGGGAGAAAGAGAGAGGGGGAGAGGAGAAAGAGAGAGGGGGAGGGAAGAAAGAGAGAAGGGGAGAGGAGAAAGAGAGAGGGGGAGAGGAGAAAGAGAGAGGGGGAGGGAAGAAAGAGAGGGGGAGGGGAGAGGGGGAGGGGAGAAAAGAGGGGAGAAAGAGAGGGGGAGAGGAGAAAGAGACAGGGGGAGGGGAAAGACGGGGAGGGGAGAAAGAGGGGGAGGGGAGAAAGAGAGGGGGAGGGGAGAAAGAGGAGGAGGGGAGAAAGAGAGAGGGGGAAGAACCTAAGGCAGAATGGCACAGAGGAGAAAACATCGGAACACATATCAAACTTTTTATAAAAACCGCCCACTTTTGCAGTGCTGGTAGACCTGGTCCCTACCGTCCACTAGTGGGCGTTCCAGCTTTCATGATGGGCCAATCGCAGCGCTGTTTGGTTGCACGGTAGGGACCAGGTTGACCAGCACTGCAAAAGTGGGCGGTTTTTATAAAAAGTTTGACGACCCCTGACATATACTGTACACGGGAATACATGCTTGAGGAGAACCAAAGCCAAGTTGTCGGGTGAAAAAGGAAGTGAGAGGGAATTGGGTTGGACCAGAACTACATTCTACCTGAATACCAGGAAAAGGATCTGGGACCTTTTTTCACAATAATCTTTCCTAATTACTGGTAGTTGCCACCATCTCCCCATTAAATCTCACCTAATGACTAATGGAAAGTCTGAAATTTCAAGATTCTATATCCTCCGTGTTTCCTAGTCTTGATCTATACTGATGAACTTCATCGTCTCATTTCCCTCTCCCGAATGACAAACTCCACAGTCCCTATCAGCTGCCCCCATCCCTCACACACACCCCTCCCGCAGTCCAAGTAATCCAAGCTACTTATGATTATAAAACAAACTTTCAAATATTTTTACCAAAAACATTTCTCCTAAATATAACTTCCATGATTTTGAGAAAGGCCAAATATTTTTGCCAGGTGACTATATTTATCTTTCTTTCAATTCTGTTGTTCCTTTGGCCATTTGTGAACACAACAGATGCTCAGGCGTGTTGGCTCAGCGCTCTCCTGCTCGCTCTCCTGTTGACCCGTGCTTGTCTGAGTAGCAGCTAGAAGCTGGTGACCTTAAAACCACATCAGTTCATTAGCAATTAATTAAGAGGACTAATGATCCAAATAGCACAAAACACACATCGGTCATAATAAATGAGGATGCCTGTAACTGATTCCGTATTACTTACTATATTTGGTAGATCATCTTAGACTGCCTCATTATTCATAAAGCAGTTACTTATTCAGGTAGTCCAACTCACAACCCAAATTCTCATTGCTGTGCTCACAACCTATTATTTATTGGCTACTTGCATCTGATTCACATTCTATTTGATAGAATGCTGAGTTCTTGTCTTCCCAACTTTGAGTAAATTGCAGGACATAGCTGTTATTTCTCAAATGATACAAGTTTTTAGGGTCTGATTCACTAGTTATCATCTCAGACAGTCTGGTAAGACTTAATTTATCAGAGAGATCCACTACCAAGTGGAGAATTTCTCCTAATTATATAAAAAGTGAAAAGAATTTGAAAAAGTCGTTAACATTGACTAATTTGGGTACAGCTAACATAGTTTAGAAAAGAAAAGATTATCTGTTCCTTAGTATAAAAGACTACTTTAAAAAAATAACCTTTTATTCTTATATATTTACCAACACTTCAAATTATTATAACTAAAATCTTAACTCTGATATACTAAACCTCAGCACTGAATCTAGATAAATTATTACTTTCACGTACCAAAAACATTGACCTTCCAAAACTAAACTGTAAGAGAGACAAGAAATACTGAATGCAGCAGTAAGATTTTATTATGACAATGATAAAAGTCATAAGTGATTTGTAATCACGTTAGCTTTCCAATTCAGTTTTTGGATAATTTAAGGAGTATTGTAATTTCCAATTAAGTTTTATTTATTGATTGATTTTAGAGAGAGGAGAGAAAGAGAGAAAGGGGGTGGGGAGAGGACCAGGAAGCATCAACTCACTCTCATGTGTGCCTTGACCAGGCAAGCTGGGGTTTTGAACCGGCAACCTCAGCATTTCAGGTCAATGCATTATCACCTGGGCCATCACAGGTCAGGCAAGTTTTATTTAAGTATGCATTGAGGCCTAATATTATCAGGTATACACATACACACATGCACATGCGCGCGCGTGCACACACACACACACACACACACACACACAGCAGCAGCAAAGCAAAGAAATGGAGCTAAAAATAACACAATGAAACTCTTACATGGTGGTATACATACTAGCGAGCATTTTAAGGCCCTTAACATCAAAGATGAGAAAATGCACAATAAACTGAATAAACAGACAAATGGGGAAGAACGGCCATGAAATAAAAGCAAGAGCACTTGCCAATGTGAGGGTCACGATATGACAGAGATGAGCCCAGAAGGATGAGGGCTGTGCGTGAGGGGAATGAAGGCGGCACTAACAGGGAAGGACCCGCTCCTGAGGGCCATGCTGAGCCCCTCACAGCAGGAGGTCAGTGGGAGGCAGGGACAGCAGACTGGAGGGGGGGTATCCATTTGTTGAAAAGGACCTGCATGGCTCTTGTTAAACCACAGCTGTGTGCTCTCATAGGGAGGCCAACAGACCACCATGCTCAAACCCGACTACGCACAAGGTTCCTGGGAGTCTAGTTAACAGCAGACTCTGATTCAGTACAACTGGGGCTGGGCCCGGGATTCTACATCTGCAACAATGCCAGGTGACACTGCTGGTCCGTGGGCCACTCCTTGAGTAACACTGCCCTAGGGCACAGCCTGGCCAATGGCGGGCAGAGGGGAGGCGAGTGTCACAGGAGACCATCGCCTGCTGGGTCTCCAGTCCATAGGTAACATGAGAAAGAGGAGCCCCTGTCTAAGGTCTAAGGTTTCTTCTAGCTTTAAAAACTCGCAGCAGGAAGCGCAGTTCATAGCCCTAAGAGGTACAATCCTTACATCCGGTCTGAAAGAGAAGGCCAGAACTTGAGGGAATAAAGGTCATTAAGAGTTGTACATTTTATATTATCTCATTCCATTTTTACAAAAAATTTCAGGATGACAAGCATGTCCACTTATAGCGAAGGTAATTGACTCAAACTGATTCTAACTCGAGTTCTTCTACCTCCACGTCCAGCACTTTCCATACTGGTCCCTAGAATGCCACCCACAGGGGAGTGGGGTGGGGACCCTGGGCCTGTGTTCCGGCCAGCAATTTCAAGTGGAACTTCAGAAATCCATGCTAATTTTGCGTTTCTCCTGTAATATAGCCTTGTTTAAATACAAAAATAACATTCTTTAGTGACTTATCAAATACAATAGATCCACATGTATATTTTGTGACTTTATGGACCCAGAAGCCACAATTCCTTATTCCAGTTAGAGAGGCATTGAATTATACCAGGCCTTCTGGAGACACTGACATTTGTCACCCAGATGCCTTTGGAGGCCCAGCAAAAAGAAAGGACACATCCCATGTCCCATTGTCCAACGAGCACATGGCTGGTGGCACTCCCAGCCGATAGTGTTTCAACTGGCACCGACAAATGCACTTTCTGTTGCTGTAACTTTTTAACCTGAGCGTTCTGTCCAGTCTCTGAACCATACCCCTAGAAATGAGTCAGTGCAAAGGCAGGCGAATTAAAGTCACATAATACAGTCTGAAACTGCTCAAACCAAGTTGGGCACATTTTGAAAATAGAAACTTTATGGCTGCCCAGAGCAGAAAGCCATGAGGTGAACAAGGAATTCAACTTGAGGGCAGCCTATTTCTAAGAAAAAGAAAACAAAATTCACTACTATATCCTTTTACCAAAATGATGGCAATTTTTTAAATACGCTTTTCTATTTTTAGAACAGTTGTAAAATTACTGCAAAATAGTACACAGTTCCAACATACCCCTTATCGGGTTCTCCCGTTATTAACATTTCACGTGAGTATGGGACATTTGTCACAATTAATGAATCAGTTTGCTATGTTATTATTAACTGAAGTCCATACTTTATTCAGATTTCCTGGTTTTCCTGTTCCAGGACGTAATTTTGGCTGTCTTGGAATTCGAAATTCACCATAGGAAGGCTATTTAAACCAATGTAGCAAACAGAAGCATAAAGAACTAAAATGGTGCTTTCAACGCATCCTAAGCCCAAGAAAAATGCAAACTTTAGAGGAAACATCATCAAAAGTCAGCTTTTCAACAGACTAACCTTGATCTATAGCTACAGTAACTGCCACTTTAAAGAACTCACACTTGTCAAAGATGTAACAAGTCATAGGCATGAAAGACAACAAAATGGAAGTCAGTTTTGGACGCTATGACTGGTTCAATCATGCTAAGCAGGTGTGTCATTTAAATTAGGTCCAAAAATAGCTTGTTGGAGGGTCTGAACCCTCCAAAATATTTCTATGGGCACTACCTAGACTCATAGGAGCACACTCCATGGTCACCTTCCCAAAGTAAGTTTAATCGAATTAAGGAGCTAGAAAAAAGTGCATAAGTTAACCTTGAAGGTTTCAAAGTGCAAGGCAAGATGACATCAAAAAGTGTCGACAACAAGCACCTGATTAACTAGAAAGTGCATTCACTGAGCAGGCAAAAATAGCCCCAAGAACTAAAACAAGGAAGAAACCACATCAGAGTGATTAGAAAAGGAAGGTTAAACCTTCCAGGCAAGGTTTTATCACGAAAGAGAAAGTATTAACCTAAATTGACTGAGACTGCCTCCAGGGTCTAAGATTCCACAAGTCCCCCATTTCAGTCTTGGAAAACACCCCAAGGTCAGCAGCGGGGACACCCCTCCCCTATCCTTGGCCACAGAGGGTTTCTGAGACGACAGGACCCCGACCAGGTCTCCCCAGCAGCCTCCATGGAGACTTCCACCACGAATGGGGAGCTATCCCTGCCAAGATGGAAATGCGTCCTCCATTCAGGTGCATGATGCCAGCAAATAACTTTCCACTAAATAAATTATGTCACAATAAGACACTCTGCCAATAATTTGAACTTGAAAGAAATATTTTAAGACCCTAAAACTATGTTATATAATACACACACTCCACTAATTTCTCAATTAAACCAGGCCCCATTGAGCACTTTTGCAAAAAGAAAAACCAAAAACAACAAACCCCCACGTTTACTCCCTATGGATAAGCTACCCAGAGAGTTCAGGTATTCTAGTATGGGGCACTCCTTGGAGCAAGGCTTCTCAGCCTGGGCAGGCCTGACACTCTGACTGGGCACGTGTCTGTGGAGAAGGGCTGTTCTGTGCACTTCACACGCTGGGCAGTGCCCCTGGCCTGTCCCCACTAAAGGAAAGTCAAAAATGGCTCTAGACATTGCCAAATGTCCCCCAGGAGGGCGGAGGCGAAATTGGGAAGATTAAAGCAATTCAAAATATGTATAAATAAATACAATTTGAATAGCAATGTAAGATTTTGATGTGGATTAAATAACTTTTAAAAATATCTTTTATGAGACCGTATGTAAACTGGTATTTTCCTCAGAAAATATAATTGCTATGGATGACCAAAAAGCAACATTATGGAGTTTTTTCCCCCCTCAATGATTATGAGTTAGTACTTTTTCAAGCCATAAATAAAGATAATGTATAGACCTGATAATTCCCTAGAAACAATGAATGGGGGTCAGAAATCATTCTTAATCCTTTCCAACCCAGGATTCTAACGTAAACATCAGATTCTACAATGGGTAGCCAAACCAACCATGCGTAGGGCAGGAGCTGATGTGGGAAAGAGGCCAGCGTGCACAAGTCATGGCCACTGGGTGCCTGTGAGCCAACCCATCCACGTCCTGCCTGGGCGGACCGCAGGCGCACTGCCCAAGGGTCACTTTGCCACCATTAACAAAAACAGACCCCATTTCCTGGAAGAAAAAGAAGGCCAGGGAAAGAGAAAAAACACCATGGAGGTCTGCACCTTACAAATGCTTCAGGCGAAAGTCCCTGGGTTTCTGCTACATCGCTGCCTGATTTGGAGCGGGTGGAGAACCCTTCAACAACCATGTCAAACAGGAGGAGTCCTTCTGAAGGAAAACCTTAGAAGTTAAGGGCTGGTGCCACTGGATTTTTAAACACCGCTTGTAAATGTTGTTTCTTAAAATCGTAGAAGAGGAAATTTCTCATTTTTGTGGCTCTGACAGCTATGTTGTAGCTTTTTTCAGGTGTTAATGTGAATGTGTAGAGGTCACTGACACTATATATTGAGGTCAGAAAAAAGCGACTAACTTCATCTACCCTCAGAGCCACAAGACCATCCACATACTTCGTTCTTTCATGGGGAGAGGCCGAAAGGTGTCCCACCAGAAAGGCAGGGTAAGCAGATGGTGGCCGAAGTGGTCTAAAGGGACCCAGGCGGCTGGCAACTGCAGGGAGGACCTGCTGACCACACACTAGCATCACCACCTGGGTAGAAGGAGGTCAGCAGCCCTCCCGAACTAGGCTTACCAGGGTTGTCTCTGGGTTTCAGAGCCTCCAAACCCCCACCTCTCCGCGAGGCAGGACGCCCTGCAATTGCGCCCATCTGCTCACTATCTCTGGTTCCGCCTCATCTGGCTCTCACCCCGTCCCCCCACCTTCCAGGAAACGAGCACACATGCAGCGGGAGAACCGGCCGTGCCTGGTTCCCACAGGTGGGCAGAGGGCTGGCAGAGAGTAAATCACATGGGAGGACCAAGGAGTTCAACCTGCCTGGTACCAACCCAGCTAAATGTTAATCAAGGCACACACTCATTTACATCCAAGATCATTAACCAGGTGCTCAGGCCCCTCGGCAAGGGAGGGGAGTTCACAGGCTGAAAAAATGCAGTTAGATAAAGTCGCAGCCTCTTGTTGCCAAACACACAGTCCGGGTCATTCCGGGAGAAGGGCACCGCAGTGGCACACCGGGGTGTCTTGGAGGGGTGAAGGAGCGGGGGGGGGGACACGAGGGGGACACGACTTTTTTTCTCCCCCAGCGGCTCTCCACCCATAGCTGCAATTAATTTTCTGCTCTTCCTTATCTCTGAGGAGGTGGAACTGTCACCTCATGTGCAAGTGAGTTTCCAGGTTAAGGAATTCCAAACAGGTCAGGTCTGCAGAGTTTGTGTCTCCAATTCTCCAGACATCAGGGGAAGCTTCCCCTCTGAAGGCAACGGCGTAGACTCCACGACTTCAAGTCACACACAGAAAGGACGGCCTCTCCCTGCTCACGCAGCTGCCCTGCTGTTTCTCCCACAGCCAGGGACCCACGACCACGCAATGGTCAAGCAAAACAAGAAGTCACCATCAAGCAAACAAACAGGGTCAGAAGTTTGATGACACACGTGATGAACAGCTAGGGTTTTGAAGCTTTCTGACAAGAGTTCTTTCTGACATGGCCTCGCGTTGCTGTGCAAGCGTGGGCCCCCTCTCCTGCACGCCCCCCCACGACGCCCTCAGCGTGGGCCCCTCTCCCGCACGCCCCCCCCACGACGCCCTCAGGGTGGGCCCCCTCTCCCGCACGCCCCCCCACGGCGCCCTCAGGGTGGGCCCCCTCTCCCGCACGCCTCCCCACGGCGCCCTCAGCGTGGGCCCCCTCTCCCGCACGCCCCCCCCCACGGCGCCCTCAGCGTGGGCCCCCTCTCCCGCACGCCCCCCCACGACGCCCTCAGCGTGGGCCCCCTCTCCCGCACGCCCCCCCCACGACGCCCTCAGGGTGGGCCCCCTCTCCCGCACGCCCCCCCCACGACGCCCTCAGGGTGGGCCCCTCTCCCGCACGCCCCCCCCACGGCGCCCTCAGGGTGGGCCCCCTCTCCCGCACGCCCCCCCCACGACGCCCTCAGGGTGGGCCCCCTCTCCCGCACGCCCCCCCACGGCGCCCTCAGGGTGGGCCCCCTCTCCCGCACGCCTCCCCACGGCGCCCTCAGGGTGGGCCCCCTCTCCCGCACGCCCCCCCCCACGACGCCCTCAGGGTGGGCCCCCTCTCCCGCACGCCCCCCCCACGGCGCCCTCAGGGTGGGCCCCCTCTCCCGCACGCCTCCCCACGGCGCCCTCAGCGTGGGCCCCCTCTCCCGCACGCCCCCCCCCACGGCGCCCTCAGGGTGGGCCCCCTCTCCCGCACGCCTCCCCACGGCGCCCTCAGCGTGGGCCCCTCTCCCGCACGCCCCCCCCCACGGCGCCCTCAGGGTGGGCCCCCTCTCCCGCACGCCTCCCCACGGCGCCCTCAGGGTGGGCCCCCTCTCCCGCACGCCCCCCCCACGGCGCCCTCAGGGTGGGCCCCCTCTCCCGCACGCCCCCCCACGACGCCCTCAGCGTGGGCCCCCTCTCCCGCACGCCCCCCCCACGGCGCCCTCAGGGTGGGCCCCCTCTCCCGCACGCCTCCCCACGGCGCCCTCAGGGTGGGCCCCCTCTCCCGCACGCCTCCCCACGGCGCCCTCAGGGTGGGCCCCCTCTCCCGCACGCCTCCCCACGGCGCCCTCAGCGTGGGCCCCCTCTCCCGCACGCCCCCCCACGACGCCCTCAGCGTGGGCCCCCTCTCCCACACGGCCCTCTCTCACCCTCCCCCAGGACACCCTCAGCGTGGGTCCCCTCTCCCACACGGCCCTCTCTCACCCTCCCCCAGGACACCCTCAGCGTGGGTCCCCTCTCCTGCACACCCCCCCCAACGGCACCCTCAGCGTGGGCCCCTACCCCACAACGCTGGCAGGGAGAGCTCTCCAGCACGTGTGGACTAAGGTAAGCCTCCCCCCAGAAAGAGCAAGCATGGTCCTGGGTTTCCATTCCAGGGTTACATAATTCAATTTTCCTCCAATTAGATATTTCCCATACAGGATTATTTGTGGTGGAAGTAAAAAAAAAAAAAACAAAGCAAAGAAAAAAAAGTAGAACCGCATTAATTCCTGATAGTGAAATTAACCTCAAATAGACAACAGACTCCCGGAGATTAATGTCTAGATATATTTTTAAACGACATTTAATGCGAGGACTCTTGAGCTCACACTCAGGAAAATATTAAGTACCAGTTTTATTTTCTCTTGACGGGAATATAAGTTTATAGGTTTGGGGGCCGAGGAATGTGGGGGAAAGGACAACGAATAATAATCTCATTATCAGGCACCTCATTTATAATTTTAAAAGTTCATAACTTAATATCCATTGAAGAGCATGCCGCTTAACCTGTGTGCACCCAAGTGAAAGCTCAAGTTCAGCGTCAGGTGACTCATCCTCACGAATTTCTGCAAAGGTTATAAAACAAACGAGGAAGGTGTTTGTATCCCAGGAGGCCAATCTGAAACAATGAAGAGGCACACCTGTCCGGTGGTGACCTGATGGCACTAGCTATGCTTTAAATGAAACTCAACACACCATGAAGTCTAAAAGGTAATAAATAAGTAAATAAAAGGGCTGTCCCTCACTTCACCTGGGGTGAAATTTCTGAACTCTGCATGACAGAGCCGGCCACTGTGTCTATTTTCGACATTTCAGGAGCACCGAGATGACAAATGTAGTCATTTATTCACAAAAGGGAGGGGGAGGCACCAGCGAGCTGTCTCTGTATAATAATTTTTCAGTGCTCTGAAAAAGCAATAGGTTTCCAACAAGATGACAGAGGTTAAACAAAATTGAAAATTTTCATTCACTATATGCATTTTTCACTTTTGAAGCATGCAAAAAATGTTTAATGGGTATGAAAAGAGAGAAAGAGGGAGGGAGGGAGGGAGGGAGGGAGGGAGGGAGGGAGGGAGGGAGGAAGGAAGCCAAAATTCTGGCAAATTTAAGGCTAATGAATCCATTATAAGAGAACATTTGCCTTATAATAACCATGGAAAACAAACGGAACCCTCTGTGGCACTTACCAGATTCCAGGCAGAAGACCTTGTTTTAAAAGGCAGGAGAGACCGAGAGAAGCCGGTCTGGATGCGGGTGGTTGCCTGCTTCACCCAACTACAGCAGTGAGGAGCAGTGCTGGTCTCCGCCAGTCCCCTGTTGACAGGTGATCCACAGCCTGGAGCAGGAGGTGCCTCCGCGAAGGAGGCACGGAGGGGAGGGTTCTGCAGCAGCTACCGCCCAGGTAGGGCCGAGCTGCCAGCCAGCCGCCCTCGAGCTGCGCCCTCGGGCGCCGGGCTACAGCTAGAGCTAGCAAGCAGAAGCTGTCTGGGCTGGAAGCTGCTGCTTTGCCAGCCTGGCTCAGATCGGGAGCAAATTCAAACATGGGAGAGGGGAGGAAGCAGCACATCGGAGGCAGCAGAAGCCGTGATTGCAGGGGGGAACTTGGTGGATTCAAGAGCCAAAAAATTCAAATCACGACCCCCTACAGCACTGCCCCTGCAGCAAGACATCACCAACAGGGACAGCCAACTTATAGTGAGAGGTGTGCATGCCTGGCCGGGGTGACCCTGGAACCTCTGGAAGCCCAAGGCAAGCAGAATGCCCCTTTCTAAATATTAATAGCACTTTCCGCAAATGTTCATGCCAATGTTGAGAGGAAGGACATTCAAGGAAGTGAAGAACCACCCCCTGATTACAACTGTTTAAATAGCTGTCCGTTATCCTCATATATATGGAGTGAACACATGTTTTCATTAGACAAGGGTGGCTCTGGATTCTACCTCCACCACCTTACTAGCTGAGGGGCACCGGGCATGTCTCTTGGCCTCTCTCATCTCCTTATCTATAGAAATGAAGCTGTGAAGCCTCCTCCCTGGACTGTGGTCAGGAATCAGTGAGCTCCCAGGTGGAGTCAACTGCTGTCCTGAGTCGATTCATCTCTGTCCCTTCTTCACTCACTCACCCTCCACCAGCTTGTGGCTCTGAAATTACTGTCCTAAATCAGCAAACACTACTCTCTATTTAACCAACATCTCCAACAGGTTACGGAGGCCAACTTCAAGGTTATTCTGACATACAGCGATCAAAACCAGATCATACGACTCCTCAGATCAAAGTCTGACAGGGACACCACGTTGTAGCTCAAGTGAGAGGAGGTTCTTGCCCCAAACTCCTGTAACTTCCCACTTCGAGGCTGAGATCATGCCATCTTTAAGAGAATGGTAAAGAAAAGGATAGGCTCTTAATTGAGTCAGGACTTTTTTTTTTAATGCTGCCTTTAAAACGGAAATTATTTCTTAAAATGGAATTTATGGGTTACTTATACTACTACTCTCTGATATGAATGACAGTGGCACCAGTACCTGGTCAAGCTAGAGACCTTCACAAGGAGGAAAGTCCCCGAGTCCCAAGGGCCAAGAATATGCCATCGCCATCTGGTGGTAGGTCCTGCATATTGCAGTTGTGAACCCCACACCGTCTCCAACCCATTCCCTAAGAAGCAGCCGGTCCCAATTCCTCCTGCATTATATATTAACTCCCGACAACTAGTTTGGTTGCTCAAGGACCGCTGTTGGGCTTTCCCTACCAGATCTTCTTCCCAACCTTCCTTCTTTCCCACAGACTTTTGAGCAGGCCACTAACTAGAAGAGGAAAGATAAAATTTCTGTTCTTTGCCATCCCCTTGGTCACCCATCCTACAACATCTGGTGATTTGGTTACAAAGAATAAAACTTCCCAAGGCAGATAGAGAAAAAGAGAAGCAAAGAGCCAGTGTGTTCCTGGACTGTAACAGCCAGGAGCCAACTTGAAAGGAAAATATCAGGCAGGCCTCTCTACCAAAAGAAGAGGGCAGCTGAAGACCTAGAACATATGAGAGACAGCGTCTGAGCTGGACCTGGCCAGTGAGCACGACTTGGGCGGGATCAAGAGGGTGGTTCTGTGCAGCTGGAGTAGGGAAATCGGGTCACAGACAAACAGCGACCAATCAGGTGACGTTTGAAGAGCTGCTCCTGACCACTTCACTTCCCAGAAGACTTCATCCAGCCCCAGTGAATACATGTAGGTCCAGGAGGCCCTCAAAAAAAAGCAAGTTACCAAACAACCTTAGGAAAAATCTGCCAAAGGGAGTGAGGACCCTGAAGAACGAGAAAACTGGAAAACTTAACTCGAAGTGGCGGCAGGATGCTCGAGTGGAGCGCTAGGATGAAGGCAGTGCGTGCAGGTTTTAGAGGCAGCTGTGAAAAGGCCTGGGGGGCCAGCTGCACCACAGCTGGCCAGCTGTGTCCCTGCAGCATCTGCTTGGAGCATAACAGAAGAAGATGCCTCTTTCAGTTACACCAGATAGGCATTTTCAGGGCTGTATACTACGTAAAAAGCCCCGCCTTTATGTCTACATTACTCCAATTTATTATTTGAATCAACTATAAGATGAAGTACTTGTCTGATATTTAGTTCAAGTTTATACTAGGAGAACATGAGAGGGAAATTTTCAGATGGGCTGTCTTCCAATCAAAAGTGCATGCTCACCTATGAGCTAGAGCAAAGAAAAAACTTCTATACAAAATAGCTTGTATCAAGAAACACAGTCCCCCACACCTACAGCCCCCCCCCCACACACACACACACTGGCTTTGCCTTCTTCTTAGTCACTTTACTTTAAAAAACAAACAAACAAAAACAAACCTCTGCAAGCATCACAAACACAAGGCCCAGGCTACGCAGGTGGTTGTGCTGTACTGGAACATGACACACCCAACTCGGATGCCACGTCTTTAAAACAATCAGAAATTAAGTAAGCAAGCATGAAGACAACTCTGTACATTAAAGGATCCTTTTTCTTTTTCTTTTCCTTACATCTGGAAATCTATGGCCCATGTTCAAGGACCAGGCTGAGCTCAAAGTTGCAAACTGATGGTAAATAAACCCCTGGAGGCCAAAGACCCTAGCATCTCTCAGCATAACTAGACGGCTGCCGAACTCCAATGAAAGGCACACACAGGTACCCGTGGGCTGCACCCCGCACCCCACAGCCAACCCAGCACAAAGCGCTGCTGCTTGCTTGGGTTCCCACGAGAAACACAAGGATTGTCAATCTTGTGAAAACATTAAAGTAAGTGGTAAACTGTGACTAACCTGGATACGCCAGGCGTCGGGAGACCTCCTGATGCCATTTACTCCCTTCTGTGCTTTATGTAAGGGCAACCTAACATCCTCACCTTCCTGAAACCAGCAAGCCTCTCATAGGAACGTCATAGAGGAACCTACCTGCGGCTTTCTCCCCTTGTTACTAAATCAATGGCAGACACGCTGTCAGGGCGTTTTGAGAATAAGGGATCATTTGTGACCTTGAACCACTCACTCAATCTCCCGGTCCCAGAGCGCTCACAGGCAAAATGCAGCTCCTCCCCTATGGTTTCATGATCCAGGCGCGTGTATTTAGGAACCCAGGCTGGAAAAGCCAGCTCAAAGGTTATCTCATTCAGCAAGTATTTATCAAGCTCCTGCCACGTGCTGAGGACCGTGATGGCACGGGGTTTCTGAGATGGACGGGTTTGTCAAGGCCTGCCAGCCACTGCCCCCACCCCCACCCCCGCCCCCACTGAAGACTTCAACCCTCAGTTATCTGTGCATACAACTTAACACTCTGGTTAGACACCGAGTTCTAGCTTAGTGTAAGTGGTTTCATAATGAACCCATCTCACCAACGCAATTTTAAGCCACTACAGAATAAAGCCGACATCTTCCCTAGTAATTTACCAATTACCCTGGAGCCTGGCTTCCGACAGCCTCAACCCAGGGAACTGAACTGCAAAACCCAAATAAACACAGAAACAGCTTCTGAACTCTGAACTGCAGTCACTACCACCAGGCCGCTGGGCTCAGAGCTCCATCGACTATCACACCAACAAAGATTAAGCTTCTAATCTTCAGTAAAATGTAGTCAACAGCACTGCCACATCTGCGTAAAAACCCAACACACCAGAAAATAAAAAAAGAATACTATTCACTGACACAGATGACTATAAAAGATCTCAGCCATTAAAATGATCAACAGCCCATTCACCAATCGGTTTGCCATTTTAAGCTCCTTTTATCATTGCCTTAATTCTCTTAAAGATGTAAGAAAATGGATTTAAACAATGGGGTTAAAAGGTCGACTGAGGTAAATCACAGGTTCTCGCTCAAAGAGGCAATTACTTCCTAAAACTGAATAAATTTTTTTCAATTTCTATGAAGTCAATATAGATTCCTTACAGGAAATTACACAAACACACACAGTTAGGTGAAGGAAAAAAAATAAATACCCATTAATCCCCTTCTTTGACGTAGCACTGTGAATACATTCCCATATCAACACCCTTTCAGATCTTCAATAGTTCTGTATATGTATGTGTTCCTAAGAAAAAGACAGAACTAAATGATAAAAACCAATTTGTGATTTACCTTTCTTTTTTTTTTTTTTTTTTAGAGAGAGACAGAGGAACAGACAGGGACAGTCAGAAAGGGAGAAAAATGAAAAGCATCGATTCTTCATTGCAGCACCTTAGTTGTTCATTGATTGCTTTCTCTTATGTGTCTTGATGGGGGCGGGGGGCTACAGCAGACTGAGTGACTCTTGCTCAAGCTAGTGACCTTGGACTTAAGCCAACAACCTTGGGCTTCAAGCCAGTGACCCCACGCTCAAACTGGTGAGCCCATGCTCAAGCCGGATGAGCCCGCACTCAAGCTGGCGACCTCGGAATTTTGAACCTGGGTCTTCAGCATCCCAGGCCAACCCTCTATCCCAGGGGTAGTCAACCTTTTTATACCTACTGCCCACTTTTGTATCTCTGTTAGTAGTGAAATTTTCTAACTGCCCACTAGTTCTACAGTAATGGTGATTTATAAAGTAGGGAAGTAACTTTACTTTATAAAATTTATAAAGCAGAGTTATAGCAAGTTAAAGTATATAATAATAATTACTTACCAAGTACTTTATGTCGGATTTTCGCTAAGTTTGGCAGAATAAATCTTTATAAAACAACTTACTATAGTTAAATCTATCTTTTTATTTATACTTTGGTTGCTTTGCTACCGCCCACCATGAGAGCTGGAACGCCCACTACTGGGTGGTAGGGACCAGGTTGACTACCACTGCTCTATCCGCTGCACCACTGCCTGGTCAGGCTCTACAACTCATTTTTAATGGCTTCATACCATTCCACGTTAGAGATGTACCATAATAAGACTAATTTAAGTTGTTCTAACTCTTTCATTATGATAAACAGTTCTCACCCTCATAGCTAATTCTTTAGCTACAGATGGGTATACTAACACATTCTTAACTGTTTCCTTAGGATGAATTTCTTTGAAATGTGTTAGCTAGATCATCAGGCATGCACATTATTCTTTCTAGATATTTGATAACATTAAACAATATACTTACTGAAGAAATTTAGAAACTGCAAGAAGCAAAAGTAACTTGATAACCCTACCCCCGGGCACGGTGCTAGTATTTTGTTGTGCACCCTTTCCAATCTATTCTATGTATGTACAGCCTCCCCCCAGAATTTTGTTTTGTTTTTTTTTTCATTTTGCCTAAGAAACACTTAATTTGGTGTCAGTCCAATTTCAAACAAATTTTTAGAGGAGTTCCTAGAAAATATTTGACTTGCCTACTTTAAATTTAATAACATGAATCCCCAAAATTTTATTCAATAAGATATACTAAATAAAAGATACTTGGGTTCTCTCATGTGGCCAGAACCAGAGGGATGTGGGAAATGGGGAAGAGAAGACACAGAGAGAGAAAACTGCCCCTCCCTGCCCCTGGGTCTCGCGATTCACTCTGAATTATCACTGCCTTGACTGTCACAGAGTTGCCAGTAGTTACAACTGATGTGTTCATGTGAAGAAAGAAGCCAAAACCTCTGGCCAAAGAGGGGCTGGATTGGAATGTGGTCAAGGCCCCACTTGAAAGCTTTAAACCTGTGCCCAGGATAGCTCCTAACTCCCTCAGCTAGGAACCATCAGATGTACTTATCCTGAACTTGGACAGCCAACTGGAGAATCCAAAGCTTAAAACAGTCCAGATTAACAGGTTATTTCCGGGGCAGATCGAACCCTGACATATCAACTCATTTTCATTCTAACTCGAGGTTCACTGTTGTGAAGTAAATGTCTCCCCCCATGGTATTAGCTCTGCCACTCTGGTATAAAAAGGTCGATACCTGTGGTTTCGGTCAGAATGGGGGAAGAGACATACCCCAGGGCATTCCAGAGTTTAGGGGTTTGAGCTGAAGGATGCTGAACTTTTAATGACAAAAGATTCCCTTGCTTTCCAAACAGCAGGCTTCGTGCCAACAGAGCGAGTGACAGCATACAGCGTGACAGCATACAGCTAACGTGGACTTTACAAAGCTAAAAATAGGCACTTGAGGCAGAAAGGTTTCTTTCCAGAACAATTTTAAAGATTCCCAGGAGGCGTCAGGTATTGCGTCAATACCAGAGGACAATGGTTTTCCGAGCTGTTGGGGGACTGTGCCCTGGACAGGAGAAAGAAAAGACTTTTGTGCACAGCCCTGCGAGGGCAGCAAAGGGGCCTGGGAAAGAAGGTCAGGGCTGGTGTCTGAGGCAGGAGAGCAGTGCTGAGAAATAACTCCCCATTTTTGTCTCGCCACACAGACCAAGGGGAAGAATGTTAGGCCGTGCACTCACCTTCATCAGAAAGAAAATGAACGAATTAACCCACCTGCAAGAAGAATCAGTGTGGGCCCTGGCCAGTTGGCTCAGTGGTAAGAGCGTCGGCCTGGCGTGCAGGAGTCCCGGGTTTGATTCCCGGCCAGGGCACACAGGAGAAGCGCCCGTCTGCTTCTCCACCCCTCCCCCTCTCCTTCCTCTCTGTCTCTCTCTTCCCCTCCTGCAGCCAAGGCTCTATTGGAGCAAAGATGGCCCGGGTGCTGGGGATGGCTCCATGGCCTCTGCCTCAGGCGCTAGAATGGCTCTGATTGCAACACAGTGACACCCCGGATGGGCAAAGCGTCGCCCCCTGGTGGGCATGCCGGGTGGATCCCGGTTGGGCGCATGCGGGAGTCTGTCTGACTGCCTCCCTGTTTCCAGATTCAGAAAAAAAAAAAAGAAGAATCAGTGTGGACTATTTGTGAAAGGAGACAGTCTTCTCTACAGTAGAAGCCCACGTATGCATTTACTTAACCTCCCTTACTCAGAAGTCCATGTTGGAGGCCAGTAGGCTTGTGCAGGGTCCTGCCCAGAAGACTGCCCTCGTTTGAAAGGTCAAGAGCAGAAACTGTGGAACCTGAGCAACAAAGGGCAGCAGAGGGCTCTGGGGGCTGAATTCAATGTGTTGCGTGGTCACTGGAATGCAGACGCGTCCCTAGTCAGGAGGCCTGGCCCCCACCCTCTCTCCACCTGCAACTCTGGGCCAAATGAATGGGTCTCTGCATTGAGTGCTGGTGGAACTGTATTTGTACACATACACATACATACACATGCACATCTCTCAGACACCCAGCCTCCCCCCACGGCAGCAGGAGACAGCAGCCAGGGCCTGATTAATGGTCACACAGTCCAGACCTCTGGCAGGCTAAAGATAATATCTTGACCTAAGTTATGTCTCAGCTCCTGAGCCCTTGAGACCAGACAGAGGGACGCTGGAAGGGACCTCAGAACTGCCCTCGAGACTAGAAGAAATGACTCACCACCCTCACCTCTCTTCCGACCAATCAGCTCCCAGCATGATCCGAACACCTAACCCACTCTGTGGCTTTGCAATCTGTAACCTACAGCCATCAGGGAGTTCAGGCTTTGAGCATTAGCTTCCCATTCCCCTGGATAGCACTCTTCATAATAAAACAGCCAGTATTTCTCCACTGCCATTCTTGGTGTTGAGTGTTCGGCTCTGGAGGCGCTGGGTGAACGAACTGTCTGTCCCGTAACCCTAGTACCAATACGCAGGCTCCCGTGTGGTTCCAGTGGACGGCCAGGCTCAAACTCATTCACTGGCCCTACGGTCTCTTTTAGCTCTAAAGTCCAATGTAGACATTTTAACTCCCATTTTTCCCCAGAAGGTCAGTGAAGCCCTGTATGAAAAGAGCAGAAAATAATGTGTGTCCCCTGGATTAGTCTGTACACTAGACGCAGGTCCTTGGGTCCTTCCTCCCACAAGACGGCGCTCAGCCCCACAGCTGCTTCTAAGAGATCAGTGACCCCAAAGCCACACACACCTACCCTCCTTCTAAAAGTCCCTCCTACCCACATGGTCAACCCTAAAGGTACGAGCACAAGCCTACTTCCCCTAGGAAGCTGTTTCTTCTGGGAGAGGCTGCCTCCCAGGGCACAGTGACGATGTGCATCGGACCTGCAGAGCACCTGAAGGACGGCAGCCTCTGAACTCCCGGCGAAGGGCGCTCTGAGTGCCAACGTCAGTACATGTCTCTGGGCTCCTGTTTGCTCCAGGGAAGGCCAGCTTGGTCCAGGCAACCTGCACCTGGAGTGTTATTATAACCAGTGCCAACCCAGGTGCCAGGAGAAGCTTCCTCCAGCCAGGTTTCCCATGGACAAGGGTCCAGGGTGGAGCCGTGCATCTGTCAGGGTGGCTTCCTCGGCAGTGGGCCAAAGCCTCAGAGATAAAGGGGTGCAGAGCTCAAGCTCTGAGCAGGTATGGACCCTGTCTAACTTCCCCGCCCGGTCCTGAGTCCCCCACGGTACACGGAACATTGTAGGGGCTCAAAAGGTAATCTGAAAAATCAATGCCCAAAACACAAGCATCCAGTGGCAGCAGGGTAAGGGCCACCGCAGTCACTTCTGGACAAACGGTGAGGTCATTTTCAGGCCCCATTCTGGCTGCTGTGGACCTAAAGGGAGGGTGATCTGCGTGTCAATACGATGGCTGCTGAGCGTCCTCATGCTCTGCCTGACCACAGGAAAGGCCTGGCCACATCTCCACAGAGCCCCGTGGAGTTCTAGACAAGTTAATAGGAGGATACCATCTAATTCTCATGACCCCCAACACACACACACACACACACACACACACACACACACACACATGAGCTGGGGGTTGCTCTCAGAGCAATCTGTCGCAGGGTGGAAGGTCGAGAGGGGCTCTTCTTTCCTGCCTCATACCTGTCTAAGGAGATTTCCACAATCAACTTGCACCACTTTCTACACTGCTTAAGTATGTAAATTTTACAAGTAAACCAACACACTCCCTACGCCTGCCTTTTGGATTCACACCTGGAAAATGAGTTCAGATGTCCTACCCATTCTCACTGCTGCATTTCTTCCGGCGTGGGTGGAGGGAAGAATGGACTCCTCTCTTCACTGGGCTCTGCCTTCAGTATTTAAACCTCACCAAGCACTGCGGCACCCTCCTGCCAGCCTCACGGTTACTAGGGATGCTCTATCTAGGACAGTCTGCAGATAGAGCCTCAGATTCACCACAAACACCCAAGGAGATCACAGGAAGCCAGAGGCAGAGAACGGGAGGCTCAGGGGGACGCTGGGTGAGGCTGACTGCCACCTCTGGTGATAATGGCTAACACCCTCCCCATGGTGACCCTGTGGGGCTCCCGTCCCTCTCCTCCTGCTCTCCACCAATGGTGGTAAAGGACCATTCTGCAGAGCCGGCATTTGCTTCTCAGCTAACTGGTTTTAGGATCTGTTGTTTGTTTATTCACCTGTTTGCTTTAGAGCCTGGATTTTTTTCAGGGAGAGTTGTCTGGAGAAAATAAGTAAGACCCTGCATTTGTACAGTGTTTTAGCATTATCAGGGGCTGCCCCCGGGCAACATTATCTCATAAGCACAGTCCCAACAGTCCTGAGAATAGGTTCTAATGCCTTAAACTGGAAAAAAAAACCCACTGTTGTAGTATCATCTCAATCCAACAAATACTTTTCTCATTAGTATTTCTCCCTGGTGTTTCCCCAATTTCTTTGTCCCACTGAAAGCACTCACGGCTTTCCTTGTTTTTGGTTTTTGTCAGTATTTGTAGGCATGAAGAAACGGCAAAGGGAGGGGGACACCATCCCCAAATGAGTTAAGTGACCAATGCCCTTTTCCTCTATGGGCCTCTTCTGTTTAAGTAAGTCCTTTGATATAATATACCCACTCATCATGCCCACAGAGACTCATGACTCCTTCCTCTCCACCCAATAGGCTTTTATCCAAAAAAATCTTCATGCGTACCAGAAAGAAAATGAGCCAATCTTGCATTAAACTTTTCTTTTAAGATTTTTATTTTTATTTATTTTTTTAGCAAGAGTAGAGAGACAGAGAGAAGGGGGTGGGGGTGGGGGGGGGAGCAGGAAACATCAATCCATAATATTTGCTTCCTGTATGTGCCTTGACCAGGCAAGGCTGGGGTTCATACCAGCAACCTCAGCATTCCAGGTTGATACTTTATCCACTGCTCCACCACAGGTCAGATGCATTAAACTTTTAAAAATAAAATTTTAAAATTAAAAAAAAAAATAAGTTTTACTTGTGGCTGCCGTTGTTCTTTGAAAGTCTCCACCATCAATCTGCAGAGAGCGCTGTCTACAGCTACATGCATCGTTACCAGTCCAGCTACAGGGAAAAGATGACGGGAAGAAATACTTAACAACCTCTCTGTCTTTCCTGAGTCTGTTTTTCATGTCGTGGCTGCTCCGTTAACTCCTCTGCAGTACTAAGAACTCCCACCACCTCAGACAGAACCATACGCAAAGCACTTTTTTTTTAATATTCCAAAGCCAAATATAGTTGAGATGATCTACACCTGTTTCCTATAATTTACATGGATATAGGCAACTGTTTATAATATTTGTTTTTCTCTAGTAAGAATATCAGTCTGGAAATTCTTAAAACTTAAGAGTGGAGAAGTTCTGATCCATAAAAACGTGAGGCTAAAACTGTTATTTCATTTATTTTGTTTATGAGACCATTCCGATTACAGTACTCTGCAAATAGAGAATTTCATTTCTTCCTGATAACAGTTAGTTACTCCTTTCTAGTCCATGGTATTTTATTTTGATGATTCTACAAGCCTAGAAAATTACTGGACAGAGAAAGGAAAAGAAAAAGGGGGCGAAATAACATTTATGCTGTGTATTATCTACTCTGAAACCAACTCTGTAAAAAGTAGGAATTGCTTAAAGTAAAATCATTCTTGCCTCTGTCGCTATTTGAGAAGGATGTAAGTATCTGCCAAAACAAATAAGATTTACCGTATTTTTCACTTCACAAGATGCATCCCCCACCCCCCAAAAGTGCAGGAGAAAATGCCCGTGCATCTTATGAAGCAAAAAATATGGTATTTTATTAAATTTTTTTTTTTTTTTCATTTTTCTGAAGCTGGAAACGGGGAGAGACAGTCAGACAGACTGCTGCATGCGCCCGACTGGGATCCACCCAGCACGCCCACCAGGGGCGAAGCTCTGCCCACCAGGGGGTGATGCTCTGCCCCTGGAGGGGGGTCGCTCTGTTGCAACCAGAGCCACTCCAGCGCCTGGGGCAGAGGCCAAGGAGCCATCCCCAGCGCCGGGGCCATCTTTGCTCCAATGGAGCCTCGGCTGCGGGAGGGGAAGAGAGAGACAGAGAGGAAGGAGAGGGGGAGGGGTAGAGAAGCAGATGGGCGCTTCTCCTATGTGCCCTGGCCGGGAATCGAACCCGGGACTTCTGCATGCCAGGCTGACGCTCCACTGAGCCAACCGGCCAGATCCTTATTAAATATTTTAACACACCATTTGGTTCAGAATATTTTTTTCTTATTTTCCTCCTTAAAACCCTAGGTGTGTCTTATGGTCAGGTGTGTCTTATGGAGCAAAAAATATGGTATATAATTTTTTTTTAATTTAAAAATTAAAGAACTCCAGGGGATTAACAGTGATTTCAACCTTTTTCATCTCATGGTGCACACACACCAAAAAACATTTTTTTCTAATCTGACAAATAAAAGAGGTATAATTTTGATTGATTTATAAAAATAGTAATTTAACTTTTTTGCTCCAAAATGACTTTAAAAAAATATCAGGTGCCAAACTTGTATATAAGGATTTCTGGTACAAAGAGCTAACCAATCAGATGAAACCTTATTATGTGACGTGACCAATAAGATGTGACTCCATTATATGGTTCAAGACAGGGTATTCATATCATACAGCTATTGTTGTATTGGCTGTTGTTATTTTTTTAAATTTGATATTCTAAGGGAAAAGAGGTCAGTGCCCCTGATAAATAGTCAGGTATGGCATGTTTTAAAAAGTCTTGCATCACACCAATTGAAAATAGTTGGGTGGTTAGATTTGAATACCATTTTTGCAGTCCAGAAAAAGAAAACACCTGATGATCTGACCAGCAGAGGGAGCTGTAACTCCCTCAAATACACCTCAGAGGAGCCATTTACGAAGTCTTCCAGTTAGGGATGCTTCACAGTTCTCCTCCACAGAACTTAAAGGGGCAGAAGGGTTAATAGTGAGGCATTCCTCAACGTTGAAAACGTTGTGGCAACTTCAAAGTAGGAGGAGCTAGAAATGATGTGGCATGTGCTAGTAGAGAATTTTTATATTATTAAAATTTATAACCTGCAAGTTAGAAAGAATGAGGGTCATAAAGATACACACAAAACAATGAAAAAACCCAACAACCCAAGAAATGATGAAATGAGAGTGTAGAAAATGTGGGCACATATAAATCACCGAGCGAGTACAAAAGCAAGGGGGCTGCCTAGAGCCCAAGCGGGACCGTGTGAGTAAAGGGCACGGGCGAGGTGATGGCAGTCATGGGTTTGGTGGCTCCAGTCCAATGTGCGAAGGTTGAAGGGCCAGCAGAGGAAAACGCCCACACCGTGCACTAGCGACTGCGCACACACCGATGCACAGGGTGAGCAAACAAAGCCGGGCCCCCACCCCTGCACAAGGTGGGAGCAGAGGCAGGGGAACCATCTGGGGGGTGGATCTCACAAGTACAAACAAGTTGGATGTGCAAAAGAGGAGATGGTGGTCAGTCTGGGGACCGGCAAAGGCCCAGAGGAGGAAGAGTACAACCTCTGAGGTAATGTGGGACTGGCATGGGAGAAGCCAAGCCCAAGAGATGCACAAGCGGGGGGGGGGGGGGGGGGGGGCGGGACACACAGGTGTAAGGAGCCAGGTCTTTATCCGTGGCAGTGAGTGATGGCTGAATGGAAGTGGAATACAGTCTGTATTGAGGGAGAATTCTGCATCTTTGTGGAGAGCATTTGGAAGTCCTCTACAGAGACAGTGAAACCAGGCCAGGGACCAGAGGGACAAGAGAGCCAAGAACAGCTTCTGGGTCCCGAACTGGGATGCCAAGATAGATGGTGGAGCACCAGCTAAGACAGCTCATTCCAGAGAAAGAACCATTTCAAATACTTTGACATTCTGGGCCAAGAAACTGTGGAAGGGCAAACAAAAGATCCTGAGTTGTATGGTCTCACTAGTCATTCAAATCTCATTTCCAGGCCATGATGGTTTTGATTACGTATTTAATCAAATACAGAAAATGCAATCTCACTACAGGGAGCCAGTAACCCATTCTGGAAGAAAGGAATTTGCAAATTTCTCTTTCACCGTCCAGACTGTCTAGATAACATATAAAACCACTTGCACAGAATTAGAGCCACTGTCAATAGTTTATAAGTCAGAACAAGAGAGAGAGAGAGAGAGAGAGAGAACACAATATTCAACCAACACTACCATTTATCACCAGCAAAAAGAAACCAAAATAAAGTTGCAAGATTCACCCATTTTGACTTCTCAACCAGTTACCCCCTCACTTGAAATATGGTATTTCTTTCAAATGCTTCTCTGCTTTCCCATCACGAATGCCAAATTTTGAGGATCTAAAAATAACAGTGACTTGAAACAATAATCAGTTCTTCAACAAGGGAAGCACAACAATGCACCTGCAACAATGAAGAGCAGAAACGCAAACCACCCTTGAAGCGTGTGGACCGCCCCTTCCTCTCCGGTGGCAGGAAGAACGTTAGCACCCTCAGTTAGAGGCAGGGCGTATTTCGTATCACTTGTGCTGACGTAATACAGTAGGAATGCCAGTCCTCTTAATAATTTACTGAGGAGTTACACATTGCAGAATCCTTATTAAACATTACTTGCAGTGGGTCATAAGCTTAAGAAATAGTCTGCCGAGAAAACAGGCAATATTTTCATTGTTAACATACTGATGATGTAAAGTATGGTCTGTATTTGCTGGAATGCTGATCGTATCAATTTTATTTATTTGTGTATTTACAAAGGGGTGAGAATCGTTTTCTCTAAGACAAAAACATCTGGCAGTTGCCCTGGCCGGTTGGCTCAGCGGTAGAGCGTCGGCCTGGCGTGCGGGGGACCTGGGTTCGATTCCCGGCCAGGGCACATAGGAGAAGCGCCCATTTGCTTCTCCACCCCCCCCCTCCTTCCTCTCTGTCTCTCTCTTCCCCTCCCGCAGCCAAGGCTCCACTGGAGCAAAGATGGCCCAGGCGCTGGGGATGGCTCCTTGGCCTCTGCCCCAGGCGCTAGAGTGGCTCTGGTCGTGGCAGAGCGACGCCCCGGAGGGGCAGAGCATCGCCCCCTGGTGGGCAGAGCTTCGCCTCCTGGTGGGCGTGCCGGGTGGATCCCGGTCGGGCGCATGCAGGAGTCTGTCTGACTGTCTCTCCCCGTTTCCAGCTTCAGAAAAATTAAAAAAAAATAAAAAAACATTTGGCAGTTGTATTTATTGATAGACTTTAAATTTTTATTTTAATTTTTTTACAGAGACAGAGAGTCAGAGAGAGAGGGATAGACAGGGACAGACAGACAGGAACAGAGAGATAAGAAGCATCAATCATCAGTTTTTCATTGCGCGTTGCGACACCTTAGTTGTTCATTGATTGCTTTCTCATATGTGCCTTGACCGTGGACCTTCAGCAGACCGAGTAACCCCTTGCTTGAGCCAGCGACCTTGGGTCCAAGCTGGTGAGCTTTGCTCAAACCAGATGAGCCCGCACTCAAGCTGGCAACCTCAGGGTCTCGAACCTGGGTCCTCTGCATCCCAGTCCGATGCTCTATCCACTGCGCTACCACCTGGTCAGACTGATAGACTTTAAAATACGCAGTGCATCTCTAAAAAGTGTCATCAGCTACCTTGTAAGCATGCTGCCCTTGAAAAGAATAAAAGCTACTGTCATATCTAGGAACCCATCTTTCCCACTCCCACCCAAAAAGTCAATACTGGCTGGCGTCCTATCTGTCATTGACCAATCAGCAACTCCATGAAAGAGTTTAATCTGAAAATCATGACCAAAGGACCCTGGCACTCCCAGTTCTAAATATACATGTTGTGGAGAATCAATAGCTTACCCTCTCAGCAGTAGCACACGATGGCCCACGGGTCACCGGCAAACAGCCACACCCACTGTTTATATCCCCTCCTGGCTGCTCTGTGCACTCTCAGAGACCGCAAGTCCTGCAAAGCCTCAACTATACTCTCTCTGGCCCTTCACAGAATGAGTTTGCTGGTCCGGACTTAGAGAAATCCCGACAGCACTTACTAAGAAAGGCTGTATTCACCATGGAAGGACCTGCCAGCTCCATTAATCCTACCAGCAGTCTTAAAACCCTCACTTTCCAGGTCCCTCCCCCAACATAAACATTAAATAGAAATAATTTCAGGAAATCTAGGACAATGTTTCTCAAAAGATGAAATAACTCAACATAGGAGATGTGTAGCTGAGAAACAGACTATTTGGGGGTTTCAGATACATGCACGAACTGGACTCTGGATTGTGCATTTCCCAAAGCGTTGCTTTTGGGTATAACAATGTTTTCACCCTCGATAAGGGCATTTTTGTCGATGTCAGTGCCTGGTGGGCCCAGAGAGCACCCTTCTCAGTGCCTCCCGGACGCCCGACCACAGCGCATGGACTGGCGGGCCACCCTGCCCTGCACCCTGGGAAACCACTGACCAAGAGAGAGGAACGCCTCCTCACTGCTCCGCTGAGGAATGTCGGGCGGCAGTCCACCAGGCCCACCCGAACCTCCACGCTGCACCCACTCGCTGTGTCTCTGCAGGCCTGGGTGTCGGCTCGATTTCTGTAAACCAAGTGTTGTCTTCATTGTCTTACACACTCAGAAATGCCTTCGTTTCTGGCTCGTCTCAAGTTGGCCACATTCTCTTATTTAGACTCTTCCCCTCTGCCCCCCCAAAAGGAAAACAGTGAGACAGATACAGACTGCTTGAAGATACAGCAGGAGTGAAGCTATGGGGGTGAGGGCTGGGGGACCACACCAAGGCCTGCAGCTTTGGCAGAAGGAGAGGAGGGAGTAAGAAGCAGCGGTGGGCAGCTGGGGAGGGGAGAAGGACAGGCTCCTGCCGGGGACACACTGTTGCCAAGGAGATGGCCCAAACTTCACCAACCCCCATAGGTGTCAGGATATTGGCATCTACAGGCGGCTGGAAGTGTAACAACAATGTGGATTTCAATCACTGCCTACAGCTCTTCAGCTGCTCTGAAGTCTTCCATTTTCCCAGGCTCCACTCTGACCAGACGAACCACATTTATCAAGCATCTCCTCACTCCGTGTGGGGCCACCCTCCTCCTAATAACATACATCAGGTTCTCGGCCTATGGACTCGGTGACCGGAGCATCTTTCTGGACTGACAAAAACGCAAGCGAGACGTCCTCCAGTTTTCCTCCACTCTGTTGAACCAGCGGGCAGGGCATCCGTGGGTGATTCCTACGTATCCACACATCAGAGTCAGGGCCACGGAGGAAATGCTGAGCTAGAGATTCTCGCTAACAGGACATCAGGGAACAGTATAGACATATGGTCTGCCTACTTCGCCCCTTTGTTTACCAAAGCTGCAAAGACACAAAGACCACTTTCTATGGCAATAGTTGGAAACTGATCAGATATTCCCTGCATTCTCAATTGGTGGACACTGTACATAGCAAAGCCTTTTAGTGGTTCAAGTTCTCCATTAGTAAAAGGAGCCTTCTAATCTGCAATGTTTTTTAAAAAAAAAAAAGGTTAGGAGAAAAAAAACCTCCACAATTCCAATCCTTTAGGAGAAAAAGTGAAATAGTATTTAAAATTTACATGTGTACAGTATATAGCCAAGACATCCCCTCACCCACTTCTTGCTGGACACCTGGGAGAGGATGTAATTTGACAATGAAGGGAAGAGACTGGCCCACCATATTAACCCAGGGGTCAGTTTTAGCACCACTGATTGCAGGACGTCCAGACACTGTGTCCCCCCTAAGCAGACAGCATCCCCTTTCCTGTCCCCGGTGTTTAAACTGCCTTTGATCAAGGCTTTAGGTCCAACTGGTAATAAACGGGAAACGCGGGGGCAACAGAAGCACGCTCTGTGACGCCACGGGAACGACCCACCGTGCTGAGACGACCGGCTGACAGTTCCACGTCAGTTCACAAAGGGGTGAGAACTGTTCTAGATTAATAGGATCTTAAGAGACCTAATAACTAAATGCAATACAACAGTCTCAGTTAAATTTGAATTTAAACAGGCCGATTGTAAAAGGCATTTTAGGGACAGTCAGGGAACGCGGATAATGGACTAATAACAAGAGTCCATTACGCAATTACTGCTCACTCAGTGAAGGTCGTATGGTGGTCATATAGGGTTATGTTCTTGTGTTTCAGAGATGCAGCTGAACAGTTAGGGGCTCAATGCAATGTCTATAATTCATTTTTTAAATACTTTAGCGAAGAAAAAAGAAGGATGAAGCAAATGCAGCAAAATGTGAACAGCTTAAACCTCGGGGGCCGGGATGGAGGTGAGCCCGCGCCTGGCGCCATGGTTCTGCAGCTCCCAGTCTGCACCCGCTGTCTCCCTCCCTCACAACAGGACTTCTGGCCACGTCCCTCCAGTGCCCTTGAGTGTGTGTGTTTTAAATTTCAAATCACCGGCTGCCAAAAGCAAAATGAGAGCAACCCAAAAAGGTAAAATTTGATGCCAATAACCCAAAATACAAAATAAAGCAGCAACTCTGAGGGGAGCCCCCGAGACCTCCTGCACGGAAGCATGGAGTTCTGGAGTCAGGTTGCCTCTGCCAGCCCAGCCCGATGGTGGGGCGCAGCCTCGCAGTCTCAGACGCGTCCTGAGTGACCTCAAATGAAGACCAGTCATAACTGAGGACAACTCGTATTAAAAGGACCCTATTCAACATAACCTTAGGCCTATGGCCAAAGGTTAAATGTCTTGAGATACAAGCATAACTGAAAAAAGAATAAAGCTTCACACTTGCAAAGGTATTCTAAGTTTAAAAAAAAAAAAACAACTTAAAAATCTTACTTAGTAAAATACATCTTTCTAAATCTGACACTAACACAATTCTAAGAACATGGTCAGCTGCCATCAAAAACAGTGGCCAGTTCTTTAATTATGCTTTAAAAAAATACCAGTCGTGAAATCTCAGGTTTTAGAAGGACCCTCACAGTCATCTAGAGTCCAATGGCCCGTCCAATGGCTCAGCTTCTTTCATTCAAGAACAAGGTAAACGTGGATCCTTTCGCTTCCAGCGCTCACTATAGAGTTTCTCCCTGGGCTGACGACAACCCCTCTAAACCTCAATGTTCTCACCTAAAATAATGTAGGGATGTGTTCCCTCTTCATAAAGCTTGGGCAGAATCTTATGACACTGCCACAGTCTCTACACTGGGCCAGCTATCCCAGAAACACTCAAAACAGTCCATAATTAACTTAGACCTTACTCAAGTCACAGCTCTGTCACTTACTAGCAGTCTAGACTCTACAGTTGATCTAATCTTTCATACCTCAGTTTCCTAATGGGCAAAGTGGAGAGACCCATACTACTTGCTGCATA
This sequence comes from Saccopteryx leptura, assembly GCF_036850995.1. Classification (NCBI taxonomy): domain Eukaryota; kingdom Metazoa; phylum Chordata; class Mammalia; order Chiroptera; family Emballonuridae; genus Saccopteryx; species Saccopteryx leptura. The sequence continues at coordinate 13,761,335 of NC_089513.1, forward strand.
AAATGTCAGGGAGAATCAAATGAGCTCCTGGGCGAATAGCTCAAACCATGCCTGGCACATAGTATACACTCAATAAATATGAGCTACTATGATTCTCTGCCCTTCCTTCCTTATACCTCGTTGTAAGAAAGCATACTCTCTGGAAAACAGTATAGAGGGTCCTCAAAATGTTAAAAATATAATAGCCTGATGACCCAGCAATTCCACTCCTGGGTAATTTATCCTAAAAAAATCCAAAACACTAATTCAAAAAGATATATGCACCCCTATGTGTTCACTGCAGCATTATTTATGACAGCTGAGATATGGAAGCAACTATTTATCAATAGATGGATGGATAAAGAAGATATGGTGCATATTCACAGTGGAATATCACTCGGCCATAAGAAAGAATGAAATCTAGCCATTTGTGACAACATGGATGAACCTAGAGAGTGTTATGCTAAGGCAGAGAAAGACAATTATCAAATGATTTCACTTTTATGTGTAATCTAAACAACAAAATAAACTCACAGACATGGAAAACAATTGATGGTTACCAGATGAGAAGTGGGCTGGAGGCTGGGTGAAAAACATGAAGGGATTGAGAAGTACAAACTGGTCATCACAACACAGTCATGGGGATGTGAAGCATAGTCAATAGTATTGCAATAACTCTGTATGATGTCAGATGGGTACTAGACTTATTGGAGTGATCGCTTCGTAAGACACAAAAATGTCTAATCACAATGTTCTACATCTGAAACTAATATAATATTATATGTCAACTGTAATTTAAAATTTTCAAAAAGAAAGCAAGCATGATTTGCTTATAGCAAACTGTATACCTCTTTGTGGCCAAACACCAGGACTCATCCCTGCCACATCAGAAAGTGTCTAAAAGGCTCCCCCGTAAGTCCAGAGTGGTCCCGCTGACCCTGGCCTCGAACGGCTGCTGAGGTTCCTGACACAATGCTTCCACTTCTATGTGCAGTAACAGCCACGCTGACCGGGGGTCTTGACCTTCCACTGCAGCCACAGCGAGGCCTCATGCACCCCCAAGTAGAAGTTGCTGATTCTACCATCACAAGAAAATGTGTTCCTTTGGTGGGGTTTGAAGTAGTAATTTTGCACAGACACCAACCAGCATCTGATGGAGCTCAACCCACACCTGCCATCCTACTGACTCCCCAAGATTCTCCTCTGACCCTAGTTTTTTCACTTGCTTTCTGCAATCTCTTCTTTTCCACGTTTCATCTGAGTCCTAGGTGTACGTACCTCTTTCCTTGGTCTACAGGTGGCCTTTGTGCAAATTATAAGAAGTACCTGTCCAGGATGGCATGGTGGGGGTGAGGGAGATGCCCGATGAGCTAATGGTACTTCCACAAGAATCAGAAAGAAGTAGCCTTTCCTCCTGCTGGGAGTCCTGTGCCACAGCACACCACAATTAGATTCTCCTTATTGGATTCAAGTCAATTTACTAGGCAGATGCCCTGTGCCAAGATCTCTGGGTTCCAAACAGGAGTAAGAAGGGCTATACCCCCTGAGCTGACCAGCTCTGCTAAGGGGGGTGCTGGAGGAAGGAGGAAACTTGTGGGGTTACAACAGCTCAGGGATAAGAGTTGTTTTTCTGTTTTGTTTTGTTTTGTTTTGTTTAGAGAGAGACAGGAAGGGAGAAAGAGGATGAGAAGCATCAACGTGAGTTGGATCACCTTAGTTGTTCATTGATTGCTTTTTCTATTTGCCTTGACTGAGGAGCTCAAGCAGAGTCAGTGACCCCTTGCTCAAGCCAGAGACCCTGGGTTCATGTTAACGATCCCAGGCTCAAGCTGATGAGCCTGCGCTCAAGCTGGCAACCTCGGGGTTTCGAACCAGGGACCTCAGCATCCCAGGTCAATGCTCTATCCTCTGCGCCACCACAAGTCAGGTGGGACAAGAGGTGTTTTTTCCTTTTGGGTTGGGGTTGATGGAGGCCAGGGGTGGGGAGCGAGAGGACGCGAGTGGACTCCACGTCGAGGGGAAAACACAAGCAAAGATGAGATTGCACATTTCCCGGCACTCTTAGAGAATGGCAAGATCTCCATGAAGGGGCAGGAATGGAGGGAAGGAGGGAAGAGACATGGGAGGCCAGAACCCAATCCGGTCACTCTTTCAGTAGATAACTGAGACTCTATTATGTGCTAGGCCCGGAGAATAAAAAATAAAATGGGATGTTTGCCATCAGGAGCTAATAAAAGTCTATTAGGGGAGAAACAGTTCTAACAACAGATCTACACTTGGTTCTTCTGGGTGCCAGGGCCCATCAAAGACAGGAAGTGGTGATCTGCAGGGAACTGGGAGGTGGCCCTGTGTGCTGAAGCAGATGACAACTGAGCTGACTTAGTGGTAAGGGAGGATGGGCAGGTGGGACAAGAGGTGTTTTTTCCTTTGCCCAGGAAAGGGAGGTTGCCCAGACTTTGGTGAGGGTAGGGGCACGGGAGCGTCCTCCAGGGAGGGCAGTGCAGGAGCCTGGACAGAGGCAAGGAGGGTGTGCTGTGTACAGGGGCGAGGACCTGCCTGCTGCGTGGAAAGGCAGGCTATGGCAGGGGTGGAGCAAGGAGAGCAGGGCAGAGGGCTTGGCTTACCAAGTCACAGGGGGCTTCAATCCCACACCTTGCCAGGAGACTGGGATCTATTCCACAGGCAAATGCTGACCAAAGTAGCCGGCATGTAGGGGATCTGTGAGCAGTAGGTCTGTGCCTTAGCAAAAGCAGCCTGCAGCAGGGCGGAGAGTGAGAGGTATGGACGTGTTGGTGCATCACTTCAGGAGGCCAATTCAAGACAATCCACCCACAAACCCTGAGGTGGGGTGACATGGGGTGGGGTGGGGGTGCAAATGAGGAGGAATTGACAGGTGCAAGAGAGCTTCCCAAGTAAAGGCTGTCTCCTTGATCCCCCACACCAGGCTTTAGCTCATGAAGACAACTGACCCATTTCCAAAAAGGAACTGGGTATCCAGTGTCCACAGTGTTTCGACATGGCTCTACTTCCTTTTCTGATGCTTTACTGGCCTTTTACACGGTCTACTTTTTGAATAAAGATTTTCTTTGGCTTGGTTTCTTTAAAAAAACCTTCTAAAAACATCACCTACCTTTTTTTTTTTATAGTATGGATCACAGAGATTGGATGTCTCTGACCTGGGGTGACCGGTCTCCCCTTACAGCCTATGTCCCGACATCCCATTTGATTTAGCATTTGTTCCAGACAACAGTATCCCTGTTCAGATGACAGATGATATGGCTGCCCTTCTCTGACCTGAAAGTATGGTCCAAAAGAAAACATCTTTCTCTGCGACTGCCATTTCCACAGACACACCGCTCAAATATTCAAGGACAGCAAGAACCCCATTACCAAATCTTCTTTCAACAAAGGCTCTTTTAATGAAGTTAAAGCTTGCTGGAAGGAAGCTGCAAAGCGAGCTGGGCCTCTCGGAGCCGGACTGGGACGGACTACAGAAAAGGAGAAGGCCACTTTGGGGGTAGGCTGCTCCAGGGTGCGTCCCCACCCCCCGGCCCCCGCTCAGAGGCAGGGCCCCACACACTCCAGTCCTCTAAGCTGCGGCCTTGGGCGGCCTCCTGGGGCCAGAGGCTCATGGGGAGACCTGGAGGGCTGTGCTCCCCACCCCCTGACCAGAAAAGTCACAGCCTGCCCCTTCTCCGCCCCCCTCCGCAGCACCCTCCCCGACCTCAGGCCAAGTGACCCAGGCAACCTCCCTGAAGACAAAGGAGGCAGCCCCAGAGACCCTAGATCCCACCTGTCAACACACCCAGGTCTGTGTTATATGATTTCTACTACTTTGAAGCTGCTGACGCTCTCTCTCAAGAGAACTGGCCTTCCTCCTCCATCCATGACCCTTCCTAAATAGGAGTTCGGTTCCTACCAGCCCTTGTTCCGTGAAGGGAGAATGACGGACCGAGGTGGAAGGAATATTCAGGGACAGGCTGGGGGCACAGGGGTGCTTGCCGGCCTGGGGCTCTGAAGGACCCAGAGAAAAGGGTCCCACTGCGGTGGGGAGCAGAGCACACACACTAGCAGACCGGCCACACTCGTGACTACTCCCTCAAACATGTGGGAGCTGCCAGGCGACCGGTCCCCCAAGTACAGCACGCCAGTTATGGGGACACTGTCATCCTTGTTTTATACTAACACACTGTGACAGAGGTGGTTTTACAGGATTTTCCCACGATAATGTGGAGGAGAATGCAGGTCATTGAGCAAGACAAGATGATAAATGATGCCACTCTAGAGGGACATGCCAACACGGCATGAGCCTGCACTGTCACTTACTTAATCCTTCTCTTTTAGCTCACTCATTGACAAATGGGTCCTTAAAGAAGGATGGCACTTCAGAGGAAGCTGACACCAGAGAGACATGGAGAGAAAGGGAAGGAAGGAGGGAAGGAGGGAGGGAGGGAGGGAGGGAAGGAGGGAGGGAGGGAGAGAGGGAGAGAGGGAGGAAGGCGGGCAGGCAGGAAGGAGCATACGTCATATTTAATTTATCAAACTAAGAAAATTTAAGGCAGAATTAAGATTTAGAGCTTCTGGCTCCCGTTCTGGCACCTGGCCCTGGAGACCGCACTATTTATCTTCCTAATTAACATCCTGAAGCCTCAGCTTACAAGTCCTTTCTCCCGGTCCCTGAGAAACAACCCTGCCTCTCTTCATACAAACTGAAAATTCAAGGCTCTGATTTGCTTGTCTGAACATAAATACAATCTGAGTCCATTTCTTTTTTATTTTTTTATGATAAGTTTTGGATAACAAGAAAACAAAAACAATCATGGGCGAAACCAAAACTCTACGTAGGACAGGACTGATAATCAAGAGGTCTGCCTCCCAAAGGCAGAGAAGTCCTCTCCGGGTCTGTGGGAAGGCGGGGTTAGCTAGAAAGAAGGCCTCGTACCAAGGGTCTCCCATGTCCAGCCGAGGCCCTGAAGCCAGAGGGTCACTACGGGGGACAGTGCAGGGGACTCACAGCAGGATCCAGTGTCGTAATGAGATGACTACAGCAGCAGTCACCACGGCCCTGTGGTTAAACCCCACGGTGCACCCAATGTGAAGACACAGGCAGGGATGGGAGGCTTTTCTGGGCACTGGTCGAGCTAGGCTGGCACATGTAACCTAGGCAAGCTGTCACTGTTCTGGACTTAAGCTTCGCCAACCATAAAACAGGAAAGCTGGCCTGACCAGGTGGTGGCGCAGTGGATGGAGTGTCGGACTGGGATGCGGAAGGACCCAGGTTCGAGACCCTGAGGTCGCCAGCTTGAGCGCGGGCTCATCTGGCTTGAGCAAAGAGCTCACCAGCTTGGACCCAAGGTCGCTGGCTCCAGCAGGAGGTTACTCGGTCTGCTGAAGGCCCGCGGTCAAGGCACATGTGAGAAAGCAATCAATGAACAACTAAGAAGTCGCAACGCGTAACGAGAAACTGATGATTGATGCTTCTCATCTCTCTCCGTTCCTGTCTGTCTGTCCCTGTCTATCTCTGCCTCTGTGTAAAAAAAAAAAAAAAACTGTTCAAAAAATAAATAAATAAATAAAACAGGAAAGCTGGACGAGGATGTCTAACATCTCCTTTATGTCTGAAGTTCAAAAGGCCTTTGTTTTTCAAAATCTGGTTCAAATCCTGGGCCAAGTGGCTCTAACCTCACTGCTACCAGCCCAACACGTAACAAACGCACCACAGAGGGCCAAAGGGAACAGGAGGGCTGAAGTAACGCTACTCCATTAACACTGAGTGCGACACTTAACAATAAAGAAGCTGAAACGCCTGCAAGATCAGGCTGCTTCCCTGCTGGAAACCACCAAATGCGTCCAAACGACCAAACTTCTTAATTCAGATTGTATGTGCCAAGGGATAGGTGGTTTTCTTAGGAACAAACTGACACTTTTTTTTTAAATTTAGAAAATTAAATGGAATGGGGTGACACTGATCAATAGGAGTACATAGGTTTCAGGTAAACATTTCTACAGCATTTGAACTGTTGATTGTGTTGAGTGCCCATCACCCAAAGTCAGATCATTTTCCGTCACTGTGTATTCGTCTCTTTACTCCCCCCCTTCCACTAACAACCACTTCACTTTCATCTGTGTCCATGCGTCTCAAAATGATACTTTTATGCTTCCTAAACTAAGATTAAATCAGAACCCATCTCCTCAGGAAATAAACACATAGGAAGGACCAGCCCGCTGACCAGTGTCGTGGTCCCTGGGCTCAGCCCGAAACTGCCGGTGGGCCCAGCAGTCTCTCCAGGTGAGTTTGCCACATGCCTGATTTAGAACAGCGCTTGAGCACGCCTACAAACACCTACAAAAGACTTAAAAAAAAAAAAAAAAAACATACCTGGCTCCAAAGATGTCCTTTTTGGCCAGATCAATTCCAGAAACGACCTTCACTCTCAGAACACGTGACTCACCCTGTTGGAGGGGGGGAAAAAGAAAAGTTTAAAAAAGTATCCCTTCAATGGATCACATGCTTAGCTAACATGCAAAGTCAGGACCCCTCTGCAGGCCAGGCCCAAGATACAGAACGAACCAATTCAAGCATAGGCAACTGCCCCTTCCACTGAAGTTCAAAGAGCTACATCTGGCTCAAAATTCCAGCAACCATAGAAATTCAGAGCATCCAGGTGAACTGAGCACACGTTTAATTCAAACAAGGCCCCGCAGATCAGTTATTTCTGCCACTCAGAGGAAATATTCCCCAGCGGTGCCACGAACATGACCGCACGTGTGAAACCACCCAGATAAATGACCCCCTGCAACGAGGTACCACAAATTCCATCAATCATCCCTCCTTTGACATTTATATGCTTGTGTGAGCGGCCTGAGATAGAAAGGAATTTCATGTGGTAAAATATTTCCTCAACATTATGGTTTCAAAATTGTCAGTGCTGACAAGTAAACATAATTCCTCGGTCCCAGTTAAAAGAACAAAGAATACCACCCTCAATGGAAATCATCCCAAATCATCTCAGAAATCATTCATTTATTCATTCATTCCAATATTTTCTCAGCAGCTCCCATGTGCCGGGCATTGAGATAGACCTTGAAATACAGGCATCAATATGCTTGTGGTCTGCGCAGAGTGTAAGTGGACCCACAGCTCAGGACCCCGTGACGGCACCGTGCCAAAGGGCGTGGGCTGGAGAAGTACTTAAGGCTAAGACACTCAGGATCGATTGGATGGATCAGAAGGATGGAGAGAGGGGGCCAGCGGAAGTCCAGGACACCTCTCAGGTTTCCAATTCGGGTCACCAAGTGTTAACATTAATTAAAATAGAGGATTAAAATGTATTCACAGAGCCTATGACACAGCCAGATGGAAAATATAAATGACTAAATTGATAAATGGAGAGATGTCTAGTCGGGGTTAGACTTGGTAGTTGTCCACGTAAAGTTGGTAATTCCAGCTCGAGTTCAGTGAAAAGTTATTCAGAAAGAGTGAAAAGGGGGGAAATGACTAGGAATGAAGCCCTTTGGGACAGCAGCACTGAGGAGCAGGAGAGGGGTACTATGAGAGTCACGACCCCCATGTTTAGTCAAAACCCAGGTGAGGGAAAACACCCTAAATAATTGTGTAGATTCCGTGATGTCAAAGGAGATAAAGGCAGGGAGAGACGCACATGGAGAGGCCAGGAGGCTGAAACTTTGTTGATTTGCCACCAGACCAAGCAGGCACACAAGCCGTCGGGACCCACGCTTGAGGTCATCTACTATCCAGGTTCCTTCCATCCGTTCAACCGTCCCTCTAAACATACAGCCCTGATGCAAGGCTTCTCTCTCTCTCTCTCTCTCTCTCTCTCTCTCTTACACACACACACACACACACACACACACACACACACACACACACACACACACACACAATGTTTATGATCACTTTCAACTTTCAAATGAGGCCTGCACACCAGGTTGGCAGGATTTCATGTCTTTGGCTGCTTTCATAAAACGATCAAGACAAGTCAGGACCAACTACCATGCAAAAACAATGTCCCGAAGTGTTTACCAGAGTCCCTGGTTCTGAGATCTTCCCTTGGTCCCTGTCAGTGCCGGGTCGACCGCGCCGGCCTTTCTCTTACACACTCGCTGCACGGGCCCTTGACAAGGATTCCTTCTTGGTGCAGATGTTATCTAGGCAGAGGCTCTGTCCTATCTCTCCGGGCTGGCTGTACCCCACTGTCAATCACTTGACATCTCCCATGGCCAACTCAGCTCAAGGAATGTCACAGTGAAAGCATTGCTGACACATGGATCACAATTTGGCAACGTGCCTGTGCGGAGTTCACAGGACACCTGGGAAGAGTTCGTGTCCACTAGTGCCCACAGCATACAAACTGAGAAGCACGGTTACAATGAAACCCTTGTCTGAAGGCCCAGGTGGTTCAGGACTTTACTTGAGATGGACGGGAGGAGTCATTCAGAAGAATAAATGGAGGACAGGAATGCATTGTTTTCTGTCTCCCTGCTAAGCAGTACCTCCTGATAAGCAACGCAGGCAAAGCATCAGCCTGTTTCCACAGCTAGGCTTGCACTTGGGACTGATTTGGGAGATAAAGAAGGGATTGTGTCTAGGATAGAAACCAAGAAATAGTCACCAGCACAAAACAAGAATTCTGGTGAGAAGCCATCTCCTTGTCTTGTAGCCCCTGGAATTCTCAGAAGTCCTGGGCAACGCCCTGTCGTTTCCACAAACTTGATAGAGGCTCAATGGAACCTTGTCTAGATTCAAAGAAATACCATAAGCCCAGCCAATGCCTGGTTCCCTTAGGTTTACATTAACATTGGGTGAATGTTCTTACATTGGGTGGATGGACCTACTTTCCAAAGGCATACATTTTAATATCAGCAAATATTTATATGAATAAGTAAAGAAAAATACATTTAAGTACAGGGATAACTAAAATTTTTATGGAAACTGATTTATTCACTTAGTAAGCACAAGCACCTGTTCTAAGATCTAGGAAAACAGTAATACAGATAAAACACCCCACCCTACCCTGCCCAGCCCACATTCTAATGTTACTGAGAGTGCATTATATAAAAGCTCTCAACTATATGGGCAAACAAACCAGGAGAGTCCGCAGGGCAAATGGAAATACATAATGGTAATAATTTTAAGTGCTTTGTTGAGTACTTAACATTTTTTAAGCATACCTACCCTTTCACTAAACAAATCCCATTTAGAAATCAATTCTAAGAAAATAAGCACAGACATGTACACAAAACAAACCAAAAAACTAGCTAAAGGAATAGTTCCCAGTATTTTTTTTAATTGAAAGAAATCTAAAAGCCCCCACAAGTAGACAGCTAAATGTCTGTGGCAATTCTGTTCCATGGGCTACAAGACTATCATTGAAAGTGTGTGTGAACCTCTAATGCCCTTCATCCATTCCACAAGCACTTCCTGTATTTCCACCACCTTGAGTCAGACACTTGATCTGGGGGTATGGATGTGAGCAAGACAAAGCTCCAGCCTCAAGGAACCCACAATCCAGAAGACAGAATATAAATACACAATACAAGCAAGCATGCTCGTTTATGAGGATGGTAAGTGCTTTGAGGACAGGATGACAGTTACAGATAAGCAACTAACTAGAGGGGAAGGGGGGGGGCATTTGTGACTGGTGGTCAGGAAATGCCTCTTTGGAGAGGAGACATTTGGGCTGAACCCTGAGACAGCGACAGAGACAGAGGGTGGTGATGGGAGGGAAGGGAAGTGGGGGTGGTGGCAGGTCCTGCAGGGGCGCTAGTAGGTCCCAAAGGCCTGGGGGGGGAGCAAGTCTGCCATTACTGGGAGAGGCCAGTGAGGTACGGTGGGGCCAGGGACCCACGAGGCCAGCCTCACTGGACAGAGGGAAGGCATTATTCCAATCCTCTCTGAAAAGTTTCAAGCAGGGGAGTGACAAAATTTTGGCTTAATTTTTTGAAGGCCTCTTTGGTTGTTTGGGGGAATGGACCCTAAGGGAACAAGAACAGAGAAAGGAGACCAATTAAAAGGAAATCTGGTAGGAGATAGTGAGGCTTTGCATGGTTGAAAGATGGAGAGGTGACCAGATTTAGCAAACAAAAACATGTTTGAAATAAACTGTGTGGTTAAAACAGAAATTTCAAATGGTTTACACAAATGAGTTAGAGACGATGAGCAAGTTGTTCAACAAATTGTCTTCCTTTTCCACTTGGACCCACAACTAGACTACATTTCCCAGCATTCCTTGCAGTTAGGTGGTCATGTGACTAGGCTCTGGCCAATAAAATGAGGACAGAAATAACGCTGGCATTTTCCAGACCAGGACTATAGACCCCCCCTACTCATCCTCCATTGTCTCTCCATCTTCCTGCTCAATGAAGGCCAAGAAGGGAAAACCTCCAAGAAAGGAGCGAGAGTGGAGTGGAACAGAACATTTTCTATCCCCTTCTATCTTTCACTGTCACCTGCTGACCCTGCCCAGACAGCAAGCTGGAAATAGACTTGTACTGTTTATTTCCACTGAAACTGAAGGTGTCTTTAGCAGTTAGCTTACCATACACAACAGAATCTCATTTTAACATAAATATTAATTATATGCACAGGAAACGATCTAGAAAGGATGATATTAATAGATATTAATAGTGATTACCTCTGGATAATGGATAACTTCTTTTTGCTTATCTGCTTTTTTCCCTTTGAGACATTATTTTTGTTTGGAAACTAAATTTTTGTAGAAACTTTGGAAGACAAAGAAGAAAAAAACAAAAGAATTCTAAAATCACAAGTTTAGAGATCCAGGCTTTTGTATTTCTAAAATGAGTAAACCTTGTCGTAAGAAAAACAAACCTACAAGCAACATTTGAGTGAATTCACAAAGGTATGAAGCAGTATATTTGGAAGATGTGAGAAGCGTTCTCTTGTTATGTAAGATGTAGGCAATAAGTAGAAGATGAAAAGACAACACAAGCTTTATTGAGCACTTACTATTTACAAGCAGCTGTTTCAGGAAATTTACTTCTCTCTGAAGTGAAGGGCAGGGAGCAGGAAGGAGAATGTTACTCTATAAAAATAGTTTTTACACATGGGGTTCTGACATACAGCAAAAGCTTATCTTTGTTTCCTGCAAATTATGAGCTTGTCTACAGATAAGCAGCCACCGTCATTCTGTAAGGACACACATGACCAGGTGTGTGACGAATTTATCAGATGCACTGGGCCCCACACCGAGCAACTGTACTTTCTGAAGCATTTTATTACTTTCATAAAATCTATGCATGACATTTTGGTCCCTGATTATGACTCCGGGAGAATTAAATATTTAACTAAGGTGGCTTATGACACTGGAAATATTATTCGGAGACAGACTGTACGGTGCAGAGGAAACCCAAGCCCAGGAGAGGGGAGGCTCACTAGCACAGTGTTCTTAGGAAGCCGGTGTCCCTTCTGTTACAATTCATGTTTTACATTCTTACTGAGTCACAGAGACGATCCTCACTCCTGACACAAGTGTTTCGTTTTCACTGCATTTTCTAATTCTTCATCAAGACATAAAACAAAGTAAGGTGCCTGAGCCAGTAAATGAGTGGCACAGAGGAAGTCCCAACTTATCAACAGGTGGCAGTCTGAAGGCTCATTTGTAAGACAGCTGCTCATATAAACTGTGGATAAGTGATGACTAGATTCCCTTGCCCACCCATGAAGCCTATTACATAGTCTATCAAACTTGTTCCTGTGGTCAAATAAATCTCAAGTTCCAACTCAAAACAAGATACTAGAATGTACCTTTTCTCTTATGAAGCTGCCTGACAAGGTAACTTTTTATATTTGGTCCCTTATTCTTCACCATGACAGCTCATCTCCCCACCTCACAAAGGTGATATCTAGGTTGGGAAATAGTGTTCTCTCCCCATAGGGATCCGCTGTGACCCTGGCTGTCACATATACCAGCTGTCCACATGGACGAGGGAGTCCTAAGTCAGGGACTTGCACATCTTGATCATTGTCCTCTAAATCAATTTATGTGTTTACCTTCTATGTTCTACATCTCATTTATACTTCTATTGCCCATAACATGTGCAGGCTTGCAGTAAACACTCTGGATTTAAAAGAGATGATAACTATGTTTTATACCACTGAAATATGTAAGTTATATATATGTCCATTAACTTGTTGCTTTAAAAAACAAATAGGCTTACAAATGAAAAGTGTCCCCACGGTGCCTGCTACATAGTAGATATTAATTTTCCCCTCTTACCTGCTCTTGCCCCAACTATGAGACATTTTAAAACATCTCCTACACTACCCTATCCTCCCCTGACCTTGTCCCACATTCTGGTCACTGCCAACTCTTGCTACATCACGTTCTCTTTACCTTCTGCCTCTCCCCCGCAATTCCTACCCTCTACACCTGACCCCTCTTCACCCTCTTGATGAGTTCCCCGACTTCACACTGCTGGCCCCTCTCCTAACTTTTCTCTCTCTCAGTTCTCCATTTTGGCCTTCTAATTAAAATTCAACAAAATTGTGCTAAGTGACTATGCTGCTCAAGGCACTGTGCTAGCAGAAAGGAGGGGCACAGACTGAACAAGGCACATTCTTCTCTGCCCTGAAGGGCTTATAATCAACCAAGGAGATTAGATCTGCACATCCCCTTAATACACCTATAATACAGGGGTGGGGCAGGGACACAAGATGCGTGATGAGAACAAAGGTACAGAATGGAAAACACGTCCTGGTCAAGCTCAACTAATGAGGATGACAGCAAACAGCCCAACCCACAGAACTGTCCACTGCAGCTGCTCACTACTGTCAGACCAACGCCTACTGTTCTAAACAAGGAAGTCCCAAGGATACTCGGTCCAGAAAAAAACTGTGGAAACATTGGATTCTGCACAACCTACATTTCTCAACTTTTACTAGATCATGGCTATTCTTATGCCAAATGGAAAAGCTAACAAATGGGAAGAAGTACAAGATGACCCTTTAGAGCAGAATCATAATGCTAATGGTCAAGGTGGCTAAGTGTCAGAAATCATGCTGTGTGGTTTTTTGGGGGTTTTTGTTTGTTTGTTTTTGGTTTTGGTTTTTTTTAGAGACAGAGAGAGGGATAGATAGGGACAGACAGGAATTGAGAGAGATGAGAAGCAACAATCAGTTTTTTGTTGCGACACCTTAGTTGTTCATTGATTGCTTTCTCATATGTGCCTTGACCGTGGGCCTTCAGCAGACTGAGTAACTAACCCCTTGTTCAAGCCAGCGACCTTGGGCTCAAGCTGGTAGGCTTTTGCTCAAACCAGATGAACCCACGCTCAAGCTGGCAACCTTGGGGTCTTGAACCTGGGTCTTCCGCATCCCAGACCTATGCTCTATCCACTGAGCCACCTCCTGGTCAGGCCATGCTGTGTGATTTTAAAATATGCTTACATGACCTGACCTGTGGTGGCGCAGTGGATAAAGTGTTGACTTGGAACACCGGTTCAAAACCCTGCACTTGTCTGGTCAAGACACATATGGGAGTTGATGCTTCCTGCTCCTCTCGCTTTCTCTCTCTCTCTCTCTCTCTCTCTCTTCCTCCCTCCCTCCCTCCTTCCTCTCTAAAATGAATAAATAAATTAAAAAAATTAAAATATGCTTATAAATTGACATTCCTCTCTTCAGGAGGTGGGGCTTAATCGTGCTCCCATACCTGGGACTTAGTGACTTCTTCCTAATACACAGAATATGGAGGTGAGAGTTTGTGACTTTGAAGATTAGGTCATAAAAGGCATTCTCTCTCTCTCTCTCTCTCTCTCTCTCTCTCTCTCAGGCCACTCCCTCTGCGGGGAGCTGGCTGCTGCTCTGTAGTGAGGGCACTCAAGTGGCAGCCCTATGAGAGGGAAGCTGACATGGTGAGGAACTGAGGCCACCTACCAAAGCCCTGTGAGTGAGCCATCTTGGAAGCAGCTCCTCCCCAGCCAGGCAAACCTCTGACAATGGCAGCCCTTCATCAGATGGCTGATGTCTTGACTGTAAGCTCATGAGAAACCCTTTCCTGCTATCTCCCAGTAACATGCAAGGCAACCCCCCATCTGAGCCATTTTTGACGTTTTGACCCACAGAAATCATGAGATAACACAGGCTTGTTGTTTTAAGCTGCTAAGTTTGGGACTAATTTATTTATAGCCGTGCATAACCAATGCATATGGAGAATCCAATGCAATAATTGGAGTCTAATTCCTCTCTTCACTAAGTTGAGATTCCTCTATGTGTTAGGGACAAAGTTTTCATACACGGAAAAGGCACTGATGACTCACAGACCACGGCCTGTGTTTTCTATCATGTAAAATGCACGGCATTTTAAAGGCAGAATTAACAGGACTTGGTGACTTGCTCAACATTAAGTGCAGTGGCTGTGTTATTTTTAAGAAGTTTGGTAGCTGATGTCCTGTAAGTTCAGTCAACATCTGAAACTGAAGCAACTCTAGAAGATTTAGGACACGTGATCTTAAGTATAATTTTTTTAAATTCCAGAAACAACGATGATAACATTAGAGTAGCTGTGAAACTTACATTAGCCTTTAAAACAACTCTTAAACTCACCCTTCTTCATTCCACAGCCTCAGTGGTGTCATCACTGAGAGCAGGATGTTCCAGCACCAACTAGCATAACCTCAATGGCTGCTTCTTTCAGAAGCCATTGAGCACCTACCATGTGCCCCACCCTGTGCAGCTGCTGTGCAGGTATGGCTGTGTCTCGTTGTCTTAATTTACCTGACACCTCATTTGCTTAATCTCTTTAAACTGTCTCTTCTGCACAGTGGGGCCTCCCGTGGACCAATGGATCAGATTGGAACTCCTCGGCCTGGCAGCGATGGCTCATCTCAGCTCGCTTTCTTCCCACACAGCACCTGTTTGCCTCAATGACTGCCCAGGCCCGTGCCGTGGTTCTACCCCAAGGACTAATTCTGTGCTCAAAGCAGTACAAGGTCTCAGGAGAAAACACACACACACACACACACACACACACACACACACACACACGTAATTGCAAGATGACAGAGCAAGTTTAATAACAGCAATGGATGGATTCTGTAGGAACTCAGATGAGGGAGGTGTGGAGAGAGAAACAGACCAGACAGTTGAGGAAAACCCCAGGTGAGTAGGCATTTGAGCTGAGCCTTGAAGAATGAGGAAAAGGGAGGAACAGCCTTTCAGACAAAAGAAGACGCATGGGAGCCCCTGGAAGTGGGGACAGAGTCCGTGTGCTGGGCGGTGGGGAGGGGACTAGTTGCCTGGGCCTGGCTTCACCCTCCAGGCTGCGCAGGGCAAACACGTCCAAGCAGGCGAGTGCCGGGCTCACTGCAGAGAGCAGACTGAGGGGACAAGTCCAGGGAGGGAAGGCAGGGCACTGGCTGTGTGGTCTGCTCACTCTGTCTGGAGGATGGAGGACACGGCATCGGCTCCAGGCTATTTCTGGGGGAACAGCATGGTTTGGGGACAGACAGGCGCTGCTCTGCAAGGCAAAGGAGGAGACATCGACTGAAGCCTCCAGTGCCCGTCTCAGTGGGGGCTCAGATATTAGATGATGGAAAAGAAAAGAAGGGAAATAAAGGACCCGGGGTTCCCTGGTCAGAGGTCACCTTCCCTGTGTGCCGGAGGGGTGTCCAAAGGGCAGTTAGAGGCCCGAAACCAGGGCTCAGGACAGAGGTCAGAAAGGACACCCAGAGTGGGAGGCCAGCGCTCCTCTCGGGGCCTTCCTTCAGACTGACCACTTCCTCTGTCACCCACGCAATACCTCGCTATAGCCCTTTGTCCTCATTACAGGGAAGTCTTATCTTTTCAACTGAACTCTATGTATAACACTGTCCAATGTGGTAGCCGCTAGCTAGACAAGGCTAAATGAAATTTAATTTAAATATTTAATTAAAATTAAAATTCAGTTCCTTGGTGACAGCAGTCACATCTCCAGTACTCAACAGCTACATTTGTCTAGTGGCTAATGTAGGGGTCAGGGCAGACAGAGAACATTCCCATAATCACAGAAAGTTCTATCAGATGGCGCTGCTCAAAGGACACCAGCTCTATGCAGAAACGCAGCTGGATTTGAATAGCCGCCTGTGAAAGGAAGCAGGGCTGGATGGGACTCCTGTTCTCAACCCACGGATAACTTAGGAGAGTTAAACTATGGAATTCAGCTCTCTGGCAGTGAGGCAGGTTTGCTGTAATCACAGGTTCCAGGGTCAAGGTTCCTCTAAATTATTAAAGACTGGCAGGCATGCAAATCAAGTGCCTATGAATTAATAGCTGTAAAATCTAATTAAGCAAATACTGTAAAATATAGTACCGTCTTCCTGCATTGAGACATTTTAAAACTCATTACACAAGTGAAGGAACAGCAGCGATGGTGGCTTAACAGAGTGTGACAAAGATCTGGGAGATTTGGCAAAGCCCAGGACAGGCCAGTAGCATTACCAGGTTGCTAAACCTTGCACAGTATTCACAGAGAACGTAGTAGGAGGCAAGAAAGGAGGAAAAGTCCTGACAAGGGTTTGTTCTTGGTCCCTTTGAGAACATTACTGACATAACGAGAAATATCTGGAGGGAAGGGGCTGGTAGGAAAGAGAATTGAATTCAGATAACTGATAACAGTTGAGAAGTGGGAGTGACCAACCATCTAGAAAACTGCACAGAGGGAGCCTTGTGGAGTGAAGACAGACCAGACCCAAAGGATGGCCTAAGCCAATGGGAAGACTATTACCTCTAGACAGATCAGCCACGACCACCTTTACCTGTGCTAGAAAGGCAAAGGTGCTAAATATTAAATAAATCCCGATACAATCACATTCAAGCACCCACAGATTTCTGTCAATTCTAATAAAGCAAATAACACTATTTCATTCAACGCCATCTCATTAGAATGTTAGTCAATGAGATGCCCTATGAACTTAACTCTTGTTCATATGTTAGTCCATGGTAAGATTGGTTTTGTTATACCTTGTTCTGTGGCAGTGCCAAGGATCTAAAGATGACTTAAGAGAGGATTATTGTGCCCATTCTGCACAGCTGGCAGGGAATCATGCAGGTTTCTCTCATCCCCTTCCCTCTCCCCCTACAACTAAATACTGTTCTGACCTACTCCTTACAAGTGCTAGTCTGACATTTCTTTCTTTCCATGACAACATGAGGTGTCTTTGTTGCTGACTTCTGAATAAAGTAGAGCCACGGATTCCAGGTGGTCATTCCATATCATTTCACCTGGAAAATATACCCCCCAAGAAGAAACAGGGGTGTGGTGAGCTAGGGGTTGGTGGTAGGTAGAAGAGTAGCAGTGGGTGGTGGCTGCGATCGGTCCTAGCTAACTGACGGGGACCCCACAGGCCTCATGTCCAACACGTGAGAATGCAGATTCTTCCATGTGAGGACAGATCTTTAGAGTGGCCTCCAGAATATTAAATCTTCAAATGCCAAGACTCCACAGCAATTCAGTAATTACTGAGAGAGGAGAAAAAGGCACCATTGAACGTTGTCCATGAAATGAGTGAGCTGGCAAGGGGTGCAGCTTAAAGGACAGAGTCGCTCTCTTCCATTAATTGAAAATTCTGCTTTTACCAGGAGAGTTGGTAAAACTCCATGTAAAAGGTCTTCAAAGAACCCATTTATCAATGGTGCTTTTGTTTCAACCCTTTCATCATAAGACAGGAAACATTTTTAAATTCCTCTAAGATCACTAAGACAACAATTATCCTGTATTCATAGTTCTAAAAATGATCATAATAAACAATGGCATTTTGTTGAAGTCCAAAAATCATAGCTGAAAATCTAAAATTTTATAAGAGAGAGAAACATTGACTTGTTCACCTACTTACTCATTCAATGGTTGATTCTTGTATGTGCCCTGACCAGGAATCAAACCTGCAACTTTGGTGCATGGGGACAATGCTCCAACCAGCTGAGCTACCTGGCCAAGGCTGACTTTTGTATTTTTCATGGCACTTATAACTCTGACATGTTGCAATAAAGTCAAGTCTGTGTTTCTGAGTTGATGTACAGTTTGAGTAGAAGGAACTGGAAGAGACCAGAATTTTAGGAGGCAGAGGTTGCCAAGCGTCCCCAGGAAAATGTTCTCCTTGGTGAGTTCTGTCGTCCCAGATCCAAATCTCACCGAGCAGGATCAGAAGCGAGGTTCATGTGAGTATGCCAAGAGCTCCCAGCATTTTATAGAAGAGACACATGAACAAAGCGAATAACCCATTCAATGCTCTACAATAACTGTCACCTTTATTCTGGGGGCAAGTTGAACAGATGCAGATTATAATCAACTGGAAGCCTGCATGGTGCCTGTGTACACAGGACGAGGGCTTTGTTTGATTATTCAAACCCATGCTGTGCTCATCTCCACAACAGGGTGACTGTTACCACTGCTTCCCAAGTTCAGAGAGAACAGCACCAAACAGAAACTTCCTTGGATTTTCTGTTCCCTTGCTCCACACCGTACGTGACCCCCGTCCATTCCCAGGCTCTGATCTGTGCACCATGACTGACTGACAGGCAGGTTTCCCCTTCATAGATTGAAACCAATTTCCGACCCTGCCTCCCGGCGATCACACCCAAGTCACCTGCATTGGAACTGGAGATGTTCCCAAAATCTTCAACCACATAGATACACATAATTTCTTGGTTTGCTCCAACAGATACCCATATACGCTACTAGCTTAATCCTCCAAAGGTAACTATTTCTAATTCCTGTATAGGTCTGAAACCTTGTAAAAATAATTATCCATTCTTGTACAGCTCGAAGCCTTTCGGCACTACTGACTACATTAGAGTTACGAAGTCTGTATTGGAAGAAGATGATTAAGAGAACCAAGCCCCAAAACACAGGAACTAGGATGGTGCCAAGGACATCTGCCTAGGCTCTGCAACTCATTCAACCAAATGCCATCCCCCAGTGGCTCAGAGACCTGCTGGGTAACTCAGAGGAATCAAAGACATCTCAGATGGGCAGATGTCCCAACTTTGAAAGAAAAGAAGTTACAAATCACACTATAAATGACACAGACTGGACTTTTGGAAATTTTTCCCTCAACCGAAACCAATTTGCTATACTTTCTGTTCAGATTCACCTACTTGCTCTTTAGGGGTCAACTTAAACATCACGTTTTCTGAAAATGTCGCTCCAGGGCTCCTAGACTAGTCTCATCCTCCTGCAGTAACCTCCATTTCTCCTCCTGTCCTTTATTGTCATTGCTTTTCTTTCTTTTTTGCTTTTGCACATTTCACATGTTCACATATTTAATATTATAGTTTTTTTATTTAGAAAACTAATTTCAACAGTGACACTGATCAACAAGTGTACATAAACATCACTCCACCATTTGAATAGTCGATTATGTTGTATATCCACTACCTAAAGCCAAATCATTTTCCGTTACCTTATATTTGTCCCTCTTTTTTTTTTTTTTTTGTATTTTTCTGAAGCTGGAAACGGGGAGAGACAGTCAGACAGACTCCCGCATGCGCCCAACCGGGATCCACCTGGCACGCCCACCAGGGGCGATGCTCTGCCCTGCCCCTCCGGGGCATCGCTCTGTCGCGACCAGAGCCACTCTAGTGCCTGGGGCAGAGGCCAAGGAGCCATCCCAGTGCCCGGGCCATCTTTGCTCCAATGGAGCCTCGGTTGCGGGAGGGGAAGAGAGAGACAGAGAGGAAGGAGAGGGGGAGGAGTGGAGAAGCAGATGGGCGCTTCTCCTGTGTGCCCTGGCCAAGAATCGAACCCGGGACTTCTGCACGCCAGGCCGACGCTCTACCACTGAGCCAACCGGCCAGGGCATATTTGTCCCTCTTTACACTCTTCTTCCAACCCCCTCCCTCCCCTATATCTCCTGCCCCCTGGTAATCACTGTCCTGTCCTTGCTTTTCAAATTAGCTCTCATGCCCAAAGACGAAGCTCTCTGAAGGCAGGGACCAGACAGGTCACGGGCAGCGACAAGATTAATGGTCCCTGTGCATCTGCTCAAGGCCAGAGCAGCAAGAAGCAACCTCCTTGCCTGCTCAGCACTGCTTTCCTAGACTCTGCAAAGAGCAGGGCACTCACTGTTTCCAGGGGAGTGAATGTCTGAGTGAATAAATGACATCAATCCAAGGCAACGTTTTAGAGTGAATTACTGAACATTTTGTGAGCGTTTAGGAAAGGAGAACAATCTATATAGCTAAGGTTTGCTAACGAATAAGACAAGCGTCCTTTTCTGATAAGGTTAACTGCTCCAGGCCACGCTGCTTATCAGTGTATATAGACTTTGACCAAACCACCTTTTATTTTTCTAGATTAGCGATTTTCAACTTTTTGCATCTCATGACACACGTAAACTAATTACTAAAATTCTGCAACACACCAAAAAATATATATATTGCCAATCAAACAAAAGAAATAGGTATAATTTTTGTTGATTTACAAAAAATAATAATAATAGTAATTACCTACTCTTTTTGCTCCACGGTGACTTTTAAAGTCAGGTGACTATACTTGTATTATATATAAGGATTTCTGATACCAAGAAGTAGCCAATCAGATATAACCTTATTATGAGGCGTGACCAATCAGATGTAACTCTATTATATGACCTATATATACTGCTCACAAAAATTAGGGGATATTTCAAAATTAATATGAAGCTATAAAATATCCCCTAATTTTTGTGAGCAGTATATTTATGGTTCAAGACAATATTCATACCAAATGGCTATTGTGTTGGTTGCTGTTATTGTTTTGACAGTGTACGGAAAAAAAGGTCAGTGTCCCTGACTAAATAGGTATTGCATGTTATAAAAATTCTTGTGGGGCACACCGGTTCAAAGTTGCTGTTCTAGACAAAATGATATGGTGAAGGTCAATTGACACTAAAGTTAGATAGGACCCAGTTGTACCGACTTACCAACACCTATCCAAAGTATAGTCATTAGAAAGCTCCAGAGAGGTCTCAGGGGTTATGCATGCAACTCTATTGTTAGCTCCATCCAAGGCCATATGAGCCAGAAAAAATTTGGATGGGGATACTAATTGGATGAATACAGGCTAATCCAATTGTTAGTTGATATATACAAATAGATAAAATGTCAGATGACTAGATGGGAATCCAAAAAGACTTCATCACAATGGGTGATGGGCCAAAGCTCACAGGATGCAGTTTCGTAGGGGATGTGCCCTTAGCTGCAAGAGTCCCTGAGGAAGGGCAGGATGGGAGGAACAAAAAGGGAAAGCATCGAAAGGAGGGGAGGGAGACCTACGGGGCTGGATTTTATCTCCAGCTCAACATGACTCAGCATGATGACACTGTAAACCACTTGCACTATTCAAAGTCCAGGGTGGGGCATGTCATCATACTATGCCCTGGGCCAGCATTAGGTTCAAACCCCGATGGCAAGACTTAGGAGGGAGGTGGTTGTTTTACTTTGTGTTTTAAGCCAATAGGATGGAATCCAAACAATAGAACACTAAGTAACCATAAGAAAAAATGAGGATGTTCCCTATGTACAGGCTTGACAATCTAAGATACACGGTCACATTGAAAAGGCCAGATGGAGAACATTTGGTATAGGATAGGCCATCCTTTGTATACAAAGGACTCGGAAGGAGATGTGTGTGTGTGCAAACACACACACAAATATTTGTTAGCATGTGGGACAAAAGGAACTGGTATTACTGGCTGACTGAGGACAGAAACGAGTGGGCCAGGGTCAGTGGTGTGTGAGACAGACAGACAGACACACTCAGATGTCTCACTATGCAGCCTTCTTTTGGCTTTTAATTTAAAACCATTTTTTGTATTAACTCAAAACATTTGTTTTTAAGTAACAGGATAGTTAATAAACAAACAGACATTACATAAAGACTTCAGCATGCCTGACCTGGTTTGTGTTTTTTGTTTTTTGTGTTTTATTTTTAAAGACCAGATTGTTTCTGCAGGAAGGGAGGCAGGATGACCCAAGCCAAGTCATTTGATGGTGTGAGGCCACAGAGGGCCACCTCAGCCCAGGAGCGAAAGCCCCAGGGAGGAAGACAGGCCTGACCCAGGGGAAGGCTCTTCCAGTATCACCCTAGTCAAACACAAAGCAGGTGGCCTCCTGAGGCGGAGAGCTGGCCGGCCACAACCGGAGCGAGAACAGGGGCCTGCCAATAGCACCAGGGACAGGAAAACGAACCAGATGGCCCCTGATGTCCCTTCCCAGCTCCGAGGTGTTGTGATTTCAGGAGACCTGCACACGAGGAGCCAAGAACTCAGTCTCAGATGATTTCTACAAGATCACACACTTTCTCTATGTATATTATATATGTAAATTCACTATGACAAAACCCAGGAATAATAATTGCGATCCCTGTCAACCTCATTGTGGAACAGAAGAGTCTTCATAAGTCAGAATGCGTCCTTATCTACAGCCAGTTCCAAAACATCACGCGTGAAATAACCAATAGAAACGAGTCAAGAGCACTTGTACACTTGTCAATAACATTTTCAGGGGGCAGGTCTGTTTGTTGTTATTCTTATTCCACATCTCATTCTCAGAAAGGATTTATGCCTGGCTGACTGGCTCCATGTGAGACGTTTAAAATTCCTATTACGAAGAAGAGCAATACTGTCTCTACAATGGGCTGTTCGTCAGAATCATTCTAAGAAATAACACAGGGGAAAATTATACAAGAAAGTACGAGTGGTCACTGGTTCAAGGGGTGGCTGAAGTCAGCCTGAGTGCTACACAAAAGCTAACTGAAACAACACAGAACAGCAAAGTCACCTGGGAACCAGAGCATCAGGCCAAACACCCCTGAGGAAAAAGCTGCACCCAGACGAAGTTGTCTCATCAGAATCCTCAAGAAGCCCCAGCACCCAGTGCCACAGACCCCAGAGAGATGCCAACATCGGCCACCGGACAGCAGATCGTGGGGGGTGACAAGGATAACGAGACTTGTACAACCAACCATTCATGACCAGAGGTCCTCAGAGCACCGTCTGACTTGGAACCTCTTCCTAATTCCTCCCTCCCCATCCCCTACCCCGTTCCCATCATCTCTGGCTGAGAGCCAGCCTGTGATCCTGTCTAACTGAGCTCCCAGGTGGCAGGAGAGATCATGTTCATGGTCACTGGCTCCACACTGGAAAGGAGACCAGTCTTCTCGGTGTATTATCTCGGTCAGAATCACTGCTACTGCAACTTCACTTCCTTACAATGTGCAGATGTGCGTGCTCAGATTTAACATTTCAGCTGAGCCTCAGTATCCAGCAACGCCGTTCTGTCACAAAGCCGCAACTCACCCGCCAACTCGTTAACGAGACAGGGTCGGAAAAACTCCATTCCTAACTTATTGGAATGTGTTTCGACTCATGAAATTTTTTAAAAACTGAAATAGAAATTGGTTAAATTATTTTTTTCCCGTTTCTTCATAGAAATGCATACAACTAAAGGATTTTATCTCAGTACTAATTTAAGATTTCTTTTTTTAATTTAAAACTATCAAAGTCAAGTTTTCTAGCTTTTCTTCAAACTACAAAATAATCACAAATACTATGTGGGTGTGCGCTGTTTCAAAAGATATTTATAACTAAGTACCAGAAGTAAAACCACAAATGTTGTATTACCTCCAACAGAATGCTTTTGGAGGAAAAAGAAATTTAAAAAAAATACCATCACCACAACCACAGGAGAATGTTAAGGTATTCTTTATTAGGATAGCTGCAGGCGGTCAGATAGCATTAGTGGGCCAGTTCCCTGAAAGTCCATCTGAAATACATTTTAAAATATTTACTCCTTTCACAGCAAGATTATTTTTTAATTGTCCTAATATGGATTTCACATAATACAGGAAGGGAGAAATCCCATCAAGAAGTAAAACCCTACAAAACAGCTTCTGTTTTTCTGCCTCCGCACGCACACAACCTTCCCAGGTCCGGACGCCGTCTGAAACATCGGACGCCCTCATAAATACTGGATGAAGAACTGGGTGTTGTGACTAATATTTGGGCTTATGTGATCCTGCCCTGACCGCAGCTTCCCAGTTCCAGGTGGGGGTTAGGACGCAGCGGGTGTTAGGAGCTGTGACTGTCACCTCTCTCTGCACCTGGAGGTTACAGCACACAGTTGTCCTCATAGTTCCCTCTTTCTAAAACAGAGTTTGATCTGAGACCAGCAGAAGGTTCTATGTGGTCTAGTAAACATACAGGCAGTCCCGCTTTGCATGTTCAGTTACCATGGAATCATGCAAAGCAAGGGCTGCCTGTGTACAGCGTTCATTTTCAGGAACTTTTTTGGGGGGGATTTACAACCTTTTTTAAGGCCCACAATCACATGTCCCTTGAGCGGCGTCCCCCCTCCACCCTCTTACACAGCTTCCTCTTTGCTCTTTAATCCCACAGATTTCAAAATCCAGTCAATTAAATTACTATTAACACTTGACCCTACATGTCCCATACTACTTAAAATACTAGACACCTTTGTATACAAACACACTACAGAACGTCTTGTCACCAGTCCACAGCCCGGGTTTCACGACCATCCCATAAATTACCATGCTGTGGTCATCTCTGTATTTTCGCACTGGTTCTGCACACTCATATTTAGTAACCATTATTTGAGCACTGACTATGCACTGGAAATTTAAGTGCTGAATCACCACAACTCATCCCTCATCTCTGGAAGCAAACCATGATGCAGGAAACATGCAATTCCACGGAATACAAGTTCAGGGGCCTCAGCCTCTTCCCCTGGTGTCTCCCCCAGGCAGAAGCCGTTGTCTCTTTCCCCTGACCCCCACCCCCCGTTCCGGGGTCTGCACATTCAGGCATAACTCTCTGAATCATTTCAGGAGAGCACGGGGGGAATGCACATTTGGCATTCCTCAAATGATCCTTAAAAAGAAGGACTTCAGAACATCCAGGTTGTTAGTCGCCAGAAAGATGACACTCGGGAAAGTTATGAAATCCTCTGTAGAAGTTTTTTACGAAAGAGATTAGATTCCAATTTCTTGGTCTGGTTGAAGTGGGGCCTGAACTCCCTAACAGAGTCAGAGTGTCAAGTTCTTTCATAGGCAGAGGTGGAGGGGATTTACACTAACCTGGGGCAGGGGAGGGAGTGAAGCAATATCACAGCGGACAGGGTCACTGGGACCCTCACCCCCCACTGAACCAAAGCGCCCAGTCCGGAAAACAGTGCCCTGGCCACCATACAATGACAGCCAGCAAGTGTGGCCAGCTGGCTCACACCGGGGCCACTTACCTGAAGGGGTGCCCTGTACCCTTCTCAGAAAAAGAGCTGTCACGCCCTCCTCCCCTACCCCTCACTAAATATTCAAAGCCATCTAGCAATCTAAGGTCTAAAATGTATTTTGTCAGCCCAAATAATTGGTGCTTTCAATTTTCTCCCTTTAAGCACTAGAAACAGGTTTCACAGCAGTACTTAGACTATATAAACACATACACACAGGTCCGTGCCACAAGCCAGCAGGGTAAATAGCAGGTAAATGGATGTTCTGATTCCAGTGCTAAGAGAACAACCCTTCACAAAGAACACTGCTATTCGGCTAGTCACATTAAAATCTTCACCAAATTCTTTCTAATAGCCAAATAATGAAACACTATAAAACCTAAAAAAAAACCCACCAAACTCACATCTCTTTCAAAAAAATAACAATTTTGCTCAATATTTCATACTCAGAAAAAGCCCTACTCAGATGGGCACTGCAGAGAAATAAATCCCTCTCCCGTAAAACTTCCTTTCTCACTGTACAATCTCAGAGAGCCTCTCCCAGGTGCCATTTTCTCCTTCAAGAAAACAAATCCACAGCTTCTGTGGTAATCAGACATTTTCCCCATTCATTTTATTTATTTATTTATTTTTCACCTAAAGCAACACCCTCCACTTAAGAAAACCCATCAGGTCCACGTAGACTTGCCCCCAAATTCAAGTTCACAACCCTGAGGTTGAATTTAATCCCTCCAGGAAGAAGGTCATCTATGTCAGAGGTGTTAACTAGCTCACGAATCCTGAGGTAATGTAAAATGACTGTGGAAGAAATTGGCAAGGTTTTTAAACAACCCAGGAAAGTAAAACCTCCTCCCCACACCAAGGACCGTCTTCTTACCGAGTGGCATTAATTCCTGAACTGTGACGTCCCCCGCACTGAACTTAGCAAAGGGGAGGCAGAGCCGCATGCTCCAAGGCGGTTCTGAAGAGCAAGCGGAAGCCCTGTCTGCCACCAGGGGTAAGTTTCCACTGGCAGGTGATGGGGGAAAGGTGAGCAACGTTACCTGGACTCCCAGGATAGTACAGCTCAGGTGTGCTCTCAGCGTACTTCACATCTCAGGTGCCTAAGGAACTTGCCACCTGGACCCCATCGCTCAGGTTCTGAGGGCCCGCGGGCACCTCTTCCTGCAGCCTGATGAGTTAGAGCCAGGAGACTCCACCCATGGTCACATCAGTTGTCAGCGTCCCTCCACCTTCAGTAAATGTTTAGAGGTACACCCTGTGCTCGAGTAACCCTTTTAAGAGTTCGCCTTTTCCCTGAGCAGATGCTTCCTCTTCCGCCACTTTCTGTTTCTGCGATCCTGCAGCTGGCTGTAAGGTCTCTCAGAAAGAATCTGCATGGCTCCACTTAATCCAGACAAATATATCTGGCTCCTTGGATGGGCAAGGCCATGAATAGAGTGTCATTTAGTCAAGGGACATTTAAATTCTCAACAAATTCTTAGAGCAACAAAATGAAATCTTTTATTTTTTCATGAGTTTACATTCAATATTATTTGTATGAGTTTCAGGTGTACAGCATAGTGCTTAGACAATGGTACACTTTGCAAAGCGTTCCCCTGACATTTCCAGCACCCACCTGGCCCCATACGTAGTTATTACATATTGTTGACTCTATTCCCTGTGCTGTACTTTCCACCCGTGACTGTTCTGTAACTGCCAATTTGTACTTCTTATTCTGTCACCTCTTTCACCCTGTCTCCCAATGGCCACCTCCCCTCTGGCAACCATCAAATAATTAAATCGTAAAACACCAAAGATAGGAATTCACCTTTCTTCTAAGAAAGATCCAAAAAGCCACTGCACATTTGTCTGTTCCTACAAAAAGCATAAAACTAAGTTGGTGTTATGGGCTAAACTGTATGCCACCCCCTCCCCCAAGCACAGGTTGAAGCCCTAACCCCTGTACCTCAGAAGTTGGTTCAGCATATTTGGAGAAAAGGTCAAGGGGGTGATTAAGTTAAAATGAGGCTGTGAGGGTGGGCCCCAATCCAATCTGATTGGTGTCTTGATAATCAATAAACATCTGAAATTAAGGGGCTTCTTAAACAAGAGATAAAATTATAAGAAAAAATAATGGGAGGTGAGCTTTGCAGTTTTCAAGCTCCATTTCTGCCGTACAGGAGATGCCGAATTAAATTCTCACTTCAAGAGTCTTCATTATCTGGGCTTCAATGTTGCTTAAATGTCTGGCATTAAAATGGTAAGCGGAAACATCTTTTCCTGAACACAGAGACTTGGTTAAGCCAGTAATAAGACATATATCAAAGGGGGCTGTTTCTACAAAATGGAGTACAAGGTATAACTCCCAAAACATCTTTAATATAACTGGAGTTTTAAATTCTGCCACCACTCAGAAAGCATCTTGGGTTTGCAACATGTGTGAGCCCACGAGCCAGGCTACACAACATGTCAGACAGAAGAATCCATCAACATCGGCTCCCTAACACTCCAGTGGGAAGACGGGAGATATTCCTTCTGAAAACCAAACAAAATTACAGACATTAAATTCGAATCAGAATTTAAAAGCAGGTGGTTTAAATTCAATTAGACATTTTGTAGAGGGCAAAGATAAAAGGGCTTCCTTCTTGCATTATGTTGATCTGAAATTTGCCATGACCATAATAACCTCACTGTCGCCTTCAGAAAATAGGGCGGTACTGTTTCCACAGCCCTGGTGAGTTTTGTCAGACAGCAGCCTGGAACACAGGCACTGAGCTAGGTTTGCTACCCACAGGCATGGGTTCTAAGATTATTTCGTGTGTTTGTTTGTTTGTTTGTTTTTGCAATTTAGAGGTTGGAGACAGGTGAGGGAAATTTTTCCAATATTCACAATTGCTACATTCAACCTAAATCGGTGGTTTCCAACCACCGGCAGAGCGACAGTTGGAAACCACTGATGTAAATGTTATGATCGTATACACAAACACACACATAAATGTATACACCAGCGGTTCTCAACCTGTGGGTCGCGACCCGGCGGGGTCGAACGACCAAAACACAGGGGTCGCCTAAAGCCATTGGAAAATCATATTTATTATACAATACATTTTTAAATAAAATATGTATTTGCGATGGCTTTAGGCGACCCCTGTGTTTTGGTCGTTCGACCCCGCCGGGGTCGCGACCCACAGGTTGAGAACCGCTGGTACACACTAACAGTGGTCACTCGACACATATTTATAACACTAACCTAGATGGAGAGCTAGAACACCTCCATACAGGTTACAATTACTTGTACACACAATCAGGCACCCATGGAGTAATCTAGCACTTCAAGGGGAAAGAATAAAGACCGGAGCTCAATGCTCTTGCGTAAAGAGGCAACATCTGGCCTCCTTTCCATCCCACTCCTGAGACATTAGAGAAAGTTTATTTTTATCCTGTAACTCAAGATGACTTATTCCAAACCACTGCAGCAAGCCCTACTGGCTTCTCTGTGATGCTACCGTGCAAGGGCTCATATTTTCTCTAATCTAAATAAGTTATGTTTTTCTCTCGCAGAGCCTCATGATGAAGAGACAACAAAAGGTGCGTCTATCTATCATCTATCAAAAGGTGCTTTTAAAACACTGTCATGTCCCCATCCCCTGTAACAACCCTGGCCCCCAGCAATCTGCTGACGGCCCCTCCTCATACTAATGATTACTAACCAAAGCATCACACCCACTGTCTCCCCAAACCAGCCTATCAGGAACATTTCGTTGCCCTCCTCCTACTCAGGAGGAAACTGAGGCCCAAAGGAGAGAAACAACAAGCCTAAGGACAGCTCATGATAGTGGTGGTGGGTGGGGAGACAGTTGGCCTCAAACCTTCGTCTTTCTGCCTCCAAAACCCATGCTCGTTGCCCGGGGATGTTCCCGTCACAATTATGCATCGCCAATTTGACAGTCACGGGTAGCGTGATGGAATCCTCAGCACTTCCTCTAAGGCAGGGGTCGGGAACCTATGGCTCGCGAGCCAGATGTGGCTCTTTTGATGGCTGCCTCTGGCTCACGGACAAACCTTTAATAAAAAAAATAATGTTAAAAATATAAAACCTTCTCATGTATTACAATCCATTCATTTCCTACCGCTCATGTTCATGGTTGCGGGTGGCTGGAGCCAATCACAGCTGTCCTCTGGGACACCACCAAATTTTTATTGGATAATGAGTAACGTACACATGTCGTTGTATGGCTCTCACGGAATTACATTTTAAAATCTGTGGTGTTCATGGCTCTTTCAGGCAAAAAGATTCCCGACCCCTGCTCTACGGCCTCCCTTAATCTCAGAAAATCAGTGTAATACTCAGAGCAGAGGCAACTCTACCTGCTCTACCTCCAGGAGAGATGTGCAGGGGCTGAGAGGGCTGCACAAAGCGTTCATTCATGGGTAGAGCTCTGCTGCAAAGAAGGAAATGGATGGATTACACAAGGAAGGCATTCCTCTGAGAAACACACTTAAAATACACCACCGAGAATGGAAAGGAATCCCTTGCTCAGGAATCGGACAAAAGGATCTATTGATCGCTATACAAAGAAACCAATCTCATTGGAATTTTTACAGAACAAAGCACCAATCTACATTTTTGGAATATGACTAGTGAACATGCTGTCTGTTCCCTTGTGCAGAAAAAGGGCAAACAGTGGGCTTTTGTTACCTTGGAATTATGATTTTAATCAAGTACAAAAATTCACTGGCTGAAACTTGAGACATTCCTTGATCTTTGCAACCGAATCTCCGTGTTACGCATTCACCATTCACTTGCCCAAACTTCACCTGCACGGCCACTGCTGGACCGCACGCTCAGTCCTTCACTACACAGAAGCCTTCTGAGACCAAGTATAGGTACCTAATTACTCCATCCACCTTCTGGATGCTCCGCCCCTAGTCCATGCCACCGACATCTCTCACCTGGATGACCTGGGCAGCTGCTGTGTCCTGGCCTCTGCTCTTGGCCTCTTTCAGTCCAGTCAAGACTGAAGCAGGGTGATGGAACCAAAATAAAAACCTGGCATCAACACCCTCTGGGAAACTCAGCTCCAGAGGCCCTGACGGTCTACAAAGCCCCAACCGCGACCGGTGTACCCCAACCTCAGCCCTCTCTCCATTCCTCCACGCCACACTCGACTCTTGGGCGTGATGGTGGTTGGGGGATTCTGCAGTTGTTTCAGGAGCTTACCCTTCTGGAGGTTAGCAAGAAGCAGATGTGTGGACACAGCCGCTATGGCTCTGGGCTCCTTAGACAAAGCTGTCTCGACTCAGCCAGCTCTACAGAGCCCCACCAGAACGTAGAGTGACTTCATCTATCAACAAGTAATGTATTCAGGAGACTTCCCTGACCCTTAATCTGTTTCTAACCACCACCACCACCACATTAGAGGTCTTTCACTTTCTACTGTTTTTATTTGATTTTGTAAAAACAAATATACATTAAATATAAATAATATGACCCATATATAAACCACACAATATACATTTCTATCAACAGGATAACCTCAGAACCCAGCCTGCACCTCTGAATTTCAATCAGGGTGGAATTTTCATGGGAGTCGCTCTGCTTTTTAAGAAACACCAAATGGTGTTCAATCACACTTAAAATAATTATGCTTTTGCCAGATCACATAGCATAAGATCCTTGAATTCAATGTAATCATACAACAGCAAATATCAAACATTTCAGAAAAGTATAGAGGAGAAATTCTTTAATTTTTTTAAATCCCATCATTTCTTGATTCCCCCCTCCCCTCTATAAATTAAGAAACTCAGGCTATGGTTCCACTCCAGTGGCCAAACCTGTCACCCAGCGCACATGGCAGTGGCTGGACTACTTGGGGAATTGCATCTTCTGTTTAGGGTTGGCCATTTTGAGGGAGTCAATGAAACATAAATATGAGTCCAAAGGAAAATACTAGAATGGTGCTAGATCTGCAACCATCTTTCCTCACAACCCCATCATATCAGTGCCTTACTTCTTTGGCTTTTCTGGGTCATTCTGGAATCCTTCAGCTTTCCATCAACCTTAAACCTGAAAAGTTGACTTAAGCCCCTCTTGTTCATTAATCGATAAGCCATTCCCTTAAGGTCTGAAAACACACTAACAGTCTCCTAGTCTCCCATTCACCAACGCCCACTGTCATCACAGCCAGGAGCTCCCGGTTCCCACCACACCCTCTCCCGCAGACAGACACAGCCCGGAGACACCCCGCAGCCCCCAACTCATCCTCACTTTGGGGAGAGAGGGAGCTTGGTAAATAAACAAGTGTTTGGGCCAGCAGACTGTTTGCTTGTTAAAACCATCTTATCAGCAGCTTTGTCAGGAATAGGTTAGCTTGACCCTGTGGCAGAATCCTGACTAGGAGAAAATTCTGAGCTAAGCTAAATGAAATAAATTACGGTCGCCCGAGAATTAGAGAAAGACACAATTGTTAGTCTGTTAACAGCACGGGTCAGCTAACAAAAGACTGCTCACAGGCCTTCTGTGTCTGTTGGAATTTTGGATTAATTTCCAGGTGGCTATTTCCAAAGATTACTTCAGCCAGGCACTGTAAAACTCCAGCAGCCTCTGCTTCTTGTTACCTGGGGGCTTCCCAAAAGCTGCCCAGGAGCGACAACTCTTCTTGGGGACTCAGCACCTATCCCTGGGCTGCCTGGCTTGCCTTCCTCACCCCTCTGCTAATGCAAATCCTTTCAGATGACTCACACCCCCACCACCACCTGATGTATAAACGCTTGCAAACTCCAAAATGATGGACATGCTATCTTTCCTCCCTAGCCATGTTGCTGGTGGTTTAGACTCCATGCCCCCAAGACCTGTCTGTCTGTCTCTCTCTCTCTCTTTTGCTAGCAATGGCCTAACAAACCCTTTCTTTTAAAAACACTTTTAATCATGAAAGTTAAAATGTTCTGTTTAACAATACAAGGTAAGGTTCTTATCTGAAACCCCACTTTCTCTGCTCACATAGCACAATCATCCCCAAAGTACTTTCTTTGCCAACTGATTAAACACAGGAAACTGCTTCCCAAAGCCAAGAGTGTTAGTAAGTCCACCATAAAAACGTGAAACAACCTCAGTGGGTGAGCTGTTTGCTTCACCGTTTACTCACTTTCCTTCCAAGGCACAAAAAGTGTCAAACTGAGTTTATATGAATCCTCTCCCTTTGATTGGCTCCCCAGAGATGCCTAAGTGACCACTAGGATGACAGTCCAGCCACCAGTATTTAATCACAGGAGGGGACAAGCGGTTAGGACCCTGGCCAGTCACACTAGGGATGTACATCAATGAGCAAAATGAAAATCGTGAGTCTCCTTCAGGACATTTGGTCAACAGCTGTCTGAATAACGTGGGATCTCCCTCCCTGACAGGCTTCTGTCCTACTTGGTCTGGCTTCTCTCTCATTAACTGACACCCAAAGGCAAACAAAACAAGTCCACACATCAAGAGGCGAAGGACATTTAAGTCCCACGCCCCAGGAATATCAATGAGGAAAACTTTGTAAATGTGCTAATTCCACAAGAAAAGCCAAGAGCCAATGGGGAATTTACTAGAAAGAGGTTGGCTGCAGCCAAGTATGCCAAAGGTTAGTGTTTGCAGAATGCCTGAGACCACAGCTTGGAATTTCACAGTCGGCACTGACATAGCTTCTGGAAGAGAGGAGAGTGATTTTTATCTCTCACACCAAGGACAGGAGGCCTCCACCTCAGTGTTAACTGACAGACAGAAGGGCAGACAAGGAAGGCACCAGGCTCCGCAAAGCACCACTGCCCCTGCCTCTCAAAAGACGCACAACATTTTCTACACGCTGCAGTTCAGAAAGAAGCACAGTCCTGGAATAAGAACGAATGTCATCAAACTACATCATGAGGTTAAACGCACTTGGCTGGGGAAACCTGTCCCGTTTCCTCGTCCCTTTCCTCCTAGTTCCGGAAGTCTCAACACCCAGTTCTGCCCTCATTCACACAGTCACTCATTTAACTGCATTCAATCCACATATCTTTGGAGGGCTTTCCCTGCACAGGAGTCAGAGCCAGGGCGAGTGGGCCTTTAAGGGGATGCAAATACAATAAAATGTAAAGCCCCAGATTTGAGAAGGCAAAGGGCACAGTCTCATCAAAGCAACCCTCGTTCCAAAAGCAAGATTCTGAAATTTCGCTTAGGAGATGGAATTGGAATTGCTTTGGTTGATGTGGGTGACACATGACAATGAAGTTAAGAACATGAAGCTTGATTCTCTACCCCTCACTACCTCATCCCCAAAACCGGGATACAATTAATTCCTATCTTCTAGACTAGTTAGGATTACATGAGCTCATACTCGTCAAGTGCTCGGAACATGGAAGAACATAGAGTGAGCACCTAGCACATGAGCTTTTAATCGTCATCATCAAATGCACATAAGACTGTGTAGTATGCTTGAAAGGGAAATGATACCATTGCTGCATATCAATTTTAGTGTTTTGTTTTGTTTTGTGACAGAAACAGAGAGACAGAGAGAGGTACAGATAGGAATAGGCAGGAAGGGAGAGAGATGAGAAGCATCAATTCTTCATTGCAGCTCCTTAGTTTCCTTAGCTGTTCACTGATCATATGCCTTGATGGAGGTGACCACAGCGAGTGACCCCTTGCTCAAGCCAGTGACCCTGCGCTCAAGCCAGCAACCTCGGGGTATAGAACCTGGGTCCTCTGCATCCCAGTCCAATGCTCTATCCACTGCGCCACCACCTGGTCAGACTATAGTGTATTAAGAAAAAAACCTACTTGCTGTTTAGGAGTTGAACTTCTCATTTAAATACTATATATACACTTTTCTTCTTTGTAGTACACACATGCACACTCACACACTCATTAATGCTAACAGTACATGGCCTACAGCAAAAAGATATGAGTTCAAGTCCTGACCGAGCCACTTAACCTGGCACATCAGCTGTGAGCAAGCTTCTTTATAGTCCTCTGAGCCCCGACCTCATCAACAGCAGAGAAGTGACATCTTCCTCCCAAGGGCACAATTCCAGGAGGGGCTCCAGCAGAACCTGGAGCTGTGCCCAGAGCTGTGCAAACACAAGAAGAGTGAAAACAATGGGATAGGAACTGTAAGACCTTATTCTCCTAATCACCCCTTTCCTTGAAGCTTCAAAATGTTAACTGAACAGGCACATTCAAGCAAATAAAACCTAAGAATTCCACTGGGGTCAAAAGCAGAGGATCTCCCAAAAAAAGTCAGAAAAGACAGCCAGCTCTCAGCTGTTGATAATGTTCTGTCACAGACACACAAGAGGAGGAAGCCACATGACACCACTAAGAACTGACGTCCGCAGGGCAAAACAGCCCCTCCATCTGTATGTGGAAGGCACACGATGGTTTTTAAAGCCAGTATCAACCCCCTAAATAGGAGTAACTAACTTTCACTCCTTGAGTTTGATGGCTTCCTAGTTGATTTGTTTGATCTCTTAATGTAGGAAGGCTCACAGCCCTCTAGCTATCACATCTGTTAAAAATCACATTTCACAGACTGCCTTTGAACTTTGACTTTTTCACAAAAGTTTTTGTTTTTGAGTTCAAATCATAAATAATCTTTTTAAAAAATTTTATTTATTGACTTTTAGAGAGAGAAGAAGAAAGAAAAAGAGGAAGAAAGGGAGAAAGAGAAAGAAAAAGAAAGAAAGAAGGGAAGAAATGTCGATTTGTTGTTCCACTTATTTATGTACTTGATGGTTGATTCTTGTGGGTGCCCCAATGGGTATCAATCCCACAACCTTGGTATATATCAAGATGACACTAACCAACTGCGATACCCAGCCAGGACAAATAACAGATACTCACATTACCTTCAAGAAACAAATCCAATCAAATTAAAATAACAGTAATAATGTTGGCTGCTTGGTTCAAAGTCCTGACAGCTCCTAGTCTTCTAAGCTCAGAACAGCCCTTGGGACCAGCTTGAGCACCTGCTGTCTGCAAGCACCATGCACTTATTAATTCTTTAAATTTCATGACAACTTTAAGTCATATTATTTTGCCGTCTTACGGGTAAGGAAACTGGGGAACAAGATAGATTAATTAACTTGCTAAAAGCATCCTGGAACAGGGTAACCTTCCCACTGCTGACCTTCCGGTACAGGATTCAACAATAGAGACCCCAAATCATTCAAGTACTCTCTGTTATGCTGACACCCAACAGGAAAAGGGTCACCA
This sequence comes from Saccopteryx leptura, assembly GCF_036850995.1. Lineage (NCBI taxonomy): Eukaryota > Metazoa > Chordata > Mammalia > Chiroptera > Emballonuridae > Saccopteryx > Saccopteryx leptura. The sequence goes on from NC_089513.1 coordinate 13,796,764, forward strand.
AAGTCACATCTGCAAAATAACCGTTTAACAACACCACCCCTTGGATCCATCATTCTGTGCGGCTGCCTCACATTTAATTCACTGGAAGGAAGATCCATGGGTCCTCCTCTCCAATTCCCTTGCCGGTGGATGGCAAAAGAAAGAACAAAAACGTTTTAAAAGGTAAGATAATGCCAGCCAGAATGAGGCTACAAGGCTTTGGAATGCCTAGCAGGGGGGAACAAAACTGAGAGACCCGGTCAGTCCGCCATGGCTCTGGGGTTTGCATCTCGACAGGTTAGCCTGGTGCTTCCTGACTGGTTTACTTAGGCTCCATTCCCTGCTCCAGAAGCGAGGAGAGGAAGCCAGGACGGGGCCCAGAGCCAAGGCAGGGCTTGCTGGCAGAGCTTTGAAAGGAAGGCGGCCCGTTTCAGAACAGAAAGTAGATGCTTCCCCCCACCTTCCCAGATCCCATTTACACAAGAACCTCTCAGGCGATAATCACATTTGTTGAGAAACTGGCTCCAATTCTAAGTTGCTCTTCCCACAGCTTCCCAAGTACATATCCACACCAGAGCCCAAGAAGCCCATGCATGTAAAACAGCCGGAACAAAGGTCCACAGAACAGGACCGGTGAAAAATGTCAGGTAAGCTGGGTTCTGCTCACAACCGACCAAAGCACGGAAGCCAACAGTGCACAGAATGAATCCTGAAGTCCTGGGGTTCTAAGATCCCTATCTGGGTCTGTCAGTGCCAAACCTTTCAAGCGTGACATTAACGCACACATACGCAGTTTTAGTGAAATTGTTGGTTGATTCCCCTCTCCCACCAGCAGCAAGAGTTTTAAAATTATAACACTTAATTCCTCCAAGTCAGCGGGGCCAGAAAGCACGTAGACACTAAGATGGGCGTTCTATTTTAGTGGAAGAGCTTCCAGAACAGAGGGGAAGAAGATGGCCAAGCAAAATGATGAGCTAAGATGAACTCACTATTTGTTTCCATTCTGTGATCTGATCCCAGGACAGGATGCAAAAGGCTGTCCTCGGATTTCAGACATGCACACATACTGAGGTCAAAGAGAGACGACTTAGTGACCCGTTCTGAGTCACCCATTCTGTTTTGCTCCTACTGTGGACAACCGAGAAGCGATGAGACCTAAGAAGAGGGGAGAGCCGAGGCTGGTCACAGACACCTCGGGGGGGACTTTGTGTGTCACCAAGTACAAGCCACTGGCCAGACAAGGTTCCCGGGCATTCTCTTTCAGCAGTAGGGCCTGACCCAACGACCTGAGTACATGGTCAAGAGAATGATAAAGCACGAGGCTGTTTTCTTTTAAAATCTCACATGTATAATCTAGATTTTTTTTTTTAATACATAAACAAATGCTAGAAAACCTAACCCCCCTGCCAAGCTCCTTCTGGTAATAAGAGAAATCTTGTACATGTGTGACCGGCGCTCCGTAGCTCGGAACCAGCCTCGCCGCGTTAGATGTGCGCAGCAGGGCAGTCCCCGCAGGTGGGAGACCATTAACCGGGTCCAGGGAGACCACGCTCTGTCACCCGAAGGCCAGCCCCAGCCGGGAAAATCAGCGCCTCCCTGCCTCCGCGTCCGGAGAGGTGGCACTGTGCGCGCCGGGCACTTCACTGGGCTGTGCCGCCATGGCACAGGGAGCGGGGAAGGTTTCTCATTCCCTGAGCCCGACATTACTAATGGTGACAGCGGGTTCTGTGTAGCCACGCCTGCCTGGGAAACTAGCAAGGCCAGGCCAGGTCCCCTGCACCAACCCCGGGGCCAGTGCTGACCACAGAGAACGAAGTGAAGGGTGTCCAGGGGGAGGGGCAGACAGAACAGGGAGGGGTTAGGTTGCGTTTTGTTGTTTATATCATGGAACCTACCATTTTTGGACTCAAAACTTCAAGTTGCCTAAACCCTTGTCAGTGTTATTGACTCTGAGGTGGCTGGATAGATCAATTCCCTCCACCCCCTGCACTCCCCACATCAGACCATTCCAGAGACGGGGTTCTTTCACCCATTCAGTCTCTAGGGTAAGAAGAATTTTACAGCCAACCACAACCAGGCATGTCAAAATGAATCAATGAATCGATGGAAAAGGTGGCATCCTATCCCACATCTTCGTGCAGTCAAATAATAGTATTTAATAGAACAGGGCCGACCGGAGGACTTTCTACGACATGGGGAGGGGACGGTGTACTCTGCACTGCCCTCGAGGGCGGCCACCAGCCGCTGGAGCTGCTGAGCCCTTGAAATCTGGTGATGCAGCTGAGGACGTGAATGTTAACTTTTGTTTCGTTTTCTTTCTATTTTTAATGTTTACTTTCTTGATTTTAGAGAGAGGAAAAGAGAAAGAGGGAGAGACAGGAACATCAAGCTGTTCCCATATATGCCCTGACCAGGGATCGAACCAGCAAACCTCTGTGCTTCGGGACGACGCTCTAACCAACCCGCTGTTTCGTTTCCTTGTGTGGCCAGTGCTTCCTGATCGGCGGGCACAGTTCTGCCCTCCAGGAAGTGGTGGCAATGCCAGGTTACATACAGTTTGTCACCAGAGGAAAGTACAGCAGCGTCTGTGGATGAGCCGAGAAAAAGTTCATGTGAACAGTGAGGGGCAGTCACCGGGCCTGAGCCACCCCGGAAGGCAAGGAGACAGATGTGCACAGGTAGGACGGGGCTACAGGGCAGGTGCCTCCCTAAGGCGCTGGGGCGGAGGCAAGCAAGACAGCAGAGCGAGTGTCCTCAGGGGGCTGACGTTCTTGGGGATGATGACAAACACCGGCAAGGAAACAAGCCAACCTCGGGCTGGGTGTGCGCCACACAGAAACCTAGAGGGTGGAGGGACGGGGGAGAGAGCTGCAGTGTGCAGGCAACAGATCTCCAGGCTCCAGGGAGGCAATCTCGTGCAAAAGAACAGGCGCCAAGTTCCCGACTGGACCTGCCTGGGGCGCCTGTGGGCACAGGATGCCAGGAGCTGCACATATCTGGTCTAGAAAGAAAGAAAATGGAGGAGATTTCACTAGTGTGTTTGTGAATATTGATTACATGTTGAAATAATATTTTTGGTATAATAGGTCAACCAAAACATTACAGATTGGTTGCACCTGTTGTTTGCTTTGTAATGGGACTACCAGGAAACCGAGAGTACATATGGGGCTGGTATGCGTGGCTCACATTATTTTTCAGTGGCAGAACCAGGGCAGAGCATGGAGGAGAGCGAAGAGGCTGGGCTGGGACTCAGAGCCATGGCCGTGCCTGGGCTTTTGGCCCAAGTATGACAAGCCACCGGGAAAGAGCTGTGATCTCATTTCTGTTATGGAGAGATCACTCTAGCTGCTGCGTGGAGGAAGACTGGAGGTGGAAAAGGCAGGGAGGATGGGGGCCGGGAGAGCAGGCTGGAGATGACGGCTCAGCTAGCCACCTTTCCTGCTGGGAGGAGGAGAATGTTCTCAATAAGAGTCCCAGTTTAGAATCACGTCGCTTAGGTTTGCATTTTAGTTCCAACACCAAGAAAATTTGTGTTGATGAACAAACTGCTTAACCTCTCTGTGCCCGGGCTTTCTCATCAGTGAGATAGGGTATGAGTAGCCTTTCTCTGCAGTCTCATACTTTCAAATGCTTACAACAATGCCCTGCGCATAGTAAGCATGCAGTAGATGTTCTGTGATTATTATTAGTGGATGAGGAATAGGAAGATGATAAACTAGGTTTTTAACTGAAACACTGGGTAAGAGAAAGTGCCATTTAGCCTTGGGAGGGGGGCAGATTTGGGAAGGAACCAGAAATAGTCCACTTTGGCCATGATAAGCTTGAGAGTCTCATGGACCATCAAAAGGAAATATTAGGTGAGAGCTAGCACTCTAAGTGAGAGTTCAAAGGTAAGGAGTCCAGGACAGCAATACTAATTGGAGACTCATCAGCTTACAGAAGGAAGTGCTTGAAGCTTTGGCCTAGATGAACTATCGTGAGACAGAGTACAGAAGGAAAAGAAGAAGGAAAAATAACACCCCTAGAGCCTACAGACATTTGGAGATCCAGAAGCAAAGGCGGAACCAGAGAAAGAACCAAAAGGAATGAGCGTTGAGACGGGGGAAGAACAGATGAATGGACAACCTGGGGGACAGGAAAGGGTTTCAAGGAGGAGAGTCAACTATCTCAAATGCACCCCAAGGCTGAGGAGGACAAGGGCAGACCACACATTGGTTCGACCAGGCGTGAGTCACCAGCAGCCTTGCCCAGGGTGGTGCCAGGGGGCACTGATATCTGGTGTCCCATTGGGACTGATAGCCTCTGGCACTCTTAGAAGTGACAAATGGCACCCTCATCATCAGAGTAGGAACAGATATGGTCACAAGCTTGAAAAGATAAAGAATGCAGACAGTGGAGATGGCAGAATCTGTGCTCTGAAGACTATGGTCTACAAAGGGAAGCACGAGACGGAGGGGGCTGAAGAGGGACACAGAAGTATAGAGAAAATTTTAAGGAGAAATGCCTATTTCTGTACCATTTGGGATGACCCAGAAGAAAGGAAGAGATGCATAATCCAGGGGGGAGCAGAATTAACTGCAGGTGGAGTCATCCTTGAGAAGGTGAGAGATTCCTCGGAGGGAGAGGCGGGGCCTTGCACAAGAAGTGGCTGGAGCTTCAGCTGTTACAGGTGACAGGCAGGCGTAAGAAGCGGGCGTGATGGTGAGAACAGGCAGGGTGACTGATGGCTTCCTTTTCTCAATGAAACCAAGCGACATCAGCAGCTGAGAAAAGGAGGGGGAGGCGGGGGAGAATTGATGAGCAATCAGAGGGTCTGAAATAGTTTTCTTGCAACTGGTGAAATTACTCAAATAGTGTACTAAGTTGTCTGCGAGCTGCCCGCCCATCAGAGGAGGGTGGTCACAGCTGTGATGTGAGTCCAGTCGGCACAGGTCGGGAGAGTGGAGCTGAACCAGGTGGAGAGTCTAACGAGAGTTGGCTGGGATCTCATCAGGGGAACCAAGGGGCTTTGGTTGTTCACCAGAAGGAACCAAGAAGTCTAGGCTGCAGGGAGACATCCCCTCAGGGCACAAGGGGGGTGACAGGTGGGGAAAACGTAGTGGGGTCAATACATTTGCAAACTCTGTCAAGTAGAAAGGATGAGAATGGATGATCGTGGAGTGAGATGCTCTCCTCATGATTCTGGAGATTAACCAGGACAAGCTCTAAAGAGCGTCACTAGGATGAGGAGCAGACAGGCAGTTGGAGCCAAGGAGGTCAAGAATGGGGTGGTCCAGGTCGCTGGGTGAGTAGGTCACCAGGGTGCACACTCAGGTCTCCACCAGCGGTGAGTGGGGACTGTGAGGCAGGGGAGGAAGGCACCTGTGCTGAGAGCCGGTGGCCAGGAGACGATGAAGGAACAAGGAGGGTGGAGGGTGCTACCGTGGATGGAGAAAGTTTCAGCGGAAGCTGAGGTTTAAAAAGAAGAGTCAGGTTAGTTGGAAATGGCAAGAGAGAACAAGTAATCCCTGAGGAGACTGTCAGGAAAGCCATGTCCTCTGGGCAGCCTGCCACATCTCGTTAGAGCAAAGAGGCGACGAGGGGACATTCAGGAAGTAGAGGACAGGAGACTGCTGTCAGTGACAGAGGACCCAAACGGAACAGGGGAAAGAACAGTACAGCCCATGCAAACAGTCACGGTAATAGGTAGCCACCACTTTAAAGCTGGTTTGGTGGTAAACAATTAACCATTCAAATAAAGTCTAAGTCCTCATTACCACACAAGCCTCATTTGAAAAGATAGCATAAATTTTAAGTCTCTAACAAAGGGCAAGCTGGAGCTATAGAGGTCGACAGCAACTCCAAGGTTCACAAATGTACGTTTTAGACACTTAGCTACTGAACACAGCCAACCCTGTCAATCAGCTTGTTGGCACGGACCCCCATCACTTCCACGCCCCGCCCCCCCACAGCAGTCCCGCAGCGTTAGAGCCAAGCCAGCCGCCACTAGAGGGCGACACAGCCCAAAGACTTCAGCACCTGCCTGGCACTAATTTTAATAAAACAAAGCTCCAAGCAGGAGTACATCCTGGTTGAAAAGTCTCTCCAATTCAAAATTCATTTAGTTCATGTTTAAAGATGGAATACGCTACAAAAATACAGAAAAGCCAAGTGTATTGATATGATATAAAAAGGTCTGGTTAACACCAGCTCAATTCTGGCAAAAATTAAGAACGGGTTGGGGGAGGGAGGCTGGGCAACAACACACACAAAAGCTCGCTCCCCATTGTCTGTCTACGTGCTGTTTGTGTATGCTTCAAGAGTGCACTCCCATATTGTTTGTCTAACTGCAAAATGCACTCGAAATCAGAAGATATGATATGTAGGAAGTCTGTCATACTACACAAACTCGAAGACAGGACAAACAGAAGACACTATTCACTGGACAGGATCTAAAATCCATTTCTTCAAGTTCTAATCTTGTCCTAGAGGGAAATAAGGCCATAAATTTGTTCAAATAACAGGGGTAAAATTAAAATAACACCCAGCTCTCACCTAGGACCCTAACGCAGGGGAATCCTGTCTTTGTTTCTTCCTCTAGTAAAACAGTAGCTTTCAGAGTTCAACTGTCAATTCTCCACTTCTCCACCATCACTCTCACCTCTCTTTCCACACCCCACCCCACCTCCCAAAAAAGAGGAAAAAACACTGAAAGATCATGAACCTGAAACCGCCTGTCTTCATGAGGCTAAACTTAACTTTAAGAAACACTGCTTGGGCCCTGGCAGGTTAGCTCAGTGGTAGAGTGTTGGCCTGGCGTGCAGGAGTCCCGGGTTCGATTCCCGGCCAGGGCACACAGCAGAAGTGCCCATCTGCTTCTCCACCCCTCCCCCTCTCCTTCCTCTCTGTCTCTCTCTTCCCCTCCCGCAGCCAAGGCTCCATTGGAGCAAAGTTTGCCCAGGCGCTGAGGATGGCTCCATGGCCTCTGCCTCAGGTGCTAGAATGGCTCTGATTGCGGCAGAGTGACGCCCCAAGATGGGCAGAGCATCGCCCCCTGGTGGGCGTGCCGGTGAATCACGGTCGAGCGCATGTGGGAGTCTGTCTGTCTCCCCGTTTCCAACTTCGCAAAAATACAAAAACAAAACAAAACAAAAAAAACCACTGCTTGATATTTTCATCTCACGATGGAAACCATCAGAACCAATCGATCAGAGAATATAAACACTAAAATCCTACCTAGTCCTCATCTTCAAATTACCTGCAGTTTATCAAAACAGCACAAGTGGGATATCAAAGCATCCAAGTACAACGGATTCAACAGGGGGCAAAATGCTACCTCTTTTGGAATAAGAAAAATTTTTCTAAATTTGACCGTAGGAAAGGTCCTTGTTTAAGGGGCGGACATGTGCTGAGCACTCACCATGGGCAGGGCATTGTGTTAAGAACAGTATACACTGTTACTGAAAGCCACCCACACAAAATCCAATTGGTAACTAATGAGCTTCCCCATTGAAGGGAACCCCAGCCGGCCTGTGGGCAGCAGAGCAGGGGTCTGCCTAACCAGCACCTCCTCTGACCATGGCCCTCGGCAAGCAGATCGGGTGACATGCTCTTTCTGGCACGGTCAATGCCCCTCATCCCATGGCAGCCCCTCTCTGCCCTTGCTGTCCGGCTTTCACAAGATTCTGACACTTTTATTTGCATTGTCCATGTTGGCCAACGTCAGTGCAGGCAGAATGATGGCTCCTGGGCCCAGGTGCCGAAGAGAGAAGGTGACGGGGGGGCCTGGGACCAGAGGAGGTCACACTGTGGCAAGAAGAGCATCTCTTCCTCAGTTGATGAGCAGGCAGAGGGAAGACCTTCAAAGACAGTTCAGAAAGACTGCCAGACGCCATCTTTGATGCAGCAGCAGCTGACACTGACTGACTGAGGAGCAGAGGACAGACCTTGGTTCTCATATCTGGCTGCTTCTTACAACAACATGTTTAGCTTTGAAACACTCCCACAATGCCCAGACCTGCCTACCCCCAGACCAATGCAGTCAGGACATCTGGGCGTAAGCCCCTGTGCATCAGTCAAGTTTCAGACCGCCCCGGGTGATTAACTGTGCGGCCAGAATTGAGAACTGCTGGGCCCCCCAACAGCTGGGAGGCCGAGATCAGGCCGTAAGGAAGGATAAGGGTGGGGGCAGAAGGCAAACTCTCAGAAGTAGCCCAGCCAAAGTGAGCAGTATGCACTGGTTATAAAGCCACAGAGCTTAGCTTGGAGACACTGAGCAACAATTTTCTGCAGACAGGAGCAGAGAGAACAACACAAGAGTCACGAGGACAATAGGTCAAGAGTCAGGGGTAGAAGAGTGTGGCGTGGGCACAAAAGCACAGTGGCAGCAGCCGACGAAGGAGTCTAGGCTGAATTCGGAGGTGAGTGAGGTCAGAATACAGCCGCCTGACAGAGGAGCCAGGCTGGGAACCAGCAGGAGCGTCGGAATGGCCCGGATACCTTGTCAACAAATGGATGTATGTGAATGCCACAGTCCCTCTACATCCCCCATTACTCGGGTTCCTAGGAAGATCCTCCAGGTGTTTCTGTCACTCCTGTCCCACTGAGGCCGGAGAAGGTGTGGATGAGAGAGGTGAAGCAGAGAGAGACAAGACCAGAGAATCAAAGAGCTTCGAGGTAAAGCAAAACATTTTCAATGGGGGAGGTGGCTTGGAGTAGAGAGAAGTACCATATTTCTCCATGTATAAGAAGCACCCTTTTGGCCCTGGCCGGTTGGCTCAGTGGTAAGAGCGTCGGCCTGGCGTGTAGAAGTCCCGGGTTCAATTCCCGGCCAGGGCACACAGGAGAAGCGCCCATTTGCTTCTCCACCCCTCCTTCTCTCCTTCCTCTCTGTCTCTCTCTTCCCCTCCCGCAGCCGAGGCTCCATTGGAGCAAAGATGGCCCGGGCACTGGGGATGGCTCCTTGGCCTCTGCCCCAGGCGCTAGAGTGGCTCTGGTCGCGGCAGAGCGATGCCCCCTGGTGGGCGTGCCGGGTGGATCCCGGTCGGGCGCATGCGGGAGTCTGTCTGTCTCTCACGTTTCTAGCTTCAGAAAAATACAAAAAAAAAAAAAGAAGCACCCTTTTTCGAAACATTTAGGGTCTAAAAACTAGGTGCGTCTTATACAGTGGTTGTAGGGTTTTTTACTTGCATGTCCCACTTTTTCATGCTTGTTTTTGCGCTCATTGTTAAAGACAGTGATTCGTCATCAGACACAGATGGGAGTTTTGACAGTGATGAGGAGTTGTATGAATTTTATGATGAACAACACTTGAGTTCAATAACTTTATGTAATACTTTTCTTTTTCGAAATTTTGGGCCCCAAAATTAAGGTGCATCTTATACATGGGGAAATATAGGTACTTCTGAGTTTATTTCCAAGAGAAATGACAAGGCCAGTGTATTGAATGCCCATCCACAGGCCATCAGAGGCCTTTAAATAACACAGGAGCATGGCTAAGGATGAAACCAGAGGGAGGGGTACAGAGATGTGGCCCCACGAGAGTGGTCGCTGGTGGGGTAAATTGAGGTTGGATCTTCAAAAGAAACTCCGGCTCAGTTTGGGGGACAAAAGTGATCTACAGTCTGCATTGGAAAACAAGACACTCGTGTCATAAGCACAGGAAGTGGAGCCTTCACTGGGGAGAGGGAGGGAACAATGCCCTGGGGTGACCGTCACCGGGGAGGAAAAGCAGGAGCTCCAGCATCGGGAAAGTGAGAAATCAGACAGGTGCCCTTCAGCCCTCCGGCCGAAGAGGCTAACAAGTACTTTCAGGACATTTTGAAGAATTCGGGGCAAAAGGTTATTTGGCCAAGAAACAATGACAACAAAACAAACCAGAAAATTTGAAGATGAGGACCAGGTAGGATTTTAGTGTTTATATTCTCTGATCGATTGGTTCTGATGGGTTTCCATCGTGAGATGAAAATATCAAGCAGTGTTTCTTAAAGTTCAGTTTAGCCTCCTGAAGACAGGCGGTTTCAGTTCCATGATCTTTCAGTGTTTTTCCCTCTTTTTTGGGAGGTGGGGTGGGGTGTGGAAAGAAGAGAGGTGAGAGTGATGGTGGAGAAGTGGAGAATTGACAGTTGAACTCTGAAAGCTACTGTTTTACTAGAGGAAGAAACAAAGACAGGGTTCCCCTGCGTTAGGGTCCTAGGTGAGAGCTGGGTGTTACTTTAATTTTGCCCCTGTTATTTGAACAAATTACTTCATCTTTTATGGCCTTATTTCCCTCTGGGACAAGATTAGAACTTGAAGAAATGGATTTTAGATCCTGTCCAGTGAATAGTGTCTTCTGTTTGTCCCGTCTTCGAGTTTGTGTAGTGTGACAGACTTCCTACATATCATATCTTCTGATTTCGAGTGCATTTTGCAGTTAGACAAACAATATGGGAGTGCACTCCTGAAGCATACACAAACAGCACGTAGACAGACAACGGGGAGCGAGCTTTTGTGTGTGTTGTTGCCCAGCCTCCCTCCCCCAACCCGTTCTTAATTTTTGCCAGAATTGAGCTGGTGTTATCCAGACCTTTTTATGTCGTATCAATACACTTGGCTTTTCTGTATTTTTGTAGAGTATTCCATCTTCAAACATGAACTAAATGAATTTTGAGTCCTTAGAATGGTGAGCAAGCGTGGAAAGGGGCAGGGCAGTTGGAAGGACTGTTCTTGGTTTTTTGTTTGTTTGTGTGTCTAGTCAAAGGGAGAGAAGATTTAAAATTAATCTGTCATAACAATAAAAAAACCATTTTCTAACTACAAATTGTCTTAGCACAATCACTGATGAAGCGGGACTTCTAATTATACCAGTAAATGAAATGAGAAAGCGGAAACAAAGGCATGAGCTGCTTCACCCATTCGGATTTTAGCCATTCATGCTGCTTTAGAGGGTGGCTGCCATTGTCACCAGCCTCACGCTCCAGGCAGTGCGGGCACCTGAAAAGCCACGGTGAACCTGCAGGGTACGAAAGAGGAAGTGCATACCGAAGACAGGAAGTTCCCGGGCAGATCTGTGTTCCCTTGCAGAGCAGATGTGAATTATGAGTCATGTCAGGATTTAGGGTTATTGGAACTTTCTGTCATGCTGGCTGCACTTCGGGGAATGGTTCGTGCGTGGGGAGGGAAGTGACTGGTGAACAGGCTGGAGGAAACAGAGGGGCGGGGTTGTGCGACCTTGAACACCAAGGACACCCTTTCTGCTAGCTAGGTCCTCACTCACAGGAACTAGGGTTGCTGCAGCTGTTCTATAAAAAAGAATGAGGAAAACGGCTGAATGAAGAAGAGGCAGCCATTAACCCACAGGTTAAGAGAGACAAGGCTTGTACTGTGGGCAGTCACAAAAAAGCAAGCAAGCAAGCATTCTGTACACATTACGGGCGAGGGTCTGGGGTAAGCCGGAACCGCATTCGTATTGCTTCAAACGCATCCAAAGGTAACTGTGAAGTAATGAGAATGATTTTTCATACGTACAGAGCCAGTCTCGTTAGCTTACAGTTTCAGCATTGCCACTATGCTATGGCTCCCCAGTCAAGACCGAAAAAGGGGTGACTCTTCCCTGTAAATAAAGACGAATGTGGCTGACATCCCAACGCAAAATGGTACTTAAATCAAATTTGAACATGATAAAAAAATAAGCTAATTGCACATTATTCTAAACATAATTTATTGTAGATGGTAATAAAGATAGGCTGTTTTCCTGCTCGAAAGCAAACTGGGCCTGGATATAATCCTACACCTTTAATATACGTGCTGATTCAAATTAGTGTTTAGAACCATGACTTAAATGTATCTTTTTTTTATTTTATTTATTTATTTTTAGAGAGGAGAGAGAGACAGAGAGGGAGAGAGAGGAGAGAGAGACAGAGAGAGAAAAGGGGGGAGGAGCTGGAAGCATCAACTCCCACATGTGCCTTGAGCAGGCAAGCCAGGGTTTCGAACCAGCGACCTCAGCATTCCAGGTCGACGCTTTTATCCACTGCGCGACCACAGGTCAGGCTTAAATGTATCTTCAAAACACACACACACACACACACACACACACACACACACACACACACACACACACACACGGCACCCAGGGAAGGAAGAGGCCATTCTGCAAACATCTTGGAATAGAAAATTTTTAATTCTTCGTTCGTTCCTTAAATATTTATTAAGCACTTGACTTCTCCTAGGCATTGGGGCTGGACAAGGCCTCATGGAATTTCCTTCTAAGTGAAGGGCACTCCGACTAGCAGTCTCCTCCTTATCCACCCCACCCCCACCCCGCACTTACCCATCCCAAGGAAAGACACGCCAGCCTTGGCTTGAGTTTGGATAAGAAACTGACTGTGCTAAGCCAAGGCCCTTCTTCAAGCTCCACCCACCTGCCATACAGAGATGTGTCGAAAGACACATCTGTGCTTGGGGAGGCGGCCACGGCCCACGTTGGCACCGAACACGGTGGGCACAAAGGCGTGCTGACTGCCTCATTCCATTTCACCAAGTCCACCAGCCCGACCACCTCAGCCCCACTCTCCCAGCGTGAGCTTGAGCGCCGATGAAGACGATGCTTGGGTCTTCCTCTGTGAACTCGTCTGCCGTTTCTGTGATGGGTCTACTTACTGGGTTCCCCAGCTCTGGGCTACTGCAGAGGACAGAAGAGTTTAAAGGCCAGGAGGTGGCTCCAAATTCAGAGTGAGAAGACTCATCTGGAGAGAATCTCTTCAAATGCGAATTCCTGAGGCCTAGCCCACAAACTCTGATGCAGCAGGCGTGGGAGCAGCTCAAACCTGGACCTCGGATGGGAGCAGCTCAAACCTGGACCTCGGATGGGAGCAGCTCAAACCTGGACCTCGGATGGGAGCAGCTCAAACCTGTACCTCGGATGGGAGCAGCTCAAACCTGGACCTCGGATGGGAGCAGCTCAAACCTGGACCTCGGATGGAAGCAGCTCAAACCTGTACCTCGGATGGGAGCAGCTCAAACCTGTACCTCGGATGGGAGCAGCTGAAACCTGTACCTCGGATGGGAGCAGCTCAAACCTGGACCTCGGATGGGAGCAGCTCAAACCTGGACCTCGGATGGGAGCAGCTCAAACCTGGACCTCGGATGGGAGCAGCTCAAACCTGGACCTCGGATGGGAGCAGCTCAAACCTGGACCTCGGATGGGAGCAGCTCAAACCTGGACCTCGGATGGGAGCAGCTCAAACCTGGACCTCGGATGGGAGCAGCTCAAACCTGGACCTCGGACAGCTGCAGCAGAACCAGAACCACATTCTGGGAAAGCCTTGGGGAGGGTTCATGGCTCTCTCTACCGCTGAGCTTAAAAAAACACAGTATGTTAATAACAAGTCTGATTTTCCATTTCTGTAAAATGAATGATTTGATGGATGACTTGGGGACCCACAGAATATACTCTCAGGACAAAATGACTGCAGGTGAGAAACGAAATTCCAAGTGTGCTGCAAACACGGGACACATCAGTTCACGGCTGTGTTCAGGCAGATGCCAGCCCGAGTCACCCACAGTCCGAGCAGGCGCACTGTGGAGGGTGCCTGGTCTTCACACAGACACAGAGCACAGAGAGGGGACAGAGCAGATCTGATAAAAAGGTGGCGATACTAGGTCCGATCCCGTTACCTAAAACTCATTAGGTCTAAACACTTCTGGTGCAGACCCCAGTCTGCAGCCCACATCTGAGGTTAACAAGCTCAGGGTGTCGGCCAGGCCTGCCTTAGAGACACACTGCATGGATTTTTCCTAACCTCTTCACAGAGGACAAGAAAGCCTATTCTAAGATCTGCGACATCAAGCTTGCACAGAGGTGAAGTTAAAACAAAACTTACTAGCTTTGTATTATTAACAGTCCTGGGTCTGCTCCTACTTATCAACGTGTGACTCATGTCCCCACTGTCGCCACTGCAGTGTGGACTGCCATGTCCGGGACACATATCCTCTCCACCTAGGGAGCTATTAAACAGAATCAGCAATGAAAGCGCCAGTCATTCTTCCAAAGGTCCTGAGACCCTGGCTGTGCTTGTGCGGCGAGGCCTGTGCCACCGCTCCTGCCCCACACACGGCTGGTTAGATTCTCACTATTTCTCGAGAACTTGCATAATTACGACAAACCTTCAAATTAATCTTGAGAAAACTCCTGGGCTACCCTCTAGTATTTTAATGTCCTGCGTTAATGAGAACAAACAAACAAAGGTAACCCTTTCCGCTTCCTAAACACACTGGCCTCCGTGAGAGACCTGAACCTATGCGAGTCATTGGTCGCATCTCCCGAAGACGGCTCCAAACGCCCCATCACGGTCACTGCAAAGGTGCTCCAGTGGGGACGAATCCATGTTCCCAGAAGGCAGCTCCACTCCGTGACTTTAAAGCACCTACTGTGTGCCCAGACGGGGTGGGGGAGACAAACCTCAGGTCGACCCTATAGGAGCCCATGAGCAATGTCCTCAGGTCAGACAGCCGGATATTCAGTCCACCTCTGTGGCAAGCACAATGGCCCCAAAGATGTCCACACCCTCAGCCCTGGAAACGGACTGTTTGAAGTTAAATGGAAAAGGGAAATTAAGGTTGGTAATCTTCTGACCTTAAGATAGGGAGACTGTCCTGCATTATTCACAGCTGGGCACACCATAATCACAGGGCTCCTGAAAGTGGAAGAGGAAGACGGATGGACGAGAGAGAGAGAGAGAGAGAGAGAGAGGAGGTGTGACTACGAAGGAACGTCACCAAGATGCTACATTGCTGGCTTTGAAAACGGAGGAAGCCGCAAGCCAAGGAACGCAGCTCACCCCAGAAGCTGGAAAGGCCCTGGTCCCTGCCCCTAGAGCCCAGATTTAACACAGACTTGCCAACAGCACCTTTATGTTAGCCTGGCGAGACCCTGTGGGACTTCTACAGACAGGTACGGTACGGCGATAAATTTGTGTTGGTTTAGGCTACTAGGTTCATGGCAATTTCTATAACAGCCATAGAAAACCCTGTCTTTGCTGCTACAACATGTCCATGGCTCCTTTCTCTGAGTGCCAGAATGACTTCTAATTATGTTAAGTGCTATACATACAAAAAAAGACATAAGACAAAAAGACATGTGAAAAAAAATATCTCCCAAATGATTCCAACAGGAAAAAAAAAACACACCACACCTTTATCCTAAAAATATTGCCCAACAGTGAAACTGTCACTAGAAGTCACACTTCAGCACCCCACGAAAATAAACAGCAAATTTGCCCACGTGCAAGAAAGCTGTGAAAGCACATTTTCTGATCTGGTTGATGAACTATTATTATGGAAGGACCACTCAAATCCTTGTCGAGAGAAAGTAAGGGCCCTAAAAGCTCAAAGGTGGTTTCTACCTGGTTTCTGCCAGTGGGTTTTGCAACAACAACAAATGTTCCAGGAGAGACTTCCCGGGCAAGGCAAGCAAGCAAGCCCAGGGCCTGCTATTGGCACAACAGGTGTGCATATCCTCATGGAGAACAAAGAATAAAGCAACAGTGCTTGAGCTCCAAGTTACAGGGGCCTCCAGCGGGTAGATCCCTAACCTCCCTGTACCCATTCCTGCCACCGCTACCCCCAGCTGCCCTGCCCACCCAACTGCAATCCATTTGACAAACAGTAACTATAGTCACCTTTTCATTTTTTAAATGAGAAGAGGGAAGATAGAGACAGACTCTCACATGAGACCCAACCAAGACCCACCCCACAACTCCCAACTGGGGCTGACGCCGGGGCCAACTGAGCTATCCTCAGTGCCTGGGGTCAATGCTCGAATCAATTGAGCCCCTGGCTGTGAGAAGGGAAGAAAGAGAGAAGGGGGAGAGGGAGGGGAAGAGAAGCAGATGGTCGCTCTCATGGGTGCCCTGACCAGGGATCAAACCCTAGATGTCCACACAGTAGGCCGATGCTCTATCCATTGAGCCAACTGGCCAGGGCCCTGAGTCATCTTTATTAATTAGGATGATGCCACACCCCTGATTAAAATCTTCCAATGAGATCTCACGGCATCCTTTTTTTATGATTACTTTGTATTTTTTTTTACTGAAATATAACTGACATATTAGTGTCAGGTGCACAACATAATAATTGATGTATATCTTGTGAAACAATCACCACAAAACAAGAAACCTCGTTAAGATCTGTCCCCTTGTACAGACTCTCTCTGCATCCTGAATAATGTGCACGTCACCAGCACATCCCCCAGGCGCTGCCCCATCTGGCCTCTACCTTGGGCCTCGTCCTCGGGTCCCCTTCCTCCAACCACACTGACTTTATTTTGGATCCTCCTACCTGCCATTGTCTCCTCCCCTCAAACACAGTGCCCTCCACCTCTCCAATACGCCTATCCCCTTCCTTTGGGTCTCAGCTGAAGTGTCACTTCCTCACAGAGGTCTTTCCTGACACATCCCCCCCACCCAAAGAGAGTCAAACTTCTCCAGGAGAGAGCCTGTTACAACTTGTAACCCCGTATACCTTTGTTCCTTTAAATTCGGTACCCCCAACTAGACCCGATAATATAATCCTCGAAGGCAGGGACCCTGCTCCACACCAGCCACAGACTGGTCACTCTGTAAGCATGTTCACCAACCACCCAGATGCCAGAGAGCACCCACCTTTAGAAGCCGTGTGGCTTTACAACACAAATATTCAAACCTGCACACTGAGAATACACTTGATTGTACCCACCACAAACTGACGCAGGCTGAAGAACAAAGACCAGCAGGAACTGCCATCAAAGTTCCTCAATCAAGTAAGATGACAGGATGTGAATTTTGTGCTAAAATATGATGAATTCTCCTTTCAGTTTGAGCTCCAATGTTTTTCAAATGAAAGCCGCCGACTAGCCAGTTGGTTAAGCTGAAGAAGCTCACGCTGAACAAGACAGCACATTTTATACTGAGACTGTGGGTCCAGGTGATGGAAGATAAGCATTTCCCTACAAAATACACATGGAGACATAGACAATGATGCATGAACCACCACAACACTGATGAGTCTGTACATAGTAATAAAAGCATGAACTGCGAATGAAACAAAAGCTTACCTGCAAAGTCAGAAAAGCAGAAATACAATACCTAAGTTTCATGTTAAATGATATAAAGCAACATGTGTCCCCACTAGCACGGTTATAACCCAAAGCAGACAATAATAAGTGTTGACAAGGACATGGAGAAATCAAAACCCTCCTCACACGCTGAGGGTGGGAATGGAAAATGGTGTGGCTGCTTTGCTTAACAGTCTGGCCGTTCTTCAAACAGTGAAATGTGGAGTCAGCATGTGACCCAGCAATGCCGCTGCTAGGCATGAATCATGTTCACAGAATAACTTGAACAAGACTAGAGCAATGCACACGGATGTTCATAGCGGCATTCTTCATAATAAGCAAAAAGTGGAAATAACCCAATGCCTATCAACTGATGAATGGATACACAATTCTTGGGTGTCAGCACTGCTTGCATCTTTAGAAACCGTATGGTTTTACTTTAGAAACCAACTGGAATACACTGCATTCCAACAATGAAATGTTACTGACCAGAAAGAAATGAGGTACTGATAGATGCTACATGAACGACCCTGAAAAACATTATGCTAATTAAGTAAAAGATGCCAGACATAAAGAACCACATATTCATTGTATGATTCAATTTAGATGAAATGTCCACAATAGGCAAATCTATAGAAACAGGAAGATTAGAGGTTGCCTATGGCTGGAGAGGGGGTATTGGGAGGACTGGGTATGGGGCTTCTTTTTGGGGTGATGAATATGTTTCAGAATTGCGATGATGGTTGCACAAATCTGTGGATGTACTAAAAGCCATTGAATTGTGCACTTTAAATGTGTGAAGTGTACGCTATGGCAATCACATCTCCATGGAGGTGTTTAAAAAACCACACGTGACTTTTTTTTTTAATTTTTATTTTATTTATTCATTTTTTAAAGAGGAGAGAGAGACAGAGAGAGAGAAGGGGGGAGGAGCTGGAAGCATCAACTCCCATATGTGCCTTGACCAGGCAAGCCCAGGGTTTTGAACCAGCGACCTCAGCATTTCCAGGTCGACACTTTATCCACTGTGCCACCACAGGTCAGGCCCACACGTGACTTTTTGACATTCAATTCATTTAGAAATACCTATGATGAAAGGGTAAATGATAAAATATATGTTTTTATTTGCAGCTACACTTATCTACCTGCGCGTGCACTCACACACATGCACAGGTAAAAAGTGGTTCAAAACTGATTTATAGTTTAGAAAAGGAAAATTAGCAAGGTCCAGCTTTATAAAAAAGAACTTGAGTCAGGAGGGGCTAAATGATACTAGAAAACCACCCTTAACATCTCAACATCATCTTACAAGCCAAAACAAAGGTTTCTTTCTCGGTGCAGATCCATCAGGGGTTCACTGGATCCTGGTCCGTGCTGACACGGGACCCAGACCCACAACACAACTGAGCTGCCTTTGGAACAATTCTAGGTATTGTGGCTGAGAGTGCACAGATTGAGTCTTGTCTTGGCTCAAAATCAACGGGAGTCTCATCTGTTCACTTTCTAATTAATCAGTGGTGGTCACATGACCACACCTGAGCTCAATGGGGCAGGGAGATGTAACTCCAACATCTATCCTAAAGAAGAAAGGTCGAAACATTTGGTTCATCCTAGAACCAAATCTCGAGCTTTCTGATCCTCAGGGCCAAGCCTCTAGAGACAGACACTTGCATTCACTATCCTTTCAGAACATGTGTTGTCCCCAGGCATCTCCAACTTTACCAATCTAAGACCACAGCATCTGCACACCTCCCCCCTCCCCCAGCCTCTGGATGAATGGCACCATCATCTGCCATACCCACCAGACACTCAGGCTAGCAACTCGGAGTCATCCCCACCCCAGCCACAAACCATCAACAGTTCTGCAAGCAGTCTGCTTCTCCAGGCTGCTGCAGCCCAAGTTCAGCACCTCGGTCTCATCTGGATCATCCCAAAATCTTTCTAACTCTTCCTAGTCTCCAATCTGCCTCTCTCCAAATCCTCCTCCACGCCACCATAGGTCTAGTCTTCCTCAACTGTAAGTATCAAGTCACTTCTCAACTTAAAATCTCTCCGCAGCTCCCCATTGCCTGTGTGACCTGCCGTCTTTTCGTTCATGTCTAGTTTCATCTTTCTCCGCTCACCTACCCCCCAGGTCATATTAATCCCTAAGCTGCTACTTTCCGCCTGTGCCCTGTACCCTTCTAGACTCTGCACCTGCCATTAACACTGTCTGAAATAACTCTTCCACTCGTCTCTGGGTGAGGAATCTCTCCCAAGAACTCAGATTTTCATGCAATTGTTTGCTCCCCTGTGAAGCTCTTCCTGCAAAAAGCCCCTCCTCTAAAGCAGCCCTTTTCAGCACCTGCCTGGCCACGTGAGCACACCTGGTGGCCGCAGTTATAACAGCTTCCTGATCCTCCCCACATGGCCCGGAAGCTTGCAAGGCAGGAAGGAGTCTTGTCTTTGACCTCTAGCAATCTACCACTGGCTGGTTCTGACTCTTTTGTTGTTGTTCAATGAAAGAATGAATGCAAAGTTCTTTGCTGTTTCTTTTCCTTTATTTAAACAAACAAACCTCTTTAAAAGGTCCCTAATTTGTCTAACTTCATCATCATTCAACAATCCATTTTCTTGGGCATCCCCATGAGTGTCCACCATGGGAAGGACAGTGCTGGATCCTTCACACACATTCCCACATACATACTCCCCACCATCCCAACGAGATATTCTGCTCACAGAAATTAGGGGATGTTTCAAAATGAATATGAAGTGATAAGAAAAAAAATGTGACTTTTTTTTTTAGTAAACAAGAACATCAGAAAACCAAATGACAAGTCAAAGAAAGTTGTTTGATTACGCAAATGAGATGCAAAATGAGCTTTTATTTCATTAGTGAAAATGCACTACACAAAAGGCTGAAAGTACTGGAGTATCTGCACGGTCCCTGATCCCCTAATTTTTGTGAGCAGTGTGTGTGTAATTTTCCCTTTCCAGAGCTGAGAACACTGAAGTTCTGCTGATTTGTGTCCGATGATAAATCTGACAGGCTAATAAGTGACAAAGCCAGGATTTAAACCCAGATAGTATTCCCTCTAAATTTAATCTCTACTTCTCTACAATTTGGTGTTTATCATAACATCTGTTAATAATAAAATTAAAGCATAACTAAGAAATTCAATTTTAGAAAATTTACATAATCTGTGTTTCTACAACCATAGCCTCAATCAATTCTGGAGTCAGAAGCCACTTTCTGGGGCCAGACATGAAACCCAAATGCTCTCTTCCCTGACAAAAACTGTATGGTAAGCTGGTACCTATAAACACTGGCTCAATAAATGACTCAAATTGCCAATCAAAACAAAATATGGATTTCAGAGGCTAACATTTATCACCCAGTTACTCAATACCTCTTCTAATTCACCCACACTAACCAAATAAATATGTCTGCGGGTCCCACAGTGCTCATCCCAGATTGCGGTTTCCTGGGGAAGCTCTTATCACCACACAAAAAGTCCTTTTCGCAGCCCTGGCTGGGTAGCTCAGTTGGTTAGTGTCATCCGCATACACCAAGGTTGTAGGTTGGATCTCTGGTCAGGGCACATACAAGAATCAACCAATGAGTGCATAAATAAGTGGAACAACAAATCAATGTTTCTCTCTCTTGTTCACTCTCTCTCTCTTTTCTCTCTAAAATCAATTTTATTTTTTTTTTTGTATTTTTCTGAAGCTGGAAATGGGGAGAGACAGTCAGACAGACTCCCGCATGTGCCCGACCGGGATCCACCAGGCACGCCGACCAGGGGCCATGCTCTGCCCACCAGGGGGCGATGCTCTGCCCCTCCAGGGCGTCGCTCTGTTGCAACCAGAGCCACTCTAGAGCCTGGGGCAGAGGCCAAGGAGCCATCCCCAGCGCCTGGGCCATCTTTGCTCCAATGGAGCCTCGGCTGCGGGAGGGGGAGAGAGAGACAGAGAGGAAGGAGAGGGGGAGGGGTGGAGAAGCAGATGGGCACTTCTCCTGTGTGCCCTGGCCGGGAATCGAACCCAGGACTTCTGCACGCCAGGCTGACACTCTACCACTGAGCAAATCAGCCAGGGCCTAAAATCAATTTTTTTTAAAAGTCCTTTTCTCTTTTTCCCATGACTGACTCCTTTGAAAACCACATCTGAAATATAAGCCCCCACTCGACCAAATGTCTGCCTCCATCAGCTCCACAGCTCCCTGGTTACACCCTCACTCTGATTCTTAATATCTAGGAATTCAATCCCACTGTTTTGATTACTAATCATGTCCTGTTAGGGGCTGAAATGTGCCTCCCCAAAATTCCCATGTTGAAGTCCTGACTCCCAGAACACCTCAGGATGTGACTATAGTTGGAGACAGGCTCTTTAAAGACGTGATTAAGCTGAAATGAAGCTGTAAGGGTGGGTTCTAATCCAACATGACTGGTGTCCTTAGAAGAGGAAATGACATAGAGATGTACAGAGGAAAGACCATGTGAAGATGCACGGACTGATGGCCTCCACACACCAAGGGGACAGGCCTCAGAAATCAACCTTGCTGACACCCTGACCTTAGACTTGCAGCCTCAGAGCTGTGAGGAAACAAAGGTCTGCTGAACAAGCCACCAGGCTCTGGTCCTTCGTTATGGTGGCCCTCAGACGAACACATTTCCTAACCACTCTCCTGCCGTACGAGTCAAAATCCAGAGTGAAGGATTTAGGGGACAAGTTCAGATCCTGCCTCAGCCCCCTTCTAGCATTGAGCCCAGGCAAGGGGTTGAGAGTCTCGGTGCCAAGTAGACCTGAGACCGCCCGCTCTGCATGGCTGTTTTGAGAATAAAATGTGACCAGGAATTTTAATACACTGTACTCCTATAATAATAATTCTGTTTTTGTTTCTGATTTTTTAAACTTACCATCTGCCAAGCACTGCTCTCATCACTCTCCATTACTGAACCCTCGTCACACTCCTGTGAGACGGATCTTCCTCCACAAGCCCAGTTCACAGGTGAGGAAGCAGGAGGCCCAAGGGGTTAAGTGGTTACCCAGAGTCCCATCTGAGAAGGACAGGAATTGGCCCTGGTCTTATTCAAAGCCTAATAACTAAAATTCCTTCATCATCGGAACTATGCAAAGCGAGGACTATGTGCATGGGCATTTAGTAGTATAACTGTATTTTTACACTCATCTACTCATAACACATTTACTCCATACATTATCATATACAGCAAACAGAGGATAAGCACCATTGCAAGAAATCAGGGCCAGCAGAGACACATGCCGAAATAAATCCCACTGCATTCAGCTTGTCCTGGATGCAGAAGTGCTGCGTGCCCACTGTGTCCGCTGTGCCCACTGCATGACAAGCCAGCACAGCCCAGCCCTCACCGAGAGCACGTCCACTTCTCATTGGCTGTGATCTCAGACACCAGGTCATGCAAACAAAGGCAGAGATGCCTGGAACGGCAGCCGCCACAGGACCCGACTTTCAAGGGCCTAGTGCATGTGACATATTTTCCTTCACGTTACATCTACTTAGAAGGAAAACAAAATGAGGTCAAATCAGTCCGAAAAAAGGAACCCTGAGTAAGAATTTTCCAAAAATGCATCATATTTACTGTACAGAATGTTTGTCATATACTTTCAAGGACTGATTTTTCTTTACTTTCTGATCATGTCTTCAACACATGGGTTACAAAACGGTATGTTTCAGGGAGATAAACTGTGACAGCGGTTGGATCTTCTGAAAGTCAGAGTCCGAGGACCTACGCCTCTGCAGACACATGGGCCACGAATCTCCAGGCACCGGAGCTCCCTCGGTGTTGATGCCCTGACTCACACCACAGTCACAGGATGTCAGTACAGTGGTGACAATGACGAGGGGGAAGAGGAGAAGAGAAAGGGACCTATATCCCCGACCTTGTTTCAAAGTGAATTATTGGGAGCTTGGGGGGGGGGGAACAAGAGAAAAGCATAAAGTTAGGCTTGGAGTTAAGTCGATACTTAAAAACCAACCAACCAAGGAGCACTACACATGGGCTCTGGCTGGCTCCGAAGCTTCCTGACAGCAGATCGACACGAGCAGGTTAATAAATGGGCCATTTACCATTTGCTTCTATACTAATTTTTTTCTTTTTTTCTTTTCCTTTCTTTTTATTAAATTTATTGGGGTGACGCTAGTTAACAAAATTACACAGGTTTCAAGTGCACAATTCCACAACACATCATTTGTACACACTGTTGTGTGTGTTCACCACCCCATCTATACTAATTTAAAATAATACCCCCATCCATTTCATCATGAGTAATTCACCCACTTTCCAAGAAAAACCCAACATGATATAATTAAACAAACACGAACGTTTTCTACACGCCTCCTCCCTTTCTCTTGGTTTCCCACTGACACCTGCTATAAAGTCACTGACAAGGGCAGCACCGAGCACTGGAATTTAGAAAGGCACCTGTACCTGTCCTAGAATTAGAATGCTTGTAATAGGGACAGAATTTCCCGTTTGTGAATGGTTTCCTCTTTCACATCATTCTATAATCTACTGGTTTGGGGGCGTGCAAAAGCCTAATTCGCAAGTGGAATCTCACAGGACTCCAGCGAGAGGAGCAACATGCTCACTCACTTGTTACTCAAATGACACTTGACGCTGGTTGAACCGAGAAATGCCGGTTTGAAACCATAGCCCTCATTACCCAAAACAAAGCATGGGCTCTGTCCATGACCAGGCACTCCAGACACCAAATGCAAATTAAGCCAACGGAACAAAAACTGTATTCAGGAGACGCAGATTGCAGAAGCCTTGTCCTCAGCTCAGCCATTCACAGACCCCAAGGAGGACATTGCCCGGGGAGAAACGCAGCTGGCCCCGCTCAACATGCTCCTTTCACAACCAGAACCGGTCCAGGGCCTTGATCCAACTCTTTTCCCTCAATAGCCTTCCTCTGGTCGGCTCTGTCATAGCGAAAACTGAAATTTCACCTTGAAGACTAAACAGGCATTCCCTGCAGGTACTTCTTCAAGCTATCGCTAAATTTCCTAAATTGTAAAATCAAATAGTTTCCTCTTTTTGCACTAGAAAGAAGCTTTATACACCAACGTCCATTTCCGTGAAATCCTACATCAGCGTCATGGAGAGGGGGAATGTGTATTTCCCTTAGGTTTTCATGAGAAAAGCAAGCAGAAACAAAAAGGTTTCGTTTGGGGTTTTTCCCACCATCAGGGAGAGTCTAGTGTACAAGACTCGAACTCGCATCCCAGGACAGAGCCGAGGACTATTTCGGCCAAGCTGCGATGTCCTGGGCAGGGACCGGGAGCAGAGGACTTACTGGGCAACACTCTTACTGTGGGAAGGGTTCATCCTACCCCTAAAACCTGACTTCAGGATCGTGGGCTGGGGTGGAAAGGGCACAGGAACCATCTGTCCCCTTGCGGTCTGCTCACGCAAGTTCACAAAAGCGACAATATCACCTCAGGAAAGCCCCTTAACCACCAGGTAGCTCTCACCTGCAGGAGCCAGGTATTTCCATTACACTGAGCTGCTGCTCCGGCTTCAGGAAGAACCAGCTTCCAGTCAAAATCTTCAGCTCTCCCAGAGGAATTTCAGGAGCAGCCAGGACGCTAAGGGGGCCTTCATGGCAATGCCAGCCCAAGGATGTGCCCCTCTCCACCAACCCCAGGCCGATGAAACACTGCGGGGCCTGCTCCCAGGAACGTACAGCAGCCAATGGGGGGGGGGGGGGTTCCATCCGTGAACTGGCCTGAGAATTTACCACCCCAGCAAGCTGCTCTCTTTGTCCGGGTGCCAGGAGACTCAACGTTATGCGAAATCCATTTTTTATCCCTTCCTTCCTGGTTCTGTCAATGATTCTCCTGTTATTGGGCCTGCACATTTATCATAAACCATCTCCAATTATTTTTTGTGGCAGGCAACAGAAATGGAATATTACTATCCTTGCTTGGGGCTGGTTGTCTCCAAAGGACTGTTTTACCCCTAATGTGACCCCTCAAACCATTCCTAAATCTCAGTGCTCTAAAGGGCCACCTCACACCTCTTATTTCAAATGCCCAAGTCAGATTCCCCAACCCTTTCAATGTACCAAGTCATCGACTAAGCAGGCCACCTGACATGCTATGTATGGACCATGCCCCTGACATTGTGCTGTGTGGCGGCCTTGTTTAATGCGCAGGTGAGATTCTCCCTGAATGTGCGGTTGCCCCGGGGACCTGAACTCGCACTCTCCCACTCTCAGAGAGAACACACTGCAAGAAGAAAGCCGTGCTGGGTCAAAGCAGACATTCAACAAACACCTATTTTACATATACGTGCAAAACGAAGCAGGCTCATCCTTCCATTAGAAGAAATAGTTTAATATTTATTACCAAATAATAATAAGTGCATCCAAAAGCATTTGCCAAACGCCTATGATAAGCAATGCACTGTGCTAGGAGCTCCCAGGGAAATACAGACAGAAAGGCCAGCACAGGCGCTGGCCTGGTGAGAGACTCCCTACAAGCCACGGGCTTCAGTGAGGTCAAAATGGCTGGAATCTGGACAAAAACAGGGCCCAGACATTGAATTCCAATTTCAATATCTGCAAATAAGTTCACCGGAGTCCATCATAGCCTATGTCCCAATTTAGGACTGGAATAAAGATCGTCGCCTATAACACAAGCTGGAGAGACCTCACCAGGACACGTGACCTAACCAGAGCTTGCTGCGAACATCTGTGGACATCGTGGTTGGGTATTTACTAATAAAACCCTTTAAGGTGGGAAGGGTGTCACCATTCCTCTTTAACTTGTGGGGAAACTGAGGCTCAGGACTGTGACTTGGTAAGGTTACAAATGCGAGGACTGGGAATCATCATCACCTGCTGACCCCGTGCCTCCACAGGGAATGCCACGCCCCGAACGTTGGCTTCCCCTAACATTCATGTGAACTCCCCATTCCTGAGGGATCTGCACACAGGGCCCTCAGGAGGGGACTGGATCATAAGGCTAGACCCCTCCTGAATGAGATTCGTGCCTTTATCAAAGTAACCCCAGACAGCTCCTTTGCACCATGTAAGGACACAGTGAAAAGACTGTGAACCAGGAAGGTGGGCCATCCATCACCAAACACTGAGTCTGCTTGTTCCTTGACACAGATGCCCAACCTCCACACAGCGGGACAAAACTGTCTGTTGTTTGTAAGCCAGCCAGGCCGTGGTGCTTTTGCTACAGGAGTCTGCACAGACTAAGGCAGGGAATCTAGAATAAAGGATACTAATTTCCTTAGGAGCAGCTCCAGAAATGATTCCGGGCAGTGTGTGGATTCTGGCCTGTAAGAGATGATGATGGTGATGATGGTGATGGTGGTGGTGGTGGTTACACAGCAGTAGCTAACAGGCAGCTCGGCATCCCTGTAAGGTAGATACTGTTACTATTCCTACTTTACAGATGAGGAAACTGAGGCACAGAGAGGTCGCACAGCTGGGAGGTGGCAAAGCCAGGTCTCACACCCAGATGGTCATCCTGGGAGTCCTCACCACTCGGGACAACACCACTGTATTTGTATTATTTTCCTGGAGGCTGGGGGTGCTGGAGGAAATGACAGGAAACGGGGGGGTGGGGCAAGGCTCCATAAGGGCCTGTCATCCCAGGAGTCTGAGGCTCACCAGGTAACCTGGGACCTAAAGGGGATGACCAGAGAGAAGCTGTCATCTGCTTCCGCCCCTCCCACACCTGCAGGGTGGAGTGACGCCATCTAACCCCCAGGACCGTGCTGGGCTGCTGGCTGTCCCATGAAGCGCCTTTCCAACACGACTCTGGTGGCGAGCGAGCTCCCTCTTGAGTCCTCATGCCTGCCTCAGTGCTTGGCCGACCTGACACACGCTCCTGCCCCCCCCCCCCCATGGCCTTGCGCCCTGCCCTCTGCCTGATTCCTCCCCGTTGTTCCATGACCATTTTCTGAACAAAACTAAGGGGGGAGGCGGTGATTCTCTGCTACATTGTTTTTTCATACCTCTAACTGCTTCCTGCCGACCTCCTCCAGCAGCCAATTATCCCAGGGAGTCCTGAGCCCACTTGTATTGTCCTGGTCCCGTCCCCATGTCTGATTTCAGGCATGTCTATTCAGGGGGTACGCCCAACTAACTAGTCAGCGTTAGATAACACATCACATGCTCCCAACAGGAGAACTGAGGGTTCCTGCTGTTATGCTGAAAACAGCTGAGGGGGAAATGCGGGGAAATGCGTGACCTGACATTTCAGGCGCCCTTCACCCACTCCGAGTACAGCGCTTGGCCTCGGGCTGCACTAGTTCAACTCGCAGTGTTTGCTTTGGATCCTCTGTGTACTTAGCGTGGGAACGGAATGCTTCTCCCACTTGGAACGGGCCCTGCGCGTGCGGCAACCAGTGTGCAGACTGCAGCTGTGTGGCGGCGACCAGGACTCAGCAGCTCCATCCACAGTCAACACAGCACAAGGCTGACGCCAAAGTTCTACTCCTGACAGCACGTTACATTGGTCTCATTTCCTTCCCGTGAGAATAAAACGCCACAGAGCTCCCTAAGTTCTAGGAGCAAAACAGTCACCCTGCATTCGCTTCCCTTGGTCTTTTCCTTTCTCTCTTCTTATCTTTTTTTTTTTTTCTTTTTTACTTTAAGGAAGGATTCTAAATGGTTTGCCTCTTGAGATACCATGGTTTGATTTGAAATTTTACAAAGTGCTGGTCTTCATGCTATGAAGTTTGTAGGAGAAAATATCCCAAACTTCTACTGCCACCTGCTAGTGGTCACATGTCAGATTGCCACATGATGAAGATTTCTGCAAAGCTAGGAAGAATTCACATTCTGACCCACCGTATCTGGGCCTTCAGGACAGACCCACGGCTCGTTTCCATGGCAAAGGAAAAACCCATTAGAGCAAGTGGAAGCTCAGAGTTGGTTTCTGAACTTCCTGATGCTCCTTGTTTTAACGATTTGTCATGGTGTAAAATCTAGATTCACACTACTGCCAGGAAGGAGTGAGTTTTAAATGAGGAAAACCACAGAATAAATTACCTTTATCGCCAAACCACCCTGGAAAAGTGATTCTGAATTCAAAAGTAATTCTCCCACAGTTTTAGAAACATAGCCATTGGCTACAGAGTCCCCCTGCAGATGAACAGGACTGGAAGACAAAGAGCCACCCCCTAAGAGGCGGTTCTACAGAGGAGTTCCCACAGGGAAGGGACAAGCTCATCCCACTATGAGAAGCCCCCACTTGGCATTCTCCAAATCTAAAGCCGAAGACTCTAGGTCAGACAAGACAGAGCTTTCTGGCAGAACTGGAAGGGTATGGGCACACCTTATTTTCCGCTTGTTAAAATCAAAAGCAGCCTGACCAGGCGGTGACGCAGTGGATAGAGCGCCCGACTGGAATGCCGAGGACCCAGGTTCGAGACCCCAAGGTAGCCAGCTTGAGCACGGGCTCATCTGGTTTGAGCAAAAGCTCACCAGCTTCAACCCAAAGTCACTGGCTTGAGCAAGGGGTTACTTGGTCTGCTGAAGGCCCATGGTCAAGGCACATATGAGAAAGCAATCAATGAACAAGGTATTGCAATGTGCAACGAAAAACTAATGATTGATGCTTCTCATCTCTCCATTCCTGTCTGTCTATCCCTCTCTCTGACTCTCTCTGTCTCTGTAAATAAATAAAGAAAGAAAGAAAAACATATAAAATCAAAAGCAAACGGAGGGAGACCACCTTGAAGAGTCCCTGAGCACACACCAGTTGAGTGAGTAATTTAGCCTGTCAGTCCCTGTTCAGGTGCATTGTAACAGTATGCCCGAGCCTCTCGCCATGTTTTGGTTTGAGTGCTCCTGGTTTGCAAACTCTTTTTGGTGTGTATGCAATACATTTTAACCAAGTACTACATCAGTGATTCACTGACTTCACTTGGGCTATTTCTGAAACACTGAGATTTCATGGCACCCAAACGTGGCACCCAAAGAAGACAAACCCCTGCAACCCCAAGACCGGTGCGCAAACCAGGTGCCGCCCGGAACCCTCTGAGGTCACTGCTTTCTCAATGACCCAGGAGTCCTCAGGTGAGTCTTGGATCTGAGCTCTGCTCCCTTTGCATTCTGAGTCCTGTGCACACTGGCTTTCTGTTTCTGTTTTGCTTTCTGGTATATGTTTGCTGACGCTTCTGATTAAGTCGCCATCCTGTTCAAAAGAGGGGGAAACACGCGATCCCCAGTGTTTTTGGAACAGCTGTCGGTAAGCAGGGCCTCTTGTAAATAAGTCATTTTAGGGAACGCAGAGACAAGGTAGGTTCCATCGGAACGTGCACCAAGGTCTTGTGCCCTTCCGGAAAAATGGGTGAACTTTAGATAATCTGGAATTGTAATGACCATTCTGGGGAAACTTTTAGATAAGTCTGCCTTGAAAAGAGAGGATCTCAAATCTCTTGGAGACACGGAGTGCATTCTCTGATCGGTATGCTGATGCTTCTTACAGGGAAAAAATGACTACAAAACTAGCTCTGGCCTGACCAGGCAGTGGCGCAGTGGATAGAGCATCAGGCTGAGATGTGGAGGACCCAGGTTCGAGACCCTAGGGTTGCTAGCTTGAGCGTGGGCTCGTCTGGCTTGAGCAAAAAGCTCACCAGCTTGGACTCAAAGTCGCTGGCTGGAGCAAGGGGTTACTCACTCTGCTAAAAGCCTATGGTCAAGGCACATATGAGAAAGCAATCAATGAACAACTAAGGTGTTGCAACAAAAAACTGATGGATGATTGATGCTTCTTATCTCTCTCAGTTCCTGACTATCTGTCCCTGTCTATCCCTCTCTCTGATTCTCGCTCTGTCTCTGTAAAAAAAAAACAACAACAAAAAAAAAACACACAAAACCTAGTTCCAAATAGGACCCTTCCAGCCTGAGACTTCAGGCATGTGAGCAGGTAACCTTAACTCAGTCCATCCACCAGAAACACAATTCAGATCCAACTTTTGTTTGTAATTTTGTATAAGACATGGCTAAAAAATTTTCAAGGATCTTTGTACAGAGAGACAAGGCATATTTGGGTCATGCCACATTTTTTAAAAACTTACTAAGAGGAAGAATACACTGCTAAATGTTTTGAAATGTATTTATAAGTTTGCTAATCTACACAGGATGCCAATATATGATAGGCAGTTCAAGTGCCTTTTTTCCTAGTGTTCACTGGAAAGCAGAGATCACATATGATTTTAGAAGTTAGAAGAGCTAAGATCAGAGAAGGTCGGGGGGTTGGCCACTGCTCCATTCGAGGCTGGCAGACAGGGTGGGGGACACGACAATGTAAAGACCTTAGCCAGTCACTTTGCAGAGCTGGGAAGGCACCAGGTGCCTCGCACTACGACCAGGAACAGTAATGACAATGAAAAGGAAGATGTTGTGCTTGGCGATGAAACCACAGAAACGCCCCAGGCCTCTGACCCCCCCACCCCAAAAGGAAATTTTAGATAGCAATTATCCCAAACTGCCTGGAAGAAAACCTACATTCTTTCCATCCTTCCAGGTTGTGAATCTCATCCAGTCTTTGAAATGTAAACACCCAGGGGCTAATCAACACATTGTCCACAAAGCCCAGGGGCTAATCAACACATTGTACACAAAGACCAAACAAACATAAAAAAGGTTGTTCCTGGCCTTGGCTGGTCTGCGTGGCTGACCGTCATGTGAAAGTCTGGAGTTCGATTCCTGGCCAGGCCACACAGAAGAAGCACCCATCTGCTTCTCTACCCCTCCCCCTCTCCTTTCTTTCTATCTCTCTCTTCCCCTCCCGCAGCCAAGGCTCCATTGGAGCAAAGTTGGTCCAGGCATTGAGGATGGCTCCATGGCCTCCACCTCAGGCATTAGAATGGCTCTGGTTGCAACGGAGCAACGCCCCAGATGGGCAGAGCATCGCCCCCTGGTGGGCGTGCCGGGTGGATCCCAGTCGGACACATGCGGGAGTCTGTCTCTCCACCTTCCTGCTTCTCACTTCAGCAAAAAATACAAAAAAGGTTCTTCCTAAACCATAAACTAGAAATAATAAGAAGGAACACTCTCTCTCTCTCTCTCTCCATATATATATGGAAAGTACGATGCATGTTTGCAGTAAAATAAGATATGAGGAGTGTTGGGCAGATAAAATATATTATGCTCACTTTGTAAAGATGGTGCTGCCCACATGGAAGCCTGTCGCCTAGGTGATATTAATGTGTGTTGGGGGTGGGCTGTGGGCAGGCAGGATCCTTGTAGCCTGGGGCTTGGTTTTAGAACTAAGCCTATCCCACCCTTTTTTTTTTTTTTTTTTTGTATTTTTCCGAAGCTGGAAACGGGGAGAGACAGTCAGACAGACTCCCGCATGCGCCCAACCGGGATCCACCCGGCACGCCCACCAGGGGCGTGGCTCTGCCACGACCAGAGCCACTCTAGCGCCTGGGGCAGAGGCCAAGGAGCCATCCCTAGCACCCAGGCCATCTTTGCTCCAATGGAGCCTTGGCTGCGGGAGGAGAAGAGAGAGACAGAGAGGAAGGGGGGGGGGGAGCAAATGAGCGCTTCTCCTATGTGCCCTGGCCGGGAATCGAACCCGGGTCCCCCGCACACCAGGTCGACGCTCTACCGCTGAGCCAACTGGCCAGGGCTATCCCACCCTTTTTGATGTGGGGTGTACAATCCCATCATGCCACAGATAAGTGACTTTGTATTAGAGACTTCTCAATTTTGTATATTGGATTAAGGGTTTTGATTTCTACACTATAAAATGGGGCAGAACGGGAGCTTGCTCTCTTGGTTCCTGAGATTAACATTAGAAGAGAGAGCAGAGAGGAGAGCAGAGAAAGACCACGCGGAGGAGGCCAGGAGAAGCAGCCAATGTGGTGGAGTGCTGAGTGAGAAGCCAGTTTGTGCAGAGTTTGTGCAGGGAGAAGGAAGGAGAAGGGGAACAGAGGTGAATAAGTCTGGTGAGCTAGAAACCTTTGATTCTAGGAAACTTGGATAAGTCAGTAGCTTTGTGAGCACTGAATGTGAGTGGGTTTTGGAGCCCAGAGTGTGTTTTTACTTGCCCGCCGGGTGCAAGCTAAGATTCAAGATGTTGGCCCACCAGTTTTTGGCTCCGTTGTTTCTTTACCGACTGTCCGAATCCAATGCGAACCTGCATGGGCCAGGCGGCTGTGATGGTGGCCTTAGATACTGGCATTACAAGGAGGAATGGAAATGCATTCTGTAAAAGGAAAAAAGAAAGTAATTTTGTCCTAAAGTAAAATGATTAGTGCTTTTTGGGTAAGATGCTTGGAAAATAAAGATTTTGTGTCTTGTCAAGATAATTTACTGTATTTCATAGCAAGTCTCTGGTGGCTAAGGCTTCTCTATTAAAAAAAGCTAAGTGGGTTTTATTCCTCCAACTATGTAACTTTCTGTATTGCCTAGGCAGTCTTTGTCACTTTGGTTAAATGAATAACTAAGCATTTTTCACAGTGCCCCCTGATCTTATCTGATTTTTTTTTTTTTTTTTGTATTTTTCTGAAGTTGGAAACGGGGAGGCAGTCAGACAGGCTCCCGCATGCACCCGACCAGGATCCACCCAGCATGCCCACCAGGGGGCGATGCTCTGCCCATCTGGGGTGTTGCTCTGTTGCAACCAGAACCATTCTAGCGCCTGAGGCAGAGGCCATAGAGCCATCCTCAGCGACCGGGCCAACTTTGCTCCAATGGAGCCTTGGCTGCAGGAGGGGAAGAGAGAGACAGAGACAAAGGAGGGGGGGGGGGTGGAGAAGCAGATGAGCACTTCTCCTGTGTGCCCTGGCTGGGAATTGAACCTGGGACTCCTGCACGCCAGGCCAACGCTCTACCACTGAGCCAACTGGCCAGGGCCTATTTGATTTTTTTTTTTCTTTTTTTTTTTTTTTTTTTTTTTTAAATTTTCTGAAGCTGGAAACGCGGAGAGACAGTCAGACTCCCGCATGCGCCCAACCGGGATCCACCCGGCACACCCACCAGGGGCGAAGCTCTGCCCACCAGGGGGCGATGCTCTGCCCCTCCTGGGCGTCGCTCTGCCATGACCAGAGCCACTCCAGCGCCTGGGGCAGAGGCCAAGGAGCCATCCCCAGCGCCCGGGCCATCTTTTGCTCCAATGGAGCCTTGACTGCGGGAGGGGAAGAGAGAGACAGAGAGGAAGGAGGGGGGAGTGGAGAAGCAAATGGGCGCTTCTCCTATGTGCCCTGGCCGGGAATCGAACCCGGGTCCCCTGCACGCCAGGCCGATGCTCTACCGCTGAGCCAACTGGCCAGGGCCCTATTTGATATTTTTGACAAACTTTCCAAAATCAAATTCTAAATGAAATTCTTATGAAATGGGAGACATTAAACTAATTAGCCTTGTTTGCTATTTGGAATTACATGGAAAGCACTGTAGATAGGAAGTATTACGAAGCCTTCTTTAGCCTGTACCTGTGTAGGTATAGAAGTGTTCTAGAAATTATGTAAAATGTCTAAAAATACAAGTACAGTTTTCTGACAACTTTAGGATCACAACTGAACTGGGTGAGAATTTCCAGAACTAATGGAAAAACTGGATTTAAGCAAAACAAGAATAACATGGGGCTGAATGAACTGGAAAGAATGATTATGATATTTATGACTTCTGCTTAAAACATTGTTGGTTCTTTCATCTTTGTGTTCCGATAAGGAAATCTTGCCTCTTACGCAAACTACGACTTACCGCAATCTGATAAATGATAACTTTGTAAGCAGAATTTGGAAACTTGGTTAATATTCTTTATGGCAGTATAATTATTTGCATAAATTCAATAATCTGTTCTTGTAACAGGAAACAATTAGAGTCATTGGTTATATGGCCAAGGCTTTGACTAGAACATCGTATTTGAGAGATATGTACATAGACTCAGGTATGATCAGACAGCTCCAAGAAGCAAAGGTTGAGTTTATAAAGCCAACAAAGCCCCTCAGAAATATCAACTTGGCCCCTTGCTTACAGGGTTCCATCAGCTTCACCAGGTGAGTACGGAAGGTCACTTTCTGGCCGGCTCTGGAATCTCAGAATATTTGGGGGACCTCGAAAAGAAAGGAATTCACCCAAATCGATAGGAGTTGCCGGACAAGTCTGATGGCAAGTTCCTGGCTTGGCTTTCTGACCTCAAGAGGCTTTTAGAAGCTCGATCTGAGATTCCTTGTGAAAAGTTCCAGCAAAGCAGACTTAAAGAGACCCTATGGTCAATTGCTATTCCTGCCACACTTACATAAACGACCAGGCCCAGTGTATTGCGACTAGACTCATTCTTCTGCAAACACTTTAGTCTTAATCTGGCTATCCTTGGTAGAAATGAGGATGATTTTAGAGGGTAAAATTATGTTTCAGAAATTATACCTTTTGAATATTACATTCCCACCCCCACCTTTTCACCCTTCAAATAGCTGTCCACCCTGCAAGGCCAGCTCACAGTACATACACCCCTGCCTTAGGGGGCAGATCCTCCCTCCCTCCTGAGCAGCAAGGGCCCCAGATTACCCTGGCTCTGGTGGGCAACACAGTGAGTGAAGCAACATGTGAGAACAAATGAGTGACCCTGAGCAGGTCTGAGAGGGGAAGAGTGAGGAAGAGGGGTAGGTTCCAGTTTCCCCCTTAGTGGTGCATTCCTTCAGAACTAGCCACCATGTAAGCCTTTCTGAGCAAGCCCTTAGCAGCCAGGCCCTCAGGAAGAGTCTGCTGCATAAATGAGGCCCTCCTTACCCCAATCCATGGCTCTGGGAGCCAAGCACAGGCTGTAGCTCAGTAAGTTCCAGTAGATAACCGGCTCCTGGGGAACACGGAACTCAGGTCAGCAGTATCACGGGTGGAAGGAAGGATTCAGAACAATAAAGTAGTGATAACCTCATAACAGCATCTTAAATTGCAAAACATCTAGAAAAATGTTCAAGTCTCCATAAATGGATGAGTATGGGCATCTGAAATCTTAGTGACACACATAGGATCCTTCTATCATGTAACTAGGACATCATCCAAAGTGAAGGCTCTGCCATCAAACCTGCAGCCCTGCTGCCTGGTTCCCAAGGCCCTCCAAGATCCAGCCACCCTATCCCGTGTGGCCTTCTGCCACTCAATCCCTTACGGTGGTACTCCTCTCACAAAGACAACCACCAGCCCTGCTGGGTAGTCCATGGAGAAAGGGACCAAAGATGGGGCCTTGAAGTGTGGTCAAGGGTGAGTAGAAGTCCCGCAGGAGAGCAAGGGAGGAACAGGTGTATGCGAGGCAGAGGACCTGGCCAGGGCACTTGAGGGGTGCAGGCGTACCAGATAATATGAGAGTGGTGGTGTGTAGGGCCAGGTGGCCGGAGGCAAGGTGCAGGGCCCATAGGGGGCCACAGGTGAGAAGGGCTTTGCAAACCACCCCAGGAATGGGGCTTTGCTCGGCAGGAAGTGGAGAGTGGCTCGGGCCCTGCCTGTGCCGCGTCTGCCACACCTGCGGCAGTCGGACGGCCAACGAGAGCACGGAGTCGGCTCCAGGACACCGTGCCTGGGTCCCACCTCAACAGCCCTGCGAGTGCCCCCGTGGGGACTCGGGGCCTGCCTGTGCCGCGTCTGCCACACCTGCGGCAGTCGGACGGCCAACGAGAGCACGGAGTCGGCTCCAGGACACCGTGCCTGGGTCCCACCTCAACAGCCCTGCGAGTGCCCCCGTGGGGACTCGGGCCCTGCCTGTGCCGCGTCTGCCACACCTGCGGCAGTCGGACGGCCAACGAGAGCACGGAGTCGGCTCCAGGACACCGTGCCTGGGTCCCACCTCAACAGCCCTGCGAGTGCCCCCGTGGGGACTCGGGGCCTTCTCTAACGTCACATGAGGCAGTGGTGAGTTTTAAAGAACAATGCCCATTTATAACATACAGCGTGATGCCTCCCATTTCAACCAGCTTTACGTCTTACACATCATCACTCTTCTATAAAATTCAGACAATACCCTCAGTGAGTCAAAGCATTTATTATGTTAGGAGGGCAGAGGGGGAAATTCTCTTTCAGGCAAAGTTGGGCAATGTTTGATCTCTGAGTTATACTGTCAGACAAAATGAAAGCACGTGCCACTGGTCACGTCACACTTCTTATGAGAACGTTTCAGCAAACCGATCATCCTGAAGAGTGACTATACAGTACACACAGTGGCTCTGCTCTGGGGGATGGCCGGGTGTTTTATCTCCCAGCCCAGTGATAACTCTACTGTGTTACTCCTGCTTTTCAAGAAAAACCTGCTTAGTTGCAACAGCAGTTAATGTAAGAGACAAGGATAATTAGGAAATGTTATTACTAACCAACTATGATACATTGGAAAGCACAGTAAGAACCAGCTCTTAGCAGGATGTTGTATGTACTTCCCACCACACGTCTTGCTGTTACTCAAGATCACCCTGAAATGAATACGTCTTGAAAAACTCCTGGCAAAAGCACTGTGCTAGATACCGTGAAATTTAAAAATCACTATATTCAGCAAAATCCATGTTCCCAAAAGCTCACAACCCGTAAAGGAACCTACAACCACCTCTGTTTTATTGAAATGTCCTTTTGCCTAAGTGACACTCCTAATATGAGCCCCTGGCCATTTATCTTAAAACAGACTCTGTCCACAGGTTGCTGAACACCATTCCAAAGAGGGAATATGTGGATTTTTTACTTTGGTACAAATGAGAGGATTTTTTTTTAAACCTGTGAATTCTTAAAATCCACATAAATTGAAATTCTGGCAGTTTGCGTGGCAACATTCATAACTGTAGCACGTGTCTCTTTATATGAAGACAGAATCGCATGCCATCACGTTAGCAGAACACAGCGCAGCGGCTAAGAAAGCAAAGCCTGGAGGCTTCTACTTAGATGCACCTGCTGGCCCCTCCTCTTAGTAGTCACTTCAGCATGGGCAGGTTACACAGCCTCTCTGAGACTCAGATGCCTCTTTCGCAAAATGAGGATAGAGCTAATACTTGCACTCTTGGCCTGAGTGAAGAATAAATGAGGAAATCCCTGCCAAGCCCTGAGCAGCAGAGCCTGGTGCAGGGACACGGGCAGTGAAAGGAGCAGGTGGCCCAGCATTTTCCACTGGGCACCAACCACACACCTGTCCCCATCAGGTAATGGGCGTGGACTGTATCATCTCACTTCCTCTTCATCATTGTCTCCATTTGATAAACGAGGAAGCAGAGGTCCAAGAAGGTTCAAGAATTTGCCCAAGGGACAAAGATGAGCAAAAGAACTCAAGATCGAAGGCACTCTAAAGCCCAAGCTCTGTCCTCTGTGTGGCACTAGGAGTCTCTGGAACCTTCTCTCACTGTGCCCTAATTCCTATTACTTACATTTGCTCCTTCCTTTTTTTTTTCCTGAATAAACTACAGAATTACAAAATAAAAAGTGAATAGACAAGAAGGCAGTATCTATGAATTAGGTTTTGTCCGAGGCCAGATGTTTCGTAACCTGGAGCAGAGGTTAAAACACTTCTCATTACTGCTCTATGAGCTGTCTCACCTGCTTATATACCTCTGTATCCATGGCACCTGGAACAGAGTTCAATAAATATATGTCGAATTCAAGAGTACCTGGATTTTATCCCCACGACTAAGTTGGAGCATCTCATAGGAAAATATCAAGTCATAAGGACAGAAACATGGAAGTCAGCAGCTCGATATAATTGCCGTACTTGAACACACTTCACTTCCGGCTTCCTCGTCACCAGAGCAGCAGTGGAAACCAAAGCTTTTGCTTACATGTTCTTGGGGGGAAACACTTCTCTAAGAACTTACAAAATGAACACTGAGTAATAAACAATGTTTCTACTGCATTTATACAAAAATGAAATTCACATGGTTCTTTCAAGTGGAAACCATTAATAAAAAGTAAGGGAATGTAAGTATCACTAAACTTCTACCCAGTAAGTCCCGTTCTAGGGGGGGGCTCTGCAAACAAGGATCAAACAGTAATAACAAAGCAGCAATCAATTAACATACTAGAAGCGGACAGCCTGTCTTTATAAGGTAAACCTTTCTCACTGGCCCGCCTCACCAGCTGAGGTTATCACTGAATGCCACAGAAAGTGTGTTCTGCAGCCTTCCTGATGGCCCAGCATGGGGGGCCTCCCCAACAGGGAGGTGAATTTCCGCCTCCTGAACTGTAGCCACCCTCCACAATAAGGCACACTGATCTATTACCAATGGCATATTGTGGAAATGACAGAGTGTAACTACAATTATGATGGAGTGTAATTTGTGAGGTTAAGTCATAAAAGACCTCCCATCTTCCGCCTGGCTCTCCTGAACCACGCATTGTGAGGGAAGCTATAAGCTGCCGCGCCAGTGAAGTCATTCAAGCAGTCCCAGGGACGGAGGTCCACAGGACAGGAAACTGCGGCTTCCTGCCCACAAGCACCAACCCGCCAGGCATGAGAGTGAGGCCACTCGGAGGCCTCACCGGGCCTTCAGGTGACTCTTGTGGCCCCGGCTACTGGATTAACTTCAACCCCAGGAGGGAGCCCATCAGGTCCCTTGACCTGCAGAAACTTTCTGAGATAAGAATGTCCATGGTCGGCCTCTCGTTTGTTCTGCATCAATAAATCACTAATACGGGTTATGGTAAACGGAATTGGTGGGCTGTTGTAATAATAATAAATCAAAATAAATAAAATGTAAAAATAAACAAAGTGTGTGAGTGGCTCTGGAACCTGTGTTGGGGAGAAGCCGGGAGCGTCCTGAGAAAGCCTTGGTCGATGGCCATTTGGGTTGTTTCCGGGTTTTAAGTCCATCTAATCATCAAGTCTTACTTCCTCCCGAGCGTGTGAGCATCAGAAGTGACCTCCCTTCACTCCAAGTCCCAGGAGACAACCTGCGAAGCCCTTAGATCAATATCCAGCGGCCAACTGTTGCACAATAAGCATTAACTATTAATGGTTATGAATCACCGACTGAACCCTTCTCTAGGACCATTGTCTTATGTTCTGTCCATAAACATTTATTGAGCTTCTACTAGACCCAGCATGTGCTGCTACATCTACATATTCAGTTAACCAAAACGAAACCTTCTCGACCCTCATAGACTAACCAGTTGTGTGTTACTTACTTTCTACTTAAAATTTAAGTTCCTCCTAAAAATTTCATATGCTCTTTGACTCATTAAGAGGAACTGATAGTAAAGGATATTTAAAAGTAAAGAGAGAGATGAATAAAAATGCTTCCCACAGCCCATCCATAATATGAAAACTACCAGAAACCACCAGAGTGCAAGAATAGATAACAGACAAGTAAGAGAACACCCATACCATGGGTGTTTAACAATGGTGTAACGAGAGCATTTTTTAAAACAGAAAATGCCAATTTTATCAATTAAAAAGGCAGTATTAAAAATGCATCCACAGTACCATCTCAACATGTAAAATAGTCATCAGAAAACAACTAGAAGCATTAAAAATTTTAACATTAGTCGGCTCAGGTTAGATTATTTATGATTTTTTTCCCTTCACATTTCCAGCTATGAGCACATATCCCTCAAAAACAGAATGCATAAGAATTGGAGTTTCTATTAAAATCTGAAAGCTTAGGGAAAAAAGGAGTCAATGGAAGGGTGGGCAGTGGACACGCAGGGATCACTATCACGGGGTGGGAATACTTTTTTGTGCACTTTCTGTAGGCTGCATTTCACACTAAAGGGGCCCCAAAGGATTTAGGGCATGCTCCCCAAAGGCAGGCCTTACCAGAACTTAAGTCATCACATTTCCCACATCTTTGGCACCTACTACTACTAAATAGTTATTATAAACATCTAATAATCACTTACTATGTACACTTAACAAACACATTATCGCCAATTCTTAAACTTGAAAAAGCATCCCGTTTACTCTTCTGTGACACATAACTATATATTACTAGGTTGACCGTGATGTTCAGGA
Source organism: Saccopteryx leptura (assembly GCF_036850995.1). Taxonomy (NCBI): domain Eukaryota; kingdom Metazoa; phylum Chordata; class Mammalia; order Chiroptera; family Emballonuridae; genus Saccopteryx; species Saccopteryx leptura. The sequence continues at coordinate 13,836,708 of NC_089513.1, forward strand.
CCTGCGGACTTGGATCAAATCTCCAGTTTCTACGTAAACACCTAGAATTTCACAAAGGGTCTCTTGCCTCCTCAATGTAAAGCTCCACCAACTCTTGGGAAAGCCCTACATCCATCAAATGACATACCACCAAGTACCAAGTACCAAAAGACACATGACCAAAAAGTAAGAAAAGCAGGATGTCCAGGAACAAGAACGAACAATGTGTGAACAAAAATGGGGCCACACACGAACCCTGAGCAGCTCAGGGGAGGCCTGCATGGAGGGCCTTACAGACTCAGAGACCCACAGTGACCGCATAGGATGGTTTGAAGTGAAAACTCTACCTAAAAGCGAGTCACGGCAGGTAGTTAAGTCCCAGGCAGGTATCTTCCTTGACAAAGGTCAATCGTTATCTTAACTGAGCCTGTCTATTGTCTTTTTGCATCTACAGTAACACATCTTTGGAACGTCTGGGTAATTTCCTTTTTTCTGGTCCCCTTATGACACCAAAGCTAAGACCACAAAACCCCTCCTTGTTTTCGTTACCGTGTTGTTAACCGCTAACTATCCTCTACCTACCTCTGTAAAAGAAATACCTGTCTGTTCTTTTTACTTTGTATCAATCCCAAAGATTTCCCTGCTCTGCTTTCTCCAGCCTCCTTAATCTACCGCCCATGGATGTCCTGTAGCCCCTCACCCCTCTTCCTTTGATTCTGATGCATACAATAATGTGCAAAACTGCTAATCCCAGAAGCATTTTCTCAATCTGTTGAGATTTCCCCCCTCAGTTGTCATCAGTTTGGGTCAAATAAAGTGATAAAAATTCTTACAGGTTTAACCTTTTCTAATGCTGACAAATGGAATGTGGGAAACCCAAGATGAGGAAGGAAATCAGGAAATTATGAATACAGTAGGCTTCCTGTGCTAAAGCTAAAACCATTCTTCAAAGTCCAGATAAACAAGTAGCTGGAATTTCAAGTTGTATATTTAGTCCTGGGTTGCAACCCTTTTCTGCAGCACTCCTTTCTAAAACGAAAGAGATATGATTTCACTGTGAAGGATCACCAGCCTGTCAAACACTGGGACAGATTAGTAGATTAGGTAGATGGTTCGAACCATAAGGAAGGTGTCACTGGGGAAATCGGCAATTTGAATTCACTGAAAACACATTTGCTAGGGAGAAACTGCCTGGAAAATGCAGAGATTTCCACGGAGCGTCAGCCAACTCTTGACTGTTTCCCTGATAATCACAGGAAGTACTCTGAGGCAGGTACAAGGATTCTACCTGTACCACACAGGCTCAGCAGACAGAACGGGACAACGAAAACAAACAAAGGCTGTAGCTCACATCAGGTAGAAGATGAGATGACAAGACGGTTTATTTATGTTTTGTTTTGACTCAATTCATGCCAGCATCCAGGTATTCACGTTATGTTCAGACGTCCTTTTATATAAATAATGAATCCTCTGCTTAGAATTATGGGCTGTGTTCCCACATTTCATTTGTAAGAGAGTTATTTAAAACTGGAATCCATTTCCTCAAACATGCATGGAGTTTCCAGAGCTGATTCACAACCATCTATTTAACTCACAATGTAGCTGAGGTACCACAAGCTTCTCACTCATGGAAGCAGCAGAGAACAATATCATGGTAATATTTATTATCACACAGTGGCTGTAAAGGCCCAGACACCATTTTATTCATGAAATTCTGATGCTTAGAAGTTTACACAATTCTCTTAGAAGTTGCTCACAATTCTCTAACAAGGGCTCCCGCTCCCCTCGCCTACCCCACCCCTGCTTCTCCCCAACCCCAAAGAGGCTTGATTTTTTTCCTTTAAAGACTTGCGAGACTGCTCGGTAGGACTATTACTCTCTCCTCCTGGCAGAGCGGGGCGGGGCCAGAACAGGGCCAGGCAGCCCCAGCAGAACTCCCCACCACACCTCACACAGCGTAGCTAGCCCAGGGCGGCCCCAAGCTCCAATCTACCAGTCAGTAAATGACTGCTTTCTTTTTTCTTTGTCTTTCTTATTTTATACTTAGGTTTTTAACCTGTGGGGACATTTACCAAACAGGCAGCAGCTACCAGAATGAAGACCGTCAGCTCTGCCCTATAGAGGGACAGGTGTTCACCCCATAACGGCACACATTATCCATGAGGTAGCTTAAAAAATAAATATATAGCTTCTCACCTTACCAGACCAAAGTGTCTCCAGGGGAGTATGGATAGCTGACAAATGAACCCAGTTTACTCTCCATGTCAAACCTATAAGCTTCAGTTCATCCAACACAGCAAGAGGTAAAAAACCTCCAAGGTCCTGTGTCAAACCTACGGCTTTTACCAGAACTCTGAAACATGAAGGAGACAGGCACTTGGAAGGACAGTGCACGGGCCGGCCCAGCGTCCAGGTGGATTCCTATGTAAAGGGACCCCCCCCCACCTGTCCCCCTCCTCTTCTCCCTCCCCCGGGGCCACCTCATTACCTCCTCTCCTTCTCCACTGACACATTCTCAGTTTTACATACTCACATCTCAGCCAGTTAAAAACAGAAAAAAATGTTATTAATGTCAATCACCCCACCCACGGCAAACGGCTCCTCAAATTCTACATGCATAAGAACACGCGCACACGCAAACACACACATCCCATCAACCCTCATCTCAGCTCACAAAGGTCCCAACTCCACAGCCCTGTAGGCCCTGTGCAGCCTTCCCAAGGACTGCAGGCAGGGGAGGTGGCCAAGTGACGAGGGCCCCAGAGGCAGACCCCCTGCTTCTTATCAAGGTCTGCTACTTCCTAGCTGTGACTCAGGGCAAACCATGAACTTCTCAGAGTCCCAGTTTCCTAATCTACACAGTGGGGATAATAGTACAGTACCTCTATTACAGGGTGTTATGAAAATTCAAGTCCTGAGGACAGGGTCTAGAAGCCAGTAGGTGCTCCTTGTTAGCAAATCAATGAGAACGCACACGCACACCTCCATTTAGGGCCGTGCTGACCATCATGACTGCCATTCCAGCCCCAGGAGCCTTTCTTCCGGAAAGTTCAATGCCAGAAGAATGCTCAAGATGCATGGCCCTTAGGAACTTTACCTTAGGTATGAAGAAATGAAGAAAATGAAGATGACAGACATTGAGTAACTTGCCCAAAGGTCCATGATAATTAAACCCAAGATCTTGCCAAGCCACGACTTGCATGGAGATTACTCCCCATCAGTATTACCTGCAGCAAAACCAGCAGGTTACTCGTCCCACGATGTGCAGGTACACCTAATAACACCTTGCCGTTAGGGCGTCTCGGCACACGGCCACACCCAGTCCAACCACTTCTCCCACCAGAAGTCACACAAACACCTTTTCTAGCATTGGGGACAACACAGTCGATTTATCAATATTTTCCCAGTCATGGTCTCGAATCATCTTCCAGCGGCCATGTCCAGTATTACTTTTCCTTACCAGTAGATGCGAAGTGAACCAAGTCCAGTGTCACCCAATCCAATCCAGCCATCCTGTTATTCCCACCTGTTATTTTGGTCTCAGGTCCCTGAAAGCACCCAGGCAAGAACTGACCTGACCCCAACGCCGCCTCTTCCGCTTCCTCTTCCTCCCGTTTCTCAGGGCTGCTCCTGCTGTTCTCACCTCAAAATAAAAGGTGCCCCCTATGCCCCCCTTTCTTTTAGCCTTCTGTTCCATTGTACATTCTGTTTTTTTAAAGACTAGTAGGATGTAGATAAGTAGCCAATACTAGAAATGCATCTTTATTAAGAGCCAGGAAAGCCATTCACTGTGGAGTCAAATCAGACTCTGAAAAGCAACAGCCCGACCAGCCGCTGAAGCACTGGACTGACTGCTGAGACGCCCCCACCCCAGGCTTCCTCACACACACACCCCCGCGTACACACACCACATCCCTGCCCGCCTGCAGATCAGGACCAGGACGCGGAGACCTGCACTGTAGTCTCGCTTTACACGGATTACTGCAATCCCAAAGCACTGTTCTCTATTTTTCTCTGCTATAAAAGATCTTTAGATACATTAAGAGTAACTAAAAGGCCACAGGTGATACTACTTTTTCAGTCAAATTCACTCAAAGTTTCAGGTAACTGAAACTTTTAACATGTGTTTGAATATCAGCATCTTTTAAATTAGGAACTTTCTGGAGCAAAAATCTGTATTTGGTGGAGACCAGGTACATCTTGATACAATAGGATACAATTTCTAACAGTCCCTTCCCATGCTTAAAAATCCATTTCATGGTTTAATATCTTTTTAGGCAAAAAGGAAGCTTCTGAACCTCAGCACTACTGACATTCTGGTCCATGTAACTCCTCCATGTAGGGGACTGTTGTGTGCATTTCAGAGGTTGTAGCAGTCTCCCTGGCTCTGCCCATGAGATGCTAGTAGCCCCTCCTACTCTGGTGTGACAACCAAAATGTTCTTAGCTGAGAATGACTACTTTGAGCAAGAGTCCAGAAAAGCCAAAAATGGAGCTCTGTGGTCAGGACAAGGGCAATAATCCCCACTGCATTTCAGGGGAGGGGTAGCCATGAAGAAGCTCAGAAGCACTCCCTGGAGCAGAGGACCCCAAGCCTATTTTACCATCAGAGGCTCCTGGGGACTTTTCAAAATGCAGATTCTCAGGCCTGCCTCCACCCTGCTAAATCAGAGGCTCTACAATGGCACAGGGAATTTAATTTCAAAAAGGTTCCTGGAAGCAATCCATAAACAATGTTGACTGATACTTAATGACATGCACATTCAACGTGTAGGACTGAAGGGTACTGGTATCTGCCATGTACTCTGAACTATATCCAAAAATAAAATGGCTGGCTGACTGGGTAGCTCAGTTGGTTAGAGATACGCCAAAGCTGTAGGTTCAATTCCTGGTCAGGGCACATACAAGAATCAACCAATGATGGCATAAATAAGCTAAACAACAAATTGATGTTTCTCTCTTCCTCGCCTTCTCTCTCTAAATTAAATTTTTTTTTTAATATTTAAAAACAAAAATAAGATGGATGGATGAAGGGGATAAATAGGTAATAAGGCAAGTACAATAAGAGGTTAACTGTAGAATCTAGACATGGGGACACAGGCATTCACCGTACATTCTTGCAACTTTTCTGTAGACCAGAAAGTTCCCATAATAAAATGTCGGAGGGCAAACTGGAGCACGTCTGATGACTGGCAGGATTTGAAAACCCACTGAAACAGAATGGACCCGACTCCTCTCTTGGTTGAAGGACATGGGCTTTATCTCACTTCTCACTTTACCCATTATGTACTAAGCCAAAGGTAACGTAAGAAAGACAAGAAAAAAATCCAACCCATGAACAGGATTTAAAAAAAAAAGTCAGTTGGCCCTTTTCCCTCTGTGGCCCCTGCAACCTGTTGCCCTCAATCCTAATATTCCATTAAAATCAAACTACATTTACCACCTTGCCTAATTTCATTTTAGTTTTTCCGGTTAATAGTCCTAAGACTGAGGCAGAGTTTTTCACAGGTTACTGAAGGTTTGTTTTTTTTGTTTTTTATCCTTTACTGGGTCTAATTTTAGAAAGGAGCGTGTCCTATTATATATTAAACATAGAAGTCAAGGATTTGTTCTTCACGAGACACTAGCCACCAACTCTGCCTCCCCACACTGCAGTTTATACAACTCAAATTACTAAACACCCTGCCAGTCTGGCTTCATCCCAAAGTACACCTTCGGCTTGCATATTTGTGGGTGTCTCGACTTACTAGAAAAATCCTGACCACAAAAAAATGGGCAGGTAACGTTTTAAGGGAAATGCTCTGTAGTAACCAAGTGTGCTATGTTAATCCAGTGGTAGTCAACCTGGTCCCTACCGCCCACTAGCGGGCGTTCCAGCTTTCATGGTGGGTGGTAGCAGGGCAACCAAAGTATAAATAAAAAGATAGATTTAACTATAATAAGTTGTTTTATAAAGATTTATTCTGCCAAACTTAGCGAAAATCCGACATAAAGTACTTGGTAAGTAATTATTATTATATGCTTTAACTTGCTATAACTCTGCTTTATAAATTTTATAAAGTAAAGTTACTTCCCTACTTTATAAATCACCATTACTGTGGAACTGGTGGGCAGTTAGAAAATTTTACTACTAACAAAGATACAGAAGTGGGCGGTAGGTATAAAAAGGTTGACTACCCCTGCGTTAATCGAAGAGCATGATCGTGTCTATTGATGCCCATAGTGGTTACTTCCCATAGTGCTTTGTGCCAGCTGAATGATTACTCAGTGTGGCTGGACCAGAGAACAAGCAGTAACAAAAACAAAATACCTGCTCTCCAGGTACCTCCAAAAAATAAAAACAAGTTCTTAAAACTGCTTCCTAGAATCTCATGCCTTTTACACTCCCCTTTTGCTCTCTAGTAGAAAATTCCTGCTACTGTGGTGCTCTCTGGTCCTAAAACTGCACCACAGACTGGATACCTGCAAGGCATACTCCCTCTGAAGGAAAGGATGGGCTACGATGAATCCAGAAGAGAAAGCGTTTGAAATATAGTATAAGCAGGTTTATTATTTTGTCTTAACAGCTGCCTGTCAGTCCAATTCTTCACCTATGGAGAAGGCTCCTTCTCTCTCTGTGTACTTCTCAGCATCCTCTTACTTTGAGCCAGTCATCGGCTACACACCGAAACGTTTAAAGCCAACACCTGGATGGATGTCATATTCTTTACTTGTTGGTATATGATTCCTTACGCTCTTCTGTTTCCTTGTCATTTGGGCTTTGTCTCCTTGCCTTAATATGCAGCCCCATTTCTTCCATAGAGTTAACTGGCAGAGGACAAGAAAGTTGTCCTTTAAAACAAATTATCCTTGCCTACCTACTTTGTTCAACATGGGTGTCTCATACCATTGTCTATATCAGGCAGATGCATTTTGATTGCCTCAATTTGCACAAAATCATCCCTACAGCTCTTTTTCTTCACTGTCCTACTGAAATAAATTTTTTTTCTTAGCATGTTTTTTTTTTTTGCATTTTTCTGAAGCTGGAAACAGGGAGAGACAGTCAGACAGACTCCCACATGCGCCCGACCGGGATCCACCCGGCACGCCCACCAGGGCGATGCTCTGCCCACCAGGGGGCGATGCTCTGCCCATCCTGGGCGTCGTCATGTTGCGACCAGAGCCACTCTAGCACCTGAGGCAGAGGCCACAGAGCCATTCCCAGCGCCCGGGCCATCTTTGCTCCAATGGAGCCTTGGCTGCGGGAGGGGAAGAGAGAGACAGAGAGGAAGGTGCGGCGGAGGGGTGGAGAAGCAAATGGGCGCTTCTCCTGTGTGCCCTGGCTGGGAATCGAACCCGGGTCCTCCGCACGCTAGGCCGATGCTCTACCGCTGAGCCAACCGGCCAGGGCTAGCATGTTTTTTTTTAATAACCCCAACCTTTTTATTCACATTCTTTATTTGGTGGTATATGATTCCATACTTTCTTTTAATTTTGTAGGTATGGTTCTCAGTGCTCTACAGTTCTTTGAACATATCTATCATAGTTGGCTTAAGATCTATCTGTAGACCATTCAACACCTGAGTTTCCACAGGGATAATTTCTAATAACTGGGGTGTTTTTTTTTTCTTTTCCATGGGCCATATTTTCCAGATTCTTTTGATGTCTTGTAGTTTTCTGTTGAAAACTGGAAATTTTAAGTAATATGTGTCAATTCTGGAAATCAGATTCCAGAATTGTTGTGCACTCAGGGTTTGTTGTTATTTTTATTGATTTTGGACTAATTCGGCAGTCTTTGTTTTGGTTATATGAGGCCACTCAAGTCTATGCTTACTCAGTGGTTCACTAATGATTGGACAGAGATTTCCTTAAATGCCTTGCACTAATAAATCTCCCAGCCTTTACTAGGGTCTTATCTGTATGTGTCGGGGCGTCAACGCTCTGCCAGACGGTTTGCAATGCTACTTTAGTCTTCACTTCTTTGTGCAGAAAGCCTCCAAGTCAACCGGAGGTGAGAACGCACAGCCTTCACAGATCCTTCCTGGGCATACGCAGAGCCTTGCAGATTCCCAGGAATGTGCGGGAGCTTTTCATACTACCCCCCCACCACCACTGCCACCCAAAAGGAAAGCCTTTACAGAATTTGTCCAAAATCAATAAGAATAAACGAGTCCCTGATGAATATTCCATCCCCAGGATTTTCCGTTGGCATATCTTGGCTCCAGCTAGCCAGACCACCTCAGGCTGCTGTGATGAAACAACTGCATGTTCTCAACCAAATGTTCAGTGAGTGGAGCCCCTTATTCAAAGTAGGTCTGAGTCAGGTCAGGTGAAGACACGCTTGATGAACGGAGCTTTTAAACAAGCTGCCAGACAGGCCGAATATGATGTTTCTTTGGAGGGGGCCGTTTTGGGGAGCTCTGGTTCTCATCTGCCCCATCCAGAGGCTGCCAGGCTGCTGGGCTTCACAGCCGCCATTTTCGCATGGCTGTTGGCTTTCAAGGCCACAATGGGGTTGGGGCAAGAGGGGGAGGGGGTGAGCACAAATTAAAACACCGCAGGTGCACTGTTCCTACTGAGAGCATATTGTTTTTCTTAAGCAAATATTCCCCAGGATTTTTGAAGTTCTTTAGCTAATTTCCAGAGTTTGGAAAAAGTGGATATTGACAGACATTGCTTGTGATCTTAATGCTTTTATGGTGTAAATCTCCAGCAGTCCTTACTCTGCCATTCTGGAAGTCGAGGGTCCTTCTCTGTATTTTTACAAGAAATTTTTGTGGGATGTTTGCCATTATTTTAAGACTCAGTGTTACTGTGACCCTCAGCATGACATTACTGTTCCCTTCCATGTTCTGGGTGACCGCTGCTTCTTTAACAGCATGCACGAGATCAGTCGGGAAATTCAGTCGCTGACCTCTGAGCAGCCACTTTCTTCCAGAGGAATCCCTGGGACTGCGTCCTGCCACTGAACGCACAAAAGAGAACAATGACAAGAACCAGGGGTACTTTTAGTAATAAGTTTCCCACATTTCTAAATTTCCACTGACTTCAATCAATATCTGAGCGTTGGTTCCTGGCAAGATGGCCCTGGTTTCAATTCGAACATGGCTGGAGCTCAACTACTTGAAAAGGCGTGGAAATAAAAGCTTAACAACTGTGGTCGGCATGCTGTGAACACTTGCTGAGGAAGGGCATGGGGAGAATGTCGCATTTTGTAATAACCCGTTCTAGAGAGCTCCTGGGTAAGGTGCCCTTTCCAAGAGAGAATCAAACAACCCAGTGCTCTCGGCACCTCTCTGCCTTCACCAGCGCATTCCCGACACTCCAGGCCGGCCGGTGCAGCCGTCTACAGTGCCAACATCGCTGACGCTTCTTCCTTCCTTCGATGAGTAACGGGAAAGGAGAAGAAGAAATAGTAAGTTGGGGATCTTGGCATCTACCCCTTGCAGGTCTATCAGTCTCTTGAAGAGTCATTCGAAGGCACTGCATCAGACCGTGCGGAAGACAATGATTAAGAGACTTCGCTCTCTTCTATCTTTTATCAGTTACCAGGATGATATCCCCTCTCTCCCCACTTTGCAAGTTAACAGCCATTTTTCTATCTGCAGAGACTAAACACAAATGAGGACCGAGAAAGGCGGCAGAGATGCTCCCATTCCTGTGTTGAGGAATTCCGCAGCCTCCCTGCCAAACAGTGCGGTCTGTTCTGCCTTAGGAAGGCCCGCCCCCACGCTCGTTTCCCGCCTTGACTCGGACCACCTGCGCCCCTCTGCCGCCGCCGCCACCACCAGCTGTCACGGGGCTCCTCGCACTCCCAGGCTGGCTGAGAAGGGCCCAGGTCCTGGGTCACGGCATCTCTCACACTGTGAGCCGTTTCTTCCTCCAGCTTCCACTACCCAACGCTCCACTGGGACATCAGAAAGGACAATACATGTGGGGACACTGAAGCCTACTGACCACTGCATCCTCCACCCTGAGTGGTGGGCAAGCGTACTTTCCCAGGGGATACATTTAACTTCTAGAAACAGCTTCAAAGCTAGCCGTGGGGATTAAGACAAGTGCCCAATACAGTTACGACCATGTTAAATGAGATGTTTTTGTAAGGTAATGAGGCTACCATGGCTGCTACCCTTGCAAAGAAGGCAGTTTTGCCAAAGGAAGAAAGGATTACCAAGAAACTCACTGACCTACATTACCCCATTAAGAGTAAATGCAAGGGCTCCCAAGGAACCAGTGTGAAAGGCAATCTCATTAGGTGAGGCAACATATAGCATGTCTGCTAAAAAAAAGTTTATTTTATTGTCATCTTGGCTAAGAGAAGCAAAGGAGAAAGGAACTTTCTAAAGGCAAGCACGCCACAGCCGCACAGAAACCAGTGCCAGGTGAGTGGGCAGCGGAGGCTCTAGCTGCACCCAGAGCCGCGCCCGCCGGGGTCCTCAGAGCCAATAAGAATTGATTTGCATTTGCCTTGAGAAAAATACAATAAAAGCACTGACTTCTTGGGAAATCAACAAGGTCATCTGACAATGAAAGACGAGGGAAAAGGGTTGCTAAGGAATGGAAAGATGAGAGACTAAATGAATTGTGTTATTTCAATTGGGAAATGCGCCTATCAAACCATCTTTAAAAGAAGAAGCAAGATCGGTGCGGAATCAAATAACAACCAATGCACAAGATATGTGAGATCTAATTGACAACCACAATGTGGCTACACCACTGGGGCCAGGTGAGAGTCACCCACATGCTGACACATCATAGCCGTGTAATGAATGGCAGAGCCAACAGTCAAAATATATCCGCTCTGCAAAGAGGCTCCGCCACCCACCACAGGAATTCCCTCCCGGCTGGGTATGACTTGAGAGCATGGACCACATCTGGCGCAGGGAGCCTCAAGCTATGATAATCCTATTCATAGAAGCACATTCTAGATCATCTCTCTGGCCACCCATTGTAACTGTGTACTCCCCATGATTTCTGGGGCTTCCATCAGCCCCTGTAATCATCATCAAGATGGTAACAGTGGCTCTACTGCATCTCGAGCTACCGTGACTTTAGGTCAATGATGTCTCTGGGCTCCAGCATATGGCACAACAGAAGTCTGAATGATGGAAACAAACAAACAAAAAAACCAGAGAAAGTAAGCAGCACCAGACACATGGGAGGTCAGGTAAGGAAAACTTGTCCTAGAAGCCAGGACTTCCTGAGCACAGACGACAAATGTAGTTTAAGATATAACATCACTGGCCACATTAAAATCATACAGTTCATTTGAATTAGATTATGTTGGGAATTAGATCTGTAATCAATTTGTATGTTAGTTATAGGGTAGTTTTGGTGATGGATGCACTATCAACATGTCTATCCCTTATCTGATGTTTTAAGAAACATCAGAATAAAAATAATTTGAAGCCACATGCACAGTCCTCACTGATACTCTCTCTCTAAAAGGGGTCTAATTTTATTCAAGCTTAAAAAAATATTATACTGTATTATGATGCTCACTATCTTCCCACTGTAGACAAGAAAACGCATGAGTACTTGTTCTTCCTAAGGCAAGCAATATCAGAACAAAGTATTCCTCACTGAGAAGCCTTGGAACAGAGAAGAAAATATCCTAAGCAAAATCAGATAAGCACTGAGTAATATTAGCACTAATACAGTGAATTTCTATGGTTTGTCATTTCTATGATTACTATTTAAAATTGGACTAGATTTAGAGGTGTTCCTTTAATTGATATCACCCCTTTAATTTCTCCAAAACTTCCTGTTACAGCATTTGGGTTATACATGTAAATCTAAACAAGGAATTTAAAAAGAAGAAGCCATACTGAGTGCAGTGTTGTGTGTTGTGTAATCCAGGCTAGTAACCAACAACAAAGTGTTAAGTCCTCCTCTTTCCCCATTTTCCCTGGAGTTTGCATTGATCTGTGCTGTAGGAAAGCATCACTTTGTCCAGCAGAAAGGCCCTCTTGTTTGCTTACCAAACTCCATGATGGGAACACCCTCGGTGACCTCCTGTAAGCTTCTACTTTCTAGCAGAATTGGTATCAGACTGGAAGGTGCAGACAACAGGTTTCCCCCAAAGAGGCCCTCAGTCCTCCACACCTCTCAAGACAACAGATCTGATGGGGGAAGTACAGAAACCTCACACTCGGGATGGTCCCCCAAACCCACGCATCAGCCCAAGCCCTGTGTGGCCAGCAAAAAGGAAGTTGGGGCCAACTCAAGGCCTTTTTAGCACAGAGAACTCAGGCCCACAAAAGCACCTATCTCAATGTCAACGGGGCGGCCCGTCCAGACCAGCAGCCAGAGACTGTATCATAAAATATAAATACGTACATCACCTTGAGAATACCGACAGTGTGATGTGATGAGTTCAACTGTGAGAACTCTGTTCCTACAGCTCTTGTGTCATGGGCCACCAAGAAAGCTGCTATACAGGCATCCAAAATCTGCCCAGTAACTGGAAAGTAGCCATTAAAAGGGGACAGTAAGGCCCTGGCCGGTTGGCTCAGTGGTAGAGCGTCGGCCTGGCATGTGGGGGACCCAGGTTCAATTCCCAGCCAGGGCACATAGGAGAAACGCCCATTTGCTTCTCCACCCCCCCCCCTCCTTCCTCTCTGTCTCTCTCTTCCCCTCCCGCAGCCAAGGCTCCATTGGAGCAAAGATGGCCCGGGCGCTGGGGATGGCTCCTTGGCCTCTGCCCCAGGTGCTAGAGTGGCTCTGGTCTCGGCAGAGCAACGCCCCGGAGGGGCAGAGCATCGCCCCCTGGTGGGCAGAGCGTAGCCCTTGGTGGGCGTGCCGGGTGGATCCCGGTTGGGCGCATGCGGGAGTCTGTCTGACTGTCTCTCCCCGTTTCCAGCTTCAGAAAAATTAAAAAAAAAAAAGCGGGGGGGGGGACAGTAGCTCACCCCAGCCGGATAGGTTGGTTGGTTAGAGCATCATCCCAAAGCACAGAGGTTGCCAGTTCGATCCCTGGACAAGGCACATACAGGAACAGTTCCATATTCCTTATTCTCTCCCTGTCCCCTCTTCTCTTGCTAAAATCAATAAGTATTTTTTTAAAAATTAAGAATAAAAGGGGACAGTAGCTGACCAAGTTATAAACTTCATGCTTTATCTTGAGCTATAAAGCCCTCTAGTCATTCTCAACCCAACATAAACAGATTCTCGAAAGGGGTCCTCATCGCTGACAAATCAATGTGTTTTTACTAAAATAGCTTAACTATCTCTAACTCCAGAGTGGTCCTCAATGATCCTCCAAATTCCCCTTGACGTCTTTGTCCCTTCCAAAGGGGACACTTCAGAATTAAATTACTGTGAGAAGCCTACCATAGTTATATGCACAGGGAACAGTGTTCTGAATTATAATTTTTGCATTTTCTTTTACCTTAACAGTAGTATTTTTAAAGGAAAAGATGGTACAGGCTTCCATGTTCACATTTGCAGGGGAAAGCCAACATCCACATGGTGGTCATTTCTGTGAAGTCCCTACTGTAAGACCTTCAGGGTTGGAAAACTCAATCCTATGCAGAGCTGATGATAAAAAACCACCCTCCTCCCAGCTTCCTCCCGTCTGGACCAGCACTACTGAAAAGGAACCCCCAGCCTAGGGTGCCTCTTTGTTCAGAGAACTGCGAGGAACAAAGCAGTGGGGCGAACGGAAAAGGGCACGTCTGGATTCTGACAGACGGAGACCTGGGTTCAAATCCCAGCTCTGGCACTTACTAGCGCTGTGGCTTTGGTCAAGCGACCAGTCCTCTCTGAATCTTGCTTTTCTCATCTGAAAAACATGCAAAATAGTACTCACAGCCTCGCATGATTGGTTTATGAATTAAATAACCATGGAAAACTGGTACGTCACCTCGTCAGTACTGGCATTTGGGGCCGCATATTTCTTTGTGGTGGGGCTGTCCTGACCACTGTAGGACATTTGGCAGAAGTATCCCTGATCTCTACCCCCTCGACGCCAGGAGCATCTCCCCAGTTGTAGCAACCAAAAGTGTCTCCAGACATTGGCAAGTGTGTGGGGAGGTGCGCAAAATATCTAACCGTTCAGAATCGATGCACTTGGTATTTAATAAATGTACATTTTCTCCCTCCCCACCTCCATTTCTCTGAAACAAAAACCTGGGGGTTTACTCTAGACTGCCTACGTCCTCACTGAATCAATCGGCACCCAGATCCAAGGCCATCCTCCTGAACTTGTCCCCTTGCTTCTTTCCCCTGTCCTCACCACCAACTCAGCCAGCCTGCTGGCCGGCTGTGGGACCTCCCCCTGCCGTCCACCTCAGATCCACTGTCCCCTGCCGCAGGCTGAGCAGGAGAGAAGCACAGACAGAGAAAGGGTTTTCTACATGCCTCCGAGGGAAAACGTCCCCCTGCTTGACAAGGTCCGCAAGGCGGTCCACACACAGCCCCTTCCTCCTCTGACGCCCAGTCCGGACATCCGGACCTCACGGGGCCCTGCCCTCACAACACTCCCCTAAGACACCCAAGTCCCACCCTGGGGCTCTGGAGCCAGACTGCCTTAGTTCAAGTCCTGGCTCTGCCACTGACCAGCTCCAGTGTAAGTACGGACACCCAAGAAGTAAGGCTCCCCAGCAAAGAAGGGTCATGTCCTTGTGGCCCAGGTGCTAAAATCACCACAAGAGTGGTCAACTGAGAAGTCCTTCAGCCCTGGAGCGACAGGGGCATTATAAAATTTGCACATTACTAGGCACTCCTATCCTTCCCTACGATTATGAACCATCTGTCTGTCCTTTTGTGTATTAAGACGAGCTGCACTCTAAAAAGACACAAGTTGCTTAAAAGAATTTACAAAATGCAAGACTGTAAAAGGGTTTCTATGAAGGCAAAGGGAGAAGTAAGATCAGATGACACCAGACAGTATCAACTTGTAATTAGAACAGTACTTCTCAAATTTGACATTTGGTTTAAAGCAGTGTGGGGGGAGGGGGGGGAGGAATCCTCTCAAATCTCTTCTCAGCGCTGACTTTAAATTTTTTGGTTATTTCACTTATAGAAGCATAAAACTTGCCCTGGCCAGTTGGCTCAGTGGTAGAGTGTCGGCCTGGCGTGCAGAAGTCCCGGGTTCGATTCCCAGCCAGGGCACACAGGAGAAGCGCCCATCTGCTCCTCCACCCCTCCCCCTCTCCTTCCTCTCTGTCTCTCTCTTCCCCTCCTGCAGCGAGGCTCCATTGGAGCAAAGATGGCCCGGGCGCTGGGGATGGCTCCTTGGCCTCTGCCCCAGGCACTAGAGTGGCTCTGGTCGCAACAGAGCGACGCCCCGGAGGGGCAGAGCGTCGCCCCCTGGTGGGCGTGCCAGGTGGATCCCGGTCGGGCGCATGCGGGAGTCTGTCTGACTGTCTCTCCCCGTTTCCAGCTTCAGAAAAAAAAAAAAAATACAAAAAAAAAGTCCATTTTGGTCTTGTCATCTTAGCACAAGACAACCAGAGGACCACTTGTGCTGACACAATCAAAGATGATTTCCAGTCACCTAAGAGCTAGTTACTGGGCATTGGCGCCAACCTCACCGCATGAGCTGATACACTTTCAGCATCAATTTCTCCCTCTCTGCCACATACACACACACTCGGGTAGCTCCCAACTTGGGAGAAACTTTCTGCAGGACCCATGTCCTTGCCTATCTGTGGCCATGTTTCTCCGCTACCTTTAACAGCAAAACGCGTTTGAAGAGTCACCTCGATGTCCTCACGTCTCTTCCCCTCTGCCCCAGATCCCCGCCAACCCCTCGATGTCCTCACGTCACTTTCCCCTCTGCCCCAGATCCCCGCCAACCCCTCGATGTCCTCACATCACTTTCCCCTCTGCCCCAGGTCCCCCTCCAACCCCTCAATGTCCTCACATCACTTTCCCCTCTGCCCCAGGTCCCCCTCCAACCCCTCAATGTCCTCACGTCTCTCCCCTCTGCCCCAGGTCCCCGCCAACCCCTCAATGTCCTCACATCACTTTCCCCTCTGCCCCAGGTCCCCGCCAACCCCTCAATGTCCTCACATCACTTTCCCCTCTGCCCCAGGTCCCCCTCCAACCCCTCGATGTCCTCACGTCTCTCCCCTCTGCCCCAGGTCCCCGCCAACCCCTCGATGTCCTCACGTCTCTCCCCTCTGCCCCAGGTCCCCCTCCAACCCCTCGATGTCCTCACATCACTTTCCCCTCTGCCCCAGGTCCCCGCCAACCCCTCGATGTCCTCACGTCACTTTCCCCTCTGCCCCAGGTCCCCCTCCAACCCCTCGATGTCCTCACATCACTTTCCCCTCTGCCCCAGGTCCCCGCCAACCCCTCGATGTCCTCACGTCACTTTCCCCTCTGCCCCAGGTCCCCGCCAACCCCTCGATGTCCTCACGTCACTTTCCCCTCTGCCCCAGGTCCCCGCCAACCCCTCGATGTCCTCACGTCACTTTCCCCTCTGCCCCAGATCCCCCTCCAACCCCTCGATGTCCTCACATCTCTCCCCTCTGCCCCAGGTCCCCGCCAACCCCTCGATGTCCTCACGTCTCTTCCCCTCTGCCCCAGGTCCCCCTCCAACCCCTCGATGTCCTCACATCACTTTCCCCTCTGCCCCAGGTCCCCCTCCAACCCCTCAATGTCCTCACATCTCTCCCCTCTGCCCCAGGTCCCCCTCCAACCCCTCGATGTCCTCACGTCTCTTCCCCTCTGCCCCAGATCCCCCTCCAACCCCTCGATGTCCTCACATCTCTCCCCTCTGCCCCAGATCCCCCTCCAACCCCTCGATGTCCTCACATCACTTTCCCCTCTGCCCCAGGTCCCCTCCAACCCCTCGATGTCCTCACATCACTTTCCCCTCTGCCCCAGGTCCCCCTCCAACCCCTCAATGTCCTCACATCTCTCCCCTCTGCCCCAGGTCCCCTCCAACCCCTCAATGTCCTCACATCTCTCCCCTCTGCCCCAGGTCCCCCTCCAACCCCTCGATGTCCTCACATCACTTTCCCCTCTGCCCCAGGTCCCCCACCAACCCCTCAATGTCCTCACATCTCTCCCCTCTGCCCCAGGTCCCCCTCCAACCCCTCGATGTCCTCACGTCTCTTCCCCTCTGCCCCAGATCCCCCTCCAACCCCTCGATGTCCTCACATCTCTCCCCTCTGCCCCAGATCCCCCTCCAACCCCTCGATGTCCTCACATCACTTTCCCCTCTGCCCCAGGTCCCCTCCAACCCCTCGATGTCCTCACATCTCTCCCCTCTGCCCCAGATCCCCCTCCAACCCCTCGATGTCCTCACATCACTTTCCCCTCTGCCCCAGGTCCCCCTCCAACCCCTCGATGTCCTCACATCACTTTCCCCTCTGCCCCAGATCCCCCTCCAACCCCTCGATGTCCTCACGTCTCTTCCCCTCTGCCCCAGGTCCCCCTCCAACCCCTCGATGTCCTCACATCACTTTCCCCTCTGCCCCAGATCCCCCTCCAACCCCTCGATGTCCTCACATCTCTCCCCTCTGCCCCAGGTCCCCGCCAACCCCTCGATGTCCTCACATCTCTCCCCTCTGCCCCAGGTCCCCGCCAACCCCTCGATGTCCTCACGTCTCTTCCCCTCTGCCCCAGGTCCCCGCCAACCCCTCGATGTCCTCACGTCTCTCCCCTCTGCCCCAGGTCCCCCTCCAACCCTCCTGGCACAGCGATCCCCCAGATCGTTGAGACTTCCACGTGGCCAAACCCGTGCATGCTTACTGTCCTCCTGTCACCGTCCTCCAAACACTGGATGTCTCTGAGCAGGTCCCCCTACCCCCACCTCTCCTGAGGCCACGCTCAGAAGTTAGAGGACAGCCTACCTCAGTGGCCAACCCTCCAAAGCTGGGCAGGCCCCGGTTCTGCCCTTGCCCCCTCTCTCGTCCGCATCACTTCTCCTGGTCTCAAGGCCTCACGTGCCAACTGTATGCTAAGGACGCTAGTGTCCCGTCCCTGGCCCTGATGGCTCCCCTGGGTTCCAGATGCTGTGTCTCTAGCTGCAGCCCACCCACGGATGCTGAGTAGGTATATTACTTTCAATCTAAACTCACAGACCTTTGGATTTCCCATTTCCCCCCAACCTTGTTCCTCCCACAGTCCTCCCCTCCGCAACTGACATTTCAGCTAACTGTTCACAACAAAAGCCTGGCTGACATCTCCCTCCTCTATGGAGTCTCAGGCGATTCCTCCAACATGTATGCCAGATTCACTCCACCGCACCTGTCCTCCAACATGTATGCCAGATTCACTCCACCGCACCTGTCCTCCAACATGTATGCCAGATTCACTCCACCGCACCTGTCCTCCAACATGTATGCCAGATTCACTCCACCGCACGATTCCTCCAACATGTATGCCAGATTCACTCCACCGCACCTGTCCTCCAACATGTATGCCAGATTCACTCCACCGCACCTGTCCTCCAACATGTATGCCAGATTCACTCCACCGCACGATTCCTCCAACATGTATGCCAGATTCACTCCACCGCACCTGTCCTCCAACATGTATGCCAGATTCACTCCACCACACCTGTCCTCCAACATGTATGCCAGATTCACTCCACCGCACGATTCCTCCAACATGTATGCCAGATTCACTCCACCGCACCTGTCCTCCAACATGTATGCCAGATTCACTCCACCGCACGATTCCTCCAACATGTATGCCAGATTCACTCCACCGCACGATTCCTCCAACATGTATGCCAGATTCACTCCACCGCACCTGTCCTCCAACATGTATGCCAGATTCACTCCACTGCACCTGTCCTCCAACATGTATGCCAGATTCACTCCACCGCACCTGTCCTGGAACCCCGGCCTGCCATGGCCTCCTAACCGGCTACAGCCAGAGTTTCTGGACCGACCTCCCGGCTTTCACTCTTGTCCTTCCCAACAATCCCCTCTTCATAGAGTCACCTCCGGTCCCAATCAGATCTCATCCCTCCTTGGCTTAAAGCCCTCCAAGGGCTTCCCAATGCTCTGAGAAAAGCCTGGCCCCCACGGTGACTGTCAGGGTCTCCCAATCCTGTTTCCCGCTCTGCCTGCGGGCTGGTGCCCCCCAACCCCCATCTCCACCCCCCACGCTCCAGCCAGGCTGGTCTTCCTTCTGCTCCTCAGGCTTGCTCCTATCTCAGGGTCTCTGTGTTTGCTCTTCCTGTCTGGAATATTCCATGCCCAGCCCTGGAGTAGCGGGCGGCATCTCATCGGGGCCTCAGCTGAACCGCTGTGTCCCATCTCACTGCAGGTTCCGAGACAGCATCTGCACCTCTCCACACCGGGGCTGCCCTAGGCCCCACCCCTGTCCCCACAGCAGGACACAGGATTCATAAACACACGTCACAGCCTCTCCCCAAGGCAGGGATGGCAAACGTTCAAAATACACACCACCTAGACTCACCGTGACAACCATTCAATCCACATTTATGTTGGGCCCAATGCATACTTATGGGGGGGGGGTCCTGGGGGGGTGCTATGCTGCCCGGCATCTGAAGCCACTTCCTATATGTGGGGATTGCCCACAGTGAGCGTTTTTGATGGGAGGCTGGGCCTACCTCAAACCACAGAAACCAAAAGTTTAAAGAAAGGAAGACAAGCCCCTCACACCGCGCCCCAGCAGCAGGGGTTGTGAGCATGATGGCAGCTGGCGAATCAGAGGCTCCTGCCTGAGTTTTCCCACCAGGGACTCAGAGAGAAAGCGTGCAGAAAAGCATTTGCAATAATTTGCAAAGCAGGCGGGGACTGCCAGCCTTAGAATGGCCTGCTGGCAGGCTTGGCTTTGGCTGGCTTCTGAACACTGAAATGGGGAACAGCCCCTTCCGTGGATATCGGCCGTTCTCCTGCGTGAGAACTGTGCCTAGGTCGCGTGCACACCATGTGGTTTATGCTCGACACCTGCTTTCCTCTGGGAGCCTGGAGTTTTAGCACGTGCCAGGCAGCAGGCACACCCGTGCCCAGTGCCCAGTAAAAGCCTTGGGCACAGTCTCTAACGAGACTCCCTACAGACAACATTTCATCCATGCTGTCACGACTGTCGCTGGAGGAGTCAGTGCTTCCTGTGGGACGCCTCTGGATGAAAACTCTGAGAAGCTCTGGTTTCCTCCGACCTTCACTTTTCCCTTCACTGATTCATTTTATTTCCCTTTCACTGTAATAAAACATAACTGCACACAACAATGTCTGGGTCTGTGAGCCCTTCCATTGAGTCACTGTGCCTGAGAGGGGTTGAGGGCCCAACACAGGTAGGAGCGGAGAGCTGGTACAGCTGTAGCAGGAAGAACACCACCTCACAGCACCAGATGGAGCAGGACCGGTGTCAGAGGTGATCAATGCCCGGAGGCCCGGAGGGCCCTCGCTAGGCGACTCCCCTGGGTTCTCTGGCTGCGACTGTGGGTAGCCAGACTGCCTGGTCTGCTGTCGAGGTCTGGCTCTTGGCTTGACAGGTTCTTCTGTGCTATGCAAACCCTTTCAGTAAAACCCTTTCTGCACCAATTTGGCAGAATTGGTTGCTGTTGCTTGCGCTCAAGAGGCCTATCACCAATTTTGTACAAAAAGAAGTGCAATGGCTGAGTGGGAGTGGGGGAGGCGTAAAGGCCCTTTAAGTGCCAAGTCCCAGTCTGGGGCACTTGGTCATTCTGCAAAGGCACAGCAAAAGTAGCATGGGTTCAAGTGTCCCTGTTGTCTCTTGGAACCACCTGTGTACCTCCTCATTCAAGGCTATTTTAAATTTGCCTCAAGGCAGAAGCAATGGGGATAAACAGGGTATAGAGATCTGTGACTAAGACACAGAAATTCCATTGCCAGAGACTTTATCTAGGTAAGACCTTTCGTCTGCTGTCATTAGCAGCCCATGGAACAGACAGGAAGCAAACAAACGTGGATCCTGTTTTCAAAGGCACAATACTGCCAAATACTCAGCTCAGCTGAATCCAGCCTATGGCTGTTCAACCTGCAGATAAACAACCCTGATGCCCCACACAGGACCCACTTCGCCAGTGTCTGTCCCATCAAGGTGCAGCTGTAGAGGACAAAGACCAAGGGAGAGTCTCACACTGGACATAAACCAGTGGACCCAGAAGCTGCCAGACTGGCTGACCAAGGCAAGTCTCCTTGCTATTCCTGTTCTGCAAACTACTACACTGTTTTCTTTTTCCCTCCTCTCCAAACGGGAGGTTTATTGAGGTGTCCTGATTCCCTTTGACCACTGTAGGTTGGATGTTTGTTTTGGGGAAGGGGGGCATAACCTATTAAGCCATAAGTCATTATACAATTAAAAAGAAAACAACAAAAAGGAACAACCAAACAAAAAAAACCTTCTTTCAAGTGTAAGAGAAGGAACAGTGTATCACCCAGAGATCCTTGACCCTTGCAACGCTTAGATGAACACTCAGCTGCCTCTCTCCCTGAGGAAAGGAAGCATGTGCTTTCATGAATCCGTGGGCATTTCTGAAGGTGTATAGACTTGAAAGCAGGTTATCTAAGGGGTGGACTGTAGTGTCATTACAGACTTCACCCCAGCTCAAGGGGTGGACCATTAAGGCAGTAAAGATTATTCTACCCCCTCTTTCTCACTGGCTTTGCTGAGGGATAGCAGATCTAAGCCTCTGTGGGTCAATCAGACACAGTAAGAGATTTCCTGGTGATCCTTGGAATAGGATTTCCTTAATCTTAAGAGAAAGCCACAGGAAGCACATGTCCTTATTGCTCCATACAGGTGGGTATTTATGAGACACATCATAACTGAACAAAACAGGTAAAATCAGTCTCCATGACAACTATCAATAATCTACTATGCTACATGGGCCATCATAAATACACAAATTGATATTGGCCAACTCAAATGCCATAGCTCTAAGATACCATCACCTGTAAACTGTTGGGGGGTGGGGGAACAAGGGTGTATGGGTGAGTGCAAGAAACCCTCTGCCACATTAAATACACGTATCAGTTGTAAGATGCATCCTTATTTCAGAAATAATAAAAGGCTTAGAAGATAGGGCACTGTTGGTGGGAATGTTGACTGGTGCAACCACTAAGGAGAATAGTATGGAGGTTCCTCACAAAATTAAAAATGGAACTGCCTAATGACTCAGTGTTTCCACTTCTGGGAACATATTCGAAGAAATCAAGAACACTAATTCAAAAGACTATATGCAACCCTACGGAAGCAGCCCAAATGCCCATCAACAGATGAGTGGATTACAAAAGCTGTAGTACATTTATACAATACAATACTACTCAGTCACAAAAATGAGTAAAATCTCACTATTTGCGACAGCCTGGATGGACCTAGAGGGTATTATGCTAAGTGAAATACGTCAGAAAGAGAAAGACAAATACCATATGATTTCATTTATATGTAGAATCTAAAGAAAAATAAATAAACAAAATAGAAACAGACTCATAGACACAGAAAAAAGACTGATGGCAGACAGAGGGGAGGAGTTAGGAAGCTGGGTGAGAAAGGTGAAGGGATTAAGAAATTCAAACTGGTAGTTACAGAACAGTCATGGGAATGTAAAGGACAGTATAGAGAACATAGCCAATAGTATTGTAATAACTCTGCATGCTGCCAGATGGGTACTGGAAATATTGGGGGGAACACTCTATGAAGCACATGACTGTCTAGCCACTATGCTGCACTATACACGTGAAACTAATACAAAATAATAATAGTGAGTGTAAACTGTAATTGAAAAAAAATTTTAAGTGTTTTAAGCTGGGGGAAAGGTGATAAAGACATGTCTCAGATTAGACCTAACATGGTATTTGCTAACTGCACCCTTTAGTTTGTGAAGGGAGCACCATGAAACATACTCTGGGAAACCCGGACGCTCTAACAGACGTTACAAGTCAGCTGGAGGGCAAAACCAAGAATCAGTTCCAGTCACTTAGATATCTGCACCAATGATGATAGCTACACATGGCTACACCTCAAACTATCCAGTGCTATAATCTGGTAATAACAAGACCTCCAAGTCAAAACACAGAAAAATAGAAAGAGAAACGGGTTTGAGTTTGATCACAGGCTATATAATTTTCAGCGTACACATACAAAAATTTCAGAACGCTACTAAAGATTTAAATTACTTTTATGCAATAGTAGTGCAGAGAAGGATGAAAATACAAACCTCACGGGTCCATAGTGGAAAGAATGAAACATCTATTTTACAGGTGAAAGAAATAAATCTAATTTACCCTAATTCACTATTTCTGAAAACCCGTCAGCCCTTTCCTTTTCCTCACTTCCCACCTTGATGGTGAGTGCCCAACAGGAAGAGTGAGAAGAAATGACCGCAGCCTCCTTGGACACAAAGCGCAAAGCGGCCCTCGAGACACACAGGCTCAAACTCCACTGATATTTGTAGTGAACAACTGCTCTTTTACCGACAGCTTGAAATACATGCATTTGGGAGGTTTCTTTCTGCCTCACTTCTAAACTTTTATTTTAAGGTGGAAAAAAAGGCTCATGGTAGAAGAAATATAGAAAATGTAAAGCAAAAATACTCAAACAGAACTACCATTAACTAACATCCTGAGAAGTAGTCCTAGTCATTTTGTTCTATGTGCAAACATTTTTTAACTGCAAGAGGATCCTACTGTTTTACAGAAACAGTGCACCCACTGTTTCGTAACCTACTTTTCCCACTGAATATTAAATTACTGACATCTCCGTATTATTAAAAGATTCTTCAGTATCTCCCCACCCAGCCCGCCATCCCCAGGGCTGCACAAGACTTTGTCATTACCTCTTTTCTCGAAGGAATGGAGAAAGCTCTTACCCCCAGCTTCAAGCAAGTTTTTCCACGAATAACATTCCCTGACAGTGAAGACAGCTATTCCAAAGACAGGTGGCACGGCACATGCCAGTTTCTCCATTATCAGCACAAACATACTGAACTCAACACAGAGAAGTTCATCTCCCTCCAGAGAGGGCTTAATCCAGGTTCCCTACACATTTATCCTCTGGCGTTAACAAGTAGGGAGAAAAGGCAGCTCATTCAAAGTTTAAAAACCAACTGATGGTTTTATGGCAGGATCCAATTATCACTCACAATGCATGAAGCACAAAAGGAACAAGAAAGGTTAAAAGAAAGCAAAGTGATTCTCAGTTATGCTTTTTCTTTAAGCCTTACACCCCTTTCCCTTTCCAAACTGAACTGCCAAAACGAAGTTAGTACTATGATGACACCTAAAGAAAAATCACTTCTTAACTGAGAGGAAAATGAAGACTTCGAGAAGAACAAGTCGCAGGGATGTGAAGTCCAGCCTCGGCAGTGCGGTCAGCAGGACTGTATTAACGATGTACGGCCAGGTGCGTTCCAGACTTACAGGCGTATCACTCCACAAGTCATATAAATGTCTAACCACTGTGCTGCACACCCGAAAAGAATATAAAGTAATACTGACTGTCCTTATATAACTGAACATTTTTAAGTATAACTGAACAATTTTAAGAAAATATTAAAAAATAGAAAAGAAATCATAAGATTTTCAACAGATTTCCATCCTTCAGATTCTAAGGTAGTTGGGAGATCCTTAACTATGTGGAGCTTTTAATTTAGTGGGATACTCACACATACTTTTTTTTTCATTAATAGTTAATACTGAATGCTTACTAAATGAAGAAATTCTCTAAATAGCTGAGACTTGCCTGACCAGATGGTGGCACAGTGGACAGAGAGCACCAGACTGGGATACGGAGGACCCAGGTTTGAAACCCCAAGGTCGCCAGCCTGAGCACAGGCTCATCTGGTTTGAGAATGAGCTCACCAGCTTGAGTGTGGGATCACAGACACGACCATGCGGGCTTGAGCCCAAAGGTCGCGGGCTTGAGGCCAAGGTTTTGGCTTGAGCAAGGTGTCACTCACTCGGCTGCAGCCTCCTGGTCAAGACATCTATGACAAAGCAATCACTGAACAACTAAGGAGTTGCAATGAAGAATTGATGCTTCTCATCTCTCCCTTCCTGTCTGTCTGTCCCTATCTGTCCCTCTCTCTGTCTCTCTCTGTCTTTGTAAATACATACATACACACATACACACATACATACATACATACATACATACATAGCTGAGGCTTACTTCCATTTTCTGAAAAGCCAGACCAAAGTGACTTCCAACATAAAAACAAAATAACACTTTCACAGGGAAAGAAAACCCATTCAACACAAACATCCTCAGTGAAACAGGAAAAATTAGGAATCTTCACTTTCCACATTTCCCGAGACTTAGGCCTGTCTTCACTAGAGTCATCATGTGGGTGATATGAACACAGATGCCAAAATGTACATAGGAAACTTTAAACCATAGATCACTAAAATAAACCTGTTTCACTCTGCAATTTCAAACATTAAAACAGATGTTCAGCTGGGGCTATGCAGTGTGGCCTCCCACTGGGTGTGAATGTGCTGGGCGGTTCTCTTTCTACTATAAAGATCTCAACATGCCCCTCACAACAGAAGTCCGGCTTCACAAAGTGTTCTGGAAGACACATCAAAAAGCGGGTCCAGAATGGCATCTGAGGAGACCAAGAACAGCCAGGCCTTGAACGTGGCTGAAAACAGGAAATACTCTGAAAACTCTGTTAAGGGTGAGACCAAGAATTGGGGGCGCAATGTCACTGCACCAAGGCATCCCTCTCCTCATCAGGAGGTGCCCAATCATACACAGAGGGAGACAGAGCAGTCTCCACATCGTAGACAGGAGGCGAACGCATGCCTGAGCCACTCAAGAGATCCATCAAAGCTTCACTCGAGATGCCTGGGCAGCCATGGGGGGGGGGGGGGGCACCTTAACCAGCAATGGAATGGTTCTTCATGAGACCCCATCCTCACAAGCCATTCAGAGTGTCATCTTCACAGTGTACATCTCAGACCACAGCATTTACACTAAAAGAAAACCCACTTTTGAATGGCCCTTTTTTTTCTTTGGTGAACAGGAGGTATAAAAAGAATACGAAATCTCTCAATGGAAGCTTGCCTGCCAGGAAGTCTTCAAATACTGAACTTGATGACAGCCAGGAAATCTGATATCTTAACCATTAAACTTGGCCAGTTCGGAATCAATACAGGATTCTGGTGTCAGGAACAAAAAGTCAACTGAAGTATCAACTTAAGGTGGTTAGTTACCCCAGACAAACTTATGTAATATGGCTTTTTTGTCATCTAAAATATTACAGTAATAGTCAGCATTCAGGCCACTCGGATTCAGAATCAAACATTACAACTATAAGATCCTATGTGTCCACACAATAAGATCTGATATATCCTAGAGCATTACACCCCTTTTCTCTTTGAGAGAAGCTGAGCCATGGTATGGAGTGGGGTTCAAAGATATCTCCAGCTACCAAATACCCAAGTGACAATAATTACTGTCTTCCAAAGCCAAGGACAGTTATTAAGGAATGGTATGCATAGCAGAACTAGAATTATTTAGAAGTCCCTACACACCCAAGAAGAAAGACAGAGGTTCTCAAAGGACTTTCTCTGTGTGTTTGTATGTTGTCAGGCTTTCCCTCCCCCCCCAAATCCAAACACCTTGTCCTCTCCCAAATTTTAAAAAGTCCTAGATAAGGGGACCCTTGAAAAACTTGGGAAACTGATGATTCCTGATATTATGCACAGTGAGAAATATTACATATGTGTTTTTATTGAATAATTTTTTAAAGATTTTTTTTATTGATTAATTTTACACAGAGAGGAGCGAGGGGGTGGGGGAGCAAGAAGTATCAACTCATTTAGTTGCTCATTGATTGCTTGTTGTATTGGCCTGACCTGGCAATCCAGGGCTTTGAACCAGTGACCTCGGTGTTCCGGGTCGAGGCTCCATCCACTGCGCCACCACAATACAGGCAGAATAATTTTTTTTTTTTTTTTAGTTTGGAGGAAAATATTGTTTTCTAGATCCAGTTGCTTCATCCTCATCTCTGCAATACGCTCCCATTTTCTGATTCTACCTGCAAGCAACTCCCAAGCCAACAAGTAACAACATTAAACAGAGAACAGCACAAACATTGCCACCTATAGTTACAAAATGAAACACAGTTGCTTATACTGTGACCTAGAAGAGAAACAATATAAAAACAGAAAGTATCATTTTGGCATACTTCTCACACACTTCATTAATACTACAACCCTAATACTTATCAACATTGTTACTTGTATATTATCTTAACCCTCTTTAACTGAATTGCCAGAAGATCACTATGTATCAATCAACAAATGTATCAATAAGACAAAAACACTTATTCAAAGACCTTAAAACTTAAAAACTCTTAATCTAGAATCTCATTTTACTGTTGCTACTTGTCTAAAACCCCAAATTCAAAGGTGGAAATAAAATCTGTTTAAATAGATCTTTTAACTCAAAAATTTTAACATGGTCTCAATATATCAAATAGAAATTAGCTTTCTCCATCAGTCACTAACTACAGTTTTTATGACATTATTTAAATACCTGAACATTACAGAAAGGTTATTAAATCATCAACAAGCATAAAGTGTCTTCCCCTCACAGTGAATGCAGAAGCAATTTAGCAGGAACTCCATAGTATGCCACATTCTAAAGGCATTATCCTGAATATCTATCAAGCTTATTGATGGTCCCAGAATCCAAAAGGAACTTTCCAGGAAGTTTCCTGGTGACGTGGGCACTCTCTGCATTGAAGAGATGCTGAGTACTGTTCAATTGTTTCCCGTTATTTTTCTTTTTTGTATTTTATTTTAAAGATTTTATTTATTGATTCGAGAGAGAGGAGAGAAAGAGAGAGGCAGAAAGAGAGAGAGAGAGAGAGAGAGAGAAGGGGGAGTGAGAAGCATCAACCTGCAGCAGTGGCCTCTCCTATGTGCCTTGACCAGGCAAGCCTGGGATTTCGAACCAACGACCTCAGTGCTCTAGCTCGACACTTTATCCACTGCACCACCACAGGTCAAATCTGCAATCTGGTCACAGGTCAAGAAACTGCAATCATCCCAGAGTTTTGCCATTGTCCTCACCCTTTTGGACAAAATTAGTTTTACTTCCTTAAGTCAAGGAAACTACTTTACAGTAACAAAATAATTGGAATAAACTTTCTAATAACACTAAACAGAATATACACCAAAATGCCAATTTCTCAAAGTTCACAGACTCCTTTAAGAAAACAAAAATCGGAAGAGAGTAGAACTTAAAACAATACTTTTCATATTTGTCAATTTTAAAAACTGCTTTTAAGTGTCACAATAAAACCTAGGCCCTTTAAGGTTTCTCGAATATTAGCGGTCACACTTAGACTGCAGCTGGGGCTGCTCATGTGCTGGGTAGAGGGCACAGCAAGCAGCAGTGCTGGGCCAGACCCAGGCACTTGGAACCAGGACCAACGGGCAAGTCCTAATTTCCTGTAGAAAACTGCTTTCGGTATTTACCTTTAGATCCAAACAATATCTACACTATAATTGCTGAAAGCAATCTTGCAACCATTTCTGCACAACTGCAAAGATGGTGTGTGGGGTTTCTCATGTAATTTCTTGAAAACACACAATCGGACCACTCTTTTTAAATTAGAGATGCACCTGGGCTCCCTGTTTCTTCTCTGCTAATGCCCATTTAAGAGCATTGTCCTTATTCTCACCATTTTCTTAGACAGCAAAGCAGAAATCTGACTAGCAAGCGACTAAAAGGTGTTGACTGACTGGGTGGGTGGGTGGGTGAGGGTGTTGAAATTGAAAGCCCAGGTTTCTAATTAGAGTAACTCGTGAATTCTAAAACATCCATGTTTTTGTAGTATACCTTTGAAAAAAAGATGTTTCATAAAATCAACAGTATATCATAGCTTGACTAATTTTTTTCATAGTGGTACATAAAATAATCATGCATCTTAAAACTGACTGCATCTTAAAGAAAATATGGCAGCTGTGTCCAAGGTTAACCTTAAATGTTTGTTGTGTTTGTTACAGGCACGTGAGCAAGGAGACCCCAAAGACAACAGGGCACAGCGGAGTTGGTGGCAAGTTTAGCCCATCCGCCCCAACTCTAGAGCCACAAATCGACCCACTGATTGTTGCCAGGTGACCATGAAGCCAGATTTTTCACCGTTTTCCATGAAAATCCCCCAGCTTTAAAACACTACAGAGACCAAACTGAGCAGGGCTCCTGGTTAATTCTGACCTAGAAGCCCTCAGTTTACAACCCCTGACATTTACCTCCACCTTATATTATGCTGATTAATTTAGCTATTAAGACCTTTCAAGATGCTTGGAAGAAAGGGAAGACGTTAGAAACTAGGTCTGTGGATGCCTGACCAGGCGGTGGCGCAGTGGATAGAGTGTCGGACTGGGATGCGGAAGGACCCAGATTCGAGACCCCGGGGTTGCCAGCTTGAGCGCGGGCTCATCTGGCTTGAGCAAAAAGCTCACTAGCATGGACCCAAGGTCACTCAGTCTGCTGAAGGCCCGCAGTCATGGCACATATGAGAAAGCAATCAATGAACAACTACAGTGTCGCAAGGAAAAACTGATGATTGATGCTTCTCATCTCTCCGTTCCTGTCTGTCTGTCCCTGTCTATCCCTCTATCTGACTCTCTCTCTGTCCCTGTAAAAAAAAAAGAAAGAAAGAAAGAAAGAAACTAGGTCTGTGGAATCGATGGAACTGGATTCAAATCCCGCCTCTGTGATCTGCTCGCTGTGTCTCCTTGTGTGCATCACTTAACCTCTCTGAGCCCCCCCCACTCCTCATCTGTAAACAAGGACAAATTTCACATGGTCCTTAGGAGAATTAAATGAGACAGGAAGTGCAGAAAGGCTTTACAAAGTGCTAGGTGCAGAGAAAGCACATGGAACATGAGCCAACTACCCGTATTTGTTTAAAATAAGAAAGCGGCGAAGTCCTGTCCCAGGTCAGCCTGGCCTTAGTGTCTATGCCATTTGCCACGTTCTAACCACCAAAAAACTTTTAAATGCCACATCTAATAAGAAAGCTGTCATTCAAACTTTCACCCACTAGAAAATCTTTTCAATAAAGGACCTGTAAGATCTTATAATAAAAAATATTTCAGAAGGTTAGCAGTAACATTCATTAGTAAACTGTGCCAAAACATCTTACAGGCTGCCAAAAATATATAAATACAAATAAAAATATAAACAACAACAACAAAAAAACACCAAGGAAGCAAGCCAGATGTAGAAACTAGTCCAAACTGTTCCGATTCCAACCCAGATCTGATCCTGGGCCTTGAATCAGAAGTTTCGTTAATTTGCTAATCCCCCCCAACACCAAACATACTTCTGATGGAGATTTCAAATTTGGTTCCCTGAACTGACCTGATTTAGATCAGGGTGAATATGATCTATACCCTGACCAGAGAAACGGCAGCCAGAATGCTGACAGCCCACGCACTCACACAAGCAAAGCCCACATTTAATCCCTTTCATTCTACAAACTGGACAGACCTAGAAACAATGCCCTCTGTCTCAGCATTAGGGACTTTCTAGGTTAATGCAATGCTCTACCACCAGCAGCACTTAGAGCTAGAGTCTTCCTGAGATGAGCTATAACTAAGTGTACTTCAAACATACAATGCTTTTCATCAACCTCCAGTGAAAATATAAAGTCCGTTGGTATGGAAGCCGACTTTGCTAAGAGGCTGATAGGGTGGCTCTCCCATATAGCAATCGAAGCATCCTTGTGTGCGGGGCTCTGCAGCACACCAAGCATGTGCACCATACTTCACACGCCTTGGGAAAACAACCTTCCTGTTGGTTTCACTGGGCATTCTACTTGAAGAGTCTGTTAAAAATCTTCCACTTGTTTTCTTACACAGGCTCATCCAGGGAGACAAAACAAGCTAGGCAAATTCAACAATTTGTTGTTAATATTCTACAAAGACATTCCCTGGTTTTCTGAAGGCCAGCCTGACAGCCCGAAACCTCACATAAAAAGCAAACACCACAGAAATGCGAAATCATCAAAACAGCCCTGCCTTATTTTTCACTGGTAGAAGCTGAAAAAGGAAGACAGATGTGACTTGTCTTTTGTAACATAATGTGTGCAGAACTAACTAGTACTCGCAACATGACCATCACTCAATCAATAGTATGACTTCATCATCCCTTGTTATTCCCCAGACAGCCCCAATACCCTCCAGCAACATGCAGGAGCAAAGCCAGTCATTCCCGACATTCCCTCCACCCTCTCCCATCCCTCACTTTCACAGGAGACATCAGGTAACATCTTCAGTAGGAACTCATCCAGACAGAAGTGGCAAGCACTCTCCATAGGTTCTGACACTAGCTGCAAATGTAAGCAAAGGCCAAACAACAGTGGCATACATATGATTCATTTATCCAATTATATTTCCTAAAACACTTCTTAGTTGTTCAGTTTTTTTTCCTCAGGGAGCTGTTAAAAATGTTCACATAATTTTTGAAAAGACCTCAGATGAAATGCATCTGGCTTCCTCCTCCACAATACCTCTAGCTCTTTGTTTAGGAATGTCTGTATCTCAGCACCTTTCCAAAAGCTCCCTGCCTGCCCTCTACTGCTACTAATTAAATGGAGAAGTATAGAATGAAAGAGAAAGCGACTCAAAGGGGAGAGAAGCCAGGGGGAAGAGAAGCCCCTGGGCAAGTGAAACAATGCTACTTTTCACCCAGGTACCTGCATGCACACACTCACACACACACAACAGAAAACGGGAGAGTATGTTACACAAGCACGGCATAGCAAAACAAAAAATGTAAATTACACATTATTTGCATTGTGATCATTCTTTGATAAAAATAAATACCACAGCAAGCTTTCCCTCCAGGAAAAGCTCTACCCTTAAGGGAGGTAAAAAAGTCACACCCACGAACACCCTCTCCGCCCTAGTCCATTACACACTTACACAGCACACATACACACACACCGTACCAGAGTCCGAAAGCTGGTGAAAGAGCAGCCATAACGTGGGTTCTGCCTCAGATAGCAGCCTCTTCGTTAACTCCGCCCCCATCACCAGAGAAAGAGGGGACCTCAGAAAAGAAAGACCCGAGAGGAAGCAAGAGAAATCCAGAAATCTCGGAATTTCCAGGCATCAACTTTTCATGAAATGCACAACCAGGATAGGAAATACCTCCCTGCTGAGTAATGCTTCATGGGTAGTAAATTCACCTCTCGAAAGGGGCGCCAGACCTGAGTGAGCATGCACCCGGCCAGATGGCAAACCCTCCTACCTGCTCCCTCCAGCCGGCCTGTCACGCTGCGCCAGCGACAGGCCTCCCACCCCCCTTTTTGGCAGAGCAACACTCCAATAAGAGCCACGCGGCTGGGCAAGCGAGGGCTAAGCAGTGATTTAGCAGAATCATTTCAAAGAGGAGGAGTGGGGAAACTGCGAGGAGAGAGTGAGGGTAAAAACAAAGCCCTTTCCGTGAAACTGAAAGCCTTCGGGGCGTGGCTTACTTAATTTGCTTTATTAATAAAAGGGATCGATTAAGCTTCCCTCTCTCCACCCAAGTCGGAGGTGCAAAGCTTTGATCCTTGGGAGGCAATAAAAATGGCAGGGGTTCAAGCTTCCTCCAAGTTTCCAGGAGCACGTGCCACCATCCTAGACCTCTCCCGCCCCATACAAACACATCAAAAAGACCCTGAAATCCACACGACAGGCTTCAGACCCAGCGAAACAGAAAGACAAGACACACACAGCTCCACGCGTTCACCTACTCTCACCGTGACAAGCATCAGAACACTTGCTGACACAATCGTTAGAAAGTTCAACGGAGTAACGAGCCTCCGGGCCCCGGGTCTCCAACCCGACCCAGACAAGCATGACACACATCAGGGACTCGCCGGCTGCAAAGGCGCGAGGCGGAAAGTTGCCCAACAGCCCGCGGAGCTCGGCTGGGAAACGAGGGGGAACTCACCGGCAGAGGCGCACGCGCCTCCTCCCACCCGAAGGCGGAAAGCCGAGCAAACCGGGCTCCAAGGGCGTCTCGATAGAGGCTTTATTTACAAACAATGCGCTTAGCTGGAGGGAGGGGGCGCAGACGCCTGGCGGAAAGGCCCAAGTACCCCAGCCCGGGACTCCACACCCGCATCGGGGCGCTCCTGTGTTTGGGGTTCCCTTGCAGGAGCCGGGAACGCACACTCCCGGGGTCTCCTAGTCCTCACCCCCTGCCGGCAACGGCAGGAACTCCCCGGGGAGTCCCGGGAGGGAAGGGAGAGCCGCTAACCTCGTCTTCCGAAAGTCCGTACACCGGGTCCCCGATCCCGGTCGCCATGGAGCTGGCCCCGCGTGGGTCAGAGGCACTCCCCGACAGCTGGGCTGCGGCGCGAGCGGCCGAGTCTGCTCTCCTCCTCCGGGTCCGGCCGGCTCCGCACCGGCCCTGCGCGCGCCCTGCCGCAGGTGAGGAAGCCCGAGCAATCGCTGGGCTGCTGCCCGCGCCGCTTCCTCCCGGAAGGTGGCGGGTGCGGACCAGCGTCCCGAGAGCCCACGGTGCAGCGGCCGGCAGCACGGGTGCTTCTGCCGGCGTGCGGCAGCGCGCGGAGCCCGCCGGGCTTTCCCTCCGCGGCCCGCCTTGCACCTCCTCCCGCCCAGCTCTCCTGCGGAGCGCTCTCCGCCCCGCGCCCAGCCTGCTCTCCGTTCACTCTCGGAACCGGCTCACCCGCCCCCTCGCTCGCACCCCGCCAGCCCCTGCTCTCTCCGCCCCCTCCTCCGCCTCCTCCCACCAGGCGCCCAGAGGAGACCCTCCCCGCCTTGCTGGGGCGGGCACACGCGCCCCCCAAGCCAATCACAGGCCAGGCTGGGAGGCAGGCGGCAGGCAGAGGGGGTGGTGGAGCTCTGCCCCCACGCCCACCCCACCCCCAGGCCTGGGAGTCTCTTGCTTGGGCTCCCCGGGCTCCCCCGGACTGCAGAGTGGGGCTGCCAAGGAGTACCTGTGCGATCTGGGACTTCCACGCTGACCCACCCGCCTCTCCCTTTTTCCCTCTGCTTTGGGGAGGCGGTGGGCTGGGCATTTGCGGGCACTGAAGGCATGTCCCACAAGAAGCACGCAACACTCAGTTCATTCCTCTTCCCCTTGAGCTCGCCGTAATTGTTAAAGGGGGAAAGATGGGTGTTTCTGAAGCCCTTTAAATTCCGGGCAACCCCTGCACGCCGGACTTGGCTGCATTGTCAGCTCCCTGGAGCCGGTTTGCAGGCCCGGTTGCCAGCCGGGAAGAGGCTGCCGCGGTGTGGCCGCGAGTCGCCACTGCCTGTAGGGAACAAAACCAACACAGCACCCGCTCTTTCGAGCACCTACCTACTCGAAAACAGACAACGTGGTTCTTTGAATAAAAGGCAGCTTATCTGTGAACCACACGTGAAATAACGTACCCAAGTTTAAGGTTATTCTCCGCGTTCACAAACCATTAAGACGTCTGATCGGCCACCGTAGGATTCTCTCCACATCTCAGCTGCTGTTTCTCTAGCGAGCAGTTAGTTTAATCCTTCCAATTTATAGAATGCCAGAGACGACTTTAAATAAGTGAAAGAAATTTGTCACTCGACTTTTTCAGGAAGATTTTCTTAAATTTAGATGTGAAGTGCAGTTGTGAGTACAAAAAATAAAACAAGCTGAACATGATATTTGTCTTTGAAAAGAGAACATCAAAGTGCCTACTTGGCTATTAACAGGGTGCATTTAGGATTTTCACTCAAGTGTATTTCTTAAGAAAGGAGAACTCACAGGATGGAAAGAATCCCTATGGCGGACCCCAGCTACTTTACACAATATCTGCTGTACGCCTTCCTAGATTGTTTGCTAAAGAAAAGGATACGCCCATCCCAATTTAAGCTCTCCTTGGCTTCCCTATGACATTACTGTGGTTTGAAACGTGTGCCATATAATGGGTTTCCTTTCAAGACTCAGCCCCATGCAGTCAACACCCTACTCAGAAACTTTCTACAAATTGTGAGCCATTGAATCAACAGTACTTGGATGTCACAAAATACCAGCAGAGAAAAAAATCTTTATTGAGGAGCATTTAGAAAGATTGGTTGGTCTCTGTTCATTTTTCCTGGCCAAATGTAAGTCACTGCGTCTATACCTTCCCTAGCCAGGCCTTTGTCAAGCTTTGTACGATTTATATATATAATAGGGGCCGGGGTAGGGCGGAGAAGCAATACATCTTTAAATTTTTCTAGAAGAAAACTATAGTTTCTAATTACACCGGACACCATTCCTATACTTGGCAGTGCACAGTTTCAGGCTTTATCTCTGGGTGAGGAGGTATGACCTGGGCACTAGATAGGAATGTCATAGTTCCTCTCTCCCGCCCCTCTGCATCATTACTGCTCTCCCCACCCCCATCCCACCCCCACCTCCACCCCCAACCCCCACACACAACAGTGTATCTGCCTGCACTCTGGGGTCATGTCCTTGGCTTTCCCTGAGGGATAATTAGGAAAAACTACTATATGAAACTTGCCATCTGTCATTTATTATAGGGGTGCTTATGAAATCTGTGATCCCTAACATCATTCAAAGGCCCCTGTAAGAAGAGTCAAACAAGACATGTATTTCAGACCTCTGAGAAAAACCTTCCTTTCTTCTCAGAAACTGATAAGCTTTTGCATTATGAATGACATGGATTATTTCAACTGATTGTGTTTTTCTATTTACTTTGGCCATCAGGAAACTCGGGACCAATTTTATGGCCTTAAGCCATAAAAGCACCCATTAAAAAAAAAATCAATCCCCTGGGTGATTACCCGCCAGCTTTCTCCTAGTACAATGTTCTCTACCCTGGATACCATCGTTACCATCTGGGGAGCTTTACAACGACCAAGGGCCTGGTTAACGCATGAGAGACTATGATTTCATTGGTTCAGGGTAGGCACACAACATCAATAATTTTAATAGCTTCCCAGGTGATGCCAACATGCATGTAAGAAGACTAAGAATGGCAGCTTTGCCCAGTGGCTCCCAAACTTTGCTGCACATAGGAACAGCTGGGGGGTTTTAAATTCCTTCCCTGTGTCTCCCACCTCCATACACTCTGATTTAATTGGTGCAGGGGTGCCACGCAGGCTCAGGCGTTTCACAATCTCCGTGGGTCATTCTAACGCACAACAAAATTGAAGGACGTCCTATTCTTTACATATCTTCCATTATTCTGATTTTTTTAATCTTTTTCAATTTAGAGGAAATTACATACTATGAATGTACACAAATCATTTGAGGAGTGAAATAGGATGTAATCCAGTTTCTTGGGGGAGGGCAGTGAGGACAACTCTTAAGAGAAACTACTCAGCAGTCTTAGCCAAAGCAAAATTGTCGTTCCATCCTCCAATCTGTTTTTCATCTACCTGACAATTATGTCGAACCTAACTTGTAGATTGTTCTCCAGAAGAGACTCTGTTTCCTTTGGAGGCAACTTTTACCATCTTAGATTTGTTACTGTGGGTGTTTGGTGAGCACTCTTCACTTAGATTGGCAGAAATGAAAAGTTAGCAAGAACAGTTGTAAAGCACAAGGGGTAATCACAAATGGGGAACATTTTAATGCTAAGCCTCTTTGCAAATTATTGCAAACTATATCTTAAGTCTGAGAGGTGCCCTAAGCTGAGTAATGCGTAGTGTCACATATTTGCCTGTTTCATATAAATAACACTAGATTTTTTTTCTCAATTTTCGGTGATTTGTGTCCTTGAAAAAGCAAGCTCATGAAGCAGACATTTTGAAGATGGCCATGTCCCTGTAAAAACTGGTGTCATTTTGGCACTTAGCAGCATTTTGGAACTGGCACAGAGAAATCTCACAAAATTAAGGTGTTTAACATTATTTAAGGAAATAAACCAGGCCTCAAACTTTTGACAAGTTTGGAGGTAGGTAGCAAAGAGTGACTTGTAAATAGCTCATCTTTTTTGCATTAAAATAGCTAAGCTTTTAAAGAAACATTTGAAACACCCATGTGCTCTCCATTCTAATACTAAAAACAATAGTGTCTGAGATATAGATACATGATTACTATTTTATTGAATCTGACAAAATACCTGCCTTCTAACTGGTTTCATTAGCTATTTACTTTTCTTTTCTTTTTTTTTTCTTTTTTTTCTGAAGCTGGAAACGGGGAGAGACAGTCAGACAGACTCCCGCATGTGCCCAGCCAGGATCCACCCGGCACGCCCACCAGGGGGCGTCGCTCTGTTGCGACCAGAGCCACTCTAGCGCCTGGGGCAGAGGCCAAGGAGCCATCCCCAGCGCCCGGGCCATTTTTGCTCCAATGGAGCCTCGGCTGCAGGAGGGGAAGAAAGAGACAGAGAGGAAGGAGAGGGGGAAGGGTGGAGAAGCAGATGGGCGCTTCTCCTGTGTGCCCTGGCCGGGAATCGAACCCGGGACTTCTGCACACCAGGCCGACGCTCTACCACTGAGCCAACCGGCCAGGGCTACTTTTCTTAAATTCATTAATATTTCTAAATTATCTGGATTTGCTTTCACATATTTTACTGTATTTTTTCTTACATTTTAAAGTGTCTTTTTATTGAGTTGTTCTATTGTTGTTCTTTGTTTTCTTCTTGCTGTGTTTGTTTCCTGCTCCTTGTTGGTATGTTAATTGTGGCATTTCTGTTCTCATACTGCTTATCTTTGATAGTTTACATGCATGCCTAATTTACGAGAAACAAAAGTTAGTATCTTAATCCCCCATCAGAACAGTTTAAGAAGTTTAAAATGCTGCTTTTGATCAACTTTTTCCATGATATTCTAGTTTCATACTGTCCTTTATTAAACCATCAAATTAGATATTATTCTTATATTATACATTTTTC
This sequence comes from Saccopteryx leptura, assembly GCF_036850995.1. Classification (NCBI taxonomy): domain Eukaryota; kingdom Metazoa; phylum Chordata; class Mammalia; order Chiroptera; family Emballonuridae; genus Saccopteryx; species Saccopteryx leptura. Next base: position 13,874,412 of record NC_089513.1, read on the forward strand.
TTAGCTTTGCCAATATGTTTTATAGTTTTGTTTCTAAGGATTCCTTGTTGCTTCTTAGACATTTTTTTGGGATCATTTTCCTTCTTCCTGAGAGACAGCCTCTTGAATTCCTTTAGTAAAGGTCCATTGGTGATAAACTCTCAGTTTTTCTTTATCTGAAAATATCTACCTTTATCTATGCGAGATGGTGAAATTATGTATTAGAAGCAGACTCAAGGCTGTCATGGAATGTGGAAAGATGTAAATAAATGTTCCTAATGTGACTGGTATCCTTGATTTTTTACCCACCCTTACCATTTGAAGTCTTAGGCTTGTAAAATAAATTTATCTGAGGGCTGCTGGGAACAGGACAACCTTTAGGGAAAACTAGTCATTAGTCTTTTTTTTTTTTTTCCTTGTGGGAGAGACAGAGAGAGTCAGAGAGAGGGACAGATAGGGACAGACAGACAGGAAGGGAGAGAAATGAGAAACATCAATTCTTTGTTGCAGTTCCTTAATTGTTCATTGATTGATTTCTCATATGTGCCTTGACTGGGGGGCTACAGCAGACCAAGCAACCCCTTGCTCGAGCCAGTGACCTTGAGTCCAAGCTGGTGAGCTTTGCTCAAACCAGATGAGCTCGCATTCAAGCTGGAGACCTCGGGGTCTCGAACCTGGGTCCTCCACATCCCAGTCCGATGCTCTATCCACTGCGCCACCACCTGGTCAGGCAGTCAATAGTCTTATCTAAGATAAAATGGTTGTCTCATTCTCAGAACTTTTAAGTTGGTATTTCTCTGATTTCTGGCTTCTAGTGTTGATAATCAATGGGCAGCTCTTAGTCTAATTACTGTTCCTTGGAGGTCATTTGCCTTCTCTTTAGTTGCTTTTTGTTCTTAGTATTCTAAACTTTCTATAATTGGTCTATGTGTGGATGGCTTTCTTTTCATTTATCTTAATATACTTTGTGCTTTCCTACATGTGAATTTTCACCTTTTATTATTTCTGGAAAATGTTCATCTCTCATCTCTTAAAATCCTGCCCTTTCTCCATTCTCTATATCTGTCCTGGGATTCTATGAATCGTACATAGACCTTCTCATTCTGTTACCAGTATCTCTTAGCCTCTTTAACAGATTCTACCTTCTGGTCTGTCTGTGCTGTGTTCTGAGTGATTTCTCCAGATCTCCCTTCTACTTTGCTAAATAACTATTTCATTGGGTCTAGTTGTCTATTTAATCCATCAATTTTTTTTTTTTTTTTTGTATTTTTCTGAAGCTGGAAACAGGGAGAGACAGACAGACTCCCACATGCGCCGGACCGGGATCCACCCGGCACGCCCACCAGGGGGCGACGCTCTGCCCACCAGGGGGCGATGCTCTGCCCCTCCGGGGCATCACTCTGTTGCGACCAGAGCCACTCTAGCGCCTGGGGCAGAGGCCAAGGAGCCATCCCCAGTGCCCGGGCCATCTTTGCTCCAATGGAGCCTCGGCTGCAGGAGGGGAAGAGAGAGACAGAGAGGAAGGAGAGGGGGAGGGGTGGAGAAGCAGATGGGCACTTCTCCTGTGTGCCCTGGCCAGGAATCGAACCCGGGACTTCTGCACGCCAGGCCGACGCTCTACCACTGAGCCAACTGGCCAGGGCCATCAATTGAGTTTTTATGCAACAATATTTTTCCTATCTAAAAGTTCCATTCAAATCAGCCTCATCATTCTTTTTTTTAGAAATCACAGTTGACAGCGTTATTAGTTAATAATAGGTGTGCAGCGTAGTGGTTAGCGATTTATATAGTATTTACAAAGTGGTTCCCTCCCCTTCTTAAGTCTAGTGCCCACCTGGCACTGAGCACAGTTACTACAATATTATTGACTATATTCCCTGTGCTGTACTTTACATCCCAATGTAAAGACTACTTTGTAACTACTGATTTATACTTTTTTATAAAAATATTTTTAAATTTATTGATTTTTAGAGAGAGAGAGAGCAGGGGGAGAGAGAGAAACATCAGTTTGTTGTTTCGCTTATTTATGCATTTGTTGGTTGATTCTTGTATGTGCTCTGACCTGGGATTGAACCTGAAAACTTGGTGCGTCCAGACAATGCTCCAACCAACTGAACAACCTGGCCAGGGGCTGATTTATACATTTTTATCCCTTTTTCCCTCAGCCCCACCCCCACCCCGATGCCCCTCCTATCTGACAATCATGTTTATTCTCTGTGTCTAGCCTGCATGTGGCCAGTTCAAAACAGAGACCATAAGAGGCTTTGCAAGTTTTTGCCACCCCGTTTGTGCCCCTGCCTTCTGCTGAGAGAACATTACATCCCAGGTCCCATAATGATGCACAAGAAACAGACCTGAACTTGACCTGCAGTCTAGAGCAGGCTCACCTAACTTACGGCTGCCAGTGTGAATGGGAGATAAATATTTGTTGCTATAGCCACTGAGGTTTTGAGCTTTCTGCTACACTCACAGTCATATGCAACCTCTGGGGATTAATTTCCATTGCTTATTGCAGGCCTAGCAATCCACTGAAAAAGTCAACGTAGATTTTAAGAGGGAGACCCTTTGAGTATCTAGACCACCAGTTGCCAGCTGAGGAAGCTTTGTTGACCATATTTACAAAGGAAACGCTTGAAATTTAATGCAGTTGTTTTCCCGCCCCAAAGCATCAATGGTGCTCTTTTTTTTTTAACTCTTTTCATCCATTCTTTCCTCCTATTTCTTTTTTTAATTTTTATTTTTAATTTATTCATTTTAGAAAAGAGAGAGAGAGGGAGAGAGAGAAGGGGGAGGAGCAGGAAGCATCAACTCCCATATGTGCCTTGACCAGGCAAGCCCAGGGTTTCGAACCGGCAACCTCAGCATTTCCAGATTGACGCTTCATCCACTGTGCTACCACAGGTCAGGCCAATGGTGCTCTTTTAAACAATGCCTTTACATTCTTAGTAATTCTGAACTCATTTAGTAAACTTTAAACTCAAACACCAAATTTTTATCTCCTTGCAATTGAAATGTGTATTAATTAGCGTCCTATAGCCACTGTCACAAATCACCACACACTTAGTAGAATAGAAGAACAGAGATATCGTCTCACACAGTTCCGGAGGCCAGGTGTCTGAAGCGGGTATCGCAGGGCTGAAAGCAGGTGTCCCCGGGCTCTCCAGCACCAGAGCCACATTCCCCACGTTCCTTGGCCCAGGCCCTCTCCCTCCATCTTCACAGGGACCCCCTCTTTGTTGAGGTCACCTCACCTTCTTTCTTCCAGCTGTAGTAAAATTTCCCCTTGCCTCCCTCTTATAAAGACACTTGTGATTCCATGTAGGGCCCACCCTGATGATTCAGGATAATCTCCCCATCTCAAAACCCTTGATCATCTGCAAGAATCTCTTGCCATATAAGGGGAAACAGTGCCAGGTTCTAGAGGTTAGGGCCTGATATCTCTGGAGGCTGTTATTAGCCAACCCCAAGAAGGGTGCTGGCAAATTGCAGTCTATACTTTTCTGTATGCCACAAATGCTCAGTTGTTTGACTCCATTTTTTTTCTTTTTGGTAGAAAGGGGAATGATTTTTTTTTCCCTCCTCATGTTACATTTTCACTTGCCAAAAGCAGAATAAATATATCCTTCAACTCTATGGTAGAAGTTCTAAGATACCTGCTTTAATGAACAATTTTGACAAGTTCATATGTAAAAATAATGATCATCTAAATGACCCAAACAGTCTCTACTTAATTTAAAAGATGAGATGTGTCTTTTCATTTTATAACTCCTTTACTCCACTAAAAAATGTTTAAAGTATACTTCTAAAATGACATTCTCTACATTTATGATTGGTATTTAAAAAAAAAAACCAAATAGGAAGATTGAGTCAGTCATTAAACAGCTCAACTAACAGCTCCAAAGATTTCCCTAAGAATGTTGAAATTGCTCTTAACTGTGTGCTCCAGGGGCTGAAGTGGAAGAGGGGGCATTGGGATGATTTAATTCCCAAAAGATTTGTATAGTTTCCAAAAGATCTAATTCTCAAAGGGTTAGAAAAGAGAGAGATGATTTCACCTGCTGGAAATCCTTTTTAATTACCGGTGGCTTCACATTTTATGAGTTGTGCACTTGGAATAAACCAGACCCACTCACACAGCCATGGTGGGGAACAGATAGTCTATGTTTTTCTCCACAGTTTTTACAACGCTCCCTTCAGATGAATCCCCCACCGTGACCATGGCTGCCCCTTTCTCCACCCTCATGCCTTTCTCTTTCCAGTGTGATGAGCTGTGCTTTCAGTCTCACTGGTTGTGTCATCGTTTGATCCCAGTCACACCTGACTCTTCCACCGAGTACGGATTCTGCTCACAAGCATCGCTAGCGCATAACTGCAGGACTGCCACAGTCTGGTCGAGTCGATGCTGTGGACATGGGTAAGCAGCAGCTCCGCTTTTCCAGGGAGGGCAAGACTTGAGAGAAGGGGACTCAAATACAGGAGAGAAAAAAGCCCAAGGTTTGACAACATACTCCGTTGGCAAGATGGTGGAGAAACAAGGCTTTCACACCTTCCTGGGGACAATGCAAAACAGCGCCTATGGAGAAGCATTTGCCCATGCCTGGCACGAGTTACACTGCTACAGCAATCCAGTAACTTCACTTCCAAGATGTACAGCATCGGCAAAACCTGCAGTCATGCGTATTTGAAATATCAAGAGATAGGGAATTACCCCAGATGTCCATCAATAGAGAAGTAGCTGAATCAATTATTAATAAGTCTGCACAATGAAGAACTAGGTAGTTGTAAAAATAACAGAGGGGACTCTCTATATGGAGTAATCTCAATGATATATTGTTTAATTCAAAGGAAAAAAATTGCCCTGGTCCCAATAGCTTAGTGGTTAGATATTTGTTCCAACATGCCAAGGTTGCAAATTCAATCCCTGGACAGGGTACTTACAAAAGTCAACTAGTGGATGTGTGAAGGGGGGAACAACAAATCAATGTGTCTCTCTCTCCCTCTCTCCCTCTCTGTCTATAATTAATAAATTTTAAAAACTTAAAAAACGTTTATTTATTTATTTATTTTAAAGGGAGAGAGAGAGAGAGGGAGAGAGAAAGGGGAGAGGAGCAGGAAGCATCAACTCCCATATGTGCCTTGACCAGACAAGTGCAGGGTTTTGAACCAGCGACCTCAGCATTCCAGGTCGATGCTTTATCCACTGCGCCACCGCAGGTCAGGCAAAAAAAAAAAACTTTTTTAAGAAAAAAATTGCAGAACCATGTTTATCCCAGGCTGCCATTTATATGCAAATCGGAAAAGATGCCTGAGTCATAAGTATAGATAATATCATCAAGACTCTGTCTCTTAGCTCTGCTTACCTGTGCCTGGCTTCGTTCTACAGTCTAGTACGTTTGAGGCAGGATAAGAAGAAGTTAGGAAAATTCCTTGGCAAGTGGAATGGGGAAGCTAAGAGAGATAGCTAAACAAGGCCAAGCAATTTACAGCCAGCAAATAAATTGAAAGGTCTTATCGTCCCTAACCAAGGACCCTTCGGAGCAAATGGCTTACACATTTCATACCGTGCAGGGGCAGAACTGCTCCAGGCTCACTCCCTCTCCAGTGACATTCTTTGAAGGTGGAGCTTACCGGAGAATGCCCCTGACCCTATAAGCTCATTTTGATGAATCAGCCTATTAAAGGCACACCTGAAAAGATGATAAATATTCTATTGAGATTATCCCCTGAGATCTCCCCTAAAATTCCCACCTTTAGAAAACAGATAAAAACCCCTTAAGACAAAGAACCCAGTGCCTGCTGACCCTGGAGCACACCCGTGCCTTTCCCACCCCTTCTCCCCTCAGATGTGTATCTTTGCTTTCTTTCTCCTTAGCTCTAAAGGGTCCCAGGAGACTTGCAACTAGGGGAGCAGTGGGCAGTGGAGGCTCGTTTGGGGCTAACCTCCTGAACCTGTCTCCAAGGGCCCTTCTTTTGCCTCTGTAACTTGTTTCCTGAGTCCACGCAGCCCAGCTGGCTCACTTCTTCCGCCTCTGTGACTTTCTTTCCAAAGGGCCGAGGGCAGCTCTGCCAAGCTCACTCCCGTTGCTATGATCTTATCTCTTCTATCTCAAGCCCTCCCTTTGTTTCACTGTCCCCAACTTTAAAAAATAATAATTCCAGTATTTACTTTTATTGATTGATTTTAGAGAGAGAGGAAGGGTGAGAGAGACAGAGACATTGATCTGTTTGTTCCCCTATGTGCCCTTACTGACACATAAGTTTGTGATACTCCCAACCTTTGTGTATCAGGATGATGCTCTGACTAACCAAGCTATCTGGCCAGGGCCGTCTGCAGCTTTAAAAATGTACTCTCAAAATCACCTGGATTCATGTTGTAAAATCTTGACCTCAACCTGCACATTCCAGATCGTGCTGAGGCAGACCCGCCTCGGTCCCAGTCCCTTTCCGGTGACACTTTCCATACAATAAACAAGACAACTGCTTGCAGCCCAAGCTGTTTTATCAAACCAAGGAAAGCGCAGCCTAGGTCACAGGCCCACCCTGGGCAAGGGGAACGAGAGGACAGAGTGGAGTAGTTGACAGTCCCACCTTATAAGGCATGAGGGTGGGGAAGGTCTCCCAATGAAATGTTACCACTGAGCACAAGGACAAAAGATGCCCATGAAAGGCGCAGACCTCTAAGAATGAGAGGATACAAGGCGTGATCTCAAAGTTTGCCCAGATTTCAAAATTCTGTGAAACATAGGAGGTAGTAGACACTGTAAGCTGATTTCTTTGGAGGTATTAAATGGAAGCAGCTGGCAGCATTTCTTACCTCTTCATACCGAAGAACTCAGAGCAATTTACTGATTTGTCTGTTTGTTTGTTTTTTATTAATTTTAAAGAGAAAGAGAAACATCAACCTGCTCTTTCTCCCATCCATTCATTCATTGGTTGATTCCTATATGTGCCCTGACTGGGGACTGAGGCCACAATCTTGGCATATCAGAATGATGCTTCAACCAACTGTGCCACTCAGCCAGGACCATAGCAATCTATTGAATTAATGTTGGGAGTGCATTGTAATTGGCTTCTGGTTTGTCCACTTCATCTACTTGATTTTTCAGGCCATCTGCAGCCTAGCACCTGGAAACAAAGCAGCAGTTTACAAAGTGAGTTCTGAACTATGCCGGCAGAATGGAAACACCAGCACCCATGCCTGTACTAGGACAACACAGCTCTGGTGTTATGTTTCACACCCAAAGAGCTCTTCCTTTATTTCCAGGCAGTGGTAGTACGAATGCCTCTGGAATTCTCTGGGGCCAGCCTTACTGGAGATCTGGGAGGAAAGAGTTTATGTTGCTTATTGGAAGAGGCTAATGACCTCAGAAGTACTTTGGGACCAGCAGAGAGCTTCCAGCGAGCCGTGAACACAGGCTGCCTGCCCAGTCTTAGCATTTGCAGAGACGGGCAAAGCATTTGCAGGAAAGCAAAATTTCTGGGTGTCTAAACGCTGTGATGGCTAAGAAGCTCAGACTATCTGAGTCTCTCCACCGATTTCATCAGAAAAACTTCCAAGATTATTCTTATTAATGCCTCTTATAATTTTTTTTTTTTTTTTTTTTAGTGAAAGAGGGAGAGCGAAAGAAGGGAGAGAGATGGAAGCATCAATTTTGTGGTTGCTTCATTTTAGTGTTCATTGACTGCTTTCCCATAGGTGCCTTGATGGGGGGGTGTGGTGGGGGGAGGCTCCAGCCAAGCCAGTGACCCCTTGCTCAAGCCAGTGACCTTGGGCTCAAGCCAGCAACCTTGGGCTTCAAGCCAGTGACCTTTGGGCTCAAGCCAGTGACCATGGAGTCATGTCTATGATCCCACACTCAAGCTGGCAATCCCACACTCCAGCTGGTGAGCCCGCGCTCAAGCCAGATGAGTACGTGCTCAAGGCAGTGACCTTGGGGTATCGAGCCTGTGTCCTCAGCATCCCAGGTTGATACTACCTGGTCTGTCTTATGAATTTTTACAAAAAAAATTTCTTCTCTATTTTTTGTTTTCCTAAACCTAAACACCTTTGTACCATGACTCAAGAAATCTCCTGCTTCCCGTGGTTGAAACAAAGCCTGGGGAAAAGGTCTTGTCACCTTTTGATAGGTAATTCCAGGCAGTCCCGCGAGCTAGTGGCCACTCACTCTGCATGGTCCCCAGGATCTGCCCAGTGAAGACTCCACTCTAATTAATATAAAACAAACAATACTCGTATGCTTTTATAGTAACAGAAATTTCTCATAATCATGTAAACTCAAGGTCTTTATGAAAAAATCTGAAATCTCTTACAGCAGTAATCACGCTATGTTAAAACTGCAGCACATTAAAAGAAGATCCCTGGCCCTGGCCGGTTGGCTCAGTGGTAGAGTGTCAGCCTGGCATGTGGATTCCCAGGTTCGATTCCCAGCCAGGGCACACAGGAGAAATGCCCATTTGCTTCTCCACCCCTCCCCCTCTCCTTTTCTCTCTGTCTCTCTCTTCGTTTCCCGCAGCCAAGGCTCCACTGGAGCAAAGTTGGCCCAGGCGCTGAGAATGGCTCAGGCACTAGAATGGCTCCAGCCCCAATGGAACAACACCCCAGATGAGCAGAGCATTGTCTCCTGGTGGGCATGCCGGGTGGATCCTGATTGGGCACATGCAGGAGTCTGACTGCCTCCCCGCTTCTAACCTCTGGAAAAAAAAAAAGATCCCATCACATTTTTTTAGTTGATCACTGAAACCTATTTTTAATACCGTAATAGCGTGAAGCATCTTTGGGGCTTGTGTCATTGCTCCCCACCACTGTTTTGCTCCCCTATTCTTCTTGTTGCTGCCATCCACAGCTCCTCCCTCCACATTGAGTGAAGACTTCGGTGTCCGACACCATGATTCTATGTACTTCAACTCCTGGGCTATATAGCCCACCTGGGCAATAGTGCACACAATCAAACATGTCCCATCCAACCTCCTGAGTTCTCTGGCCCTTGACCTCCTCATTTCTAATGGCCCTCTCCTCTACTTCACTAAATCCTAGACCTTGTCAATGCTCCAAACTGCTGCACCTGAAAAATCAGTTTTTTGTTGTTGTTGTTTTTTGTGGGTGTTTTTTTTTTTTTTGTATTTTTCTGAAGCTGGAAACAAGGAGAGACAGTCAGACAGACTCCCGCATGCGCCCGACCAGGATCCACCCGGCACGCCCACCAGGGGCGACACTCTGCCCACCAGGGGGCAATGCTCTGCCCCTCTGGGGCGTCGCTCTGCGGCAACCAGAGCCACTCTAGCGCCTGGGGCAGAGGCCAAGGAGCCATCCCCAGCGCCCGGGCCATCTTTGCTCCAATGGAGCCTTGGCTGTGGGAGGGGAAGAGAGAGACAGAGAGGAAGGAGGGGGTGGGGTGGGGGTGGAGAAGCAAATGGGTGCTTCTCCTATGTGCCCTGGCCGGGAATCGAACCTGGGTCCCCCGCACGCCAGGCCGACACTCTACCGCTGAGCCAACCGGCCAGGGCCTGAAAAATCAGTATTTTAACACTACCTCTCTGATCACAGAGTCCTCATACCCTAATTAAGAGTCTCACGTGGTCTTTGACATCATCAAGTCTTTTTCATGAGGAGAATGACCATGTGTCACGACACAACCCGCACACGACACTATTAGAACACTGGCTTGGTTGTTAGCCTTTCAACCTAGTGCGATGATGAGCTATTCTTGTCCTTCAGTTCCAGGATTGTAAAGGACATTGAGTGAATGATTTACCATGTTAGATATGAATGCTTCAAGTTTGGACAAATCATCCCTGTCTTTCTCTTAAAGAATAAACATGATCCTTTTCATATTTTGCTCTAGGACCACCAAACAGTATGCAGTTCTATGGTGGTGTGAAAAATTTCAAAACAGAATTCACTTGTTTTCTTCAGTTTTGCACAGAGATTCCCAGTGAATAGAGCTCAGGAGCTGGGAGGAATAGCGTATGCGAATGAAACAGAGCTATGTGTTTCTGGCTGGTGGCATGAATTCAGATCGTACCTTCCAGCTCCCTCCTCTTCTTCTTTCAGGACGTAAGACATTCCTGCTGAGTCGAATCTTATAATTGCTCTTGCATGAGTGTGTTTAGACAAATTCATGGAATGTGATGCATGGCTTCTGTATGAGGTAAATAAGGAGACTATTCCTGTTGTGAATATAAAGCCATGCACTGCTAGGTCCCCCAGCCAAAATGAGATGAATGACTGCACCAGCTAATGAAATCATTTGATTAAAAAGCAAACAACTGGCTGAACTGCCTGGACGATGGCATCAATTCCCAATGTTGGGGGGAGTGGTCTCGGAGAGATGCCATGTCCTGTCGGGTAAACAGAGCTTCATTTTTATTAGCCGATCAAAATAAAATAAGACTTCTGTGTGAGAAACAGTCACAGATGTAATGTATCTGGTTTAAAAGGAAGGAGCTGTCTGAGCCACTTAGGGTGAGAAGCCAGGGTTGTAGAGCACAGCTGAGCCTGGAAGGGTTCTTTTCTTCTCTCCTTGTCCTGGGAAATGGACTTTGGAAAGCCTTGTAATGTAGCCTGTCACAAACCCTAAGTCCATCATAACAGACTTTGCTGGACCTTTGCTTGTTTATGACCTGTTCACATGCAGGCAATCAGAGGACATGGGGAAATGAACTATTTCCATGACAACAGTTTTTTATTAAGAGAAGAAAATGCTCGAATTCTTTTTTATGACCAGAATGTTCTGAAATAAATAATTGGTCAAAAAAAGTTATTCAAGAACTTTTTTTTTTTACTCAGATAATGTTCCAATGATTAGCTGTAATTGAAGATTAATATCAAGACTCCTGGCTCCTAATTAAATATATCATATAATCACTCTATCTTCCATTCTCCCAGCAGAAAATAGAGATCATAATAGTAATGTCATGTAGGGTAGTTTTCAGGTTAATTAGCTTATGATTGTAAAGTGTATTTTAAAATAGTAAAATAAAAGCTATTATAAAATTTAAAATGTCATTATCAGATTTATAAACAAATAAATAAGTAAAAATCGAATATACTTTGCCCCACTGTGTTTATAATTTATGGGCTTTTGCTCTTATTTCTAAAATGTATAAGGTCATTTTGAAGTGATTTTATCCGTATCTCCTGAATCCTAGTTTAAGAAACACACAGACACACCCCTGTCGGCCATGAGACACAGCCAGCAAGTCTCCTGCGCCATCCGTGGGCACGGCCAGAGTCCCTACGTGGATCCCATTCTTCCTTCTGCTCCATTTTTCACTGATGCAGAACATGCGGCCACATTTGCAGTTACGAAATCTTCAGCACAGTTCCAAACTTTGACATTCAAATTAATCAAATGTTCAACTAAGCAGAAACACATCATATAACATACTTGGATAATTTATTTATTATTTTCAAACACTTTTACTGAATTTATTGGGGTGACAGTGGTTAATAAAATCATACAGGTTTCAGGTACACAATTCTACAATATATCATCTGTACACTGCACTGTGCATTCACCTCCCTAAATCAAGTCTCCTTCCATCACCATCTATCCCCTCTACCTTTCCTCTACCTCCCCACACCCCTTTTCTTAGATTATTAATTTTCTAAAAGTGAGAATTCAGTACGAACATAATAACAATTTATTGGTCAAGTAAGTTTGTAAATATGATATATATGTTTGCTCGCTTATAGTTTGCATTGTGTGTGGGAGACAGGCTCTAAACTGGCAAAGTCATTACAGCTAGTGCTGGACTTATGACCATGATTGGTTCCGACAGACCAGTCGTAACACAATTTGGTCATAAGTTGAGTAGGCTATATGTACAGTACTGTGAAATGATGTTATAAAACTCTTTAAGTCATATTTTATCATAATTTTCTTTCATTATTGTTATATAACATAATTTTCTTTGTTCATTTTATGCCATTTGTATCATCTCTACACCATTTTGTTTCTTATTTTTACATTCATCAGGTTTAAGTAAAACACTGCATTACCAGTACAACTGGTTTAATATCTGCAAAGACAATTTCCTCTTGGTAGACATCTTGGGAGGGGTTTGATGAAAAATATCCAAGACACAAAACACAAATTGCTGTACCGAGTCTGGGATAACAGTTGAAATGGTGCATGTGGAGATGATAGTGCTGCCGGAAGCTGGTCCGCACTGTCCTACACCCAGCTGGGCAACGCTTGCACTGACAGACGCGGAGCAGTCGTGGCTAGCGATTGTGGTCGTAAAGTCGAATGGTCGGAAGTTGAATAGGTTGTAAGTCAATCAATATTTGTATAGCCTAAAGGCATAGTTTTAAAACTAAGCTTTTCCCCACACCCTTGACTGTTACATGATGTGGGGTGGTGCACTCTCATGAGGAATCCCATTATGCCTCAGATAAGTGACTATATCAGAGACTTCCTTGTTTGTATATTAGATTAAAGGTTTGGATTTCTATACTATAAAGTGGGGCAGACCAGGAGCTTGCTCTCTCTCGGTTTCTGAGATTAGCATTAGAGGGGAGAGCAGAGAAAGGCCACGTGGAGGAGAGGAGAAGCAGCCAAGATGGCAGAGTGCTGAAGGAGAAGCCAGTTTGTGCAGAGTTTGTGCAGAGAGAAGAAGATGGGAAACAGAGGTGAATGAGACTGGTGAAGTAGATTCCTTTGATTCTAGGAAACTCGGATAAGTCAGTGGCTTTGGGAGCCCTGAATGGAAAGAGAAATGTTTTCCCACTGTGTGTATTTCTTGCCTGCGGGGTGCAAGCTAGGATTAAAGCTAATGGCCCATCAGTTTTTGGCTCTGTTGTTTCATTACTGTCTGTTCAAATCTAATGCGAACCTGCACTGGCCAGGTGGCTGTGATGGTGGCCGTGGCTACTGGCTTTACACAATTTGTAAACTATACTAAAGATAGCATTACCCTTTATAGTAACAATTTCAAAGGTACTCTCAGGGGTCATAATTAATATTAATTATCTTTCTATTCTATTACCAACTTCCAGATTATAGGGTGCATAGAAAAGGAAGTTCATTTTGTTTTGTTTCATCAACCTTCAATGGTTTAGTGCACAGTACTAGGGAGTGCAAGGAACATTAAAATGCATGAGATAAGCTCCTTCTCTTCTCTGATCTCCAATTTCCTCATTTCAAATGAGGTCCTCTCCTATTCTGAAAACGTGTAAGTCAAGGTTTCTTTGTTTAAGGCCCAGGAAAAGTTAAGGAGGTGTGTTCTCCTCAAAGGCATGTATTGTATTCTGATACTTGAGCACTGATGAAGCTAAGCCTCCACTAAACCTTTAAATAATTTGGACCTTGATTTCCCCTACTGTAAATTGGGGATAATAACACTTCTGTTACCTCTAGCTGGGAAACTGCATGTCAAGCCTTTAAGTGCTGTCAGGATTTACTGCACAATAGCAAGAGACTAGCTCAGCAGTTCTAATCCTGGGCAGCCTGTTACAAAAACCTGGGGAGACTTGAAAAGTACCAACCTCAGGGCCCAACCTCCAGAATTCAGAATTAATTCGCTCATTGGTGCAGCCTGAGCACTGGAAACATTTAAAAATGCCTTGGGTGATTCTAATGTGCAGCTAAGGGGAGAGGAAGGGCTGTAAGTTAATTTTAAGGACAGTTAGTTTGCATTCCGTTTGTATATGACAATACCGCCATTTAAGTCGGTATTCTTTTCTTAGAAGTTATGCAAATAACCATAAGCGTGCTGCTCCTTCCCTTCCACAGTGAGTGACAGCAGTTGGCAGTTAGGACTGCCGCCTCCAGCTGGCTGACACAGGGCATAGGGGCATTATTCCAGGGCAAACAAAACATGTTTTCATTTCAACTCAGATGACCACCACATTGCAGCCTCAACATAAAAGAATATTACCTATTAGCCTGACCAGGTGGTGGCACAGCAGATAGAGCGTTGAACTGGGATGTGGATGACCCAGGTTTGAGACCCCGAGGTCGCCTGCTTGAACGCGGTCTCATCTGGTTTGAGCAAGGCTCACAGCTTGAGCTCAAGGTCACTGGCTCGAGCAAGGGGTCACTTGGTCTGCTAGAGTCCCCTGGTCAGGGCACATATGAGAAAGCAATCAATGAGCAACGAAGGAGTAGCAACAAAGAATTGATGTTTCTCATCTCTCTCCCTTCCTGTCTGTCTGTCCCTCTCTCTGACTCTCTCTGTCTCTGCCAATAAATAAATAAATAAATAAATGTATACACTATGGTATTTAAAAAAAATTTTTTTTAAAGAATATTACCCATTTGATGACATTATTTCTCTTTTTTTTCTTTAGACCGTGAGATAAGAAAAGATGATGTGAAATACATGTAAGGACCCAACTCACTTCCACAATATCCCAGAGCCTGACGCTGTGATGTATAAACCTCCCAGTGGGAGGTGGTGATATATCGTGATGATGGCAACATTTGAAACAGGGATGAATGAGGTTCGCACAAATCAAACCCAGTGAAAACCTGGACCTGTAGATTTATGAGACCTGTCTGAAGGCCAGTAGCACAAACAAGCACAGTTTCCAGCCTGCACTCGGAGGGACTTGTATCTTACCTCCCCGCAGACCCGGGAGGTCTGTATTCCCAACCTAAGGGATAGCTGCCCTTCCCGTGGATCCTAAGGACACTCCATTACTTTGCTCTGGTGACTTTTACAAACGTTTCTAACCCGTTTCTCTAAATGGGTATACATCAAATAGGGCACACTGGCCGGGCATGAGGAGCCCCAAGCGCTTTCTATCAATGTGTGTACATTTTCTCCAGTCAAGTGCAAAAAATCACACCCCGGAGCGTGAAAAGAATAACAGCACAGGTACAAGGAGGAGTCCTATCTGCTTTTCATCAAAACACTGTCACACACATTTTCGGAAACAAGAAAAGCTAAAATATTGCTATGCTCTACCTTTCCAGATGATCCTGGGTCCCTATTTTTACAGCATAGGCTTTCTGTTTTCACGAGTAACCAAAAAAAAAAAAAAAAAGAATAGCAGAAATCATTGCAGCTAACATTTATTGAGTTCTTACCATGTGCTGGGCTCCTACTAAGTGCTTTATGTAATTTACAAGGTAGATGCTATTGTTATTCCTGTTTCACAGAAAAGGAAACTGATATACAAAAGGTTAGAATCTTCACACCTGGCCCACCTTCAGAGCTGATGTGCTTAACCAGGAGTAGGAACTATCCATTAAGCCCTCTCTACCTAGAAAGAGTCCACATTTTGTTTGTGCCCTCTTAAAAATGTAGAGCTGCATACCCATTGTTCAACAACTGTTTTTGAGTGCCCAGTACAGGAAAAGCCATTCGTGCACTAGGAACGGGGGCAGTGAAGTTGAGCGAGACAGACACTGCTTCCTAGAGATTAGTCTAAACAGGGAGACACATGATACATAATAGATGTAGAAATCAATATTTAAGTTCAACTGGGACAGAGATCCAAGGAGGGAAATGGAGTGAGCATCCTGAGTGAGTTATTCAGAGGAGCATTCCGGCACAGGGAGTTCAGTAACCTGCCCCAGGTCACACGCTGAGATCAGACTCTCATTGCCAGCGCTGAGGCTAACGAGAGGTTCTGACTGTTTTGCCTATAGAAAGCACTTAAAAACAACCCAAATAAATATATATAAAACTTTTTGAAATAATTTAACAGTTGACATGCTAATAAAAACCAAATAAACTAAAATCTAAGTAATGACAGAAACCCAGATAAATAAGCAGAACACTGAGGATTCTTTTTCATGAAGGGTGTTTTCGGAACTCAAACTTCAGGTGTCAAGATCTTTTGGACAAACAGCCACATAAGACAAAGCCCAGGAGTCTAGTAGAAAATCATCCATGAAAAAAAGAAAAGAAAATCTTCCATGAATAACCACAACAGCTATACTCTTAATGTCCAATGATAGTCCAGAAATACCATAATCCTTCCACCCTTATCCCCAAAGAAATTCTTCTTGGACCAGAGCGTATTAGGAGGAATTAAACCCCTGGTCCAGAGAAACTGTGAGAAGAAACAAGCCTTTCTGTGGATTTGTGACCCAAATTCTCATTATCTGGATTGTCCAGAAAACTTCAAGCTATGACTTTATCTTAATTAACATTGTCCCAGACTATTAATGTCTTCAGGAACCCAAGAGGAGCCAATCTAAATCTCAGAGAATCACTTTCATCCTAGACATCAAGCAATTCCTTTATATAAATTCCTAAGGAAAATGCATAACTCACAGTAATAAATGAATGAATGCATATACATCCAGGTAAATTAGGTATCATTAATGAGAGCCAATACTGAAAACAGAGGAGCGAAGAGGCCTATAAAATTTCAGATGTTAAAATTATCCTAAAGAAATTATTTTTAAGATACTAAACTACAAAAAACAAACAAACAAGCAATACTAAACTACTAGATCAAAACCAAATAGACAAGCTTGAGCATACACAAAAAAGTGACATAGCTGATTTTTAAAAATTGAGATATAATTGACGTGTAGGTTTAAGATGTACATACAACACATTGATTTAATGCATTTCTATTACAATATGATTGCCATTATAGTGCTACCTAAAACTATTGTATCATATAAATTTTATAATTTCTTATGGTGGTGGGAACAATTAACATAGCAGATTTAAAAATTGACTTATAAAAATAAAAAAATTCAGTGATTGAAATAAAACTCAACAAATGTATTCAGCATTATATCAGGCATGTCTGAAGAAAGAATTAATGAACTGGAAGACAGATCTGGAGAAATTAGGCAGACTATAGCACAGAGAGAGAAGGAAGATATAAATGAAAAATTAAAGATACAGAAGACAGAGTTAAAAGGTCTCAGAGTTTCAGGAGAGGGGAGTAAAGTTGGAGCTGCAATATGGAACCTGAATTTTATCTTGAGAGCAATAACAAACCATTGGAAAATTTTAAGTAGACCATTAAGTTAGGGTTGTTATGGAAGATGATTTGTTACTTTTTAAAAAAGATTTTATTTATTCATTTTACAGAGGAGAGAGAGAGAGAGCGAGATAAGGGAGGGAGGAGCAGGAAGCATCAATTCCCATATGTGCCTTGACCAGGCAAGCCCAGGGATTTGAACCGGTGACCTCAGCGTTCCAGGTAGACGCTTTATCCACTGCACTACCACAGGCTAGGCTATTCATTACTCATAGGTGTCTGGCTGAGGGGGCAAAGAGGCTGCAAGGTTGCCTGTGCTCTACTTACCAGGATGTGTGCCCGGGGAGGGGCTGCACCTGCCTGGAGGAAGGGGACCATTTCTCTGATTCCCACAGACACTGTCTGACTAG
Organism: Saccopteryx leptura; assembly: GCF_036850995.1. Classification (NCBI taxonomy): domain Eukaryota; kingdom Metazoa; phylum Chordata; class Mammalia; order Chiroptera; family Emballonuridae; genus Saccopteryx; species Saccopteryx leptura. The sequence goes on from NC_089513.1 coordinate 13,891,698, forward strand.
TCATAGCCCTCGCTCTTACATAATGGGTTTCAGCTTTTTCTTTTTGGATGTAGCATAGAAAATGGCTTTTCCCAAAGAAAAGTGGTATCAGATCAGTTTTTCCATCACTTCTGCCAAGGTCAGCTCTCCAGATTTTTCTTCTCTATATGCAGCCAAAAGGTCACACCATGAAGAATTAATTAGCACATAGCCATGTTGTTTCCTGTGAAGTTGATGAAAGCCCCTTTTTGTCCTTGATTGGGCTCTGCCTTGTGCGGAGTTCTGCAATTGTCCTCTTCCATAGCTGTTTGCTTTCTCTTCTCATCCCACCTGTGTGCATTTTGGAGGGAAAAAGGGAATTTCATCTTCTTTTTCATCTTGGTGGGGTGTGTGAGGCAATATGGCCTCACTTTGCGTTCTGAGGCATGTAAGCGATTTTCCTTAACTACTGTATCCAAGTGATCCTCGCCAGCCATGACCCTGTGTGTTACATGAAATTCCTGATCGAAAGAGCAAGTTGATGTTTTGCCAGCTTACATGTCACATTACATATGCTTTGGTGAATAAGAGATGGTGGGTTAATGGCACAACTTGAAACATTGAGAAAGAGAGACCATTGGGGTTGAGATAGTTTACAACCCCCAAAATAGGAATTCATGGCATAAAATAAAGACATTAATGTGTTGCTATCCATATTGAAGGAAGGTAAAGCAGGAAGTTCACTCTGCCATCAATTATTAAAGAGAAGTTGAGATCTGAGTAAGGAGTGGGTCCTTTGCCTGACTGGTAGTGGCACAGTGGAGAGAGCATTGACCTGGGATGCTGAGGACCCAGGTTTGGAACCCTGAGGTCACTGGCTTGAGCACAGACTCACCAGCTTGAGCATGGGGTTGCTGACTTGAGCCCAAAGGTCTCTGACTGGTGCTTGCGCAAGGAGTCACTGGGTCTATTGGAGCCCCTCCCCCCATCAAGGAACGTATGAGAAGCAATCAATGAACAACTAAAGTGTCACAACTATGAGTTGATGCTTCTTACTTCTCTCTCTTCCTGCCTCTCTCTTGTGTTTATGCAATAAAAAAAGAAAAATAGGAAAAAAAACCTACAAAAAACAAAGGGTTCCTCAGTAGTTAAACTGTCCATTAGCAGGAACAGCATTAAATCTGCATAGTCCTGGGTCTTAGGGAAAGGGCTGGAGAAACATTTACTGACCTAGGCCACATAGGGGAAACCACTGTTACCCTAAACATCCAAATCATCTGAGCTACCCTCCTGGTAAAAATCCAGGGGCCATCTGACCCTAAGATAGAAAGATACCAAGCACTTGCATGTCAGGAAAGGAAAATGTCCTATTTGCAGCAAATCAGGAGAGAGTTACAGCATCTTGTAGGAACTACAGGGAAGAGAGATGCTTCTGCTGAAGAAGGGATGGTAAATTGAATTAATTACATAGCTCTCGTTAGTACTAATTAAAGCTGTGCAAGCATCATTGGAATTTTCTTATTTAGAATGTCTCAGCTGCTCACTTTCTGTGAACCCAGAAAATATTAATAAAGGTTTTCATAGAATCACTTTAAACTTTAGAATCCAAATCTCCCCTTACCATGGAGCTGAAAGTGCTTATCCTCCTAATTTTCCATTTATGGGGAAATCCTGAATCTTGTTCTTTTCGTTGCGGTTTTATTGTATTTATATTTTTAAAGAAAAGCTTGTTAAATTCATCATTCAGGTATTTGAAAGCAGGGTAACCTGTTCTCACCTGCTACCCCACTTCCCAAGAAACAGTGAAATAATAAGCTGAAGCTACGACCGTTGGGTTCTGTACCAAGTGACAGAGAGGGAAGCAGGAGCTTGAGTCTGATGCCTTAGACCACTCGGCCATCCTGACAAGGACAACCAAGTGACAGAGACATGGTGATGAGTAAGACACAGACTCTTTCTTTGAAAAGACAGAGCTCTGGGCCGTGGCGGGTTGGCTCAGTGGTAGAGCGTCGGCCTGGCATGCAGGAGTCCCGGGTTTGATTCCCAGCCAGGGCACACAGGAGAGGCACCCATCTGCTTCTCCACCCCTCCCCCTCTTCTTCCTCTCTGTCTCTCTCTTCCCCTCCCGCAGCCAAGGCTCCATTGGAGCAAAGTTGGCCCGGGCACTGAGGATGGCTCTGTGGCCACTGCCTCAGGCACTAGAATGGCTCTGGTTGCAACAGAGCGATGCCCCAGAGGGGCAGAGCACCGCCCCCTGGTGGGCATGCCGGGTGGATCCCTGTCGGGCGCATGTGGGAGTCTGTCTGACTGCCTCCCTGTTTCCAACTTTAGAAAAATGCAAAAAAGAAAAAAAAGAGGGTTTTTTTTGAAAGACAGAGCTCTGAAGGGAAATAGATATAAATAGATCATATCAGTCTATATGATTTCAAATAGATGCTTGTATAAAGTATAGAAGCACAGTGAAAAAATTTATTGAAGTATATGCATATAGAAAAAGGGAATCTTGACATTCAAAAATAAATCTATTACTTAGTCATGCATTGTCTTCAGCATTGTGAACTTGAAGGACATGGGGGACATTATCCTTTTAGGTATGAATGAAAGATTTTTAAATAAAATGTATCTTAGAATTCCACTATTCTGTCATCTTACATTTTAAATAGAACTGCTTTGTAGCATTTCTAGCAGAGGGTGCCACCTTTAGAAGTAAGGTCTTCAGAGGATTTCTGTGATTTTTAATCATTAACTTGAACCCATCACAACATAAGTTAAAGTTAAAATACAGATAAGCATATAATAAGAGCAATTCATGTAACCCCGATAGGAAATATCCATTCCTGTGACATTGCTGTGTTATCCATGGCAGGGCTGGTACAGTAAGTCCTCAGTTAAGAACATCTGAGTCACGAATGGTTTGTCGTGACCGCAACTGAGCACCCCCTCACACCTATCTTGGTAATTTATTCATTCATTTTTATTCTTTTTTTAATTTAAAAGAAATTTTAAGTGAGAGGAGAGGAGATAGAGAGACAGACTCTTGTATGCACCCTGGGGCTGATGCTGTTTTCAACCAAGCTATTCTCAGCGCTTAGGGCTGACACTCAAACCAATTGAGTCACTGGCTGTGAGAAGGGAAGAGGGAGAGAAGGGGCAATGGGAGGGGAAGAGAAGCAGATGGTTGCTTCTCATGTGTGCCCTGACTGGGGATCAAACGCAGGACATCTGCATGCTGGGCTAATGCTTTATCCACTGAGCAAACAGGCCAGGGCCATTCATTTATTTTTAAAGTATATATTTGCACACATATATTTATAGCGCTTTGTTCACAACTGCCAAATCTTGGAAGTAACAGAAACGTCATCTTCAATAGATGAATGGATAAACAAATTGTGGTACATCCAGACAATGGAGTATTATTCAGCACTAAAAAGAAATAAGCTTTTTAAGCCATGAAAAGACCAGGAGGAATCTTAGATGTATATTACTAATTGAAAGAAGCCAATCTGAAAAAGGTACATACTGTATGATTCCGACCATACGACATTCTGGAAAAGGCAAACTACAGAGATGTGACCAAGATGAACGATTCCTGGAGTTGAAGAAGAAGGAGGGATGAAGAGTCAGAGCACAGAGGATTTTTAGGGCAGGAAAACTACTCTGTGTGATAGGATAGGGGAGACATGTCGTTATAACTTTGTCCAAACCCACAGAAGATACAACACCAAGGGTGAACCTAATGTCAATGACAGACGTCGGGTGGCCATGATGTGTCACTGTAGGTTCACAGACTGTAGCAAATTTATCAGTTTTGGGGGGGGAGGGTGCTGATGAGTGTAGGAGTCTGTCTGTGGGTTTGTGAGGGCAGGGGGTATGTGGAAAATCTCTCAACTTGGCTGTGAACCAAAGACTGCAGGAAGCAGGTTTTCAATTTATTTATTTCTATTTTATTTATTAAGTATTCAATGTATACAAAACACTATCTTAGGCATTGAAGGGGATGAAGGGATAAGAAAAAAAATCTTGGACCCTTTCTTTGTGTGAGGCTCTTCGGAAGCATTCACAGCAGCAACAATCCCTATTTAAAAGCTCCTAACAGAGAACCCGTGATTTGGGGCCCACGGGCGGAGGAGCAGAAACGCAGGGAGGAATGACCCCTGCCAGCACTCAGGCCAACAAAGCTCTGGCTCCAGGCTCTGGGATGTGTTGGGTCAGCCAGTATTTTTCTCCCGAAGTCCCAGACAACAGCAAGAACATGTGGCCAAATTAGGTTCACTTTTATCAGAGGTCACTAGCAGGGTTTTCAGCAAATGTTTAAACAACAGATTTGCATTTTACCAGTAACGCAGTTGCCATACCACTCCCTGATGTCAGATGTGCTGATCAGAGGTCAGTAGCAGCTTTGAGAATGGTTATTGATTGATGGAGTCAAATATTCCTTGATCCTTGCCAAACATAGATTCTATTCCTCACCCAAAATAACTGGAGTGATGTCGTTAGTACCTGGAGAAAGGCATTTTTCTAGGCCCTGTTGTATAATGGAATTGTTAAGGACAATGTGTATGTTGCTGACATCTGATTCCATTCCATACCCAGATTAATTGCATTTCAAAGAATATGTTGACTTTGCCACCACCTTCCTCAGTATTTACTTTAGGATCAATAGTGTGTCAAAACTTTCAAGGTGGGGCTGAAAGCCTGCGGATTAAAGAAGCTTCAGACAGGTAGGAACTGAAGCAATGTAATGAGGAAACAGTAAAGTCACATGTTGACATTTACACTCGGTCTTAGCGAAGAGGCCCCGAGAAGCAATCACATGTTGACTCTTAACGGCAACAGTTTTGCTTTGGAAACCGTAGTCAGGATGCTTGGAGAAGCCCATACTGACTCTTGGTATGTTTTTCAGAAGGAGAAGGAGACTTCAGCTGCTCAGTTCAATGAATCGTGTGACACATACAGTTTCTTCCTCTGAGATGGGAAGTAAATGGGAGTAAAATTTGTGATTCACGCTTTTATTAATAGCATTCACTGAGCGTACTGCATGTGGGATATGTATGTCACTCAGCTCTCATCACACAAACTGTCCTATGCAATTTGGGCTGAAAGGAGCTGTTTACCAGCTGCTCATGACCACAGCCCTGTTCAACCAAAGCCTTAGTTTAGTCTAGAGGAAGCTCATCTTCAGAAAGGTTATTTGCTAGGGCCACGCAAGGAACAGCAGAACTCTGAGTTGCATGACCCCCCAGCTATCTTGCTGTATAACCCTTACTGCTGCCAATGCTTTGTTCATTAATGGAGAACTGTACACCAATGCTTCTCAGACTATACCTTGCAGGCACGTTCCCTGAGGATGTTGTGAAAATGAAGATTTGATTCAGCAAGCGTGGGGAAGCCCGCAGATTTGCATTTCCAAGCTCCGGGTGGTACCAAGCTGTTGTGCATGACCGCATTGAGTAATCAGGCTGTAGATGAGTTTGCAGTCGGTACAGTGTTCTCCCTCGCTCATATTGTCATCACAGGTGGTGCCTTTTTCTATCTCATTGTGTATGGATTTTGAACTCGCTGTGATATTATAGCAAGTGTTGAATCTGCTGCAAGCTTGTGTTCTGTGATAACCCTTAGGAGATTCACGTAGAAAGTATCCTCTCAGGGAGATTTAAAAAATAACTTTAGGCCATTTTCCCTGTGTATACTAAACGCACAAAGTTTAGGTTGGGGGGAAAAGTCTTCAACATGTTCTGGGTCACCACTGAGATGACTCTTTCAGAGATGCAGCAGAGTGGAAGTGGTTGTGAACTTGAACTCAGGATCCCTGGAGTCCAGTGCTCCTCTTTGCCTCCCCCGGTAGCCAAATTTATAAAGGAGTGGTTGATCTGGAAGTTCTAAAGTTTTATGGTTGATGGTTGGCAATGAGTAGCATATTTCTTTCGAGATTGCCTACCGAAAAATATGATAAAAATTTTTACCAAAGAAATAGCCAAGTTCCATCTGTATAACTAGGAAGATTTTTTTTTTTTTTTTTTTTTTTTGCATTTTTCTGAAGCTGGAAACAGTGAGAGACAGACAGACTCCCGCATGCGCCCGACCGGGATCCACCCGGCACGCCCACCAGGGGCGACGCTCTGCCCACCAGGGGGCGATGCTCTGCCCATCCTGGGCGTCGCCATGTTGCGACCAGAGCCACTCTAGCGCCTGGGGCAGAGGCCACAGAGCCATCCCCAGCGCCCGGGCCATCTTTGCTCCAATGGAGCCTTGGCTGCGGGAGGGGAAGAGAGAGACAGAGAGGAAGGCGCGGCGGAGGGGTGGAGAAGCAAATGGGCGCTTCTCCTGTGTGCCCTGGCCGGGAATCGAACCCGGGTCCTCCGCACGCTAGGCCGACGCTCTACCGCTGAGCCAACCGGCCAGGGCCTAGGAAGATTTTTTAAAAAAGGACTGGCAAATATAAACCAAGCTTCTCTCAGATTGCTTGTGGCTATCGCAGAGAGTTGTGGATTAGGAGACCATAGAAAGGCTGTGTGATGTTGGGCAGGTTACTTCATCTCTCTGAGTCTCAGTTTTCTCTGAAAATTTTATTTACTTATTTATTTGAGAAAGAGAGGTACATTGATTTGTTGTTTCATTTATACATTATTCATTGTTTGATTCTTGTATGCTCCCTGACTAGGGATTGAACTTGTAACTTTAGTGTATAAGGACAGTGATCTAACCAACTGAACTCCCCAGCCAGGACTCTGAGTCTCCGTTTCATTATCTGCAGAATAATGGTATCAACACTCTATGTCCATTTTGGTGTTAATGATCCATATGATAAAGGGAGATAATTATAAAATTCCATCTTTACACATGATTAAGAAAGCAGGACCCATGCCTGACCTGTGGTGGTGCAGTGGATAAAGTGTCAACCTGGAACGCTGAGGTCGCCGGTTCAAAACCCTGGGCTTGCCTGGTCAAGGCACATATGGGAGTTGATGCTTCCTGCTCCTCCCTCCCCCTTCTCTCTCTCTCTCCTCTCTCTCTCTCTCTCTCTCTCTGTCTCTCTCTCACTCTTTCTCCTCTCTAAAAATTAATAAAAGAAAAATTAAAAAAAAAAAAAAAAAGAAAGCAGGACCCTGATCTCATCCTCCATCCCTATGGATGGAGCAAATGCAAATTCCTGAAGAACGAAGATGTATCTTCTATTCCACCTTCCCTCCCTTGTCCTTTGAGTAGCTGGTGCCATGAATGAATGAGTGAATGAATGATTGTTACCACAGGACAATATAAGATAATGAGACACCCTGAAGTCGGTATTGTCCACGAGATTCTCCAGGAGCTGTCAGGCAGGTCTCCAGTGGGTGGCAGAGAAGCTGTTGACCAGAAGAGCCTATAAAAGGTGGTTTCAGTCCCCCAACTCTTACAAATCCCCACACTCTTAAATTGCTCAGATCACTCTGGGTGCAAGATGAGTCAGGAAAGGGTGCTATTAGTTATGCTACAATAATGCATAACCCAAGAGGGACCCAAGAGGGAAGAAAAATTAGTAACTTTAGGATCCTCTTTAGTTTTTAATCTCAATCCCTAGAATAATTTTAACTTGAACTGGGAATTGAATTGAATCAGAAGTGTTTCCACGGAGAATAGAGCCTGTGAAATTAGAACACATGTGGCTGCCCAGCTTGGTCTCAAGAGAAAAATCCAATCTTGCAGGAAGGCTATGAACATTTGGTAATAGTGAGCAGTTATAATTAATAGAATCATAGATAGGCCTTGGCCAGTGGCACAGTGGACAGTGTCCTTCCAGAGTGCTGAGGTCATAGGTACAAGCTTGGGGTCACAAGCTGGATCCAAAGATGCCTGCTCGACCCCGAGGTCACCAGTTAGAGCCCCAGTTAAGGCCTGTATGAAAATCTATCAATGGCACAACTCAATGTGTTGATGCTTCTCTGTCTTTTTGTCTCTCCCTTCTCTCTCTCTCTCTCTCAAAAAAAGTAGAATCATAGATGTTAGAGCAGAAAAGAGCCTTATCAATTAGTTCTACCCACTGTTTACCTTCTTCTTGAAGGCAAGTTTAGGATGTTGAGGAAGGAAGAGAAAACTTGCACCAGGAGCATGGACAGCAGTTGTGGGGGCTCCTAGGCACATGCTCTCATTCATTCAGGGGCCTGGAGAGGTCCTGGGCCCTGCCCCCCACTGGGTGATTCCTAGACACTGTCAAGTTTGAGGCTCCAGCTTTGAACAGTTATCAGTTGTTCATACATTCACATGAATAGATTTCAATTTCCTTCGTCACCATCGAGTGTATTTATTTAAGAGGAAAAAGCAAAACCTATGGGTATTTACAGGTATTTTGTGACCGTTCTGGTATGAGATACATTTAGAAAGAAATGGCACACATAGGAAGGTAGACTGCATTGGGGAAAACCTTTTCATCAAAGCTTTGTTTAGGATTAGCTTTGATTTGAAAATTTAAAGAAAAAATAGCTCAGAGTCAAAACATCGTTTTAAAGGTGTTTTCAAACAATGAGGAAACCGAACTGCTCTTTAAGTCACCTCAGCAGTTCAACTCCTCCAACTAGAAATTGCTCCCATTGGGGGGATGGGAGGGAGGAGGGAGGTCCTTGAAGACATTTTCCAAAAACCAAACCTTCTGCAGAGCAAGCCACGCAGCTGTGAGCACTGCCGCCCGCCTCCTTGGTGTGTTGCTCTCTCCTTTCTCCTTCCACTCCTGGGGAGACATTCTTAGAATGAGAAAGTCTGTTGGACATTGTTGGGCAGATAAAATGTATTATGCTCACTTTGTTAAAGAGGCCGTTGCCCAGGTGATATTAATGTGTGTTGGGGTGGGCTAAAGGCAGGCAGAATCCTTGTAGCCTGGGGCTTGGTTTTGGGATTAAGCCTTTCCTATCCTTTTTGGTGTAAGGTGGTACAATCCTATCATGCCTCAGAGAAGTGACTTTGTATTAAGAGACTTCCCTATTATGTATATTGGATTAAGGGTTTGGATTTCTACACTATAAAATGGGAACGGAGCGGGAGTTTGGCTCTTGGTTCCTGAGGTTAGCATGAGAGAGTGGAGAGAGTAGAGCCAGCAGCTAAAGGAGGCCACGTGGAGGAGGCCAGGAGAAGCAGCCAAGATGGCGGAGTGCTGAGTGAGATGCCAGTTTGTGTAGAGTTTGTATCTGGGATAAGGAAGGAGATGGGGAACTGAGGAGAATAAGTCTGGTGAGCTAGAAACCTTTGATTCTAGGAAACTCGGATAAGTCAGTGGCTTTGTGAGCACTGAGTGTGACTGGGTTTTGGAGCCCAGTGTGTATTTTTACTTGCCCGCCGGGTGCAAGGTAGGATTAAAGGCTATGGCCCACCAGTTTTTGGCTCCATGGTTTCTTTACCGACTGTCCGAATCCAATGCGAACCTGCATGGGCTGGGCTGCTGTGATAGTGGCCCTGCTTCCTGGCTTTACAGACATCCAACCACCTTCTCTAAATCACACTGAGTGTCCCGATGCAAAGGGCTGTTTGTGATTTACGGATGGATAAATCGACACCTTTTCAGGTTGGACTTTTCAAGAATTGGCAGTAATTTATACCTAGGGTTCTCGGGAGAATTGAAGACCTCGTGTATTTAGTAAGAATGAACTGAGTTGTCGTTCCCCCCCCCCCCCAAGACAAGCACTACTCAAGGAATATACAGATGTAACATGCAATGTCTCTGTTCCCTAAAAGTTTACAGTCTTGTCAGCGAGATAAAATAGACACACAGAAAACTAAAGGGAATATCATTCATTTAACAAGCTCCGATACAGCACAAACCAATTCCCATTTCCAAATTCAGCTCAGATGAAAAAATCCCACTTGAAAGTTTTTTCCCAGATTATGGTCCTAATTTTTTTTCCTACTTGTCTCTTATCATGTAGCAGCTCTGGCTAATGCCATATCTTCTTGGTAAGCAAATCAAAGACAGGGAGGGGAGATAAGTGTGTTTTGCTTGTGGAAGGCATGTAAACTGTTGTAGCCAGAGGGCAAACAATGGCAGACTGTATCTTCTAAAGATGGCCAGCCAATAGATACGCAGGTCCACATGCTTTTCTCATAATGAGACCAACCTCCTTCCTCTGAGGCCGGGGGTGGGGGTGGGGATCTGTGTTCTTCCCTGTGAATCTGGGCAGGAGCTGGCATTGGCCTCCAGCTGCCAGCCAGCCAGAAGCCAGGCCTTAAGGTCTTACAGCACAAGGCAGGGAATTCTGCCAAATCCTTGAATGAGCTTATAAGCTTATTCTCTCCCAGCTGAGTCTCCCAATGAGCGTGAGTGCAGCCCAGCCAACACCTTACTTGCAGCCTTTATGAGACTGAGCAGAGGACCCAGGGAAGCCATTCCCAGACTCCTGACAACCAGGGATGCTTAAATACATGCGTGCTGCCTAAGTCACTAAGTTTGAGGGAATGTGCTGTAAAGCAATAGGAAACAATGCCCCTGGGGAGAGACCCCAGGGAAAGGCCACAGACAGACAAAGAGACAGCCCAGGGAGCCTAGCTATTTCTGCCCCCAGCCTTTTGAGTCTTCCCAACATCAACCACCAGAGATGTACACGAACCTTCAGGTGGATCCCGTTCTCAGACTTTGAGCCCCTTTAGATGATGCTAAGTAGAGCACAGACAAGCTGTCCCCTTTAAGTCATATCCAAATTGTAGATTCATGAACAAAATTAAAAATTGCTGTTGTTTAAACCCACTACATTTGGGAGTCACTTTTTATTTTTGTATCCATAGTAACCAGATCAAGTATAGGTAATTCCCTAGATTGGCTGCCCACTTACCTTGACCTGCCTTTTCTGGTATATTTCCCTGATTTTCTATAACTTTCGATGATGGTGTCTCACCTCTTGTTGAGCACCCACCACATCCTTGCTTTCTAGCTTCCAGACCTTGCTTACCAGTCTGGCAGACTTCCCTGAGTGTCTCACATCTAGTACGCTATTCCCACTTTGGTCCAATAGAACCAAATCCTTTGAGCGCAGGTAAGACTCAGACAGCCCACAACATGCAGCCTTACCTCTTCTATGTATTTATTATAATGAATTTACCTGTTTCCATATCTATTTGCCCCATTAGAACATGAGCTCCTCCAGGTCAGAGCCTCTGTAATTCTGGATCTAACTCGGGATATAGATGCTCAGTCTGTTTAGTGAATGAACAAATAAATGAATGGATCTGTTATTTTGCTATATGGACATTAAAGACCTATATCATAGGACCATTGCCATTAAAGAACTTATCCAGTACTAAAATATATGGCCCAAATTACAAATACTGTGAGCAGAAAGAGAATAACATTGGCTTGGAAGTCTTCACAGAAGAGGAGAAATTTGAACTTGACATCAAGAAGGGGTTTGTTGGATTTAGGTGAGAGGAGAGGAGACAGGAAAGCATTTGAAATTAGGAGAACAATATGACAAAGTTATGTAGGATGAGAAGGAGGAGAAGACTGGCAATTTAAGGACCCTAATGAGAGTCTCCTGACAGAGCTTTCTTTCAGGAAGAATTAGTAGTATTAGCCTGTTGCTTCTACTGTCTTCTCATGGCTACTGAACTTCACAAGCACTTGCTTACCTGCTTTGTTCAACCCTATAATCTAGATATATTGTATGTTGATTACCCAGATTTTTTAGTAGCAGAAATAATGTTTATTAACTATTGTGTGGATTATTTATTAATCTACATTGCTTGGTTACCATGAATTCATTCCATATCAATCCATACTAGGTGAACTCCAGTGAAACTCTTATTCATCACTAAGTGATTAATTTGACATATGAAGTAGGGTCTAATAATTATAAAGCCAGAACACTTAGATTTCTTAAGTATTGACACTTGTGAATACATTGAATATCATGACTAATGGCTTCCCATACCTCCTGGGATTTAAAGTTCATGTAATCCTAAGTATTACAAGGTTAACAATTCTGACCTCACCAGCGCTGCCTAAAGTATAATTAGAATAGCAAATGTGTGTGTTAATTTAGAAAATCTGAGTTGCACGGTTGTCTTGGAAACACATACTAAACAACTTATGTCAGAGGTTTGCCATGACATAAAAAGGGAAAGGAGTCCATCATCACGGAATCTATAGTAGATGTGTTTAGCTCAGTAACAAAGCAAAACTCTTAATATAGCGAGAGTGACCAGGCCTCATGGGATGGGGCAGGAAACCATTCACCTGGGTAGGAACCTGGACACCGAATTAAAGGACCTGAGTCAGGTTACAGAAGTCGGGGAGGTAAGTACGTATATTAGGATGACAACTAACCAATCAGTGTAATCAATTAGTCAGTAAGTTTCCCCAAACTATTTTTAAAATCCCAATAGAGATCATTCTCTTATCTGAAACTTGACAAGCCAACCCTAAAATTTACTTGAAAAAAACAGAGACAAACAAAACAAAACAAGATGAGACAAATCTGAAGAACAATGTGGAGAAATTTGCCCTATCAGATAATCAAGACTTATTTAAAAGCCATAACAATAACTAGAGTGTCGGCAGGCATAAACAAAGAGGCCAATGGAACAGAATCAAAGGTACAGAAACTGACTCACAAATGACAGGTGGTGCAGCAAAGTAACAAGAGAATACTTTTTCAAATTAATAAATGATGCTGAAATTATTGGTTTAGTCATATGGAAGGAAATAAAATCTGGCCCCTACTCCTCCTGTACCACACATAAAAATCAATCTCAAAGAGATTAATTTTTAAAAAGTTATTTCAAAATTAGAAGGCTATATCATAGCTGAAAAGGGTTTCTTCACTATGTTATAAGAAATACAAACCTAAAGGAATATGTTGATAAAAATCAACTTTATGAAAAGATAAAACTTCTGAGCAACAAAGGACACCATTCAAGTCAACACAGGAAACAATACTTGAATTGGATATAATAACGGAAGATTAATATCCAGGTTATATATAGCACTCCTACAAATCAATAAGAAAAAGATACACAATTTAATAGGGAAAAAACTGAGCAAAGGACACCGAGAAGAGACTACGTAAGGACACAGCATGAAGTGGCCATCTGCAAGACAAGAAAAGACGCCTCAGAGGAAACAAAACCCGCCAACACCTTCACCTTGCACTTCCGGCCTGTGAGAAAATTAATTTCTGGTTTTTTAAATATTGTTTTGTATTATTAAATACCAAGCATATCAAAAATGTATGAATGACCATCACTCGGCTTTAATAACCCTAAACCTTTCTCACATTTGATATATGTTAATGAACATACTACAGATACAGTTGAAGGCTCCCCTGTGCACCTCAACCTCATTTTTCTCCTGCCTCTCCAGAGTTAAAATAAGGCAGATTTTGGTGTTTATCATTCCCATGCACGTTTTTACACTTTAGTATTATGTGTACACACCTTGTTTTTGTGTTCTAAAACGACTAAGTCTTACCACCTAGTATACATCAACTGGCCATTTTAGCTCGTTGTTTTTGCGATGTAGTCAAGTCAATACTCATACTGTGTATTAATTCATTTTAACAGCCAAATACTACAAATATGCCACAGTTGTTCTATTTTCACTGGTTCCCGGTTTTCACAATTAAAAACAATACTGAAATTAACTTTTCGTACATGTCTCCTTGAGTACACATGCCAAGAATTCCTGTAGAATGTAATACACAGAGACCGGGTTCATGTATAAGCATCCTCATGTAAACTAGTTGTTGCCAAAGCACTCTCCAAAGTATAACAGATTTCACCGCTACCAGTGAAGGTGAGAGCCCACTGCTCCAGACCCATCAGCATGTAGAAGTGCTCCACAACCTGCAACTACCTGCCCAGGAAATCAACCTCTTATCTATAATAAACAACCCAGGAAGCCAGCCTCCTCTGTCAGACTTGCAGAAAGCCAGACTGTTATCTTTAGTGACAATCCAGGGGGCTAACCAATAAATTCTGTAACAATAAATTCAGCCCCAAATGGCCAGGACTTGATTAATAACTGACAGCTTCTTTAATTTCTGTTCCTACTTCCAACTTAAGACCAACCAAAGTCAGCCAAGTGCTTACCCAACCACATAGAACTCCTTAACCAGGCACGGAGGATGCCCTGCTTCTAGCTGGCCTGCCTACAGCTTCCCAGGCCAACGGCCCCCAATCAGAGCACATCAAAGCCTCCTCTTTCCACTGCAATGCTTTCCCACTCCTCTGTCGGGCTTTGAGTCTCTTCCAAAACGCAAGTGATGGCACTGACGCCCTTTCTGTAGCAAGCTCAGAATAAATAGCCTTTGCTTTCCTCATTTGGTTGGTCTTCATTTATTTCCACAGTGACTAACAGAAGGATGAAAAGATAAAAATATAATAAAACTTTGGTGAAGGAGGGAAAGAAAGAAGACAAAGTAAATTCCTCATTTTCATGGTGAGACATCAAGAAATACTTTTTAAAGAGCCAAGAAATAGAGGCATATCATATTCTTTAGAGTTACGGAGGCACTTCCTCAAGAGCCAATGGTCAAAAGTAGCCCTCCTGAGGAATGGGTGAGGGGGAGTGGGGAAAGGGAGGAAGATGTTTCCACACCAAAGCTTTTTTCAATATTTTAACTTCTGTTTTTATATTGATTCATTACTTTTATAATTAAATGCATTTCTGGATCGTTGCCTTTTATTCCTCTGGATAAGAATGCTACTTTTAAAAGGTAGATGTACCTCAGGAAGTCAAAATCCTTGACACTGACCTTGGCAGGGGAGACCCAGGCAATGGAAAGACAGGAAGAGAGACAGTCCCACAGGCTGACCAGGACAGGGCTGGGGAGAGGCGAGGTGTTGCAGGAGGGATATTGGGCAGCCATGGCTGACACGGCAATCCTGGGCATGGTTGAGGGATATCAGGACATTTAAACTTTCAAACTTTGCACTTTCCCTGGGACATTTGTTGTCTAGTTCAGGAAACAGACACACAGGGTTAGACTCATGGCCGTGACTGTGATTAGAGAAGACGAAGTAAGTCTGCAGATCCAAGGTTAAAAAAAAAACCCAGAATTTAATACCAGGAGGCAGAGCAGGAATTGATCCGAAATTCTCAAATAAATGTTCTCTAAGCAAAACATTAATCCACTTTCACTTGCAATCTGAAATAAAACTGTCTGTACTACTTTATATATATTTTTAAATTGCAAGTATTCAGGTGTCTGATTATTTTCTTTTTATACAATTTGTGGGGGTGAGGTGGATGATGAATACTTGAGTAACGTCTGAAATGTTCCCTGCAGCTCTAAGTTAATAATTGAGTTGGTGTCAAGAACTGACTGAGAAGGGGAAAGTCACAAAAGGCTGCTGTATTATTTAAGAAGCCATACAGCCTGCTCCTATCCATTAACACTAAAGAAAGGGCCGAGTGTGGGTACATTGTTATCTTTGTAAACACCCGCTAAGTGGATGCTTGGTACAGCCCCTCGGAGACGTGCTGAAAACACCATGTAAATAGTCACACTGAGGAAAAGCCCCTGTATACCAATGCAGCAATCTGTTGGCACCACCTCAAAACTAAGACTTTATTTTTAGCATTGGGCATAGAGCTGTGAAAAATCATCAGTGAAGATGTGTACAAATATGCACTCATAACCCTGGTGCCATTGCCCAGCGTGATGCAGTCATGCTACTGCTATGAACAGCTCGCTGCCCCTTTCTGCCTCCTGTGGCTCCGTTGATGCTCTGGGGCCTATTTCCCTATCTGACTGCACAGGATCCTTGCAGGATTACATGAGGCTTGCCCCAGTTCTGGGCGAGTGCCTGCTATGGCCATTTTCAACTCCTGCCAAGAAGTTTATTGAAAACACAGCTATTTTATAAGGTTCGTGGTAGAAAGAGAATTGGCTTGGTTACCAGCTCACTGGGAGCTCCAGCAAGCCCTGCCCTTTGCCTCACTGGTAAAACTCTGCAAGGACTTTCTACTCTGTCTTCATCCTCCCTGCCCACCGCAACTTCCCTGCTGCATTTTATGGTTTACTCACTGGTAGATCATAGATGTCTGTTGGTCAAATAAGTTTGTAAATATGATATATAGGTTTGCTCGCTTATAGTTTGTATTGGGTGTGGGGGACAGGCTGTGAGCAGGCAGTGTCGTTATACCCTAAGGCTTAGTTTTAAGACTAAGCTTTTCCCACCCTAAGTGACTTTGTATCAGAGACTTCCTTGTTTGTATATTGTATTAAAGGTTTTGATTTCTATACTATAAAATGGGCAGACCGGGAGCTTGCTCTCTCTCAGTTCCTGAGGCTAGCATTAGAGAGGAGAGCAGAGTAAGGCCACGTGGAGGAGAGGAGAAGCAGCCAAGATGGCGGAGTGCTGAAGGAGAAGCCAGTTTGTGCAGAGTTTGTGCAGAGAGAAAGAGATGGGGAACAAAGGTGAATAAGGTTGATTAACTAAAAACCTTTGATTCTAGGAAACTCAAAGAAGTCAGTAGCTTTGTGAGCACTGAATGAGTGGGTTTTGGAGCCCAGTGTATGTTTTTACTTGCCTGCCAGGTGCAAGCTAGGATTAAAGCTAATGGCCCACAAGTTCTTGGCTCCGTTGTTTCATTACCATCTGTCCTAATCAAATGTGAACCTGCATGGGCCAGGTGGCTGTGATGGTGGCTGTGGCTACTGGCTTTATAATGTCATAGAAGCATAGAATCTTCGAGGTGAGGGAAACAGAATTAAAATTATACAAATAAAAGTTAAGGCTGAGCTCTGTCTGGATAGCTTGGCTGGTTAGAGCATCATCCCGAAATGCAGAGGTTGGTGGTTCAATCCTCAGTCAGGGTACACACAGGAACAGATCAATGTTTCTGTCTCTCTCTTCCTCATTCCCTTCCTCTTTCTAAGATCAATAAATAAACTTTTTTTTTTTTTAAAGCTAAGGCTGAGTGCTACATAGAAGCTTAGATTCCTGCCTCTTTGGTGAGATTTTGGGGATTAGATAAACTTTTGTTGACTTTGCTACCCAACAAGAGTCTTTCCTTCTGGTGGTACTGTTTTTCTGTGGGCTGTTTCCCATTCTCTTCCCAACAAACAGAACTGTGCCGAATTTAACAGAATTTCTAAAGATGTAAGTGAGACACGACACAAAGCCTGCTTTCTTTGAAAAGGCAGGTGACCCTTACTGGGTGGCTCAGTTAGAGCATCATCCTCATACACTAAAGTTGTGGGTTCAATCCCAAATCAGGGCACATACAGGAATTAACCAATAAATGTGTAAATAGGTGGAACAACAAATCAATGTTTCTCTCTCTGTATCTCTAAAATAAATACCTAAAATTTACAAAATATATTTTTTTAAAAAGGCAGGTGAGAAAGTCTGTTAACAGGTTGAGTGGCAACCTTTAAGAGAGCAGTTTCATTAAATTTGTTCTCCTCCCCCATGACAAACACCTATGGACTCCATAATTTATAGATCTGTCTGATTTAGGGAATTGCCATCAAAAGTATGAAAACCAAGATCACTCCAGCAAAATGAACACCCTGCCTATTGCCTACTGCCAAAGATGGCTCTGTCGAATCAGATCTCACATGGTTACATTTGATTGGCAGGATCTAAGTCAATCATGGTAACCTAGGTTTGAATGTGGTTTTCTGCTTTTTAGCCTCTGCCATACTGAAAGACGAGCTGGTTGAAGGTTGAAAGAGCCTTAAGCAAGGCAGCCCACAGTGTCTGCCGTGTCCTCTCTGGCTAGAAACTTAGAGAGAGACGTAACATTAACCTGCTACTGAGACTGTCCTATAAATATGCAATTATGTTTCTGTGTGAGATGTACTATCCGCATGCCAGATGCCATGGGGAACGCACAGGAAGGAATGACTCACTGCCATGGGGTGTCATAGAAAGCTCTGGAACAAAGAGGTGACATCAGTAACCTGAGCCGTGAATGTGAGGTGAAGGTGCAATGGTATCACCGAGGATGTGAGACACACGGGGACCTCCACAACCACTGCTGTGGAGGAGGAAGGCAGGAGGGAGATGCCGCAGGGGGTGTGCCTGGCTGTGCCCTGACCAAGCCTGGGGTCCCAACATAGGAAGACATTGCAACCACATGGCAACCCCTGACCTGGTGCTACCCAGCTGCAGGGTAGCCGAGCGGAAGCCAGGTGGTGGTTAAGAGCTAAGGGCTCAAAGTCCAGCTCTGCTACTTACTATCTGGGACCAAGGTATTTGAACTCTCGAAGCTTTAATTTTTTCTTTTTGGAAAATGTTGATGTTACTGGTTCATGCCTCCTAAGGTAAGCATGAAGATTAAAAGTGATAAGAACACAAAGCATTTGGTCCAGAGCCTGGTGCTTTATGTCAGTCCATGTTAGCTACAGTGTGGTCCTGATTATCATTAGAAGGGTCAGTCAGTATTCAAATCAATTGAGGATGAAGGGACAATGGGAAGGACCTAGACAAAGGTGGTAGCATGTGAGGCGGACAGTCAGTCTATTCATGGGAGACTACAGTATGCAGCGAAGGACTCGGCCTCCCAGAAGAGACAGTTGGCAGGAGCAGGGCGCCAGGGCCCCATTGCCCACCACTTTTCTTTCCTCACTTACAGAGATAAAGCTGGGCAACAACTAAAACCAACCTCACAGAAAATATACAGTAGCTACCCCTTACCCAGTATTACTTTCCCTGATTAAAGTTACCTGTGGTCAACCAGAGTCCAAATTCATTCAATGGAACAATTCCAAAAATAAGAAAACAATTCATCAGTTTTAACTTGTGTGCCATTTGAGTAGCCTGTGATGAAATCTCGTGAGGCCCCAGACGTGACTCATCCCTTTGTTTGGCGTCCCTACCGCTGTAGACGCTCCCCCGTTAGTCACATAGTGGCCATCTCAGTTATGTGACCTATGGTGGCAGTATTCCAGTACTTGTGTTTATGCATAACTCTTATTTTACTTCATATTGGCTCCAAAGCACAAGAGTAGTGATGCTGGTGATCTGGTTGTGCCCAGAGAAGCTGTCAAGTGTCTGTGACTATCATAAGGACAATAGTAGCCTAACAGCACACTGTAGTGCTGTCATTCATCTTGCTTCATCTCATCATGTAGACACTGCACCATCTCACATCATCATAAGAGGGCTGAGCGCACGATAGTAAGATTTTCAAGAGAGAGACCATATTCACGTAACTTTTACGGCATGTTGGTATACTTATTCTATTTTATTATTAGTTTCTGTTGTTAACCTCTTACTGTGCCAGATTTATAAATCAAACTTTATCATAGCTATGCATGTTTAGGAAGAAATATAGTGCTATAGATAGGGTTTGGTATTATCCGTGGTTTCAGGCACCCACTGGGCATTTTGGAACATATCCCCTGTGGACAAGGAGAAACCGCTATATATTAAGATCACAGTCACTAAAGCTGTACTGAGATATTCAGACAAGATGTAAGGTCTTCCTCAAGAGTCCTGCTCACTGGGTAAACAAAAAAACCCAATGAACTTTCAATCTAATCTGGTCGTCTATGATACAATAATGTTAACCGCTTCTTTATACAGTGTGTCTGTAAAGTCATGGTGCACTTTTGATTGGTCACAGGAAAGCAACAAAAAAATGACAGAAATGTGAAATCTGCACCAAATAAAAGGAAAACCCTCCCAGTTTCTGTAGGATGATGTGGCAGCATGTGCACATGCGCAGATGATGACGTAACACCGTGTATACAGCAGAGCAGTCCACGGACATGCCAGTCAACATGTGGATGGTACAGAGGAAAGTTCAGTGTGTTCTATGGTTCGCTAAATTCGAACCCGTGACCAAAGTGCAACGTGAATATTGGCGCGTTTATAACGAAGCGTCACCACATAGGAATAACATTACTCGGTGGGATAAGCAGTTGAAGGAAACCAGCAGTTTGGTGGAGAAACCCCGTTCTGGTAGGCCATCAGTCAGTGACGAGTCTGTAGAGGCTATATGGGATAGCTACCTAAGGAGCCCTAAAAAATCTTTGCGTGAGCCCACATCGAACTGCACTGAACAGGTATGAAACTGGGAGAGTTTTCCTTTTATTTGGTGCAGATTTCACATTTCTATCGTCTTTTGTTGCTTTCCTGTGACCGGTCAAAAGTGTACCATGACTTTACGAACACATGGTATAAAAATGGTGAGTTGCCTGACCAGGCAGTGGCGCAGTGGATGGAGCGTCGGACTGGGATGAGGAGGACCCAGGTTTGAGAACCTGAGGTCGCCAGCTTGAGCGTGGGCTCATCTGGTTGGAGTGGGGGTCTCACCAGCTTGGACCCAGGGTCGCTGGCTCCAGCGGGGGGTTGCTCAGTCTGCTGAAGGCCCGCAGTCAAAACACATATGAGAAAGCAATCAATGAACAACTAAGGTGTTGCAACGAAAAACTAATGATTGATGCTTCTCATCTCTCCATTCCTGTCTGTCCCTCTGTCTGTCTCTGTTAAAAAAAAAAAAAAAAAGAACTAGAAAGATTCAATAAATAAAAATCTTAAAAAAAAACAACAAAAAACAGTGAGTTGCCTGACCAGGCAGTGGCGCAGTGGATAGAGCGTTGGACTGGGATGTGGAGGACCCAGGTTCGAGACCCTGAGGTTGCCAGCTTGAGCGCAGGTTCGTCTGGTTTGAGCAAAGCTCACCAGCTTGGACCTAAGGTCGCTGGCTCGAGCAAGGGGTTACTCGGTCTGCTGAGGGCCCACGGTCAAGGCACATATGAGAAAGCAATCAATGAACAACTGAGGTGTTGCAACAAAAAACTGATGATTGATGCTTCTCATCGCTCTCTGTTCCTGTCTGTCTGTCCATATCTATCCCTCTCTCTGACTCTCTCTCTGTCTCTGTATAAAAAAAAAAATGGTGAGCACCTGAGAAATACTTTCTCCCTCGCCTTCCCTGCCCTTCCCTCCTAAGATGGCATATCTGGGTTTAAATTATAAACCCTTGAGGTCCTGGAGAAAAGAGGGTCCATCTGCATGGAATTTTATGACTCCTCTGGTCTCTGCAATGATTGATGTTCCCTGTCCACCTGGTTGCTGCTTCCTCTGGTGGCCATCATGGCACCAGTAACTGACCATCTTGATCAGGTTGATTGCTTGACCCTTACGCTCCAGCCCAGCCTGACTTCTGCTTTTACTTCACGTGGATCTGGCTGCATTTCTGCTCTTCTCTGTCTGGCACCTCTTTGCTCAGCAAGCCTGCTCCCTCCCTCTAACCCCTGCTTTCCCTTTGGCCATGACATTGTCTGATCTTTGCTGCCCCATCTCAGTTTTCTGACCATTTGTCCCTTCTCTGAGCTCTTTTTTTTTAAGACTTTTAAACATTTCAACCAAGTCTTAAATATAATATATTGAATGCCCATGTACCATCACCAGCTTCAACAATAACTACTCTTGACCAATCTTGTTTTCATCTGTATCCCCCTCTCACATTCCCCCTCCACCCCTCAGATGACTTCGAGGGAAATCTCAGACATCATATGTTTTGGAAGCTTTTTCATATCCCCTGTGGCAACTTGACATCTCTAAAATGCATGAGTTCCTCACTCAGTACCTAGGCTAGATTCACCAACAGTTGTAGGAAGCTCAGACTTTGTAACTCTAGTTCCACTCACGTGTTGCATCTCTCTAGGAATTCTGCATAAATCGGTAGTGATTAAGATAGTAATCCTGGCCTGACCTGTGGTGGCGCAGTGGATGGGGCGTCGGCCTGGAACGCTGAGGTCGCTAGTTCGGGGCCCTGCACTTGTCTGGTCAAGGCACATATGGGAGTTGATGCTTCCTGCTCCTCCCCCCACCCCTAAAATGAATAAATAAATTTAAAAAAAATAGTAATCCTGTAACTTATCTACTTTAATGAACAACAACAACAAAAATCAGTGCACCAATGACTTTTAAAGATCTAGATGCTTCTAAAGCACTTTAAAGTGTTTGATGTTTGCTTCTATGTAGTAGTTAAAATCCCTTCCCTCCTCTTTCCCCTTGCCCTATGCTGTTTACCTAATTAGCTTGCTTAGCAAAACCTGCCTGTATTGGTAAGTCCATTAATTTCTACTCAGTTCTGGTCTGAGTGAATGAGGATATATATATATATGGTTTGGTAAGTTGTTTTTATTTTTCTTTACAGTGGAGAGAAAGTACAAATAACTCAAACCAGTTTTTTAGATCAAATTTACTGGGAAGATTAGGACTGCAGGGAAAACTGGAGAACGACTACCTCATTTTGCAGATGTCTTGAACTTGCTCCTGTACAGGGACAAATTTTACTTAGATAAAATGGCACTCTCTGCTCTTTCTAAATGACTTCTCCAACAGCTTACAGCATGAGTGTCAGTAATAAAAGCCCAGACTCTCATTTCCCATAATGATAGAAATGGCTGCAGCTTCCCCCTAGCTCAGAAGTTTGTTTAGTTAGCATAAGAACTCCAGAGGCTTGCTTTTTGCCAAAACATGCCAACGTTCCCAGGATGATGAGCGTATTAGCTTTGTAGTAACAGAGTTCAGAACGCGCGACAGCAAAGTACAGCACCTTGGCATACTGCGTATTTTAAGCTAAAGGAATTTGAGAACAGGCAGGTGCAGGAAGGACTCTCACACCTTCTCCTGGAGCAGGTCATAATACACTTAGGTGAGCGTGCCCTCTTCATACCAGGAGGAAAGGAGATGACTCAGCTCCAGGAGAAATCCCAATAAAATAGGAAAGGAGAGTAGTTCCAGCAGAGCTGTGGTTTCCAGCAATTATTTAAAAAAAATTTTTTTTTATTTACTCATTTTAAAGAGGAGAGAGAGAGAAGGGGGGAGGAGCAGGAAGCATCAACTCCCATAGGTGCCTTGACTGTTAATCCAAATTCGGAGGGACCCAAAACATGAAAGACAGAAATAAGGTCTGTAGTTTACACACCAAAGCTTTATTGTTTAGCTTGGCCAAGCGGCGGCAGCTCCGACAGAAATCTGAGGGAGAGCGCGCGGCCCTTTGTTCTACTTAGTTTTTATAGTTTTGTAAGTGGGAAGTACAGAAGCAAAAATGGCAATTAGGAGCCCCTTACCAC
Organism: Saccopteryx leptura; assembly: GCF_036850995.1. Classification (NCBI taxonomy): domain Eukaryota; kingdom Metazoa; phylum Chordata; class Mammalia; order Chiroptera; family Emballonuridae; genus Saccopteryx; species Saccopteryx leptura. Next base: position 13,914,656 of record NC_089513.1, read on the forward strand.
TATTGGTTATAGTCATATGTCCTTTAACATGATAGGACCACGTTCAATTTGCAAGCTATACATCATTTTGGGGAAAACAAAGTTTACAAGCCAACACAATGGTAGAAAGATGTCTCTTTACATATTAAAGGCATTCCTATATTATCTAGTGTTTATCTGCTATCTCTCTGTCCAGAGTCACACACACATTTACATAGGAGAGATAGTTTCGGTGGGGACAAATGCCCGCAAATGACTCATTGCTATAAGAAAAGGTTTATTTTGGCTTTTCTCTTCCTGCACCTGGCTAGCCATTCACCCCTTTCCCCACAGGTGTGGAGGAATGTCTAGGAATCCATGTTTTCCTCCCCTTGCATTTACAATACAATGCCAAGGGCCATCCTGGTTATGCCAATCACACAGTACAGAGACTATTCTCACAATTTCTCTGCACACCTTAATCCAAATTAATAAAATGTTCTCCAAGCCTCCTAAAATATTAATATTAATTCTGTAGCCTTTGGTACTTTACAACACCTGCGGGTGAAATGGCTCAGTGGCTCCTCATTGACCAGGCAAGCCCAGGGTTTCAAACCTGCGACCTCAGAGTTCCAGGTCGACGCTTTATTCACTGCGCCACCACAGCTCAGATTTCCGCAGTTTTTTAGGATTTTACATAGAATCCTATAGTCTAAATTTTATTTTTCACAATGAGGTTTTTTAAAACTACTTTTTGGAACTGTGAAAGCACACACCCACATACACACCAATGAGACAGATACAAATTTAAACAGAAGTGAAGATTGCCAATATGTGAACGATGCCAAAAGACTAGCTTGTTTTGTGCTGACCTCACGCTCTTTATGAATATGGCTGCATAGGTAAATAATGCACCAAGGATAAAAATGAAACAAAGTGTATCCCTAACATGCAAAACAAAACTGTAGACCAAAAAGAGGCCACACACTAACCTTGAGCAGCTCAGGGGAGGCCTGCATGGAGGGCCTTACAGACTCAGAGACCCACAGTGACCGCACAGGATGGTCTGAAATGAAAACTCTACCTAAAAGTGAGTCACGGCAGGTAGTTAAGTCCCAGGCAGGTATCTTCCTTGACAAAGGTCAATCGTTATCGTAACTGAGCCTGTCTATTGTCTTTTTGCATCTACAGTAACACACCTTTGGAATGTCTGGGTAATTTCCTTTTTTCTGGGCTCCTTATGACACCAGAGCTAGGATCACAAAACCCCTCCTTGTTACTGTTACCGTGTTAATTGTTAACTGCTAATTATCCTATACCCACAAATGTAAAAGAAATATGTATCTATTAATTTTACTTTTTATCCTTGAGATTTCCCCACTTTGGTTTCTCCCGCCTCCCTAATCTACCACCAGTGGATTTCATGTAACCAACCCCTTACACCACCTCCTTTGACTCTGATATATACAATAAGTGGTCAAACTGCCATTCTCTGGAGCATTTTCTCAATCCGTTGAGATTTTACTTTCCAGCAGTTGTCATCAGATTGGCTCAAACTCATAAAAACTTTCTTTTTTTTTTTTTCATTTTTCTGAAGCTGGAAACAGGGAGAGACAGTCAGACAGACTCCCGCATGCGCCCGACCGGGATCCACCCGGCACGCCCACCAGGGGCGGTGCTCTGCCCCCCCAGGGGGCGATGCTCTGCCCATCCTGGGCGTCGCCATATTGCGACCAGAGCCACTCTAGCGCCTGAGGCAGAGGCCACAGAGCCATGCCCAGCGCCCGGGCCATCTTTGCTCCAATGGAGCCTTGGCTGCGGGAGGGGAAGAGAGAGACAGAGAGGAAAGCGCGGAGGGGTGGAGAAGCAAATGGGCGCTTCTCCTATGTGCCCTGGCCGGGAATCGAACCCGGGTCCTCCGCATGCTAGGCCGACGCTCTACCGCTGAGCCAACCGGCCAGGGCCCATAAAAACTTTCTATAGGCTTATGTGTTTCTTACATTGACTAAATAAATCTGGGTGTTTTGAAACTTTGAGTAAATAAGTTTCAGGAATAGTATAAAGATTTTTTGAGGTTCTTTTTATTTATATCTCTGAACATTTTATAATGTTGTAAGGTATATTTGGAAAGTATTTTCTGTGAACAGCAAAAATTGTAAATGGTTGAGGAAACTGTTCATTAACATCTTCAAAATTAAATAATCACCAATTAAGGATTATGAGCTGTTCTCAGATATTCTACATGCTTTGACTTTGAAATGGAAATTTCCTATAACTTGACTCTCAAGCTTCTAGAGGACTTAAGTGTATCCTGAGTTTGCAAAACAAGCTGTTAAATTATTACCATTTTGTGAGGCCAGGAGCTGCCATCGTGGCCATTCACATGCAGGTTCCCATTGGATTCAGGCAGACAGTAAAGAAACGGCGGAGTCGGAGGATGGTGGGCCATCCTATTTATTGGTGTCTCACCAAGACAGGCAAACCACAAGAGAAGACAAGGGAAAAGCAGAAAACCAGCTTTTCCCATGAAGGGCAAGGGATCAGGGAGACCCCTGCAATGGTGATAGCAGGAACCGAGAGAGAGCAAGCTCCTGGTCTGCCCCACTTTATAGTGTAGAAACCAAAACCTTTAATCCAATATACAAACAAGGAAGTCTCTGATACAAAGTCACTTATCTGAGGCATAAAGAGATTCCTCATGAGAGTGCACCACCCACTATCATGTAATCAGTCAAGGGTGTGGGGAAAAGCTTAGTCTTAAAACTAAGCCTCAGGCTATAATGACCTGGCCTGCTTACAGCCTGTCCCCCACACCCAATGCAAACTATAAGCGAGCAAACATATATATCATATTCACAAACTTATTTGACCAACACATTTACAAAAACTTAAGTGAATTGGACTTTTCTTGATATTAAACAACAAAAAAAGTCAGAAATAAAAAATATACTGATTCAGTCAGTAGTCATTGTTTTAAGAAGCAAAATTAATGCTGGCTATCTTATGCAAAAAGAAAAAAAAAAGACATTCGTTGCAAGAACACTAAGGGCTCAGAAAATCAAGAGGTAGATGATGCAACATCTTGGGAAATGGGCAAAAACCAAGGGGATTCAGGAGGGTGAGACAACAGGAGCCCTGGCAGAAAGTCCACTGCACACCATTGCCACTGGGTGACCTCCAACTAGCTACATTCTTGTGACACTTGCTCAAGATTTAAATTCCTAGGGAAAGCATCTGATTGGCTGAGTCTGTCATGTGGCTTTGTTGGAATAAGGAGGAGCATATGGCTCCTTCTGTTTCCATAGTGATAAAATAACCAACTCCCACCAACTATATACAATGGAGATACCTCATGGAAGATAAGTTACTAATAGAAAGAAAAGAGGGTTGAATGCTGGACTGCCCAAATGACAATTGTCTATTATAGATGGCAAGTTCGATAAAAGTCCAAAACTCTCAAGTTCAAAGTTGTGTGTTTATTGAGCTCACCTAACTAGTACCTAGATCTTGGTCTTTGATACCATGAAACCATCTCCATGGAGAAAAAAACTGATTCCAGGGCTAGAACAGGGTAAGGACAAGCTGGGCCAGGAACAGGGTTGCCCCTAGGTATGTGAGACATCAGGAAAATCATTTCTGCAGGCTCTCTGTCGATATAAAACTTTGTATTAAAAAGTGTATTACCGCCTGACCTGTGGTGGTGCAGTGGATAAAGCGTCGACCTGGAAATGCTGAGGTCACCGGTTCAAAACCCTGGGCTTGCCTGGTCAAGGCACATATGGGAGTTGATGCTTCCAGCTCCTCCCCCCCCTTCTCTCTCTCTGTCTCTCCTCTCTCTCTCTCTCTCTCTCTCTCTCTCTCTCTCTCTGTCTCCCCCTCTCCAAAATGAATTTAAAAAATTAAAAAAAAAACAACTTTCTCTAAAGTTTAGTCAGGCCTGACTTGTGGTGGCGCAGTGGATAAAGCGTCAACCTAGAATGCTGAGGTCGCCGGTTCAAAACCCTGGGCTTGCCTGGTCAAGGCACATATGGGAGTTGATGCTTCCTGCTCCTCCCCCTGTTCTCTCTCTATCTCTCCCCCCCCTCTCTCCCCTCTCTCTCTAATAAAAATGAATAAATAAAATCTAAAAAAGTAAATAAAAAAATGTATTACCAAATTCAGGAGACTGCATAGGTATAGAAATTTATCAATGAATAGTCAGACTAACCAATAGAGAAGGGGTTGTGACATATGTATTGATTGTTCAAACAATACACAATGAAGATCCTTCAGTGTGTTTAGGCATTGTCCCTTCCTGTTCTTTGTCATCAAAAGCACTGTCTTTGGCTAAATCTATATCTCTCACCCTGAGATAAAAGGTAGCTACACTGTAATGACCCACAATGGCTCTTCAGAACCTGTGCTTATTGAAACAAGATAGATTTTCTTGCCTCTGCAGTTCTCTGATACCATTTACTCATGATGTTTCGACATCTCTTGAGCAGCCTGTGAAAGCGGCCTTGTAATGGCTCAATCAGATGCTGCTACTGTGCTTTGTTGATGATATTCACCATGCCTAAAGTGTGCAGGAAAATAGAAACTATTATCTGTTTTCTGGACATGTTAAATTTTCTAGTCTGAATTTTGCAGCCTAAATGTAGAATAACATGTCCTCCAACAACGTCATCTCTTGAATGCCTCAGATCCTTAATCACTGCATTCCTGGGATTTGCTGGCTTGCGGTGTTGACCACCCCTTCCGCATGCCACCCGCAGAAGGGAGGGTACACGAGGGCCTGAGGGTGGAGTGAGGAGAGCAATATCCTTTATGCAGGAAATGTCTATCACCCCTCTGGCACCGCTTAAGATTCAGCTGGAAGGCAAGAAGTAACAGAAAGGAAAGGCTTGTTGTGTTACAGAGTATGTAGTGAACAAATAACTTAATAAATAGAGAGTGGTCTCCTAGCCTCTGAAATGTCCTGTCTGGTGGGATTGTCTTTGCTTGCCTATGAGCCTTGGCCGCCAGACAGTCTAACAATGTGATCCACGATGGGTACTTTGGGCCACGCCCGATCAGTCCTGACCTGAACTAGAGAGGAGAGGTATTAGCTCACCTCTGGGAAGGACTAGAGATTTCAGGTCACTCATGCAGGCAGTATGTGATTGTGTCCCAATAAAAACTCTGGACACCAAAGGCTCAGGCATACTTCCTTGGTTGGCAATTTCTCTATACAGTGTCACGCATCATGACTGGATGGGTGTCCTACGATACCCAACTCCACAGGGAGAGAACCAGCAGAGCTCCGCCTTTGGACCCCTCCTGGGCCCTGTCCTATATGCTTACCCCTTCACTGACTTAATGTGCTTCATTTCCCTGTAGTAAACGATAGCAATGGATATAACAATTTTCAGTGGATTCTGTGAGCTCCTCTGGTGAAGTATCAAATCTGAGGGAACCTCCTCGAACTTGAGGGCAGTCTTGTGGGGGCTGCTCCCTCAGACCTCGCAGTTTGGCTGACTCTGATAGTAGAGCAAAGGTCTCAACCGCATTCATCAGGGAGAGGCAAGACCCAGGGCTGAAGATCAGAATATAGACGGGTGGGAGCTGACACACAGGCCCACATGGAGCTCAAGTCCAAGCACCTGCGGTGGACCAAGACCTCCCAGCACATCCTGTGTCCAAATGAGTAAGAGTCAAATGTGTCCCAGGTCAGCAAGTCAGCACCATGCTGGTAGGCCCAGCCTTGAGGGGTCCCATGAAGGAAAGAAGAGGAAGGGAGCTTGAGGTCAGAAAAGTGCACCAAAGGGAAGAACTGAAACATGATGCCCCAACAAGTGAGGGTCCTGGTCCTGGCAGCTCCCAAGAGCCAAAAGAGGACTTAGAAAAGTTCAAGGAGAGCAGTCTTAAAGCACATGATCTCCTGAGGCACCAGCCCAGAGCTTGCTGGCCTCTAAGGGTGTTATAGCCCAGGAACATTTCTTTATGCTGAAAAATTAGGAAGTACTCCAAACAATTATGGGAATAGCACAGCCTGAAGGGGCCTCCATGAGCCAAGTCCAGCACAATCTGAGCACCAAAATGATTAAGCATAATACTATTTATAAACCATTGAAAAAAAATAGGAACTCATCAATCCATACAGCTAATTGTGGATAGAAGACAGACAGATAGATAGGAAAGAAGGAGGGAGGGCTCTCTTTTCTTTGCCTGGGGCCAAGGACAACTGATAGACGTGGAAGGAAAGCTGGAGTTGAACTGTCTTCCGAAAATCATCGTTCTGGAAACATCTAGGTAGAGACTGGAACCGGCAAGAATCGTGAATGAATGGCAAATCTAGGGGGACATCTTGAAGAGGAGCAGAGTGTTTGTATATTCTTAAAGTGGCTCCCCCGAGAAGGTGTCTCAGTAACAAGGGAGGAAATAGAAGTTATTATACAGTGGAAACATCAGGCGACACCTAGACCCAGTGATCAGAACTAACGTTACCGATGAGAAACAGATGGACATCATGTATCTCCAAACATGGCGCTCTGAGGAAGCAACCTCATCTGTGCAGTCTTCTGGCCAAGGGGACCTGACCTCGACCCCATTCCAAAGAAACGCCAAACTCAAGATGAGGAATGTCCTGTTTCAAAAAAAGGGAGAGGGGAGCAAAGGAGGAACTGTATTTTTATTTAAATGTTAATAATATAAAGGACAAAGAAAATGCAATGCTCTAACTCTAAGGAGTTTGAAGAGACATGAAGAATTAAATGGAATAACTGACCCAAGATGGGATCCTGTAGCAGAGGGACAAGTGCCATAAAAGACGTTATTAGGTTATCTGACAAAACTAAGCGAGATGGCAGAGTATGGAATCAATGTAAATTTAACCGGTTGATAACTGTACTATGATTGCTTAATAAGTGATCCCTATCCTTAGGAACACACACGGAAGTATTTATGGATAAAAGGTCATAAAGAGCATTTTTCACTTTAACAATTTAAATAATCTCCTAAGAGGAAATGCACTTTATAAACCCTACCCATGACGCGTGTGTTCTCAGAGTTTGGTCTCCTCCTATCAAAAGTGGGCCAAGAGCACTGACTTGCCCCTGGGAGTGTTATGTGGATTAACTAGTAAGTGTGAGGTGTTAGAAAGTAGAAACTCGGGCTACAGTGAAAAGAAACCACGTTTAGCATGAGCTGGGTTTGAGAGGATGGGGTGGGGATGGACGGTGCAGGCTAAGATAGACTTGGAGCAGCAGATCCCGACCTTGGCCGCTGGCTGGCTCAGCTGGGGGTATTTCAGTAGCTCAGATGCCCACGCTGCACCCAGACCAGTTGGGTCAGATGTGGGCTCCATTGTACTTTATGGCTTCCCCAGTGATTCCAAAATGCAGCCAGGGTTGAGCACCTCTGTCTCAGAGGGGTGTTCCCTGGTACTGGTCTCGGCTCTGTGGCGCTTCCATCTTTCTGTGGCCTCAACACAAAAGGACTGTTGGCAAGACCACCATGTCTGTTTTATGTTGTTGTTGTTGTTTTCAATTACAGTTCACATTCAATATTAGCTTGTGTTAGTTTCATGTGTACCACCATGACTGTTTTAGTTTTTATTGGGTCCAAACTAGTAGTGTGTCCTTACACAACTCCAGGGGAAACGGTACTGTTTACACCATATTCTATGAGATGGATCCCCAGAAATAAAAGTCCCAGTGAATGGGGCTGGAGTTGGCCAACAGGTAAGCCATAATTCAAGTGCTGGCCCAGGTTAGATAAATGATTAATTTCACGTTCAGCTTCACTCTGAGAAGAAGCACACGACTGTCTACCACCTGCGGTCAGCCTGGCTCATTCCTTGCAAGGGTTCTAGTGACGATGCCATGTCACTCCCTCCTTCATGAGTCTCAGCGGATGTTTGGGGGGATCTCCACAAAAAAGAGGGTGAGTGTGAGGCATAGCTGCCCATGTGGTGGTGCTAAGAGGGGCTGGGAAAATACCCTGATGCCCCCCCCATCTGACTAACTTTGGGCTCCATCTTCCCACCATTGGATTCTTCTTTGGTTGAAGGATTTGCAGATAGCTATAAAAATGGAAATGTGATCTGGGCAAGAATTTAAATTAAAGTAGTGATCATTTTGATGCAATTGTTAATAATATTAACCTTTGCAGCGAGTGGGACTCCAGGGTAGGAGGCAGTGGGGTTACAAGAGGTGAGGTAAGAGGTATGGAGGTAAGAGGAATGAAGAAGGGAAGAAAGTTTTTATTCCCCGCCATTTCGTATGAGGAGTCGGGTTGGGGGAGGCGATCTCTGTAGGCATGACAGAAGTCTGTGAGTGGGGAGTGATGAAGGAGAAGAGGGGACCAAAGAAGAAGAATATGAAAAATACTCACTTACTTTACCATTTTATCTGGAGCCATCCTGACTAGTTAGTCTCTCATTTATTGAATAAGTAATTTTTGAGCCTCTGTTTAGCAGTGTTTTAAGTCCAGAGAATAAACATGAACAAGACACATCCTGTTCCTTCAGTAGTTTGCTGTTTAGTGTCAGAGACACATGGGCTGATGTAAGCTGAAAACATTAGAATACCAATCTCAAAATGTCTTTCATGATAATGGAATTTGTTCTCTCTCTCTCTCTCTCTCTCTCTCTTTCTCTCTTTCTCTCTCTCTCACACCACAAAATCTGGTGTGGCTATTTTAGTGTTGGTTAATTCAGCAGCTCAACAATGTCAGTAAGGACCAGATTTTTCCATTTTTCTCCTTTGTCAACCTCAGTGTCTTTGTTTCAAGTTGATTCTACTCTCACTCATAAAATGGCTGCCATAACTCCAGGCATCACTCATAGATCCCCAAATGTCCAAGACTGCTACTTCCATAAATATATTTTCTTTGTAGTGTGAAGAATCTTTCCTGGAACAGCACAACACATTACCTCATGGCTTGTTAGCTGTGATTACCTTAAACCATGATTTACTTGAGATGTAGAGAGAAAAATGGATATTAGAACAAAACCAAAGTTCTGATAAATATGAAATAATAGGATATTGTAATTTTAATTTGCATTTTCCTGTTGACTAATGCAGGTAAGCATCATTTCTTTTTTCTTTCTTTTTTTCTTTTCTTTTTTTTTTTTTTTTACAGAGACAGAGAGGGAGTTAGAGAGAGGGATAGATAGGGATAGAGAAAGATGAGAAGCATCAATCATTAGTTTTTTGTTGCAACACCTTAGTTGATTGCTTTCTCATATGTGTGCCCTGACCGTGGGGCTACAGCAAACCGAGTAACCCCTTGCTCAAGCCAGCAACCTTGGATCCAAGCTGGTGAGCTTTGCTCAAACCAGATGAACCTGCGCTCAAGCTGGCGACCTTGGGGTCTCGAACCTGGGTCCTCCACATCCCAGTCCGACTCTCTATCCACTGTGCCACCGCCTGGTCAGGCAAGCATCATTTCACATGCTATTGACCACTCACATTTCCCCCTTCTAGAATGACCTGCTTATTTGTTTGCCTTCTTTTCAGTTAAGTTTATCCTTGTCTTACTGACTTGTAAGAGTTCTTTAAATACACTGGATGTGAATCCTTTGTCACTTAATGAATTACAGTGGCTTCGCTTCTTCCAAGGTACATTGTCTTGTCTACATATTGTGAATTATCTAGTCCAAAATATAATGCCAAGGTTGAGAAGCCCTGTCCTGTCCTATTCCATTTAATCACTTTTCAGCTTTTTCTTTGGATGTTTAGCTCCATGCTTCTTTTTTTTCACCTCCATGTTTCTAAATAATTTTTAAAAATATAACTTTATCCTTTGCTCACCCCCCCTCTCTAAAGTAGTGATTACTGGTTTATTGTCAAATTTCAGATGTAGATGAAATCTCCCACTATTATGAAACACATCAAATAAGTTACCATTTGCACCTTGTTCTTGGGGATATCCCTTCATCCTCTCCGCTGCTTTCTCTCTAGGACTGCTTTAGAGACACAGCCTGGAACCACCCTTCACTGTAATCCTGGGGATTTGCTCCACTTTCTCCCCTGTACTGGATTGTAAGTTTATTGGATCCCACCTCTTGTGCTTGTGATTTCTTCCTTCTTTTTGAAGGAGCAAAAGCTTCCATGTATGCATGAGACAAATTTCTTGACTGCTGGATTATCTGAAATATTTATTATTCTGCAGCCACTATTATTTAAGGTGGATAATTGGGTTGCATATAAAATTCTGGACTAGCCATCATTTCCCTTTAGAATTTTGAAAGCTTTGCTCCACTGTCTTCCAGCTTCCACTGTTGCATGAAAGTTGATGAGTTCTTGACTCACAATTCTTTGTGTATTGTTTTGTTCTTTAGAAGGTTTTGGGATCTTTAATTACTCAGGTAATTAAATTACTGCAACTTCATGATCCTAGATCTTGATGTGGATCTTTCACACTTATTGATCTGAGCACATGGAGGCCCCATTCACTCTCGACATTTATGTCCTTCGGTTCTGGAAAAACTGTCTTCCATTTCTTTAATTTGTGAATGAAAAGGTTACTATATGATAAACCTGTCAAGCTCCGGGGGTCATATGGCAGGCCTGACAAAGGTAACTACACAGGATAGTCTGATCACAAATTCCTGACTGGGCAGTTCATAGTGGGTAGGCATGTCCCAGGTCCACAGCTTCCTTAGCAAAGGTAGGTTTTTTTCTGACCTTTCTTCTTATCCATCTGGATAACACACCTGGAAATGCCATAATAGTTTTCCTCTCCTGCCCCTCAGAGGCAAAACCAGAACACCAGAGAACTCCTGATTGTTATCATGGTGCCTGATACCATTTCTCTATGCTACAAATCTCATTTATTAACTATCCTGTACCAACCGACATGAAAAAGTATGTGTCTCTCCATTTTGCCTTTTATCCAATCCTAGATATTTTCCCTCTTTGCTTTCTCCCGTCTCTCTAATCTACCATAAATGGATTTCATTTAACTCCCCTGTTGTCATCCGCTTTGACTGTAATATACAAAATAAGCTGCAAAACTGCCATTCTTTGAAGCATTTTACCAAGCTGTTGAGGTCTTGCTTCCTGGCCATTATTGTCAGTTTGGCTCAAATAAGCTCATAAAAATTCTCTATAGGTTTGGACGTTTCTTACCTTGACTATTTTCTCTAATATCTTTCTTTCTGAAACTTCTATTTTTCAAGTTAAAAGTTTTTATCTTTTTTTTTTTTTTTGTATTATGAGTCCTTTCTCACAATGATGTTGAGGGCAAAAATAAAATGCATGGCTTATAAAGGAAAATCCATATTGAACTACATTTAGTAAAATATCAAGAAATAAACTTGTTGTATAGTTTGTACATGCACTTAAATAACAAGATCTAGCAGGAAGTTTAATAACCACCATAATTTTTTTTACAGTAGCAGTGAGTTCAAACTAATTTCAAGATGTCTATAACAACTGCTATATGATTTAAAAATATCTGTGATTTCTATTGGTGACAAAGTTGTAGGATTACTGTACATTAATAATGGGAGAAATGAGGACAAAGATAAAATCTTAACAATATCCATTCCAGGAAAAAAAAATTAACCACTGTAAGAATCAGAGTACGAGGAATAATTTTCTACCTCCCTGTGTAGATTTGGAGTATAAATGGATGCTATTGAATTTGTAAATGAAAAAGGAAGATTAGGGGATGATTCAATAAAAAGGAGTAGCCTGCCTGGATGATGCTCTGCAGAGCTAGTTCTAAATGGAACAAAACTGAACAAAGAAAAATTATTTGTATGAAATCATTTTTTTTTAATTTTTTTTAAATTTTATTAATTTTTAGAGAGGAGAGAGAGAGAGAGAGAGAGAAGGGGGAGGGAGGAGCAGGAAGCATTAACTCCCATATGTGCCTTGACCAGGCAAGCCCAGGGTTTTGAACCAGCGACCTCAGCATTCCAGGTCGTTGCTTTATCCACTGCGCCACCACAGTTCAGGCCTATATGAAATCTTTCATTAAAATAGGAATAGGAAAGAAAAGTGATTTTTAGCCATTCCTTTGAGAAATTGTAGAAAGGTCTTTATCCTGGTAAAGCATAAATGGGAGACACATCAAATTTTACATAATTTCAAATGGTCCATGGAATCCTCGAAGCCAATTTATAACTTCTCAGCCTTATGAATTCGTAAGGCTCCACAAGCTTCAGGTTAGCAGCCCCCGATGGGGATTTAATGAGAACCAGAGGATAATGGAGTTTATTTGGGCAGGATCATAAACGCTTTTCAAGAGCAAAGTTAAACCAAACAAACACTAAGGACCCAAGTGAAGACTGCTAAGAGCTGTCAGGGAAAAGCAGTTACCCCAGGGAATGATGGAGATACTTAAGGAGTCTCTCCTGAATTTTATATTTAAATTGCAAAGATATTGCTCCTTTTTGATTAAGAAAAACCCCCATGCAGCCCTGGCTGGTTGGCTCAGTGTTAGAGCATCGGCCTAGCATGTGGAAGTCCCAGGTTCGATTCCTAGTCTGGGCACACAGGAGAAGCGCCTATCTGCTGCTCAACCCTTCTCCCTCTCCTTTCTATCTATCTCTCTCGTCCTCTCCCACAGCCACAGCTCCATTGGAGGGAAGTTAGCCCAGGCGCCAAGGACAGCTCCATGGCCTCCACCTCAGGCACTAGAATGGCTCCAGTTGCAAGGGAGCAATGCCCCAAATGGGCAGAGCATTGCCCCCTGGTGGGCTTGCTGGGTGGATCCCAGTCAGGCACATGCGGGAGTCTGTTTCTCTGCCTCCTTGCTTCTCACTTTAGAAAAATAAAAAAATAAAAAAATAAAAAAGAAAGAAAAGAAAAACCCACATGCCTTGAACATCGTTACTGGTTCCAGAACACAGGATGACCCTGAGCTGGAAAGGAAACGATGACAAGTTAAATTCAACTATTGTCATAGGAAAGTCCAACACTCCCATTTACTGTGGTTTTAGTGAAGAGAAGAAAGCCCATTTAAAATAAATAGATGATTACATGTGACAATAGATGTTAAGTTGATTAGACCTCAATTACATAATGGAGTAATCGCTATTGCCTGGGGAATCTGTGTTGGATTGTCACAGAAAGATGACATATAATTAAAGCAGGATATAAGAAGAAAAGAATTCTGAATAATATGACCTTCAGGTTGCAGGTGTTCTGACAAGCTTATTGTCTTAAAGATCATGGTGTTTTTGTTTTTTTCTCTCATGAATATTGATAAAATATTCAAGCTTCCTTCATGGAAAAGAAATGCTGAGCTGAGTGGTTTTTCTTTTAAAAAAATTTTATTTATTTATTGTGACAGAGAGACAGAGAGAGGGACAGATAGGAACAGACAGACAAGAAGGGAGAGAGATGAGAAGCATCAATTCTTTATTGCAGGACCTTAGTTGTTCATTGATTGCTTTTTCATATGTGCCTTGACTGGGGGCTACAGCAGACGAAGTGACCCCTTGCCAGTGTCCTTGGGCTCAAGCTGGTGAGCCTTGCTCAGATTAGATGAGCCGGTGCTCAAGTTGGCAACCTCGGGGTTTCGAACGTGGGTTCTCCACATCCCAGTCCCGTGCTCTATCCACTGCGCCACCGCCTGGTCAGGCCTGAGCTGAGCTTTTCTGTGTTCAGTGTTCTCTAGCTGGGGGGAGGCTGCAACAAATTAAAGTCTAAGGAAAACCGTTTTTTTTTTTTTGCATTTTTCTGAAGCTGGAAACAGGGAGAGACAGTCAGACAGACTCCCGCATGCGCCCGACCGGGATCCACCCGGCACGCCCACCAGGGGCAAAGCTCTGCCCACCAGGGGGTGATGCTCTGCCCATCCTGGGCGTCGCCATGTTGCGACCAGAGTCACTCTAGTGCCTGAGGCAGAGGCCACAGAGCCATCCCCAGCGCCCGGGCCATTTTTGCTCCAATGGAGCCTTGGCTGCGGGAGGGGAAGAGAGAGACAGAGAGGGAAAGCGTGGCGGAGGGGTGGAGAAGCAAATGGGCGCTTCTCCTGTGTGCCCTGGCCGGAATCGAACCCGGGTCCTCCGCATGCTAGGCCGACGCTCTACCGCTGAGCCAACCGGCCAGGGCTAAGGAAAACCCTTTTCTTATGCTTCCATTTCTGCATTTGGAAAAGAGAGACACTTATAGAATCTCAGATCTCAGGTCCAGAGATAATTTTGAGAAATATATCCTTTGATGATCCACTCAAATTTTAACCAACCCGCTGAGATTCTGGAACTGCAGGTGGCCGCTATGAACACTGACACGGGCCCTTCCAAAGACAGGGCAGTGCAGTAAGTTCTGTCCGCAGGCACCAGGCTGACTCGACCACAGCCTCACCTGGTTGCTTGTCTTTTCTTTGTGACTCTAGCCTGAACAAAACCAGCCCTTGCACTTGGCTCCCCTGGATACTGGCGCTCCTTCTTGGTTCTCCCGTGTCGTAACTAGACCTGGACTCTGACTCTTTCTCCTCACGTAGCCCAAAGCCCTTTCCGTTTCAGTGCCACCAACCTGACTTCCAGTTGTCAGCAGCTGCCTCTGCCCCAGACTCTCTCTAGTGGTCAGAGCCCGCTCTGCCCCGGGCTCTCTCCGGTGGTCAGAGCCCGCTCTGCCCCGGGCTCTCTCCGGTGGTCAGAGCCCGCTCTGCCCCGGGCTCTCTCCGGTGGTCAGAGCCCGCTCTGCCCCGGGCTCTCTCCGGTGGTCAGAGCCCACTCTGCCCCGGGCTCTCTCCGGTGGTCAGAGCCCACTCTGCCCCGGGCTCTCTCTATTGGTCAGAGCCCGCTCTGCCCCAGGCTCTCTCTATTGGTCAGAGCCCGCTCTGCCCCGGGCTCTCTCCGGTGGTCAGAGCCCGCTCTGCCCCGGGCTCTCTGGTGGTCAGAGCCCGCTCTGCCCCGGGCTCTCTCCAGTGGTCAGAGCCCGCTCTGCCCCCACTCTCTCTAGTGGTCAGAGCCCGCTCTGCCCCAGGCTCTCTCTATTGGTCAGAGCCCGCTCTGCCCCGGACTCTCTCTAGTGGTCAGAGCCCGCTCTGCCCCAGGCTCTCTCTATTGGTCAGAGCCCGCTCTGCCCCGGGCTCTCTCCGGTGGTCAGAGCCCGCTCTGCCCCGGGCTCTCTCCGGTGGTCAGAGCCCGCTCTGCCCCAGACTCTCTAGTGGTCAGAGCCCGCTCTGCCCCGGGCTCTCTCTGGTGGTCAGAGCCCGCTCTGCCCCGGGCTCTCTCTGGTGGTCAGAGCCCGCTCTGCCCCGGGCTCTCTCTGGTGGTCAGAGCCCGCTCTGCCCCGGGCTCTCTCTGGTGGTCAGAGCCCGCTCTGCTCCGGGCTCTCTCTAGTGGTCAGATCCCGCTCTGCCCCAGTCTTTCTCTAGTGGTCAGAGCCCGCTCTGCCCCAGCTGACGGCAGGTCACAAGTGCCGAGAAGTTAATAGTCCTGGAGCACTAATAGGGTGCTTGATATTCCAGCATCCTACCTCCTGAGTAGAACCACTCTGCAGTGCACGCTGTGTGTTTTCCGGGGTTCTCCAGGGACATGCAGCTCCCGTTGTGATCCACTGGTAACTTGCTTGATACAGTACTCCCTACTGGCTGCCTTCTCTTCTCTGCCTTCCTTCCCCATCTCCCTACTGGGGTTTCCTTGGATCATTTCCCAAATACATCATTGCACTCAAAACTTTTGTCCCAGAATTTGTTTCTGACAAACCATGAGGAAGACAGGAATCTCAAACTTACCATGTCCGGGACAACTCTTAACTCTCCTGTGCCCCTTTATTGTCAATGCGCGTGTACTCACGTCCAAACTACTCCTGGCTTCCCCAGTCTAATGCTCCAAACATCTCCCCACTTGGGTAAGCAACAAACCTAGGCATCGTCTTTTGCTCTCTTTAACCCCCTCACATCCTATGTCCAACTGATCAGCAAGACCTAATACAGGAGCGGGTTATGAGAACTATATAAATTAAAGTCAAACAAACTTAAGTCAGAGGCCTCCTACGTGCTGTCCGACACGGAGCTCAGCTGAGTGGAGATGGGAGCAGACCACGAGGAGCCTCTGGAACAAAGAAACCCCCTGCAAAGATTGATCAATAGCTGCTGACCCGTACCTTATGCATACCCAGACCGTAAAAGGAGAACACAAGGCCACGAAATCAACCTTATAAAAGTAACGTTAATCCCGGCCCTGGCCAGTTGGCTCAGCGGTAGAGCGTCGGCCTGGCATGCGGGAGTCCTGGGTTCGATTCCTGGCCAGGGCACACAGAAGAAGCGCCCATCTGCTTCTCCACCCCTCCCCCTCTCCTTCCTCTCTGTCTCTCTCTTTCCCTCCCGCAGCCAAGGCTCCATTGGAGCAAAGTTTGCCCAGGCACTGAGGATGGCTCTGTGGCCTCTGCCTCAGGCACTAGAATGGCTCTGATTGCAGCAGAGCAACACCCTGAATGGGCAGAGCATCGCCCCCTGGTGGGCATGCGGGGTGGATCCCGGTTGGGCGCATGCGGGAGTCTGTCTGACTGTCTCCCCGTTTCCAGCTTCAGAAAAATACCAAAAAATACACACACAAAAAAAGTAACGTTAATCCCAACCTCTTCCCACTCTCTGTTTCCCCATACCAGCGATTTTCCATAGAAACTATTGTACAAACAGAGAAAAGCTGGGATCTCTCTTCCTCTTCTTGCAGGAAGAGGTCACCGCTCTGTCAATAGAGTGGCTTTTCCAGCTCATTGAAGTGGAAACAGAAAACACTGAAAATGCACAGGAATCCACTTTGGATTTTAATATCTGACTCTTGTGCCCCACCCAACCCTACGGCCCTGATATCATGTACCTGGGGAACCAGATGACACCATGAATATCACTTTAGATATTCAGCCCGATCAGGTCTTGGTGCATTGTTGCACCAAGAAGGACTCCCTGGGCCTCTGAGAGCATCCCGTGTGGATCGGGTGGGTCAAGGCTGCAGAGTACACTGCTGTCAGCCACAGTGGGAAATGAGTTTTAACCAGACAAAAGGAGAAGCCTCCACCCAGCTGCTGTAGCAGCTGCAGCGGAAAGGCAGCCTCCTCCCACCTGGCAGTGGCCCACGTGGCTCTCGGCTCAGAAGTGCTTCCAAATCACTGCTGGCAGAGCTGACCACCTGGACCCCAGGGCCAGGGAGTGCATTATCTCCCTTATGTGCTAAAGGAAATGCATTACTAATATTGTGGCCGGATTTGTGATCTCAAAGTGCTTTCTTCAGCACTCTGAGCCTTACCATAGTGTAAAAACATTGCAGGGCACTAAGATTTTTTTTTTTTTTTTTTTTTTACAGAGACAGAGAGAGAGTCAGAGAGAGGGATAGATAGGGACAGACAGACAGGAACGAAGAGAGATGAGAAGCATCAATCATCAGTTTTTCGTTGCGACACCTTAGTTGTTCATTGATTGCTTTCTCATATGTGCCTTGACTGTGGGCCTTCAGCAGACTGAGTAACCCCTTGCTTGAGCCAGTGACCTTGGGTCCAAGCTGGTGAGCTTTGCTCAAACCAGATGAGCCCGCGCTCAAGCTGGCGACCTCAGGGTCTCAAACCTGGGTCCTCCACATCCCAGTCTGACACTCTATCCACTGCGCCATCACCTGGTCAGGCCAGAGCACTAAGATTTTTATTTTTCCAAATAACATTTCCTTTTCACAAATTGAAACTATTTGGCGTTTGTGTTGAAAGAGCCTTTGTCCAATCTGCCACTAAGGTATGTAAGCATGGCTCTGCTTTAAAGAGGGGGTGTGGGGGTGCCCTGAGTTTCTCTTTTCAAACTTGCCAGCCACCTAATCCAGAACTTAAACCTGAAGAGACAGGTGTCCAGGGGACACTAATTTGCATTTCTCTGATTACTAGTGAGGCTGAGCTTCTTTTTACATATTAATTGCCATTTGTATCCTTCTTTTGTGGATTATTAGGCCCTAAGATTTTACAAAGAAACAGAACATACCTCTCTCTGTTCAACAAGGTAGATACATTTTCTAAGGTATGGCTAAAAGGCAAAAAAAGAAAATGAGATAAGCTGTGGATAGAATTGGATG
This sequence comes from Saccopteryx leptura, assembly GCF_036850995.1. Lineage (NCBI taxonomy): Eukaryota > Metazoa > Chordata > Mammalia > Chiroptera > Emballonuridae > Saccopteryx > Saccopteryx leptura. The sequence goes on from NC_089513.1 coordinate 13,932,594, forward strand.
ATATAACACGTGCATTTGGTGACTTATTATAGAAGTGATATTCTAAAGGTTGCATGGATACAGATGAATTCTAATTTGGGCTACTCATTCAGTGCTCTCTATATTTGTAGAGCGCACTTTGTTCAAGCAAATCTGATATAAAATATGAAAATCCAGATTTAGAGACAGATTTATTCAGAAAGTGATTATTTGCTTTGCAAATGGTTTCACCATAGGGTTCCCTTATATGGTCAGCTCTCCCACAGGCATTTAAAATAGCATCCTGTCTTATAACACACAGGGTTAAGAGTGTATCTGATACATAAAGAAATACAGGTTTCCTGAAATACATGCTGTTCTTACAGGTGAAGCCGTTACATTTTTGACCAGATGTCTGTTGAGACGGGAAATGGCACAGGGTGAATATTCTCCACTTTTATCTCCCTTTGCAAACAATAAAGGAAACAGGTCAATATTTTGCCCTTTGCTAGGCGCAGTATCATTATTGCTGGAGTCCACTTCCATATGGTCCAGCCTGGCTCTCAGCCGAGCTGGCACCCCAGCCTCAGACTCTCTAGGGTGACCTCCAGCACACCACATGTAGCTTCCCTAACAGCCCTGGTGAATACGAATTCACGTTTCTTTCCATCACAGGTCTTATGCCTGAACTCCCCAAGATTCGGGGTCACCCCTGGGATCTCATAAGAAGCATGGTGTGCAGAAACAGGCTGAACCTGAATTTCAGCTGCATAATTTTCCTCCAAGGCCCTCCCTCCCTGCTGTCCACCAACAGAACCCTCGGTGGTCCTCTACCTCCCCAAGCCCCTTAGAGATGCTGCCCGCCCACGTCTTTGCTGGCGTTCTGCCCTTTCCCGGGATAGTAGCCACTTTCTCATGGAATTGAAAGCCTTGAACACTAAGCTGGTCACCAAGGCTGTTTCAGATGCTGGCACCGAAGCTGGACAAGTTCCCTGTCACCAGTGGGAAGGTCTGCAGGCAGACTTCATATCTTCTGTATTCACATCCCCCTGAAAGTAAGCAGCGATGGCTCCCCAGGACCCAGGGGTTGAAAATTTCCAGAACTTTTCTGATCATAAAATAAGAAATTCTCTCATTTAAAAGTGACAGATAGAATAGACTTCTCCCCTGCTTTTCTAAAAGTTTGTTTTCAATGTCCTTGGGGGGGGGGGCAGGTACTTTAATTGCTTGAAATATTTTTCTTAGTCCCTTTATTCATAATCTCTTTCTATATCTTATTTTTGTTAGTCTCTACAATTACATTTTTTTTATTCTGTAATATTCCTGGTGAGAGATGTGAATTCAAATTAACTTTTCTGTGCATTGATATTTAGCCACAGAGATACTATTTTAAGAAGAATGATTTATTATTATCTGTTTGTTTGTTTTCTTTTTCTATTTTTTTTTACAAAGACAGAGAGAGAGTCAGAGAGAGGGATAGATAGGGACAGACAGACAGGTACGAAGAGAGATGAGAAGCATCAATCATCAGTTTTTTGTTGCTACAACTTAATTGTTCATTGATTGCTTTCTCATATGTGTCTTGACCATGGGGTTACAGCAAACCGAGTAACCCCTTGCTCAAGCCAGTGACCTTGGGTCCACGCTGGTGAACTTTGCTCAAACCAGATGAGCCTGCTCTCAAGCTGGCGACCTTGGGGTCTCGAACCTAGGTCCTCCACATCCCAGTTCGATGCTCTATCCACTGTGCCACTGCCTGGTCAGGCTGTTTTGTTTGATTTCTTACATATTAAAATGTATATAAACATAAGAACCCATTCCATTTCTGTTTTGTTCTGTTGGTCAATGCTTATGTTTTAGAGCAAATTCCCATTTTTACTATTTTAGTATTGTTAATACAATAAATTTTCAGATAAAGTAAATTGTCTTTCACCATTCTTTTTTTTAATCAATATTCTCTTTATTTTTCCAAATGAATTTTAAGTTTATTATATTAGTTCTATAGAGCATACAGTTGGAATTTTAACTAGAATTGTGTTAAAACTCTGACTTACAATCAGAGAGAATTATTGTCTTTACTAAATTTTCTCTCTCCTTTAAGGAACATGATAGTTTGCTCCAATTGCATTACATGATTCTTGACCATTTTATATTTTTGTCCGCTTTTATGAACAGTGTACTATCTTAGTTATATTTTCTCTTTGTACACAGTGCTGAAATTTAGAGATGGTTCTTAGAACCAAACATTTTCTTGAACTTTAATAGCCTCTACTAATGCTTGTGTTTACTTCTTTGGGTTTATTAGGAATATTTTTTTGCCAGTTGAAAATAATCTTTTAATTTCTTTTTCCAGGACCTTAAACTCTTCACAGCCTTAACAACCCAGCCTACGCAGAGGCAAAGAGGAAGGCTTGTGTTAGAACCAATTACCCAAGCAATAATGGGACCCTTGAAGGAAACATGACGCAGAAGTCCAGAGAAGCAAGAATTCAAGGTGAGGGGATCCCACCCAGGGACTCCATTGTTCAGAATCTCCCTTAAATAAATAAAAAATGTGGACACATGTTTGGTGAGCATATTGAGTGTGTTACTTACCAAAATCAAAATTTGAAAACAATCCAAATGATCTACAATTAGGAAATTATGAAATAAATTATACCATCCATGTAGTAGAATCATATATGAGAGTTATAAAAGAATGCAAGGAGTTTTGATCACTTAAGAAAATGGTCATGACTTGCTTATTAAAAAAAAACAAAGTATGAACTACATATAATGGGATCTCAATAATGTAAACTGCGAATATAAATACCTATGCACAGTGGAAAGAATGGAAGGACATGTCACGTGTGGTTATCTCCAGATTGTGGCATTATGATATGTTTTCTACAGTGAATATGTGTCACTTTGTGATTAAAAAGAATGCTTTTGCCCTGGCTGGAGAGCTCAGTTGGTTAGAGCAGTGGTAGTCAACCTGGTCCCTACCGCCCACTAGTGGGTGTTCCAGCTTTCATGGTGTGCGGTAGCAGAGCAACCAAAGTATAAATAAAAAGATTTAACTATAGTAAGTTGTTTTATAAAATTTATTCTGCCAAACTTAGCAAAAATCCGACATAAAGTACTTGGTAAGTAATTATTATTATATGCTTTAACTTGCTGTAACTCTGCTTTATAAATTTAATAAAGTAAAGTTACTTCTCTACTTTATAAATCACCATTACTGTGGAACCGGTGGGTGGTTAGAAAATTTTACTACTAACAGAGATACAGAAGTGGGCAGTAGGTATAAAAAGGTTGACTGCCCCTGGGTTAGAGGGTTGTCCCGATACATGAAGATTACAGGTTCGATCCCCAGTCAGGGCACATACAGAAACAGACTGATGTTTCTGTTTGTCTTTCTCTCGCTTCCTCTCTAAAATCAGTAAGAGAGAGAAAGAGGAAGAGAAAAGAAGAATGTTGCGATGGATGGAATACATGTGTGCCCACCAAATTCATATGTTGAAGCCTAACCCCCAACGTGATGATATTTGGAGGTAGAGCCATGGCAGGTAATTCGGCGGTAAGGTTGGGGTCCTCACGAGTAGGGTGCGTGCCCTTAGCAGATGAGACAGCAGAGAGACGACGTCTTTCTCTTTGCAAAGTGAAGGTACAGAGGGAAGGCAGCTGTTTTACAAGTGGGAGCAGATCCTCGCCAGATGCTGGACCTGCCAGTTCCTTGATCTTGGACTTCCCAACCTCCAGAACTGTGAGCCATAAACGTTTGTTGTTTAAACCACTCAGTCTATAGTATAATTGTTATCGCAGCTCAAACAGACTAAGACAAACACATTTATTTATTATTAGTACAAAAAGGAGAAGAATGATGAGAGGAGGAAGAGTAGCAAAGAGAAAATGGAGCACAGGATTTGGCCATTAGAGTTAAGTCACCAACATTTGGGTCATGTGCTGTGGTTATGGAGGTGAAAGCCCTGTGTCCTTAATCAGGTACGTGAGCTCTGAGGCAGTCAATCCTATAAGGTAGTTGAAAACCTACTGAACTTGCTATAGGTGGTATTATTTTTTAGGGGTGGGGTCAATATGGTAGGTTAAAGAAGGCTGCAATTTTTTGCCTGATAAGGCGGTGGCGCAGTGGATAGAGTGTTGGACTGGGACACAGAGGACCCAGGTTCGAAACTCCAAGGTCACCACCTTGAGTGTGAGTTCATCCAGCTTGAGTATGGGCTCACCAGCTTGAGTCTGGGGTCGCTGGCTTGAGCATGGGATCATAGACATGACTCTATGGTCAGTGGCTTGAAGCGCAAGGTTGCTGGCTTGAGCCCAAGCTCACTTACTTGAGCAAGGGGTCACTTGCTCTGCTATAGCCCCACTCCCTCACCCCCCAACCCTACCCCCAGTCAAGGCTCATATGAGAAAGCAATCAATGAACACCTAAGAAGACTAAGGAGCTGCAACAAAGAGTTGATGCTTCTCATCTCTCTCCCTTTCTGCCTGTCTGTCCCTATCTGTCCCTCTTTCTGTCTCTCTCTCTCTCTCTCTCTGTCTCTGTCACACACACACACACACACAAAAGAAGGCTGCAATTTTTTTTTTTGCAGCTCTTCCCAATAAGACCTGGAATTTAATTTATCAGCCCTTGAATCTGGGTTGACCTTAGTGACTTTCTTTATCAACAGACAACCGTGGAAGTGACTCGCTGGAACCCTGAGGCTAAATCATGAGATGCCTTACTTTCCACCTGGCCGCTAGGAATACTTGGAGGGGGGGGGTGCTATACAGCTAAGTTAAAAAATTCAAGTACCCGGAAACAGCTGTGCCCCAGAGGTCTGTGTAGGTACTTTATCAACAGTCCCAGCTGAGCCCAGGCTTCTAGCCATTGTTGCCAAGGCAACAGACATGCACGAGAAGCCATCTTGGAATACCCTTCCCCACCAGTCGATGCAGCAAATCCTAAATGATCTCTGTGGGTAAAACCTGTAATGGAAGAATTACTCAGCCACGAATGCCCTGCCTCAATTCCCGAGCCGCCTGGTTGGGAAATATAATAAAATGGTTGCTGTTTTAAGCCAGCACATTTGGGTTAGTTTATTGTGCAGCAATGCATAACTGGAACAGTGGGGTGTGTCTGGTTTTGTATGAGCTGCTCTTTATTTGGGTAGAAAAGTAGACAGGCTTCCTCTCTTGGAGAGCTTCCTTTTGGCATCTAAGGGACTCATGGGAGGTCTCTGGGAGGTACCTGGCTCCCTGGCTGGGACATTCCAGGAAGAATGTTCTGATTTTTGCAGCTCTCAGCCTCTTCTTAGTCCTTAAAAAATTCTCCCAGCAAAATGTCTCTGCCTTCCTTCCTAGTGGTTAGCTGCTAACTACATAACTACTGTTAATTGAACTGAGATGTTAATCACAGGTGTAGAGTGAGGATGGGAAGGTGCTCTGAAAAGGAAGGGGGCATGTGAAAATGCAACAGACCCCTGGATGGGTAGCTCATTTGGTTAGAGCATCCTTCCAATATGCCAGGGTTGGGGGTTCGATCTCAGGTTAGTGGACTCACAGAAATTAACCAGTGAGTGGAACAACAAATCGATGTTTCTCTCTCTCACTCACTCTCTCCCTCCCCCTTCCTCTCTCTCTATAACCAATAAATAAAAAGCTTTTTTTTAAAAAAAAAAAGAAAATGCAACAGAGATCTCCAGGCGCTGCTGGGCCCTGTCAGGAAGGTGACAATTCGTCAATGGGTGGTTAGAATTCAAGCCCGCACTCAAGCCAGATGAACCCGCTCTCAAGCTGGTGACCTCAGGGTTTCGAACCTGGGTCCTCTGTGTCCCAGTCCAACACTCTATCCACTGCGCCACCGCCTGGTCAGGACAAGCACTTTCATTGTCCCCCTGTAGAGACCCTCTAGATGTTTGGGCTGGTTTTTAAATTTTTTTAAAAGATTTTATTTATTAATTTTAGAGAGAGGGGAGAGAGAAATGGGGGGGAGCAGGAAGCATCTTCTTGTATGGGCCTGAGTAGACTGAGCCTGAGGGAAAGAGGAGACTGCAGAGAAAGTGGGGAAGGAGCCTGCACCCCCACCCCAGCTACCCCCACAGAACCTGGGCAGTGGCAGCACCTGCCCCGAGGCTCAGGCTCGAAGCCCCTGGTCACTGATCACACCTGTCATTTTAATGCTTTTGGAACTGTAGTGGGCTCTGTGTTTGTTGGGAACACCTCTCTGAAAAAGCTTTTGCTCAGGGTACATGCTTTTTGTCAACCATATGTTGTTTCCTGTTCAGCTTCTGAATTCAAATGTGCTCATTGTGTAAATAACAGAGGGTTACATAAGGAAGGAGTCAATAGGTAATATTTATAACCAGGCTAATTTTCTTAATGAACTGGCTACAAGAACTCCCTTTTGGAAACTATTCTCCCGACTAAGTAAATCTTTACAGAGCTTGTTGCTGCATATTTTGAGTATTTTGTTCCCCCTTGATTTCATTACTAAGACCAGGTAAAAACTAGCAATGCTTTATTCTTCCAGTCTTTCAAATGATCTATGAAGTTTTAGCCCTGGCAGGGTAGCTCAGTTAGTTAGAGCATCTCTGAGAGCCAGGTTTTAGGTTCCATCCCGGTCAGGGCCCAGACAAGAATCAACCAATGAAGCATAAATGAGTGAAACAGCAAATCGATGCTTTTCTTTCTCTCTCCTCTGCTCTCTCTCCTCCCCCCTCCAAAAACCAATAAATAAAAAAAAACATTTTTTAATATATACAAAATTTTAGATTGAGGGGAAAGGGGTATTGAAGTTTTATCTAAAGCCATTCATCTCATACAGAATGTTCAACATGTCCCCAGGTTGAGATGATTCATACATACTGTTTTTAAAAATTACATGCTTCTGTCTGGCCTGTGGTGGCACAGTGGATAGAGCATTAACCTGGAATGCTGAGGTCATTGGTTCAAAACCCTGGGCTTACCCAGTCAAGGCACATATGGGAGTTGATGCTTCCTGCTTCTCCCTTCCTTCTCTCTCCCTTCTCTCTCTCTCTCTCTCTCTCTTTCTCTCTCCTCTTTAAAATAAATGAACTTTTAAAAATTACATGCTTCTGAGCTGATAGAAACATTTCAAATATAAAAAGCTTATGGTCCAGAAACTAGATGAATTCTGCTCCATCCCCTCCCCGTTTCCCCCCAGGCTGTTTATATGGTGAAAGGATCGGTTTGTTCTATTTGTCTGGACTCCGTGTTTGCTGGGTGGCACAGGCATTTTGTTTTGTGGTCCAGGCAGCATCCATCTGTTACAAAATCTCAGCCTGTTCCTGGGTAACCTGGGCAAAGGAGACTGTTACCAGTGCCCTTGGAGGCCCATGAATTAATTCTGAGAGCACCAAGGTGATCAATTCTCTGGGACTTCATGGCAGTACACGAGATCCTGGAAATAAATCCAGATAAAAAGAATAAAATAGAGAACTTGGAGCTGTCTAAGACAATGATCTTAGCTAAATTTAGTGCAAAAGAAGAGGCTATTAAAATACAGGCTCTGATGATTCCTGCCTTCCCATTTCTTTGCACAGTTGTATGAATGTTTCTGTCCAATAAATATCTGAAGCAGAATTGCTGCATCAAAAGGAATGCATTCATATACTTTTAATATCAATTTTGTTGAGATATAATTTACAAACAATAAACTCACCTATTTAAAATGCATACTCTGTTGAGGGTTTTTTCAATTATAGTTTACATTCAATATTATTTTGTATTAGTTTCAGGTGTACAGCATAGTGGTTAGACAGCCATATAGTTTACAAAGCGTTCCCCTCAGTATTCCAAGTACTCATCTGGTCTCATACATAGTTACTGCAGTATTACTGCCTATATTCCCTATGCTGTACTTTATATCCCTTTGACTATTCTGTATTCCATTTATACTTTTAGTAGATAATATGTATAGGTATACACATATATATAATAATATACATATATACACACACCTGTGATGACCTGTAAAACCACTAGCACAATTAATTTACAGAATATTTCTGTTACCCAGAAATCTCCTCTTTCCTGTTGGCTGTGTGTCGCTCCAATCACTGCCTGCTCCGGGCAAGGACTGGTCTGCTCTCTGTCACTATGGATTGGCCTACATGTCCTAGAATTTTTAGCAATGGAATCATACAGTATGTGCTCTGCTGTCTGGCTTCTTTGAGATTCATTCGTGTTGTTGCGCACACATATCAGTGGTTCCTTCCTTTTTCTTTTTCTTTTTTTCATCTTTTACAAAATTTTGTATTTAATTTATTGATTTTTAGAGAAAGAGAAGGATGGAGAGAGAAACACTGATTTGTTGTTCCACTCATTTATGCATTCATTGGTTGATTCCTGCATGTGCCCTGACCAAGGATCAAACCCACAACCTTGGTGTATCAGGACGATACTTTAGCCACCTGAACCATCCAGCCAGACTCTTCCTTCTTCTTGATCAGTAGGATTTCAGTGGATGGGCAGGATGGTATGGGCATGCCAGAATTTACTTATGTACTTAATCTGTTGAAAAGAAAATTGACCTTTAACTTTCCTTGCCCTGCAGTGAACATTCAGCAAAGTCCAGGAGCATGCTGAACAAGTTACCTGGACTTGGTGAACACCAAGCACAGAGCCAGAAGTTCCAGACAGTCAGGAGAGACCCAGGGGCACACACGTCCCCTTGATCCAGAGGGTGTGCTTTGCTCATCAGGAGAATGGTGTCCCCGGTACGTGTGTTCTCGTGCAGAGCACGTGGGACTTGGAAGGTGACCACAGACACCAGAGGCGATGCTCCCCTGAATTTTGCATGGCGCAGCCCTGTTGTTTTCAGACACATTTTAGTATCACCTGCTGTTAAAGAAATTTTGTATCTTTGGCTGTCTTTGTCGGCACTTTTCCATTGAACACATCACTTGCCCACGTTGGAGCTCACTGAAGCTTTTTCCCAAATGACTAGCCAGTGGTCCATGTATGCCACCTACTGAATAATGTGTCTTTGCCTTCTGCTTCTCATCCTCCCTTTGCAAGCTCTATTCCATTGCCCTGTTTATTGCTGCAATACCACTATTGATACATTACACATTTGCTTGCTCATATATTATCATTGCTGGTAGGGGGAGTCTCTTCCATTACCCATGGTTTAGAAAGTTCCTGACCATCCTATGCTTGCCCGTTTTTGGTTTATTATCAACCAAACACCGGTGCTTTGTGAGTGCTCTTCCTTTCTGACAGAGCATTCACAAATGCTCTGTGTTTGGTTGATAATAAACTCATAAGCACCTGGCCACAGAGGGCATGTTGGTCAACACTGCTGGCTTGGTGTGGGCAACAGCAGGTCAGTGCTGTTTGGCGGGTCAGGCCCAGGGCCTGGCTTGGCAATGGAGCATGCTCAGTAGAAAGAGCTCAAATTCAGAGACATATCAATGACTAGAAAGAACAGAAGATGTAAGTTCAGAGTCCTGGGGGCCAGGCAGCAGAGTCAGAAAGCTAAGCCTATGGAAGTGGGGAACACAGGCCATGGTTCTGGGTAAAGAATGGAGACACAGAGGTGTCACACGCCTAAGACATGAGGTTTGATTTTTTTTCTTTTAAAGGATAAATCTCAAAATGTGATCTGTGTAGTAAAAGACATTAAGGCAACAGTAACAGAATGGAATCTGTATTTATAAAGGCACTGAAGCCAAGAACTTCCAGTTCACAAAGAGGCTGTGTTTATGCCGAGTTACCCTTTACAAGGAGTGCTGGGTCTCATCTTATTTCCCTATAAAACAGTGTTTAAACAGAAATGAGGGTCCTCATCAATCGCCTGATGCTTAACTTTAAAAACAAATTATTGTGAAGAACATAATCGACAAATGTGACAGTCTGAGTTTCTTGACGACAACACACACAAATCAACTCAGGCAAACGTTAAGTAGGAAAAACAATGCGTTGGAAGGATGATGGGTTGCCCATAGAAATAAAGGAAACATTAAAGAAAAGGCTCGGGAAATGGGTTGGAACAAAATGAGCCCCAGTAGCTGGGAATGTTGCCAAAATCTGCTGAGAGGTCCTGTCCTCGTAGGACGCTGCATGGGCCCCACATGCCTGGACATTCACTGCGGCTGCTGGGCACCCTGCTGCCTCAACTGGTGGTCATCTCTCCCTGGATCTCTGCTTTACTCTTTGAAGGTCAGAATCCTCGCTCCTAGAACATGACTGGCCAAGCCTGGGCGCATACCCACACTCTTGTCGTGAGGAACAAGGACAGGGAATCGCTGTCATTCTCTTTGCTTCATACTGTGATATTACTGCAAACCAGGAAGGGTATTCAAATGCATCCTAGTCCATGAAAACCTCTCATCCCAAGGTCTTTATCCTTAATTATATCTTCATAGTCCTTCTTCCGTTAGGTAAACGTTCACAGGTTCTGGGAATCAGGATGTGGACACCTTTGGGGACCATTACTCTGCCTACCATAGTGGTGTTCTTGGTGTCTCTTTATTTGTAGCTTTTAATCTTAGTCATGATTCTGAGACCACTGGAAAAGTCCCACTGAGCATCTCGTTATATCTTCCTTCTCCTGTACAAGGATTTTCCAATGAATGGTGTCAATCCCATGGGATTGTCATGGGAAATACCTGGCCTAATGCAATCTGATGGGCTTATCAGCCTGTGGCTTGGATCTATGGAAAGGGTTCAACAAATGGCGCCGTCCTTGTCATGGTAATTCTCACACAGGAAGACTTTCTGTGGGCCAGTGTCAGGCTGTGCAAGCTGTGTGGTCACACAGGCCCAATCCCGGGAGAGCTCCGCCCTTGGCTTCATGCTCTCCTGGCACCACCTTGAAATTCTTGATACTTGCGTTTTTACTTTGCACAGGGTTTGTAACTTATAAAGCTGGTCCTGGAGCTTACTGATCACTGAAAACCCACGTGTCTGCAGTTTGGAGGGCAGCTACCCAAGTGAACCCAGAACTGAATGGGGTCTGAGAATTTCCCACAGTCTCCAGGGTGGTACCAGCCTACTGCCTGAGAGAGTATTACGTGGCAGTCGTGATGGGGGCTTCTACGAGAGCGGGGGTGAGTGGATGCTCTCTGCCCCAGAAGGCTTCCCTGAAGGGCCAGGATAAGTTGGAATGACCACTCTGAAGAAACTGAGAGGAAGGAGAATGTGACCTCTGCTGGAACCCAGAGCCTGCACATGGGAGATTCTTGATCTTCCACAGTGGGTGAGCCACAGCAAGTGGGTACCCTTCCATCACCTTCAGTGCAGCATGTCAAGGAGTATATGGATGAAAATATTTGGGAAAGCCTAGCTCCCAAGCCTCCACCTTCAATAAAAGACAGTTATATGATGTTTAGCAACCAGTTCCAATAATATGATCTTGTCATATGCCCTTTAGAATGGAAGGGCTTCAGATGGCTTCATCCTATGCAGTCTGATTTTAAGAAAGACTGAGAAAACTCAGTATGTCTATTATTAATTGCTTAGACCTCTTAGATGCCTTGGTAAAGAGCTCTGGAGGATAGGATGAGAAGAGAAGCTAGAAGACCTTAAGCTGTTTTTTGTTCACATGTGTTATCTCATAAATGAATATCTCTCCACCAGGCAAGAGAGACCCTTCAGGTCGTGATGCAGGTGCAAAAACATCAAGGCCTTAAAACAGCTGAGAGGTTTCAAAACATCTGGAACAAGTCACTGAGATGATTCAAAATTGTTTGGCTTCTTTGCCTGATGATTTGCCCCTTTCAGGTTCAGGAATAAGGATAAAAACTAAACCAATGGACACTGATAATAACAGCAATTGTACTGGACACAGTGAACAACAAATAGAAAATTCAGGTCTTTGGAAAAACCAGATTATAGAGAAAGACGCTGCCCTGTGTGTTCTAGTTGATAAAACGGAAGACCGTGAAGGATGTTTCTTTTTTGTTATTGTTTTTCTTTTTCTCTTTCAGTAAATAGCATTACGTATTAGTTAATTTGCTCTCGAAGAGTCTTAAAACAGACATAATGAGGAGTTATGTAGACAGCTTATCTCTTCAACTTTATCAATTACGAGATATCACAGGCAGTAACCTCACTTTACGGCAAGCGTAGGCAAGTGCGTATGACTACATTAAGTGTAAACTTAGAAAAGCAAAGTGCTGCTGTTGTGCGGAATGTTCCTGTTTTCGGAGTAGCGGTAAACATCAAAGATAACCCTCAGTACTAGCAAACTTTCATCCTTGGAAAGTAGATTTGCATTTTCTTTAAGAATGATAAATAAAAGCTAAACAAAAAGAAAATCCACTTCTAGGCAATGTTCTGAATTCCCAGCTCCTGCTAAACTTGTTGTAAAGCTCTTTTTTTAAAGCATTTTAATTTTATTTATTTATTTATTTTGTGACAGAGACAGAGAGAAGGACAGACAGGGACAGACAGACAGGAAGGGAGAGAGATGAGGAGCATCAATCTTTCATTGAGGCACCTTAGTTGTTCATTGATGCTTTCTCATATGTGCCTTGACCAGGGGACTACAGCAGACTGAGTGACTCCTTGCTTAAGCCAGCGACCTTGGGCTCAAGCTAGTGAGCCTTGCTCAAACCAGATGAGCCTGCGTTCAAGCTGGCGACCTCAGGGTCTCAAACTTGGGTCCTCCACATCCCAGTCCAATGCTCTATTCACTGCGCCACTGCCCAGTCAGGTGTAAAGCTCTTTTCTTGTAAAACATGGTCTTTGTTTCATTTCCCCCAAAAGAAGGTTTTGAAATAAGGAGATGGGTGCACATGGTTGACTGGGAGCTGATCCCAGCCAGCACAGTGAGGGGCAGGGCACAGTGAGGGGCAGGGGCACAGTGAGGGGCAGGGCATGAGAGGAAGGGGAACACAGGGCGCGGGAACGACAGGGTCACTGGTATCACCGGTGGAGCAGAGAGAGCCCAGCCTGCTGAGCATGCTCTGAGACACAGGGAGCGAGGGCCTCAGAACTGCCCCTTCAAGGAAGGGGTGAAGAATCAGTATTAAACCACCCGTCCTCTTCTCTGAGGGGTTAAGGATTGCTCCTGGGGATCTGACATCCCCCCCATGTTTCTGGTCTGCCCCCAGCATGGGTCTTAAGCCCTCTGGGCAAAGACCTAGAGACTTAAGCTTAGAAAGCCATCAGTATGTATGGGAAATGAACTCCACCCCACGTTTGGTTCTGGTATTAGTCTCTCAGTTCAGAACATACCAATCGTTGCTGTATCCTGGTCAGATTGACTTCTCCTGTGGGGTGACTCTGAACTAAGTGACAGAACACCTCTAGCTCCGCTGTGTGGGCAAACCAGGTCCTTCATTTCCCTGGCCCTCTCGCACCCTCTGGGAAAAGTGAGACTTGGGTGGCATCTGAATTCTTTCTATTCGCAGTGTTCTATTCTAATTTGCCTGTGTAGCCAAGAATTTTGAGCGTGGGGGAGGAAAAATGCCAATCCACCAAACAAGTAACTCATTAAAATAGAAGAGTCTCATTAATTTTTTTTTTCTAGAGAACTGAATTCTTAAAAATAGGGAGGCATATTGAGTAAGCGAGCAGGAACAGCTGCTCCGTTTCTCTCCGAGTAGAATGAAAGGGACTGGACTTAAGTTGTTCCGAAAGGGATTTATTTAAATGAGACATTTTAAAAGTTGTGAGACAATGCCACGTGTTACCCAAGAAGATTCAGGAAGCTGCTATCTAAAGACACGTTTAAAGGGAGTGCTTTATTTTTGTTCTTTCAAGTGTGCATCTATGTTTCCATCCAGTCTTTTGCACATACACTATCGCTCATTATGAAATAAGAAAGGAGAGCCAGGTCTTTCTAGGATAACATGGCAAGTAGGAGGCACACATTTGCAGCCCTCCCAACCTGGGGTCACGGCAGACATTGCTGACTGTTCACTGTTCAGCCGCTACCAATCAATCACAGTTGGTTAGCGAGTAGAAACCTACCTGCTCCCTCCATTCCCCATGATTCCAGGGTCTTCTCCCATGATGCTGGTTGTGACTAATGCACTTGCTCTCTTAGGCGCCTCAAAGAATTTGCACAAAATCCAATGAAAAGATAGTGGTTTTGAGCCTCCTCAAATATGCCAGTCACAGTTCTGCCTGGGGACTTCAGCACTTAAAAATTATCTCTTCTTATTAAACCACACACTCTAGGACCCCATCCCCAGAAATTCTGATTATTATGAAAAGAGGTCCAGGTCTGGCATTTTACCAAGCGATTCTGACTCAGCTGATTAGGTGATTGTTCTCTGGAGATCATTGCCACTCGTGGGCTCACAGCACAGGTTCAGGGACCTGCGTGGGGATAAATGGTCCAGTTGTGCATGCTCACTTCTGGGTTGTCTCTGTCAGTCCCATCAGAGACACATCTTTACTTCTGCCACATCTTTCTTTTTTTTTTTAATAATTTTATTTTTTTAATGGGGCGACATCGATAAATCAGGATACATATATTCAAAGATAACATGTCCAGGCTATCTTGTCATTCAACTATGTGGCATACCCATCACCCAAAGTCCTCTGTCACCTTCTATCTAGTTTTCTTTGTGCCCTTCCCCCTCCCCCTTTCCCTCTCCCTCTCCCCCCTCCCCCTGTAACCACCACACTCTTATCAATGTCTCTTAGTCTCACTTTTATGTCCTACCTACGTCACATCTTTCTTGAATAGAAACAGCCCTTCTTGGTTGGGTCCCGAGCTGTGTCTCTCCTTGGGATCCAGGTCAAAGTGGAACTTCAGAAAGCCTTCTATCAAAACGCTTATCTGCTCAGCAGGTCTAGGCACTTTGTTCTTGACTTTCCTATGGCTTTGCTCTTGAGTCTCTGCTATTTCAGACTTGTATCACTGATCTGTTTCTGGACTGTTCTGTGTATGGTTTTCCTTTTCCTTTCCTTTTTTTTTTTTAAGTGAGAGAAGGGGAGGTGGTAAGACAGACTCCTGCATGCACCCTGACCGGGATCCACCCAGCAACCCCTGTCTGGGGCCAATGCTCAAATCAGCTGGGCTATGTTTAGCACCTGAGGCTGATGCTCAGACCAATGAGCTATCCTCAGCGCCTGTGGCCACACCTGAACCAATCGAACCACTGGCTGTAGGAGGGGAAGAGGGAGATAAAGGAGAGTGGGAGAGGGAGAGAAGCAGATGGTTGTTTCTCTTGTGTGCCCTGACCAGGAATTGAAGCTGGGATGTCCATACGCTAGGCTGACACTCTATCCACCGAGCAAACCAGCCCGGGCCCGCTTTTTCTTTTCTTGACTCACACTTGGTTTTCTTACAGCTGGGCACCAATCAGTTTTACACATTTGTTGAGCTCACCAGCTGTCTATTTCAGCCTCCTACAAATTCATATTTACTCATCTCCCCAACAGAGAGGGATGCTTCAGAATATTTGACAACTGGTCAGAGTCAAAATAGAGTCCAAACATAGACAACTGGCAGAGACCCCAACATCCAGAGGAGTCCCAGGCTTGTCAGCCAGTGCAGCCCATAGACGTCATGCCTGATGCAGTAGCTGAATAGTGGTGTCCAGAAGGTGTCCATGTCCTCGTCCCCAGAAGCAGAGCATGCTGCCTGAGAGTAAGAAGGGATTTTTCAGATGTAATTAAGTTAAGGATCTTGAGAAAGATTATCTTGGACCATCTGCATGGGCCCCAAGTGTCA
Source organism: Saccopteryx leptura (assembly GCF_036850995.1). NCBI lineage: Eukaryota > Metazoa > Chordata > Mammalia > Chiroptera > Emballonuridae > Saccopteryx > Saccopteryx leptura. The sequence continues at coordinate 13,948,192 of NC_089513.1, forward strand.
TCACAAGTGTCATTACTAAGAGGAAAGAAGAGGGAGATTTGATCACAGAAGAGGGAGGCCGTGTGACACAGCAAACAAGATGCCGTAATGCTGAGTGTGAAGATGGATGAAGGACACACAAGCCAAAGGATGGAGGCAGCATCTAGAAGTGGAAAAGGCAAGAAAATGAACTGTCCCCAGAAGTGACTGGCCCTAGCAACGTTTTAACTTTAGCCCAGTGAAACTGACTGTGGCCTTGTGCCCTCCAGAACTATAAGGGAGTAAGTTTGTGTTGGTTTTAAGCCACTCAGTTTGTGGTGACCTGTGACAGTAGCAATAGGGAACTAACGCACCTGAATAGCAGACTGGAGATGCCAAGAGGGCCCGAGGCACAAGAGGAATTGGCCCTCAGATATTCTGATAGAGCTGCACTGTGAGCTGCAGCTCAACCTGGAGCCTGGGGGAGGATGGGATGCAGAGCCCCACGCCTTCCACAAGAGAGGAAAACGGCACCGTGCACAAAAATTAACTATAAATGGGTCAGCCCTGGCTGGATAGCTCGGTTGGTGAGCATCAGCCAAGGCCCGGAGGTTGCTGATTCAATCCCCAGTTAGAGCACATACAGGAACAGATAGATATCTCTCTCCCTAATTCTCTCTCAAGTAAATAAATATAATTTTTAAAAGAGTTAGCTATTATTTAAAAGTATAAAAATAAAAATGGGTCAGAGAACTAAATGTAAAAAATAAAATTATAAAATGTTTAGAGGAGAGAATAGTTATCTTTGTGATCTCAGATTAAGCAATAGTTTCTTAGATATGACACCTTAAAGCACAAGCAATCAAAGAAAATGTTGATAAATTGGACTTTATCAACATTAAAGAAAAAAATGTGCTTCAAAGGATATTATCAGGAAAGTAAAAGGACAATATGCAAATGGGAGTAAATATTTGCATATCACATATTGGATAAGGGATTTGTATCAAGAAAATATAAAGAAAGCTTGAAACTCAACAATAAAATTTTTTTTTTTAGCATGGAAAGAATGTGCAAGGTGTTTAATAAATGCATAATAATATAGTTTTTAAAATAATATCTTGACATGTTTGCAAATGTAAAAGGATATTCACCTTAAAGTTAACATTAGACATTTCATGTAATGTTATTATAAATTACTTGATTCTGTATTTAATGTTTTCTAAAATGTGCATACACATTTTATAGTAAAAGTAACATATTTTAGAAAGCAAATAAATCAAATAAAAACATTCATATTGATTACATAGCACCACACAGACAATATTCAAATTAAATCTCCTTGTTTTACATATCAATTTTTGATTTCCTCATTTTTAAGACACAATTTGACACCTTTAGCAAATGCTCCATCTATGAGCTGATATTTTCAAATCAAACTTCACTTTCTTGAAACAAGAAAGTTGTAATATATCTTCTATATTGATGACTTGATTATAACCTTTTCATGTAAACCATACCCATGCATTCATATTGATTATTGACCGCTAATGTGAGGATCTAACTGGGTGATAGAGGCATAAAGAAGAGAAAGACGTGCTTCTTACTATAGATAAATACTTAAAATAGATGTTATGGGTCAACTCCCGCAGGTGCCCTGACCGAGATCCACCCAGCAACCCCTGTCAAATCAACCAAGCTATCCTTAGTGTCCTTGGCTGACATTAAAACCAATCATGCCTTGGCTGTGGGAGGGGAAGAGGGAGAGAAGGGGAAGAAGGAAGGTAAGAGAAGCAGATGGTGGTTTCTATTGTGTGCTCTGACTGGCATCAAACCCAGGACAGCTGCACGCGGGGCTGATGTTCTATCCACTGAGAAACTGGGCAGGGCCAATGTTATGGTTTTAAAGATAACATTGGACTAACTTCTTTTTTTTTTTTTTTTAATTTTATTTTGTTAATGGGGCGACATCGATAAATCAGGATACATATATTCAAAGATAACAAGTCCAGGTTATCTTGTCTTTCAATTTGTTGCATACCCATCACCCAAAGTCAGATTGTCCTCTGCCACCTTCTATCTAGTTTTCTTTGTGCCCCTCCCCCTCCCCGTTTCCCTCTCCTTCTCCCCCCTCCCCCCGTAACCACCACACTCTTATCAATGTCTCTTAGTCTCACTTTTATGTCCCACCTACGTATGGAATAATGCAGTTCCTGGTTTTTTCTGATTTACTTATTTCACTTCGTATAATGTTATCAAGATCCCACCATTTTGCTGTAAATGATCCGATGTCATCATTTCTTATGGCTGAGTAGTATTCCATAGTGTATATGTGCCACATCTTCTTTATCCAGTCAACTATTGACGGGCTTTTTGGTTGTTTCCATGTCCTGGCCACCGTGAACAATGCTGCAATGAACATGGGGCTGCATGTGTCTTTACGTATCAATGTTTCTGAGTTTTTGGGGTATATACCCAGTAGAGGGATTGCTGGGTCATAAGGTAGTTCTATTTTCAGTTTTTTGAGGAACCACCATACTTTCTTCCATAATGGTTGTACTACTTTACATTCCCACCAACAGTGTATGAGGGTTCCTTTTTCTCCACAGCCTCTCCAACATTTGCTATTATCTGTCTTGTTAATAATAGCTAATCTAACAGGTGTGAGGTGGTATCTCATTGCAGTTTTGATTTGCATTTCTCTAATAACTAAAGAAGATGAGCATCTTTTCATATATCTGTTGGCCATTTGTACTTCCTCCTGGGAGAAGTGTCTGTTCATGTCCTCTTCCCATTTTTTTATTGGATTGTTTGTTTGTTTATTGTTGAGTTTTATGAGTTCTTTGTATATTTTGGATATTAGGCCCTTATCTGAGCTGTTGTTTGAAAATATCATTTCCCATTTAGTTGGCTTTCTGTTTATTTTGTTATCAGTTTCTCTTGCTGAGCAAAAACTTCTTAGTCTGATGTAGTCCCATTCATTAATTTTTGCCTTCACTTCTCTTGCCATTGGAGTCAAATTCATAAAATGCTCTTTAAAACCCAGGTCTATGAGTTTAGTACCTATGTCTTCTTCTATGTACTTTATTGTTTCAGGTCTTATGTTTAGATCTTTGATCAATTTTGAGTTAATTTTAGTACAGGGGGACAAACTGTAGTCCAGTTTCATTCTTTTGCATGTGGCTTTCCAGTTTTCCCAGCACCATTTATTGAAGAGGCTTTCTTTTCTCCATTGTATGTTCTTGGCCCCTTTATCAAAAATTATTTGACTATATATATGTGGTTTTATTTCTGGACTTTCTATTCTGTTCCATTGGTCTGAGTGTCTACTTTTCTGCCAATACCATGCTGTTTTGATTGTTGTGGCCCTATAATATAGTTTGAAGTCAGGTATTGTAATGCCCCCAGCTTCATTCTTTTTCTTTAGGATTGCTTTGGCTATTCGGGGTTTTTTATAGTTCCATATAAATCTGATGATTTTTTGCTCCATTTCTTTAAAAAATGTCATTGGAATTTTGATGGGAATTGCATTAAATTTGTATATTGCTTTGGGTAATATGGCCATCTTGATTATATTTATTCTTCCTAACCAAGAACGAGGAATATTCTTCCATCTCATTATATCTTTTTCGATTTCTCTTAACAATGGTTTATAGTTTTCATTAAATAAGTCCTTTACATTTTTTGTTATGTTTATTCCTAAGTATTTTATTTTTTTGGTTGCAATTGTGAAGGGGATTATTCTTTTGAGTTCGTTCTCAGTTATTTCATTGTTGGCATATAGAAAGGCTATTGACTTCTGTGTTAATTTTGTATCCTGCGACCTTACTGTATTGGCTTATTGTTTCTAGTAGTCTTTTTGTGGATTCTTTGGGGTTTTCAATGTATAGGATCATATCATCTGCAAAAAGTGATACCTTTACTTCTTCTTTTCCGATATGGATGCCTTTTATTTCTTTGTCTTGTCTGATTGCTCTGGCTAGAACCTCTAGTACCACATTAAATAAAAGTGGAGAGAGTGGACAACCTTGTCTTGTTCCTGATTTAAGGGGGAAAGCCTTCAGTTTAGTGCCATTTAATATGATGTTAGCTGATGGTTTATCATATATGGCCTTTATCATGTTGAGATATTTTCCTTCTATACCCATTTTGTTGAGAGTCTTAAACATAAAATTGTGTTGTATTTTATTGAAATCTTTTTCTGCGTCTATTGATAAGATCATGTGGTTTTTGTTCTTTGTTTTGTTGATATGGTGTATTACGTTAACCGTTTTACATATGTTGAACCATCCTTGAGATTCTGGGATGAATCCCACTTGATCATGATGTATTATTTTTTTAATATGTTGTTGTATTCGATATGCTAGTATTTTGTTTAGTATTTTAGCATCTGTATTCATTAGAGATATTGGTCTGTAATTTTCTTTTTTTGTGCCATCCTTGCCTGGTTTTGGAATGAGGGTTATGTTGGCCTCATAAAATGTGTTTGGAAGTATTGCTTCTTCTTCAATTTTTTGGAAGACTTTGAGGAGAATAGGAACCAAGTCTTCTTTGAATGTTTGATAAAATTCGCTGGTATAGCCGTCTGGGCCTGGACTTTTATTTTTGGGGAGGTTTTTAATGGTTTTTTCTATTTCTTCTCTACTAATAGGTCTGTTTAGGCTTTCTGCTTCTTCTTGACTCAGTCTAGGAAGGTTGTATTGTTCTAGGAATTTATCCATTTCTTCTAGATTGTTGAATTTAGTAGCATATAGTTTTTCATAGTATTCTACAATAATTCTTTGTATATCTACGGTGTCCATGGTGATTTCTCCTCTTTCATTTTGGATTTTGTTTATATGAGTTCTTTCTCTTTTTTCCTTGGTAAGTCTTGCCAAGGGTTTGTCAATTTTGTTGATCTTTTCAAAGAACCAGCTCTTTGTTCTATTAATTTTTTCTATAGTTTTACTGTTCTCTATTTCATTTATTTCTGCTCTGATTTTTATTATCTCCTTTCTTTGGCTGGTTTTGGGTTGTCTTTGTTCTTCTTTTTCTAGTTCCTTAAGGTGTGAAGTTAAGTGGTTCACTTGGGCTCTCTCTTGTTTGTTTATATATGCCTGAAGTGATATGAACTTCCCTCTTATCACTGCTTTTGCTGCATCCCATAGATTCTGATATGTCGTATTGTCATTTTCATTAGTCTGTATATATCTTTTGATCTCTGCACTTATTTCTTCTTTGACCCATTCATTTTTTAAAAGTATGTTGTTTAGTTTCCACATTTTTGTGGGATTTTTTTTCCTCTTTTTTGCAGTTGAATTCTAGTTTCAAGGCTTTATGATCAGAAAATATGCTTGGTACAACTTCAATTTTTCTGAATTTGCTGATGTTGTTTTTGTGGCCCAACATATGGTCAATTCTTGAGAATGATCCATGTACACTGGAGAAAAATGTATACTCAGTCACTTTGGGATGAAATGTCCTATAGATGTCTATCATATCCAGGTGCTCTAGTGTTTTGTTTAAGGCCAATATATCTTTGTTGATTTTCTGTTTGGATGACCAATCTAGAGCCGTCAGCGGTGTATTGAGGTCTCCAAGTATGATTGTATTTTTGTCCGTTTTTGTTTTAAGGTCAATAAGTAGCTGTCTTATATATTTTGGTGCTCCTTGGTTTGGTGCATATATATTAAGAATTGTTATGTCTTCTTGATTCAGTGTCCCCTTAGCCATTATGAAATGGCCATTTTTGTCTCTGAGTACTTTTTCAACAATAAAATTTAATAAAACTTTACAACAAAAATTTTTTTAAATTAAAAATGCAAAGGATTTAAACAGACATTGCTCCAAAGAAGATATACGTGGCCAATAAATATGTGAAGAGAGCCTCAGCATCATTAGCTATCAAGGAAATGCAAACTGACCCACAATTTCACACTCACTTGAATGGCTAACATAAAACAGTGTTGATAAGGATGTGAAGAAATTGGAACCCTTGTGCATTGCTAATGGGAAAGTGAAATGGTGCAGCCACTGTGGAAAACAGTCTTATCATTCCCTCAAAAGTTACATACAGAGTAATCATATAATTCTGCAATTTCACTCTGAAGTATAGACCTGAGAATTGAAAATGTGCATTCTCACAAAAACTTGCATGTGAACTTTCACAGTAGCATGATTTATAATAGCCAAAAACTAATTAACCTACATGTCCATCAATGAATAAACAAATTGTGATGTTTCCATATTGCCACATGCATGAACCTTGAAAACGTCATGCTAACTGAAAGAAGCCAGATGTAAAGGGCTACGTATTGTATGATTCTATTTAAATGAAATGTCCAGAATAGGCAAATCCATAGAGATGAAAGTAGATCAGTGGTTGTCACAGACTGTGGGAAGGAGAGATGGGGATATGTATTTGGGGGGGATTATTAAAATCTTCTATAGTTAGATAGGGATGATGGTTGCACAACTCCAAGAATGTATTGATATTAAAGATTGCCAAATTGTATACCTTAAAAGATTGAACTTTATGGTATATAAAGTTTATTTCAACGTAGCTGTTATTTTAAAAAGACAGAGAGAGAAATGGGATGGTTCACAGAATTATTGGAGGGGCTGAAGAGTCACACTCAGGGCCAAAGAGTTAGGAACAGTGACGTAGATCCTGCAGCACAGTTGGTCTACCAAAGCCACCCTGTCTTGGCCACCATGTCCCAGAGGTTACATGTAGTAGCAGTGCCTTGAGCCCACTGCTACCTTTGGCCCAGGAAGACAAAATTGCTGCCAGTCCAGAGTGTCCTCAATTCAACCTCTTGGAAGGATTATCTGGTTGGAAGGTTCTAGGCAATGTGCCTATGCCAGCTGCAAGGCAGGCTGGATAGATGAATATCAGTATCTTTCAGGATGGAGGTAATAAGTGAGGTACACAAAACACAAGGAGACGAGTCAGCTGCTAAGCCGCCAGAAAAGAGTTACAGGCGACTCCCGTAGCATCATTTTTATTTTGTGGCTTTTCCTGAATTTGCACAGACAAGACAAAACCATCTTCATCACAGCTTCTCTCCTTTCTCTCGATTATTGCTTGCCTGCCCCTCTGCTGTCCCCTGAGGGTTGTCTGTCCTGATTCTCCATTTGCTCCCAAGCTATATTTCAACTGGCATCACCAAGACATTAGCTCTTAGGGCTTCATACTGTTCCAGAGTACTTAATTTTAATAGAAAAGTATTGAGAACTAAAAAGCTTTTATGATAGAGAAATCTGAATTGTGTAGCGAAAAAAAGAACAGGCTTTGGAATAGGGTGGGTTTTGTTGTTGTTGTTTGTTTTGTTTTTTGCAGGAGAGAAAGAAAGAGAGAGACAGGAAGAGAGAGAGATGAGAATCATCAACTGGTAGTTACAGTACTTTAGTTATTTACTGATTGCTTTCTCATATGTGCCTTGACTAGGGGACTCCAGCCAAGCCAGTGACCCCTGGTTCAAGCCAGTGACCTTTGAGCTCAAGCCAATGACCATGGGGTCATGTCTATGATCCCATACTCAAGCCAGCGACCCCATGCTCAAGCTGGTGAGCCCACCTCAGGGTTTTGAACTTGGGACCTCAGTGTCCCAAGTTGACACTCTATCCACTGCACCAGCACTGGTCAGGTTAGGATAGGGTGGTTTTGGATATGATTTTCAACTCTGATATCTGAGTCTCAGTTTCTGCATCTGAAAATGGGAATAACGTTTACTACTAGAGTCAGCATGCGTACTAAACGAGGTTATGTTTGTAAAGCCCACAGCACTCTAACAAGCACCTCGTTGACACTCAGTAAATAAAAGTTGCCACAGGAACACATCAACAATACTGAGATACTTTGAGAAGAGAGTAGCTGCATGTTTGAATGTTCTTGGTCACTGCCTGAGGCAGGGACCTTGGGAATGGTGAGGCCAGGTACCCATAGTAGAGCCTGGAGACCAGGAGAGAGGAAGGAACACCCATGTGATGCCAAGGCCATTTCTGAAGAGGGCTATGCTGAGTGCCAAGGCTCTGGCACAATCTACCCTTTTATACTCAGAACCAAGCCAGTGCCTCTATTCTCACATTTCAACTGGTAGCAAGAACCATCCTGTTTTTGAGACCCACCAATTTCCAATGTAGTTACCTTCTTTAGATAATAAAAATTAAAAATGAATGCAAGACTCTGTGAAGAAAGTTAAAGCCTGTGCATTTCATGATATCTCAGAGAGAGAACTCAATGGATTCTATTCTAAGAAACAGGGATTATGAATATTATATAGCTACAAAGATGCCCTTTAGGGGAATGAAAACCTAGTACTAAGTGCTTCTAAATTAAGTATACCTTCATTCAAGTACATATATGCAGACCCACCCGTGGACGTGGCCAAGACTAATTTCCCTTTTGCTTTATGTCTATGTGACAAGAGACAATGGGGGCTCAGGACATGCTCAATATGGGGCTCCTTGGCATAGGGACTCTCACACCTGAAAGGACTGGAGAAATGACAAGTGCAGGGAGGACTCTCGGACCTGTCCCTGAAGTAGGTCATAAGACTCTCACATGAGCTGCGCTTCCCATACCGAGGGCACGAGCCTCCTTACCTCCTGAGACACAGGGACACCCTGAGGGGACGAGCCTCCTTGCCCACTGAGACACAGGGACACCCTGAGGGGACGAGCCTCCTTGCCCACTGAGACACAGGGACTCGGAGAAGAATCCGAATAGGCTTTGCTAGTTCCCCCCATTTTTTTTTTTCTTTCTGAAGCTGGAAACCGGGAGAGACAGTCAGACTCCCGCATGCGCCCGACGGGGATCCACCCGGCACGCCCACCAGGGGCGAGGCTCTGCCCACCAGGGGGCGATGCTCTGCCCGTCGCTCTGTCGGGACCAGAGCCACTCTAGCGCCTGGGGCAGAGGCCAAGGAGCCATCCCCAGGGCCCGGGCCATCTTTGCTCCAATGGAGCCTTGGCTGCGGGAGGGGAAGAGAGAGACAGAGAGGAAGGAGGGGGTGGGGGGTGGAGAAGCAAATGGGCGCTTCTCCTATGTGCCCTGGCCGGTAATCGAACCCGGGTCCCCCGCACGCCAGGCCGACGCTCTACCACTGAGCCAACCGGCCAGGGCCTAGTTCCCCCCATTTAATGACTTCCCTCATACCCCCCCCCCCCCCCGCCCTTTCCTCTTCTCCCACCACCATCCACTTCTTCAACCTAGCATTGAAACACTCAGGTTTAACCATTTCTTCGGTTCTTTATATTCTTAAGAAGGCTTCCATGTTGTGTAAAACTTATATTAAATAAATGTGTATGCTTTTCTCTTGTTAATCTGTCTTTGTCAATTAAATTTTTGGACTCAGCCTGAGACAGTCAGGGAAACCCTTTGCCTCGCCTGCTGAGACAACGTGGGTGTAACACATCTGGCTCCTGGTAACTTCCTACCACTCACTTTCCCCAGGACACACACACATGCACACGCACACGCACAGGCGCGAGCGCGCGCGCGCACACACACACACACACACACACACACACACACACACGGTGGGGGTGGAAGCCTGTTTACCTCCCAGCTGAGGGAGAGAACTCGGCCTGAGGAGGGAAGAACTGTCATGGAAGACAGAGGGGTGACCGCGGAAGACTCCCCAGGCCGGCTTTGTGGCCAGGCTCTCACTGCCACCCACCGGCTGTCAGGGCTGGCACCGAGATCTGTTCTTCCCGGGACCTGGCACTTCCTCTCGGGAGCAGCCGCACTTCCTGTCCCCAGTCCTGCTCTGAAGAGCAGGGTGTGTCCTGGACCTCCCTCCACCCCTCCGCCACCAACCACCTCGCCAGCTTTCAGATTCTTCTGGCCGGTCCATGGCTCCCGTGCCTCGGAGACTCCGGTACCACTGGGTCTCAGCCCCTGATTCCTGCTAATACCCCAAGTCCTGTGGCCAAGGCCTCTGCCCAGGCTCCCGCCTCCCACAAGGTCCTGTCCCCAGTAGCCTGGTCCGGGCACCTCCCTGAGACTGTCCATTCCCCTCCTCTCAGAAGTGCTGGCAGGCGGAGAACAAAGGGACTAGATGGAAGGGCTAGGAACCCTGGAAGGCAGAAAGAAGCCTTTGTTGTCATTGGTGTGCTCCTCCCCCTCTACTCTGGCCGCTTTGAAGAGCTGGCCCCTATTCACTGCAATGCTAACTGAGCCAGAGCACATGGCCTTTCCTTCCTCGCCATCTGTGCCATGATGGAGCTGCCTGGCTGTGTGCACTGCAGACTGTAAATAAACCCGTAGCCTCAACTTCTGAGCGCAAACCAAAGCACAGACGTCATGTTAATGCCACTCCTAACCCATTTGCAGGCGTGTTGATGTGATCCTGTTACTGCTCCAGCTGTTTTACTCTTATAAATCACCTTTGATGAGGAAACGGCAGGTATAAATAACCCAACAACCCCCTTCCTGGCCCACACGCCTCTGCCCCTGGGAATGCAGTCTTGCTCAACCATAGTAGAAAATCTAGTGTAGAGATTGAGATTTAAAGCACCCTGCACTCTAATGATTCAATTGCCCTAAAATGAATATTAACGGTGATGTTCCAAATGGCAGGCTGTGGTGGCTGGGTAGAGCGAGGGGTTATTTCAGAGAACTTGAATCCCAAGCACTCAAGTCCTTAGGCTCATTAAGACCAATGCATGTCACTTCCTAATGAGTGTGGGATCTTACATAATTGTTGAGCAGATGGGCTGTAGCCCTGATTTTGTGCAAATGTAAATTATCTCCTAAACAAAGTGTGCTGGAGAAAGATGCACCAGGCTCAAATTTCCAAACAGAGGGGGGAAAAACATTTCACCAAAGCCCCAGTATTTACTCAGCTGGTTTTGAATACAAGTGTCCTAGCCAATGTTTTGAAAAAAATCTATCTCCCAGTTTCAGGACTGGGGAGAGGTAAAGACGGCTGCACAGACTCCTCTCTTTCCCAGGCCTCAGCAGCCAGCCATCTGCACAGGGAAGACGCTTGCCATTGCTTGGATGTCATGCAGGGAGGTTCACATTCTAATTCTTTTTTTTCTTCAGCATATTTTAACTTGAAATGTAATTAATGTATAATGAAACACACAGTCCTTGGATATGCAGATGGATGGATTTTGACAATTGTATATGCACCCGGAACCAACACCCAAAACAAGACAGAACATTCTTGTCCCCAGCCAGGCAAACCCCTGATTTGCTTTCTGTCATTGTGGAATTAGTTTTGTCTGCTCTAGAATGTCACTTGAGTCAAATCACATCATAAGATCTCTTTCTGTTGAGTTTCTTTCATTCAGCATGTTTTTGAATAATTCCTTTAGATTGTTGCATGCTTCATAGTTTGCTCTCCCGCTCTCTCTTCTTTTTAATTGCTAAGCTGTGTCCCATTGTACCACAACTTTTTCCATTTACCTGTCAGTCACATTGAAATGTTCCAGTTGTTGGCTCTAATTCAGTGGGGAAAGGAAAGTCTTTTTAACAATATTGTTGGAATAACTGATAAATGCGTGGGGGGAAAAAACTGAACCTCGATCCCTATCTCACACCATAGACAACAGCTAATTCAAAATAGGTCATAGACCTAAGTGTAACACACACAGGCACAAAGCAGCTAGAATGAAGCAGATGTGGGACCACACTCCGCACGCTCCGCTGGCCTGTGCTGCTTTTACAAGTGTGTATTTTCTTCTCAAGATTTCCATTCCCGAAAGGCACAGTGGACATCTCCTTAACACTGTAACTTCCACCGTGCCCTGCCCAAAGGGGCTACTTTCACACTAAAGTTAACTGAATAAGAACTCATTGGTTAACCAATCATCTCATGACTTTTTTTACCCAAAATTTTTAAACTATCCTTTAAACTATCATTTCGTGGCTTAAAAAACCAATTTTTTTTCCAACTTGGTTATCTTAGGTCGATGCTGAGCCACGTGAACGGCATTTTATTTCTTTGCTTTAACGACAGCTTCTAGTCTCCTGTAACTCGGGAGTGGGTATGCGGTCTCACTTCGCCCCTCCGTCCCTCCCTGTGCTGCTTCCTAGGGACCGTCCTGGAGCTGGGGGACAGTGGAACTAATAACCAGGAACAGATGCCACCTGTGTTTCCCACACCTGCTGGAGAGAGTCCCCCAGAGTGCACTAAAATCTCCTCTAAGAAAATAACAAATCTCTGCTTTAAAAAGATGCCTTATTTGCAAAACCAAGAAGTGGCTTAACTTCTCAGTCTGAGAAATCCATGCGGACCAGTCCAGGTGTTCTCCCCGAAGAAGTGGACACACCCTCCACGAGGGGCTTCCTCTGACAAAGAGCCAGCCTGCCTCAATGAGAAATTTAATATTCACCTCATAGGAAGTAGACACCCCTCCTAGGTTTAAGTAACACTTTTATGAGCTACAAAACCCATCAAGGTTTTCAAAAACAGGCCGTGGTTCCGGTCAGAGCAGCCTGCTTTGCCTGAATATGAGGCCAGCCTAGAGCTCTCCGCCCTAAACTGGCCCCTGCAGGACTCACCTCCCTGGGATGACTCAGCGCCATTATGAACACCAATTACCACACTGTTCTAATACAATGAGGCCTTCAGGGACGCGGGCTGTGCGGTCAGTTTGCCCTGGTATTGAATGGCCTCAGACAACTCTCCTTGAAGTTGAGTCTCTGGCTTTGAAGGGTTTATATTTCTCCCTCTGCCTTCAGTCTGTCACATTTTCCTTCTTGCTGCTGGTGGTGGATCTGCTTTGAGAGCCTGTCTTCCTTCTCATCCTTGTGGGCTGAGAACCTTGACATCCGAGCCCAACAGAACTGAGTCTGAATGAGGCCTGTGTGGATTCTACGTGAGGACCTCCGGGTCTTCCATCTAAGTGAAAACTGTGTTCATCTTCTTAATTTGTTTCTCCTTTCTTTTTTCTTTTAGTTCCATTACTGATATTCACTCATCCATTCGTTCAGTGCGTATTAGGTGGTTGTGTGTCAGGTGCTGGAACAATGGTTGGTAGCCTCGGAGTCAGCTGGAGAGCTTTCACAACCCCCAGTGCCAGCTTCCTCCTCCCATGAACCTGCTGTCACTGGTCCTGCATGACTCAGCCACCAGGGTGTTTAGAAGCTTCCCAGGTGATTCGAACCTGCAGCCAGGCTGAAGAAACACGGCTCCAGAGGCTGAGTTACCTCTCAGACACCGTGGGCGTCAGCACTCTGGGGGAACCCGCCCCCTTCCTGCCCGTGGCACCAGACGGCCATGTCCACTTCCAGCAGGGCTCGTCAGCGCTGTCTTTTATTTATGCTTTCTGTGGTTTGGAATATTTGAGTCTGTAAATATGCTCTCTTTGTCCTTTCTCTTTTGACTATGGTACTGTAGAACATATGAGTAGAAAGACTAAACCCTTTGGCCAGAATTCGACATTATACACTTCCACTGGTATTTGACTTGTAATCAAATCATGGTATTTAGGAATCCTGAGCCTCTTCCTAGAGCAGAAGTCCATCCTGAGCTGTAGGGGACACAGTCTGCTCCAATCACTGCCTTCTCCTTCTGCTTCCAGACTTGAAACTTGGGGTTCCTCTTCAGCACAGGGGTCGGATCCAGAAGCCCACAGACAAGCAACAACTTGCTTACTGTGTGACCTTGGATAAGCCACTTAACCATGCTGGGCTTAAGAGGCCTCATTTTAGATTTCATACAATCAAAAGAATCATCAATGCATGCATTTTGTAAGAAAAAAAAATTTTTTAAGGCAACAGTATTATCACAAGGTAATCACAAGGTAATCGACTGTGAGTTAATGTTGGCTTTTTGCCTCTTCTCTTTTCCACAAGTTTCATTGAGTTTTTAAGTCTTTAAAAGCAGATACAAAGATTACTTACACTTATTTTTGAGTCTCTTAGAAAGTACAAAGAGAATAATATTTAAATTTAGAGTAGATCTCTTTCTTGTTAAATCTATCTTGGCTCAGTAAGATTTGGGAAAGTGTGAAAAGACACAAACCACGTTTCAGGGAAGCCCAGCCCAGCCTCTGATTGGAAGGTGCAGGTTTCCGGGAGCTGCTGAGCCTCGGCCGCCCTCCCCCCGACACCTGCTCCGTGCGTGCACGGGGGAAACGGGGAAACGCAGCAGCGAGCCTGGCTCCGCCCAGGGTGAAGTTGCTGGAACATAGTTTTGTAATGGTGTTCACGTTGGTGATGATACAGGCAGTCTATTAGAAACTCGTTGTCCCAAACTTATCCCCTCCCAGAGATGAGCCCTCCTCATGCCTGATGTCCGGAGCTGACCCAGGAAACGAGGAAACTGAACCGCCACTCTGTCAGCGCCGTCCCAGCTGGTATCCCCGCTCCTCCGCCCTCGGGCTCAGGGCTCCGCTCTGCCCTCCACACAGCAGCTGTGACTCCTGCACCCTGAGGGGCCCGGGGATCTCAAGACACAAATGCAGGCTGAGGCCTGAGAGGGGTGGGTGGAGCAGATGGCCCTTTAATATCCCCTCTACTGCATGCACTGCAGGGAGAAAGAGAAAGGAGAAGGGAGTGGGAGGAGGGAGGGAAGAAGTGTAGCCAGCAGGGGACAGGGATGCCATGGGGGGGCACTGCTCAGACCTAGGTGCAGGGGGACCTGCACCTGCTACCTCTCCTGACCTGTGACCACCTCAGCCCTCACACGGAGCCGCTCCCTCCCACCACCGCTTTCCCTAGGGGGCTCCCTGCCAATGACACGCGGCCGGCTGTCATTCAGGCTGACACAGGTCTCCTCCTCCTCCCTGGGCCCCCATCTGCCTGGCCGCGCCTCCTCCCACCTGGTCCTTCCTCCCCTCTGTCCTCCCCAGCTGCCACATCAGTGTCCTCCTTGGAAGACTGTTCCTTCCTAGTCCTGTTCCTTGTCCTCTTTATCACTTGCAGACATGTCCCCAAAACACCTTTGCATGTCTCATTCTATCTTGGCATCTGCTTCATGAAGGACTCAAGCTGACATGAGCCTACAGGATGCCCAAGGGAATGTCTATAGAAGGCTGTCCAGGGTACCTGCAAGGGGTCCTCTCCCATCTGTCCCTTACCACCACCCTCCACTGCACCAAATATAGACACCTCACCCCCCACCCAGATCTCTAGGAACATTGTCCCTGCACTGTTTAAAACATCCCAGGCGCCAGACGAAAGGACAATTTGAAATATTGGCCTCCTTGAATCAAGACACTAATGTAGGGCAGAAAGCAGTTTTCCTTGACCCTTGTAGGGTCCCTGCTAGGTCTGAAGATTAAAGTGACAAAGACAGATTAACAGGAGAAAAACATACACATTTATTTAATGTAAATTTTGCATGGCACGGAGCCTTCATATAAGCAAATGAAGACCCAAAGAAACATTTGAGCTTCAGTGTGTTTACGCCAGGTTGCCCCAGAGCGGACAGCCACGGGGACCTGGCGCAGGATGAAGGGTGAGTGTAGTGAACCCGGGACCGTGCTGAGGCCTGTTTGTCCTGATTCCTCTCAGCATCTGTGCCTTCAGGACAAGGAGGCTCCCCGCCTCCGGATATAGGGAGGGCGCCTCTCACAGGAGGATCTTGTGACCTGCTTCAGGGGCAGGTCTGGGAGCCCTTCCCGCATCTGCTGGTTTTCAAATTCCTCCAGTTTACAATCTTCAATATGCCAAGTTGCCATATGTTAGCGTAGTGCACCCTGACCCCTGCCACTATAAACTCCTGGTTGGTCCAGTCTTAAGTACATGGTTGTTAGGAGCCAACCTGTGGTATAAGAAACAAGGAAGGGAGATGAGGGTCCACACTAGAGGAAGGGGGACTCATCAAGTGCTGCTGTACGCCAGGTCTGTTGTTTTATAGTGGCAAGGGCGTCCTGGCGTCCTCGGGCCGTTCAGTAGAGAGGAGGGACAATTATGAAGGTCACGAGACAACTCTTCAAGGAGTCCAGTTGAGCTGGACAATCTGCAGCCATATCTCCTAAGCTCCCCCCCCCCCAAATGGTGATAAGAAAAGAGGAAGGACGGGCACAAAGAGGAGAAGCAGAGGGAACCCGAGCTCATGCTCCATGTCTGATGCCATTGGAGAAGAAAGCCAAACAATGAGAGGGATGGGTCGGGAAATTTTGATGGAGAGCCTCCCTCTGGGTGGGGCTTTTAATTGACAAATGGATCCAGGGTGCAATTATTTGATGTAAAGAAATCTTCTGGGACAGCCACACACACACACAAAATGGGCTGCTATTTTGGGAAACATCTCTGTGAGTCCTCTGCGTGTGGTTAAGCACCCATCAGATATTTGTTCATGCGTTGGTGTTTCCACTCCAGAAAGAAAGGTTTCAGCCCTGCAAAGCATTTTAAATTTTGGGTAGATAGTGGGTTCTTTTGATTCCATCCTGACATTTGCTGCACCCACCAAGGGTCTGGAATTCATGGCGGGCTTACAGCTTCTCACTGTGTTTGGATTAGAGCTGAACTCTTTTAAACCAACATAGATGGTGAAGGAAGGGTTTTCTCTGGGTTTTAAGAGCATCCTCTCTATCCATTTGTGGTTGTAACTCCATTCTGAGTCAATAATTTAAGTAAGTGACTCAATGCTTTCTTTACTAATCTTTTTACTTATTTATTTTCACAATCCTTCTAAGCCATTTTGCGTTTTCTTATTTCCACTTCTCTCTCTCTCTTTCATGTGCATGCGCGCACACACACACACACACACACACACACACACACACACACACACACACACCGTGCTGTCTATCCCTCATAATTTGATGCCAACGGCAATTTGACTAAATAGGCAATTGCAGTTTCCACTTGGGAGTCAATGGAATATTAAATATTAAGAGTCCTCTGATTGGGTGCAAGTGTTTGGATGATTATTCTAATCATGTTGGAGCTGAAAAAATAGTGAACTACTATAATCCTTCCAGAACAGAACCAAACCCAAGGGCTCTCCTGACTGTCCCAGGGAGTGCAGGGTAGAGTTCTAGCCCTGGCTCTGGCCCTAATTCACTGTGTGACCTCACTGCCACTGGGCTGCCCCCAGCTGTGCTCTCTGCCTGGGGCTTTGTGCCTCCCCTTCCTGTCAGACCATTCTCTCTCCAGCATCAGCTCCAGCCTCCATGGGGTTCATCCAGGGATGTCTCCCCACCCGGGTCTATTGTAGACTCCCCCGCTCCATCCCCCGGGTCTGACCGCCCATCACTCCATGCGTGGACTCATCTACCTGGGTAGCTCTCTATGCCAGGCAGTGTGCTAGAGGCTGGGCGTGCAGTGTAAACAGCAGAATGCCTGCCCTTCAGGAGCTTAAGTTACTGAGTGGGGAGGGAATGAGGGGCGGACACGCTTGCCCTCTGCAGAGTTCAGCCGTGATAAGTGCATCAAATGAGAAGAGTGGGGCCTGAGACATTCACCAAGGGACATAAAGGGGCTGTCCTCAGACCTCAGGTCCCACCTGAAGAGGTGAGAGCCCTGTGACCATTTTTGCTTGTGTCATAGCTCTCATCCGACCCTTTTATTCAACACTGTGCATGAGGCCTCCTGAGTGCCAGCGTGTGACATGGCCCTTCTGCCAGCCCTGGGCCTCACCAGTCCTAGACACTGCCTAGCTTATGGTGGGCATTTGCGTTTTATTAGCATTGGGCACTTCTGGAAACTTAGGCGACTTCTTGACAGGGATCCACAGAAGGCACAGTGAGGTTAATTACTGAGATTAGGCTGTAAGGGGTGGTCAAGGGATCAACTAGGAAGCTGGGACAGGAAGCTAAGGACAATTTATGTCTGTGGGCAAACATAAATTGTGATGGGTTTCTAGTTTTTCTTCCAACAAATACTGAAAAGGCAGTGGCCAGTGGCCACACCTGGGCTATACAGCTCTGTCCCCTGACACAGATAATAGAGCAACAGCTAATGGAGACAAATGAAGACTAGCATATTTAGTCTTCTGGTCACAGTTGATTGGATCAGAGGGAGGGTTCATCCCAAAATGGACCAATCAGAATGTTTCTCCAGGCTTTTCCAAAGCAGAGCTGAGGGAAAAATCCAACAATCAGGCAGACCCCAGATGTGTGGTGGAAGCTAGTCCGCAGCAGGAGAAAAAAAGGGAAGCACAGATAGAATTGAAGGAGATTGAATTGTGATTCCTAGAGTTATTCAAATCCCTGGTTCTAGGTGTTTCTGAAGCCCAGAAGGACCATCCCCCCCCCCCCCCCGCCTATTTTTATTATGACTTGGTTGTTCAAGACCATAAAGAAGTAAAATCCTTCCTTTCTCTAATCTGGATTCAGTAAGGTTTTCGTTATTCAGTAATTATTATTTCAAGGAAAGTATATGAAGGTATTATTTGGAACAAAACTTAGATATCTCATAGATATCTAAGGTTAACCTTATTTTTATTATAATGTTAAGTCAACATAATTTAGCAAATATTTTTTATGAGCATCTTCTAGAACATAACCTTGTGCTAAGAATCTGAGAGATGAACATGTAAAAACTCTTACCTATAGGTGAGCTTGTTTATTTCCATTTGCTTTTAGCTCTCATATAAACTGCATGTAAGCTATAAAATCGAAATGCATTTACAAATTTTCAAAAAGCTATTTAACTGATCAAATTAACAACACAACTTCATATGGCAAATGATACTGTTCTGAAATTAAATTGCTTTCATCGGGTTTAATTATAGAAAGATATAGCTTGGAGTCTGGTTCTATATTTAGTTTTTTTCTGTATTTATCTTCAATAGTGTTAATGACTTAAGTGTATTATAAAGAATTGTATAAATACATTCAAGACTTTGCTTGTTTTGAATATAAGACCGCATCCATATATCAAGTCTTCATACAAGGAGAATCCAAAGGCTGGTTCTCATCATGAATCACCAGATTACTCTGTAAAATTATCTTGTTCATTTGAACATAAGCCTGCCTAGTTTGAATTATTAAACTCAGCATTGAATGGGTAGCTATTCCATCTATTGCAGGTAATAAGAACAGAAGAATTTTCTCTTTGCCTAGTTACTACTACAGTTATTCCTAATGAACCGTTTTGACGATTGGTATGCATAGAGAGACATAAGTATTTTTAACTATGATTATGACCATTGTCAGTACTTAAGGACCAGGAGCTGTCCTAAATGCTTCATGGGGATCAACTCAACCTAGCCCACAACAACCCTTCCAAACAAGTACTGCTGCTGGTCTCACTTATATCGATAGTTAAGGAGAAGTTGAAACACAGAAAGGTTAGGTAGGCAACTTGCCCAAGGTCAGACCAGAGTAAATGACAGTGCTGGGATTTGAACCCAGGCATGTCTGGCTGCACAGCCTGATGTCTAAATCCCCCAATGACGCTGCTGTTGAAGGCGGTGCCAACTATCACAGTGTATTCTCTTCATCATCTAAAACGAGGATTATACTGGGTGCCCTGTCACGACTCCATTCCCTCACCAATTTCCCTTGCTCATTTACACATCAAAGTTGATGTCATTTGGCTTCCATTTGGCGAGATGAAAAATGCAGTTGCACATTTTGTCACTGAAATTACATAGATCAGGGATTTACAAACTATGGCCCGTGGGCCAAATCCTGCCTGCTCCCTGATTTTGTAAGTAAAGTTTGATTACAAACACAGCCACACCCATTCATTTATCATCTATGCATGGGCTGTGTTTTGCACCACAGAGCTGAGTTATGTAATTGCAATAAAAACCACATGGCCTAGAAAAGCCTAAAACATTTACTATCTGGACCTTTGCACATGAAGTTTGATGGCTCGTAACCCAGATGAAATAAATCGTGTTCATATGATTTTTTTTTTATATAGACTATCATCAAGATGCGAACACACAGTTTCTCCGAGAGAACGCTGGAGGCTTGGATGCCAGTTTGAGAAGTTATTTTTGAGAGATGCAGGCTTGGAGTATTTCAGTGACTTTCAAAGGCAGAACAAAGCAAAGCGTTCCAGTTTCTTTGAAAGAATTTGTAAACTGGATTCATGTACCTGCTCTGAGGATTCTGAGTAGCTCTTCATATATAGCAGGCATGTTTCCACATTTGGACCAGGACTTGTGACATCACCTCCCTGGCACATGCAGGACTGTATTTCCTACCCTCCTTCTGGTTGAAAGGGGCCATCTGACTCATTCTGGTCAACGAGCCAAGAGCAGATGTGATGTGTGCTTTCTGAGCCAGAGCTTTGACTTATTGGTGCAAGACACTCCTGGCACTCTATCTTTCTAGCACAACGGGGGACATTCAAGATGGTGGCTGCCCCATCGGCCACGAGCCACAATCCTGAACGAGCATCATTCACAAAGTCTTCTTTCCGGCCCCCTGGGGATACTTAACATGAGGGAGAAAGAATAAGCCTTTGCATTAGTTTGCCAGGGCTGTTATAACCCAAGATCGCAGAGCGGATGGTTTAACAACCAACAGAAATGTACTGCCTCACCATTTCAAAGGTCAGAAGTCAGTGAGCAAAGTCCTGCAGCCTTGGTTCTCTCAGAGGGCGGCAAGGGAAGGGTCTGTTTCAAGCCTCTGTCCTTGGCTTAGAGACGACCATCTTCTCTCCTTACGGTCCTATTGTCTTCCCTCTATGTGTCTGTGTCCAGATTTTCTCTTCTAATAAGGGACACCAGTCCTCTTGGAGCAGAGCCCATCCTAATGACCTCATTTTAACTTAATTACCTCTCAACGATTCTATGTCCAAATATGGTCACATTCTGAGGTACTGAGAGTAAGGACTTGGACATATGAATATTTGGGGGGGTGTAGGGAATGGGGAAGATATAGTTTAGCCCTTAACAACCTTTATTATTTTAAGCTACTGAGATTTGGGGGTTGTCTAGCACCACAGCATAACCCAGACGATCCTCCCAGATACAAAGGAACAGTCACGTGGAGTCTCAAAACTGACAGCGACCCTGAGTTGTCTGTGCATATTTATGACCCTATTAAAAACAACACCAGGGACTTCATTATTTTTTTTAAAGTTACATGTGTCATAGCATGAATAAATTAGCTCACAGAAATATGCTTAAAGCTGGAACATCATTATTTTTCTTTCCATTTTAGGAAGTTGAGGTCCAGGGAAGATAAATGTTTCTACCCAGCAGATAGGAAAGTCCCCGCCCCTGGATGACTCTCCATCACGTGCGCATTCCAAGCTGCCCGGCCACCTTCCTGCCTCCCCAGGACCCAAGGTGGCCACGCCAAGTCACCCAGGCGGCACTTGTTCCCCTGGGCCAGACCTGTCAGTGACTCTCCAGAGCCTGTCACGGTTGGTTATG
This sequence comes from Saccopteryx leptura, assembly GCF_036850995.1. Lineage (NCBI taxonomy): Eukaryota > Metazoa > Chordata > Mammalia > Chiroptera > Emballonuridae > Saccopteryx > Saccopteryx leptura. Next base: position 13,969,374 of record NC_089513.1, read on the forward strand.
ATGGTTATGAACTCTTGATGGATGCCTCTTGCTCACTTCAATGTCATCCTCCAACTTGTGGCAGATTAATTCTTTAATCACTTGTTTGAGTTTTTCACTTAATACTAAGCCTCACATTTTATTTCCTTCTGGGCACACAACTCTCAGGGAACGAAGGGGAGGTTTGCTTCTCCAGGGGAGGTCCTCAGGCTCTGGTATTGTGTTCACCAGGGAAGGACCTACCCTCAGCATTCACTTCCTGAGGCTGCTGTCACAAGCTATCACAACCTTGGTGACTGGGAACAAAAGACATGTGTTCTCTCAGGAAGGGAGATCAGAAGTCTGAAACCAAGGTGTTATCAGGGCTGATGTCCTCTGGAGGTCCTCAAGGAGAATCCTTCCCACCCCATCCGGCTTCTGGGGCTCCCGGCTGTCCTCGGCTTCCTGGCTGTCACTCCCGTCTCCGCCTGTCTTCACATGGCCTCTCCCTGTCATGTCTCAAACCTCCCTCTGCCTGTCTCCTACAGGACGCTGTCACTGGATTTAAGGTCCACCTAGATAATGCAGGATGGTTTCATCTCAAGACCCTTAACTCACATCTGCAAAGACCCTTTTTCCAAATAAGGTCACACCCCCAGCTTCAAAACTTAGGATGGGGCTCTATGCTTTGCAGGCCATTCTTCAACCCACCACACTCTCTGTGTCGCATCATGAAAACACAGTAGCTTTAACCTTCACAAGAACCTTCCGAAAGTGCAATGTGCCCCCTAAAAGATAAGAAAATCAAGGCAATGAGAACTTAAGCTATTAGACTTGATCTGAGGTTTAATAGCTCCATCAATGTCCAGGCTAGCATTCTCCCCAGGAAGGTCTAACTCCACTCTGTTAGCGTTGAGAGGGAGAGAGCAACATGATGTATGATGTTTCTTTCACACCAAAAGATAAATGTAGCAACAATGGGCCAACATTCCAGGAAGGCAGATTGTTGGCTCAGTCCAGGGGAGAATCCTGTAACAGCTAAAGCCGCCCAGTAAGGAGCAGGCTGCCCTGGGGCTCCCCAAGGGTCCTTGCACTGAGCATCCAGCCAGAAGTTGACAAACATCTGCCATGGATGCATTAAGGAATTCCGCTCCGGAAGAAGGTTGTTGGACCAGTGGAACTTGCTGAGAGATACGTGTGCTTTCTTCAATGAGGCACTAACAAATGTTAGGCAGTTCTACAGAAGCCTGGCGTTCTAGGATTTGCAATATTAAATCCATAGCGGTCAACGTCTTCCAAATCTTACCATTAAAACCAAAGGAAAGCAGTATTGAACCAGGTTCATTTTCTGGTCTGCTTTTTATATTATGTTCTCTCTCTCTTTTAGGATTAATTTTATATTTGTTATATTTGCTTTTCCTTTGTACACTAAGAACAATAGTACTTACATTCTATAGCATTCCTGAGACATGAATGAGGCCTGAATTCTCCGTTCCTTTAACAACTTACTCCTCGCATGTCAAATATCAATCTATATATAAGGTCTACCAGAAAGTTCTGTCCATTTTTGGAATAAAACAAAATACAAATTTTTCTTACCGTCAAGAAACTTTATTAAATAATATAATTGCTATTACTATTAACGATTTCTTGCCAGCGTGAAGGCAATTTGTATATCCCATTTTTGAAAAATGTTTTATCTTTTGATGCGAAAAATTGAACCAGTGCTTGTTTGATATCTTCTTCATTTTTTAATTTTTTGCCCTTCAAAAAATTTTGTAAGGACAAAAACAAGTGATAGTCGGAGGGTGCTAAGTCCGGGGAATATGATGGATGTGACAGACATGCTTCTGTAGCATTTCTTCCTTGTTGAAATTCATAAAAATTATAGTGGCGTAAATGAACTTTATCAGTAGCCATGGGTACGCTATTGCTTCACACATAAAACTAACGTGAATCAACTTTGTTTTAGTTAATTTGCTACATCAGTATGTATACATTAAGTGATAAAAATAGAGAGGCACACATGCACCAAATAAACATGTGCTTACATGTCGAAACTTGTTGTGATAGAGAAACGGACAGAACTTTCCAGTAGACCTTATACTTTATTCTACAAGGTTTTGGTTTCTTGGGCTGTGTGTTCAGAGACTCTGGTATAAGAACCTCTTGGCATCTTCTGTTTGATTACGATTCTCCATTTTTCATGGGTTGAATGTCTTCATTCTGAAAGTCTAAGAGCTCTGACACAGGAAATGGGTGATCTGAATTCAGTAACAATATAACAACCGCTGACATTTCCCTAGTACTTACTATGTACCAGGTCCCTGTGTACTCTGAATATGTGAACTCATTTAATCTTTGTAACCCCTCTGTGCAGTGGGTACTGTTCTAAAGTACCCCATTCTAAAGATGAGGAAACAGAGGCACGAGGGAGTTAAGTAGTTTGCAAGGAGCAGGGCCAGGGTTCAAATCCAGGCCGTTGGTTCTGTGACCCCACCCTTAATCTGTGCTCTTTTGCCTTGAGTTTCAGGCCTGTTGACAGCGAAGGGACCCCGGGAGAGTTGTCCACTTTCTTGGGCGGTGGCTTCCTCGTCTGGGAAATAAAGGACTGTGCAGGTGCTCTGTCACCTCCACCTCTGAGGCTGCAGGAGGCGGCATTTCCAGGTGGTGACACTGTGTCCACCTGAGGCTCTCTCTCTGTCACACCTGTGAGCCAGCCACGAACCCCCAATTCTCTGAAGGGAGGGCTCCCAGTCTGTTGGCAGAGATCTCTGCGCATGAAAATAACATCATGTGACTCGGAACTGCCTTCCACGTGCGGCTGTCCCCTTCTCTGTGCCAACTGTGACCCACTGCCCTCACCTAGTCCAACGGGCAGCTGGAGAGACTGCTCAGCATGCATTGAAATGCCCTCCCCACCCTTAGTTACTTATTGGTGTTCCCTAACTTCTTCCTGGCAAAATGTTCCATCCACCGTGTACGGTAGATTCATTTATTCATTCACCCCTTACACCTTTATTGAGTGCTGTGGTACACCAAGCACTGCGAGAGGCTCTGAGTTCATGGGTTCTGTTTTGGGGTTTTTTTTGGGGATTTTAAAAAATTAATTTATTGTGTTAACATGGATTCAAGTGTCCCACTAAATATAACACCCTCACCCCCGCCCCATGTCCCTATTTTCACCCCTTTTGCCCCCCTCCCCCTAACCCCCACCCCCCTTCCCTCTAAGATTTGCTGTCCTGTTATCTGTATCTCTTGTGTTATGTATATATAATTTATGGAGGGTTTTTTTAATGTTGTTTTTAATTTTTTTTAATTTTATTTAGAAAATTAACTTTAAAGGGGTGACATTGATCAATAAGAGAACATAGGTTTCAGGTGAACATTTCTATAGCATTTGAACTATTCGTTATGTTGTATGAATTTATGTTTACATTTCAGGTAAATTGGATTTTGGTGACTGTATTAGGTTTAGGCTAGCTGCTATACCAGATGAATCTCCATATTTTAATTGCTTGGCAGGTAAAAGTTTGTTTCCTGTTCAGATAAAGGGTAAAATTGGTTCTCACCCAAGTTCTTTCCACCCTGGGCACCCTACCCCACCCCTTCCCCGGGGGTGTGGGAGTGATTTACATGCAACCGCCTGCTGGGAAATGATCCAGCAGAGAGGACACACCTCTTCTCCGAGTCACCTTTGCCCAGAAGTGACACATTGGGTGATGCGATGCTTGGTCCGGGCTGGGCGGATAGAGGGGGTGCTGAGATACGCCACTCCAGCTTGGCAGCCTCTTCCCAAAGGGCAGCTTCTCTCCTGGGTGGCAGCCAGCACGGCCGATCTGTGGCAAGTTTACCAGGATGTACCTGTGGGGACTGCCGGGCTCTGCAGTGCAGTGTCTCCAGCACGTGTGCCCCACATTGGTGATGCTGACACTGCTCAGCGTACTTTTGGCAGTCCTTCTTTGAAGGTTACTTTGAAAGCAACTTAGGAACAAGAGCTCTTTCTTTGTAAATCTTCGATCTTGTGGCAATATGCTTTCTTTGTGGGTTGATTTAATTCTTGCAAATTAGTCATGAGTCATTCAGAGTCAAGTCTGGAGCATAAAGCAGAGGCTCCGTCCTGCTGTTTTGAATCAAAGACAAGAATGTATCAATAGAGAGACTGATTCTCCTGTGTGCCCACTGAAGTGGCTCTGAAAGCCGTTCCCTGAGTGGAGGTGACCCCCAGTGTTCTGAGCAAGGGCAGGACTAAGGGCAGGATTAAGGCGACAAGAGCAAAAAAGCTGGGTCTGGTGTCAGCGGATCTGACTTTTAAATGTGCACCTCAGGACCAGCCTTGGGACCCTCTCTGGGCCTCGGTTTTCTCATCTGTAAACTGAAGAGGGAGAAAGGGGATTAAGTCACTTCTCACCTTCCATGATGTTCTGACATTTGGGATTCTAAGCTAAAGTTTTCTTTTTCTCTTTTTTTTTTGCATTGTTCTGAAGTGAGAAGTGGGGGGTGGGGAAGATGTGGGGGGGACAGACAGACAGACTCCCACATACGCCCGACCAGGATCCACCCAGCACGCCCACCAGGGGGCAATGCTCTGCTCATCTGGGGTGTTCCTCTGCTGCAATCAAGCCATTCTAGCGCCTGAGGCGGAGGCCAAGGAACCATCCTCAGCACCCGGGCCAACTTTGCTCCAATGGAGCCTTGGCTGCGGGAGAGGAAGAGACAGAGAGGATGGTGAGGGGGAAGGGTGGAGAAGCAGGTGGGTGCTTCTCCTGTGTGCCCTAGCTGGGAATTGAACCCAGGACATCCATATGCTGGGCCAATGCTCTACACTGAGCCAACTGGCCAGGGCTAAGCTAAAGCTTTCAAATATGACCTCTCCTTGGCACAGGTCAGCGCCCGAGAGCTTGCTTAAATACAGCCTCATTATTAGACATGGTATGTTCTAGAACCCATGGTATGTTCTAGAACTCACTCTTGCAGGATACTTGTGGGTTGCATGTAACACTGAACAAGCCTTGGATCCTAGCACAATGCCCAGGATCAGAAAACACTGGTCAGGGCCTGCTGTTGGGACTGGGTTATCTTAACTGTCACTGTCACCTGTCCCCTCCGAGATCTGCTTCGTAGCATCCCTGCAGTGAGCTGGTGGATGGGACCCCTTGGCACGTCCCTCCAAAGAGGACTCATTGCTTCCTTCTTTGCGTAGTGCTTTTTTTAATGTTTCATTTTGTGAAAAGTAATAAGAACAGCTAATGAATCCTAGCCTCTCTTCCCAGCTCTGCTCTGCAGAGCCTGCTATAAAAAGATGTCTCTTCCACAAGACAGCCCTCAAATGCTGAATGTCGGGTACAAGCTGCCTGCTGTCTCTCCAGAACCTGTAGGTTTGTGTGTTCTCAGTTGTTCCCCTTATAAAAACGAATTCTTGTTCTTTCACAATACTGACTCCTCCTTGAGTAGGAGCCTGCTTGTCCTTCTTTCCTTGAACGGGGCACCTGGAATGAACCGTAGGTGTGACTGGGCCGGAGCCCAGCAGAACAGGAATGTCTCTGGGTTCCAACCTGGGCTGGGCATTAGAATCACCTGGAAGCTTTCAGAAATCCTGGTGCCCACGCCACGCCCTGACCGTTTACATTGATTCCCCCAAATTTGACATCAGCACTTTTTAAAGCTTCTAGGTGATTCCGATGTGCAGTCAGGATGGAGAAGCAGTGTTCTAGATGCTTGTTCCTATTAATGTGGTCTAACATGACAGTCCATTTGTGCGTGTCTCACTGTTGAGTCACATTAAATCTACTGTTCAGAAAAATCACATCTTTTTACAAAGCCACGAGTTCCCAATTCTTTGTTGTGTACTTGACTTTTTTAATACATCAAGGACAGATATTTCATACAGATGAAATCTTTTCTGGTTATATCTGTCCCTTTGGTATAACCCAAAAGGCAGCAACCATTTCTGGAAAGGGCCAGGTAGTGAGTATTTTGGGCTTTGTAATCCATACGGTCTCTGGAGCAAAAAATCAATCCTGTCATGGTAGCCTGAAAGCAGCCATAGATAATACATAAACAATTGACGTGGCTTGCTCTAATTAAACTTGATTTACAAAAACAGGCAGCGGGCCAGACGGGCCTATGGGCCATTGTTTGCCAGCCCCTGGTATAAGTGGTCGATGTCATTGTGGTTCCCAGTCGTGTTATTTAATACATCAGCTACACTTTCCACCATCTGTTGATCAACAAATCAGATAAGCACCTTTTGTTTGCTTCCATCTAAATCACTAGTAAAACTGAAAACACTAGTCTAAGTCAGAGCTTGTAAAAAGAACAATGAGATACCACCTCACACCCACTAGGATGGCTATTACTAAAAACACAGAAAACAACAGGTGTTGGCAAGGCTGTGGGATTGAAGCCTTGTGCATCTGCTGGAGGGGATGTAACATGGTCCACCTGCAGAGGAAAACAGCATAGCAGTTCTGTAAAAGAGTTAAACATAGAATGACTATGTGATCCAGCATTTCTATGCCTAGTATATACCCAAAAGAGTTTAAACCAGACACTCAAGCAGATATTTGTCCACCCATGTTCATAGCAGCATTATTCACAATAGCTAAAACATGGAAGCTCTGGCCAGATAGCTCATTGGTTAGAGCTTTGTTCTGAAGCTCAGAGATTGCCAGTTCAATTTCCAGGACACATACAGAAACAAATCAATGTTCTTCTCTCTCTCTCTCCCCTCTTCTCACTCTAAAACCAATAATAAAATAAACATTTTTTTAAAATGGAAACAATCCAAGTATCCATCAATGGATAAATGGATAAGTGAAATGTGGCATATGCATACAATGGAATATTACTCAGCCTTTAAAAGGAAGGAGATTCTGGCACATGCTACACTGATAAACCTTGAAGACATTATGTTGAGTGTAATAAGCCAGACACAATAGAACAAATACTGTATGGTCCCACTTATATGAGGAACCCAGAATAGGCAAATTCAAAAAGACAGGAAGCAGACAGGCCTGGGGGGAGTAGGGAAGGACGAGTCATTGTGGAACAGTTACAGAGTTTCAGTTTGGGAGGATAAAAACTTCTGGTGGAGATGGTTGCACAACATAAATATGTTTAATGCAGTAAATTGTGCGCTTAAAAAATAATTATGCCTGACCAGGCAGTGGCGCAGTGGATAGAGCATCGGACTGGGATGAGGAGGACCCAAGTTCGAGACCCCGAGGTCGCCAGCTTGAGCGCGGGCTCATCTGGTTTGAGCAAGGCTCACCAGCTTGGACTCAAGGTCCCTGGCTCGAGCAAGGGGTTACTCGGTCTGCTATAGCCCCATGGTCAAGGCACATATGAGAAAGCAGTCAATGAACAACTAAGGTGTCGCAACAAAAAACTAATGATTGATGCTTCTCATCTCTCTCTGTTCCTGTCTGTAGATCGCTATCTATCCCTCTCTCTGACTCTCTCTGTCTCTGTAAAAAAAAAAAAAAAAAAAAAAATTTAAAATGGTCAATTTTGTTATTTTCCACGAATTAGAAACAGCCTGAAAGCCAGGCTCTCAGGATCTCCCCCAGCTGTTTTCAATGCCTAGGTCAGTACACTTTGAATATAACCATTCAGCCTGCAGCATGGAGCAGGTGATAAAAATCTGACTAAAACTAAGTGAATGAACCTGATGTCAATCTCCCATCAACATCATCATTCTCCTCTCGTTGATAAGATCATAATAGAGCTCATAAATGCATCAGCACTTATGTTAGTATATCTATTAATCTACCAGCTCAGTCACCTGTCAAGGAACTGAGATTGGCTTTTCATTCTAAACAAGAACAGTTGGTGGAAGGCTTCAGGACCTGCAGGCTGCCCACTCTTGCGTGCTGAGACGCTCCTTCTGGGGAGCGTCTGAACTGAACAGACACCTGGCAGGGTCTGCCGGGCCCCATCTGACAAGTATACAAATGGAACAAGGTATTCCTCTTCTGTGTTTTTGCTTATCTTTGTGCAAATAATGCAAAATATCCACAAAAGAGCCGAGCACTACAACAGCTGGTTTGGATAGTGAAGGGAGCTGTCTCTGTGGTGTGTAGCTCCCTCTAGTGTCAGACAGGGGGAAAGGGCCGACAAACAGGCTTTGAAAACCTTCCTTCTACAGTTTGCATTTTTTAATAACACAATTACATTTGTCTTGCAATTTCCAACAGCTCTCCATTGTACCTGTAACATTCTAATAAAAATGTTCACATGTTAAAATGAAAACATCTAGGACTATTTAAATTAGGTCTACAAAAAAGGAAAGAAAAGAAAAACTAGGATGCTTTTCTATTTTAGTTCTGTTTCCCGGTAAAAATCTCTTATGAAATAGGATATATTAAGGAGCAAATTCAATTCTCTTGTTCCATAAGCGATCCCCCTTTCACTGGCATCCCACAGAGTTCCATAATATAGTGTGTCCGTAAAGTCATGGTGCACTTTTGACCGGTCACAGGAAAGCAACAAAAGACGATAGAAATGTGAAATCTGCACTTAATAAAAGGGAAACCCTCCCAGTTTCTGTAAGATGATGTGGCAGCATGTGTGCATGCGCAGATGATGACATAACACCGTGTATACAGTGGAGCAGCCCACGGCCATGCCAGTCGACATGTGGACAGTACAGAGGAAAGTTCAGTGTGTTCTATGGCTTGCTAAATTCGAATCCGTGACCAAAGTGCAACGTGAATATTGGTGCGTTCATAACAAAGCGCCACCACATAGGAATAATATTACTCGGTGAGATAAGCAGTTGAAGGAAACCATCAGTTTGATAGAGAAACCCCGTTCTGGTAGGCCATCAGTCAGTGATGAGTCTGTAGAGGCTATAGGATAGCTACCTAAGGAGCCCTAAAAAATCTGTGCTGAGCCCACATCGAACTGCACTTGAATAGGTACGAAACTGGGAGAGTTTTCCTTTTATTTGGTGCAGATTTCACATTTCTATCGTCTTTTGTTGCTTTCCTGTGACTTTTACAGACACACTGTATTTCTGATATTACCACAATCTAAAGGGGCCTCCCTTTTAGACTTAAAAGTGGGTAACCCCAGCAGCTTCTCTGCTTTGGAGGCCAAGTTCTCACAATCCAGCTCCTTCTCCTCTAAAGTTGGGCTTCAGTCTTTTTCTCTTGAAAAGAAGTTGCTCACTCTTAATATTTTTGAGGTCACAAACTCTTGAGAAATAATGAAATCTATAGACACACACCCTCTATGCTCCTCAAAGGCGCGCTTGCGCGCGCGCACACACACACACACACACACACGCAAAAATGAACACACATTTCTAGGAGAGCCACTGTCCCTGAGGTCAAGTCAGGGACCCTGGGTTCCGGGTTGAGAATCCACAGGGTTGCGCCATTCTCTTCAGTCCAGGAGTGTGGAACCCACCAGGACCGGAGGCTGGTCCTTTTCTTGGGTGTGTGCAGCACAATGAGCTAGAGTCAGAATAAACACAGCGTGCGGAGCAGCCTACCGTTTTCAAGGAGCTCACAAACATTAACCCGCGATCCGTCCTGGCCACCTGATGAGACCAGTAGGGGCAGAAGCATGCAGTGCCCAGCGACAGCCATTATGGAAAAGATTAGAGACATGCAGACAGAAAATGGGGACTTTGTCATTATCATGACCAAAAATCCTTATAAAATACTTGCCCCTCTTCTCCATACCCATGATGCCACCTGCTGGTGGCCACAGTGAAGGGAAATGAGGGTAGATGATTGCAATGCCTTAGGGAGGTGACACCTGTGGGGCCATCCTCTTTAGTGGCTAGCTGCGCTGTACTTACTGAGGTGTTTGTGGGGACGCCTGAGAGGCAGCAACTGAACACCAGGCCTGTCACTATATGAATGGGTGTGTTTTCAGGTGGCGGGATATCCAGCCTACCGGAAGTGTCATCATCTTTGCACCACCCCTGAGGATGCCCAAGTCAGCTCCAGGGTGGCCAGAAGTGCCTGGGCGGTTCCTCTCACAGCCTTTCTCGCATCCTGATCTCACTCATCCTCCTGCAGGCGGGGCACCCCTTAGGCTAGCATAGCTATCTGTTTCAAACTCTACTCAAGAACCATCACCTCCTGTGTTCGTCTAGCCCAGTGGTAGTCAACCTGGTCCCTACCGCCCACTAGTGGGCATTCCAGCTTTCATGGTGGGCGGTAGCAGAGCGTCCAAAGTGTAAATAAAAAGATAGATTTAACTATAGTAAGTTCTTTTATAAAGATTTATTCTGCCAATTTAGCAAAAATCCAACATAAAGTACTTGGTAAGTAATTATTATTATATGCTTTAACTTGTTGTAACTTTGCTTTATAAATTTTATAAAGTTACTTCCCTACTTTATAAATCACCATTACTGTGGAACTGGTAGGCGGTTAGAAAATTTTACTACTAACAGAGATACAGAAGTGGGCGGTAGGTATAAAAAGGTTGACTACCCCTAGTCTAGCCCCCCCCCCCCCTCCAAGCAGGTGCCCGGATGGGATTAAGTGTGCAAGGGTTTTCCAGGGGAAGTGTCCAAGTGAGAAAAAGTAAGAAGGGAGCAGGGTAAGGCTTGGAGAGCTGGAGGACATGGTTCAGTCTCAGGTGAGTGAAGGAGACCGGGAGAGAAGGTTGGGTGGCAGTTCCCTGGGTTGTCATTCTGTCTAAAGAAGGTTCATCCAAGCTGTGTGTGTGTGTGGAGGGTGGTCCTTGGAGTCAAAGTCCGCATGCTAAGGAGTAGTATGCATCCCTGAGTGGGCCAACCTCAGTGTCTGCTGGGAGCAGCCACGGTAAGGTCAGTCTCCGTGCAGACCGGTCCTTGGTCAGGGACACACCCTGTAGTTGGAGGTCGGTGAGTACTCCTCAGGGCCACCACATCGTCCAGCCCGCCAGCTCGTTGCAGCTCTCCGCCTCACTGCAATCTGCAGCTGACTCGCTTCCCTTTCCCATCATCCACTCTTCCCCAGTGACCCCGCTCCCCTCCTCACCCAGTTTGAACTTCAGGGCCCATCCCTAGACTCTTCCCCTTGCCAACACCTTGAACTCCGCTGCCTCCTCTTCACTCTGAGGCGCTCCTCCGGGCTGGCAGACACCAGTGAACGGCTACTTCCCACGCCCTCCTTCCTCTCAGAACCCTCATTTTGTTCATGGGACTCACACACCCTCCCGGCCAGTGGTTCTCATGCGTCATTGTGCCTGGATGGTTGTGAAAGCATGGGAGGCCCGCCCCCGCCCCATTCCTGCTCAAGGGGGCTCGGTGAGGGGCCCGGAGTTATTATTATCAATAAGTACTCAAGGGGTGCTAATGCTGTTTGGCCCTAAGATCCGACTTTGAGAACCACTGGTCTAGACCCGCCCTCGTAACTCCATGACCCTTCTGAAGGAGGCTGGACTGGAGTGGCCCAGCCTGTGGCCTCTCACAGTGGGTATCCGGGCTGGAAGGGGAAGCCTGCACTGCCTGGTCAGTGAAGGCGGCTCTTTCTCTCCTGCTCTTCGTGAACGAGCAAGCCCATGGACCTAGCTGCTCCTAGCAGTCCTGGCACAGCAAGGCTCACGCCATAAGATGAAGCCGACATGTGGACAGCAGAGTCAAGGGAAAAAGAACCTGGGTCCTTGACAAAGTCATGGAGTCCCGGAATCCAGCAACCTGGAGCATGACCTACCTCTGAACCTCCAAACGTCCCTTTAAATTAAATAATCTATTGTGTTGTGTAAGCTGGTTTGAGAGAGGTGTTCTGTTACTTGCAATAAAAAATATCCTAGCTGATACACTAGGAAAAAATAAGCCCTTCCCAAACCTAACTTTTCCTCGACTATGCGCCTACCCAGAGGCGGATTAAGGTTGGTTGAGGCCTCGGGCACAGAGGAAAATATTGGGCCCCTTACATTAGAAAAAAGTGTAAAGTTGGGGTTTTGCGGGGCCCTTCAGAAGTGGGGGCCCAGGGCACGTGCCCAGTGTGCCCACCATTAAATCCGCCTCTGCGCCTACCCCTAAACAGTTGAATACTTTTTTTTAATTGCACAAACCAAATTGAATTGATTTACCTTAAAATCACGACCATCGCTCTCATGTGGCACCTAGGAATGCCTGTCAAGCTCCCTACAACATGACCTTCCTTGCGGTGTGTGATGGTTATACCACACTTCCTCCTCTCTCTTCAAGCCCCCCTCCTCCTCCCCCCTCCGCATTCAGTGGTGTTTGCTGCATCCTTCATAGAAAGGCAGAGGCGCTCAGAAGTGAACTGCTTTATCTCCACCACCTGGTCTATTGCCTTACCTGTGCTTATACCTGTAAACCTCACCTTCCTCACTGTTAGAGATGAAGAAGGCTTCCTGCTCTTACTGGAAGCCAATCCCTCCACTTGCGGTTTGGATTTCAATGCCTTTCTGCTCCCAAGGACTCGGCCCTTGCAACCATCTACCCACTTCTCTCATCCCATAGGCCTTTGTGCCTCCACTGGACCATTCCCATGGGCAAGTAAATATGATGGGATGACGTGTGTCTTTCAGAAAATGTTCTCTCTGGATTCCAAGTCCCACTCCAAATACTTCCTCTCTCGCCTGCTCCCTTCCCACCTCCTTGTAGCTCTTAAACCTGCCCCAGTCGGACTTTCTCAGTGCCTGCCACTCCAGGAAAATACCACTTCTCAAGGTCATCATCTGTCACATGTCAAAGGCAATGGTTGGCTGTCAATCTTCATTTAATTAGATCTTTCAGCAGCAATTGACATGGTTGACTTCTCTTATATCTCAAAATACTTTCAGGCTCCATGAGTCTCTTCCACTGCACTGACCATTTGTCCCATACCGGTTCCTCCTCGGCTCCCAACTCCAAGTGTCAGTGTGATGTAGCCTGTGTCTTCACCCCTTCTCTTCTCTGTGTCTGTGTCTGTACTGCCTCTCTAAGTGGTCTCCTCTAGCCCTGGGCTTTACGTGTCCAAATACACAAGTTAAATTGATTGTTGCCCAACTCAGACCCCTCAAGTGCCAGATTCACATCTAATGGGTGTGGCCACCCACAGAAGGCTGCACAATGGAATGAACACACTATTATGCTCAGTGACACTACTGAGCCTGAGAGACATATCAGGCTGAGGAAGCCAGGCACAAAAGGGTACATAGAGTAGGAATCCCTTTACAGAAAATTCAAAACATGCAAAAAACTTTTGTAACACCTATTTTAGGGTCTATAAGCTATAATGAAAAGCAAGAAAATGAGTAACACAAATTTCAGAATAGTGGTCACTATTTTTTAAAATAATAAGTTGGTTAAAAAGAAAAAACAAAACAAGTACAGTTTAGGACTTCCATGTCCCGTGACACTGGCCCTCCTCTAGGAAGGTCGGATGTAATGACTGATGATGTGTGGGTCTGATTAAACATTCATAGGTGCAGCCTGAATTAGACCCTTTCCTCTGTGTGTGTGAAGACTTCACTTCGCGACAGTGACTCACAGAAAATGGGAACCTCATCGCCACCTCTTGTCATCTTGACCCAGAGGGTCAGATAGGAAGCCTCTCTGTTAAAGAAAGAAATTAAAGGTTCAGGTTTCTCTGAGTCTAGGCAGGGTTTGGTACATGCTGACTGCAGAGAAGGGTAGGTATGATCTAATACAGCACTCTCTAGGGGGTCCTCTGAGAAAGCTGGGACCCACGTTGTCTCACTAGAGGAAGTCCAGCTTCTTGGCAGGGGGTTGAGGTGGGTAGAAGAGCAGAGGACCATTTAATGACACAATAAAGGAAGTCACGTTTCAAAACAGCATGTGCTTTGGCAAGTTTTAACCCCGTCCCTTTAAGAGTCACCAGGAACCTCTTGTGAAAACAGGCAGAAAGCGCTTTGAAAAGCATTTAATGAAGCACTTACCTACCATTTACTAAGTGCCAGGCACTGTTCTGGGCTCATTAGAAATATTATTAACCCATTTAATCCTCGTAACAACCCTAAGAGATGGGTGATAATAATATTCCGTTTTATAGAGGAGAAAGCTTGCCTGAGGTGGCCCGGAGTTGGTGGGGGTTGGAACATGGGCTCAGCATCTGGCCTCAGAGCCCTGGGTCGACTTCCCTCCAGCAGCCCTTACAGAGCCTTGTGCCTGACCTAAGTCTCAGGGGCTCCAAAGTCACCTGTTTCAACAGGCAGAGAAGGGGGCCTTGCCCAGCTTCCTCTGCCTGTGAGCCAATGTGGATTTGTTTTCACAGAATTTAACTACCAGCCAGGAGCCAGGAGCTGAATTTACATAGCCCCGTGACCAGCTCCATGCCAACGCCACTGGTGGCCCTCAAAGCTGGGAGGATTGTCTCTCCTCCTTGGTACAGACTCTCATCAACAGCCTTGGGGCCAAAATCGTAAGAAAGTACAAGAGGCAGGGTTACAATTTGCACTGAAATGATAAATTGGATGAGTGAGCTAGTGAGTCAGGCATGAGACCAAAGGTCAACAAGAAACTGCTTTAGGCCTTGCCCATTGTGAACAAGTCTTTCTAGATTTTTTTTTTTTTTTTACCTGTGAAAGGAAAAGCTGGACTGGGACCAAGCATAGCGATGCCTCTGAATTTTGAAAAACCATGAAAAAAAAAAATGTAAGTTACTCCTCCCAACTTCCCAAATTTCAATCTAATACGGAATGCTAGGCACAATTCTGGAGCAATTCTTTCTCCCATGCCTCAAGATAATCAAGGTTTTAGCATCTGTCAGGCTCATAAGAAAGGCAGTTTGGCATTTCTGAGATTTTCATGAATTACAGAGTTAAAAAGAATTCCTATCAAAATGCCAGCAACACCAATATCTACGGAAGTTGCTGTAACAGAGTTGGCTAGAGACAAAGAGAAGCTACATCCCCCTTTCTTATACAAATATATCATTTTGAATTTTGAGTGGGAAGCAAACAGACTATTTCTTAGCTCTTTTAGTCACAGCTTCCATGGAACAAACTATTCAGGGCATGGAATCTTCTTATTTAAACTGCATAACAAGCCTCTGTGTTATGTTCCATTATCTCCATTTCACAGGTGAAAAGTGAGATTAAAAATAAAAATGAGGCCTGGCTTGTTTGTTCAGTGGTAGAGCATTGGCCTGGCATGTGGATGTCCTGGGTTTGATTCCCTGTCAGGGCACAAAGAAGTGACTTTTGCTTTTCCGCCCCTCTCCCATCCTCTCCCCTTCTCTCTCTCTCTCTCTCTCTCTCTCTCTCTTTCTCTTTCTCTCTCTCTCTCCCCCCCCCACCTCCTCCCGCAACCATGGCTTGATTGGTTGATTCCGTGGAGCCTCTGCCTTAGGCGCTAAAAATTAGCTCAGTTGTAAGCATGGCCCCAGATGGACAGAGTAACAGCCCCAGATGGGGTTGTCAGGTGGATCCCGGTCAGGGTGCATGCAAGAATCTGTCTCTCTGTCTCCCCTCCTCACACTTGGAAAAGAAAAAAAAAAGAATGTTTTGCCAATGATCACAAAGCTCATACAGGTCTGCCAGACACTAAATAAGTACATTTCCATGGAAGCTTTCCATGTGTTTCCATAACTTCATCATGCATATTCATGTACATCTCCCATGTAGTTTTTACTCATTCATTCAACAAATATTTACTAAGTCATTTGCTTCCTTAATTCTGAAAACACAAAAATCTATCAGGCAAACTCATAGAGAAGGTATCTTCCTGCCTGTTTACTATCTTATTTCAAAAATTCCCCAGTTTTTTTTTTTAAAATAAGAAACACTGCCTGACCAGGTGTTGGTGCAGTGGATAGAGCATCGGACTGGGATGCGGAGGACCCAGGTTTGAGACCCTGAGGTCGCCAGCTTGAACGCAGGCTCATCTGGTTTGAGCAAAGTTCACCAGCTTGGACCCAAGGTTGCTGGCTTGAGCAAGGGGTTACTCAGTCTGCTGTAGCCCGCCCCCCCCCCCTCAAAGCACATATGAGAAAAGCAATCAATGAACAACTAAAGTGCCACAACAAAAAACTGATGCTTCTCATCTCTCTCCCTTCCTGTCTGTCTTTCTGTCCCTCTCTCTGACTCTATCTCTCTGTAAAAAAAAAAAAGAAAGAAAAAAGGAAAAGAAAGAAAGAAACCCTGAGGAGAGGGGAAAGGAAGCGTACTCTTCCCAAAGGAACTTCTATAAATCATTGACTCTCTACTAATAGAAATGTTAATTCTGCATTTTAAGAGCATCTACTTTCCTTCTATAATCAATACAAATTTTATTTGGCAGTTTTTAAAGGAGTATTAATGGGGATAATATTGAAAACGTGGCCATGAAATAAGGAAAATTTAATTTTAAGAGAAGAGAGAGAATAATAATAGACATCTATGTGTTTCATAAAACTTTGTCCTCAAAGGACATTGATGATATTGGGCTCCAACCATAGTTAATGAGTAACAAAATGTACACTACGCAATCTCTTTCCTCATACACTGTGTATGGGGGCTGGGAGGGACTCCTGGATTAGCATTATCTAACTAAAGCACTACGATTTTACTTTGTTTAAGTATTTATTATTAAAACAACCTTTAAAACAATAATTAGATCATTTAAATGATTTTCACCTATGCTTTTACCACCCAACACAAAGACTTTCCATAGCTTCATGTTCCTTAATCATGTTGAATGATAATCACCCGAGTAGGCAGAATTGGGGTGCAACCCTAGAATCTAGAGTCTAACTTTGAAAAGCTCTTTAAATGGCCTGACCTGTGGTGGCGCAGTGGATAAAGCTTGACTGGAACTCTGAGGTTGTCGGTTCGAAACCCTGGGCTTGCCTGGTCAAGGCACATATGGGAGTTGATGCTTCCTGCTCCTCCCCCCTTCTCTCTTTCTCACTCTCACTCTCTCTCCTCTCTAAAATGAATAAATGAATTTTAAAAATAAATAAAAATAAATTGTTCTGATGGGCATGCTGCTTTGGGAAACAATTATGTAGCCCACTCTTCCACCTAGGGTGGGAATCACTTCTCATGCAATTAGGAGCCCATGAAAATGGAGTAGGGCTTAAATAGTTCCAATGACAGGGAGCTTGAAATCTTCTGAAAATAATCCCCACCACCACTGAAAAATATTCATCTTTCAGTCTAGGTTAGCCATAAGCAAAGGTTGTTCTGGAAGTAATTTATATGTCTTCAAATAAGTCACTAACAGCCATCTTACAAATATTAAAATCTAGTCATTCCTTGCCTTCAGTGAAGCAATTTGGCGAAATGCCTTAGAAATATCTATGCACTTTGATCTGATAATTCCGGGATCCCAGCTTCAGGAAATAATCCAGAATATTTTTTGAAAAGAAATCCTTTGTGAACAAAGTTGCTTATTGCATCATTATTCCTAATAGAGAAAAGCACAGAACAGCTCAAGAAAAGAATGGTGAACTAAACTATGGCCAATCAACTGAATGAACTAGGATGGCACCATTTAAAAGAATACATACTAGTGAAAAGTTTGAAATCATGTGGAAAATGCCTTCAGTTATACTGATTTTTTTAAAGCAGGATATAAAATTGAATATAACACAGGATGGCAACTATACAAAACAAATACAGCTTCATAATGATAGCATGTTTAAAGGAATGAAAGTGTAGGGCCAGTAGCCATGGCCACCATCACAGCTGCCTGGCCCATGCAGGTTCACATTAGATTTGGACAGATGGTAATGAAACAATGGAGCCAAGAACTGGTGGGCCATTAGCTTTAATCCTAGCTTGCACCTGGTGGGCAAGAAATACACACAGTGGGAAATCACTTCCCTTTCCATTCAGGGCTCCCAAAGCCACTGACTTATCTGAGTTTCCTAGAATCAAAGGTTTCTACCTCACCAGTCTCATTCACCTCTGTTTCCCATCTCCTTCTCTCTGCACAAACTCTGCACAAACTGGCTTCTCCCTCAGCACTCCACCATCTTGGCTGCTTCTCCTGGCCTCCTCCATGTGGCCTTTCTCTGCTCTCCTCCTAGAACGTAATCACTCTTCCTGGAACAATGTGATCTCTCTTCCTTTTAAACCCTTTTGGCACAAAAGCCCTCCCCCAACACATATTAACATAATCACCCCATCCCAAGCAAGAAGGATAACTAATATTATCACCCGGGCGACGGGTTTCCACATGGGCAACACCATCTTTAACAAAGTGAGCAAAATATATTTTATCTGCCCAACAGGAAGAAAAATGTAAAAATGGTTGACTTGGATGGGAAGGATATAGGGAATTAATTTTTATCTTTCCATTTTTTAAACCAAGTTTATTTAATAACCATTGCTCAGTCAACAGGAATTATATAATAAACTCTTAGTTAAAAGAGTTTCCATTGGCTCAGAATTGTCAATGGAAACTCATCTGAAATAATTCAGACACAGTCCAGAGGCTTATCACAATCTGCTTGGCCTTGTATGTAAAGTCCAGCAGTGTTCATACTGTTTCTAGCACAGCGCTGGGAACAGGTCTGGCTACAGTTTCCTTTTTCTGTCTAAGAAACGGAGTGCTGACATCAAGCACACAATTACTCCTCCGCACTTTGCTCAGAATTGGTGCCTCTGTGTCAGCTCTACTGGGCTTATGAAAATAATTTGCAATTTTTTGAATGTCACATACTGGTTAAAATATTAAGAGGACCTATCCCCTTACCTTCCTAGACCCCTTCATTCTTTCTGTCCTTCATTCACTAGACCAGTGGTCCCCAACCCCCGGGCCCGGGCTGGTACCAGTCCATGGATCATTTGGAACCAGTCCGCAGAGAAAGAATAAATAACTTACATTATTTCTGTTTTATTTATATTTAAGTCTGAACGATGTTTTATTTTTAAAAAATGACCAGATTCCCTCTGTTCCATCCGTCTAAGACTCATTCTTGACGCTTGTCTCGGTCACGTAATACATGTATCTGTCCCACCCTAAAGGCCGGTCCATGAAAATATTTTCTGACATTAAACCGGTCCGTGACCCAAAAAAGGTTGGGGACCATCGTCTTTCTCTTGGACTTCCCCTTATTCGTCTCCCTGCTCCTTTCGTTCTCAATATCCTATTCATCTGAAAGCAGCCATGATGATCTTCTGAAATCATAAGTCAGATTATGGCAATTTCCTGAGGAAAAACTCGACTGGTTTTTCATCATATAGAAAATGAAGTCTAGAATCCTTTAGGATGGTCTGTAAAACTTTACATGACCTAACCTTTACTGAACTCCGACAGCATCACAATTTAGGAAAGAGACAATGAACTGGTTGAAATGCTCCTGATTTGTCACTAAGGTGAGGCTTTGATGAGAGCAATTTGGAAAGAGTGGTGGAGTCAAACACCCAGTAGACAAGGCTGGCTGGACAGTCCAATCAGCAGGAGACAGACTGACAAGGGAAAATCAAGGTGAATCTCATGACCATGAGAAACCCAGATGCATGAGAGAATCAGAGACCCCGCACACATGAGAGTTTCCAAGATAGGCAATAGGGGTGTATGTAAGACATCCTGAGCTAGGAGTGAGGTCATGGCCCTTGGGGGCTTCAAAGGGTTTTTGCAGGGTGATAAGAGCAGATGTTTAGGAAATAAAAGTTGGCCCTGCCTCTAGGTACATTGGAAAAAGATTATCAGTGATAATCTCTTATTCTGGGCAAGTTCTTCTAGTTAGTTATGAGGAGGAAGAAAAGTTAGTCTTGAGCCTGAAGCTAAAACTGCCTTTAGCTCAGAATAACCCACTCACCCCAGAGGCACATCTTGGGGTGGCTCGTTCTGAGCTCCCACACAAGTCTTTGGACAATTTTTTAATGTAAAGGAGAGTAGAAAAAGAAAATATAAGTGGAGTAGGGTGTGGGGAAAAGGGAAGATCTTTCTTTCTGTCTTTCTTTCTTTACCTAAGATCAAAAAAATCCAGTAAGCCTGACCAGGATGGCGCAGTGGATAAAGCATCGAACTGGGATGCAGAGGACCCAGGTTCGAGACCCCAAGGTCACCAGCTTGAGTGTGGGCTTATCTGGTTTGAACAAAGCTCACCAGCTTGGACCCAAGGTCGCTGGCTCAAGCAAGGGGTTACTCGGTCTGCTGAAGGCCCATGGTCAAGGCACATATGAGAAAGCAACCAATGAACAACTAAGGTGTCACAACAACAACAAAAAACTGATGATTGATGCTTCTCATCTCTCTTTGTTCCTGTCTGTCTGTCCCTATCTATCCCTCTCTCTGACTCTCTTTCTGTCTCTGTAAAAAAAAAAAAAAAAAAAAGAAAGAAAGAAAGAAAAAATCCAGTAAGAAGGGGGAATTAATGATTCAGGAGAAAATAAAAGGGAAATTGCAGATCAAAGCTTGGGTTCCAGCTCCTTCGTTCAGAAAAGGATCTCACGGTTATTTCTAGTTCTAGAATGCTTCAGTGATACTTTGATTTTTCCATTCCAGTTATTTCTTTTTAAAAGATTCTTTTTGATATAGGATTTAATCAATTCACACATTATTAAATTCATTTGAATTATTTATCACCATGAAGCAGGTGACATTTCAGAAGTACCCATCAATCAAAATGTGCCCCCCCCAAAAAGTGATTTTTATGTATTTTCCTGGAATATTGATGGGTTTTGTTAAATTTATCCAGGATTCCTGGTTGCAATGACATATCTAATTCTGGTCTTAATATCCTAAATAAAACAAGCATTCAGAAGACTCCTTCCAAGGCTAACTCAGAAAAGGCTAAACAATTTTCAGATCCTAACAATTTTCATAGCTCCAATCTTGCCATAGACCCAAGGGTTTAATTTTCCCAGCTTTTCAACCCTCTCTTTGTAAAAGTCATTCTCTTTTGTCACCTTCTCTGGCCCCTTAGCCAGAAAATTTCCCTTGTCCAATGTTCTGGCCATTGGCAATGTGAAATTTTACCCCAGGAGAGGCTGCTTGCAGAGAAAGAAAGAAATTTGCAGCCCATTTATTGTACTCTTTGTTCTTTAAAAACATTTTTTTAGGTCATTTGTCTCTTGATCCTTATGGCTGAAAGTGAATTGACTGTTAGCAGGAGAATATTAGCTGCTAAATTGAATCTGTTGTAGATTCTTTTCAAAGACCATTAGCTTTTCACGGAGGGGGGGGTTGTTTATTGTCTATTTCATCCACATGCATTTGCCCCCCATAGGCTGTAAAACGTTTAAAAGCATCTAGAATAGGTTTGAAAGCCATATGAAAACGTACCAGGAAGAAGGAGATCATGAATAGGAGGAAGGAAGAGCTGATAGCAAGGGCTTTATTTAACTCACGATCATTTATCTGCCTTCCCGCTCAGTATGTTAATCATAAATAATGTGCATCAATTCATTTCACCCTAAATGCAAATATCAATCCTGGAACAAATATTTAAATAGCGCTAATTAGAGCCTTTTATGTTCTTTTATCAAACCCCAAAGTAAACACAGCTTCTGAAATGACTTTCTTTTTTGGGAATGCTATTCTGAAATCTAGCTCAGTGGTCCCCAACCTTTTTTGGGCCATGGACCGGTTTAATGTCAGAAAATATTTTCACAGACCTGCCTTCGGGTGGGACGGATAAATGTATCACGTGACCGAGACAAGCGTCAAGAGTGAGTCTTAGACGGATGTAACAGAGGGAATCTGGTCATTTTAAAAAAATAAAACATCAGCCTGACCTGTGGTGGCGCAGTGGATAAAGTGTCGACCTGGAAATGCTGAGGTCGCTGGTTTGAAACCCTGTGCTTGCCTGGTCAAGGCACATATGGGAGTTGATGCTTCCAGCTCCTCCCCCCTTCTCTCTCTCTGTCTCTCCTCTCTCTCTCTCTCTCTCTCCCTCTCTCTCCCTCTCCTCTCTAAAATGAATAAATAAAAAAAAAAAATAAAAATAAAACATCAGCCTGACCTGTGGTGGCGCAGTGGATAAAGCGTCGACCTGGAACACTGAGGTCACCTGTTCGAAACCCTGCACTTGTCTGGTCAAGGCACATACGGGGAGTTGATGCTTCCTGCTCCTCTCTCTCTCTCTCCCTCCCTTTCTCTCTCTCTCTCTCTCTCTCTCCCCTCTCTAAAAAATGAATAAAATAAAATAAATAAAATAAATAAAAAATAAAACATCATTCAGACTTAAATATAAATAAAACAGAAATAATGTAAGTTATTTATTCTTTCTTTGTGGACCGGTACCGGTCTGCGGCCTGGGGGTTGGGGACCACTAATCTAGTTTACAGGTTACAGAATTTTAGTTTAGGGAAGTTGCTGGAACCTGCTCGCGGTGACCTGGTGGTAGCGTCAGGAGTAAAACCCAGGTCTCTCAGCTGCCAGTTCGGAGCTCCTGACCCTTCCTCCCCAAGTGCACTTGTTCACTTTAGAGGTGGAGGGTTAGAGTAAGACTTGCTCCTGCCCTTCTCCTGGCTTGATGCTCTTGCAAAGGCAATGGGGGTCAAAGAGGGAAAAAAGGAATCACTCATTGCCAGAGAGCGAGATAGGAG
The DNA here is from genome assembly GCF_036850995.1 of Saccopteryx leptura. NCBI lineage: Eukaryota > Metazoa > Chordata > Mammalia > Chiroptera > Emballonuridae > Saccopteryx > Saccopteryx leptura. The sequence continues at coordinate 13,991,736 of NC_089513.1, forward strand.
CCTGTCTGTCCCTGGCTCAGGAGGGAGGGACAGATTCTTTGGTTTTCGAGGAGTGGGACAGCATAGGAATCCTTTTCACTTGAATGCTCTGTGGTGGGGGAAGAGGAAGAATGGAGAGCGGAAATCATTTTGTGCTAGAGCCCCAGCATATCTCCTGTCTGTTCCCTTCTCTGCGCCATATCCGCCCTAGTTGAACCACCATCACTGCTCACCTACTGCCTCTAGGCTTGCCTCCTCCAACCCAGCACCCACGGAGCAGCCTCCGAAATGCAGGCCTGGTCATGCCGTCCAGGGGTTCTCTCCTATTGCAGGCTAGACACCAAACTAACTCTACAACGTGACTTAGCAGGTTGGTGATCTCGCTCTGTCTCTTCTTCAGTCTCATCTTGTGACTGGCGATGTTGGTGGCGAAACAGCACCAGTTGTTACTGGTGAAGGTGGACCGGGGTTCTTGAGTCCAGCAAAGAAAGAATTCCGAGCCAGGAACTCAAATTATAAGAGAAAGTTATTTAGAAAGTTACAGAGGTAGGAGAAGTGAGCCAGCTAGGGTTTGTGGGCTCAGGAAACAAGTTACAGAGACAAAAAACCCCTTGGGGTTTGGGAGAGAAAAAGGCAAAGCTAACACTCCAGGGGAAGAAGACCAGGACGGGAAAGGCAAGGGCCTGAGGGTTTTAAAGGTTGGAAGTTTAGAGGAGGATCTCAATAAAATTTTCTTTTCTCTTTTTAATATTCTTTTTTTTTTGTATTTTGTTTATTCATTTTAGAGAGGGGGGGAGAGAGAGAGAGAGAAAGAGAGAGAGAGAGTAGGGGGAGGAGCAGAAAGCATCAACTTCCATCTGTGCCTTGACCAGGCAAGCCTGGGGTTTCGAACCAGCGACCCCAGCATACAGGTGATGCTTTACCCACTGCACCACCGCAGGTCAGGCTCAATAGAATTTTCATCAACATTATGTTTATGCACCAAAATGAGATTTTTTTCCTTTAATTTCATCCGCAACCCTTGGTTGTGGTTGGCACAAATGGTACTAATTGGATTTCTGTTATCTGTCTCCCTGAGTAGGGTCATTTAAGCCAGTAGTTCTCAACCTTTTTACAGATACCAGCTAAAATAAAATTATTTCAGGGACTGCTTAGGCAAAAATCACCCTAAGCATAAGCACATTCGCTTAGATCATTGGGTCTCTAATCTTCATACAACATCAGAGTGGTTGACTCTTGTGGACCAGCAAGCGAATTGTATATATTGTGGAATGATAACCACAGTAAATCTAGTTACCAGGTCTTACCATACATATTTACAATTTTTTTTGTGTGATAAAAGCTTTTTAAATTTTCTCCCCTAGAATTATTCAAATATGCAATACAGAATACTGTTAACTATAGTCACCATGCTGTACATTACTTCTCCAGAACTTAATTATTTTATAACTAGAAATTTATTTATTTATTTATTTATTTATTTATTTATTTATTTATTTATTTATTTTACAGGGACAGAGTGAGAGTCAGAGAGAGGGATAGATAGGGACAGACAGATAGGAACGGAGAGAGATGAGAAGCATCAATCATCAGTTTTTTGTTGCGACACCTTAGTTGTTCATTGATTGCTTTCTCATATGTGCCTTGACGGTGGGCTTTCAGCAGACCAGTAACCCCTTGCTCGATCCAGAGAGCTTGGGTCCAAGCTGGTGAGCTTTGCTCAAACCAGATGAACCTGCACTCAAGCTGGGTCCTTCTGCATTCCAGTCCGACGCTCTATCCACTGTGCAACCGCCCGGTCAGGCTAGAAATTTATATTTTTGACTCTCTTCCCTTCACTCATTTTGTCCAACCCCCCACCCTCCACCCCCACCTCTGGCAATCTGTTCTCTGTATCTATGAGCTCCTTTTTGTTTTTTGTTTTTGTTTTTAGATTTTACATATAGGTGAGATCATATCTGTCTTTGTCTGACATATATCTCTTATCATGATGTCTTCAAGGTTCATCTATGTTGTCACAAGTGGCAGGATTTTTTCTTTTCTGTGGCTGAATAATATCCTTTGTATGTAGAATGCCGCATTTTCTTTATCCAGTCATCTGTTGGTAGACACTTAGGCTGTTTTCATATCTTGGCTATGTAAATACTTATGCAGTGAGTATGGGGTTGGATGTATCTTACTGTTTTCCTTTTCTTCAGGTAAACATCTGAGGATGAAGTGGAATCACTGGATCATAAGGTAGTTCTATTTTTAATTTCTGGAAGAACCATCACGCTATTTCCCATAGTGGCTGCAGCAATTGGCATTCCCACCCATGGCACACAAGGGTTCCCTTTTTTCCACATCTTTGCCAGCACTTATTTCTTGTCTTTTTTATGATAGCCATTCTACCAGATGTGAGGTGATATCTCCTTGTGGTTTTGATTTGCATTTTCCTTATAATTAGTGACATTGAGCAGCTATTCATGTATGTGTTGGTCACTTGTATGTTTTCTCTGGAAAAATGTCTATTCAGACCCTCTGCCCATTTCTTAATCAGATTGTTTTTTTGCTATTGAGTTGTATCAGTTCTTCATATATTTTAGATGTTATCCCCTTATATAAGATATATGATTTGCAAATATTGTCTCCCATTAAATGGGTTGCCTTTTTATTTTCTTAATGTGCAGAAGCTTTTCAGTTTAAGATAGTGCCATACTGATTGCTTTTAATCTTGAAATTCCAACAGATGGCATTAAAAGGGATTTGTTCGAATTCAGAGTCAGGGTTGACAGTCATAAAGGTAGTAAAAATGAGGAAAACATTAAAAAGTGGTAAAGGCAAGATAAAAATTGTGAAAAAAACAAAAGAGGGAAAAGCTATAAAGTCAGCATTCATGGAACAAATAGAAGGAATAAAATCACTTAGGTAAATAATTCATAAAAGTATCCCACTATAGATTTATCATATCTGTGTAACAAAATGCTTTCTGCACAAACTTTTAAGTCAAAGGAAGAGCCTGTCCTCTGTCCTTCCCATGCAATAAAGCACCGTTGGTTCCGAGGCGCTGTGCATTACAGGGACTGCCTTTTTCTGCCTCAGAATCCTGCCATCCTTTTTGTGTTGTTCTGGGAGAAAATTGTGTTTTGCATTTCAAATAAAATTCCAAATGAATTTTGAATTATACGGCATCTATAAACTGGACCCACTGATTTCAAATTTGAAAGGAAGCTCTGGTTCCTGCCAATACTCAGATTGGTATTTCCCATCCCATCAGAGGGTGAAATAAACTCTCCTGTCTAAGCAGAGTTGAAATTTATCCCTGGCCTTGCTAATGTGTTCTAGATATGAAATGCTAACTCTGCCCATATTCAACTCTGACTTATTTATTAGTAAACTTTCCTCTTTAATTTTTATGTATTCCAGGGTTTTGTTTCTTTTGGTTTCTTTTTATTTTATTATGTTTATTGGTTTTATTATTTTCTTTTCTTTTTATTTTTTTATAATTTTATTTTTTTAATGGGGTGACATCAATAAATCAGGATACATATATTCAAAGATAACATGTCCTGGTTATCTTGTCGTTCAATTATGTTGCATACCCATCACCCAAAGTCAGATTGTCCTCTGTCACCTTCTATCTAGTTTTCTTTGTGCCCCTCCCCCTCCCCGTTTCCCTCTCCCTCTCCCCCCTCCCCTCGTAACCACCACACTCTTATCAATGTCTCTTAGTCTCACTTTTATGTCCCACCTACGTATGGAATAATGCAGTTCCTGGTTTTTTCTGATTTACTTATTTCACTTCGTATAATGTTATCAAGATCCCACCATTTTGCTGTAAATGATCCGATGTCATCATTTCTTATGGCTGAGTAGTATTCCATAGTGTATATGTGCCACATCTTCTTTATCCAGTCAACTATTGACGGGCTTTTTGGTTGTTTCCATGTCCTGGCCACCGTGAACAATGCTGCAATGAACATGGGGCTGCATGTGTCTTTACGTATCAATGTTTCTGAGTTTTTGGGGTATATACCCAGTAGAGGGATTGCTGGGTCATAAGGTAGTTCTATTTTCAGTTTTTTGAGGAACCACCATACTTTCTTCCATAATGGTTGTACTACTTTACATTCCCACCAACAGTGTATGAGGGTTCCTTTTTCTCCACAGCCTCTCCAACATTTGCTATTACCTGTCTTGTTAATAATAGCTAATCTAACAGGTGTGAGGTGGTATCTCATTGCAGTTTTTTTTTTTTTGTATTTTTCCGAAGCTGGAAACGGGGAGAGACAGTCAGACAGACTCCCACATGTGCCCGACCGGGATCCACCCGGCACGCCCACCAGGGGCGATGCTCTGCCCACCAGGGTGCGATGCTCTGCCCCTCCCGGGGGTCGCTCTGCCGCGACCAGAGCCACTCTCGCACCTGGGGCAGAGGCCAAGGAGCCATCCCCAGCGCCCGGGCCATCTTTGCTCCAATGGAGCCTTGGCTTCGGAAGGGGAAGAGAGAGACAGAGAGGAAGGGAGAGGGGGTGGAGAAGCAAATGGGCGCTTCTCCTATGTGCCCTGGCCGGGAATCGAACCTGGGTCCCCTGCACGCCAGGCCGACGCTCTACCACTGAGCCAACCGACCAGGGCCTCATTGCAGTTTTGATTTGCATTTCTCTAATAACTAAAGAAGATGAGCATCTTTTCATATATCTGTTGGCCATTTGTATTTCTTCCTGGGAGAAGTGTCTGTTCATGTCCTCTTCCCATTTTTTATTGGATTGTTTGTTTGTTTGTTGTTGAGTTTTATGAGTTCTTTGTATATTTTGGATATTAGGCCCTTATCTGAGCTGTTGTTTGAAAATATCATTTCCCATTTAGTTGGCTTTCTGTTTATTTTGTTATCAGTTTCTCTTGCTGAGCAAAAACATCTTAGTCTGATGTAGTCCCATTCATTAATTTTTGCCTTCACTTCCCTTGCCTGTGGAGTCAAATTCATAAAATGCTCTTTAAAACCCAGGTCAATGAGTTTAGTACCTATGTCTTCTTCTATGTACTTAATTGTTTCAGGTCTTATGTTTAGATCTTTGATCCATTTTGAGTTAATTTTAGTACAGGGGGACAGACGGTAGTCCAGTTTCATTCTTTTGCATGTGGCTTTCCAGTTTTCCCAGCACCATTTATTGAAGAGGCTTTCTTTTCTCCATTGTGTGTTCTTGGCCCCTTTATTAAAAATTATTTGACTATATATATGTGATTTTATTTCTGGGTTTTCTATTCTGTTCCATTGGTCTGAGTGTCTATTTTTCTGCCAATATCATGCTGTTTTGATTGTCATGGTCCTATAATATAGTTTGAAGTCAGGTATTGTAATGCCCCCAGCTTCATTCTTTTTCTTTAGGATTGCTTTGGCTATTCGGGGTTTTTTATAGTTCCATATAAATCTGATGATTTTTTGCTCCATTTCTTTAAAAAATGTCATTGGAATTTTGATGGGAATTGCATTAAATTTGTATATTGCTTTGGGTAATATGGCCATCTTGATTATATTTATTCTTCCTAACCAAGAACAAGGAATATTCTTCCATCTCATTATATCTTTTTCGATTTCCCTTAACAATGGTTTATAGTTTTCATTATATAAGTCCTTTACATTCTTTGTTATGTTTATTCCTAGGTATTTTCTTTTTTTTGTTGCAATCGTGAAGGGGATTATTCTTTTGAGTTCGTTCTCAAATGTTTCATTGTTGGCATATAGAAGGGCTATTGACTTCTGTATGTTAATTTTGTATCCTGCAACCTTACTGTATTGGCTTATTGTTTCTAGTAGTCTTTTTGTGGATTCTTTGGGGTTTTCGATGTATAGGATCATATCATCTGCAAAAAGTGATACCTTTACTTCTTCTTTTCTGATATGGATGCCTTTTATTTCTTTGTCTTGTCTGATTGCTCTGGCTAGAACCTCTAGTACCACATTAAATAAGAGTGGAGAGATTGGACAACCCTGTCTTGTTCTTGATTTAAGGGGGAAAGCCTTCAGTTTTGTGCCATTTAATATGATGTTAGCTGATGTTTATCATATATGGCCTTTATCATGTTGAGATATTTTCCTTCTATACCCATTTTGTTAGAGTCTGAAACATAAAATTGTGTTGTATTTTATCAAAAGCCTTTTCTGAGTCTATTGATAAGATCATGTGGTTTTTGTTCTTTGTTTTGTTGATATGGTGTATTACGTTAACCGTTTTACGTATGTTGAACCATCCTTGAGATTTTGGGATGAATCCCACTTGATCATGATGTATTATTTTTTTAATGTGTTGTTGTATTTGATTTGCTAGTATTTTGTTTAGTATTTTAGCATCCGTATTCATTAGAGATATTGGTCTGTAGTTTTCTTTTTTTGTGCCATCCTTGCCTGGTTTTGGTATGAGGGTCATGTTGGCCTCATAAAATGTGTTTGGTTGCATTGCTTCTTCTTCAATTTTTTGGAAGACTTTCAGTAGAATAGGAACCAAGTCTTCTTTGAATGTTTGATAAAATTTGCTGGTATAGCCGTCAGGGCCTGGACTTTATTTTTGGGGAGGTTTTTAATGGTTTTTTCTATTTCTTCTCTACTAATAGGTCTGTTTAGGCTTTCTGCTTCTTCTTGACTCAGTCTAGGAAGGTTGTATTGTTCTAAGAATTTATCCATTTCTTCTAGGTTGTTGAATTTAGTGGCATAAAGTTTTTCATAGTATTCTACAATAATTCTTTGTATATCTACAATGTCCGTGGTGATTTCTCCTCTTTCATTTTGGATTTTGTTTATATGAGTTCTTTCTCATATAAGTCTTGCCAAGGGTTTGTCAATTTTGTTGATCTTTTCAAAGAACCAGCTCCTTGTTCTATTAATTTTTCTATAGTCTTTCTGTTCTCTATTTCATTTATTTCTGCTCTGATTTTTATTATCTCCTTTCTTCGGCTGGTTTTGGGTTGTCTTTGTTCTTCTTTTTTTAATTCCTTAAGGTGTGAAGTTAAGTGGTTCAATTGGGCTCTCTCTTGTTTGTTCATATATGCCTGAAGTGATATGAACTTCCCTCTTATCACTGCTTTTGCTACATCCCATAGATTCTGATATGTCGTATTGTCATTTTCATTTGTTTGTATATATCTTTTGATATCTGCACTTATTTCTTCTTTGACCCATTCATTTTTTAAAAGTATGTTGTTTAGTTTCCACATTTTTGTGGGATTTTTTTCCTCTTTTTTGCAGTTGAATTCTAGTTTCAAGGCTTTATGATCAGAAAATATGCTTGGTACAACTTCAATTTTTCTGAATTTGCTGATGTTGTTTTTGTGGCCCAACATATTGTCAATTCTTGAGAATGATCCATGTACACTGGAGAAAAATGTATACTCAGTCACTTTGGGATGAAATGTCCTGTAGATGTCTATCATATCCAGGTGCTCTAGTGTTTTGTTTAAGGCCACTATATCTTTGTTGATTCTCTGTTTGGATGACCGATCTAGAGCCGTCAGCGGTATATTGAGGTCTCCAAGTATGATTGTATTTTTGTTAGTTTTTGTTTTAAGGTCAATAAGTAGCTGTCTTATATATTTTGGTGCTCCTTGGTTTGGTGCATATATATTAAGAATTGTTATGTCTTCTTGATTCAGTGTCCCCTTAGCCATTATGAAATGGCCATTTTTGTCTCTGAGTACTTTTGCTGTCTTGTAATCAGCATTATCAGATATGAGTATTGCTACGCCTGCTTTCTTTTGGATGTTATTTGCATGGAGTATTGTTTTCCAGCCTTTCACTTTGAATTTGTTTTTATCCTTGTTACTTAGATGAGTTTCTTGTAGGCAGCATACAGTTGGATTTTCTTTTTTAATCCATTCTGCTACTCTGTGCCTTTTTATTGGTGAGTTTAATCCGTTTACATTTAGTGTAATTATTGACACTTTTGAGTTCCCTATTGCCATTTTATAGATTGCTTTCTGTTAGTTTTGTGTCTTGTTTGATCCTTTTCTTTCATCTTTCTATCTTTTGTTTTTATTTGGTTGTATTCCATACATCTTTCCTCTGTTGCTATCTTTTTTAAATCATGTGTTTCTGTGGTGGTTTTTTCAATGTTGGTTACCTTTAAGTAATGAAAAGGGTTCCTACCCTGTTCATTGTAGTGCACTATTTTGTGAGTACTTTTGCACTCCATTGTCCTTTGCTACTGTTAATCTCCATCTTCTCCTCCCCCTTTCTTTTTGTTGTTGTCACAGTTTAAATTTGGTTTTATTGTGTTCTTCTTGGAGCTTTACTTGTGGCTTTTTTTTTTTTTGTTCTTTGTATCTGATTGGAGAACCCCCTTTAGTAATTCCTGGAGTGGGGGTTTTCTGATGATAAATTCCCTCATCTTTTCTGTATCTGTGAATGTTTTTATTTCTCCTTCATATTTGAAGGATAGCTTTGATGGGTATAGTATTCATGGCTGAAAGTTCCTCTCTTTCAGGACTTTAAATATTGGGGTCCACTCTCTTCTAGCTTGTAGAGTTTCTGTTGAGAAATCGGATGATAATCTAATGGGCCTTCCTTTATGTTGTATTCTTCTTTTCCCTGGTTGCCTTGAGAATTTTTTCTTTGCCGTTGGTTTGTGCCAATTTCATTATGATGTGTCTTGGAGTAGGTTTGTTGGGGTTAAGAAAACTCGGAGTTCTGTTTGCTTCTTGAATTTGAGGCTTTAGTTCTTTCCACAGGCTTGGGATGTTCTCATCTATTATTTATTTGAGTATGTTCTCCATTCCATTTTCTCTCTCTTCTCCCTCTGATATACCTATTATTCTTATGTTATTCTTTTTGATGGAGTCAGATAATTCCTGTAGGGCTATCTCATTTTTTTTTATTTTTGAGTCTTTCTTCTTCTCTCTGTTGTGCCTCAAGTTGCTTGTCTTCTATTTCACTAATCCTACCTTCTATCTGGCCTGTTCTATTAGCTAAGCTTGTTACCTCGTTTTTCAGCTCATGAATTGAGTTTTTCATCTCTGTTTGATTTGTTTTTATAGTTTCAATTTTCTTGGAAATATATTCTTTGTGTTCATTGAGTTGCTTTCTGAGCTCCCTAAATTGCCTTTCTGTGTTTTCTTGTATATCTCTGAGTATTTTTAGGATTTCTATTTTAAATTCTCTGTCGTTTAACTCCAAGGTTTCCAATATATTAAATTTTTTCTCCATAGATTTTTCCTCATCTATCTGTGTTACCTCTCTTTCTTTTGTATCCATGATATTTGATTTTATCTTACTTAATGGCATCTGAGGGTGGTTTTGTTGATAGTATTAATGAGATTTAATAAAGAATAAAAAGTTAAAAAAATAAAAATAAAAAATTGAAAAGAGGTTTTTTAAAAAAAAATAATTAAATAAAGAAAAATTAAAAATTAAATTAAAAATGAAAAAAAAAAGGAAATTATCCCCCCCCTCCTTTTTTCCTCTCCTCTCCTCTTCCGTCTTTCTTGAGAAAATCTTGTGGTGAACTGTGAATTATATTGTACTAAATAGAACAAACAATGCCTGTACTGGAGGGCCTGAATTGGGGAGAAGTAATAAAGGGGCAAAAAAAAAAAAAAACCCAGAAAAAAAAGGGGGTATGGATCCACAAAAAGCAAATAAGGAAAAAATTGGGGTCAATAATAAAATGATTTGCTTATAGGTGTTGGTTGACTAAGAGTTATGATGAGAGGAATAAGAGGGAAACAGAAAAATGGGGGGACAAATTAAAAAATTACTATTGTATTTAGTGGTACAAGAACTAGATAAAATGGAGAGCCAGGGATGGGAGCACTGCTAGTGAGTTAAAAAGGTGAATTAAAAACCCCCCAAAATGCCACAAATGTAAGTTTGAGTCCCAGATAAGATAATTTGTTCGTTATTGAGGTTTGAATGAGAGAAGACGTAAAGGAGAAAGGAAGAAACTAATATAGAGGGAGAAAAGAAAGAGAGAGAGAGAAAAAAAAGAGAGGGAACCACTAAAAGAAGAAAAAAGAAAAAAGAGGAGAGAGAGAGAAAGAGAGAGAGAGAGAGAGTTAAGGGTTTTGGAGTGCAACCCTCATAGAGAGAAAGGAAGAGGAAAGAAAAGATAATGGGAGATGTAACACTTATGGGTAGTGTAGTTCAAGGAGAGGAGAGAGTAAGACCGGCAGAGAGTTAAACAACCAAATTGGAGGAGGGAAAAAAAAATTTTAAAAAATCAAGAATGAAGATAAGAGAAACAAACGAACAAATATAATAAAATGGGATAGGTTATAAAGTCTGTGGATTATTCTTGATTTTGAGAGGTTATCTTTTTGCTTTTTCTTTTCTCTCCCTCTTCCTGGTCGGTGACTCTGTACCCTGGGTTCTGCCCCTTTGGCACGCTCAGGTAGAGGTTTGCAGTTGATAAGTCTCTGTGGCGATGTCATGTATTGTGCTTCAGTCTCGTTGGCAGTCAAGGCTCATTAGCATTTATAGGCTCCGACAGTGATTGAGTCCATGTTCCTGGAGCCTCTCTCCTAGTCTTTCCTTCCTCAATTAGTAGCCTGATAATCCAGCTATGGGGTTGCTGCTGCCTCTGCCTGGATAGTTAGAGGCTCAAAGAGCTGGCCACTCCCCACTCTATTCCCACTCAGCACAGGGCTCTGGGTAAGGCTCAGTCAGTCAGAACCACTAGCATAATCAGGCGGGGCTTCCGCCCACTCAAAGACCTCTGGCTCTGCCACTCTGTCTGGTAACATGGGTGGGCACCCACTCCTGGGGTGCTTGGAGGAAACTCTCGCTCACTATCTGTGCGCAGACCAGTATATCAGGCCAGAAGTCTCACCCTCTGAGTGAAACCTCTTCCCGCACGGAAAAGTTGCAACGTTGGAATTGGCTCTCGCTCCCTCCCCATGCACGGCTTTTTCAGGGTGCTGGGGCGGCCCGGAGATTCCACTTTTGGCCCACACAAAGGCCCCTGACTCTGTCCCTCTGTGGGATAACACGGGTGCCCACTCCTGAGGTGCTTGGAGGAATCTCTTGCCCTCTCTCCGTGCATGCCGACCAGGATATCAGGCCAGCCGCCTCACCCTCTGAGTGAAACCCCCACCTGCACGGAAAAGTTGCAGTGTTGGAGTTGGCTCTCACTCCCTCCCCATGCGCGGCTCCCTCAGGGCACTGGGGCAGCCCGGAGATTCCGCTTTTGGCCCACACAAAGACCCCTGACTCTGCCCTTCTGTGGGATAACACGGGTGCCCACTGCCGAGGCACTCGGAGGAATCTCTCGCTCACTATCTGCACGCGCAGACCAGGATATCAGGCCAGCCGCCTCACTCTCTGAGTGAAACCCCCACCCGCACGGAAAAGTTGCAGCATTGGAATTGGCTCTCGCTCCCTCCCCATGCGTGGCTCCCTCAGGGCGCTGGGGTGACCGGAGATTCCGCTTTTGGCCCACACAAAGGCCTCTGACTCTGCCTCTCTGTGGGATAACACGGGCGCCCACTCCCAGGGCTTTGGAAGAAATCTCTCACCCACTATCTGCGCGCGCCGACCAGGGGATTGGGCAAAATGGCTGCCCCACTTGTCTTTCTTTGTCTGGGTTTGGCGCGAGTCTTAGCTTGTATTGCCCGGGTTGCCACAGGAACAGTTTTTCCTTGGTTTGGATCTCTGTGCCACAGCCTGGTTTGGCTGTTTGTGCCGCGGCCTGGATCTATTCACCCCCTTTGCCCGCCTCAGTTTCTATATTCTCAGTTCCCAGTGAAAGCTGCCCTGTTAAGGTTAGTGAGGAAAGCGGAGCATTTCTTACTCCCTATTTCCTTCGGGGTTTGATTATATATTTAGCCAATTTTTCACTCGACCATACCTTCGGGTGTATTGCGAAACAATCTATCTGGAGGCTCCAAGGATAGGTTTTTCTGTTTCTGGTTGAAGATCTTGTTGAGTTTTGGGGGAGATTTATTGGCATCGCTTCCTACTGCGCCATTACGCTGACATCATCTCCGTTTATTGGTTTTAGAGAGAGAGCAAGTGGAGAGAGAGAAAGGGACAGGACCATAGATCTGCTCCTGTATGTGCCCTGATTGGGGATTGAACTGGCAACCTCTGTGCATCAAGATGACTTTCTAACCAATCAAGCTATCTGGCCAAAGCTATGTATTCCAAGGTTTCTACAACAACATATCTCATTTTTTTGCAATCATAAAAATAATATAGCCTGACCGGCGGTGGCGCAGTGGATAGAGCGTCAGACTGGGATATGGAAGACCCAGGTTCGAGACCCCGAGGTCGCTAGCTTGAACATGGGCTCATCTGGTTTGAGCAAAGCTCACCAGCTTGGACCCAAGGTCGCTGGCTCGACCAAGGGGTTTCTCGGTCTGCTGAAGGCCCACGGTCAAGGCACATATGAGAAAGCAATCAATGAACAACTAAGATGTTGCAATGAAGAACTGATGATTGATGCTTTGTTGCTGTCTGTCTGTCCCTGTCTATCCTTCTCTCTATCTCTCTCTGTCTCTGTACAAGAAAATAAATAAATAGATAATAAAATAATAATAATAATATAAATACTTTTAAAGAGAGAAAGAGACTCTGGAGTTTCCTTTCATGTGATATTTAAAAAATCATTAAGTTGAAAAAATTCCATTGGGCACTGAGAAAATTTCCTTTGGTCCTCCCACTCCGGAGCAATGCCACAAACATCGTTTGTGTTGTACTAAGTTTATCTTCAGGTAGAAGGTTGTCAAAGAACAGTGGGGAGGGCAGGTGGCCTTTATTTGCTCTTAACCTCATAAACTTCAACTTATTCTTTGCCACCTGTTATCAACAACACCTGCATGATGAACTGTGGACAACAAAAGAGGCATTCAGGGACGGAAAACTATAGTTACATGATTCCAAAGTCAAGGTTTCATTTTTGTTGAGTCCATTCAGATACCTGTGGATATCTTTTTCCCTCAATAACTCACATAGTTTCTGAATTTATGAATATGAAATCCTTTGGGGCCTCCCTTCTGTGCAGTTTTTGCCTCCAAACTCTCTCACAGATCACGGATGACTTTTATCCATTTCGAGTACATTCTTCCAGAATTTCTTTAGGCAAATACAAGCATTTATAACCCTACATGTATTTTAAACTGTGGATCATTTAGCAAGCACCATATCTACTGGAAGTGATATTCTGGAATTTCCCCCCTTGTTTTGTGTATAAGAGAATGATTATAGCGACCCTATATAGTTTTAATTTCAAGCAATAGTAGAGATAGCCCAGCCTACTAACTAGCGCTGGGCTAAATGTCAATAGATGTGCTATAAGTTTAATATATAACTCTGAACTATCATTCTTTATGCTTCAGGTGAGAAAGAGAATATGCATCTGTGACTGTGAAATAGGAACATGAATATGTATATATATTGATTTCAGAGAGACAGAGAGGGGGAAGGGGAGAAAGAGATGAAAGCATTCATTTGTTGTGCGTTCATTGGTCGATTCCCATACGTGCCTTGACCAGGGATCCAATCCTTGGTGTTTCAGGACAATGCTCTAACTGACTGAGCTGGCCAGCCAGGGTGCAAAAAGAATGTTAATGCTTACTTTCATATGGACTATGGCATCTCCTAATCTTCCTATGGTGATGAAAGACCAGCCTTAATCTTTTAAACTCGATTTGCAAAGCAAGACACTACTATCAGATATAATTTCTGTAATGACCAACCTTCTTTTATTGCTTGCAAATGTCATTGCCATTAGCCAAAGTTTACTCACCCTCCGTAACGTGCTACCATCCACGGGGAGACGACTGTGTTGGGAGAGATATCTGGATATCGAGAATATCTAAAAGGGAAGTTGGTCATCAGCCACAGAGATCTCTGGGAATTGGCTAAGGAAGAGATAGTTGTCCACCTTCTTTCTCTCAATATATCTGAGAAAGCTAGCTTAACTCAACAGGATCTCACATGATTGTTTTTGCATTAATAATTGTTAATTTATAGGTTACATTTTCAAAGGCTTGTCCCATATCTTTGATCAACTTAATCTATGGAAAGCATGTGCCTCATTTATTTTACTGTGTATCTATCTGCCTTTATCATAATATATAACATATATATTACATGTTTTATATAAATATCTTTTCTCCTAAACTTGCCCACTTTCTCTTTTGTCCATAATGCATATATACCTAACCTGCCCGTTTTGTTCAGGGTCTTCTATCTTAGGACACCGCTGGCATGTACATCTGTAATGAACATTGTCCATTGCCTCCTGTTAATTGGCCACTTTTAATGTGACTATTCATCCACCCAGCTAGAAGTACTTACTTGAATGGTGGGAGGAAAAGTGGTTTTTTTAACCCCTACAGAACACAGCCGCATTCATGCATTATGTGTCCGGTGCAGCAGGCGGGAAGGGGTGTGTGTAGTTCCAACAGAGGCTCTGCGTTTTGCAAGACAAAAGTATTTACTATCTGGCCCAGAAGAATGCATAAAACACGTATGTGTGGTTTTAACCAGAGGTTGCCTTAAACATATAAATTATGTACTTTTTTGTATGCATGGTATATTTCACGTTATGCTTTTTAAAAAAACAATTTTATTGATTGATTTTTTTAAAGTGTCTTGATTATGTTTTTTTTTTTTTTATTTTTTATTTTTTACAGAGACAGAGAGTGAGTCAGAGAGAGGGATAGACAGGGACAGACAGACAGGAATGGAGAGAGATGAGAAGCATCAATCATTAGTTTTTCATTGCACGTTGCAACACCTTAGTTGTTCATTGGTTGCTTTCTCATATGTGCCTTGACCGTGGGCCTTTAGCAGACCAAGTAACCCCTTCCTGGAGCCAGCGACCGTGGGTCTAAGCTGGTGAGCTTTTGCTCAAACCAGATGAGCCCGCGCTCAAGCTGGCGACCTTGGGGTCTCGAACCTGGGTTCTCTGCATCCCAGTCTGACGCTCTGTCCACTGTGCCACCACCTGGTCAGGCTATTGATTGATTTTTGAGAGATAGAGGAAGGGAGAGAATCATTCATTTGTTGTTCCACTTAGTTGTGCATTCATTGGCCATTTCCCATGTGTATCCAGACCACACATTATGTTTTAAAGAGAGGAAAATGCAAAGAAAAAAAAATGCATGAAATTTGTTCTTAATATGGTTGATAGATTTTGTAATTTTTTTTTTTTGAAGACCCACTTTGAGAATCTGATTCAAGGATTATTCGCTGTAATTAACTAAAACAAACTCTTCCAAGTTCATGTAAATGAAGATTTATTATAAAGAAAGGGGGTCTCAAGGAACCCTACTGAGCTTCAGGATGGGGGAAAACAATCCCCGTAAGGTAAGCTTCTTTATCTCTTCTTTGTCCCCCTGCACCTCCTCCTTAGCATTTCATCTTCGCTGCTGTCCCCAAGTCTTGTTGGCCTCCCAGTCTGCGCCTTCACAGTTTACAGGACTGCGTCCGTGGTAACCTGGCAGGTGGAGTAGCTCATCCAGCCTGTGGGAAGGGAAGCATTTCTCAGCAGAGATTGTGTGTGGGGAGCGACGATTGTGCAGTCTAGCAAATAAGAAAGGAACAGGCTGGAACTATGAGGAGCAATAAACGGGCAGGGGTTGTTAAGCCTAATCCGGAGGGACTCGAAACATTGAAGACATGAACAAAATCCGTCGATTTCACACCAAAGCTTTATTGTCTAGCTTGGCCAAGTGGCGGCAACTCCGACAGAAATCTGAGGGAGAGCTCACCGGCCCTTTGTTTTACCTAGTTTTTATAGTTTTGCAAGTGGAAAGTACAGAAGCAAAAATTGCAATTAGGTGCCCTTTACCACTATTGGTTATAGTCATATACCCTTTAACATGATAGGACCATGTTCAATTTGCAAGCCATACATCATTTTGGAGAAAACAAAATTTACAAGTCAACACAATGATAGAAAGATGTCTCTTTACATATTAAGAGACATTCCTATATTTTCTAATGTTTATCCAGCCATCTCTTTGTCCAGAATCACACACATTAACTATATGCATTCACATGGGAGAGCTAGTTTCCATGGGGACAAATGCCCGCAAATGGCTCATTACTATAAGAAAAGGTTTATTTTGGCTTTTCTCTTCCTGCACCTGGCTAGCCATTCACCCCTTTCCCCACAGGTGTGGTGGAATGTCAGGGAATCCATGTTTTCCTTCCCTTTGAATTTACAATACAATGCCAAGGGCCATCCTGGTTTTATGCCAGTCACATAGTACAGAGATTATTCACAAAATTTCTCTGCACACCTTAACCCAAATTAATAAAATGTTCTTCAAGCCTTTTAAAATATTAATATTGATTCTGTAGCTTTTGGTACTTTACAACACCTGCGGGTGAGGTGGCGCAGTGGCTCCTCAGGGCTCCTCAGGGCTCCTCAGGGTGGCTGATGGATGTTGAAAGACCCCTTTCAAGTGTGTAGAAGGATTAATTTGCACTTTATGTTGAAAGAGTTTATGAACACTTTTTAAGCCTTTAAAACCAGAAGCTGAATTTGAGGGCAGAATGGAAGAGAATGGTGAAGTCACTAGAAACCGTAAGTGAGCAAACCAGCAGAGAGACAGAAGGGAAGGCGAAAACAACGCCCTGGAAGGAAAGCCTTTGAATAAGGTTAGTTTGCAAATGAGCAAGTGAGTATATATATATTTAAATAACTTTGCATCAAAATAGTAGTCCTGGGAGGCCTGCATCTATGACAAACGTGCTGGAAATCTGAACGTATTGACTCTTGCTGCAGGTGGTGTGCTGGGCTCCATACACAGGCAAAGCAGAAATCAGCAAGGACACCTGACACTGAGATGCAAATGAAGTAGCTGGAACTCTCGCTTGCTCTCTTGCAGCGGGTGGGGAGGGAGACGAGGCTAAGCAGCTTTCTCAGTGCTCCTCACCACAATCTGCAACCTGGTCTAATGGGTTCCTCGGGCCCTGGTTGTATAGCTTGGTTGGTCAGAGCATCGTGCTGACACACAGAGGTTTGGGTTTGGTCCTCTCTTGGGGCACATGCAGGAACAGATGGATGCTTCTGTCCTGCTCTCTCTCTCTCTCTCAAATCAATAAATAAATTAAAATGAAAAGAACGGTTCCTTGGATGGCCCTACCGTGACTCCCCAGGTCAACAATTTTTCCGCCACCTCTCCCACTCCCACCCCCACCGATATCACACAATGCACTTGTGTGTCACGATTGTCACCAGAAGTTGAGGAAACAAGCGAGCAGTGGCCCTCATGCTGTGGGCATGTTGATTACAGCTTCACAGGCAAACGGCCAGCACTTTCGGTCCTGAGAATCTCGTGGCCATCTTCACCCCCCAGGTGGACTTCTCTCCGAAGGCTGCAAGGTTTCCACCACGTTGCTCTGACCTCTTGTTCCCCACCCCCAGTTCCAGACTCCATCTTTCGCTTCTGGGCCACAGTTCGCCAACGCAACTGGACTCGCTCCGTTGTGCAAAACACCTGAAGTCACACCTCAACACAGCCCCATTCATGGGCTGTTCTTGACCTTGGGCTTCACAACAGAACAGGCAAGGCCCCAGTGAGAGAAAGGGTCCTATGTAAACACTACTACCCCTACTCTGAAGGATTCATGCCTGCCTCCTGCAAGGCACAGTTGGCTGGGCTAGAGTCCTCTGGATTGTTAAATAACAATAGTTTTCTTCCTGTGCAGATGTGAAGACTAACCCTTAGGACCTAGGACGTTTAGGCCCCTCTCCCAAAAGGAGCAGGTCTGAAGGCAGGATTCTAACGCAGGCCCAAGACTCCAGATCTAGTGTTCCTAGGTCTAGCGTTTCAACAAGGCCAGGCTGCTTTGCCTGAAGCTGTGTTTGAAACCTGACTTGTAGCTGTTATCATCTCTTAGTCACAGCTAGACTTGACTCAGGCCTCTGTTTTCTTAATATTTCTATTTTGCCAATATAAAATGATAGAAAAAGATAGATACATCACACTGAATTAAATAGTGTCCCCCTAAATTCACATTCACCCGGAGCCTCAGAATGTAACTATTGGGGCTGGGGAACGGTTCTCTCACCCTTTTAGTTCTTCTGGCTGGTCAAATAATTCAAACAACATAATTCAAAGTACAAATTTT
Organism: Saccopteryx leptura; assembly: GCF_036850995.1. Classification (NCBI taxonomy): domain Eukaryota; kingdom Metazoa; phylum Chordata; class Mammalia; order Chiroptera; family Emballonuridae; genus Saccopteryx; species Saccopteryx leptura. The sequence goes on from NC_089513.1 coordinate 14,009,770, forward strand.
AATATATGCACATGGGGAATTCACAGAAGCATGAAAATTCCTAAGGCAGTGAAGCAATCTTGGGTATATATAAGACATTTTTGGGCAAAGGAGAAAACAGGGAACAGGATATTAAATTTCAAAGGCAGAACAGGCCATTTACAGGTAGTTGAAGAACAAAACACACTGGGCAGGCAAATTTTTGGTAGGCAACTCAGAAACAATGGGACACAGAAGGAAAGAGCTACTACTGATCATGCTTGGAGTCTTCCTGACTAAAGCCAGGGTATAAATTCTCAAGGTGGTTAAGTCCAGGGGCCCTTCCTAAAGCAGACTTTTCTCTCTGAATCTCTAAGAAAAAGAGGAAGCAAAAGCTTGTCCTGAATTTGTTGGGCTTTAATTGATTTCCTTTTGAAATAATCTGCATGCCGTCCTGGCCGGACCTCGGAGCTCGGTTGCTTGGAGCATCGTCTCAAAGTGCAGAGGTTGTGGGTTTGAGCACCGATCGGGACACATACAGGAGCAGCGTGGTATTCTTGGCTCTCTCTCTCACTCCCTCTCTTACTGAAATCAATCAATAAATTTAAAAAAAGTAAAAAGAAAAAAAAAGAAAAGAAAAAGAAAGAAAAGAAAAGAAATAATCTGCATGCCAGGGTGGCACATTTTTGGGGGGACACTCACTCCTGACCCTCACATGACCTTATTTGGGATAAAGGTCTTTGCAGATGTAACAAGTTAAAATGAGGTCCTCCTACTGAGTTAGGGTAGTAATTGGTGTGTTTGTAAGAAAGCCATGAGAGACAGCGCAGAGCGGAGTAATGCAGCCCCAAGACAAAGAATGCCAAGTAACGCCAAGCATTGCCCACAACCACCGCAGAGTAGGGAAAAGACATGACCCAGATTCTTCCTCGGCGCCTCCAGGAAGAACCAACCCTGCCCACGCTTGGATTTGGGGTTTCTGGCCTCCTAAACTGTGAGAAAACAAATTTTGATTGTTTTAAGACATTCTGTGTGGGATACTATGTTATGACAGCCCTGGCAATTAATACACTAATTAAAGAAAAGTTGGAAATTAACAGTAAGAAATAAAAAAGAAAAGCCACGGGAAAATTCACCTCTGGGTGGCAGCTACTGTGTGACATTTTGGTGTGTTCCCTTCCAATCATTTTGCTGTGCACAAGGTATTCTATACAACCACACACTGTTTTGCTTCCTGGTTTTTGTTCAGTGTTATAAGTGTGCATCCACACTGGTATGTAATTGTTGGAAACATAAGTTCAATTCTTATATAATATTTTATCAAGAAAATGCCTCATAGTTAGTCAATAATGGTTTGCGAGTCTATTCCTGGGTTCAGAATGATTTATTTTTCAATTTTGTGGGACTTATTTTTTAATATTTTTTAAATTGTGGTAAAATACACATAACATAAATACCATCTTGGCCATTTTTTGTTTTTGTTTTAATTTTTATTGATTGATTTTTAGAGAGAGAGGAAGGGGAAGAGAGAAAGAGAAACATTGATTTGTTATTGCACTTACTTATACCTTCATTGGTTGATTCTTGTATGTGCTCTGACCAGGATTGAACTTGCAACTTTGGCATATTGGGATGATGCTCTACCAACTGAGTTACCAACAAGGCTTTCCTGATATTCTATCGCAGTTTATATTCAATACTATTTTGTATTAGTTTCAACTGTATAGCATAGTGGTTAGACAATCATGTACTTTACAAAGTATTCCCCCCAATGTTTCAAGTACCCATCTGGCACTATACACAGTATTGCAATATTATTGACTCTATTCCCTATGCTGTACTTCACATCCCCATGACTGTTCTATAATGACCAATCTGTTCTTTTTAGTCCCTTTGCCTTTTTCACTCAGTCCCCCAAATCCCCTCCCCTCTGCAACCATCCATCTGATCTCTATATCTAGGAGTCTGTTTCTATTTTGTTGCCTCATTTAGTGTACTCTTTAGATTCCACATATAAGTGAAATAATAGTGTTTGTAAAGTCATGGTGCACTTTTGACCAGTCACAGGAAAGCAACAAAAGACTATAGAAATGTGAAATCTGCACCAAATAAAAGGAAAACCCTCCCAGTTTCTGTAGGATGATGTGGCAGCATGTGCACATGCGCAGATGATGACGTAACACTGTGTATACAGCGGAGCAACCCACGGCCATGCCAATCTAGATGTGGACGGTACAGAGGAAAGTTCAGTGTGTTCTGTGGCTCGCTAAATTCGAATCCGTGGTCAAAGTGCAACGTGAATATCGGCGCATTTATAAAGAAGCGCCACCACATAGGAATAACATTCCTCGGTGGGATAAGCAGTTGAAGGAAACCGGCAGTTTGGTGGGGAAACCCCGTTCTGGTAGGCCGTCAGTAAGTGACGAGTCTGTAGAGGCTATACGGGATAGCTACCTAAGGAGCCCTAAAAAATCTGTGTGTGAGCCCACATCAAACTGCACTGCATAGGTATGAAACTGGGAGAGTTTACCTTTTATTTGATATAGATTTCACATTTCTATCCTTTTTTGTTGTTTTCCTATGATTGGTCAAAAGTGCACCATGACTTTATGGACACACTGTATGATATTGATCTTTTCCTGTCTGACTTCTTTTACTTAGCACAATAACCTCCATGTCCATCCATTCTGTCCCAAATAGTAAGATTCGATTTTTTTTTTTTTTTTTGTATTTTTCTGAAGCTGGAAATGGGGAGAGACAGTCAGACTCCCGCATGCGCCCGACCGGGATCCACCCGGCACGCCCACCAGGGGTGACGCTCTGCCCACCAGGGGGCGATGCTCTGCCCATCCTGGGCGTGGCTATGTTGCGACCAGAGCCACTCTAGCGCCTGAGGCAGAGGCCACAGAGCCATCCCCAGCACCCGAGCCATCTTTGCTCCAATGGAGCCTTAGCTGCGGGAGGGGAAGAGAGAGACAGAGAGGAAGGAGAGGGGGAGGGGTGGAGAAGCAGATGGGCACCTCTCCTGTGCGCCCTGGCCGGGAATTGAACCTGGGACTTCTGCATGCCAAGCCGATGCTCTACCACTGAGCCAACCGGCCAGGGCAGATTCAATTCTTTTTTATGGCTGAGTAATATTCTATTGTATATATGCACCAGAACTTTTTTATCCACTTGTCTGTTGATGGGCATTTGAGTTGCTTCCATGGTTTGGCTGCTGTAAGTAATGCTACAGTGAATATAGGGGTGCATACAATTTTTTGAATTTGTGTTTTGGGTTTCTTTGGACAAGTATAACCAGAAGTGAAATTGTTGGGTCATAAGGCAATTCCATTTTTAATTTTTTGAGGACCCTCCATACAGTTTTTCATAGTGGCTACGCCAATCTGTGTTCCCACTGGTAGTGCATGAGGGTTCCCCTTTCTCCACCAACACTTGCCTGTGGATTTATTGATGATAGCTATCCTGACAGGTGTGAGGTGACATCTCATGTGGTTTTAATTTGCATTTCTGATGATTAGTGATGTTGAGCCTATTTGCCTATCTAGTAGGTCATCTGTATGTCTTCCTTGGAGAAGTGACTATTTAGGCCCTTTGCCCAATTTTTATTTGGATTGTTTGGATTTTTGGTGTTGAGTTGTAAGAGTTATTTTTTGTTGTTGTTTGTTTTCTTTTTTTTTTTTAATTTTTGAAAGACTTTATTGATTTTTTTTTTAAATAAATTTTTATTAATGGTAATGGGATGACATTAATAAATCAGGGTACATATATTCAAAGAAAACATGTCTAGGTTACCTTGTCATTAAATTATGTTGCATACCCCTCGCCCAAAGTCAGATTGTCCTCCGTCACCCTCTATCTAGTTCTCTGTGCCCCTCCCCCTCCCCCTAACTCTCCCCCTGTCCTCCCTCCCCTCACCCCTGGTAACCACCACACACTTGTCCATGTCTCTTAGTCTCATTTTTATGTTCCACCAATGTATGGAATCATGTAGTTCTTGTTTTTTTCTGATTTACTTATTTCACTCCTTATAATGTTATCAAGATCCCACCATTTTGCTGTAAATGATCTGATGTCATCATTTCTTATGGCTGAGTAGTATTCCATAGTGTATATGTGCCACATCTTCTTTATCCAGTCTTCTATTGAAGGGCTTTTTGGTTGTTTCCATGTCTTGGCCACTGTGAACAGTGCTGCAATGAACATGGGGCTACATGTGTCTTCACGTATCAATGTTTCTGAGGTTTTGGGGTATATACCCAGTAGAGGGATTGCTGGGTCATAAGGTAGTTCTATTTTCAGTTTTTTGAGGAACCACCATACTTTCCTCCATAATGGTTGTACTACTTTACAGTCCCACCAACAGTGAATGAGGGTTCCTTTTTCTCCACAGCCTCTCCAACAGTTGCTATTACCCGTCTTGTTGATAATAGCTAATCTAACAGGGGTGAGGTGGTATCTCATTGTAGTTTTGATTTGCATTTCCCTAATAACTAATGAAGCTGAGCATCTTTTCATATATCTGTTGGCCATTTGTATCTCTTCCTGGGAGAAGTGTCTATTCATGTCTTCTTCCCATTTTTTTATTGGATTGTTTGTTTGTTTGTTGTTGAGTTTTATGAGTTCTTTGTAAATTTTGGAAATTAGGCCCTTATCTGAGCTGTTGTTTGAAAATATCATTTCCCATTTAGTTGGCTGTCTGTTTATTTTGATATCAGTTTCTCTTGCTGAGCAAAAACTTTTTATTCTGATGTAGTCCCATTCATTTATCTTTGCCTTCACTTCTCTTGCCATTGGAGTCAAGTTCATAAAATGTTCTTTAAAACCCAGGTCCATGAGTTTAGTACCTATGTCTTCTTCTATGTACTTTATTGTTTCAGGTCTTATATTTAGGTCTTTGATCCATTTTGAATTAATTTTAGTACACGGGGACAGGCTGTAGTCGAGTTTCATTCTTTTGCATGTGGCTTTCCAGTTTTCCCAACACCATTTGTTGAAGAGGCTTTCTTTTCTCCATTGTGTGTTGTTGGCCCCTTTATCAAAGATTATTTGACCATATATATGTGGTTTTATTTCTGGGCTTTCTATTCTGTTCCATTGGTCTGAGTGTCTATTTTTCTGCCAATACCATGCTGTTTTGATTATTGTGGCCCTATAATATAGTTTAAAGTCAGGTATTGTAATGCCCCCAGCTTCATTCTTTTTCCTTAGGATTGTTTTGGCTATTCGGGGTTTTTTATAGTTCCATATAAATCTGATGATTTTTTGTTCCATTTCTTTAAAAAATCTCATAGGGATTTTGATGGGAATTGCATTAAATTTGTATATTGCTTTGGGTAATATGGCCATTTTGATTATATTTATTCTTCCTATCCAAGAACAAGGAATATTTTTCCATCTCATTGTATCTTTTTCAATTTCCCTTAACAATGCTTTGTAATTTTCATTATATAGGTCCTTTACATTCTTTGTTATGTTTATTCCTAGGTATTTTATTTTTTTTGTTGCAATCGTGAAGGGGATTATTTTTTTGAGTTAGTTTTCTAATATTTCATTGTTGGCATAGAGAAAGGCTATTGACTTCTGTATGTTAATTTTGTATCCTGCGACCTTACTGTATTGGTTTATTGTTTCTAATAATCTTTTTGTGGAGTCCTTCGGGTTTTCGATGTATAGGATCATATCATCAGCAAAAAGTGATACCTTTACTTCTTCTTTTCCAATATGGATGCCTTTTATTTCTTTGTCTTGTCTGATTGCTCTGGCCAGAACTTCTAGCACCACGTTAAATAAGAGTGGAGAGAGTGGACAACCCTGTCTTGTTCCTGATTTAAGGTAGAAAGTCCTCAGTTTTATGCCGTTTAAAATGATGTTGGCTGATGGTTTATCATATATGGCCTTTATCATGTTGAGATATTTTCCTTCTATACCCATTTTGTTGAGAGTCTTAAACATAAAATTGTGTTGTATTTTATCAAAAGCCTTTTCTGCATCTATTGATAAGATCATGTGGTTTTTGTTCTTTGTTTTGTTGATATGGTGTATTACGTTAACCGTTTTGCGTATGTTGAACCATCCTTGAGATTCTGGGATGAATCCCACTTGATCATGATGTATTATTTTTTTAATATGTTGTTGTATTCGGTTTGCCAGTATTTTGTTTAGAATTTTAGCATCTGTATTCATTAGAGATATTGGTCTGTAGTTTTCTTTCTTTGTGCCATCCTTGCCAGGTTTTGGTATGAGGGTTATGTTGGCCTCATAAAATGTGTTTGGAAGTATTGCTTCTTCAATTTTTTGGAAGACTTTGAGTAGAATAGGAACCAAGTCTTCTTTGAATGTTTGATAGAATTCACTAGTATAACCGTCTGGGCCTGGACTTTTATTTTTGGGGAGGTTTTTAATAGTTTTTTCTATTTCCTCCCTGCTGATTGGTCTGTTTAGGCTTTCTGCTTCTTCATGACTCAGTCTAGGAAGGTTGTATTGTTCTAGGAATTTATCCATTTCTTCTAGATTGTTGTATTTGGTGGCATATAATTTTTCATAGTATTCTACAATAATTCTTTGTATATCTATGATGTCTGTGGTGATCTCTCCTCTTTCATTTTGGATTTTATTTATTTGAGTCCTGTGCCTTTTTTCCTTGGTGAGTCTTGCCAAGGGTTTGTCAATTTTGTTGATCTTTTCAAAGAACCAGCTCCTTGTTTTATTGATTTTTTCTATAGTTTTTCTGTTCTCTATTTCATATATTTCTGCTCTGATTTTTATTATCTCCTTTCTTCGGCTGGTTTTGGGTTGTCTTTGTTCTTCTTTTTCTAGTTCCTTAAGGTGTGAAGTTAAGTGGTTTACTTCGGCTCTCTCTTGTTTGTTCATATAGGCCTGAAGTGATATGAACTTTCCTCTTATTACTGCTTTTGCTGCATCCCAGAGATTCTGATATGTCGTATTTTCATTTTCATTTGTCTGTATGTATCTTTTGATCTCTGCGCTTATTTCTTCTTTGACCCATTCATTTTTTAGAAGTATGTTGTTTAGTTTCCACATTTTTGTGGGTTTTTCCCCCTCTTTTTTGCAGTTGAATTCTAGTTTCAAGGCTTTATGATCAGAAAATATGCTTGGTACAATTTCAATTTTTCTAAATTTGCTGGTATTGTCTTTGTGGCCCAACATATGGTCAATTCTTGAGAATGTTCCATGTACACTAGAGAAAAATGTATACTCTGTCGCTTTGGGATGAAGTGTCCTGTAGATGTCTATCATATCCAGGTGTTCTAGTATTTCGTTTAAGGCCACTATATCTTTATTGATTTTCTGTTTGGATGACCGATCTAGAGCCGTCAGCAGAGTATTGAGGTCTCCAAGTATGATTGTATTTTTGTTAGTTTTTGTTTTAAGGTCAATAAGTAGCTGTCTTATATATTTTGGTGCTCCTTGGTTTGGTGCATATATATTAAGAATTGTTATGTCTTCTTGATTCAGTGTCCCCTTAATCATTATGAAGTGACCATTTTTGTCTCTGAGTACTTTTTCTGTCTTGTAGTCAGCATTATCAGATATGAGTATTGCTACACCTGCTTTTTTTTGGGTGTTGTTTGCTTGGAGTATTGTTTTCCAGCCTTTCACTTTGAATTTGTTTTTATCCTTGTTGCTTAGATGTGTTTCTTGTAGGCAGCATATAGTTGGATTTTCTTTTTTAATCCATTCTGCTACTCTGTGTCTTTTTATTGGTAAGTTTAATCCATTTACATTTAGTGTAATTATTGACACTTGTGGGTTCCCTACTGCCATTTTATAAATTGCTTTCTGTTAGTTTTGTATCTAGTTTGATTCTTCTCTTTTGTTTTTCTATCATTTGTTTCTGTTTGTTTGTGTTCCATACTTCTTTCTCTGTTGCTACCTTTTTTAAGTCATGTGTTTTTGTGGTGGTTTTTTCTAGGGTGGTTACCATTAAGTAATGAAAAGGGTACCTACCATATTCATTGTAGTACCCTATCTTATAAGTATTTCTGCACTTCATCGTCCTTTGCTACTGTTAATCTCCATTCTCTCCCCCCCTTTTTTTCCTTTGTTGTCACAGTTTAAGTTTGGTTTTATTGTGTTCTTGGTGGAGCTGTTACTTGTGGTGTTGTTTTCTTTTGTTCTTTGAATCTGGTTGGAAAACCCCCTTTAGTATTTCCTGGAGTGGGGGCTTTCTCGTGATAAATTCTCTCATCTTTTCTGTATTTGTGAATGTTTTTATATCTCCTTCATACTTGAAGGATAGCTTTGATGGGTATAGTATTCTTGGCTGAAAGTTCCTCTCTTTCAGGGCTTTAAATATTGGGGTCCACTCTCTTCTAGCTTGTAGAGTTTCTGCTGAGAAATCTGATGATAAGATTTTTTTTTTTTTGAGTGAAGAGTAAGAGAAAATGGCAGGGAAAGAGCAGGAAGCATCAACTCGTAGTGGTTGCTTCTCATATGTGCCTTGATTGGGCAAGCCAGGGTTTCAGACCAGCAACCTAAACATTCCAGGTCTACGCTTGATCCACTCAGCAACCACAGGTCAGGCCGAGTTGTCTGAGTTCTTTATAAATTTTGGATATTAACCTTACCAGTGTTTAGTTGCTAAATGTGCTCTTTGATTCAGCAGGTTGTCTTTTCATTTTGTTAATAGTTTCCTGTGCTGTGCAAAAATATTTTAATTTGATGTAGTCCCATTTGTTTATGTTTTTTGTAATTTTCCTTGGCCAAGGAGATATGTCAGAAAAAAATATTGCTAAAAGAAATGTCAAAGATTTTACTGCCTATGTTTTCTTCTAGAATTCTTAAGGTTTTGAGTCTTACATTTAAGTCTTTAATTCTTTTATATGGTATGAGAAGGTGGTCTAGTTTCATATTTTTGCATGTATCTGTCCAATTTTCCCAATACCATTTGAATGACTGTCTTGACCCATTGTATGTTCTTTACTTCTTTGTCATATATTAACTGACCATATAGTCATGGGTTTATTTCTGGGCTCTCTATTCTGTTCCATTGATCCATGTGTCTGTTTTTATGCTAGCATTAGACTGTCCTGATTATTATAGGCTTGTAGTATTGTTTGATATCAGGTAGCATGATACCTCCGACTTTGTTCTTTCTCAAGATTGCTATTGCTATTTGGGGTCTTTTGTGATTCCCTGGTTCATATTTATTTAATTAACACATGTAGACACTCTGTGTTTGCTCATACTAGAAAGCAGTTAAGAGTCTAGAGTTGGGCCCTGGCCTGTTGGCTCAGCGGTAGAGCGTCGGCCTGGCGTGCGGGGGACCCGGGTTCGATTCCCGGCCAGCGCACATAGGAGAAGCGTCCATTTGCTTCTCCACCCCCACCCCCTCCTTCCTCTCTGTCTCTCTCTTCCCCTCCCGCAGCTGAGGCTCCATTGGAGCAAGAATGGCCCGGGCGCTGGGGATGGCTCCTTGGCCTCTGCCCCAGGCGCTCGAGTGGCTCTGGTCGCGGCAGAGCGACACCCCGGAGGGGCAGAGCATCGCCCCCTGGTGGGCAGAGCGTCGCCCCTAGTGGGCGTGCCGGGTGGATCCCGGTCGGGCGGGCGCATGCGGGAATCTGTCTGACTGTCTCTCCCTGTTTCCAGCTTCAGAAAAATACAAAAAAAAAAAAAAAAAAAAGAGTCTAGAGTTGGAAGCGAGGCTACTCAACTTTAAACCTTATTGTACTTCTTTCTAGAGGAATGACCTTGGGAAATTACTTATCCTCTTCTATGCCTCAAGTTTTCCCATTTATAAAATATATAAAAGAGAAAGAAAAACCTATTTTATAGGTTGTTTTGAGATTCTGAAATACGTTAATATATCTACAGTGCTGCTTCAAGGTAAGCACTGTGTAAGAGTTAAATAAGTTATAAAATGTGTAAACAAGATTTATTCAGAGCATCTGCCATGTGTTGGGTTCTTTGGAAGAGACTACTATAAACAAGATAAACTTTATGCCCTCAAGAGGGTCAATATGTTAAAAAAAATACATGCAACAAATCATAACAGAAGTAAAACATTAAAGTAAATCAGGGGTTAGAATATATTCTGAAGGCAATGGAGTACATTTCCATTTATTCCATTAGATACTTGCTGCAGTGGACGACACATTGGATAAACCTTCTAAAATATAGATACATGCCCAGAAAGTGGAATGACTCATTAAAAGGTTTGAACATTTTTAAAGCTTTGGACATATACAGGGTGGGGCAATTGTAAGTTTGCAATTGTTGGTATAGAAAATAATATAGTAACTAATAAATAAGAAGAATAAACTCTTTTGCATACTCGCAACTGTAAGCCTATCTTTTTACCCTACCGTATATATTGCCAAATTGCTTTCCAAAAAGTTGTAGCAATTTGTACCATCCCCAGCCATGCAGACAGTTCCTGTTTCTCAGCATCCTCACTAGTATTGGAGATGAAGTTCTCTAACCTGCCAGGTGGAAAATACTACCTCATTGTTTTAATTTGCGCTGAATTACTTTTCATTACAGATAGATAAAGGTGAATGGAAAATGGGTCCATGGACAGGTAGGCAGGCAGGGAGGTAGGTAGGTAAGTAGGTAGGTAGGTATGTAAGTAAATTCTAAACTTTAAAAGGTGAAAATTTTTACTCTGGCCAAGAAGCTCAGTTGGTTAGCTTCATCCCAATACACCAAGGTTGTGGGTACAGTCCCTGGTCAGGGTTAACCAATAAATACATAAGTGGAATAACAAATTGATGTTGCTCTCTGTCTTTCCCTATGTCTCTGTAAAAAGTCAGAAAGTTTTTTAAAGGTGAAAATTCTGCACAGCTGGGAGCAGTCAACGGGATAGCGGGAGTCAGATCACAAGCCCCAAAGGGGAGTTTCAGCAGCCCGTGAGCAACAAAAGCATGGCTGGAGTAACAGCACTCATGGGTCCCTCACGCACATAAATGACTTCTCATGTCTGTGTTTTAAAAAAGGAAGAAGACATATTTTTCTTGGATTAGTGTGCATCCTAAATAAGATCCTATGTGCGAGACAACTGGTGCATAACAGGAGATCGGAAGGGATTGATTGTGTGCTTTGAAAAGTCCCATTATTTTAAAGGCATACCTCAAGTGTATCAGATGTATTAGCAAATATGGAAAATGCAATAAAGATAGAGTTTAGGAAGTGACAGTCATGAAAAACACTCATAACCCTCTTCCTCCGGGGCCGAGCCACCACGGGGATCATGGAATCTCAGGTGCTCCAACCCGGTTTACCATGAGAGTTCTACAAAAGTGACTCCAGTGTTCAAACCAGTTGATCCGGTTAGTGCCTACACATCATATCTAGATTCCTCTAGTAAAACTCTTGTCACAGAACAGTCCATGACAATCGTACCAAAAATACTGTTCGACACTCTGTTTCAGGAAACTGCGTGGCAGGATAGTTACAAGTAGATACACATCTCTCAAAGCAAATGAGTACTACTTATAAGCTACTAGTTCTATAAGTTCTATAAATACATATGGAGTCCCTAAGGTGATTTTAAATTGAAAAATTATTTTATACCCAAATACAGTGTTTGAAATTTTTATTTTGAAATGACGGATTCACAAGAAGTTGCAGGAAAACCAAAATGTGCAGGGGAGTCCAGTGTGCCCTGGCCCAGCCTCCTCCCGTGGTAACGTCTGTCTGTGGCACAAGGCCCAAACCGGGAAACTGACATTGATGTGATCCATGGAATTCTCAGATCTCACCAATTTTCTGAGCAGTCATGTGTGTGTGTGTGTGTGTGGGGGGGGGGTGCATGTGTGTGTTTCCATGCAAATTTATCTCACGTTTACCTTCATGTAACCACCACCACAACTAAGATGCAGAACTGTTCCATTGCCCCAGGGCTGGCTCATGTTGCATTATTATATTCCCCCCAACCCCCATCCATACACCCTGACAATCACTAATCTTGTCTCCTATCTATCATTTCCTCATTACAAGACTGTTACAGAAATGAAATCGTGTGGTAGATGATCTTTGAGAATGGCTTTCCCCCCTTGAGATCCATCTAACTTGAGGTGTGTATCAATAACAAAATTCCTTGTCGGGCTGGGTAGTGTCTCATGACACGGCTGCACTGTGGTATGCTTCACCTTTCACCTATTGAAAGACATCTGGGCTGTTTCCTCTTTGGAGCTATTGTGATTAAAGCTGCTATGTACATTTGTGTACAGATTTTGCATGAACGTGAGTTTTATTTCTTGGGATAAATGCCAAGGACTACAGTCACTGCATCATGTGGCCAGTTCATGTTTAGTTTCTTAAGAACCTGACAAGCTGTTCTCCAGAGTGGCTGTCCATTCCGTATTCCCACCAGCAAGTCAGGAGAGGGCCAGGGATTCCATATGCTTCCAGGCTTTTTCTGCTATCACTGATTTTTATTTTAGTCACCCTTGTAGGTGTGTTGTGTGATCTTTGTGGTTTTCATTTGCATTTCCATACTGGTTAATGATGTGGACTATTGTTTCTTATGCTTTATGTATCGATTGTACAGGGTCAGGAAGAAGTAGGTTTACAATTGTTCATATGGAAAATAATACAATAATTTATAACTAATAATACAAGAATAAACTGTTTCACGTTCTCACACCGTAAACCAGGGGTTAGGAACCTTTTTGGCTGAGAGAGCCATGAACACCACATATTTTAAAATGTAATTCCATGAGAGCCATACAACGACCCGTGTACATTAGGCATTATCCAATAAAACTTTGGTGTTGTCCCGGAGGACAGCTGTGATTGGTTCCAGCCACCGGCAACCATAAACATGAGCAGTAGGAAATGAATGGATTGTAATACATGAGAATGTTTTATATTTTTAATGTTATTATTATTTTTTTATTAAAGATTTGTCTGCGAGCCAGATGCAGCCATCAAAAGAGCCACATCTGGCTCACGAGCCATAGGTTCCTGATCCCTGCTGTAAACCTACTCTTGCCCCACTTCATACATGCTTTCTAGTGAAACGTCTGTTTGTTTTCTAACTGGATCTCTAGGGTTGTCCTTTGTCAGGTATGTGGTTTGCAAATAGTATCTTCTCCCAATCCTTAGCTTGCCTTTCCACCTTCTTTCACAACGCCAAGGTTTCTCATCTCGACGAGGCTCAGCTCATGAAACCCGCCTTTTAGGGGCTGTCCTTCTGGTATCAAGTCTAAGAACTCTTCACCTCGCCCGGGGTCTCACACACTTCCTCCAATTTTTTTTTATTTTAAAAGTTGTATTTATTTATTTTTTATTTATTGACTTGAGAAAGAGTAACGGAGAGAGAGAGAAATATTGATTTGATTTCCACCTATCCACGCTCTCATTGGTTGACTCCTGTATGTGCCTCCACTGGGGATTGAACCTACAACCTTGGTGCATAGGGACAATGCTCCAACCAACTAAGCCACCCGGCCTAGGGTTCTGAAAGCTTCTGGATTTCCATTGTACATTCAAGTTCAAACCTTTCGGCACCATAGACAAAGTCCACCATCATGTAGGCAGCCATTTCTCCAGCCGCACATGCTTCGTCGCTGGTGCCGAAACCGTCCATCTCCGGGCCGGAGGAAGGGGCTGGCGTGCTGGGAGCGCTGGCTCGGTGAGGCAGACCACTGACTCTGTTCTGAAGGATTTAAAAGTAGTTTGAGATGAATAGTCATTTTCAAAGTTTTAAACATAAGAGGTTTTTCCCAGTATCCACTGAGTTTTTGCTTTTGAACTTGTTCCTCTCAGAAGAGGAAGCAAGAACAATGAAAACTGGAACTCTTAAGCTAGAGGAGAATGATAGCGAATGTGGCCAACATCTCCCCTACAGTCAACCTAAACAAGGAGATGTCAACCTCCAAGAGGAAAGTATAAGTTCCTTTGCTACGTAATGGATACTAATACCCCAGGCTGTGCCAAAGCATCTTTCTGGAGCGTTAAACAGTTAAAGTATAAGTAATTTAAAATAAGCTCAGCTACCTCATAAAGAATAATGACAAAGCCACACGGAACCTCCATAAAGCCCAGCTCGCAGGGCCCACGTTGCTAGCCCTGCACTCTCCCACCCGTGCAGGTGCTCGCCAACTGCCGGTCTGCAGACGAGTTGCTAGCCCTGCACCCTCCCACCTGTGCGGGTGCTCGCCAACTGCCGGTCTGCAGACCAGTTGCTAGCCCTGCACCCTCCCACCTGTGCGGGTGCTCGCCAACTGCCGGTCTGCAGACGAGTTGCTAGCCCTGCACCCTCCCACCCGTGCGGGTGCTCGCCAAGTGCCGGTCTGCAGACGAGTTGCTAGCCCTGCACCCTCCCACCTGTGCGGGTGCTCGCCAAGTGCCGGTCTGCAGACGAGTTGCTAGCCCTGCACCCTCCCACCTGTGCGGGTACTCGCCAAGTGCCGGTCTGCAGACGAGAAAACAAGTGTGGGGAGGCTAGTCTTCCAATCCAGGTGTTTGACCCCAAAACCCACACAGTCCACTATCTCATGATAGGACCTTCCTTGATATATTCCAGAACCTTCTCCCCTTATGTAATCATCATTAACATTACAATGGGCTTTGCCATGCTCTCTTTTTAGTGCATATAAAGTGCATTGTACTGTGTCTGGCCCTGTATATATAGTAGCTCTCTAGAATAGTCTCTATGACTGTATGAAGTGAGAATTATTATTGTCAACTATAGTTCATGGATGAATTCAACGTTTGCTCCTTGTAGGTACCAGGCATGGTTCTGGGTACCGGGCATACAGCTGAAAGGAAACAGACAAAAATTACTGACCTCATGAAGTTTATATTCAAGTTAGGGAGCACAGATAGTAGATAGATTAAAAAATAGAGAGAGAACGATAGATGCTGATAGTGCTAAGGATTAAAAATAAAACAGGGACTGGTGTGGGGCGCATGAGGGAGGTGGTCAGGGGACCCGCCCCAGCATGGTAACGTTAGGAACTGCAGGCTGGAGAGAGGGGAAGTGACATGCCCCTGCCCCTAACACCCAACCCTGCACTCTCTCCCTGATCTTAGTGGTTTACTTTCATAAAATCGTAAGATGTCAGAGATGGAGGTGACCATTGAGGGTGACCATATGTTTTACCTTATGTCTGGAACAAAGAACATCCTAAGTATAGTAAATGAAAAATTTATTTTTTGTGGCCACTCAGGTTGATGAGTGGTGGCTTCCTGGGTCATGCTGTTGAGCAGGATTTCGAGGTCAGGTCTGGGCTCAGAGCAGTGATGTTTGCTTGCGTCCTGGAAGAGGAGTGGGGAGGTTATACAGCCAACCACCTGTCCCTCATCAAGTGTGACCCTCCCATCCGATGGATGAGGTGACAGAGGCAGCAGCTAGAGAGGAACAAAGTGCCCGGCTGGATTTTTTAAATGGTGATCAACATGAAAAAATTGTATGCCTTTATTTTCATGACTGAGTACGTTGAAGTAAAGAAAATGGAGCAACACACTATAGGTCACTCTGAGAAATGCCTCTGCTCTTGAACTTGTCGTTTCTCTCAGGGAGACTTTTTTTCTGGAACTTATGGAAGGAAAGGTACAACTCCTTTGCTTATCCCACACCCACCAAGGTGCTCCTTGGACTTCGGTAAAAGAGCACAAGTCAACATTTTTCTTTATCATTTACTCTGGTGAAAGAAGTGGCTCCCACAGACACCTTGAGCCAAATAATGCATCAAAAGTCCCTGAAAAGATCTGAATAAAGCCACTTTTTTTTTTTTTTTTTTTTTTTTTTTTGTATTTTTCTGAAGCTGGAAATGGGGAGAGACAGTCAGACTCCTGCATGCGCCTGACCGGGATCCACCCGGAACGCCCACCAGGGGTGACGCTCTGCCCACCAGGGGGCGATGCTCTGCCCCTCCAGGGCGTCGCTCTGCCACGACCAGAGCCACTCTAGCGCCTGGGGCAGAGGCCGAGGAGCCATCCCCAGCGCCCAGGCCATCTTTGCTCCAATGGAGCCTTGGCTGCGGGAGGGGAAGAGAGAGACAGAGAGGAAGGGGGGGGGGTGGAGAAGCAAATGGGCACTTCTCCTGTGTGCCCTGGCCGGGAATCGAACCCAGGTCCCCCGCACGCCAGGCCGACGCTCTACCACTGAGCAAACCGGCCAGGGCCTAAAGCCACTTTTTAAGTCCTGCAATCATGTTTAAAATACCCAGAGAGTATGACTCTTTAAATGATGCATAAATTGAGTAGTTTCATCAAACAAAATCTCTTGATTTTGTATTTGTTTAATAAATTTTTTTTCTACTAGGTTTTTCTGTAGAATACAACTGTGTTTAGGCACAAATTATTTTCAATCATTAACTTGGTGTCTACATTACCCTCCATGTTTTCAAGTGCTTATATCTTCCATCATACCACCTCCTTCAATCCATTAGACCTTCAATCCTATTTATTTAATACACTTAGGAATCCCATTATTTTTAATGCACTGGAATTATGATAGGGCAGGAGAAAGAACTCACCTTCCTACCAATATGACATCACATAAATTGTATGACTGAAACACAGAGAAAAGGAAGATTATTATTATTTTTAAAATTGTTTTTATTGATTTATTTTTAGAGAGAGAGGGGAAGAGAGAGAGACAGACATTGATTTGTTGTTCCACTTATTTAGGAATTTATTGGTTGATTTTTGTACGTTCTGACTGGGGATCAAACCCACAACCTTGGTGTTTCGAGGTGATGCTCTAACTCAGTGGTCCCCAATCCCCGGGCCGCGGACCGGTACCAGTTCATGGGCCATTTGGTACCGGTCCGCAGAGAAAGAATAAATAACTTACATTATTTCCGTTTTATTTATATTTAAGTCTGAACAATGTTTTATTTTTTAAAAATGACCA
The DNA here is from genome assembly GCF_036850995.1 of Saccopteryx leptura. Taxonomy (NCBI): domain Eukaryota; kingdom Metazoa; phylum Chordata; class Mammalia; order Chiroptera; family Emballonuridae; genus Saccopteryx; species Saccopteryx leptura. Next base: position 14,026,559 of record NC_089513.1, read on the forward strand.
GATTCCCTCTGTTACATCCATCTAAGACTCACTCTTGATGCTTGTCTCATAAGTTCGACAATTATATTTAAAAATACCACAGTTTTTACGCCGGTCGCATAATTTTATTTTGTGCATTTATCTGTCCCACCCTAAAGGCTGGTCCGTGAAAATATTTTCTGACATTAAACCGGTCCGTGGCCCCAAAAAAGTTGGGGACCACTGCTCTAACTGACTGAGTTAACTGGCCAGGTACTGAAAGATTATTATTTTTAAATCTTTTTTTTTTTCTTTATTCATCTTTAGAGAGGAGAGAGAGAGGGAGAGAGAGAGAGAGAGACAGAGAGAGAGAAGGGGGGAGGAGCTGGAAGCATCAACTCCCATATGTGCCTTGACCAGGCAAGCCCAGGGTTTCGAACCGGTGACCTCAGCATTTCCAGGTCGATGCGTTATCCACTGCGCCACCACAGATCAGGCAAAGATTATTATTTTTGACTGAAATCTCTTTGAGAATAAAACTGATGATGCTAGACCCCAGACATTAGTCTTCTGATGGTTTAGTGGTTGGAGTAAGATTCCAACCACTGCAAATTCCAGTTCATTGGGTGCAAGGTGAGCCTGAGAGGCCGTGGCTCTAACCAGCTTCCTGTTGTTGCTATGCTGCTGGTCCAGGGACCAGTCTGAGGAATAAGCTGAAGGCAGGAGGCAGCATGCCACACAAAGGTGCAGCTAATGAACAATTGGAAGAAAAGCAAACAAGATTAAAAAAAAAAAAGAATCATCAGACACATGTCCTTTTATGTCAGTAAAATATATGGAACCTGAAATTTATCACTTTAACTATTTTTAAGTGTGCACTTTGGTGGTATTACGTACATTGATTTTACAACTATCACCACCACCCATCTCTGGAATGTTTTCGTCTCCCCAAACTGAGACTCTGTCCCCATAAAGCCCTGGCTTCTCCTTCCCCCCTTTCCCCTTCGTCCTAGTAATCACCCTTCTATTTTCTGTCTCTATGAACTTGACTCCTCTGGGAATGTTTATGAGTGGTACCATATAACATCCTTCCATTGTTAACTGGCTTCTTTCACTTAGCATGATGTCCTCAAGGGTCATGCATGTTGTAGCATGTGTTAGAACAGGGGTCAGGAACCTTTTTGGCTGAGAGAGCCATGAACGCCACATATTTTAAAATGTAATTCCATGAGAGCCATACAACGACTCATGTACGTTAGGCATTATCCAATAAAAATTTGGTGTTGTCCTGGAGGACAGCTGTGATTGGCTCCAGCCACCCACAACCATGAACATGAGTGGTAGGAAATGAATGGATTGTAGTACATGAGAATGTTTTATATTTTTAACGTTATTATTTTTTTTATTAAAGCTTTGTCTGAGAGTCAGATGCAGCCATCAAAAGAGCCCCATCTGGCTCACGAGCCATAGGTTCCCAACCCCTGTGTTAGAATGTCCTTCCTTTTTATTTTTTTTAAAAGATTTTTTAATTCATTTTAGAGAGGAGAGAGAGAAAGAGGTTGGGAGGAGTAGAAAGCATCAACTCCTGCATGTGCTTTGACTAGGGAAGCCAGGGTTTCAAACCAGTGCCCTCAGCGTTCCAGGTCAATATTTTATCTACTGTGCCACCACAGGTCAGGCAGAATGTCCTTCCTTTTTAGAGGTATTATTATTATTAGTAGTAGTAGTACATTTACCTCTGTAGGGAACAGACAGGGACCAGTAGTTCTGATGACAGAATAACACACACAGAGTGCTACAGAGCAAAAGGAAGCCGGTAGGTGAGGCTAAAGTCACTCCCCGAAATGGGCTGTCATTGCAGAATGACCATGACTTACTTTCAGGAGCGCTGACTGGCCATCCTTCCCCCATGGAACACAAATTGGGGAAATTCCTGATGTGAAAAAAAGAATTAGTAATGACCTAACTATGTTAGCAAGAAGTCAACCACCCTCGCCATGATGACACAGCTCACAGCTGCTGGACCAGGTCCAGAAGGCTGAGCTCACCAATGAGCCGGCTCTTATGCTCCGAGGCCACCTGAAAGTGAGAGAGAAACTTTAGGTGGAAACGCCTCAGTGACAGCCATGCCAAAGCCGCCTGCCTCTGGGGACAGCTCTGGTAACCAGCTTTTCCCGGCAGAGGGACTGCCTCCCTAAAATAAGAAAAGAAACTCCCTCAAAGGAAATGAACGAGTTGAGTTCTGTGAAAAGGGTAACACCCAAGAATGAAACAATGTAAGAAAATTCCAAAGGAAATACTCTGTCTCCACTTAGATTTTGTGAGAAGTTGCCTCAAGCCAGCCAATAAGAATGAAACTGACCACCAGTGGGGAGATTCTTCTTCTGTGTCTCAAGGGTCAGGAAGCTTTCCCTGGAGGCCCAACCCTGATGCAATCTCGTGTGATCTCCGCAACCCTCAGACTTTGCCCGATTGCCCTGTTCTGTGTTTCATTGGCCTTGTGAACCGGAGCTTATCTAGTAACTCTTGAGTGGAAGAGATTGTATTCTCCGTACCAGAAACAGCCTGGTATTAGTGGAAAGATCTTAGAACTGAGACTTCAATAGGCCCAGAGAAAATCCTCCCTTTCCACTTGCCAACTTTGGGCAAGTTATTTGTTGATCCTGTCTCGGCTTTATTGATCTCATTGGTAAAATAAAGCTAACAATACCTTCCACACAGGGTTTTTATCAAGATTACATAAGGCTCTGGCTGGTTTGCTCAGTGGTAGAGTATTGGCCTGGCATGTGGAAATCCTGGGTTCAATTCCTGGTCAGGGCACACAGGAGAAGAGACTGTCTGCTTTTCCACCCCTCCTCCTTCTTTCTCCATCTCTTTCTCTCCCTCTCCCATAGCTATGGCTCAGTTTGAGCAAGTTGGACCTGGGCATTGAGGAATGCTCCATGGCCTCACCTCAGGTGCTGAAATAGCTTGGTTGCTGAGCAACAGAGCAGTGGGCCCAGTGGGCAGGCATCACCCTGTAGGGGGCTTGCGGGGTGGATCTTAGTCAGAGCACATGCAAGAGTCTGTCTGCCTTTTACCTCTAAGTTAAAGAAAAAAAAAAAGATTACATGAGCTATTGTTTTTAAGTGTCTGGTTATAGGGGCACTCCATAAATGTTGGTCCTCACATGCTGTGTTTATAAAATAGACAATGTTAGGGGCCCTGGCCGGTTGGCTCAGCGGTAGAGCGTCGGCCTGGCGTGCAGGGGACCCGGGTTCGATTCCCGGCTAGGGCACATAGGAGAAGCGCCCATTTGCTTCTCCACCCCCACCCCCCGCCTCCTTCCTCTCTGTCTTGCTCTTCCCCTCCTGCAGCCAAGGCTCCATTGGAGCAAAGATGGCCTGGGCGCTGGGGATGGCTCCTTGGCCTCTGCCCCAGGTGCTAGAGTGGCTCTGGTTGCGGCAGAGCGACGCCCCAGAGGGGCAGAGCATCGCCTCCTGGTGGGCAGAGCATCGCCCCTGGTGGGCGTGCCGGGTGGATCCCGGTCGGGCACATGCGGGAGTCTGTCTGACTGTCTCTCCCCGTTTCCAGCTTCAGAAAAATATAAAAAAACAAAAACAAAACAAAAAACAAGACAATGTTAGGAAGAGAAGAGCCAACTGTGAGGAAAATCACACAATGGCCTACCCTCAAAGAGCTTCAGTCTAGAGGGGAGGCAGATTGTAGCCAGACACCCACGAATGTCCAGCTGGACCTGGGTTAAGCTCAGTGACAGAGGTGAGATAAAGAATGCCATATGGGGGAGGGGGCGAGGAAGGAGAGAGGGAGGTGGGGGGAGGGGAGGGGCACAAAGAAAACCAGATAGAAGGTGACGGAAGACAATTTGACTTTGGGTGAGGGGTGTGCAGCATAATCAAATGTCAAAATAATCTGGAGATGTTTTCTTGGAACATATGTACCCTGATTGATCAATGTCACTGCATTAAAATTAATAAAAATAAGATTAAAAAAAAGAATGCCATATGGAGGCCCTGGCCGGGTAGCTCAGAGGTTAGAACATCATCTGGATATGCCAAGTTTTTGAGTTTGAGCCCTAATCAGGCACATACAAGAATCAACCAATGAATGCATAAATAGGTTGAACAATAAATTCATGATTCTTTGTCTCTGTCTCCCTTCCTTTCTCTAAAAATCAATTTAAAAATTAAAAACAATAAATGTTACATGACAGCACTTACTAAGGGGAGGATAGAAACTTCTATTCATCCTCCAAGTCTCTGTTGAGATGTCACCTTCTCCAAGAAACCTCCTGTGATATCTAAGAATGAGTCATGGCCCCTCCTCTCTTCCTATGTGCCTTCCTGCTTGGGGCAGTTACCCAACTGGGTTGGGTGTTGATTGCTGCTCCTGTATCCACAGCTCAACTAGAGGGGCTTGCGCATTGGACATGATCGATGAGCCTTTTGTGCATAAATGAAACAAACACGGCCCTGCCCTGAATCCCTTCACAAGGAAGATGAAATCCCAGCTTTGCAAAGATGGCTCATGCAGCCACAGCAGCCGAAACAGAAGTAGGTCTGAGGGAGCCAGGTCCTTGGGGGAACAAAGAGAACATGAATCAGCGTGTACAGGTGACCTCACGCTTCACCTGAGCGGCAGTCCTATTCTTGTTGCTCAAGCTTTGGGAGTCTCGCTTCCTTCCAAAACAACCCCAGGTTGTAACACAGGTGACATGTGACTGGTTGAATAGTCTTCTGCCCTGGGGTGAGGGGGGCGGGGGAGCAATCATCCACCAATGCTGATAGGAAGGTGTTTCCATTTTTTCCCTTTTCCCTTTAGATACACAGTCTGGATTACTGGGATTTGGGGTTTAAATGAATGTTTCCTTGAGTGGGTCCCAATAAAACATTATCTGGAAAAACAGATCCATTCTAACCTACTTTGCTTTCTCTAAAGATACAAGTGTCCAAAATACCCATTATCTGTGACAAAGTGACATTTGGCATTATTAGTAGCTAAAGAGCATTTACATTTAATTAGAACAAGTGGCACCCACCTCCGCTTTCAAAGGGGAAAGTGGGCTGGGCTGAGGCCCTTGCTGAAACGGTTCATTTTGCTTGAGGCTGCCCTGGGCCCCAGTTTCTTCTGTAAAAGGGGTGGTTGGATGAGAGTTTTAAGGCTGTTTTTAGCTCTTGTAGGTTACATTATATTTTTACTTGCTAGTTTCTTTTTTTAAAAGGTAGAGTCTTACCATTTAGTTTTACCTTAGCCACAGCGAGAAATTGTATTCAGCCATGAGTGAGAGAACTGAACACTAGCGGCTTCAACACACAAAGCTTAATTTTTTTACATACAGTAAATCCAGAGGAAGGCAGTCCTGGCTGGTGGAGTCGCACTGTGATGTCACCAGTTGACACAGTCTCCTTGCTTCCTGCTCCATCCTCCTCAGTGAATGGCTCCCATTTTCAAAGTCCCCTTAGATCTAAGGTGGTGACCAGTTCAGCAGCCATCATGACGACCTTGCAGATGAGAAGACTAAGAAAAAGGGCATGGGGACTGTCTTTGGGAGCCTTCCTGGACGTCCCATCCAACACCTGCCTACACCTTATCGTCCAGAACTTAGTCACATAGCCACATCTGGCTGAAGGGAGACTGGATATGTGATTCTTTATCGGGGCGCATTGCTGCCCCAAATAACACCAGGGTCTGTAACTAGGGAGGATGATGTTGGGTGGAGTAGAGAATGGATGTTGGGTGGAATGTCAGTGGCTCCAGGGGAGGGTGTCACAGAGTCAAAAAAAATTAACAGTTTCAATTAACTTACACAATTGTGTTTGTGCAAATGACATTTCAAGTGAGATGAAGTTCCCCTGTGCCCAAGTTGACAGAACTCTTGTACCCTACAACCTGAGTTAGTCTATTGCAGTGGCCGGCAAACTCATTAGTCAACAGAGCCAAATATCAACAGTACAATGATCGAAATTTCTTTTGAGAGCCAAATTTTTTAAACTTAAACTATATAGGTAGGTACATTCCTTATCGAGGTAGTGCCCGCACGTGGTATTTTGTGGAAGAGCCACATTCAAGGGGCCAAAGAGCCGCGTGTGGCTCACGAGCTGCGGTTTGCTGACCAGGGCTCTATTGCTTCCAGAACAATGGGCAGTGACCCAGGGGAGCAGAGAGTGTTCTGGGGGGGAATGCCTGCTTTGAGAGCTCCAGAAGGATCTCTTCCCAGACTTGACTGCAGCCACTGCCTAAAATTTTACCCCTAACGACTATGCCACTGAGATAAAATACTAACGTCTGTTTAAAAGGAAGATATCCTTAGAAGGGTTAACATGAACACATCTAGTTATGTATAACCTGTCATTTCTCTCTTTCAACTGACATCTAGTGGGAGAGGAGATACTGAATTGTGGGGGAAAGAGAGAGCTGTCCCATTGGGATCACCAAAGTCCTTGCTTAAAGAGGGTGGGTCGGGGTGGAGCTGGGCAGAGCCCCGGATGTCAGGGGCAGCACGAGGTGTCCAGCACCTGCCTCCGGGGGAAGAACATGTCTAAGAATGAATGCTCCTGTGAGACAATATAGGACATGGCCCCAGGGGACTTTAGATAAAAAATTTTAATTTTGAAAGGGACCTCAGCGATCTAGTCACACACACCCATTATATAGATGGGTAAACAGAGTCTGAGAAAGGCCTAATGACTTGACTAAGGCACACGACTGGCTCGTAGCTGGCACAGGCCTCAGAGCCTGTCTCATGATTCCTAGTCCACGAATCGTACCACGCCACAGTGGTTTTTTATTTCTTTCGTAGAGGATTAGGGTTCCACGGAGAGCGGCTGGGGAGGAGGGGAGAAGAGGAGGGCTCTACCAGTGTGGGGTCAGGTTTCGTAGGGCCTGAACTTTCTACTATTGGTGGAAGGGTAGGCTCTTAAAAAAAACGACAAAATTAAAAATACAAAATTAGGCACAGGGCCTTGAAGGCACTCTCTCAGGTTTAAGTGTCATTTGCTTCATGGTAAACCTGCCTTTGGGTCCCAACATTGATGCTTTATACCTGATACACCTGCCTTAAAATGTTGCAGTTAAAAAAACAACAACTTTGCATGGTTTGGAAATCATTGCTCAGCACCCGCTGTCACTCAGCATTGCTTTGAACTAGCCAGCGCAGCCAACATAATCACCTGCCAGCATTTCATTGTCAACATTTTGAGGAGTTAAATGATTTGAAGTGAGTCATAGGACATGTGCTTGCAGTTAAGTATAGGACTTAAGTGCTGGGACTCAGGGAAGCACAGTGACCTCCAAAGCACAAATGGAATTTGAATAATTCCTGCTCGGGGGTCACAAAATCAGATGTCATAGATTGTTTAGATTTTAACACATGTGGATTTAAAAATGGCTTTCAGCCCTGGCTAAGTAGCTCAGTTGGGTAAAGCATTGTCCTGATACACCAAGGTTGCAGGTTCAATCCCTGGTCAGGGCACATACAATCAAACAATGGATGCATAAATAAGTGGAACAACAAATTGGTGTTTCTCTCTCTCTCTCTCTCTCTCTCTTTCCCCCTTCCTCACTCTCTGAAAACATCAATAAATAAAAACTAAAAATAGATAAATGAAAATAAAAATGGCTTTCAGATGAATCATAGCTTAAAAAGCCAAACATTTTATGGTGTGTGTTATAAATCCTGGCATTCATTTCCGTTAGTGGGTCTGAGAAGGAGAGTCAGCCTGCATTCTCAATGCATGGGACTGTGAGAAAAAACCTTGGGAATGTCCCCATCCTAAGGAAAGAGGGAGATTGGGGCAATAAGCTTTATGCACTATCAGATTCTTCTTAATCGAGAGACAAAGCTGCCCACGTGTGACATGGGTTTTATCGATTACCTCTACCCCTTGTCCTTACGGAATTGTTCTTGGATTCTAAAAATACTGTAAGATATTGGAGAGCACCCGTCAGTGCTCTGGGCCCTACTGAGACTATCACAGGACCCCCTTCCCTCTGTAATTATATTTCTCTTTCTCTCCCACAGCCCCAGGACTGCAGTCCTTGCTCTCAGACACCCGGGACCTGGGGGTGGCGGTGCCTGATGGAAGACAGTGGCTCTTGGCGGATGCGGCACACATGGAGCCTGGTGACAGCAAGGAGGTACTGGCCCAGGGGCAGGGGGCCCTGCTCTCCGCTCTGTCTGTGAGCTTGCTCTGGAGCCGGCCTCTGGGGACAGCGGCCTCTGGGGACTGCCTGACGTATTTGAGGAATCTGTGGAACTCTGTACCAGCAGGGGAGGGGGAAGCATCAGAGAGATGATCTTTCTGTCACTTCGGATTCCGATTCCACAGGATGAGTCAAATCCTGTTCCAAAGACACATGAGAGGAAACATTGGCCCCCAAAGAGCACAGGTCCTGTACTAATCAGAAGACAGTGCACCATCACAGTGCCTTTCAGAAAGCCATCCGGGGACTCCCAGGAGCAGAACTGAAGGCATTCTCAGGAGGAGGACGAAGGGAAGCCCTGCTGACAGCAACCCCTCCACCCTGAAACTGGACAGAAGCTTACAGTAGAGGATGCCTCAAAGAAAAGAAAGCCAAACTGATCAGTTATGTCTGACGATCCCGAGAGAAGCTTGGTAGTTATGTGAGAAATCTGGGGACTGAGAGAATGGTTGGAACATGGTATGTGGGGGGGAGGGGGAGGCAATTATTAAATCCAAACCAAAAGCCATCTGAGCCTGACCTGTGGTAGCACATTGGATAGAAGATAGATCTGGAATGTTGAGGTCACCAGTTCGAAACTCTGGGCTGGCCCAGTCAAGGCACATATGAGAAGCAACTGCTATGAGTTGATACTTTCTGTTCCTCCCCAACTCTTTCTCTCTCTCTCTCTCTCTCTCTCTCTTTCTCTTCTCTCTAAAATCAATTAAAAAATAAAATTTAATTCAAAAGTCATCTGAGCAAAGAAACAGAACCATAGCGTACCACGTGGCTCAGCTGCATACAATATTCCCATGGTCAGAATATTGTACCCACTGACTGTGATATAACTGTAAATGGAAGTCTAATTACGATGGGAGAACATAGAAAGGGGAGAGTGCGTGTATACACAGGTGTGCTGGGAGCGGGATGCATCAGAGTTAAGTAGTCTTCACCCATAACATATATATATGTGCTACACACACACACACACACACACACACACACACACACACACACATTTTACTTTCACCAAAATAAAGAATGACATTAAAAACTTATACAGGGCCCTGGCCGGTTGGCTCAGTGGTAGAGCGTCGGCCTGGCGTGCAGGAGTCCCAGGTTCAATTCCCGGCCAGGGCACACAGGAGAAGCACTCATCTGCTTCTCCACCCCTCCCCTTCTCCTTCCTCTCTGTCTCTCTCTTCCCCTTCTGCAACCAGGGCTCCATTGGAGCAAAGATGGCCTGGGCACTGGGAATGGCTCTGTGGCCTCTGCCTCAGGCGCTAGAGTGGCTCTGGTTGCAGCAGAGCAGCACCCCAGATGGGCAGAGCATCGCCCCCTGGTGGGCATGCCAGGTGGATCCCGGTCGGGCGCATGCGGGAGTCTGTCTGACTGCCTCCCCGTTTCCAGCTTTGGAAAGATACAAAAAAAAACAACCCAAAACAAAAACAAAAAACTTATACAGAACACAGTAAAAAAATTAGCTATATTTATAAAAAAAAAATTAGTCTCCCTTCATAGAGATAAGTTTTAGCAATTTCTTGTGTCTCTTTCCAGTTTATTTTATATAAATATAAAACACATATTTATTATTTATGTTGTACAAATGGAGACAACCTATAAACATCACACACATATTTACATACACACACACACTCTTCTGTACTTTGCCTTTCCATGTAATGATATATTGTAGAGATGTTCCAAACAACAACATAACTAGATCTCCATAATTTTTTTTAAACGGCGATTATTATCCCATTGTGTGGGCGTAAGTTGTTAGTGGATATGGAAGCCACCTCTGGTCTTTTGTAGTGAGAAACAGGCTGCATTGACTATTTCTGCACATTGACCTTTGTGTAAGCAGTTAAATATATCTCTAGGATAGATTCTTAGACATGAATTTTTGGAGTAGGAGGTATACATGTTTAAAACTTGCTATATGTTTTCTGAATTTTCTTCCAAAGAACTTGTACATTTTGCATACTCACCAGCAGCATGTGAATGCATACTAACACTGCCAATGCAGAATAATACCAGGCTTTTTCCCTTTGACAAAGTGATAAATGAAAAATTGTTTCTCAATTTTTTTTTTGCATTTAATTTGCTTTTCTTTTTGGAGAGATAACCACTCATGCTGGCTATCTCTCCCTCTATCTATAATATATATTTTAGCATATACACATACTGTTTATGTCACACAAATAGAGACATTCTGTAAACACATGTTTTGTTTACACACACCTACTTTTTGGCAGTTTAGGAAAATTAAAAAGGCGGTCTTATCCACAGCATAGACTGCTATAACTTTATGAAAGAATTCAAATGCCACTTAAATTTTTTTGATTTATTTTATTTTTTTAAGAGAGAGAGAGAGACATTGATTTGTTGTTCCTCTTGTTCGCACATTCACTGGTAGATTTTTGCATGTGCCCTGACCGGGGATCAAACCCACAACCTTGGCATATGCGCATGGTGCTCCACCCAACTGAACCACCCAGCCAGGGCTCAAACACTGTTCTTTCTATTGGTCTGGTGATAGCAACAAAGCCTTAGATGTGCCCTAGTTCTAATGAAGAAAAAACTTCTGTTGTGTGGAGGACACACTGTTCCTGGAATGAAGTAAAGAAAGTCAAATCACAACCCATAAAATAAAAGGAACCAGAGAAATAAAATGTTTAGAAGCCCTAAACATATTGGTGGGTTGTGATTGATCAGATATTTCTGGAACAATAGCAAATGATTAAGTAAATCATCATCGGAAGAAAATACTATACAACTATGAAGAATATGACTGTGTAGACCAGTGGTTGGCAAACTCATTAGTCAACAGAGCCAAATATCAACAGTACAACGATTGAAATTTCTTTTGAGAGCCAAATTTTTTAAACTTAAACTATATATATACAGGCAGGTACATTCCTTATTGAGGTAGTGCCTGCATGTGGTATTTTGTGGAAGAGCCACGCTCAAGGGGCCAAAGAGCTGCATGTGGCTTGCGAGCCGTGGTTTGCCAACCACTGGACAGACCATCCATTTGTTCTATAGCAATTTATTGGGCAGATAAAATATATTATGCTCACTTTGTTAAAGATGGCACTGCCCATGTGGAAGCCCATCACCCAGGTGATAATATTAGTTGCCCTTTGTTGGTCAAATAAGTTTATAAATATGATATATATGTTTGCTCGCTTATAGTTTGTATTGAGTGTGGGGGACAGGCTGTAAGCAGGTCAGGTCGTTATAGCCTAAGGCTTAGTTTTTTTGTTTTTTTGTGTTTTTTTTTAACAAAGTAGATCTTGCTCTTAAGAGCTCTGAATTTACTTATTTATTTATTTTTAAATATTTTATTGATTAATTTTTAGAGAGAGAGAGGGAGAGAGAAGGGGGAGGAGCAGGAAGCATCAACTTCCATATGTGCCTTGACCAGGCAAGCCCAGGGTTTCAAACCGGCAACCTCAGTGTTCCAGGTCGACACTTTATCCCACTGCGCCACCACAGGTCAGGTTAAGACTAAGCTTTTCCCCACACCCTTGACTGATTGCATGATGTGGGGTGATGCACTCTCATGAGGAATCCCATTATGCTTCAGATAAGTAACTTTGTATCAGAGACTTCCTTATTTGTATATTGGATTAAAGGTTTTGATTTCTACACTATAAAACGGGGGCAGACCAGGAGCTTGCTCTCTCTCAGTTCCTGAGATTAGCATAGAGAGGAGAGAAGAGTGATTATCTTCTAGGAGGAGCCCATGCTGTAGGAGAGCAAAGGGAGGCCACGTGAAGGAGGCCAGGAGAAGCAGCCAAGATGGCAGAATGCTGAAGGAGAAGCCAGTTTGTGCAGAGAGAAGGAGATGGGGAACAGAGGTGAATAAGTCTGGTGAGCTAGAAACCTTTGATTCTAGGAAATTCAGATAAGTCAGTAGCTTTGTGAGCACTGAATGAGTGGGTTTTGGAGCTCAGTGTGTGATTTTACTTGCCCGCCGGGTGTAAGCTAAGATTAAAAGTAATGACCCACCAGTTATTGGCTCCATTGTTTCATTACCGTCTGTCCGAATCTAATGCAAACCTGCATGGGCCAGGCAGCTGTGATGGTGGCCATGGCTACAGGCTTTACACCCTTCTTGCTTGGGATGGGCGTGATTATGTTAATATGTGTTTGGGGAGGGCTTTTGCGCCAAAAGGTTTTAAAAGGAAGAGAGATCACCTTGTTCTGGGGGAAGAGTGATTACATTCTAGGAGGAACCCATGCTGTAGGACAGCAGAGTAAAGCCACGTGGAGGAGAGGAGAAGCAGCCAAGATGGTGGAGTGCTGAAGGAGAAGCCTTGTGCAGAGAGAAGGAGATGGGGAACAGAGGTGAATGAGACTGGTGAGGTAGAAACCTTTGATTCTAGGAAACTCAGATAAGTCAGTGGCTTTGGGAACCTTGAATGGAAAGGGAAGTGTTTTCCCACTGTGTGTATTTCTTGCTCGCCGGGTGCAAGCTAGGATTACAGCTAATGGCCCACCAGTTCTTGGCTCTGTTGTTTCATTATTGTCTGTCCGAATCAAATGTGAACTTGCATGGGCCAGGCGGCTGTGATGGTGGCTGTGGCTACTGGCCTTACAGAATTAATAGGTACTTAGGGTACCAGGGAAAAAGAAACCAAGAATAACACCCCTTCTTGGGTCTCAAGGGGTTCACAGTAAGGAAGAAAGCATCACCCCAACCAATAAGCTTCAAGGACATTTTATATTTTAGTCCAAGCATTCAGAGAGATTTTGTAAGGCAGTGGTCCCCAACCCCTGGGCTGCGGACCAGTACTGGTCCTTGGGCCATTTGGTACCGGTCCACAGAGAAAGAATAAATAACTTACATTATTTCTGTTTTATTTATATTTAAGTCTGAACAATGTTTTATTTTTAAAAAATGAACAGATTCCCTCTGTTACATCCATCTAAGACTCACTCTTGACGCTTGTCTCGGTCACGTGATACATTTATCCGTCCCACCCTAAAGGCTGGTCTGTGAAAATATTTTCTGACATTAAACCGGTCCATGGCCCAAAAAACATTGGGGACCACTGTTGTAAGGGACACCCTTGTAACTGTATGACTTGTACTGTTACTGTAATGTACTTCATTCCCTGCATTGGAATGCCTGTGGTGTAGACAGCAATACATGCCAAAGGAGTAGAATGTTAGCCAAATAAGTTTGTAAAAATACAATTTTTATACTTTTTTTAAAATTTTTTAAAATTTATTTACTTTTTTAGATTTTATTTATTCATTTTTATTAGACAGAGAGGGGAGAGAGAGAGAGAACAGGGGGAGGAGCAGGAAGCATCAACTCCCATATGTGCCTTGACCAGGCAAGCCCAGGGTTTTGAACCGGCGACCTCAGCATTCCAGGTCGACACTTTATCCACTGCGCCACCACAGGTAAGGCCGATTTTTATACTTATATGTGATTTGCAATGAGGACCAGGCAACACGATCTAAAAGTGGTCAGTGAAATTGCAAATTACCTCCCTTCCTGCTTAGAAAGGGCTATTATTTTGCTAATGGAGAGGTTTTCATACTAGAAAGTTTTAAAGGAAGAATGCAGGGGGAAGGGAGCCAGCAGGGGTGAACTGCTTCCTATAGTTCTCTGAAAAGTTGCATGAGACAACTTGCTACACAGAGAAAGGAATATAGAACTTATTTGAAAAGCCCCTTCCTCTCCCATTTTCTTTAAAGTTCTTAAGACCTTAATGGGCCATTTCCAATGCTTATTCTCTGACCTCACCTAAACCCCCTCCCATCCTGGAGTCATGTGATTGACATGTACCCTAGACAAAGAGATCATGAGCCCCTTGCATGCAAACCCGTGTTCTGTATATAAGATATAAGAAATCTAACTTCGGAGAGCATGCGTTTGACTTGTCTCTTCAGGAAGTCACGCTGCTCCGCCAGGTAATTAAATCCTACTTCCTTCATCAAGTTGTCTGGGCATTTTTGACCTCTGATTCCTGCAATAAAAGTGCACTGTGCAAAGAGACCAGGAAACAGTTCAAATGCAATGAAATAAAGGCTTCCCTAGCCATTAGGTACAAAATGCTATGATACCACTGTCTGGTGGAGAGTCGGGCAAGGCTTACCTAGAGGAAGTCACTTTGGAGCTGGAAGTCCGGGAAATGAGGACGGCATTTCTTTTTCTTTTTTAAAAGTTTTTATTTATTGGTTTTAGTGAGAGAGGAAGAGAGAGACAGGAACATTGATCTGTTCCTGGATGTGCCCTGACCTGGGATCAAACCAGCAACCTCAGTCCTTCCAGAGGATGCTCTAACCCAGGGGTCCCCAAACTATGGCCTGGCCCACAGGCTGCATGCGGCCCCCTGAGGCCATTTATCCGCCCCCTGCTGCACTTCCGGAAGGGGAACCTCTTTCATTGGTGGTCAGTGAGAGGAGCATAGTTACCATTGAAATACCGGTCAGTTTGTTGATTTAAATTTACTTGTTCTTTATTTTAAATATTGTATTTGTTCCCATTTTGTTTTTTACTTTAAAATAAGATATGTGCAGTGTGCATAGGGATTTGTTCATAGTTTTTTTATAGTCTGGCCCTCCAACGGTCTGAGGGACAGTGAACTGGCCCTTGTGTAAAAAGTTTGGGGACCCCTGTTCTAACCAATGGAGCTATCTGGTCAGGGCAAGGACAACATTTCAAACAGAGGGAATATCAAATACTATTCAGATTCTGTGAACTGCAAACAGCTTGGACTGGGGGAGCTTAGGTGCCTGTTGTGGGGGATGCGGGATAAAGTTGGGAAGGTAATCGTGTTTTCGTAACGCAGTGGTAAATATTGAAAATAGAGCACACAGTAATGCACACAAACTTTTTCCAGCTACATGAAAACATGGCTATATATACTAACAAGGATCACAGATAGTTGGGAAATTTACTAACTAAATGCCTAAATTAATTACATAAATTAACTGGTGTTATATTGTCAATACAAGTTCAGTGTATTGGTCATTACATTCCCTTACAGATAGAAGGTTGTAGAAAAGAAATTGGAGACTAATCCTATACATACTCATGAGTATGAAAGAAAGAGAAGTGAACTTTAATAATGTGCCAGGTGTAATATCTCCCCTAACTTCTCGTGCATATTAAGCCAAAATAACTGAGAGAGTTGATTATCTGATGCTTAATGTTTCTCTTACAAGCCAATTTTTAAGTTTAAAGTGTTGGTCAGAATAAAAGAAGTCACTAAGTAATAAAGGCAGTGGAAAGCATGTAAGTCAGAAGGAATTTGGAAAATTATTTGTGCAGAGACAGAATATATCATTTGCATCTATTTTAAATACCACTTAAAAGAAAGTGAGGTGGCCGAGTTGAAGCTTCTAATTTTTCGTATTGCAAAGACATGCTTATATAAGAGATAACTTCCTATCAACTCTAAAATTCTGGAGCAGATCTAGACAATGACTGTGAAGAATTCTTCCTCCAAGTGAGTTCACCTTGACTGCCAGGCAGGGGAGACAATACACCTCGGGAGGCACCACTACCTTTCCGTTGGCATTGAATGCTTTAGCTTAAATGACCACTGAGCTTAACAAAGAACTGAAGACAGCAGTATCACCTCCCTTTAACCATATCTTTATCCCTTAACTCTTACCTTATAGAAAATGATAGGAAGTGAATTTTCAGTACAATCGAGCTAGTTCTCTCGCGACCTCCCCAGCCTTCCCACGCACCTCAGGGGAATGCTCAGGAGTGTTGCTGAGAAAAGGGAGGGGGAAGCAGTTGGAGGAAATTACAAACTACAGAAGCTGAAGAGAAATGACTGTTTCTGTAAAATTTAATGATTTCCTCCAGCAGCTTGCAAGGTAAAGGTGAATGGGAGTAGCTCCTAAACAGAACCAGAGCAATGGCACCTGAAAGTGCCAAGTATCGTGGAGCTGGTGGCATCGGGGCTGGTGCCAGGACAAAGCAGCCATCACTCAAGTGACTCATGTGTGACACATCTCAACATCAATCTTTGTTGCATGCATGAGACACTTTCAGTGATTGACCTGACAAGGCACCCTGAAATCTGGCTGAGTGCTTTCAGAGAGGACAAGGGTCAGGAACTCCAGGTAAGCTACTTCCTTTATCAGCAACATCGGCTGACACGCTCTGAGAGTCTCTTCCCAACGACCAAAAAAGTGCTGAGGTTAGGGGAACTCACCAGGACAAGGTGTGAACATGCTCTTTTCTGGTGGGTTCCAGGTGAGATGGGATTTCAAAGAATTTCTCTCACCCAGGATGTAACCCCTTTACCTTCTTGCAAATCTTCCTAAAATGCAACACTTTGTGAAGTGTACCCTGGCCACATTATTCAAAATTGCAACTCATTCTCCCACGCCTAATGTCTTTTTTTTATTCATTTTAGAGAGGAGAGGGAGAGACAGAGAGAGAGAAGGGGGGGAGGAGCTGGAAGCATCAACTCCCATATGTGCCCTGACCAGGCAAGCCCAGGGTTTTGAACCGGTGACCTCAGCACTTCCAGGTCGATGCTTCATCCCACTGCGCCACCACAGGTCAGGCCACGCCTAATGTCTTAACCTTGCTCTATTGTTCTTATTTTTTGGTCTACAAGTCTTGAGTGTACAGGTTGATGCACTCTTATATATGTATACCCACACATAACCACCACCCAGATCAAGACAGAGAACTCTGACAGCACCCAGAAGGCTCCCACAGTGGCCTCTCCTAACTCAGTCCTATTCTATTTTTTTCCAAAACATTTGTCACCTTTTAAGAAAGAATTCCCCTGATGGGTTCAGTGATATATCCAAGCAAGTAGAACAGTGACTAGCATATAGTAGGCATTCAATAAAAAATTGTTAAGTGAATGAATCTTTGAAACAATACCCATTGTATCCCTTTGTCCATACTCCCCCTTCCATGTGGCCTGCAAGAGAAGCAAGCCAGCGTGAAGTCTGGTGTCTACACAGCGGTGTTAAATGCAGTGGTAGGAATGGCATTTATCAAATCTGGGCATGGCTGTTGATTGGATATGCTTTAGTGCTGTGTCCTTTCTAGGCAATGTTTCCCTGGACAGATTGAGCACTTGCTGGTTGATCTACATAAATGAAGGGATCCTTCCTTTAGTCTTGAGTCATCATTTGATTCCTAGGTTTACAGAGCCCCCCTCAGTGGCCTCCCTTCTGACTCTGCAGTTTCTACTAATGCCATCACCCAGCCTATGACCTTGGCTCACCATCCATGCTTCCGTCTGCCAGTCAGTTGTGTGCTGTGGCCACTCTGCATCTTGGCCATTTCTCCTGGGGTGTCCCTGTAAGCACTTCTGCCTTTTCACTTCCCCTGTTAACGCCTTCAGGCCCACCTAATGTTGCTGTATGAGCCTCCCAAGTGATACGCCCATCTTCAGTCTTACCTTCTTCCAAACTACCACCATTACTTTTCCTAAAATACAACCCTGGCTGTGTCACTGCTGTGGTTATAAACTTTCAATGGTTTGCAGGTACTGCCAAAAGCAAGCCCAAACTCCACTAGTCTTTTTTATTTTTTTTACAGAGACAGCAAGAGTCAGAGAGAGGGATAGATAGGGACAGACAGACAGGAACGGAGAGAGATGAGAAGCATCAATCATTAGTTTTTCATTGCAACACCTTAGTTGTTCAATGATTGCTTTCTCATATGTGCCTCGACTGCAGGCCTTCAGCAGACTGAGTAACCCCTTGCTTGAGCCAGCGACCTTGGGTCCAAGCTGGTGAGCCTTGCTCAAGGCAGATGAGCCCGTACTCAAGCTGGCGACCTTGGGGTCTCAAACCTGGGTCTTCTGCATCCCAGTTGGATGCTCTATCCACTGTGCCACCACCTGGTCAGGCTTCTTCACTAGTCTTTTTTTTTTTTTTTTTTTTTTTTCATTTTTCTGAAGCTGGAAACAGGGAGAGACAGTCAGACAGACTCCCGCATGCGCCCGACCGGGATCCACCCGGCACGCCCACCATGGGGCGACGCTCTGCCCACCAGGGGGCGATGCTCTGCCCATCCTGGGCATCACCATGTTGCCACCAGAGCCACTCTAGCGCCTGAGGCAGAGGCCACAGAGCCATCCCCAGCGCCCGGGCCATCTTTGCTCCAATGGAGCCTTGGCTGCGGGAGGGGAAGAGAGAGACAGAGAGGAAAGCGCGGCAGAGGGGTGGAAAAGCAAATGGGCACTTCTCCTGTGTGCCCTGGCCGGGAATCGAACCCGGGTCCTCTGCACGCTAGGCCGACGCTCTACCGCTGAGCCAACCGGCCAGGGCTTTACTAGTCTTATATAGTACTATTGCACTGCCAGCCAGCTGGTCTACCCCACTATCCCTAAACAGGCCCTGTTTTCAGGCCTCTGTATCTTTCCTCTGTTGTTGGGTTCAGAAAACGAGCACTGGAAGCACCCATGTCAGATCATCTGGTCCAGGCTCATTTTACAGGGGAGTAAACTGGGTCCCAGAGAAATTAAATGATGAGCACTATCTAGTCCAAGGGTAGGCAACCTTTTTATACCTACCGCCCATTTTTGTATCTCTGTTAGTAGTAAAATTTTCTAACCGCCCACTGGTTCTACAGTAATGGTGATTTATAAAGTAGGGAAGTAACTTTACTTTATAAAATTTATAAAGCATAGTTACAGCAAGTGAAAGCATATAATAATAATTACTTACCAAGTACTTTATGTCGGATTTTTGCTGTTTGGCAGAGTCAATCTTTACAAAACAACTTACTATAGTTAAATCTATCTTTTTATTTATACTTTGGTTGCTCCGCTACCGCCCACCATGAAAGCTGGAATGCCCACTAGTGGGCGGTAGGGACCAGGTTGACTACCACTGATTCTAGTCGAAGCTCAAGTGTGACTAAGAAAAAAAGAAACGCGGGGCAGTCTAGGATTTAACTATGTCAGTCTAATCTTTTATAAACCTGGTGGACTACTCTTTGAATACCCTCTCCGTGCAACTCTGACCCCTAAGAGTGTGGATTTTGAGTCCCCTCTCAAGCATAGCCTCTCCTATGAAGTGTCCTGTCAGTCCCCAGTTTCGAGTCTAAACCCTCAGGCCAATGCCCTGAGCCTCTCTGACCGGTAGGTAACTAGAGTCCTAGCTCCTTCACTACATTTTAATCAAACCCGGACTCGCTGACTTTCCTTCATTCTTATCTCCCGGACTTGTCTGCTGCAGGTGAGTAGCAAAATTCTGCTGAAAGTGGAGCTTCTGGTATAAGGAGCACAGTGTGCTGTCTCCTGCCAGGAAGGTGCGGCTCACATGGCCAGATACCGGCCATCAACCATGCGAGCAAGTCCAAAATTTCCAACTGCGCCGCGCCATTCACATGCCGCACCTTGGCTCCTGTCGACCCCCAAACTGTAAAGGTGAGAGAGTATGGTCTCAGCAGAAAGCCTGCTCGCTGCGGTTACAGGATACGTTTCTGGAAGTCTTTTGGCAACATCTATTTCCCCACCCTCCGCGCGTCGAACCGCCACGCGCATTCGGTGACCTGTCCCGGAACGTGACCTGGCATCAAGCAAGTACAGCTCCCCTTACTGAGGTATCTCAGGTCCCGGGCGAGCCTCGACCCCGACAGCTTTCCGGGCTGGCGCGGTCAACGACCCCGGGCGGCGGCCAGGCCAGCCCAGGGCAGCAGGAAAGTGACGCGGGGCTGGTGGGGCGGGGTGGCGCGCGCGGCCCCCAGGGAGGCGGGAGTATCTGGGGAGCCGAGAACGGCAGTCGCTGCCAGGTCTCCGCCACCGCCGGGGCGCCCACCTGCCGACCCGGGGCATCGAGGGCGCAGGGCTGGACCTGGGTCGCGTCTGTCAGTCCAAGGACTGGCCGTCTAGCCTCTCTCCGACTCCGAGAGGGACAAAGGGAGGGCCGACGGCTGGGCCCGCCCTCAGCCCCTGCTGTGCGCGGTGGCCGGGGCTGCCGCAGGGAGACGGGAGGCACCGTCCCGGAGCGGAGAAACCAGTTTGGCCGGTCCCGGGGAGCGGAGAGAAAAGGGCGGCCGCAGAGGGAGGGCGCGCGGACGCGGGGCGGGCAGAGGCGAGAAGCCATTGGCGAGCCGCGGGAGCCGGAGGAGCCGCCGCCAACTGGACGAGCTTCCCCGGCCTCGGGCCAGCCCCCGTGCGCCATGAAGCGCTAGCGCGGCGGCCGGAGCTGGGGCCGGGCGGGCGGCCAGGTGCGCAGCGACAGCGCAGAGCGGCGCGCACCCGACGGATGCCCTAGCCGGGGCCCGGCGAGCGCCAGGTAAGCCGAGACGCGGCGCCGGGGGCCTCCGACCCCTACCCCACCCCACAGGCCCCGCAGGTCTTAAGACTGTCCCGGGGCCGGCCGGCTCTGGGGATCCGGGATGAGGTGGCAGCAGCTGTCCGCGCCCTCTGCTCCTAAGTCCTCACGGGTGGGACTTGGGTGGGGGTGTGGGAGCCTTCGCGGGGAGTCACAACTGGCCGAGCAGGCAGCACTGTGGAGAGGTCCATGGGGTTTTCACCTGCCGGGAGACAGGGAACTCGCGGGAGCTGTTGGGTTCTTTGCTCATTTGTAACACACATGTCTGCGGTTTAAGCTCCGAGGGTCAAGCTTGGCGGGACTTGCCGGTTTTGGAGACGTGCCGCTGGCTTCCCTAAAGTGTCTGCCGCCCCTCTGGAAGTCTCCCGCGGCCGGGTTCTGCTGGAGCCCCTTTTGGGAACGGATGCCAACACGTCCGAAAAGACCTTAGGGCCAAAAGTACCTAGCTGCACCTGCCGGGACGCATGGTGAGATCGCTGCCACCGCGCCTGTTGCGTGACCAGGCACCCACCGGACATCTTCCGTGCGCCTTTACGCAGGTTGGGAGATGATGGGGGAAAAGGTCACTTTTTTCCGGTGGTAGTAGGTGGTATCCGCTAGCTCCCACGGCCCTGCTGCTACATCCCATCTCCTTCTGTTCCCAGTTTGGTGCCCGGTGCTGTCACCTTGTTTTAGGTGTGCGGAGAGGCAACTTGTTGGGGCGGGCGGTATTGCAGAGAATGACGAGTATTTTAACTTCTCACCTACCCACTCTTCCCCAAGTGAAAAAAAGCTTGA
Source organism: Saccopteryx leptura (assembly GCF_036850995.1). NCBI lineage: Eukaryota > Metazoa > Chordata > Mammalia > Chiroptera > Emballonuridae > Saccopteryx > Saccopteryx leptura. The sequence goes on from NC_089513.1 coordinate 14,047,769, forward strand.
CTTGTCGGCGCAACTTATCCCAGGGGGGTGTGCGCGCCTGGTCCCCCGGTAGTGGGGAGGAGGAAGCCTCGGTATGCTGATCTGAGACAACTAGAGAGGTAGGAGGAGGGTGCGAAGCGGGTTGACATGAGCAAGTAAGGGGCCCTGGCCCACATTTCTACCCAGTGAGCGTCTATGAATCCCACCCGACCCATTTGGCCCGCCCGCGCTGCCCCCGCGCGCTCCAAGTCCTTGGGTAGCCCAGGAGGCCGCCGAGTTCGCCTCCCGGAAACCGCCCGCCCTATGGGCTTGAGAAGAGAGTCTCTCCTATCTTCCTGCTTCCATTGCTTTTACATTTGTCTCCACTCCTTGAGAACTAAGGACACAAAGCGGGCAAAGTACTTAACCACCACCCGCCACACAGTACTTTTAGGAACAAAAACTAGAAAATGATGTGTGATAAATTCTGCAGTGATAGTGAATACAAGCGCATAATAGAAGAGGAAACAACACGAGATGAAGTAGAAGTTCTCCTTTTCGTTCTTGCAGGAGTATATTGGTGTTAGACTTACAATGCCATTCATTAACTTGGGGCCTATTGTTGCAGGCCTTATTAAAATCCATTATAAATGTGTAAAAGATGATTAATGGTTATTAGATGATTACTGTCTGGGGAGAAGCGGGCCTGCCTGCAATTACCCCCTCTGAATTCTCCTAATGGTTTTCACTGTGTAGTGGAGGCTTCTTTTAACTTTAGGTAAGAAACCTTGTTGCCCAGGTTCCAGTGGCTGGTGCTTCCGTAATTCTTAGTGATTCTTTGTGTCTGTTATTGAGGGGACAAACAAGACTCATGAGGCTCAGTACTAGTGAGCACAAATGCCATCTATGTGGGAGCAGCTCTGGCTACTTTCAAGCTTTCCTTCTGGTTTTTATTTTTATTTATTTAAAATCTATTGATTTTACAGAAGGGGAGGGGCGCAAGAGGAGTATCAACTCATAGTTGCTTCAGTTTAGTTGTTCATTGCTTGCTTTTTGCTTGCCATATGTGCCTTGACTGGGCAAGCCCAGGGTTTCGAACTGGCGACCTTAGCCTTCCAGGTGGTTGCCCTATCCACTGAGCCACCACAAGCCACACTTCTTACTGGTTTTTATTTTAAGGAAAATGCCTTCAAGTGTGTACTTATTACTTGTTAGTTACTGATAGAAGTAGGAGTTAGTTTTTTCAATTGCAGCTTTAAAATAATGATTTGGTTAAAAAAAAAAATGGCTTAACAGAAAGAAGACTGGGCCCTGGCCAGGAGGTAGTTCAGTTAGTTGGAGCGTCATCCTGTCATGCTGAGGTTGCGGGTTCCATTCCCGGTCAGGGCACATACAAGAGTCTACCAATGAGTGCCTGAATGGGTGGAGCAGCGGATCCATGTTTCTCTCTCTTAAAAAAATCAATTAAAAAAAAGAAGAAGAAGAAGCCTACAGCTGTAAGGCAAGTTCAGGATTAGTTCCCTGTTTCAGCTGGATCTCAGGCTCTTGATCTTGGCCCTAATGCCACTGACCGGATCTGGCTGTAGGATATTTTTGTCCTGGTCTCTCTGCAATCCTCCTTTCCTTCCTTTCTTTCCTTTTTTTTTCTCCCTTTCTTTTCAAGCAAGGAGTAGTGAAAAACAATAGATTTAGATTCCCATAGAATAGATTTTTTGTGTTTTTTTTTTATTTTTACTGACTTTAACTTATATTTAATTTTTTAAATTTATTTTTATTTATTGACTTCTATTTAAAAAAAATTTTAACAGAATTTTGTGTGTGTGTGTGTGTGTGTGTGTGTGTGTGACAGAGACAGAGATAGTTAAAGAGAGGGACAGATAGGGACAGACAGGAAGGGAGAGAGATAAGAAGCATCAATTCTTTGTTGTGGCACCTTAGTTGTTCATTGATTACTTTCTCATATATGCCTTGACCGTGGGGCTATAGCAGACCGAATGACCCCTTGCTCAAGCCAGTGACCTTGGGTTCAAGCTTTGCTCAAAGCAGATGAGCCCACGCTCAAGCTGGCAACCTTGGGGTCTCGAACCTGGGTCCTCCACATCCCAGTCCGACACTCTATCCACTGGTTAGGCTATTTTTAAAATTTATTTATTGATTATTTTTTTTTTTTTTTTGAGAGAGAGAGAGAGAGGAAGGGGGAGAGAGACAGACAGACAGAAACATCGACCTGTTCCTGTATGTGCCCTGACTGGGGACCAAATGGCAATCTCTGCGCATTGGGACGATGCTCTAACCAATAAGCCAGGGCTTATTATATTAATTTACTTTTAAAATTGTATAACCTCAGTTGAATTCCTAGATTTTCTGTACTTCACTTTACTCTTTATCTGGGGTAAAAAAAGATATCCACTTACTTGGGTTACTTGGGTTATTGAGAGAATTAAAGAAGAGAAAATGTGCAAGTCCCCTAGTGTATGGTAGGGATTCAAATGTTGTTTACTTATTTTCCTTATTAAACATATATTTTTAAAATTAGTATGATCACAGGTATTTGGTGTATTTTTAATAGTTTATTTTGCTTTGTTAGTCTGAATTCCATCTTGTTTCTCATAAATAACTCTCAGGGAATCAAGGTGATCCTTCTAATTCACTCCAGAGAGATTTTCATCTCCTAGTTGCCTTTGCTCTTCAGTTCTGATTGTTGTAAAAGAATCCTATGCTCTTACGAATGCAGAGGAACTTGCTTTTTAGGGACCAGAACAAGTTTTATGGGGTTTATTCATAACCCATTTCTCTGAAGAGGAGATGATAAGGTTTCTTCAGCTCTTAATTTTAGAATTTGCTTTTATATTTGCTTCTAGATTCATCTCCTGGGAAGTTTTTAATCTGGTGTATTTAGGTATCTTGTGAATTTTCAGGCCTGCTTGTTGGCACTATTCAATTAGATTAATTATATTTATGCCTCTGTAGGTGTTATGTTACTTATTAAGAATTGATGAGAAGCATCAATTCTTTGTTGTGGCACCTTAGTTGTTCATTGATTACTTTCTCATATATGCCTTGACCGTGGGGCTATAGCAGACCGAGTGACCCCTTACTCGAGCCAGTGACCTTGGGTTCAAGCCTTGCTCAAAGCAGATGAGCCCACGCTCAAGCTGGCAACCTTGGGGTCTTGAACCTGGGTCCTCCATGTCCCAGTGGAGGACCCAGGTTTAAATAATTTATTATTTAAAATAAATAAATAAATAAATAAGTAAAAATTAATTTGGTGCCCTAGGAGTTTTAATGATTCAAAAGAGATAGCTTATTCTTTTTGATTCTGTCAATCGAGTTACTCTTGAATCACCATCCTTGTGCCTAGTGACAAATAATTCCTAGTCTAACATCTTGCAGTCCTGTGTCACTGAAGACCTGGCATTATGAGGAGTAGTCTAGAAAGCGCGTGCACGCACACACACACACACACACACACACACTAGCCTTGTTTCTCATTTTTATTCTTAGAAGACAAAAAATATTTTTAAATTTAATTATTAATTTTAGAGACAGAGGAAGTGGGGAGAGAAAGAGAGGCAGAGAGAAATACAGAAACATTGTTCTCTTCCTGTATGTGCCAGGACCAGGGATCCAACCCACAACCTCTGCACATCAGGACCGAGCTGTCCGGCCAGGGTGACAAAGAAACTTTTATTACCTGGTCATTTAGGAACATATAAGTACTGTTTCTAATACTTCTAAAATGCACTGCACCTTTAAATAAACTGTTGCCAAAACCATGCCCAGTGGGAAGTAGTATGAGAACTGGTCCAGGCGCGCACTGAGCCCATAGGCAGCAGTGAGTAGAGGTGGGTCAGGAACTCGGGATCCTTCGAGGGAGCTGGCGCACCCAATCCTTACCACTGCCTAGCTGTAAAACCTGGGGCAAGTCGCTTAATCCCTCCCTCTGGCTTCAGTTTCCTTATTTGTAAAATGGGACAACAGCAGTTACTGCCTCACATGGTTGTAAGATGAATTCCAAATGGAAAAACAAAAACCAAAAAACCCAAAAAGGCTTAGCACAAAGCTCAACAAAGAGTACTCACTACTGGGGTGTTGTTGATATCGCTCAACAAATATGTATTTATTGCTCAGCTAGGAACTGCCTTCTACACTGCGTAGGAACCAGGACTCCCTCGCTTAGTATTTATTTAGCAAACGAAGGTACCTGTTTGCACCAGGCACTGTTGTCACCCTGGCCTAGGGGCGAGCTTCTAAACTAAGAAACCCAGGGCTCAAGTTCTGGATCACGGGAGTTTGATGGCTCCGAAGGACCCGAGTTGTTAATGAGCTAGGGACAAGCCCACTCAGTCACAGCCCTGTGGGTCCCTGGCTGCTGTCACCTGGTATTTCTCCTCCTGCACAGTGGACGCCCGTGGGAACTACTGAGTACTGCTGTGTCTCCTTTGTCCCCACTCTACGTCTGTCTTTCCTCTCCCTCCACCCCCATACTCCTGTTTAAAAAAACAAAAAGTATTATTCACTGTTCAAAATTCAGAAATTTTTAAAACTTAAATCTTTTTTTTAAGGATCTGTGTTCTCCATGTGGTTTCTTAGTGGTGATGCCTGCTAGGTGTTGCTAATGACAGAGACCCTTGGTATAATTCCATTTATTCAGTCATTAGTTGTTTGTTTGTTTTTGACAGAGAGAGAGAGACAGACAGACAGACAGGAAGGAAGAGAGATGAGAAGCGTCAATTCTTCATTGTAGCACCTTAGTTGTTCATTGATTGCTTTTTTTTTTTTTTTCATTTTTCTAAAGCTGGAAACAGGGAGAGACAGTCAGACAGACTCCCGCATGCGCCCGACCGGGATCCACCCGGCACGCCCACCAGGGGTGAGGCTCTGCCCACCAGGGGGCGATGCTCTGCCCATCCTGGGCGTCACCATGTTGCCACCAGAGCCACTCTAGTGCCTGAGGCAGAGGCCACAGAGCCATCCCCAGCGCCCGGGCCATCTTTGCTCCAATGGAGCCTTGGCTGCGGGAGGGGAAGAGAGAGACAGAGAGGAAAGCGCGGTGGAGGGGTGGAGAAGCAAATGTGATTGCTTTCTTAATATGTGACTTGATTGGGGGCTCCAGCAGACTGAGTGGCCCCTTGCTCAAGCCAGTGACCTTGGGCTTCAAGCCAATGACCTTTGGGCTCAAGCCAGGGACCATGGGGTCATGTCTGTGATCCCATGCTCGAACTGGATGAGCCCGTGCTCAAGCTGGTGACCTTGGGGTTGCAAACCTGGGTCCTCCATATCCCAGTCCAATGCTCTATCCACTGCACCACTGCCTGGTCAGGCCACTCAGTCATTAGCTTTTAGAATGGCTTGAGCATCTTCTCCAGGCTTTACACTGGTGGTTAGCTCCTGCTCATGGAAGCCTGTGAGGTTTTCAGAGGGTCTGACTTGTGTGTTCTTGTTCTTCATTGGTAGAAAAGTAGATCAGACATTGTCTCTTCCTGCCCTGGACCTGTCTCTCTGTGCAGGGAGAGATGGCTGCCTTAGACCCTGGAAGAGGGCCCAGGCCACTTCTAGGTCTGGAGCTCTGTTTTATGGCCACTCGCCAAGTCTAGTGAACTATGTAATAAGGGAGAGCTGAGCCTGGAAGCTGTGGAGCATCAGGGCGGGAAGCCCACTGACTCCTGGGGGCACAGAAGTCACTCTTGCTCAGCAGTGCCAACTGCCTGCCCCCGGTGGGACTGAGAAGCCTGGCACTTCGGCATTGAGTGCATACCTAGCCTGACCTTTGGTTGGGAGGTTGGTCTTTATTTACAGGGCTGTTATTTATGGCTTTGTCTCTTGGCCGAGTGGCTTTTGTTCCCCAACATTGAGGTTTGTTTGACTCAGTGCAGGCAGAGTAAAATCAGTTTTCTAACCTTTACTCGTGTTGAGTTGAGTGGGAATATCCTCACTGGAACTTCTTAGGCACCCAGCAATATCCTCACAGTCTCTGGCTGGCTGTTCTTGCTGTCTGGGGAAGCATGACTTATAAAATGTGATGTGACCTGTGCACAAATCCTTACGCTGTCTTCTCGGGACGCAGTGAACTACTGATGCCATTCTCTGAGATCTGCCTATGACTGGTGGATCCAGAAAAAACGGCTTCATATTCTTTATCAGAAAATAGAGAACTATTTGACATGGGTTGTTTAAAATGAGGAAATGGATGGGCCAGATTTTGTATATTTCTTGCTGGAAAATATTGGCCCTACCTTCATATTGGAAACAAACATGAGGGCCTCTAACCTCTAGAATCCGTGATAAAACAAGGAAAATAGTATGTGGGTTTTTATCAGACTGAAGAAATTGTAAAAATTAAGTGAAACTCTATACTCTGTTTTTGGAACCAGAACAACTTTGGGAGGAGAGGCATTTCTTTGTGATCTCACTTTAGTACAGAAGTTTATTTTATGGGAATTGTGTTAATTGTGGTAAAAAAATGTTTATGAAATATACCATTTTAGCCACTTTAAACTGAATTAAATGGCATTCAGCACATTCACAAAATCATGCAATTTTTGCCTCTGTCCATCTCTAGAACTTTCAGTCATCCCAAATGGAAATTCTGGGTCCATTCAGCTCTCTATGTTCTCCTCCCCCATAGCCCCTGGTAACCTCTATTATATTTGTTTCTATGAATTTGGCTTTTCTAAGGTGTAAGTGGAATCACCCAGTATTTGTCCTTGTGACCGACTCACTTCACTCAGCATGTCCTCCAGATTCATCCACGTCATAGCACATGGCAGAATTCCTTCCACTCTTCAAGGCTGAGGGACATCCCGTTGCATGTGTATGGTACACTTGGTTTATCTGTTCATTTGTCGATGGGTTGTGCCTTCCATCTGGCTGTTGTGAGTGGTGCTGCTGCGAACATGGGCGTATGAGGTAGTTTTTGTGATCCCGTTCGGTTTTGTGAGATTTATCTTTCACAGAAAGCAGTAAAGATGAGCAGGGACATGTAGTATTCCATATCACATCTCAAAACATGTTGGAGAGAAGAACTCGGGAAACTGCGGGAGGGTGGTTGTGTTGAAGATGCGTGTAGAGCAGCCACGCGCTTCTCCGTGTCACCTCCAGCTAGCTGCTCTACTGAAGCTGGTGGTGCCTCGGCATTCCGTCACTTAACTGGCCATGATGGGGCTGACACTGCTCTGTGCCAGCGTGGGCACAGAAGCTCGGGATACCTGGCTCCATGATCTGGAGACCACAGCTGCCTTCTAAGGAGGACGTTCTGTAGTGGAGAAAAAAATCCGTAACTTTCCTTCCAAAATAACATGGGTTAAATAAATAAATGCATGAATACATAAATAAACAAATGTTTTGGTGGAGGGAGGGTCAGAATGTGAGGAAAAGTGATATTTAAATGTTTGAAAAAGCAAATATTTAGAAGTCAGATTGTTTTCTAACTTAAGATAGAACCCACATTCTTCAAAACCAGCTTTAAGGTGAAAGATCAGTTATTGATCAGCTGTTGCATCTGTGTAAGACTATGCTTACATGTAGAGCAGGATAAAAACCCAAAGCCTCTTATTCTTCTTTGTTTTTTAGTGAGTGGGGTGGGAGAACAGACAGAGGAGGGGATAGAGATGAGAAGCAGCAACTCATACTTGTGGCACCTTAGTTGTTCATTTGATTGCTTTCTCATATGTGCCTTGACTGGGGGGCTCCAGCAGACTGAGTGACCCCTTGTTCAAGCCAGAGACCTTGGTCTCAAGCTAATGAGCCTGCATTCAAGCCTGTGACCTCAGAGTCAGAAGCCTTTCTATTATGATTATTTCTCAATCTATATTAAAGACATCTTCATCTATATTTTCTAGAGAACAATAGACTCTCATATGAGCTTATGCTCACACTGTGCCCTGAAAATTAGCCAAAATAAGGATTTGCATGTTTGATTTAATGTTGTTTTTTTTTTTTAATTTATTGATTGGAGAGAAAGAGAAGAGGGAGAGAACAAGAGAAACATTGATTTGTTGTTTTACTTATTTACATATTCATTGGTTGATTTTTTTATCATAGCATTTTATTTTATTTTATTAGTTTTTAATGATAGCATTTATTTAAAAACTTTTATTTATTGATTTTTAGAGAGAGAAATAGGGAAAGAGAGAGAGAGAATATACTACTTATTCATGCCATCATTGGTGATTCTTGTATGTGCCCTGACCAGGGATTGAACCCACAGCATTATATATGAGGACAATGTACTAACCAAGTGCACTACCCAGCCAAGGTGCATGTTTAATTTTAGCAGGTTTTTTTTTTTTAAGGAAAAAATTTAAATCTTCAAACTAAGCCCAAATGCCACCATCCTTGGGTATCATTCCACCTTTCTATCCTGTGCTAGTCATACCCACGAGAAAGATTTTGGGGCTAACGTGGCTAATCTCTCAGCTTTGATACTTTGTCTAGCTCAACTTGATTAAAATCATTTAATTTTTTTTCTATCAATCTTAGGTCCTCCCCCATGCCCCCAATTCCATAGAAAAAACATGGTGAGAATTCCAGTGTGTATTTGGGATTACTTGGACCGACACTCTTTCTAAAGCTGAAGAAAGTTTGCACAGGCCCTGAACTCTTAGTTAACTGTCAGGTCATGTCATGAGTTCTAGCTTGAATGGCCAAAGAAATAAGCCCGTGGCTTCTCCTAGGGAACTTCCCATCCCCTCAATCATTCCTCATGGGGGACTCTCTCGTCCATAGCCTTACAAAGACTAAAACAAACAGGCTTCACTTACCTAGCCAGCTCCACAGCCAACAGACGCACATAAAGCACAGGCCCCCATGAGAGTGGGGAAGGAGCCTGTCCTCAGGGAGCTCACATTCTAGAGAGGGAGCGACAGAGACAGAGATTGTAGGGATGCTTGGAGATTGCTGCGTCAGGGCAGACTGGCGAAAGCCGAACCAGGTAAAGGGAAGGGGGGATGCTAAGGAAGCAGGATGCAATTGTAGAGCAGAGGAGGGCGTAGCTGAGCAGACTTGGCCTGGAAGAGGGTGAGTCATGAAGAGCTAAGGGAAGGGTAGCCCTAGCACAGGGGATAGAGGTCTAGGTACAGGGGCTCTAACAGGGGGGTGCCTGGCCCCTCTACTGAAGTTGGATGCTGTTCCTCATACTGGGGAGCTGGGAGGAGAGGGGAAAGAAAGGACAAGACAGAAAGGTAGGGGACCCCACGCGCAGGGCTTCCTCTGTGCGTAAGGACTTTGGTTTTGACTTTATGGAAGATGGGATGGGGCAGGGGTCAGTGCGGGATATTGCCCATTGGAGCAGCATGATCTGTCATCTGACTTGCATTATCAAAGGGTCATTCTGGTTGCCAGGTGGAGTCAGGCAAGGGAGGACTCCCAACTAGGGAGACCATTTAGGAAAGAGGAGCCAAAGATAACTTTCTCTGCAGAGCCTGGATTACAGACAGGAATCTGGGTTTCCAAGTGCTGTAATTCCAATGGGCAGTGTTCAGATCACTTAAAATAGGTTATAAGGAGGCTCTGCAGAAATACGCATATTCCTAGCAGGCTTTGTTGCAGAGAACTTTACTGTGTTTATCATCAGAGCATGTCTTCCTACTTTGGTGGAGGAGAGAGGTAGTTTTTTTTTTTAATGTTTGTTTTATTGATTTTAGAGGAAGGGAGAGAATGTGAGAGAGAGAGACAGATGTTCCTGGGCCCTGACTGAGGATCAAACCGGCAACCTCTGTGCTTTAGGACTATCCTCTAAACCGAGGTATCCGGCCTGAGCAAGGGGTAGTGTTTAAAAAGAGAAAGAGACGATGTGCATGAAGCAGCAGCCTTTCTTGCACTGGATGGAAGATGGCCCGGCAGGTGCCGGCAGCACCCCCTGCAAACTCTCAGGCCTCAAACACAGGCAGGCCACCCCCGCCCCCAATGCGCGTGTCATCTCTAAAAAACAGCTTTACGGAGATAGAATTCATATTTCATACAACTCACCTTTTTAAAGAGTACAATTCCGTGATTTCCAGTATAGTTACAGACTCAGACAGCCATCACCAGAATCTGTTTTAGAAAATTTTTATCACCCCCCAAAAAGATATCCTGTCCCATTTAGCCATCACTCCTGAGCTCCCGGCAGCTCTCGCCTCCTTTCTAACTGTGGATCGGCCCGTCCTGGACACTTTATATACATGAAATCCTACTGTATGTGCTCTTTGTGTTTGACTTACTTAACATAATGTTTTCAAGATTCAGCCACACTGTAGCATTAATCATTACAATTTCAGCACACATGCTGCCTAAGCAGGCACTGGTGGAGCACTGATCAATGCCTACTTGTATTGCTAACTATGCATGCCATTTATGCATGTAACGCATTCTGGAAGAGACCCAGGAATTGGAACTGTGTGCCAGTCACAAATCGACTGACTTTCATGTTATAAAGGGAATTGGTGGTGCCCAGAGAGCTAGATGTGTGCATGCATGCGTGTGTGCAGATGCATTAATTTGTTCTCTTTCCCAGGTGAATGCAAAGTACGTGGAATTTGCCAGTGAACATAGACCAGTGGCTTTCCGGTGGCCTAATGATTTCTTTCATTTAATGATTCAACAGTTATTAATTAAATACCGATTACATGCCAGGCCGTGTCAGGGACTGGTGATTAATACAGGAATAAACAAAACAGACATGGTCCTCCCTGCTGTGAAGTTTACAGGGTTGTTGGGGTTTAGGTGACAGGAGTAGATAGTAAACAAAATATCGAACAAAAGAAATATGAAACAAGCTGATGTTAGAGTCACGATCTATGAAAAGCACTTGGAAAATAAGACATTACTAAGATAATAATGAGAGCCTACTTTAAAATGGCCAGAGAGGAACCCAGATGGCCTTTGAGGGGTGAAGAGATAAAATGTGTAGCCATAGATAGTCTTTAATCTGAAAAAGGAAGGACATTCTGACCCATGTTACACTCCCAGGGTGAGGGCTGTTCTCAGGCCTTCACCCCAGGGAGCTGATGGTTGGAGAAACAGAACAAGTGATCCTGAAATAGATTAGCAAATAAAAATATAGGACACATAGTTAAATTTGAATCTGAGATAAAGGAATTATTTTTTTAACATCAAGTCTGTTTCATGCAATATGTGGGACATGCACTAAAATTTATTTATTGTTTATCTAAAAATTCAAACTTACCTGTGTGTCGTGTATTTATTTCATTTGGCAACACTACCTGGAAGTGAACTTTTGGAACGTAGAGCTGTTTGTAATTTGAGGACTACCTGTGTTTTTGAGTTCCATTTGACAACTGGATTGTCCAGGCACTTTTTGACATTTGGTGGTGGGGGTGGAAGGGGGATTGATTTTCCTAGTCTCTCAAAATGGCTGGGTTGTGTTAGTCTCCCAGTCTATAATGAATATTTGTGATTTGTAGTAAACAGCAGCCTGGTATTGGGGAACAGGCTCTGGGTTCAGAGGATGTCAGAGCTGGCCCATTCATTCTCCAGATTTTTTACCTTGGCTGATAACAATGCTTGATGTTGTTATACCACTTCATATATTTAAAATATTCTCATTTGGGCCCTGACTGGGTAGCTTAGTTGGTTGAGCATTGTCCTGATATGCCAAGGTTGTGGGTTTGATCCCTAGTCAGGAGACATAGAAGAATCAACCAGTGAATGCATAAATAAGTGGAACAATGAATTGATGTTTCTCTCTCTCTCTCTCTCTCTGTCCTACCTCTTGGAAAAAATTAAAAAAAAAAAAAGCCTTTCCATTTGGGAGCTGTTAAGACAGATATCCCCACGGAACAGGTGAGAAACCCAAGGGAAGCAGGATTTGGATGGGTAGGCAGTAGCCAGGGGTGGGAAGACTCGTTCCAAATTTCACTTCTGTGATCATTGGTTCATTTCTTAAGCTCTGACTTCTTTGTGCTTCAAATCAAGGCCGTGATGTTTTATCCTTCTACCTGCTGACCAGGTGCTACTTCCTCTTGGGAAGTGTCTGATCTTTCAGCCTTACCCATCTCCCTCTTTCCCTCCTTCCCTCTTCTCCTCCTTCCCTCCTTCCCTCCTTCCCTCCTTCCCTTCCTCTACTTCTCTTGCAGGTCAAAGTGAGGGGCTGTCCTGCCTCCCTTATGGGGCCTCTCTGTCCAACCCAAGGCTTTTTGTGGTCTCATTGGCCATAAGATTCCAATTTTTAAAAAAATATTTTATTTATTCATTTGAGAGAGAGAGAGAGAGAGAGAGAGAGAGAGAGAGAAGGGGGAGGAGCAGGAAGCATCAACTCCCATATGTGCCTTGACCAGGCAAGCCCAGGGTTTTGAACCGGTGCCCTCAGTGTTCCAGGTTGGTGCTCCATCCTCTGTGCCACCACAGGTCAGGCAAGATTCCAATTTTAAATGCACATCCTGTAAATGTCAAGCATATCAGGTTCAGAAGTCAATGAAACTTAGTCTTTTCTGATGGCAGATAAGTACAATAGGTTGTTTTGATCATTTCATGTTTACTTTTATAAAGTATTTTTACGTCTATAAAATGGATACTACAGGTCCCTTTCACAGGTTTATAAAATTTCAAATGAGGCCTTTTAATTTCAACTTTTTTTTACTTTTTATTGCAAGTTTTTTTTTAAAAAATTTATTGATTTTTAGAGAAAGAGAAAGAGAGAGATAAAAAAAATCGACTTGTTTTTCTACTTATTTATGCATTCATTGGCTGATTAAACCTGCAACCTTGGCGTATTGGGACGATGCTCTAACCAACTGAGTTACCCGGCCAGGACTCAAATGGGGTCTTTTCATTTTAAAGGTTCTCCCCCCCCATTTGGAGAGATTTTAAGTCTCTAGAAAAATACAACCAACATTGTGTAGTTGACCACTGAGATTTGACAAAATTTGGAGCATGTTTAAACAATAAGACTCCTTTCTTATAGTTGAAAATTTGTAAAGCTGTGCAATCCATAAGGCACTAAAAGCCAGTTTTGGAAAAGGAGCTCGTGGCAAGGACCAAGCCAGAACAGCAAGAGCAGGGGTCCCCAAACTTTTTACACAGGGGGCCAGTTCATTGTCCCTCAGACCGTTGGAGGGCCGGACTATAAAAAAACTATGAACAAATCCCTATGCACACTGCACATATCTTATTTTAAAGTAAAAAAAACAAAATGGAAACAAATACAATATTTAAAATAAAGAACAAGTAAATTTAAATCAACAAACTGACCAGTATTTCAATGGGAACTATGCTCCTCTCACTGACCACCAATGAAAGAGGTGCCCCTTCCAGAAGTGTGGCGGGGGCTGGATAAACGGCCTCAGGGGGCTGCATGCAGCCACGGGCCGTAGTTTGGGGACCCCTGAGCAAGAGGAAACCCACAGCACGCCTGTGCTACCCCATGCTACCCGGCGTCCGGCTTCTAGAAGGGCTCTTATGCTCACCTTTTATCAGATGAAGTTATATTTTCTGTTATGTTAGGTTCCTTTGCATGTGTCATAAGGAAATCAGTAAGTATAAAAATGGCTTTAATTGCACTTGGCACCGGGCAAGGGAATATAAATATTGGCGACTGTTGCAAGAACTAAAGTACATTTTACCAGCAAGTGAAATCTTGTTTGCTATGTTGTCTCAGGCCTCGTTCAATGCTTCCCAGTACAGAGAGCCCTTAGAATTTAATATGACTGTCCTAACATTTATTGTCTTCAAAACTTTATATGTGAATACTTCCGTTCCATTAAAATAATATTTCTCCTCTCATGTCTTGTTGGCAGTCCTTATATTCTTTAGAATTTGTCTGACTAACCTCTAAGTTGTTACAGATAGTTTTTCTGTCCCAGCGTGTTCTAAGTCAGTGTTATCTTCCGTATCTTGCTGTATTTTAACCTTTCTTACTAGACGGAGATGATAGTATTTCTCCTTCGTACTCAAGCAAATCTTGATTTTTTTAAAACTTCCTTTAACATTTTTTTGGGTTCTTATTTTTCATGAACCTTTAGATGACCACATTTCATTATTTAAATGAAGGGGCTTAGTTTAGAAACAGTCAGCAAAATTCCCAGCTCTGACATCTCCGCTTATGTTCATTGTACTGGATCCTTCCCTCCATCCCAATCAGTTTCTACTTGAAAGGTGAGCCTGAGGTTTTTTTTTGTGTTTTTTTTTTAATCCTTTTTTTTTTTTTTTTTTTTGTATTTTTCTGAAGCTGGAAACGGGGAGAGACAGTCAGACAGACTCCCGCATGCGCCCGACCGGGATCCACCCGGCACTCCCACCAGGGGCTACGCTCTGCCCACCAGGGGGCGATGCTCTGCCCCTCCGGAGCGGAGCGTTGCTCTGCCGCGACCAGAGCCACTCCAGCGCCCGGGGCAGAGGCCAAGGAGCCATCCCAGCGCCCGGGCCATCCCTGCTCCAATGGAGCCTCGGCTGCGGGAGGGGAAGAGAGAGACAGAGAGGAAGGAGGGGGGGTGGAGAAGCAAATGGGCGCCTCCCCTATGCGCCCTGGCCGGGAATCGAACCCGGGTCCCCTGCACGCCAGGCCAACGCTCTACCACCGAGCCAACCGGTCAGGGCCGAGCCTGAGGTTTTTAAAAAAGTTATTATTATTATTTCTTCACTCATTTTCTGGACGGGTGCAAGCACCATCTTTAGACTAACTGAGCATCCCACATTTGCACACATTCTTAGTAGTGATATTAAAATGGCAGGGTTATGGCTATTTTATAATCCTGGCATTGCAGTGCACATGCGTGCCTCTAAAGCTCGGGCCCTTGTTTCAGGAGGAAAGCATTCAGTACGAAAGGGAGAAGCATGGCGATGAAATGCAATCATGCTTGCTCTCTGCAGGGGATTGGGTCCAGGACCCCCCGTGGACACCAGAATTCATAGGTGCTCAAGTCCCTTTTGTAAAATGGTGTAGTGTTTTCACATAGGCTACAGCGGAGTGTGCTTGCACACGTCACTTTATTCTCTTCATTGGAGTGGATTCCGTGTTAGTGCATGGCCCATGGCAAATTCAAGCTTGGCTTGAACTGTGGGCTGCTTTACTCCCATTCCCAGCCCCTCTCCGGATCTATTGTTTCTTCCTCCAGAAGATCTTGGATCTGCCTGGCCATGTCCCCTGCCATCCCCTTAGTTCAGGCCACCACCCTCCCTCTCCTGGACCATCGTGGAGTCTCCTAACTGATGTTTCCATTTCCACCTGCCCCCTCCGACCCAGAGCAGCCCCCAGGTCCGGAGCACATCTCCAAGCAGCTGCACAGCCTCTCCCCAGTGCGGTCACAACGCCATTGACCTCCTTTCCACGGTTCGCCAGGCCGGCCTGCTCTGCCCCTGTTTCCTCCCCGCAGCTCCCTTCTGGGCCTCCTTCATTTTCTGGAGCGTGACAAGCCCCTTCTTGTCCCTGGTCCCACATGTTTGTTGCACTATGACCTGAAAAGCTCTGCCCCTTACTGGTTTGCTTTTTGGCTCATGCCATTCCTCCAGAGCTCTCTCTAACCCCCCCTGATTCAAGTAGGTTTCTCCCAACATGTGCCTCTGCTCTTTTTCTTGTGTTCATTAGCATGTAACCCTTTATTTTTATTTTTTTAAGATTTTATTTATTGATTTTTACAGAGCGAGGAGGGGCAAGGAGCGAGAAGGACCAACTTATAGTTGTTTCACTTTAGTTGTTCATTGCTTGCTGTTGTATGTGCGTTGACTGGACAAGGCCAGAGCTTTGAACCGGCAACCTCAGCGTCCCAGGTTGATACTCTGTCCACTGCGCCACCACAGGCCAGGCTGTACCCCTTTATTTATCTGTGAGATTACTGGTGTGCCGCTCCATGGGCCTGGCAGCTTCAGGAGGAGGCACCACGTCCGTCCTGCTCAGTGGCTGATGGCGGCCGCCGAAGTTTATTGTCTAATTACTGGTGGTGGAAGACTGTGGGACTAGCTGCTCCCTGGGCGGGCAAGTGAAGGAATGGAGACTAGCCCGACTGGTGGGGTGCTGGGGCTCAGAGAAGGGAGGCACTAACTCAGTTTGGGGTGTCCAGGAAGCTTTCCAAGAAGGAGTGACATTGGAAGGATTGATGATGGGGTTGAGGATGATTTGGGGTTCCCCAGACTTGAGAAATAAGATGTTCCAACTGGGGTGAGGGGAAGTACTTGAAATTCAATGGATCCTAAAGAACATCTGGCCTCTGATCATGCTCCCTCCCGTAGATGCCATGGGCCATCCAGAAAGAGGCTGCTGCCACAGCGTCCACCAGTCACTTCTCAAACACTAACGTGCGTGTGAATCTCCCAAGGGATCTTGATAAAATGTAGATTCCGGGTTTGGCAGGTGGGAGGCTGGCCAACTCTGGGTGCTGTAAACACTGCTGGTCTGCAGACCTCCCTTTGAGTAGTAGCAAGGACACAAGGCGCGGAAGACCAGTTATTTTGTTAAAAGGACATCCTCTCTGTCCTCACCTGCCCTTTGATATATGGCAAAGGAGGTGGCTTCTGTCTTTTCCCCAATATTTCATTTTCTCTTACACTTTCATTTGTGAGTCACATAAAGAAGCGTTTCATGACAGTCATTTAAGGCAGCCTCTACAGGTATATGTGATACTTTAAAGGTATTATTGTTTTACACAGCCCCTCCTATATTATTCAAGGAAATAGAAACATAAAAAAGAGTTGTTTTTGAGCCCATCCTGTTACATGGTATCAGTTTCAAAGGACCACAAGAAGCATGTTAGGGCTCTCCTTGAATGGAAACCCTCCCCGGCATCATCCATCACGCCTGCCCTCCTCCAGCTGCGTTCTCTGTGCTGGGAGCTGCACAGTATCTGCTTTACGGTTTCTCTGCAAAGCGTGTTTCATCTGGATGTTCTGTTCTGACCACTTGTTGTACTTCTGGGCACCCCCTACCCCGTCAGCCTGAGTATCTTCAGAACAGGCAGATTCATATCAATCCAGGCCAGTCATCATTCAGAGCATAAATCTGTTTTCCTAAAGAACCATATTACAGTCCAGATGCAAACACATGGGTGTCACATTACCTGGAGCTGCCTTAAGATACAGAAAGCAGATGTGGCAGAGCAGTTTTCTGTGGGTGGGAGTGAGTGTGCAATCCCTTCTTGGCTTTGCAGTAAAGGAGGTTCTCAAACTTGGCTGCACCTTAAAAATACATGGGGAGCATCAAATATACTTACACCTGAGCCCCCACCTAGCGATTCTGTATCCAGCAGGGATACAGCCGGGGTGATTCTAATGCGTAGTCAAGGCAGAGAACTGCCGCTCGGAACGTAAACATGGTGCATTTAAAATCCTACAAATAATTGTAGGTGCACTATATACAAATTTCTGAGAAATATGTTATAATAACTAAGTCAAATATTAAAGAAAAGAAATATAAAGTCCAAGCATGCTTTTATGGTAATTAAACGGAATAAATATGACAAAATTAAATTTATTCTGACATTAAAAAACATTTTTATGTTACATTTTTTGAGTTATGCTTTTTTAGAATTCATAAAAAAGAGGGGTTAAAAAATAAAAAAACAACAAAAAATTATCTTTATATATATATATAGATACATTCTTAGTAAGATTTAGTGAATTCAGCAGGTCCCGGCACGAATGTGTTTTTTCATTCTTGTGTTTATGAGAAACATGAGCCTGATGTGTCCTAGTGATTTCTTCAATGTTTGGGCATATATTTGAAAGGCAAACTCTCATTTCCTCGTCAATACATTGAAGAATTCCTCTCTTTTTACTCTTGTGTTGAGGGTAAAAAATCCTAATTCATATAAATAGGATGTTGAAAATTGTAGTAAAATGTTCAAAGCTTTTTTAGATATTGCCACATATTCTTCTTTTATAGAAATCCAAAAGGCTTCAAGAGACAATTCCTTATGTTTAATCATCAATCCATGATCAGTGGATATAGCTGCTAGTTCTTCTTCTTCCGTTAATGTTAAACCAAAATCACTTGAAGCTTCTGTGAATGGGCTTCTAATCCAATCATATTGTTCAGTGTTAAGTGATGGAAAATGCTATAAATTAAATTCTACCTGTCCGCCTTCAAGTCCTATTTTATTTACATTTAACTTTTGCTCACTTCCAGAATCGGATTCTTCAATATCACGCTTCTTTTTGAGAAATCTATCCACTTTATTTGGGTGTATTTATCTAAAAATAATATAATGATGTGTTAATAATAAATATAATAATGATGTGTTAACAAAAAGAGTGGTATTTCCATAATATAATGGTATAAAAGAGTAACTATATTTTTATATCTGGGCACATGCCACAAACCAGCGCAGTTAATAATTCCAGGTCCCGAGTGGGAACGGTGTGGAGTTAAGAAAATATGTGGAATTAAGAAAATACGGGGTTGGGAGGGCCCTGTAATTGCTGCTAGCAAGAACAAAGTACGCCCCAAAACCACATCTTGCTTTATTTATAGGGCAGAGTGGGCCATTAGCAAATATTAACGGTACACCAAACAAAGGATAGAAGAAACTTGCCTCCAGTCTTTCCAGGGAACATGGGGTGTAGTGTAAACAATCCAGCACCACAGCTTAACAGCCTTTTGCAACCTAATCAGCTTACAGCCAATTCCCCACACCTCTGTCCCCCAAAAATCTAAACTCCAAAAACCCTGTTGGTTTTTTGGTCCCCAACATGCACATATTTCTCTGGAATACCAATGGGCATACCTGGAAATCTTCTAGGGCCCACCAGTGTGCCCTGGTGCACACTTTGAGAACCACTGATCTAGTGTGTCAGAAACTCACTAGGGTTTAAGGAAATGTCTAAATATACAGCTACAGGAGAAGTGATTAAAATGAATGAACGGTGTAACTTGGATACATGGGACTGGTGTCTGTAATGCATCAGCTGTGGGTGGCCTCGATCGAGTCACTTAATAACCTCACAGTTCATGTCTGCACAGTGGTTTGCCGAATCCAAAGAACCTTCACATGCAGTATCTTATTTTCACAAGACTTTGAAAGAGAGAGGGCAGGGCAGCTTTGCCCCTTCTGCCCTTTCTCCAGGGAACACAATTCTTCATTGTTTGCATTCAGCTGCTGCAACATCCTCCTGGCCCGGAGTGACTCGCCAGCTCTTCCAGGGCTGGGCTGGGTTGGCTTCCCCAAGCTTCCCCCAAATCCGGGACGCAACACCCTGTCCTGGCACGTACCACGTTGTGCTGTGACGCCCCTGTGTTAAGGTTTCTCTCCTGTGAGGAGGGGGCATCATATTTTTTCATCCCAAGCATTACCTAGTGGGCATTCAATACCTGTTAGATGATTGAATGGATACATTAGTCACCAGTTCATGGATGGGGACTCCGAGGGGCAGGCAGACCAAACACACGCCTCACATTCACCTCCCCTAACCTTTCTGAGCTCCGGATCCTTCTTGTGAAAATGAAGAATTTGGAGAATTTCTCTAACAACCCTCAGGGCTCTAAAATAGGGGCTGTTCTAGTCTATTTGGTTTTATTGTCAAAATTCAACAAAGCTCTCCAGGCTGCTATAAAGACTAGGATCAAAGTAACCCAATTTAGCCCTGGCCAGATAGCTTGGTTAGTTAGAACCTCATCCCAAAGTGCAGAGGTTGCTGGTTCGAACCCCGGTCAGGGCACACACTGGAACAGATGTTCCTGTCCTTCTCCGGCTCTCTTCCTTCCTCTCTCTAAAATCAATAAAATAAACATTAAAAAAATAAATAAATGAAAGCACTTCTTTTTTTTTTTTAATGTAACCCATTTATTGTCAAGAACAGAAACTCAGACTTACACTTCAGCCTAGACCAGTAACCCAGATACTTCTACACTTCCAAGTCACCTTGAGAGATTGAGAAAGTAGAAACGGCTGTGTCTGTCCCTTTATTTTCTCTGTAGTTCCCAGAGATTTTGAAGGAGAGAAGCCAGCTTTGAAGGCCCGCTTTCTGGTGTTCTGGGGATTGCTCACATCCGAGACCAGCCACGGTTCTGGGAACAGCCTTCAAGTCTGGTTTCATAAATTTTCAACAGCTGGAGGATGCAAACACAGCCGGGTGGGAGCGGCCTGCGTCACCGGCTGGCGGGCCGCTGTGCATCAAGCCCACACGGTGGAGGCGGGGAGGCTGTCTCCTGTCCAAATTAGGATGGAATCAGAGACGGCGCTGCTCAGACTGGCCTCTTGGCCACTTAGAAATAATATTGCTAATCAGCCAGGGTGAGGAGCCGGGGTGGACATTCTGGAATACAGAAAGAAAAACGGAAAACGTGAAACCTCATCTTTCTCGGGGTAGAACCTTTCAAGAAGAAGTAAGTTTTTCGGAGCGTGGGCAGTACTGTTTCCATCACGCAACCCCTTCAGCCAGAGCCAATTAAGGGATTTTTAAGGGTTGCGCAATGCAAGAATAAGGGCGTATATTTGAGAAGTTAAATGAAATCATTTCTCTGGCTTGGAGGAGAGCGGCCAGACTGTTGAAAATCCATATTTAGATGTAACTGTGAGCCCCACCGCCCACCACATTTTCCGAGAAGTTTTCTTTTTCTTGGTCTCCCACCAAGGCAGCCCTGAATCGGAAGGCGGCCTACCAGTTTTGCAGCATGATAAGATCTGACACTTTTGATTGTTAAAGTCTCAGAAGCTGTTAATACTGCATATGTAAACATACAACAGGATGTTCCTTACAGCTGCAAGGAATGACTTGGGAGCCAGGCCAGAGGAAACCCTTTACAGTGTGAATCCTGTCACAGACCTTCAGTAACGCTCAGAGCAACTGTGAGCTCAGGCGCTTTGATTTTCATAGGACTTTTAAAAGAAATTGATAAGTTGAATGTTTCTTTAATCCTTCTAAGGATTTGCTGAATTTCAAGATGAAGAAGAGATCTTGTTCGCTTTACCTTTTCCAACTTCAGATTTTCAAAAACTTTCGCTATATTTATTGATGTCTCCAAGACAGTTTTCCATATACAGACAACCTGTGCATTGAAATTGAACAAGCTGAATTTCACGTGCTGCTGTGATTTACAATGGGCTTAGCAAAGAAGACGGTGTTTAACATTATACCCAAGTGTTTCATTTCTCTTTTATTGCACAATGCAAGAATTGATAGTTAATCATTCAAAAAATAAAAAACAGCCTGACCAGGCGGTGGCGCAGTGGATAGAGCGTCAGACTGGGATGCGGAGGACCCAGGTTCAAGACCCCGAGGTCGCCAGCTTGAGCGCGGGCTCATCTGGTTTGAGCAAAAGCCCACCAGCTTGAACCCAAGGTCACTGGCTCCAGCAAGGGGTTCCTCGGTCTGCTGAAGGCCCGCAGTCAAGGCACATATGAGAAAGCAATCAATGAACAACTAAGGTGTTGCAACGCACAATGAAAAACTAATGATTGATGCTTCTCATCTCTCTCCATTCCTGTCTGTCTGTCCCTGTCTATCCTTCTCTCTGACTCACTCTCTGTCTCTGTAAAAAATAAATAAAAAATAAAATAAAATAAAAAACAAACGCATTCAATGTTACAAAAATAAAAAAGTGGACATAACAGGCCAGAGCTGATACCAACTTTGATCTTAAAAGGTAACTTTGCGTTTCCTTTCTGCCTCTTCAGATGCCCTGCAGTCCTGTCCCTGTGTCCTCGTAATGCTTGGCACCTCCTGACGCTGTTCTGGGTGAAGTCACGTCTCTCTGGGTCTCACTGACCACTAGCCCTCTAGTGCTTGTTTCATAACAGCTGCTTCCAAAGACTTTCAACCATATTCGGGACCCTGCTAAAATGTCAGGATTCTCGCTGAGTGGAACTTTTGGCTGCTCCTGTTTCTGGGTCGCCGCTGTCCTGGAGGGTGGGCTGGACCCTGTGATGCGCTTCTCATGAAGAGAATGTGGCCGGCAGCAGGAAAAGTCACTGCCAAGGCAGGCCTGCAAAAAGACCCTCCTTAGACTTGCTCTAAGAGAAGCCAGCTGCCATGTTGTGAACTGCCCTATGAGGAAGTGTGCGTGGCAAAGAACTGAAGGGAACCCCCACCCGACAGCCCATGAGGAGCGGAATCCTGCCTCCTGTGCTGGGAGTGAGCTTGGAAGCAGAGCCTTCCCAAGGGAGCCTTCGGGTGGCTACAGCCTTGGCTGACACCTTGCCTTGGAGCCCCGAGAAAGACGCTGAGCCACGCCCAAGACCCTGAGCCATTGAAACAGAGATCACACTTGTGTTTTGAACTGCTAAACATCATTTGTTATGCAGCAATAGATGACTAATACAAGGGCAGAGATGTAAGGCAGGACTGAAAGCCCGAGCTCCTGCTTCGGGTGGCTCACCATCCACCTCGTAAGCTCTAGTTGTCAAACATCACTGGTAAACCAAGATACAACACTGTCATTGTTACTTTTATTATTGTTGTTGTTGTTATTATTATTATTATTTTTAGAGAGAGAGGAGAGAAATAGAAAGGGGAGAAAAGGAGAAGTAGGAAGCATCAACTCATAGTAGTTACTTCTTGTGTGTGCCTTGACCAGACAAGCCCAGGGTCTCGAACCAGTGACCTCAGCATTCAAGTCGACGCTCTATCCACTGCACCTCCACATGTCAGGCGTCATTGTTATTTTTGATTAAAGGGCTCTGACAATAATAGTTTCTGAGCTTCAGTTTTGCTTCACATATTTTTTCTGTTTTTCAGTTTAATTGGTGAGTAAGTAATACAGCCAATGATTACAACCTTCAAAAGACAGAAAAGGGTATAAAGTATATACAGTAAATTTTATTGTTCCCTTTCAGCCCAGTACCCAGGCTCCTTCTCCAAAGGCAATAGCTGTTACCAGCTTATTGGTTAGCCTTCTAGGGTTAAACTTTTCATTTACAAATGCGTACATACATCCCATGTCCCCACCACCACCAAAACAAAGCAAATAGCAGTGGAATTTGGCCTTCAAGTTCGACCTGAAATGAAGAGTATGGTTGATATGCAACAGATTGAAATCTTACATAATTTCTGCCAATGGATTCTACTCGCAACTTAATAATTAACTTGAAACCGTTGAAAGACCTTTGAGAGAAGGGAAAATAGCGTGTCACATAATGATAGGGCTAGAGTAGGGCCTAGAGAAGTCATACAGTCCGCTCGCCCTTCTGGTTTGCCCTCTTGCCTTGGGCCAGGATAGTGTTTAAGTCATCAAGATGAGCTTCTCTTGAGAGGCTGCCTCAATGAAGTATCTTGTTGATCTCTGGGGAAAGGAGGGAATGGGTTGAACATAGTCTACAGATCAGAAAATGTTGTCCCAGCCTTTTACCCCCTTATTTTTCAATCAACTCCTCCTTAACTTCATACTGTGAAAAATGAGATTTGTGTGCAAATGCTCATGTGTGTGACTCGCTTCTGGTCACTCTAGGGAACTGAGCGGACTCTGGGTTAGAATGTGGAATGAGCCCTGAGAACAGATATGAAGAAGGAAGTGAGGGCTGACTCGTGCTGTTTTTCTACTTCTTTCTCTCACCCAGTGGTGGAGACTGGGTAACTGTTGTTAGCTGTGTGGGTGGTATCCCAGGCTTGCAGAACAGGACTTGACTCTTTCCCTGGCTGGCCCTGAGACCTTGGCCACACACCTAAACCTGTTCACGTCTCCGTTTCCTTTTTGCAAGGGGAGGTGCTGAAACCAGGTGATGAAATGCTTTCAACGATGGCAGAAGTCTAATTATCATTGTAGGTGAAGACTAATAAATATCCTAGAAGAAAAGCACCTTATGAATTTGAGGTGACATTGTTATTACAGTCATGACCTTTAAAATTATAGGCGGCATGCCAAACAAGGCGCGATGGAGGCGAAAGAGTAGTTGGACAGAATTCAGCCAAGCACAAATGTTGGTTTTGTTTGTTTCATGTGTAGTATCGACTTTAAATTGAAATGAGTCATACAGTATGTTCACTCTGTTTGTTTTGCCAGCTCACAAGATTGGCCAATCCTTTGAATTTATTGTTAAGAGAACCATAGAAGAAAGTAGCCAGAAATAATGGTAATAATTGTTATTCAGTGACTCATGATTCCTTTGATTGGAATCCAGGGTCTTATTTATTTCTTGTTCTGGCAACATTACTAGATATTCCCTTTTATTTCAGCTAAAGGAACACATGAATGGATAGATTTTAAATGAATGTTTACTTATTTTACTGCTCCTCCACAGAATCTCTTCCCATCCTAGAAGAACCAATGGTCTCTTTCTTTTAGGCCACTCATCTGTGACCCTGATGATATGGAGTGAGACTTCCTCTCTCTCTCTCTCTCTTTCCCTTTCCCTCCCTCTCTCCCTTCTTCCTTCTCTCCTTTCCTTCCTTCCTTTTTTCTTCCTTTCCTCCCTCTTTCTCCTCCTCCTCTTCTCTTTTTCCTTCCTTCCTTCCTTCCTTCCTTCCTTCCTTCCTTCCTTCCTTCCTTCCTTCCTTCCTTCCTTCCTCTCATTTACCAAACATTTAGATTCTGTTCCTAGTATCCAAAACCTTTCATTACCTACCAACTACCTACTATGTGCCAGGCACTGTTCTAGGTGCTTCAAATACAGCAAGGAGAAGAGACTGTGGGGGACGAACAAACTTTCCTCTGTCTTCAAGATTCTTCAGGCTGGTCTAATCATCAAAGAGATGTGAGAGAGGTCTGCAAGAGACAATAACCCAATGTAATACTACATATGAATGGGAACCCTGCATACATGGAAGAGTCAGACCCTCCTCCCCTGTGCACCAGAATCTCAGAGACAGAAAGGAGGGTGGAGGTATATAAGACACCCTGAGCTAGGGATGAGGTAATGCACCTTGAGACCTTCAAAGGGTCATGGCAGGGTGATAAGAGCAGATGTTTAAGAAATAAAGGTTTGCCCTGCCATCTCCAGGATAGGAACATGGGGTGGCTCGTTCTGAACCCACACATGACAAAGTTCCTGCCCTCATGGCACTTATACATGCTCATGTTGGAGGGACAGAGAATAAGCACTCTAACAAGTGTTAGGTCACTTGGTGATAATCACAATGGAAGAAATATACCAGTACACGGTGAGGGTGAATAGAAGAGGCCTCATTAACAAGGTGACCTTTCATCCAGTCCACAATATTGCTAACATACCTACTTACTGTGTGTGGGGCTGCGCTCTAGGTGCAAGGGTATATATGAACAAAACAGAAATCCTTCCTTCAGGGGTGTGCGTGCTGGTAGGAAGAGACAGGTGGCGCATGAACACATTTTAGAGTCTGTTAGGAGGGGAGGAACGGTGTAAAGGTGGCTAAGGTGTCAGGAAGGTGAGGCCACACAGTTCAAATGTGGTGGTCATTGGGCAGGTCTCCTAAAAAGGTGAACTTTGAGCTATGACAATGACAGGAGGGGTGGAGCTCTTTGGGGACTGCAGGAGGATTCCAGGCACAGGGACAGACACCACCCGGCTCCCACAGAGTGCGGGGCCAGGGAGGGACCACTGTGGCTGGAACAGAGCCCAGGAGGGTGGTGGAGGTCAGGCTGAGGGGGTGAAACAGGGGGTGGATGTTGGGTTTTGCTCGAAGAGAAAAAATCTCTAGCAGGGTTTGGAGCAGAGAAATCACACAATCTGAATTACCTTTGTAGAGAATCAGTCTGACTTGTGTGCTGAAACTAGGCCACCAGGGAGCAAGGACAGAAGCAGGAGAGCAGTTTGGGGACTACCTGTAACCCAGGTGAGAGAGGATGATGGTGGCTCAGCCAGGCGGCCAGCATGGAGGAGGTGAGAGGTTCTAGATTCTGGAAACGTTTGGAATGCAGAGCCTTTAGGGTTTGCTGATGGCTCAGGGACAGAGTGTGAGGAAGGAGTCAAGTCAGCAGGATTCCAGGTGTTTGTCTCAAGCACCTGGAAGGATGGGGTCACTTTTTACCAAAATGAGGACCCCTGGGAAAGAGTGGGTTTCAACGGAGAAGGAGGGATTCTGCTTTGATTTGGTCTGAGAGACTTCTGGTTCTAAATTTAGCTTCTTTGGTAATGTGGAAGCACTCAGGGGAGCCACTTTCCTCTTTAACAAGATGTGAGGCCCATCTACAATGCTGTTGCTAAAGTGTCTCTCAGTGAGAAGAAGGCGAAACTAAGAACAATCCCCACGTTCAGCTGCTTGCGCTGCCTCAGGTTCCAGCAGCAGTTCCCCGAGCTAGAAGCCCCTGATCTTCCTAGATGTCTTCCTGCCTGACTCCTTGTCCCAACCAGATGAGCTGTGAAATATTGTTGCTTCTCCCGCGGAAGGGTTTCCATGACCCCCTCTCTGCCTACAATGCCTTAGCCCAGGGGTCCCCAAACTTTATACACAGGGGGCCAGTTCACTGTCCCTCAGACCATTGGAGGGCCAGACTATAAAAAAAACTATGAACAAATCCCTATGCACACTGCACATATCTTATTTTAAAGTAAAAAAACAAAACGGGAACAAATACAATATTTAAAATAAAAAACAAGTAAATTTAAATCAAGAAACTGACCAGTATTTCAATGGGAACTATGGGCCTGCTTTTGGCTAATGAGATGGTCAATGTGCTCCTTTCATTGACCACCAATGAAAGAGGTGCCCCTTCCGGAAGTGCAGCGGGGGCCGGATAAATGGCCTCGGGGGCCGCATGTGGCCCGCGGGCCGTAGTTTGGGGACCCCTGCCTTAGCCTCTGCCTTTGTCATCCAGAGATCGGGACCAGAGGGACTTTCTGCAGCCCTGTCTGGGCCACAGATGAACAGCATCTGGCTCTGGAGTGCATGGTCATGGCCATTTCTAAAATGCAGATCTGACCAGGCCAGTCCCTGTTGAAGGGGCCCCAGGCCCTTTGCACGGACAACTGCCTAGAACTGTGCTCCATCTCTTCTGTTGCCCTATTTATTATGCTTACAGTTCCAGGGCTGACCTCAGTGCCAGTCCATCCCTGTCTGTCTCTTCCCAGGCTTAAGCTTCAGAAGGACAGGAGCCATGTCTTGCCCACCAGGAGCTACCTGAGTACCCGTCCTATAGTTGGGAGACAGTTGTTTTGAAATCCCAGGCCTGTGGTGGCCTGTGCTTGCTTAGCACACAAATTCCAGATGCCTCTGAACTGCGAGGCCTTCCCAGCCTTGCCACAGTCCACACTGTGCAGCCCCCTCTTCCAACCACCTTCCCCTGCACCTGCCCACCCTTGCGTAAGTCCCCCAGTCCTGTGTGCTTTGAGATGGTTACTTCCATGGCTTCCTCTCCTCAAGTGCCTCTCTTCTCTCACTGCCGCTCTCCCAGCCTGATCACGCCCCAACTTGACCCTCGAGGCTCAACTCAGAGAACTTCCCTTCCCTTTAGAGAAGTTCCTTTCTCTAAAGTCCCTGCCGATCAGGTCAGTCCACACTGACAGCTGTCTCCCCTGGATTCTCCTAGCACTGAGGTATGGTGGGTGTGTCTTTGCCACTGTCGCCAACTATAGCATAGGAGGACCAGACCTGGGTTTTATATGTCTCTATATACTTATATATATAGTTCATACACTGTATGTCTTTCTATACTGAAAACTTGTTTATTGCATTGGTGTTTCAATTAAAAGAAGAAATGGTGGAGTTTCACACTTCAGGAGGCTTGTTCCTTGGGACAGATCTTAGCTCTTTTGTAAAGCACTGATGTAACTAACAGATGCACAGGTTTGATCTCAGCTCAAGAGGGGTTCTTGCGGTGGGAACCTGGGGTTCTATATCTGGTTTATTTGCCTCAAAACTAAAGGTACAGCCTGCCTGTGTCTCCCCCCCCCCCCCAGATATTTTATCAGGAGTTTCTGGGCCTCGAGCTGTGTTTCCTTCCATATTTTTTCTGGTTGTTCCAAGAAAATTGCTGAGCGCACCCCTTGATGCGACTGGCAAACTAACTTATCTCATGAGATATTATTCAAATCTGTAGGGACTGGATGCATTCTGATCAGCTCATTGGTTTTCACCGGCAGGGATTCCGGTTAAGTTCAGACTGGAGGCAGCACCCCAGAGCAAGCTGCCCCTGTGGGTGGCCTGACAGCTCATCACTTATCAGAAAGGAAATTCTGCAATCGACTTTTAAAGTGCTGATACCTAAAAATGACTCCCGGGTGTGATCTTTGGAAGCCTAAGTAAGGGAAACCGGGTTATCTCTGATCATTCAGGAATTACAAAGAAGATGAATTGAAGGGTCAGAGAAAAGGCAGAGAAGGGAGTTGTCCTGAAATACAAGCTGTGCAAAGCCCAGTGCTGAGGACCGTATTAAACTGCTCAGTTAAACCATCTGAAGAGGTGAAGTACTGCTAACCTATCCTCCAAAGTGGGTAGTTCGTCTCCAACAGAAATAGCTCCGTTTTGACTTTACGAGGCAGTTGTGCAGAGATTTACCGTCTTAACTCCCCACCAGCTGTACTGGCACTGCATTGACACTTCCTCCTGACAACAATGGAAGTCCACGTGCCTAGGAAAGCGGAGACACTAACCTGGGTCTGACTGTCCCTTTTCTGTCCTTCTCTCTGTCTGTGACAGCAGGGCATGTCAAGGTGTTTTCACCCCTAGGTAGATCGCCATGAACTTGGCATCTGCAGCTGGCAGGCCCCAATGTGCCCGCTCCTTATGCATGGTTTGCCCCGATGAGCAAGCTGGGGCCAGACTGAGCAGATCTGAATCTAAGCTCTTCCTTGTGCTGGCTGTGAGATCCTGGGCAAGTTTCCTCATCTGAAAATGGGAATAACAGGACCTGCCTCACTGAGTTGTGAGCTTGAAACGTGTTTATATGTATTAAGTGCTTAGAACAGTACCTGGCACAGAGTGGTAGCTCTGTAAGTGGCTAGTGTTATCATTAATCCACTATTAGATCCAAATTACAAATAAGCAGCTCTTGGAGGGCACGTGCCATTTCCTGGGCATCTGGACTGCTACAGATGCCCCTTCCTCCTGAGTGAGTTTTCCCCAAGTCCTATCTCGACTGTCTGTTCTGGGGCTCTCCTTGGCCATTTCCTGTCACTGAGATAATGTACACACTAACTGCTTCTGGCTTTACCCTGGCGAAGGAGGCTTATTGTTCCTGATTTTAACCAAACCAGCAATTGGTAAATAAATGGCCTTCCATTCTTGGTGGTTTGGGGCATAAAAGCCCACGAGCATCCTTGGAAAGGCTCCAGAGAAACTGGTTTTAAACTGAGGTAGGATTCTATCTGCAGGACATGGAGGAGGAAGGCAAATAGATCTTGATTTTCATCTCCTTGAAGGACAGATTCGGGCAGAGATGGAGCCCAGAGGAGCAAGGGGTTGCAGTGCGGGCGGGCAGCTAACAGGGCTGTGGCGGTGGGGGCGTGGCTGGGCAGCTGGGCTCTCCTGGCCGGCGTGTGGTTTTGGGTGATGCAGACACCTGGTTCTTGTTTCTTCTTGAGATGCCCCTCCTTTAACACGCCTGGGCTCCGAGAATGTCAAACAAAGGCTGCATGTGGTCCGTCTGGGTCCTTCCCAAAGCCAACTTGTGTGTTGGCATCAGGACCAGAATGCTCAGGCAACCTAGGAGGACCATCTAGTCACTGGAAACGCGCCCACCAGATTCTTCATGAGGGCTTGGGCTGGGCTCTTCAGGCTGGTCAGTTACTTTCTGAGCAGCTGGGAAAATAAAAACACCTGGATTCTCTTTGCAGAAATCACCACCCACCCCTGGCTTCTGGGGTTTGTTAGCTGGCTGAAAATGATGTCGGTGATGGTCCACCCAAGGGTTAACCCTTTCTCTGGGCGTGTTTGTTAGCTGGCTGAAAGTGATGTCGGTGATGGCCCACCCAAGGGTTAACCCTTTCTCTGGGCATGTTTGTTAGCTGGCTGAAAATGATGTCGGTGATGGTCCACCCAAGGGTTAACCCTTTCTCTGGGCGTGTGTTCATCTCACAGCATAACTCATTTCCTCCCTGCATCCATTTCCAGCTCTGCCCTTGGCTTGGGGTTTGTTACCCACTTGGCATGCAATATATCTTGCCTTTTATTTTTAGAACTTAGAGTAAGGATTGGCACTGTAAAAATATGCATCCTGTGCATTGAATCCCAAGAGAGAAAAAGCCTTCAAAGCTTAGCTTTTGTAGCACAGAAATAGTCTAAATGGCTTTTTAGAATTTTAATCTGGGGTTTATTATCCTCCCTCAATGTGCTTGGACAGCAATTTTTTGAGGATTTAGAAATGGCTTTAAAGAATGTATGATTCTAGGATTCTTCTTAGTGGCTTGGAAAAACTATTCCTTTTATCTCCTTATTTAAGTGATATCTAGGATAGCTGTAGCTTGAATATATATTGTGAGGGACTGCCAGTTGCCTGGGATTTGACTCTGTAATTAAAAAAATTGATTTAGAGCTGTGTATGTGTGTTTATAAATAATGCCCAACCCAGCTGCAAGCTGGTTTAATGCAGTAAAACCAAGATGCCTGACAAGTCTTAGATCCAATCCTGCTTACATATCCTGGACCAGTGCTGTCCAATAGAACTTGCTGTGATGAGATAAAAGTAAACCCTGGCTGGTTAGCTCAGTCAGTCAGAGCCTGGTCCTGTAACACCAAGGTTGTAGGTTTGATCCCTGGTCAGGGCACATATGGGAATGAATGCACAACTAAGTGGAATAGCAAATAAATACTTCTCTCTCTTTCTCTCCTTCCCTCCATTCTTCCTTCCCTTCTTCTTTCCCTTCTTCCTCCCCTTCTTCCTCCCTCCTTCTTCACTCTTCCTCCCTCCTTCCTTTATTCTTCCTCCCTCCTTTCTTCCTTCCTTCTTCCCTCCCTTCTTCCCTTTTTTCTCTCTTTCTAAATTCAATCAACATATAATAAAAAAAATTAATTAAAAAAACATGTTCTGTATCTAGCTACCAGCCACATGTAGCTACTGAGCACTGAAATGTGGCTTGTTCAACTGAGAAACTGCCTTTAATTTAATTTCAGTTCATTACATTCACATAGCCTCACATGGCTAGTGGCTACCCGTATGGGGCCTCACAATGGACCTGGACTATTCTTACCTGAAATGCCCACTCAGGCAGCAGTTGGCTTTCTGAGGAGCTAGTGTTTCGATAGGGGATTGGCTGGGATGATTAGAATCAGAGGGATATGGGACATGGGACACATGCCACTGTACCCTCCCGAACTCCTCAGGCAGCTTCTCTGCTGGATGGAAGCCCTCCCTGGGATGGGATGATCCAGCCTTCATTCTTAGAGTGTAACTAACTCATCAGTGCCGAAAGCCCTTGGCGGCTTCCTGTTGCCCTGAAGATAAACTCAAGGCTCCCTAATGCTCGTGGTTATCTGCTCACCTTTCACTTCCTTGCTCATCACTTTCCTGTCACCCTCTGACTTTCCGTCACATGGACAGGCTTGCATTCAGAGAACAGCTGAGTGCGGTCTTACCTCAAGACCTTTGCAGGTACTGTGTTCTCTGCCTGGAATGACCCTTCCCTTCCCTTCCCTTCCCTTCCCTTCCCTTCCCTTCCCTTCCCTTCCTTTCCCTTCCTTTCCCTTCCTTTCCCTTCCTTTCCCTTCCTTTCCCTTCCCTTCCCTTCCCTTCCCTTCCCTTCCCTTCCCTTCCCTTCCCTTCCCTTCCCTTCCCTTCCCTTCCCTTCCCTTCCCTTCCCTTCCCTTCCCTTCCCTTCCCTTCCCTTCCCTTCCCTTCCCTCCCTTCCCTTTCCTTCCCTTCCCTTCCCTTCCCTTCCCTTCCCTTCCCTTCCCTTCCCTCCCTTCCCTTCCCTTCCCTTCCCTTCCCTCCCCTCCCCTCCCCTCCCCTCCCCATCCAGTCCTGTCCCAGTTTAGATGTCAGTTTTTATAGCATCTTGCCTGGATTATATGGTAATTCTATGTTTAATTTTTTTTTTTTTTTTTTTTGAGAGAGAGAGAGAGAATGAGAGAAAGAATTAGGGAAGGAGGGAGAGAGAAAGAAAGAGAAGCATCAAGTTGTTGCTCCACTTCGTTGTGCATTGACTACTTTTATGTGCCCTGACTGGGTCTGGGCCATCAACCTCAGGCTCAAGCCAGTGACCCTGAGCTCAAGCTGAGATCTCGGGTTTCAAACTGGCGACTTGAGCTTTCCTGGTCAACGCTCTGTCCACTGCGCCACCACCTGCCAGGCATTAATTGTTTTTAGGAGCCACCATACTGCTTTCCTCAGTGGCTGCCTCACTTTGCAGCTCTACTAACAATGTACAAGAGTTTTGACTTTACAACCCCCTCAACTAACATTTGTTATTTTATGTTTCTTTACAACTGAGTGCTTGAAAGAGAAAAGTTAATTTAAGAATAATGTCAAAGAAAGAGCTCCTAACTTTCTTAAATATATTTTTGATCAATTAAAACCTATCCCTATTAAATGAAAAGTTGTATGAAAAGAAATGAACTTAATATAATTTATTCCGGTTAGTCCTTGAAAGTGTTAGAATTTGAAAAAAAAAATGCAGGTGGAAACAAAAATGTTGAAATGTTACTACTAGTTCCTAGCACAATTTTTGGATACAGAATTCCATCTTTAGCAACTGGTTTTTTGGACAACTATTCTATCTTTAGCATTTACCCTAAAGAAATAATTGGATAAATGTGCAAAAATGTACGTTCAAAGACCTTCGTTTTCTCATTATTTTAACTTCTAAATTTCAGAGAACTGCAAGTGCCAGTTATCTTTAGATCAAGAGATGTAATTTCTGTCAACATCTGGTTGCCATCTCTTAGATTTTTAAAAAGTGTCCAAGACTATAAAGTCATAGAATCTGTGGCTCATCATACCTGGGAAGCACATTATATTATTAAGGAGTATTATGGGTTTGGTAGCTTATGTAACAGATAAATTATGTAGCAAAGATATCCTAAGTGCTAAAAAGAAAAAAATTAAAAGGTATGGTGTTTGGACACATGACACATAGACCCTCCCTCCCCCTTTTTTTTGAGAGAGCAACAGGAAGGGAGAGAGAGAGGAGGGAGGGAGAGAGAGTGAGAAGCATCAGCTCGTAGCTGCTTTCCCCTTAGTTGTTCATTGATCGCTTCTCCCACATGCCTTGACCAGGGATTGGACCTCAGGCTCCAAACAAGCCACCATCCTCTTGCTCAGGCCAGTGACATTTGGGCTCAAGCCAGCAACTGGTCTTTTCACACCAATGACCTTTGGGACTGTGTGGACGATCCCCTGCTCAAGCCAGCAACCCTGCACTCAAGCCGACAGCCCACGCTCCAGTGGACTACCTTGGGGTTTCATACTGGTGACCTCAGCATTCTGGGTTGACACTTCACCCCCTGCGCCACCACCAAGCAGGTTAGACCTTTGCTGAATGTAAGTATCTTTGGTTTTTCCCTCTGTGTTACTGCCTTTTACTGTGCCTCACTCTTTTTTTTTACATACTATATTATAGTTTCAGGTGAAGTGATTAGACATTACTTTCTGGAGTGATCACTGTAAGTCTAGTACCAAGTGAGCACCATACGTAGTTATTACAGTGTTACTGACTCTATTCCCTGTGCTGTACTTTACATCCCTGTGACTATTTTCCTAACTGGAAATTTGTACTTCTTAATCCCTTTCACCTTTTGTGGGAGGGAAGGGAAGTCCTGCTATTGAGAGCAAGACTTACTCAGGAGTTATTCTTTAAACTAGAGAACATGCATGTCATTGTACATGGTCAAACCCCATAGAATGTACAGCACAAAGTGAGCCTAATGTAAACTGTGGACATCGGTTAATAAGAATGCACTGCACTAATGCAGGATGGTAATTTAGGGGCATTTTTTTCTGCTCACCTTTTCTGTAAACCTAAAACTATTTAAAAAAATAATTTACTAATTTTAAAACTACCATATTTCCCCATGTACAAGATGTACCCCTGTGTAAGATGTACCTTAATTTTGGGGCCCAAAGTTGGGGGGGGGAGTTTTACGTTATTGAACTCAAGTTTTATTCATCATAAAATTCATACAGCTCCTCATCACTGTCCAGAAAGCAGGAAATGCAAGTAAAAAATCTACAACCACTATATAAGATGCACTCAGTTTTTAGACCCAAAAGTTTTTGGGAAAAGGTGTGTCTTATACATGGGGAAATATGGTAGTTTTTCAAATCTGATTGAGTTTGGAAACTCAAGGCCAGGCGGGATCTGGGGCCTCTGGAGCAGCCCGAGGACAGGACAGTTGCCTGAGTCGCAGCCATTTCCCGGCCAGCTTCAGGTCTAGGTCCAGGCCCCGCCGTCCGTCATTGTTAGCAGCATTCCATGGCGCTCTGATGTGTGATCCCACTTTAGAACCAGTGATCTGGTGGGGCATCCTCCTCACAGGTGAGAGACTGAGCCCAGGTGGGGACGTGACCTGCTGAAAGTCACAGCCAGTGCTGGCCTCTCTCCCCTACTCTGTGTTATCTCAGGGACCTTCAGAGCAGCTGTTGGGTTTTAATTTAAAAATTGCTTGAAGCATAGATGACAGTTCCCCTGGTCTCTTAAAAAAAAAAAGAGGGGAGGGGGAGATAATTCAGCCTGCCTCTTTAGCTGGACTAGTCCTCTATTTTCTCTTGTTTCAAGAAAAATCTTTTCGGCAAGCTTCCCATCTGGGAAGGTGAAGATATTCTTATGACTTCACCCTCTTTTAGTGATAGAGGTGCTCAGTGGCCACCGATTCTTGAACATGTTATTCCAGTTAGACAAACTGACCCTTGCCAAATCCTTTCGTAGAACCGAAGCGGTTTCTTTGTTGTAGAGGGAAAATTAAATTAGACACCATTAAGTACAAGTTGAGGGTATGCGAATTGTATCTATTTCTACTAGGTATGTTTCCTCCTTTTTGGAACCACTTCAGGACTTTTAAGTTTGTTTTCACAATACAGAACATCTTGGTAAACAGAGGGGGGCAGTAGTGTGTGGCCGTATTTCCTTGTGGAGAGTTTCAAGAAGGGAAGAGGTTTTGCCGCAGGTATAGGATTAAACTCCAGGGTGTGTGTTCCTCGTGAGCTGTGTCTTGTGCAAGCCACTAGCTTCTCTCCTTCCCTCCAGGGAGAGCAGCGTTCAGTGTGGGGAAGGTGAGAGAGAAAAGCTGCCCATGGAGGTAGGCTGGCCATGGAAGGGGGCTCAGGCATTGCTGGGGCTGGCTCTGCCCAGCGCCATGTTTGCAGCCAGTGGGTCTGGTGGACAGGACTGAAACTCAGCTAGATAAGAGGGCCTGAGGCTGAGCCCTCAGAGGGTTCATCCACCCGTAGTCTTATCTGACAGTGATTGTATTTGTCATAATAACCCCTGAGACTATAATTATATTAGTATACTGAATTCATCTCTGGCTTTCTTCCTTTTATATTTCTGTGTGCTCATTAAAATCACTATGGTGGGAATCACTTTTAGTCATTCTTTTTCCCCCTGACCTGTGCATATTGGAGAGATTGGCCAAGTTTGAAAAACCCAGTGCCACAATACTAGCTCGCTTCTTGTTGGTGAATGGAGAGCTTGGAGTGCAAGCGCTCTCCAGTGCCCTTGAATTTGGGTGTGGGTGACAAAGTGTGAGGAACTCCTACCAGCTCTCCTTCGAGGTGGGAATGATGGGCGGAGTCGGAGGACATTAGCCTCGAGCTGCAGTTGGCTTGCCAAGGGCAGGGCCTGGAGCGGGTTACCCAACAGTGGTGCTGGGTTTGTTTTGAGTCATCCTAATACCTCCTTTTCTTTCCTGGTTCCTTTAATGGCCATTTGACACAAGCTGCCAGATATCTGCCAGGGTTTAAAGGTTCACAGAGTGATCATTTTCAGTCCCTATGCTTGAATAGTTACTTAGTTGCTACTATTAGGGCCACCAATTTAGATCAAAATTTCGCTTGGGGAAGGTCCTTGGAAAGTATCTTACCTTTCCTCTAGCCCTGGTGAAGTTGAGTCCCTATAGGCAAACCTGACCTGAGGACATGGAGTGGCAGATGACTTCTGTTTCGGAGAACAGAGAGCAGCAAGGGAGCAAAGCATCGTGGAATCTATGAATTTCTTTAAACAGTCTTCCAAGAAAATGATTTAGACATACAATGTTTCTCTACTTGTCAACAGTCCCTGAAAAGTGAGTTTTAATGATTCCCAGGAGATACTAAGAAAAGCAAAGTACAAACAAGCGTATCTATTCAATTTCTATATAAGAAAGATAATAATTAGAAATAGATATATCTGCTCATCTTTATAACAAGAAGCACAAGAAGAATGAACAGAACCCAGTGACATCGATGACCAACCAGGGGTGGGTGGAGATGAGAAGGGGCTGTGTGAGGGAGAGCCACTTGGCTAAGTACCTTTTTTTTTTTTTTTTAAATTTTATTTTTATTTATTTATTCATCTTTGAGAGAGGAGAGAGAGAGAGAGAGAGAAAGAAGGAGGAGCAGGAAGCATCAACTCCCATACATGCCTTGACCAGGCAAGCCCAGGGTTTTGAACCGGTGACCTCAGTGTTCCAGGTCGACGCTTGATCCACTGCGCCACCACAGGTCAAGCCGGCTAAGTACCTTTAAGCAATTGTTTGACTTTGAGGAGCATGTTAATTATTCTACATATTCAAAAAATAAATTCAAATCAATAGAAGGTGAAGGAAGAGAAAATCCTAAACCTGAAAGCAAAATAAAATAAATGAACCCAATTGCATCTCAAACAAGTACCATAGCCACAATGAAGAGGGGAAAGAAGGAACGAATCCAGGGAACAGTGGACAAATTATTTTACTACAAATGCTCAGCCTTAGACAAGGTGCGGGGGGAGAAAGGCCAAAAGATCTGAAACTATTTTAGGATGTTTTGTGTAGTAATATTGGTGTAAAAGTTCTAGATGTATGTTGGCATTGAGCACATGAGTAAATGTGTTGTTCTGAGGAGCCAGGTTTTTCGCTGAGGAGGAAGGGACCTCCAGGTAACATGGAATGGGAGAAATTGTGGGGATCAATTGGAATTGGAGGTATTGATACAAATTCATTTCTGAAATATGTGCATGTAGAAGCATTCTCATGTAACATATATGTATGTGTGTGTGTTTATACATACATCTGCATGTACATGTGGATACTACTTAATTCTGTCCACCAAAGGGCCAAGAATTCAGGACACCCCAGTAGCAATGAGCACTCTAGTGCCCAGATCTTGGTCTCTAATATCATTCCCCACAGGAAAGAACCTGACTAGAGCAGAGCAGGCACAGTGAGCTTGGAACATCTTTTTACTGCTACAAAGTATGGAAATGCTCAAAGAAGGATGGAGGTCTGTTCTAAGGACACGTGTCATCTCAAAGGGACTCCCACTGGCCCAACCTGGGACAAGTTGAACACTAAAGTAATTATGGACAATAAGGGATTAAAAACCACTGGGAAAAGTAGAATGTATGCATTCATTCTAAATATATAGTAGACAAACAGACAAATTAGTGGGAATAAAGGAGACCCTTCTTACAGTGAAACGCCAAAGCCAATGATAAATGTGGAGGGAATGCGAGACGCAGGAGTCATCCCGGTGTAGACGTTATAAAGATTGGGTCAGGCCAGAACCATCAGTGGGTGCCACATCTAGGAGGAAGTTGTGGTAAAGAGCAGGGAATTTGCTTTGTCTTAAAGTGCTTCCCTACAGATTGCAAGTTTAAAAAAATATAGTGGAGAGATCAGACAACACCTTGACCAATTGACGCGAATTCAATCACCGGCGAGGGATGGAGGGCATTATGTGCCTCCAGGTGTGCTGCCTGAGAAGGACACAGCATCACCTGTGCAGTTTTACAAGCAAGGATGCATAGCCCGGATGCCATCATGAGGAAGCATCAAAGCTCCAATGAGGAATGTTCTGTTAAAAATTTTTTTAAAAAGTGGGCTGAGTGGGTAGGGACCGTACTCTTTAAAAATGTTGGTGTCATCAATGATTAAAAAAAAAAGGTTGTGCGAATGTTCCAAATGAAAGGAGTTGGCTATTTAAAGTAATTCTTGATTTACACTGGATCTTGTCCTGGAGGAAATAGAATACTATAAAAAGGCATTATAGGGTCAATGATAAAATAAGAGTATTAGATAACCTAGTAATGTTAAATGGTCTAATGTTGATAACTAATGGGTATGGTTGTATAAGGAGATGTAAGCAACTCCCCCTGAAGTCTTGAGGGGTAGGGAGTATGATGTCACCTATCTTAGGATGGTTCGGAGGGAAGTACAGTATGGCGAGAGGGACCTAAGAGTAATGTAAACGGCGTAAAATGTTAACAAGTGAACCTGGGTCACCAACAACAAAGATTCTTAATGTAGAAACAGTCTGTGGTTCCACAGATGGTACTTTTCTTTCACTTTTTAAGAACTTTATGACAAATTTGTGGCTATCATAGATCCTAATTCAGAACACCCTTTATCAATTAATGTTAGAGGGTGCCTTTTGCAAATAAAAAATTTGAAAATTACCCAGGTGTGTCTATCCTGCTTGGTGACATTCCATTTCCCTTGCTAAAAGGGAACAAGTGAGCAACAGACTGTGTTAGTTAAAAACACTAATTTGGGCCCTGACTGGATAGTTGGTTAGAGCTTTTTCCTGATAACACAAAGGTAGCTGGCTTGATCCCTGGTCAGGGCACATACAGGAACAGCGATCTTTCTCTCTTTCTAAAATCAAGAAATAAATTTAAGAAAGAAAAACTATTTTTAAAAAAACACCTATTTGGAGCAAAACAGACTTTAAATGCAATTCTAGCTTGCCACTGACTAGTTGTATGACATTGAGATCACTTAAATTTATCTAAGCCTCAGTTTCCTTATCTGTAAAACAGAAATAGCAAGAGTATTTGAAGCATGGTAGTTCACTGCAGTTTTATTTACAATAGCCCAGATTTGGAAGCAGCCCAGTGCCCGTCAGTAGATGAGTGGATAAAAAGGCTGTGGTACATGTACACAACGGAATACTACTGAGCCATAAAAAGCAAGGTCCTCTTACTTTTTGCAACAGCACATGGATGGACCTGAAGAGAATTATGTTAAGTGAAATGAGGCAGTCAGAGAAAGACAAATACCCTGTGATTTCACTCATGTGTGGAATCTAATGAACAAAATAATTTAGCAAACAAAATAGAAACAGAAAGGAAAACCCCCCAGCATTTGTAGGGTCCCAATTTAGTTCCTGCATGGGCTGGGAGGGGACATGGCGACTGGGAACACAGCACTCAAAAGCAGTAGTTGTGACCTAGGCCCCACTGCTGGTTGTCTTGTTTAGGTGTTGCCAGATTTCCCAATTTAAGAAAAATTGGAAATCTGGATTTTATGCGGAATCAACAGGTTTTTAAGTTTTATTTATTAATTGATTTTAGAGAGATAGGAAAGGAGGGAGGGAGAGAGAAAAAAATACATCAATCTATTGTTCCATTGATTTATGCATTCACTGGTTGATTCCTGTGTGTGCCTGACCAGGGATCGAACCTACAACCTTGATGTATTGGGACAATGCTCTTAGCAACTGAGCTACCCAGCCAAGGCCATAGTCAACAGATTTTTAAATGCACTGAACTAAAATTTAAGTAAACAAGAAACCCTCAGTGAGCCAAACAACACATGGCTACAGGTTGCATTGAGCTGGTGGTTTCTGCTCTAATTCTATTGGGTGCATGGCGAGTCTCATATGTGTCCCTGGAAGGACTGCTCCTGGTTATGGCCAGGGTTGGTGGCATAGGAAGAGCCCCGCTGAGACTCTTCTATAGAGAACAGAAGAGAATTGAGAGTGTAAGGCTTGGAAATGATTGGGAAACTGACCACTTCTGCCCATTCTCTCAACAGTTAAAAGTGGAAAACTCCCTCTGGGAGCTTGCCTGTGTAAACAGGTGAGTCCCTCAGCCGAACAGGAAGGTAGTGCAGCCTGTGACCCACAGATAGTGAAGCAATCAATCATTAAACATGCAGATAATCAAGGATCCACTCAATGGAGCAGTCCATGTGAAATTGCCAAATCTATAGGAGGTTTTATGAAGGACATTTGTCTTGGTAGGAAAAAAAATGAGAAGATTTAGGTTCTCGTCCTTCTCATCCCAAGTGTTGACATGGTTGTATGGCGCAGTTAGCCTTTTTTTTTCAATAGGACGTGATCACAGGGACCATGTAATAAAGAGATTCCGATAGGAGTGTCACACACAGAGGTAAGAACGCATTGGGCTCCGGTTCCCCGCTGTACAATTACACATTGCTGATGAACCACCGGACCTATTTTTGGCTGCCTGGTGTTGCGTGTCTCTTGCTGGCAAGATACAGACTGTATATTGTAGCAGAGGTGTCAGGTGTAGACAGTTTCTGTTTCTGGAAATAACACTTTCTCTTTCTGAAAAATCCCACTTTGTCTCATTCTGCCAAGATATGGCCTCTACCACTGTTTTGTTGATGTATTTTAAATTCAAGAGAGTGGGTGTTGTAACAGGTTCGTTCCCCCTTTCCTGGGGAGATCTGAAGAGGTGGTAATGGATACACCCAGGCTGCTTTGTTGTGAGCAGCTGGGAGAGTAAAATATTTAATGTCTCTCTCACTACTAGGGTGACATTTTCTTGCAGCCCCGAGCACAGCAGGTTAAGAGCTGGGTATTCCCCTTGCTATCAATGATTCAACAAATGAAGGTAAATTTGAGCCTCGGCAGGGGCTGTAGTAACATCAGCTGTTCCTGAAGTGTGGGTTTGGTCACACATTTCTTCTCCCGCTGTTTAATCCTCTCACGGAAGAATAACAACAGGGCATACAGATTGTGCCCTGCCTTTAGGCCTGGCTCTGTCCCAAGAGCTTTCTATATAGTGGTATATATAGTGGCTCATTTCATCTTCACAGCAGCCCTAAGAGGCAGATGCTATGATTCTGCCCATTTTACAGATGAACAAACTGAGGAACAGCAATGTTACTTAATAATGAGCTTTCCCGTGGTCTCCCAGCCCTAGAAAGAATTGTGGGGACGCTGGGGATGCTATTTCGCTGCACAGCGACGTGACCTGGGCAACTGGAGAATTTGGACCTGGCTCCACTGTCAGCCCTATGGCAACCCACGGTGTGACCCTGAACACTGTGTGTGACCTTGAGCACCCCATGCAAGCTTCCCAGCCTCAGGTTGATTGTCTCTGAAATGGGGAAAATGACAGTATTTTACCTACATATTGGGGGAGGGAAAATGTGAGAAAGGATGGGGACAGCATTTGAGCTAAAAATGATTCTAAAAAAAAAAAAAGAATAAGAATTAAAACACACACAAACAAGTTCTTAGTGATCCAAAGAGCAAATATGCCTCCTCAGGTGCCATACGGGTGGGGCTGCCCTAACTTATGCAATGTTGTAGCTCTCTGTGACTTTTTCACTTTTTGAAATATTCAGTGAAATTTGCTTTTCACTTTATGAAATACTCAATTTCATTTAAGAATACTCTCCTTTTATCTATGAAAAGACTTATTATTTAATACCTAGGTTCTTGGCGGGCCGATGGCCGCACATGTGTCGTGAATTAGGACATATGCTACATACACGAGGACCTCATGTTAATTAACACATTGGTTTGTTTTAAGGCTAGTATTTTTTTTAATTGAGGAAGACTTCAAACATATATAGAAACGAAAATAATCGTGTAACGAACCCCCTTTGTCCGTGGCCATGGCCAGTTGTCGTTTGTGTACACTTCTACTACGTCTTTTTCTCCCTCCCCCGTATTATTTCAAAGCAAACACAGCCACGGCATTTTTCATAAAAACTGGTTTTGCAATTTAAGTTTATTTCACTTGTTCATACCATGATAAAGATTGCTATGTAGACTCTGAGGAAAGCAAAAATCTGCATTTAAGTAGTTAGATACGAACTGTAACTCTTCCCTGGATGACACAACAGTGGTAGTTTTGTTTGTTTTCATTGAGATCCACTTTTAAATGGTCTTGAAGCTATCATCCTAGAAAATGTATGGTTCGGTTCTCTGAAACCTTACGCCAGTGCTACGACACGGCGGTGGAGAGGAAGAATGCAGGACTCGGATGGATACACAGGGTGAGACCTGGTTCTGGTCCTCTGCCTGTTATCATCCGGATACAACATTGAACTCTGAGATTGAGTCTTCATTTATAACGTTTATTCACTTAGTAATTCTTTATGAAAGGTCCACTGTGTGTCAGACACAGTTCTGGGCCTTGGAG
The DNA here is from genome assembly GCF_036850995.1 of Saccopteryx leptura. Classification (NCBI taxonomy): domain Eukaryota; kingdom Metazoa; phylum Chordata; class Mammalia; order Chiroptera; family Emballonuridae; genus Saccopteryx; species Saccopteryx leptura. The sequence goes on from NC_089513.1 coordinate 14,089,732, forward strand.
GTTATCACGGAGAATTACAAAAATAATAATGATCTTCTTTTCCGTGACATTGTATGTCATGGGAAAACCTTTTGTAAACTCTCAAATAAAATATAAAGTTATTATTACATTTATTTTCTTACTGTGCTTTTCACTTGAAAACTTCAGTTCCCAAGTATTCCAGGCTTATAACAATTTATAATAAACTAAGTTTTACTGAGTAGAAAAAGATTATTCATTATATCTGTGCTGTCTCGCTGCGTTTCTGATGGGACGGATCACTGAAAGTGTGCACACAGCGGATGGATGCTTGAGTCCCAGGTACCGTGCGCGCGGCTCCAGGGTTTCCCCCGAGACCCACACCGAGCTTCACAGGAGCTTATAGGGGAGGCATTATCCTCGTTTTATAAACGAGCAGGCTTAGTGAGGATGTTTGCCCCGAGTAGGCTGTGAGAGGTAGGCTGAGATTTTAGCTCTGTCTTCAGAAAGGAGCCCTTAACTAATTCTCGATTTTGCCCTACACGGGAAATAAGAGAAACAGGGCTTGGTTCTGAGCCGTTGGAATTTATGCTCTATTGACAGAGACAAAAAAAAAAAAGCCATAATACGCAGCAGAATACAAAGAACGGGCAGGGCAGAACGTAACTTGTTCCAGTGCACATGAAAAGCCTTACTGGTCTGAAAAAGAAGGGAAGTGCCCTGTTGCCTTTGTGTGTCCCTGTGTCCAGGCAGAAGGGGGCTGGAGTGGGAGGAGCCTGCGTGGGCGGGCGGAGCAGATAGCAAGCCTCTAATGTCGTGGTGGCGAACCTATGACACGCGTGTCAGCACTGACACGCGTAGCCATTTTCGATGACACGCGGCCGCATACCAGAGAAGTATAGGGCCGCATGCTGAGAAGGACGTTTCATCCTCCGCTACGGTATGGCCAGGTGCAGTAGCCGAGGACAAAACATCTGCCGTAGTGTAGACACTCTGTGCCAGAGGTCTGTAGGCCAAAATATTTTTGTTATTTAAACCATAAATATCGCAAAATTATGGGGGTTTTTTCTCGAAGTGACACACCACCCAAGTTATGCTCGTTTTTTTGGCGAATTTTGACACACCAAGCTCAAAAGATTGCCCATCACTGCTCTAATGTCTAACGTAGATGTGAAACTAATCATTTCTGTAGTGCAACACGACAGAAACCACCTGTCACTCACTTTGAAAGACAACTCAAGTAATCTTAGAGATTCTCCACCTGACCTACAACAGCTATTTTTTGAGGGTCATTGATTCAGATTTCAGAACCTATTGAACATTAGTTGTGTTTTATGTCTGTTCTAGGCAACAAAATATGCGTCATTCAAATGATTCCCCTCTGATGGATAGCCTGTTTAGAGCCTAACAACCCCTCACGATATGTAACTTCTCATGTGATATATGCAGACATCCATAGCGCTAGCTGCGCCAGGGTTGGGGTGACAGTGTGCTTGAGCATGGCGTTTCAACTTTGGAAAGCTAAGCTACAGATTCACCATGGTCAGATCTCTAAGGCAACGGAGGCCAGGAGGGCTGCGGTCTCGGAGCAGGAGTTGGAGTGGTAGCCAGTGATGAGCCCAGGGACCCACCTGCTGGGCGTTCTGGCGGAGGGGTGCTCCGACGTGGTCTGTTTTGTGGCTGAACCATTAACTTTGGGTCTTGAGTCTAGTTTGGCTTTTCACTGACTGTATAATGACAGAACATATGTGCCACAACTCTGAAATATTGAAGGATGACCATAGGTAAATCCAGAGCGCAGTCTTTAAAGTGCTTTAAAACCATGCTTTGAAAAGATTTTAAGTAGTTCCAGAAATCTAAAGTTCAAATCCATTGGTATTTAAAGGCTTTTAAGTAGTTTTCCTTGGGTTGTGCACTCTGTAGACACTCTGGGTTTATTTCTGACTTGGCTGTATTGATTTATGGCTATTCTGGATCCTCTTCTTTTTAGTCTTTGTTCAAGATCTCTGGGAAATCAGGGGGATTATTGTGTTGGAATATAAAGTTCAGGTCAGTTTGATTTGCTACTTGTTGGGAATTTATTCCTGGTACTGACTTATGATAGATCGTTGAAGGTTTGCTCTTGAGAGCAGAGGTGGAGTGGGAGGTGTTACAGTGAATGGCCCCAGATGTTAGACCTCGGTCCTTGAGTTTGGCTAGGAAAAAATTCAGAGCCAAAACTCAAATACAAGAGAAAGTTTAATGAGAAAGTCACAGAAGTAGGAGAAGTGAGCCAGCTGGGCTGTGTGGGCTCAGGAAACAAGTTACAGAGGCAAAAGAAGAACCCCTGGATCTTAGGAGAAAGGCAAAGAAGTGAGTCTGAGGGAAGGAGGGGGAATAAAGGGGGGAAGGTAGTGGTGTGCTCAGAAGAGAGCAGGCCACGGTCCTTATCTTACAGGGTTTTATCTGGAGGTCCAGGGGAGGGTCTTCATACAACATTCATCAGCTTTTACAAGTGGGTCTTTTCAGGCTTGTGGTCTCTACTTATTGGTGGACACTAGAGTAGGGGGTCATTGGTCATCACAGCTGGTCCTGATGTCAGCCATGGGGTCACTCGGCCTGGCCTTGCTGCCTTTCTGGGCCTGAAGCTGAAACACTGAGACCTAGATGTTATCTCTAGGGCTTAATGCTTAAGGAAGTGGTTGTGCAGGGGGTGGTGTGAGGCTTTTCTCTCATCCTCCCCCAATGGCTCTACCACGTGACTAGCCACGTGCCAGGAGAGGAGAGGTCAGGGGAGCGTCCAAACCACAGAATGGGGGGTAGTGGTGGTGTCCCGTCAGGAGGTCTAAACCATATGCCCAGTGACATGCTAGGGAAGGACAGGTCACCCTGGGGATGAGGTCCCATCTTACAGTTGTTTGTTGCTCAGCACTCGTGGCTTTCTGTCCTGGTGACCTTCTGTACTTGGCCCGTGTTCCCACCCTGCTCAGGTCTATAACTGCCTACTGTATCAGGAGGTAGAGTGGGGGTGGAGGGGAGAGGTCTCTGAACAACTCAGCCACAGCCTGCTTCCTCCCAGACCTACAGGGGACAATGAGCCCTGCTTCCTAAACGAAGGAACAATCTTCTCAACCCATTAAGAGTTCTGTAGTATACCTTTCCCCTAATCAGGTGATGTCTCACGTTAACCATAACAAAAGTGTATTAGCATTATTAGTAACATGGTAAAAGTCATAAACAGCATGGTAACAGTAGGGTTGAAGAAGTAAATTTTCTGTCATTCGAGCCCAGTTGCATTTAAGGAAGGGTGGAAGTCTGGGTCTGTGAAGAAGAGGGATGTGGAAGAGCAAAAATAGCCCCGTGTGGTTTGGTTGGTTGTTTTACATTTTATTTCACTTCAGAGCTGGTTTTTATTTTTAATGTTCTCTCTGTATTCCATGCCTTAGCGTAGGAGGTTGAGAGCGGGTAGGTGTGAGGCCAGGGGCTGCCACTGCCCTCATGGTCGTTCACAGGTAGGTTCTCATTGAACTCTGGCAGACGGTAAAGACACTTAGACTTGGGGGATGGTGGGCCATTCTGTTTATTGGTGTCTCACCAAGACAGGCAAGCCACAAGAGAAGCCAAGGGAAAAGCAGGACACCTGCTGTTCCTGTGGAGGGTAAGGGATCAGGGAGAAGAGAAAAAGAAATCCTCCTGCACCTCTCCGTGGTGGGGGCAGAATCGCCCTCCAGGGAACATTAGCATAACAACGGCCTCTCCCAAGCAGGAAGGCAGCCTGCAACCTCACTGCCCAGCCCCCAATGCAAAGTAAAAGCGAGCAAACAAAAATCATATTTACAAACTTATTTGACCAACAGTAGGTATTGCTAAATGTAAAGCCAGTAGCCACGGCCACCATCACAGCAGCCTGGCCCATGCAGGTTCGCATCGGATTAGGACAGACGGTAAAGAAACAATGGAGCCAAAATCTGGTGGGCCAACATCTTTAATCCTAGCTTGCACCTGGCGGGCAAGTAAAAACACACACTGGGCTCCAAAATCCACTCATATTCAGTGCTCACTAAGCTACTGACTTATCTGAGTTTCCTAGAATCAAAGGTTTCTAGCTCACCAGTCTTACTCACCTCAGTTCCCCATCTCCTTCCTTCTCCCTGCACAAACTCTGCACAAACTGGCTTCTCCTTTAGCACTCCGCCATCTTGGCTGCTTCTCCTGGCCTCCTCCACGTGGCCTTTCTCTGCTCTCCTCTCTACTCTCTCCTCTAATGATAGTCTCAGGAACCAAGTGAGCAAGCTCCCGTTCTGCTCCATTTTATAGTGTAGAAATCAAAACCTTTAATCCAATATACAAAATAGGGAAGTCTGTAATACAAAATCACTTATCTGAGGCATGATGAGATTGTACACCCCACATCAAAAAGGGTGGGAAAGGCTTAGTCCTAAAACCAAGCCCCAGGCTACAAGGATCCTGCCTGCCCACAGCCCGCCCCCAACACACATTAATATCACCTGGGCGACAGGCTTCCCATGTGGGCAGTGCCATCTTTAACAAAGTGAGCAAAATATATTTTATCTGCCCAACACTAAATCAAACCCAAGCCCTCATCCCTGGGGGCTACTACTCCCCCAAAAAGGCACACAGAGCTTTTAAAGGGAAGTGCATATTACCTAATTGAGAGAAAATGTCACTGCAGAAAAAAGTTCTGGAATGAATTGTACTTTCCCGGGAGCCATGTTTTCCAAGAGATGAAGTAGGAAGGTTATTTTATTGACACGTCTTTAAAACCTCAAAACCTTTTGGGGAAGTTTTAATGTTGGCTGTTTCTCTGGGTTTCTGTGTTCTCTTCAAATGCAAATCAGAGAGCATGTTTGTACAAGGCCTGCAGTAGTCTTCTCTATTTGAGCAGCTTGTCTTTATTTGCATTAAATATTAGTTTGTTTGTTCCTGTTATACCCTGAAAATAACTCTTATAATGTGGTTAAGTGGTTAAAAAAAATAGCATGTCTTATTAGAAGTAATTAGAGGAGAGAAAAGAAAATGTGGTCATTTACATCTTAATTATGTAAGTTGTTACAAAAGCTAGTCACAGCTTTTCCCTTTAGGTGAGCAGTCAGGTTGGGGAGGTAAATTCTGAATTTGTAGGCATAGAGAAAGCAGCATCCACTGTTTGTAGGAATTAAAAAACTTAAAGTTTTAAAGTGACACATGGACACTGTGTTCGTTTGCTGACTACTGTAACAAAATACCTTAAACTGAGCAGCTCAAACAACAGAAGTTTGTTGTCTCACAGTTCTAGAGACTAGAAGTCCCAGATTAAGGCCACACTTCCTCTGCAGGTGTTAGGAAAGCTCAGGTTCTGGCCACTCTCCCAGCTTCTGGTGGTTCCCTGGCTCGTGACAGCAGACTTCTAGTCTTTACACGGAGTTCTCCTTAGGTGTGTGTCTGCCTCTGGGTCCAAATGTCCGCATGTTACAAGGACACCAGTCACATTGGTTTAGGATTCATACCAATAACTTCATCTTGACTAATTATGTCAGCAATGACCCAGTGAGTCAACACAGTTCTGACACCTGGATACCTAAAAATAGCACTGGAATCCACAGGTTAAGGGCTCAGTCATACAAGACTGTTCCCTTGCCCTGAAACCTACTATAAGCCCAGGTTGTCATCAATCCTTCTGACTGGCTATCGGTTGGAGGTTCCAGCGACACCCCAGTTTGCTAGAGTGGCTCATGGAACTCAAGAGTAACATTTTTCTTAATTGATTATCGATTTATTATAAAAGGATATAGTTCAGGAACAGCCAGATGTAGAGATGCCCAGGGCACAGTGTAGGGAAAGGGCACGAAGCCACTCTCCCCAAGTCCCCACCAGTTTACCAGCCCGAAAGCTCTCTAAACCCCATCCTTTTGAGTTTTTATGCAGGCTTCTTTATTACATGGGCATGCTTGATTAAATCATTGGCTTTTGGCGACTGAACTCAGTGTCCACCCTCTGTAACCTCCCCTGAAGTTGGGGTCAGACGGAAAGTTCCAACACTCTAATCACAAGAAAAGCCAAGGGAGAAGCAGAAAACCTGCTTTTCCCATGGAGGGCAAGGGATCAGGGAGAAGAGAAAAAGAAATCCTCCTGCACCTCTAGGTGGTGGGGGCAGAATCTCCCTCCCAGTAAACATTAGCAAGACAATGGCTTCTCCCAAGCAGGAAGGCAGCCTGCAACCTCACAGACCACTGCATCTGGCGCTATGGTGAGTTCCCCTGGCAACCAGCCCCCATCCTTAGATTGCTTAGGTGCTTTCCAAAAGTCTCCTTTATTATGCTCATCACTTAGGAAATCCCAAGGGTTTTAGGAGCTCTGTGCCAGGAAGAGGACGAAGACCAAAAAGAGATATTTCTTATTATAAATCCCAACATCACACATGACCTCTCCATCTTAGTTCCCTGGGAGAATGGATTAAGGCAGTGATCACTGGATCTTTCCTTTTAAAGCCATAATTCTTAAAGTGAAAATTCCATGCAACTCCACAGTCAGAGTTAAAAGAGACGGCAGCTGAATGGCTAGGGTCACAGCCCCAGGGACTCTGCTACGGAGCCCTGCCAAGGGGCACATTTGGGGAACCACCAGCAAGGTAGAGGGCAGGAGAAAGCAAAGTGGAAAACCAGGCACCTTTAAGTACCCCTTCCCGCCAAGGGGGCAAAAGGCCTTTCTTATAAAATTAGGGACCTGGATTCTAGGCAATAGTGCTGAAAGTCTCTTGCGAGGGTGAAAACATGCTTTCCACCAGTGACCACCATTTTATGCCTCTTCCCCTTCCTCGGTTTCAGCAGAGTTCAAACCCTGAGTGGAGAGATCAGAAGATGTCAAGATGGTGCAACCCATTCTAGCTTCAACCTAGATCTAACTGTATGTCCCTTAGTTATGTCTCCTCTGCTGTGAATTAGATTGATCATGTCTTCTCCAGCTTACCCTACCGTGATGGTATCAGTTACAAAACACTGAGTGTTGTGACTTAAAGAATAGAATTTTGACAAGGAATTTTATCTCAGTTACGATCTATATACATCCTAGGGCAAAGAACTTAACTATAAATGTCCAGTGTCCTCATCAGCAAAATGGAGATAATAATTTGACCCTCAACAAATGAAATAAGATAATGCATATCAAGCCCTTGGCTCAGTGCCTGAGACACAGAAAGTATAGTTAGCTCTCTTGTAAATACTCACCACCATCATCCCTGGAAAACTCTGGAAGCTTCAGAATCTCTATCTTATAGGCATTAACATAAGTCCTTAAACCTATCAGATAAGTAGAAACTTAGAACCCCTGTTAATTGACTTGTTCAAAATCTGAAAACCAGAACTAATTAGAATGGTTGACTGTGGGAAACCCTGCAGATTATTCAAGCCAAGTACAAGTGTTTCCAAGAAACATATAAAATATTAATCACATGTTTGCCCTATGATCTTGGTCCAAAACTTCAGGTGTGAATTTAGTTGCCGGGGAAGCGTTTGTAATCTAAGTTGACTTTAAGTACATCAGAGGAAAGGGTATTTAAACATAAGATGTGGCCTTCATCCCTAGACTTTGGGACCTAGAATTTGTGAAGGTGTTAACTTTCAAATGGAATGAAAACTAAGGCCTTGTGACCAATCAAAGGCATCCCTGAAACCATGGCAGTGTCTAGAAAAGATATCTAGAAGGTGTCATAGTTATATTTGATTTGTCATTCAGAGATATGCCATTTAAACCTTGAAAGACATTTACCCATGAATATTTGGAAAATATTTTCCTTAGTTTAATGAAGGCCAGTGGTTTGAGGCCTCGACCCAAACACAGTACAGGCCAGCAAGGGCTCTTGGAGGAAAAGACAGATAGACTAGATTTCATGGCATCTCGTGATTTTTTTTTTTTTGTACCTTCCTGAAGTTGGAAACGGGGAGGCAGTCAGACAGACTCCCACATGCACCCAACCGGGATCCACCCGGCATGCCCACCAGGGGGCAATGCTCTGCCCATCTGGGGCGTTGCTCTGTTGCAACCAGAGGCATTCTAGCACCTGAGGCAGAGGCCACAGAGCCATCCTCAGTGCCCAGACCAACTTTGCTCCAATGGAACCTTGGCTGCGGAAGGGGAAGAGAGAGACAGAGAGGAAGGAGAGGGGGAGGGGTGGAGAAGCAGATGGGCACTTCTCCTGTGTGCCCTGGCCGGGAATTGAACCCAGGACTCCTGCACGTAAGGCCGATGGTCTACTACTGAACCATCCGGCCAGGGTCGCATCTCGTGATCTTGAGCAGAGAATGGATACCTTCAGTTTACTGATGTACTGGCAAAGTCTGATGATCAAGACAACAACTGGTAAGTTTCACATCCCTGCCCTGTCCGACATGCAAACTATCCCTTCTCTGAGCTCAGAGACGGCCTCTGGATGAAACCAACCAGCTTTCATGCTACTGTTTTTGGTTTTGTAGTCATCTGCAAAGACATAGGATGATAGCAAATTAAGTGTGGGTGAGCGGGATGACAGTAAGGACAGTAATACCCCCTACAATTTTTCTTTCCATTGGAATAGCTCTGTGACAAATTTTAGAGAGCTGGGGGCAAACAGAACTGGTTGAAACCTCACTGTATGACCCTGGAGAAGTCACCTAACCTCTGTAAAGCCTACAAAATGATAATACTTCTTCCTTTTGGGTGTGTTGTAAGGATTTCATAAATTAAGTCCAGCACATAGTAACTGTTCAGTAGAGGTGGGTCGGTATTACCAATTATTGATTATTTTGTAATGAGAAAATTTAGGGCAAAAATTCTGTCCTAAAGTATACATGTATATAATTTACAAAGCTGCTGTCATAGGACACAATTCTGATTTCTGTCTTTCCCCCTTTCATATATGTAAATACTTAATATTACTATCAGTACTAATGTCTATCACTTCTGTGATTGTTTTCCATTCCTATACTAACATCATAATTTATAAAACCATTATCCCATTGGACTTTCAGGTGATTTCTATTTCTGCTTTTTAAGTTGTCAACAGCAATAAAAAATTTTGTGATTTTACTTGCTGAATCATTTGTGTTGGAAGCATTTTTATAAATGAGATTGTTGGGTTGAATATTATAAATATCTAGTGTTCCTGGTACATAAAGTGTCGCTCTCCTGTCTTCTACAAGGAAGGTACCAGTTTTGATGCCAGCAGCAATGTGTGTGTGTGTGTGTGTGTGTGTGTGTGTGTGTGTGAACACACTCAGTCAGCTTTATCACAGCCAGCATCCGAGGCAGTCACTGAAGATAGCCTCACAGGCGTGTAAGGGGATTGGGTGTTCTCACCAGTTTCTCTGATTGCTAGGAAAGGCATCTTTTCCACATGTGTGTTTCTTATTTCCATATACTCATCACCTCTGCCCCTTCTACTGCCCAGTTATTCAAACAAGCAGATCCTAGTGAGTCGGAATGGGGAATATAAAGGGTCACCCCGCAGATTAAAAACGTCCAAGTTTAGGTTGAGTTCTGGAAAACTAGGCTGATTTCCTTGTTTTCCGGAAGTGTAATCTTTGGTAGGGCGGTGACTCCTCAAACATGAAAATGAATTCAACTTGAAAGAATTTCTTTTTTTAAATTTTACCTTGGAGGTTTGCTTCCCAGCAGCTGTCACTTGTAAAACCCCTCTGAGTTTATATGATTTCAGCATGGGTAAAGTTTGTCAGCCTAATCGGAGAGGCAATAGCGATGAAATAAAAATTGGCCCATTGTCCCTAATAAGGAAGCATGAAGCTTGAATGTAAAAATAACAATGCTTTTTTCCCTTGGTAATTTTCAGTGTTTTTTGTAAAAAACTGTGGACTGAGGCTGAGACTCTAAAATAGACATCTGGGGAATTCTGGCATTATTATCCTATGGGAACCGGTTCCAGTCTTTTGTTTACTTCTTTTCTGAGTTTTCCAGACAAAAGAATGGCAGCCCCACCCTGTCTTAATTTTAAACACATTTTTCTGGTTGCCACCACCCCGATCAGCCCTGGTGCCTCCTACACGCACGCTCTGAGTGCTGCTGCTGCCTGTGGCTGCAGAGGGGGTGGGACCCAACTGCTTGGTTTTGTTGATGCCAAAACGGTGACTGGGAGATGCTCCGTGTCCACTGTGACCTCTGGACAGTCTCCCTGCCCAGCTCTCACCTTCCTGGACACCCCACTCCCTCTTCTATCAGGTTAATCTTCCTGAAGCACCTTGTGGATCACATTTCTGTCCTTGCAGATGCCTCCTGTGGTTCCTCCCGCTCCCTGGAACCCTGCCGAGGACTCGGGGACCAGGGAAAGTGGCCCCAGCCAGCCTGTCACCCCTCCATCTTTCAGCTGGGCAGGTGACTTGCAGTTTCTTGCTCCTATGTCTTGATGTGTGAAAAGCTCTCTTGCACCTACCCTGAGTTCTTACTCACTGCTGTGACTCCCGTATTGCCCAGCTCGAAGCACCTAGAAAGTAATGATTGACTTAAGTACATTCTAACATGATATAACTTGGGAAGCATTTCAGATTTTACCACATCTTGCAGGAGGGACCTGTCTGCAGATTACAAAGTTGGTTCTTTGCTTGTCAGTTTCTCCATTTTCTTTGCTTAGGTTTTTCTTGTAACTATTGAGGATCTAAGTTGGTGTGTAGAGGGGACAGCAGATGACACTTGCAGTTGAGGAGCAGAACAGCCCCTGATGCCCCCTGGACAGAGCTTGAATTCCAGTCTGAATCCAGATGTCTTCACCGCTACACCTAACACAGACTCGGCTATGCAGTGTGGCATCTGAATCCAGTCCCAAACAACCACTTCAGTTTTCTCTTTGGTGAAATGATAATGATAGTGCTGGGCCACGCACCTCGGATTAATTCCAGGAGGACTGTGGAAGATGTGTGTGAAGAAGACTTAGGGAACTGTGAGGGGCTACCTCATACTGACAAGAAATGATGAGCATTAGTAGGATGTGTTGGGGAGCCCATTCTAGGGTTGAGCCACGTGATCAAGAACTTCTTTAAGTTTAGCAGGAAAATTTTTAAAGGTGCCCGTCTCTAACAGGTCAAAGTTTGGGACTTCTGCACCATTATGATGATGGAGGTTTTGGGATGGGAAATGGTAGTCAGCCTCTTTGTGGCTGAGGGTTCAGGGGTGGACTTTTGAAGGAACAGAGGATGTGGACCCAGAGAAGCCTTTTTTTTAATTTTTTTAGCACTGAGCGAGACAGGGACAGACAGAGACAGACAGACAGGAAAAGAGAGAGACGAGAAGCATCAATTCTTCGTTGCAGCACCTTAGTTGTGCACTGATTGCTTTCTCATATGTGCCTTGACTGGGGTGCTCCAGCCAAGCCAGTGACACCTTGCTCAAGCCAGTGGCCTTGGGTTCAAGCCAGTGACCTCTGGGCTCAAGCCAATGATCATTGGGTCATGTCTATGATCCCACGCTCAAGCCAGTGACTTCAGGGTTTAGAATCTGGGTCCTTAGTGTCTCAGGCTGATGCTCTATCCACTGTACCACCACCTGGTCAGGCCAGAGAAGCCTTTTCTATCATGAGTACAGGTTCGGGCTGAACTGTCCCCAGAGCAGTGAATTTAATGGTCCCTTAGTTTTACATTATTTATTTCAGACTTCTAAGTTTTCTAGGTTTCGGTTTGAGAGGAAATAAAAGATATAGCCCTGTCTGACCTAGGAACAGTAATCATGTTGTTTCTATAACAGTACAAAGTTTACATTTAATCTAGATCCTAGATACGTTTTATTACTATTGCTTCATGTGATTCTTTGTCTAATTACAACTGTCATCAAGCTTGTCAGATTTTACTCAAGAGTATTGGGCAGATTCCAAACAGGGAGTGGCATGTGTCCAGATAACAGACTTCTGCTGCTTCTTAGATGGGGCTCTTCTTCAGAATAAGTCAGAAACAATAGTGGCCATAGGATTATTATTACCATAAAATTATTATTGTTTGTGACTAATGATATGTATATTAGTTATCTATTGTTACTTAACGAGTGACTTTAAAAAACATAGCAGCTAAAAACAACCCACACTTGTTACCTCACAGTTTCTGTGGGTCAGGAATCTGAACACTGTTTAATTCATGTGGTTTTTGGCAAAATTCATTTCTTTAAAAAATGTTTTGCCTGACCTGTGGTGGCGCAGTGGATAAAGCGTCGACCTGGAAATGCTGAGGTCGCCGGTTCGAAACTCTGGGCTTGCCTGGTCAAGGCACATATGGGAGTTGATGCTTCCAGCTCCTCCCCCCCTTCTCTCTCTCTCTGTCTCTCCTCTCTCTCTCTCCCCCTCTCCTCTCTAAAATGAATAAATAAAAAAATAAAAATAAATAAAAAAAATGTTTTTTTCCAGTTTTATTGAGATATGATTGACATATAAATTTGCACTAGATAAAGTGGTACAACATACGATTTCACATACATGTACTGTGAAGTGATCACTAGAAGTTAACATCCTTCACCGGATGTAGTTACAAATTGTTTTCTTGTGATGATAAACTTTTAAGATCGACTCTCTTAACAGCTTTCAACTATACAGTACAGTATTGTTAGCTTCTAGTCCCCATGCTGTACGTGTTCAAAGTTCTTTTTCTTGAGGGTTGTTGAACGGAAGACCCCCCAGCTCCTTGCTGCCTGCTGGCTGGATGCTCGCTCAGTTTCCTGCTGTATATGAGCCTCTCCGTAGGGCAGCTGCTTTGTCACAGCTGGGAAGGAGACAGAGCTGGCTGCCAAGAAGGAAGTGACAGTCTCCTGTAACCTAATCACAGAGGAGGCTTCCCGTTTTCTGTTGGTTAGAAGCAAGGCACTAGGTCCAGCCCCCTCTGTGGGGAGGGGATGAAACAAGGCAGTGGGGTCACTGGAGGCATCTTGGATTCTGCCTGCCAGAGTTGTAATTGACTATCTTTAGTATAGAGCATATAATAAAAAAGTATACATTGTATTGGACATATAAAAATATAATGCACAAATTTATTGTGTCATATGTGTTAACATATTTTATATTATCTTTAATAATAATAAGCCAATGAAATGAAGAAAAACATATTTCAAAAATACCCTTTCTTGTTGAGGACTTTCAAAGCTATAAAAATGATGACAAAGAATGAACAAAAAATGAATATTGGGACTCTTACTTCCTGTCTACGCTTGGGTCTCTCTGGACACAAGTCAAGTTAGACTACAAAGATACCACTGAGCAGGGATCTTGGCCTTTCCCAGCCCCGGGGTTCCTGTTGTCACTGTGTATGCGCTCAGATCATACCCTAGCAGTGACAAAACTTGAACTTTTTTGTCCCCACTTTCCCTTTAGTTGAGTCTGAAAACCTTTGATAGCAGTTAAAGTCTGTATTTTTGTTCCTCTAGCTTCAGAGTTTTCTTGCAAAGGTAGGAAGGCCTCTCTCCTCCAGCATCTCCTTCCCCACAAAGGGGCAGAGGAATTCCCAGCCAAGAATTTGAAGATGACAGATGATGGATGTTAGAGGTTTGAGTTAGGAAATCCTGCTATTTAAAACCCTCCCATCTTTTGGGGTTTATGACCAAGAGGACTGAACGCTACAGAAGGCAGAGCAGGCAACGAGGCACCGCTTTCTTAAATGCTGGAAAAGACCCTAATCTAGTTCTGGTATAAATGATGCCTCTTGGTCCCTATTCTTCCCCCTCTGTTCCCCACCACCACCACCACCAGCACCCCAGGCTCATTTTAGGCAACCTGCAGGGGAATGTAGAATCCACTAACCAGACAGCTGCCTGGTGGGGACAGAACAGAGAGAGGAGGGCACCATGGGTGCCACTAGAAGACAAACTCCAGGCTGCGGTGTTGACCACATGGAGATGGTGAAGTGGGGAACGACTCACACAATATCCTGAATATTAAACTCAGGCAATAGAGTAGCATGACCCCTTAGTGCTGCAGGCTCTGACCAATACATTCACCAGGGCCCTTCCTTAGGGAGGAGCAGGACAGGGGTGACGGGAAGGGGGCTCAGGAGTTTTGTTCACTCGTGGCAGAGAGTCTTTGAGTTTTTGTCTTGAAAATCTTTGTCTTTCATAAGTACCGAGAAGGAGGTAATGGGTCGCAGTTCTGTGTTGGGTAGAGGAGACTATGTCACGTGGCTGTCAGGCACCATTCATTTATCTATACCCCTCAATGACCTGCAAGTCTCCACGTGGTCCATTCCCAGGGCCTAGTGGAGTAGACTGCACCTAGCAGGTGCTTAAAGGGGCGTGAGTCTGCGAGGTGCTGGCGTGGTGGACAGACATACAGCAGAGTTCCCAAATCCATATTATGTATAGTGCTCGTTACATCAAGATTATGGTTTAGACCTGGAAAGTTTCGGCCAGGGCTTCAAAGAAATGATGTCTTGCTAAGTTTTCTTTCACCACCCTAAAATGACAGAACTCACCTAGAGTGGTGTGTGGCTCTGTGTCTGGTTGGCACACATACGTGTCCATCAGAGAGCGTCTCTGCCGTGCTTTCCGGGACGTCTGCACAGATCCGGCCCGCGGAGCACGTTTGGGGGTTGGGTTGGCTGTTACGCAATGCCTTGCTTACTTTGGATCACATGCTCGCGGTTGTCTGATCCATTTCTTTTTGTTTGTTTGTCTCCTCCCCCAAGCTCAAAGGACGGGGTTCAGCCTTACAGGAGAAATCAGCGTGGAGGCGCTCGGAAGTTATGATGACATGTTTGCATACAGAGTGTTTCTATAGAATACGCTTAATGCCACTGACCTGCACGCTTAAAATGGGTTAGATGGGAAGTTTTATGTTACATATTTTTACTACAATAAAATAAAGTTTCTATAAGTTGTTTCAGACTTTTCACTATTTTATAGGCCCCTATAATGGGGAGATTAGATCCTGACCCTGCCATTTACCAGGGACTATGCTGTAAGATGGGAAGATAATATTTACCTCACAGGTTGTCATGCTTGACACATAGTAGGTGCTTAGTAAGTGGTAACCACTTTATTATTTTTGTTCAGAAATATGTCTGGTGAAAGTTTTTCCTTTAAGAGTTTTTAAAAAGGACTATTAAATTTAAATATTAGCTAAAGCTTTGATGCCACTATATTATAAAACCACAAAAAGGCCCATTAAATGCTTGTGAAGACCCAAGAAATAGCTATTTACAAACCCACAGACCATTGGGAAAGAGGGGGAAATGTTTCACTCTGCAATTAAAAGGTTTTATACCTGACTATGCCTGTGCTTAAGTATACTTATATTTTATAATGGTCTAATATTTTACCTCCCAATGAGGGGCAGGTGCATTTTAGAAGTGGTCTTTGGAGAGGAAAAAGCCTAAAGAGATAGATCCCCATACAGTTCCATCTGTTAACTATAAATAACATTTTTTTTCTAATTATGGAAGTAATTGTTAATGATAACAATGACTAGTATTTGAGTACTTCCTGTGGGCTAACCACTGAATCAAGCACGTGCATCATCTCTTAAATCATGCATAGCAGTTGTTGGAATTTTGAAAAGTGAATAAATGTATGTGTGTGAATAATTGGAATTATGCTATCCATACAGATTGTAACTCACCTTTCACCTTAATGTGTTTGGACATTGCAATATCGTGGGGAAAATGAAAACACTTGTGATCATAACCTAACTAACAATTTAGATCTGTCCCCAGAGTGTGCGGAGGCCACAACTATGTCCACAGTTGCCAATCACTGAACTTCCAGGTTGTTTCTGGCTTTCACCACTTTAAATAACACTGGATAAATCCTCATAAATTTTTGAACATTTCCTAGACGTACATTTAGGGCTATAAAAATGGAAATGTCAAGAGGCTAGGTTTGGTACAAAGCATGCAGTCAGCTAAACAGTTCCACACAAGGCAATTAACACTTGGTTAAAATATATAACAAACTGTAACATACAAGCAGAATATAGAAAATCTCTCTTTGGAAAGCCATTGTTTTTGCTGCAAATTTTTAATAAATATTAAAAATAAATATTGTGCAAGTTATTCAATGTCGCAGCATTGAGGTTTTCTCCTCTGGAGAGTAGGAATAACAGTGATTCACCGAGGTGGTGTGGGAACTTTCAAGGGTCAATGTCTACAAAGCATTTCAGGCAGGGCCGGCTGTGCTGGTAACAGTAAATAAACGTGAGGCGCTGTCATTTGACAATGCTGAGTACATAGCAGTGGGGTGCTGTGCAAATAACGCCAGGCTGTGTGTCTGTCCTGAAGAATTTGTGAAATATTTTCCTAATATACATGTAACTAAGTTTGTCCTTGTCTCTTGTGTAGAGTCACTTTATACAGTGCCACTTGCACACACAAATTCTAGATACAGGCAGTGAGGGGTGGCAGTTAGGAAAGTCGGCCTGGGAGGGCTCCCAGGAAGACATAAGCGGTATTTGAGGACCTAAGCTTGTATTTAATGTATTGGAGTAAAGACTCTGAATGTTACTTTTTAAATAAACTAACAACAACAACAATAAAAGAACAGTAGTGTTAGCAGAAACCAGATATCTTAGGGAAATGGATTAAATTTTGCAAGCAATCCAAAGTAAGAAATTCAATTCCATTAAGACCTACAATGCAAATAAATGTGTACAGTCATCCCTCGCCATATCGTGGTTTGCTTTTTGCAGTCTCACTGTATTGTGGATTTTTTAATTGTGTGTATCTAATTTTGTATTGCAGATTTTTCACTACATTGTGGGATTTTGCAGTATATAGGTCTTTCTATATATTTATTTTAATTATTTTTGTGATAAAATAAGCATAGGAAGTGTTTATAAGAGTGTGGGAAAGATTAATAACAGTGTGAGAAAAGTTTATAAGAGTGGGGGGAGGGTTTATAAAGCCTTAAAATACATATAAATAATAAAATAAATATAAGGTCGCTACTTCGTGAATTTTAGCCTATCATGTGGGGTGGGGGTGGGGGTCTGGGACCTAACCCCTGTGATAAATGAGGAATCACTGTATATACATCAGTTTTGTAAAACTATCACACAAAGCCCTGG
This sequence comes from Saccopteryx leptura, assembly GCF_036850995.1. NCBI lineage: Eukaryota > Metazoa > Chordata > Mammalia > Chiroptera > Emballonuridae > Saccopteryx > Saccopteryx leptura. The sequence continues at coordinate 14,106,677 of NC_089513.1, forward strand.
CCGGTTGGTTCAGTGGTAGAGCATCGGCCCAGTGTGTGGATGTCTTGGGTTCAACTTCCAGTCAGGGCACACAGGAGAAGTGACCATGTGCTTCTGTACCCCTTTCTTCCCCCTTCTCTTTCTCTCTCTCTCTCTCTCTCTCTCCACAGCCATGGCTTGATTGGTTTGAGCTCATTGGCTCTGGTTGCAGAGGATGGCTCCATAGAGCCTCTGCCTCAGATGCTAAAAATAGCTCAATTTTGAGCATGGCCCCAGACAGAGATTGCCCAATGGATCCTGGTCAGGGCGCATGCGGGAGTCTGTCTCTCTCCCCTCCAGCTCAGCTTTGAGCATGGCCCCAGACAGAGACTGCCCAATGGATCCTGGTCAGGGCGCATGCGGGAGTCTGTCTCTCTCCCCTCCTCTCATTTGGAAAAAGAAGAAGGAAAAAAAACACTGTCACGTCAACAGTGCTACCTCTTACTGTGCATGCTGTACTCTGAGATTTTATAATCTGTCTAATTTTATTTTAATGTTGGTTGTGGACCGAATAAGTTGATTTTACTGGGCAGAGATTTACAGTTTGAAATACATCTTTGAAGGTTGTCTACCCCTTTTAAAATTTTCTTAAAGCTACATTTTTATTGTTGTTAATTCTCACCCAAGTATTTAGTCAATAATGAATAGTTTTGTTCTTACTTACATGATCATTTGAAATTTGGGGTCACTGTTCAGATACATTTACATGTTAGTAAGATAATATCCTATTAAAAGGGCATCACAACCAGAGGCAGGCAGGAGTCTATCAAAAACTGGGCATGGGTCATAATTCACTCTGGTATTCCTTTCTTTTAAACCAGGTAGTTCCCATTTGCCCTCAGAATGAATGCAGAAAGAGACTCAGAAACAACATTTGAGGAGGATTCTCAACCTAATGATGAAGTGGTCCCCTACAGTGACGATGAAACGGAAGATGAACTCGAAGACCAGGGGCCTGCGGTTGAACCCGCACAGAATCGAGTCAACAGAGAAGTGGAGGAAAGACGAGAGACATTCAGAAAAGGTAACTGCTTCGGGACCTGGAGACCAGGTACTGTCCTCATCATCATCAAGTGAGCAGTGGCAACAGCTGCAAAAGACAGATGGCCTGTGCTATACAGTCCAAGAGTCATCTTCCCTCTCTCATCTCAGTATGCAACCAGGAGAGCGGTGGATGGGCTTGGATAAGGACAATTGTCCTCAGAAGGTAGGGCTGGTCTGCTATAGCCGACAAGTCTTGCCCAGAAATAGGTCTTCATTAATGTCTATATTTTCAGAAGGCAATTGTATGTAGGAGAATTTGGAGTTACTGTACCTTTTGTTCAATCATTAGTGAATATAAAATGGTTTCGGTTCTCTCTTTCTCTGGGAAACTTTGTAGGTCTCTGATTGCCACGTGAGGCCTATTACACAGCAAACTGTACTACCTGCCCAGAATCAGGGCAGGTTCGAGGCGGCGTCTAGACTAGGGTTGTGAATCATTTCTGTTAGGGGCCAGAGAGTAAATATTTGAGCCTCTGCGGGCCCATGGTTTCTCCTGCAATGACTCGGCTCTACTGATAATTCTCGAAAATGGCCATAGGCAATCTATCACTTAGGGTAATAGAACATAGCCTACTCTCAAAATTACAGGTTTTCTTCCCTAGTGGCTCTTCTGTTTCATTTTCTGCTGGTTCTCCCGCCGTGGCAAATAAATGTGGTCTTTTCTTGTTGCTCTTCTGCTCCGTAGGTGAGCCGATCCTTTTCTCTTTGGACCCCTGATTTGCTTCAGGTTGAAAATGTTAACTCAAAGTCCCTAGAATCTCAGCTAACCAACTTGAGTTTCCTGTTCCCAAAAATCTCCATGAAATGGATGTGTCTTATTCTCTAGACACACCTCTGCACAGCCTCTGTCAGAAGGAGCTCGGGTTGTATCTCGTTTCTTGACGTCTCCATCTGTGCTCGTCTGCCTTCCCAGGGCCTCCCAGAAGTCTGCCTCCCTCGTGTCATGCCCTTCCCCCTCATCTCTTTGTCTGGGGTTCTGCTCCCTGGTCAGACTGGTCTTCTTTCAAACAGGTTTCACCCAGAGGAAAACGTGACATGGCATGGAATTCCTTACCCATATGCAACGATTCCTGCTGCGTTGGTCCGACGGTGCCTCTCACTGGCTTTCCTGTGTGGGGAGGTTCTCAGTGTGAGGTCAAGCATGTGCCACGTAGGCCCCTTCCTACTGCAGACCCCGAAACCTGGGGAGCCCGTCAACCCGTTTCTATCGGCTGCCCCTTCTCAGCTTTCCGTATCAAACAGGGAGAATTTTCAGACCTCCTTGGTGACAATCGGCTGCAGTTTTAAGCTATTGAGTATGAAGCTTAAGGGCTTTCTGCCTCTATGCAGAAGTCATGACAATTGAGCTAAATTAAAATGGAAGCACTACCAACTTGTACAGGAATGTGGCCTCTGTAACAATAAGTCCAGACTGGATGGCGTTCGAGTGGGAACAGAGCAGAAGTACCCTGGCGAGTTAGCGAGGAGTTCTAGCTGACTGCCCAAACAGGGCAGAGCGAGGTTCTTCCTCATTCCCTCCCCACTGCCCTTCCAGCCTTCTTATCACGATCCTGGAATCTCTATCGCATGTAGCTATCTGATGAGCTGGCAGAGAGTTGGCACAGTGGGGTGAAGGGTGAACTTTGCTGCCGGTGTCTGGTGTCACGCTATCAGATGTGTGGTTGAAGACTCAGCAAAGGAACTGGGGTTGGGAGCCTGCAGAAATGTCAGCCGAGCACGAAGTGGGTGGCAGCTCTCCCTCTGGTTTTTTTCCAGCTCTGCCTTCTCATGCCGGTGCTCAGAGCTCTTTCCTCATGGTTCAGTTGGCACGTCATGTTTCTTGTCAGTTTCTGCCCTCGGAATACAGGCACTGAGGGCACTCGGGCTTGATCTTGTCTTGTCATTAGTCCTTTCCAGTGGCGGCTTATGTTTCAGGTGGTTCTCGTTTCTCAAAACCCCACGACAAATGACTTTGCTTGTGACTTTTAAAAATGTTATTGTCCTGACCCGCTACCTGCCCTGCCCAGACACACAGGACATTCAGTAACGCTAGACCCCTCCCCCCCTCCCTTCCTACTCCTGCCTGGCGTCCCCTGCCCCCGACCAGTTCTCTCCTCCCCTGCCCTCTTCCTCCCTTCTTCCTCTGCCTCCCTCTTTCTTCCTTTCTTAATTTTTCCCACCGTAATATCACTTGGGCATTTTCCCAATTAAGGTCAATGTCACTCTGACTTTTTAGCCATCCTCTGTGTGTCCTGAGATTTCACATGAAGGACCGTTCCAGGGGCCAGTGCTCGTGGTGGCAGAGCCATGCTTAAAAATGTGTAGCCCACATTCCTCTCACTGGTAGTATCATCTTAGGGCAGAAAGTTGGTGCTTTTCTTTTTAACGTGCCCTAGCTCAGCTGAGCTTGCGTGTTAAGCAAGGGGTTTGAGAGACCCATCGTAAATGCTTTTCAGTTGAAGGACATTTATTCATTGAGTGCCATGAGACTCAAAAACAAGTGCAAACATGCTGTTTATATGTCCCATGGAGGAAGAGAAGAGCCCCCAGGTTTGGCTAAAGGAACTTGACCCTTAGTTTGCTTTGAGAGAGGATTGACACAGAGGTGAGCGGGAGTGTTTCCCACGCTAGGGGATGAACACTCTCTTTTTGCGATGAACACACTGGAACAGAACAGTATTGCCCAGAGTGTGATCTAGTAAACGCTAATTCTACCAGCTCCAGGACACCATGATTCTGCAGGAAACTCAGAATTCTTTATCTTTGTCTTGGAGTTTAAGGTCGTCCATTGGCAGAAAAGGATACAAGAAGTTTGGGCTTTAAAGAAACCCGTTTATTTATCCAAGGCTTCCTTAAATTCCTTGACTCTAGCATGCTGGGTCTTTTTGTTTGTTTTGTGGTTCCACATCCTGGTGTCACAGGCTGTGGGCCCTGTTGGTTAGGAACCAGCTTAGAGAGGAAGTCCTTGGGAAGAAATAAGTGCCCTGCAGAGGGTTCCTGGCTTTTTCGTCTGTGCCTGGGAAGGAATGGAAAGGCTGCCGCCTGCCTCCTGGGCAACGTGGCTTTGTTAATTACCTCTTGCATCTTCTCACTGTGGCCGGCTTACAAATAGAACCACAGCTTCCCTGTCCACAGCAGATTCTTACCTGAATCACTTTCTGCCTTGGGCTGGTGTCCTATTTGCTGTTCTTATGGCCAAGCTTCTGGAAACCCATTTCTCTACGTCCACATCCTCCCGTTCTCCCCCTCTGTGGGCTGCGTGCTGCCCTGCAGATAACATTTTCCTACAGGTCGCCAGGAACCCTGGTGCCAAGTCCGTGAGCTCAGTGAGCTTTCTACCAATCATCTCCTCCCAACCTCTGTTTTCTCTGATGCGCTTGACCTTTGTAGCAGCCTCTCCTTCAGGAAACGCTGTCCTGCTTGTCAGGGGATTCCGTCCTGTCCCAGCACTCATTTCTCCTCTGCCTCCACCTTTAAATGTTCACACACCGGTTCGCGCTGTTCTTCCTCCCTCGGCCATCCTTGGGCAGGCCGAGCCTTTCATCTGACCTGGTGCCATGTCTCAGTGCACGGCAGTGAGAGGAGGACCTTGATTGCAGACTGTGGGCTTCAGCCTCGTGTCACCTTGAGGAAAGGACTTCCTCTCTCTGTGCCTCTGTGTCCCCATCTGTAAGATGGGCATCATATTTGTACCTATTTCACTGGGTGGTTGTGAGTATTAAATCAGAAAATAATTGTAAAAGACTTAGAACAGTTTTAAGAGCACAGTAAGTACTCAACAAATAAATATATATTTGCTGTTATCACTACGTCCCGTCCCACACACACCTGTTTCTCCTTTAATGTCTTTCATATCAAACCTGAAGTGTCTATCCCACTCCTCATCTCTTTCATCTTTCAATGACCAAGTCTTCCCCCGGGTATTCTCATTCTGTTGGACCACCCAGGCTGAAGCTACCCCAGTAATTGTTTTCAGTGGGCCCTTCTGTCCCCAAATACAAATACAATGAGCAGATGAAGAGATGGATGGAATGGAGACCAGTGCATTTCCCCAGCAATGACTTTGCCCACATGTTGAGGAAAATTTTGCTGACTGAGTGGCATTCCTGCCTCTGCATTGTCTGAGTGCTTCCCATTAGCACAACCTTCCCTTTGTTTGCAGACCTGCAGACACTTACTCTAACCCTCATGCTTTCCCACGCCCCGATGGTTTTCAGGTACAATCTGTGACTGGGTCTTAGATAGTTCAGGACAGCTGCAGGCAGTCAAGGCCTGAGTCTCTTCAAACAGAGAAGGCAGAAAGCTTTATTTGTGGAAAAGCCCACCTGTACACATATAAAACTGTGGGACAGAGCTAAAGCTTGCCCAACGAGCCTCACTCATGCAATGACTTGGTCTTTTGATGGGTTCACCTGTGGTTCCACTGCACGAGCTGTGACAAAGGGGTTAGGAAAGGCTTCCGGCAGGAAGGTGTGTCTGAGCTGCCATGTGAATGAGGAGGAGGAGGAGTGAATCAGCAGAGGGGAGAGGCAGGAGTGTCCGGAATAAAGGACACATACAGAGGCTCTGTGGCAAGAGGACAGGTGACATGGCCCCGGGAGGAACTGACGTGAAGCGTAGGGGAGTGAATGTTATGAGGAGAAAGGATTAGTGTGTGCTCACTCACATTTCTGCACCTGTCACAGGGTCATTCAAAAATGGAATGATTGGTGGTTTTGTTGCCGATTACCCAACTACTCTGTTGGCACTGCAAAAGCCTAGGGGCCAGTCTATATTATTCGAAGCTGGTGTCAGGACACCAGGCCCCAGGCCTGCAATGTATTGTAGTAGAGGCTCGGTGGGCATTTGTGATAGAGTGCATTGGCGTGCTTCAGTAGAGTTATGGGTAGGAAGCCAGCCCTGCAGTGGCCTCTCCGTAGCCATGTTTGACCCTCTCAATCCAGTCTTCCTCATGGAAAAGACTGCATTGCACTTGGAATCTTGTTCCAGCCACTTCCGTTGGCTGCTAAGACCATGTGACTTGGCCCTGTCGTCCTCTCCTGATTGAGCTCACTGCCTGTTCCTGACAGCCTTCTTCACCACGTGCCTTCCACTCATTTTACCCTTGGTTCCCAGTTCATGGCAAGCCTTCCCCTTCCCCATGATTTCCCATCCACTCTTCCCAATGCCTACGGCAGCCCCGTCCCTGTGACTGGTTCCTTCTCCTGGCTCCTCAGGTCTCAAGGTAGGCATCACCTCCTTAGAGCTGCCTTGTCGGACCCCCAGTCCCAGCCCGGAGCAGACCCCTGACTGTATGATCCCAGAGTCCCTTGCACTTGCCTTCATAGCCCAGGTGCATTTGTAGCAGTGCCCACGAGTGACTGTGTGACTAGGAAGCTCTCCTCCCCCAGACTGTCGGCTTAATGAGAAGCGGGGCCGTGTCTGTTCCGTGCAGAGCACACATAGGCAGGCACTCAGTAAATATTTGTTGGGTACATGAATTTATTTTAGAAACCCTATGTTGGCAGCAGTGGGGAATAAGGAGTAGACAATAACCTAACTAAAAAGTGGTAAGAGCCTGAACCAGCACGGTCAGAAGGGAGAAAAGGGGACGCATCCTGATCTATGTGAAGGATTTGACTTCCACAAGTCTCATTAGATCTGCGGGTCAAGGGCAAAGGAGGCCTGGGGGATAATTTCTGGTCTAGGCACCTCGGTGGATATTGCTGTTATATATTGCCACGTTAAAAGAAAAGAATGCACTCCAAACTTATTGGCATAAAATGAATATTTCATGACATTGACAGATTCTTTGTCAGGATTTCAGACAGGCACAGTGGGTGGGGGGCTGTTTCTGCTCCAGGGTGTCTGAGGCCTTAGCTGTAGAGGCTTCGACAACTGAGGGGATTTGAACCGTTGTGGCCCGGTAGGATCTGGAAGCTTCTGCACTCCTGTGTCTGGCACTGGAGCTGAATAACTCAGAGGCTCACCCAGGGCTTCAGGTGCCCCCTCCAGCGTCTGTCTGGGGCTTCTCCCCACAGGGCGCCAGCTGAAGTGGCAGTGCCCTAAGAGATCAGAGCAGAAGCTTGTGGCAGAATTCAGGCAGCATGACCAGTGCTCCGTTCGCTTGGTTATAGGAAAGTCACTGGGGCCAGCCCTGATTCAGGGAAAGGAAATTAGATGCCGCTTCTCGAAGAGGTCACAGTGCAGGACGGGAGATACAGTTGCGGCCGCCTTTGGAGAGCGCTTTCTGCCTCAGTGCAGAAGAGACATTTGTAGGATGAGTAAAGGTGGGGGCGGGGGGTGGAGTCCCTCTGTAGGTCAAGGGGAAGGTGGTTGTTTTGAACCCGACCAGTTTGAGATATTTCTGAAGAGACTTGTGTTGCTGGCGAGGCGGCAATTGGAAATAGAGGATGAGGTGGTAAGAAATGATGAATGGTGCAGCCTTGTTCTGGGAAAGTGACAATTTTAAATTCTTAACCACAACAGAATGGACAGCATTGAGCTCTAGTTTCCAGAATGCCATCTTTAGAGTAACGGGTTGACTTTTGGGCTTTGATCTGCCCAGGTAAGTGGCATAATCTTAGGGAGAGGGAGAGAACAGGTAAGGGCTTTGGGAGACAAGCTTCTTTCATGAATGGGTCCCTGCCCTCCCTCCTTCCATAACTGCTCACGCCCACACAGCGCAGCCATTCTTCAGTATGTTTGCATACATTTTGCATACATTCTCATACTTGTGAGATTAGCAAAGATATATAATTACAGCATATTAGAACATACTGATTAAGGCCTGACCTGTGGTGGTGCAGTGGATAAAGCGTCAACCTGGAACGCTGAGTTCCCTGGTTTGAAACCCTGGGCTTGCTTGGTCAAGGCATGTATGGGAGTTGGTGCTTCCTGCTCTTCTCTCTCTCTCTCTCTCTCTCTCTCTCTCTCTTTGTCTCTCTCGCTAAAATGGAAAAAAAGAACATACTGATTCTGATTCTGCAACTTGGGACTGGAGATGGTTCACACATCTGGATAACAGTGTGAATAAGACTGTGGGGGGAGGTGCTAAGCCCCTTGCAGGGCAGCTTCCAGGCACGTGTGTGCCTGTGCACAGCTGGTGGCTAAGCCCTCACCTCGCCCTGGCCCTGCTCCTTAGAGGCAGCCCCTAAAGTCCTTTCTTCTTGACTGGTTCCTCACTGGGTTGGGATGTGCTCTGTACTTGAATGTGTAATACTGCATTTCTTTAAAAGTCTTTCCTGACTCCGTGTTTTGTGTCAGGGTGAAATGCTCGCTGGTGGCCAGCATTTAGAGTGGAATGTTCAATCCCTAAGGGTTAAAGGCATCGCCACGTGAGCATCAGGACACAGGGGAAGGGTCCTTGGTGTGACTTCAGATGCGATGTGGCATCAGCAAAGCACAGAGAGCTGCAAACCCCGTAGAAATGCTCTTTTCAGAGAAGAATCCAGAATCAAGGGTGTGAACATCTATGAATTCTATTTTATATGGAATCAAAAACCAGTCCATTGAAATACGTGAGTCCTCGGAACTCCTTGGAGCACACTGAGGAGCGGTATTTTCCACTTGATTCGATGCGTTTGCAGTTTTGACATATACATAACATGTGGAAATTCCACTCTGACTGCCTAATAATTTCTTTCTCTAATTGGCCGTAAACTGCCTGCCGCCACTTCAGCCTTAAGAACAGCATAGTAACTGGCAGCTTGTAAAATAAAGGGTGTGGGGCGGCGGGAGGCGTGGTGTTCCTGTGCTGAGTGATTTGTAGTGGGGGAGGGGTGGAGACTCTGCCATCTGGCTTCTGAGTAGTGTCATTTATGACTGAACCTTAAGAGAGGCGCTCTCGTTTATGGAGACCCAGCCTGGCTGTTATTTTTTTTACTGCCTGCTTCAACCTGAGTTTCTAACAGGTTCGTAATGGTAGAACTGCCCCCTCCCCGGAATAACTGAGGATGCTCGACCTTGATGGTGCATGAGAATCACGTGTGGAGGTTTTATTATAAAACTTCACAGGTGCCTGGGCCCAGTCCCTGGAGATGCCGGTAGAGTAGATCAAGAGTAAGACAAGAGAAAAATAATATTTTTAAATGGGCCCTGGCCGGGTTGCTCAGTGGATAGAGTGTCATCTCGGTGTGCTGGGGGTCACAGGTTCAATCCCCAGTCAGAGCACATACAAGAAGCAAACAATGAGTGCACAACTAAGTGGAACATGAGTTGATGCTTCTCTCTCCCTCTATCTCTCTCCCTTTCTCTCTATTTCCCCCTTCCCCCTTTCCAATGCCCTCTCTGTCTCTCCCTAGCCCCCTTCTTTCTCTCTCCCCCCTTCATCTCTCAAATCAATGGAGGAATAAACAAACAAGTAAATAAATAAATAAATAAAATTGATTTCACCATTTAAATCTCCAATCAGTAGAAAAATCCATTGCATGCTCTCCCCAGCACACCTGCTCCTTCAAGCCTGGGGGGTCACCAGCTAGCATCACCAGGGTGCTCATTAAACACAGAGCCTCCAGCTACTCCCTGACAAGCCAGCCGGATCTGTTAAGAAACGTTAGTGTTCTCAGCGAGTGTGAGGGGTGTTTATTTCTAAAGGCAGCTGAAAACTCAAAGTCCTGTTCTGCGCGAACCCTGCAGTATATTGCTTTAGCGAAGAAGTATGTTGTTGGGAGGGTCCGTCACCCACAGGTGTGATGGAAGCCGGAGAAAAGCTGAGAAATGCTGCACTTGAACAGTGAGTGCTTCATGACTTTACCTGCAAATCAGGGTCACCTGGGAGCTTCCTCGGCTCACCCAGCCTAAAACAGAAACCCCTGGGGATGGAGCCCTGGGCATTGGGATGTGATTTTAAAGAAAAGCCCCTGGGATTCCATTAGGCTCAAGAGCACCACATGGCACAGTCACAGAGGTCTGAGTGTGGCCTGAGATTCTCCACTTCTAACCAGATCCCAGCCACCAAAAGTAGCATCATGGGGTCACTTTTTAATTTCATTTTTACTCTGCCTTTTTTCTTTTCTGCATTCATTTAGCCATCCTTCTGCAGTTCTTGACTCTGTCTTCTCTCCATTTCCAGTCCCTTAGTTCTGGTCCAGGTGCTCACCAACTCTCCGTTCTGTGATTGTAGTGGTCTTCTGCCTCTAGACATATTCTCTTCAAATACACCCAGCTCATGGTTGCTAATGTGACCTGGGTCAACAACCATATGCCCATGCCCTTCCCTTCTTGGAGCCCTGTGTGGAGTCTCCCTTGCTCCAGGCATGCTGTACCAGGCCCCGTCCACCTACCTGTCATTCCTGGGAGCCACTCTGTGGTCCGCAGATACCCAGCTCTTTGCATTTGAACTCAGGCCAGGCTGTTTCATAGTTTTTGCCTTTGCTGCTATCAGTTTTGTCTCTCCCTTTGAGTCATAATTTTGGGATAGTTTTTAAGAGTCCACTCAAAGGGCACTCCCTCCAAAAGGTGTTCCCTGACACATCTGTCCCCTGGCCAGATTTATTGCTGTGCTTTGGGGTTTCTATACTGCCAACTGCTTATCTTTACTTTAGGTTGTCTTGTGTCATACATTGTCTTTGATGCGTTTAGGATCTCTCTCCCTGGCAGGACAGTCCACTCCTTGAAGTGGGGATTGTGTCTGACTGAGAGACGGTCACTCTCTGAAATGGGTTCTAGCTCTATTTTATTCTGAATTAGTGGTTCTCAAACTTGAGCATGTGTGAGAATTACAGGTGTGGATTCTCACAGGTGCCAGTCCATGCCGAGGTCCTGATAGGTCGGTTCTGGGGTGGCGCTGACAACGGGCATTATTTATAAGATGCCACTGGTCTGCACCCTCACTTTGGGAACCACTGCTACAGTAACAGTATCGTTGCGGCCGACCTGCACTTTCTCCATCCGCGTGTTCAGTGATTGTGAGTGTGGACAGAGGTGAGCCTGATCTAGAAAGACCAGGATGCATGTCGCAAAGAGGCTGATCTTTGTCCACTTTCTTGGGCAGAGTTGATTTTATCATTTGTTAAATGTCACCTTCTGTCCTACCCTTTGTGACCTGTTGGCTGTTTTGAGCCCGGATTAGAGAACAAGGACCCAACATGTGTATGGCTCAGTGACCAGTAAGCGTTAGGGACCTAAGAAAGGCAGGACCCCTCCTGGCATCTGGAGTGAAGAGCAGACGAGGTGAACGTCTGTTTGTACTACTCCTGCCCCTAACCTGACACCTCCCAGGCCACATTCAGCCACAGGCCCTAAGGAGACCTTGGCTGGGCTCACTGTCAGGTCAGGCTTCCCCCGGTCACCTGTGCTTATCCTTCTTGCCGTCCTCAGCATCCTGGGCTAGCTCCCTCCAGCACTACCTTTCTTTGGGGCTTCCTCTTGCCTCTCTTTTGATTTATTTTTTCCCTATATTTTCAAATACTGAAAAGTGTATAGAACATAAATACACAGTTTCACAAATAGTCATTAAGTAAACACATGTTTAAATGCTATTACCAGTTTCTCAAACATCCTTCCAGGTATACACTCACATTTGTAGGGGCAAAGAGTACTTATAAACATGTGCTCTTGTATACCTTTGTTACACATATACATGCACCTACATGTGAACGTGTGTCCTGCATGCAGTCCTGCTGTGCATTAATTCTGTGTGCCACGCCGCTGAGAGCTCGATCACTTAGTGTTGTTTGGAGATCTTCCCTGTTAGTACCATGGCGGTACCTCCTCTTTTGCTGACTGCGTAGGCTTTCATTGTGTGAATGCTTAACCAGGTGTTCATGGTGGCATGTAGGTACTTTCTTATCTTCCTGATAAACAGGGCTGCATGGAATAGGCCTGAGCTATGTTATTCCTTGTGTGAATGAGTATATGCATGGGGGATACGTTCCTAGAAGTGGGATTGCTCAGTGTGTGTGTGTGTGTGTGTGTGTGTGTGTGTGTGTGTGTGTGTGTTATAGTTTGATAGACCTGTTCACATTGCTCCCTGCAGAGACCACCAAAGAGGGCTGTTTTCTCCCCTCTTTTTTTCAGCTCAACATGTCATCAACTTCTTTACTCATTGCTTGTATTTTGCCAGCATAGGATAAAAGTTTGTGCCCCCAGATGACACTGCACTTCTCATGCGCTTGAGTATCTTTTCACATATTTAAGAGCCATTTGAATTTCCCTGTATATGAACTGTCTAGTAACATCCTTTACCCATTTCTCTCTTTGGTTGTTTGTTTCCTTTTTCCTTTTTAACATTAAACTTTTTTTTTGTATTTTTCTGAAGTTGGAAATGGGGAGGCAGTCAGACAGACTTCCGCATGCGCCCGACCGTGATCCACCCGGCATGCCCACCAGGGGGCAATGCTCTGCCTTTCCGGGGCGTTGCTCTGTCACAACCAGAGCCATTCTAGCACCTGAGGCAGAGGCCATGGAGCCATCCTCAGCACCCGGGCCAACTTTGCTCCAATGGAGCCTTGGCTGCAGGAGGGGAAGAGAGAGACAGAGAGGAAGGAGAAGGGGAGGGGTGGAGGAGCAGATGGGCACTTCTCCTGTGTGCCCTGGCTGGGAATCGAACCTGGGACTCCTGCATGCCAGGCCGACACTCTACCACTGAGCCAACCAGCCAGGGCCAACATTAAACTTTTGATCTTTTCACTCTACTAGTTTGCTGCAGGTTGTACCAGCCAGTGCCGCTTGCTGGTTGTTGGTGTGTCTGTAAGAAGAGCTCAGAGCCAGCCGTGATGGGCTGAGGGCCCAGGCCACACATACTTCCTTTCCCAGATGGGGACGATCAAAGGACGTGCTGGCCGTGGTAACACTCCAAACACCATGTAGCAATATTTATGTTATGAGTACACACCAGCTATGGGAATAATCTTCAGCCACAGCTGGTTGATGTTCAGTGCTTCTTGGGACACAGATATTGATGGTTTTGCTAGACATAATCCTTGGTGGTTGACATCTTTCTAGTTTTTAACTAAAGGGCCATATGATGAAGGTTTTGTGTATATGTGTAGGGTTATTGTTTTGTTTTTGATAGTAAAATATTACTTCCTTTCTTTTCATAGTCATTTCCATTCTAAAAAATGGGACAAGATTCCTACTTTTTCTATAAATTAGTTTTGTTGTCCAAGTGTCCAGTATAGTTTGCTGTTCCAACTGGGTACTTAGTAAATGTTTCATCAGAAAGACAGACATCGAGGCAGCAGCAGAGGGGGTGGCGGGTCTGCAGACAGACCACACCTAGGAAATACAGAGGCCACACATTGGACTCCAGTGGCCACACCCTTCGTATACAAAGACAAAATGGGAAGGCAGAGAAATGCAACCCAAATGAACCAAGAGAAATCCCCAGAAAAGGACTTGAACGAGTCAGATATTACCAAGTTACCAGATGCAGAGTTTAAAATAATGATTGTTAGGATGCTCAAAGATCGTAGAACAACAATAGATGGTCATTATGAACACCTAAATAAAGAGATAGCAAGTATTAAAAAGGACATTGAAATAATAAAAAGGAATCAGTCAGAAATGACAAATACAATATCAAAAATGAAAACCACAATGGAAGGAATTAAAAGCAGGATGGATGAAGCTGAAGATCGAATCAGCAAGTTAGAGGACAAGATAAGTGAAAGCATAGAAGCAGAGCATCAAAAAGAAAAGAGACTCAAAAGGTCTGAAGAAACTCTAAGAGAGCTCTGTGACAACATGAAGAGAAATAACATCCACATCATAGGGGTTCCTGAAGAAGAAGAGAAAGAACAAGGGATAGAGACTTTGTTCAATCAAATTATAGCTGAAAATTTCCCTAAATTGATGCAGGAGAAAGTCATACAAGTTCAAGAAGCACAGAAAATTCCATTAAAGAGAAACCCAAAGAAATCTACACCAAGACATATCATAATTAAAATACCAAAGCTAAGAGATAAAGAGAAAATATTAAAAGCTGCTAGAGAAAAAAAGGCTATCACCTATAAAGGAGCCCCCATAAGGATGACATCTGACTTCTCAACAGAAACACTTGAGGCCAGAAGGGAATGGCAAGAAATATTCAAAGTAATGCAGAACAAGAGCCTACAACCAAAGTTACTTTATCTAGCAAGGTTATCATTTAAAATTGAAGGAGAGATCGCTTCTTGGCCTTTTGGCTAAGATCAAGTGTAGTATCTGTTCTTATCAGCTTAAAATTGAAGGAGAAATAAAAAGCTTCCCAGACAAAAAAAAAAAAACCTCAAGAAATTCATTACAACTAAACCAATGCTGCAAGAAATGTTAAGGGACCTGTTGTAAACAGATCAAAGGGGGGAAAGAATATAGCAAAAGAGGAATACAGCTTTAAAGAATAAAATGGCAATGAACAACTACATATCAATAATAACCTTAAATGTAAATGGACTAAATGATCCAATCAAAAGACATAGGGTAGTTGTGTGGATAAGAAAACAGAACCCATACATATGCTTTCTACAAGAGACACACCTCAAAACAAAAGAAGAATATAGACTTTGATGGCTATAAAGGGCAAGATCAACAGCAATACTATAATGGTAGTGGATTTCAATACCCCACTAACATCGCTAGAGAGGTTGGACCACCAGACTTTGAGTTCTGACGTCCCACGAGATAAATCACCGGTGCTCTTTTGTCTCACCTGTAAAATTGAGATATTAACTACTTGACGTAACACCCAGCATATGAAGCCCTAGACAAATGTTGCTTTGGGGCTACATACATCATAGGACAGTCGGTCAAAAGCAGATGGGCAAAATCAAAACAGGTGTGTGGATTCGGGGTGACAAGTCCACTGTGAAACCTGCCTTCAGCAAGTGCTTAGCCAGTTGTGGACCTCTGGAGATAATAAAAACAAACAAGTTTGTAGCAGCCTGGAGGCAGCAGCCACAGCCCCACCACCAAGGATCCTAAGATACCCCATAAACCAAGAGGTGCCTATCCCCTGCTACTTGGGGTTCCAGAAGCGGGAGTCCCGCTGGGGCTCGGCTCTTCTCTTCCTTCAGGAAGAAAAGCCAGCCTTGCCACGAAAGAGGGGTTGCCACAAGGAAGAGAGGTAGGTGTTGTGTCTAAAACCAGGGAGGAAAATGTCAAGAGGACAAAAGGTGGCTAGCGAGCTGTGTGATGTCACTGGGCTGCAGCCCAAGTCCCTAGTGTTCAGTCAGGCAACCCCACTTCACACTCACACTCTTCAGAGCTGTCTGGAGCACTTACTCATACAGTCCTTCCTGGCTGTGGTTTCCCAAGGCTGTAGCTGAGAGTCACACCACCATCCCCACCCCCACCATCACCACCACCACTTCCACTGCAATCATCACCATCATATCCACCATCACCACCACCACCACCACCACCACCACCTCCACCATCACCACCCCTACCTCCACCAGCACCACCACCATCACCACCGCCACCATCACCACCATCACCACCACCACTACCACCACCACCACCACCATTACCACCCGCACACTCACCCCACCATCACCGCCACCACCCCCACCACCAACAACATCCCCACCACCACCTCCACCATCAGCACCCCTACACCCATCAGTACCACTTCCACCATCAGCACCAACCCCACACCTACCATCACCATCATCACCATTACCACCACTACCCCCACCACCACCACCACCACCATCCCCACCACCACCACCACCACCATCACCATCCCCACCACCACCTCCACCTCCATCCCCACCACTACCACCCCCACCATCACCATCACCACCACCTCCACCATCACCACCACCTCCATCCCCATCACCACCCCCACCATCACCACCACCACCATCCCCATCACCACCATCCCCACCACCACCACCTCCATCCCCATCACCACCATCCCCATCACCACCATCACCTCCATCCCCATCACCACCACCTCCACCACCACCACCCCCACCATCCCCACCACCACCACCACCTCCATCCCCATCACCACCACCTCCACCATCACCACCCCCACCACCCCCACCATCACCTCCACCACCATCCCCACCACTACCACCCCCACCCCCACCATCGCCATCACCACCACCTCCACCATCACCACCACCTCCATCCCCACCACCACCACCACCCCCACCATCACCACCACCACCATCCCCATCACCACCATCCCCACCACCACCAACACCACCTCCACCTCCATCCCCACCACTACCACCCCCACCCCCACCATCGCCATCACCACCACCTCCACCATCACCACCACCTCCATCCCCACCACCACCACCACCCCCACCATCACCACCACCACCATCCCCATCACCACCATCCCCACCACCACCACCACCACCACCACCTCCATCCCCATCACCACCACCTCCACCACCACCACCACCTCCATCCCCATCACCACCCCCTCCACCACCACCACCCCCACCACCACCACCCCCACCACCACCACCATCACCACCACCACCATCCCCATCACCACCACCTCCACCATCACCACCACCTCCATCCCCATCACCACCATCCCCATCACCACCATCCCCATCACCACCACCTCCATCCCCATCACCACCATCCCCATCACCACCATCCCCACCATCCCCATCACCACCACCTCCATCCCCATCACCACCATCCCCACCACCACCACCACCTCCATCCCCATCACCACCTCCACCTCCACCATCACCACCCCCACCACTCCCACCATCACCTCCACCACCATCCCCACCACCACCACCACCTCCATCCCCACCACTAACATCCCCACCATCACCACCACCACCACTACCACCATCCCCACCACCACCACCTCCACCATAACCACCACCTCCATCCCCACCCCCACCATCACCTCCACCACCATCCCCACCACCACCACCACCTCCATCCCCACCAATACCACCTCCACCATCACCACTACCACCTCCACCATCACCACCACCACCACCATCACCACCACCACCACCTCCACCATCCCCACCACCACCACCTCCACCATCCCCACCACCTCCATCCCCACCCCCACCACCACCCCCACCATCACCACCACCACCATCCCCATCACCACCACCTCCACCATCACCACCACCACCACCCTCACCATCACCTCCACCACCATCCCCACCACCACCACCACCTCCATCCCCACCACTACCACCCCCACCATCACCACCACCACCACCATCCCCATCACCACCACCTCCACCATAACCACTACCTCCATCCCCACCCCCACCACCACCCCCACCATCCCCATCACCACCACCTCCACCATCACCACCACCTCCATCCCCCCCCCCACCCCCACCATCCCCATCACCACCACCTCCACCATCACCACCACCTCCATCCCCCCCCCCCCCCCACCACCAACAACACCTCTCCTCTTCCTCTTTCCCTTTCCCACAATAGTCCCTGAATGATGACTGAACTCATATTTCTTCAGGGGAAGTTCAAGAGATAGAGTTGGGAGGGCATCAAGATTCACGGGCAACCAAAAGAGGCAAGTCATCCTGTAGACTTAGCAGTTCCACTCCTAGACAGATACCTGTGAGAAGGAATCTTATGAGTTCCAGGAGACAACCATGAGAAGGTTTACAGTGAAATAATGTGCAATAGCAAACAGTAGAAACACTCCAAATAGCCACTGACAGAGATTTGATAAACAATGGATGTGTGCAGATGATGGGATAGTATGAGATGGTGGCACTAAATAGCGGGTGTTCACATTTACATGAATGAAACTCACATCAAGGGAACAAAGGCAATTCACAGAAGAATACTCATGATATAGCTCCAAAACTGGCCTAAGCAATATGTTGTTTGGGGTGCTTGTTTGGTAAACCTGTATAGAAAGTCAGTAGGATGATGAGCAGAGGTGTTAGGAATGTGGTTGAGTGAATGGGGACACACAGGAGGTCTCCACAGAGTTGACAATTGTTCTGTTAACCCTTTGAGTACTGAGTTTTTTTTGTTAATCCTTTGAGTGAGGACAGACATGAACCTTAGTACTACTCAAAGGGTTAAACCAGGAGACAACATCTTCTGATAACGCAAAAACTACCCCCAAGGAGAATCCAATTCTAGAGAGTAAGTGTAGGGTGGGGCTAGGAAGGAGTGTTTTAAGAGGTACCTGTTGAGTGAGAAGTGTTTCCCCAAGCGACAAGAGAGCCTGTGGACTTTCTCAGTTGCCCTGGAATTCTGCCATGGTGATTGAATGGTAGGTGTGACATTAAGCAGGTAAAATGAACTTACAAAGATGACAGATACCAGCAAGGTCAGGGTAAAGCAGTACATAACACTGATCTACGATCAAGACATGAAGTGTGGACTTCACTGGGGATGCCCCCTTTTTTTTTTTTTTTTGCTTTATCCATTCACTAAATATTGAATGGGTTATAAATGTTAGATATTAGTTCCCTAGACCTCCTGTAACAAAGTACCACAAACTGGACGGTTAAAGACAAGTAACTGAGTTCAAAGAAAGTAATTGAATTTAGCGATGACCTTCTGGGGCTCTGGGACTTTAGTTTGGGCCATGTTTACATGCGGATTGCTCTTTCAGAATTCTAATGTTCCATGGACAAGTGACCACATGTTTGTTAGTGTGCTAGGACTGCCGTAAACGAAGTACCACAGACTGGGGAACTTGAACAGCAGAAATTTCTTGTCTCATCGTTTTGGAGGCTGAAAGTCCAAGCTCAGGGTGTTGACCCTGTTCATTCCTGCTGAGGGCGGAGAGGGAAGGATTTGTTCCAGGCCTCTCTCCTTGGTTTGTAGGACTTTCCCCTGCGGTTTGACATCATCTTACCTCTGTATCTCTGCATCCAAATTTACTTCTTTTTATAAGGATATGAGTCATATTGGATTAAGGTCCATCCTGATGACTTCTCTTTAAATTGACTACATCTGCTATGACCCTAGTTCCCAAATATGATCATATTCTGAGGGAGGGGGCGTTAGATTTTAGCATATAAATCCTGGAAACAAATCAATCCATGAAAACATGCTACTTCTCTACTTGATGGACTTTCTTCTTCTTTCTTTTTTACAGACTGTACCTGGCAAGTCAAAGCCAATGATCGAAGCTTCCACGAACAGCCTCATTTTATGAACACAAAGTTCTTTTGTATTAAGGAGAGCAAATATGCAGTAAGTTGATTTTAACTGCCTAAAATTACCTTTACTAGAAGCCAGTTTTTTTCCAATGGCTAGCACATTTACTAGTGTCCTGTGACACCTGCCTTCTAGACAACCCCTGGCAGGGCCGCTGATCATCATTGTTAGTTCTCTATGTCATCACAGTAAGTGTGACTGCCCTGAGGCTTTATGGGGGGGGGCTTCAAACAAAATAATGTAGATTGAAAATTTCCCTATGTATTTGCAGAACTCGCTTCAAAATGTATGAAAGAATATGCTGTAATATCACAGAAGCCTTATGTTTGAAAGTAAAAAGTTGAAAGGAACCTTAATAACTTAACTCTCTCCCTTTTCTGCCTGTGACAGATTTAGATATTTTGAAGATACTTTCATCTCAAGAATGATCATTACTTTTGAAATATCATAAAAAACACTTGTTAAGTGTGGGCTTAAATGTTATGTCTGTTAGTTCTATAGGACTACTGTAACAATATACCATAAGCTGGCTGGTTGAAGACAACAGAAATACATTGTCTTGTAGTTTAAGGGATTAGAGTCCAAAATTAAAGGGCTGGCAGGGTCAGTTCCTTCTGTACTATCTGAGGAACTGTCTGGTCCAAGCACCTGCACTAGCCGCTAGTGGCGGCCGACAAGTTTTGGACTTTCGTGGTGTATAAAAGTATCATTCTTGTCTGTGCCTCAGTCTTCACGTGGACTTCTCTCTATCTGTCCCTCTGTGCCCAATTTTCCCCTCATTCTGAGGGCAGCAGTCATTGGATTAGGGCCCCACCTTAACCCAGGATGACTTCACTATATCTCGATTGCATCTGCAAAGACCCTATTTCCAAATGAGATGACATTCACAGGTATCGGGGTTAGAACTTGAGCATGTCTTTTGGGGCACACAGTTCATCCCATAATAGTGTCTATTATTTTTCTTACACCACAGTCTCTATCCTTCCCCTTAAATAAAAGTGTTCCTTTCCTTTCCTGCTTTGCCGCCCGTATTGACAGCTCCCCTTGTACCATGTTCTAAGAGGCTCTGAGCGGTCAAGGATATAGCAGGCCCATTTGGTCACAGTTGAATTTGTCGGAGACTTCTGGGTGACATGCCTGCATCTTGATGCCATCTGTAACTTAAGTCTCCAAGGAGTCATTTTGAGGTCTGGTTAGAATTAAAAGCTTAAAAGAAAACCCTCAGTGTCTTTCTGACTGACAGATGATGTCTGTGTCGCTGTCAGCCATAGGACTGAGTGCTTTTTGCAGATGTGTGTACATTGCATGACTTACATGGACTATCTTATTTTCTCCAACAGAGCAATGCAATCAAAACCTACAAGTATAATGCGTTTACCTTTCTACCGATGAATCTGTTTGAGCAGTTTAAGAGAGCAGCCAATTTCTATTTCCTGGTCCTTCTTATCTTACAGGTAATGCCCTTTGATCTCTGAAATCTGCTTTGGATTATGGTGACCCAACAATTAACTTGTGGATGCACATAATGCAACTAATCTTGAAAGATTTTTTCTTGCAGCAGGGGTCTGCATGGAAGGGAATGTGCTTCACACTCAAAACTGGCTTCATCACTGTTAAATGAACAGGGAAAGGGAGCAAATAAATGGCAATGTTATTTTAATTCTGAATGTAAAATAAAATTTCATTGTATACTGATATGAGTGTTACAACTGGCCTCCCTGACGTGAACCAAGTTCAAATCTTCACATTGTAAAATTATTTGTACCTTAAAGTTAAACCTATTATTTATGTTTGCCCTTTATTTTTTATTTAAATGCCTAATTTCCCCAAGAATATTATTGATTTTATTAACATTTTGATCATAAATCTCAATTATTTTTGTGAAGTGGTTTTACATTGGAAAAAGCCTAATTTTTCTGAGTCTTTTTCTTTTTTCTTGATTGTGGCCAAAAATTTCACTTATCTGGAGAGTACAATTTCGTCTGTTTAGGAACTGTTATTGTAATCAAAGGAACTCTACCAGTGTGAATTCTACCTTTAGCATCTCATGTGCAGGTTACAAAGGATGGCAGATCCACTTGGTTTGATCACATTCTTTATACCAAGCATTGGATTTCGAAAATTGTCTCACCTGCTGGGATTCACCCAGTAAGGTTTTGTGGAAATGGCAGCATGTGTGTCTGGGTGGGGATGGAGGATGATTGGGGTGGGGGAGAGAGAGAGAGAGAAAGAGGGAGAAAGAGTGTGACACAGAAATAGAGAGAGAGACATAGAGAGACAAATACTTATCAGATTAGTAGACTGTAAGACCCACCGACATGATAGTACAGTACAGGATGGTTGTGTTATCAAGAGGGACCTTTGAGACAGACTTCCTGAGATAAACACTGCAACTTATGAAGTGCTGCTATGTTTTGAATGGGCTACTTTTCTCTCGCTTCTTCTAGCCGGGAAGGGGGGGTTACACATATTGGCAATAATGTGGGAAGTGATCTTCCTCCCTTCCAACTGCTTTAATTGCTTTAAATCCAAGTTAGGGTAATAGGAATAGCTTTCGACAGCCCTGAATCTGCACTGCTACTTCACTTAGTTCTTGTGCTCTGAGTTGAGTACCATCACAACCTCCATTTTGCAGAGAAGAAATGAGGTCTAGCCAGACAAAGGAAATTGCTCAGAGTCCCATAGTCTGTAAGTGGCAGAACTGGGCAGAACCTGGGTCCAGGAGCTTGACTCTAAAGCCTGTCACTGTAACCAGTCCATTATATGGCTCAATGATCAATGAGGTGGTTTATAAAAGATCTTTACTAAATTGACCTCTCAGTCTTTTCTTCCAATCTGTGGGCTGTCTTGATGGAGGCTGGATTGCCTACAAGGCCCGCCTCTTTCTTGCCTAGACCAATAGTAGTAACAGTGAAGGAAGTGCATTCATTGTTTTTTAATTCATTTTAGAGAGGAGAGGGAGAGGAGAAAGAGAGAGAGAGAGAGAGAGAGAGAGAAGGAGAGGAGCAGGAAGTATCAATTCCCATATGTGCTGGCAAGCCCAGGGTTTCGAACTAGTGACCTCAGTGTTCCAGGTTCACGCTTTATCCTCTGCGCCACCACAGGTCAGGCAGAAGCACTTTCTTATAGTGCTCCCAACGAGGCCCCATATAATGACCAGCCTTTAGAGCCAGCCACTACCCACTGCCCTCTTTGTCAGTATCAGAGACCCCAAGCCAAGCACCCGGCAGTGTAGAGCCTGCTGTATGCATTCCTGAAAGTGAAAGGACATCTTTCACCCACATCCCATGCCACCCTCCCCCAGTTAATTATGATTTTCACAAAAAACATTGGAGCACTTAATTGTGACCAGTTAAGATTACAATGAGACAGTTCCGGGAGCCACTGTCCTCTGGGCTCTGTTCCAGGAATCCAGAAGCTAGAGAAACCAGATTGTAGGAAGGAGGTCGGCTGGATGCTTCGGTGCCTTTTCGGCATGCTCTGCAGGATGCCCACTTAGGTGATGGAGAAGATTGGACTTCGAATTACCTGTGGGTCAGATGCCTTCAGGGGCTCACATGCACGCCTCTATTTCTTCCAGGCAATCCCTGAGATCACGACCCTGGCATGGTACACCACCCTGGTGCCCTTGCTACTGGTGCTGGGCGTCACAGCAATCAAAGACCTAGTGGACGACGTGGTAAGGATTTTGTGTGCAACTTACTCCTCGCGGGTGCAAGCTCATTTTTTAGTTTGGTGTTTATGCTTTATATTTTGAGATTATTAAAATAACCTTTCCTCATCTCTCTTCTAAAGGCTCGCCACAAGATGGATAATGAAATCAACAACAGGACCTGTGAAGTCATTAAGGATGGGAGGTACTGTCTGTCATTGGTTACCTAGTTACCAGGCTCTAATGTGTAAATACATCTAGAAACATACTGGGAGATAACCAGTAGAAATCTATCAGTGCATTCACCCTTTCACTGTAAGGTCTCTCTTAACTTCTTAAGAATGGTACCCACTGGGTGACCTGGAGGATCTACCTAGATTACATTATGGGAGGTTGCGGATTGGGCTGCGATGTCAGCTGTCCTGTGTTCACATTGCCCCTTCAGCCCAGACCTTGCTGCTCATGCCTCTAACTGCTGCTCTTGCCTCTGCTGCAGCTCCTGCCCAGCTGCTTCTTCCTCTTAGCTGCTGCTCCCCCCTCTGCTGCTGCTCCACCCCTCTACTGCTGCTCCCTGCTCTGCTGCTCCCCCCTCTGCTGCAGCTCTCATCCCTGCTGCTTCTGCTTCCCTCTCTGCTGCTGCTCCCATCCCTGTTTCTGCTCCCCCTCTGCTGCTACTCCCCCTTCTGCTGCTGCTCTTGTCCCTCCTGCTGCTTCCCCCTCTGCTGCTGCTACTCCTCTCTATGCTGCTGCTGCTCCTATCCCTGCTGCTGCTCCCATCCCTACTGCTGCTCCTATCTCTGCTGCTGCTCCCATCCCTACTGCTACTCCCATCCTGCTGCTGCTCCTGTCCCTGCTGCTCCTCCACTCCCCCACCCCCCCACCCCCCCACCCCCCCACCCCACCCCCACCCCGCTGCTCAGGGCTTTGCTCAGATGCCTTGACACCATCCCCAACTCTACAGCAGAAGGGATTCCTACCTTCCCTGCATTTTCAAAGCATTTTGTTGTCATCTTTCCCAGTATGATCTGAATTTTATTTGATTTATTTGTGTGGGTGTCTCCTCTTTTGTCTCCCACCATGAGTTTTCAGAGGCTGTCCTGAGTACTGGTTTTGTGTCCACCCACGCCTCCCCCACACAGAGCACTCAAGAAATGCTTAAATCAACACAGTCAGCTGTGAGCCAGTAATGGGTGGTTTTTTGAGCAGGCCCCTGGCGGCAAGAACTACAAAGTCAAGTATTTTTTAAAAATAGCGACGAAGGCCCAATCCAAAGACTTTTTACGTGTCAACACGGAGAACAATAACCTGATTCCACTGTGTCTAATTTGAGGATAGATTACGTCAATTTGTAAATATGTTTAGGTGGATTTTTTTTTGTCCTTCACGAATAAGTGAATTCTGTTCTGGAGGTTGCCTTAGTCACTTAGCATCATTGTTCTGAAGGGTGGCGAGAGAGACAGCTAGCCCACACTCCTCTAGCTAACTTGCCCTCAGCCTGTCTAGCTACACTGGTGAAGAGTAGCCTTAGATTTGGGAGTTGGGGTCACCAATGGGGCACAGCAACAAAGACCTCAAAGGGGAATCGGGAGGTCACAGTGGGAGAGTTCTAGTGAATGAACTCTAGCACCTGAGAAGAGCTATGACAAAAGGTGCTAACTTGTATATCTACCATTGGAGGCCCACCTGCAAATCGCTCATTTATAACTTTAAAGATATTGAAATGTACACTAACTATGATTTTCTTTATTGAAAGTTAAGCTGATTTTTAAAAAAATTCTGCGATTCATAATTGTAGATTACATGCTTGAAAAATTTGGGAAACCAGCATGTAAGCATATATCTAAAATGTATTTTAAATATCTAGGTCTTTTTTTTTTTAATCCATAAATTTATGTAGGACAAACATAGTATAAATTTCTACCTCCAAAAAATTAAATTAATTGTGGTAGGTTTAAACTATGTTGAGAATGTTTTTTCTATATATGAAAACTTTTAAAAACAGACTATATTTTAAAACTTTTTTAAATGTTTATTAGAAATTTAAATGGGTATTGCCTATGGAATTGAAAGCTGCAGATGGTCATAGTCATCTCTTTATTTAGTTTACATTTTATCAGTGTCTTTTTTTTTTTACTTATAATAAAAGTGATACATACCCATTGAAAAGGTAATTTAAACGTTAAAGTTCCATGCGGATTTCTGGTGGCCGTGTGGGAGTCATAATGTGTTGCAGTCCTGGGACCACCTGCAATTGAGTTGACGATGGCTAGTGGATATGACAGAGGACAGAAGAGGTGGGAACACAGGACATGAGCAGAAACAGAAGAGGGTGGTGTAGGTCCCCTTGCCATGTGTTTGGGTCGCCCCCTTAAGCCTGCATTGCATGATGGAGGATGGAAAGAAACCGTCAAAATTGTCACTATCACTTGCTTCTTTCAGAGGATAACATGAGTCTCATGACCACTTAACGTGGTTACGTCATTAAATGGCTGACCTTTTAGCAAAACTTTTCCCTGTGATTTTCATGTTTTCCCAGAATCTTTGGCTTCCTGAATAAACCATTTCAAATCTCTTGCCAGTAACTTAAATAAAAATAAACCACCTATCTTTATTTTTAATGTTTAGATTCAAAGTTGCCAAGTGGAAGGAGATTCAGGTTGGAGATGTCATTCGTCTGAAGAGGAATGATTTTATCCCAGTAAGTGAACAGGTTCCATGTTGCTCACTCTTTGTTCCCTTCTCTGCTTGGTGCTCGGTTTTGCCCTGGGGTCTCTCCATCACTGGTGTGTTTCATTTCGAACAGGCTGACATCTTGTTGCTGTCCAGCTCGGAACCCAACAGCCTCTGCTACGTTGAAACGGCTGAACTGGATGGGTAAGTGGGTCTTCAATGGGCCTGGGGTAGAGCTTACCTTTGAAGGCACTGTTGTTACCGGACAGGAAGCCCCGGTAGCTACCCTGGCCTCTCAGCACTTGCTTTCCATCCAACAGTGTCCCTAAACGACCAGCCTCTTTATTTATTCCCTCTGAAGTGGGGCTCTCACATCTGCCTTTCCCCCACCTTTCAGGTAGAAGGGTCAATGGCACAACGCACGCAGAGCCATTTGTAAATGGCTGTGCAGCGTTCAGACACATATGAACGACTACTAATACAATCTACTTTAGAAAAAAGAACTGATTTTTAAAGTCTTCGCCAATAGGCAGTGTGGAATTCTCCCTTTGTTGGTTTCGATTATTGGGTTACCACTTGAAAGAGAGTCAAGTTCTGTTTTTGACCAGTTTTCAGTATATTTCAGTACATTTATATTCAGTACAGTATAGCCTACTAGGTTATATTAGCTTTACATTTTAGTTCATTTAATATCCTCAACAACTGTAATATTAGTACCTCAACATTATCCGTGGGGAAACTGAGCACAAGAACTAACCTGCCCAAGGGCACAGCCTAAGTGGCTGAGTTGGGCGCCCCTCCCCCCATGCTGGCTCTCAAAGCTGGTGCCTTTGTTTGCTGCTCTGGTGTCAACCCCTGTCCTCACAACCTAGATTTCAGCTTTATGGAGAGCTGAAATCACCTGAGTGAAACCTACGTCTTTCTTTGTTCTATAAGTCAGTCAGTTGATTGTTCAATTTTAACTATAAAACAGTTATTATTCACATGAGTAAGAATAATGAGTGGATAGGACATGCCAGGATTTGGGATTTCAAAGATAGAATTATCTTTCAAAGACATGAGATCCAGTCATTCACTCTGGAAAGCAGTAAGTTGACAGTCTAGACACTTTCTGCAAAATATGTGTTTTGTAGAATCACCTTAGTGTGATCAAATATTAGAAGCTAAGTTTTTAAACGGCAGTTTGCTGGTCGAGGCCGGTGGGAAGAGGCAAATTAGAAGGAGAAAGGGAGATTTCTGGGTGCCTCTGTCTGGCAGGAATGGGCCACCATAACAAACAGTGAAAGGGATTGTCATTCCCCAGGTCGGGAATTTTTCTCTAGTTCAGGGAATAACCTCATCCAAATCTGAAATTCCACGATGAACAGAGAGTTTGAAAATAGAAAAGTTGAATTGATAACTTTCGTTTCTAGTTATACCTAATGTTACGTTGTACAATTTTCTTTACATTTTCTTTTGAAGGCCACAATTTATTTATTTAATTCTTCTCTCTCTCTCTTTAGAGAAACCAATTTAAAGTTCAAAATGGCACTTGAAACCACACACCAGTATCTCCAAAAAGAAACTTCACTGGCAACATTTGATGGTTTGTGCAAACACATCTGGCTGTTTTACATTTTAGTTGCTTGATTCGCTCTCTATTTATTAAATCCAGAAAACCTTCCATATGGGAGTACTTATGTGGATCATATCATTTTGGTTTTTTTTTTTAGGTTTTATTGAATGTGAAGAGCCCAATAACCGACTAGATAAGTTTACAGGAACACTCTTTTGGAGAAACACGAGTTTTCCTTTGGATGCCGATAAGATTTTGTTACGCGGCTGTGTGATTAGAAACACCGACTTCTGCCATGGATTGGTCATCTTTGCAGGTGCTTTCAGAGTTTCTTGGGAAATTGATCAGATAGGTGCTTTCAAGATTGTTTTCCTCTTCTTTTTTCATCAAAACCAAAGGAGGCCTGACCGGGTGGTGGCGCAGTGGATAGAGTGTCAGACTGGGATGTGGAGGACCCAGGTTTGAGACACCAAGATCGCCAGCTTGAGTGCGGACTCATTTGGTTTGAGCAAGGCCCACCAGTTTGAGCCCAAGGTCTCTGGCTCGAGCAAGGGGTTACTCGGTGTGCTGTAGCCCCCCTGTCAAGGCACATATGAGAAAGCAATCAGTGAACAACTAAGGTGTCGCAATGAAGAATTGATGTTTCTCATTTCCCTTCTTGCCTGTCTGTCTGTCCCTGTCTATCCCTCTCTCTGACTCTCTCTCTCTGCCACAAAAAAAAAAAAAAAAAAAAAAGAAACCAAAGGAGGAGTAATTTTATCAGCAGGCCAGTGACTTGATTTTCCCAATTGTTGATTGCACTGAACTTTCCATTTTTAGGTGCCGACACTAAAATAATGAAGAACAGTGGGGAAACCAGATTTAAAAGAACTAAAATTGATTACTTGATGAACTACATGGTTTATACGGTATTTATTTTCTTTTTCCATAGATGAGAGGCTAGGTTGCTGTCTGTTGCTCTAATTTTGTTTTTGTTGTTGTTGTTATTTTAATACAAAGAAATGTTACCTTTGTAGGTCAGGGAGAAAAATGTATAAGTCACTTCAAGGTTGGATGGGGGAGAGAGGCTTCCCTCACTTTTTTCTCAGAAATACCACCCTTCTAATATGAGAATCCCCTTGGGAATGGAAATACAAGATGTAGGGTGCCCTGGATGATTATTCATTTGGAAAACCAGGGAACTAGATAAGTTAGTGGGACTAGGCTCCTAAAGTCAAGGTAGGGTTGATTTTACATCTGTTTCCCATAGGGGTAGCTCTATTAAAAGCAAACTCTGTTTAACATACACTGTGTAAGTTCAAATATGAGGCTAGCCTAAATCTAAGTTGTGTTGAGGTCCACAAGACCACTGCCAGGTTTCATGACTCACAAGAGGGACTCGCAGAATTCAACATCTAGTTGTACTCACAGCTGTGACTTATTATAACGTATCATAATAAAATTAGCAAAAGCAAAAGGCTTATTGGACAAAGTCTGGATGAAGCTTCCAGGATTCCTTTCCTCTTTGAGTCACATGCTTAAGACACAATTAATTCCCCCAGCAACAATTTTGACAGTAATGTCAAATGTTATCAATACCAGACATGCTCATTAGAGATTCAGTGCCTAGGGTTTTACTGGGGTCTGGTCACGTAGCACCATCAGCCTGGAATGGCCAAATTTCCAGATTCCCCAGAGGAAAGCAGCTGGTCAGCATAAAGCATGCACAAAGAGACACAGTGAGCCATTCTTATCAGAGTGTAAGAAACAAGGAACCCGGAAAACAATCCTAAAATCGAAGTTCACAGATGCCAGCGAGGGGTCAAGCCAGCAAGCAGGTCTTCTGAGGACAGCTGTCTCAGGCCTGCTATGTAGGGTGGCCCCCAATATTAAACAGTCCTCCAATTTTCCAAAGAGAATTAATTTTTTTGCAAATATTTTTTTAAATTTGAATATATAAACTTTCAGGGAATATACAATACTAATATTACCTTAATTACATATATATATTCAAAATCATAAAAATAATATACTAATTTAAGACACAGTTCTTTTGTTCCCTGCTGTCACATTTCATGAAGACTTTATTTGACTATTTCATGTGCCTCTTCAACGTCATTGTCGTGGCGGTGGCCAGAGCACTCACAGTGAGCTCATCGTCTCTTCCTGCAATGCCAGTTTGTTTTGAGAGATAGCACTTTTGGGATCTGTGTCCAGAAATATAAATCTGTCCTGGAAATTTTATTACTATCCACAATTACCCAAATACCACTAGGATAGTTAACTCAGTTAACCATTTTTTATCTATTTCTTAATATATAACCATTATTTCCACAACAGAATACTTACTATTTGCTTTTAAATGATCTTAAATCTTAAGTGATCATTAAACTTTTAAGACTAATTATCCAAATCTGGGTGAAATTTCTTTGCCTTAAAAAAAATAGGCTACCTTCATCAAACCTTATCTATAAGCATTTCATTGAACATTGTTTGAAATTCTTTCTTTCTCAGGTAGGGTATCTTGCCCACACAGTATGTTATTGCTTAAAATGACAGTAATTGACAGAGCGTGGTGTAATATAAGGGTGTTTATGAATCTGAATATAAGACACTGTCTTCTCTCCTGAATGATAATTTTGGAATAAAACTTCCCTATGTATGTGGAAGGTAGGGTAAAGCAATCAATATAGAATAGAATCTCTAAGCATTCTTAGGGCACTGTTTTTATTTGAAGTGTGCTGTGTTTACGGACTACTAAATTATCATCAACATGAGAGAGTGTTGAGTAAAGCCAGTCAGCATCTCTGAAACACGTGTGGTGGGAAATCCTTCAGCATTCACATACATGTTCTCTGTCCTGTAGATCTTCATTGTTCTCATCCTAATTGCTGCCGGCCTTGCCATCGGCCACGCATACTGGGAAGCGCAGGTCGGCAATTACTCCTGGTACCTCTATGATGGAGAAGAGTGGACTCCCTCCTACCGTGGGTTCCTCAATTTCTGGGGCTACATCATCGTTCTGAACACCATGGTGCCCATCTCTCTCTACGTCAGGTAAGGCTGTCTGCACTGGGGACTTTGCTCTAAGGGAAGGCCACAGTTGATTTTCACAGCTTTGCACCTTCCTTTCCAGCAATACTTATTTCAAAGGTCATACAGAACAAGTAAGGAAATTACTTTCATTTCAGAATTGGGGGTAATATAGGGAAAGTGAACAGTTGACTGTCTGCTCTGTGCCGGACACAGCATCTTGTGTTTCTGCCTGTGTACAGATAAGACAATTGGAGTTCAGAAAGCAAACACTATTTCTGTAGTCACTCACTTGGTGAGGTTCCTTCCCTGTGGGCTCCAGAACCCAGGCTTCAGAAAGAGCCTGGGAGAAAGGGAAGGTTTAGAGGGCTATGGGAAAACTTAGTCGTCTCCTTTTCAGGAGCCTTCTTAATCCCTTATCTACCTCTTCCTTATTCCCCCGGTCCCATCCACTTCTTATAAAATTTACTAGGATTCCTGACCATGACCTTCCAATGGGAATGCCAGTCCCCCTGTCTCCCTTCAACCTCTCAAAATGTTCTGTTCCTGCCTGACAAGGTGGTGGTGCAGTGAGTTCTGTTCCTGCCTGACAAGGTGGTGGTGCAGTGGATAGAAAGCCAACTTGGGATACTGAGGACCCAGGTTTGAAACACCAAGGTCACCGGCTTGAGTGCGGGGTTGCTGGTTTGAATGTGGGATGATCCCATCATTGTTGGCTTGAAGCCCAAGGTCGCTGACTTGAGCAAGAGGTCACTGGCTCAGCTGGAGTACGCTGGTCAAGGCACACTTGAGAAGCAATCAATGAATAACTAAAGTGACTCAACTATGAGTTGATACTTCTCATCTCTCTCCCTTCCTGTCTCTCTGTCTTTCTCTCTCTCTCTCTTAAAAAAATAAAAATTTTGTTTCTAATCTCAAACACAACCACAGTAAGAGTCAGGTTATGCCTCTGACAAATGGTAACCTCTGGGTTTTATTGTATTTTTTTATTTTTTACTTTTTCCTTCCTTAATATCCAAGTTCAGTCACTGGTCAGTTGGATTTCAGATCTTAGGGAGAAGGATTGTGCCTTGAAATATACTCAATAGCCAGTTTGTTCTTAGTTCCAGTAAGTAACAGACCCGAGGCACACAAGGTCACATAGACACCTATAAATAAAAGCATTTATTTCATTTTAATTTTATTACATGGGCATTTGTTCTCTTTTTAATTTTATTACACATAGTCACTGTTCTTCTACCATGCAGTAAAGCCCAGGGGAGCCATCTGTTTGCAGTTACTTTAAGGAAAACAGATGAGTTTCACCTTTGTCAAGGGAACTTTTACCCTGATTATTTTGCCTACAACTATCAATGTATTTTATAAAATAAACTGTATGTGTAGTTTGGGATTTGAAAAAGTTATGTCATGTGACTGCTGGAATTTCTTTATTTCTCTTAGAAATAAAGGTCCTTTGAAGGTATAAATCAAATCGGGTCATTCTCAATGGTATCTGTGCTTTGTTTTCAGCCCTGTGGTAGCTTTCCGTTACATGTGGAATAAAATCATTGAGGCCGCACTATAATGCGAAGGGCCAGCTGATCTGATGCTCTGCCGTCCCCACCTCCGACCCAAACCTTCTGCCCCTCCCTGGGCTCCAGCCACTTGAGCCTCCTGGCTATTCTCAGGGTGCCAGTGCCTTCATACCTGCTCTTATCTCTGCCTGGAGCATCCTTCTCTCCATTTCTACATAATTGCCCTTTCACTTCCTTCAGGTCTCTGCCCGTCTTTCCGCCACCTTATCTATCTCCTTGGCTTTTCTGCCCGCTCTCTCTTAAATGTCTCGGCCATTCCCCTTGGTCTCCATCTCCTCTCACCCTCCTTTGATTTTCTGCCAAGAAGTTTCACCACCTGATGTTTATTTTCTGGTTTCTTTATCTATCTGATTCCATTAGAAGGGAACCTCCTTGAGAGTAGGGGTTTTGAATGTTTTTATTTACAGATGTGTCCCCTGTGCCTAGAACAGCATTTGGCTCATAGTGGGCACTCAGGAAGCATATGTGCGAGGAGGGAGTCACCTTTCCAGCTGTTTAACATGTTGTAAAACGTGTTGTAAGATACACTTTGCCTTCTTAACAGTTACTGGATATGTAAACAGTTTCCTTATAATGGAGACATATTTAATCACGTATGGTTTTAGAATTGAGAGGATCCTCTAAGAATATTTGAGTGTAGACATTCTATAACCCTGTAAGAATTCAGGGAAAAGATAGGCTTTTTTAGTGTGGAATTGCAATTTAGGCATTATTTGCCAAAAGCTGTTCTCCCTAATTGGGAGTACACAAGGGTCTATATCCCTACAACTGGGGCAAAGGTGAACGTTGCCATAGCAATTGTGCCCAAGTGCAGTGGAGAAGGAGAGAAAAGCGAGTAAGAATAGCCACCTGATGTGGTCCTCTGCATGCCACCATGTCACCCATCCCACTGGGCTGTGAACACGGGGCACTGCAGTAGTGGTTGGATGTGCTCAGAAGTGCATAGGAATAAGAAAGTCACTTTGACCATAAACCTGGAGGAAGGTATGTTTGGTTAGAGAACCCAGAGGCGGGGCATTGGGGCCACCGCCTGGCTTGTGTCTTTGTAGATAAGCAGCTTGCTCCTGTACGTCTAAGGGAGGATCAAACCCACGACCTGCCACTTGTGTCTGGGAACTCTATTAAAAGTAACCTTTCCCTCCCTAGTGTGGAAGTGATCCGTCTGGGACAGAGCTACTTCATAAACTGGGACCTGCAGATGTACTACCCTGAGAAGGACACGCCCGCCAAGGCAAGAACCACCACGCTGAATGAGCAGCTGGGCCAGATCCACTACATCTTCTCGGATAAGACGGGGACCCTCACACAAAATATCATGACCTTTAAGAAGTGCTGCATCAATGGGCAGATCTATGGTAAGTGCAAACCATTACTCGGCTCCTGAGCATGCGTGGTCGGAGCCTGCCTTCCCAGGGTTGCTCCTGCCCTCCTGGTGCAGAGCCCTTTGGTCTTCCTGGGCTGAGTTCTTTATTACTATTATTATTATTATTATTAGTAGTAGTAGTAGTGGTATTACAATTAACTTTTATTTTAAGAGTACCTTTAATAAAGCTGAGGACAGTGAAGCAAAGAACAGTGTAGGATAGAAGAAGCAATAGGAGAGCGCAGGTCCGGAAATGCCACAGGGAAGAAGTGAGCATAGGCAGCGCTTCCCTGGGTCCCGGGGAAGTCGGAGAAAAGGGGACCCTGGAGACCAGGTCAGGGGGTCAGCCCGGGACGAGCTGCCTCTGCCCACTGCTCCCCTGGGTGCACGTCTCATGGGGTCCCTTAGAGTAGGAAATGCAGGCCTGTGGGGGAAGCGGTGGGGAAAGGGAGAATGTAGGCGTGCTCCCAGGAGGGAGGGCACACTGGGTTGACTTCTGAAGCAGCATTGCTGGTGGCGTTGGGGACACAGGATGGGAGACGTCAGCTGTCAGAAGCAGGCACACGGTCCTCAAAGAGTTAAACTCACAATTACCATGCAGTCCAGCAGTTCTCTTCTGGATATATACCCAAAAGAGTCAATAGCAAGGATTAATTCAGAGACATATTTGTACACCGATGTTCATAGGTTCATTATTCACAATAGCTAAAGTGTGGAAGTAATCCAAGTGTCAATCAATGGATGAAAAGATAATGTGATATAGATAGATAGATAGATAGATAGATAGATAGATAGATAGATAGATAGATAGATAGATATAGATACACACAAACACACTCACAATGGAATATTATTTAGTTCTAAAAAGGAAGGAAATTCTGACATAAACTAAAACATGGATGAACCTTGAGGACATTGTACTAAGTGAAATAAGCCAGGCACAAAAGAACAAATACTGTATAACTCCACTTATATGAGGTATTGAGAGTAGTCTTATTTCTAGAGACAGAAAGTAGAATGGTGGCTGTCAGGGGCTGCAGGGGAGGGTGGAGGGGTAGATAATGCTTACTGGGGACAGAATTTCAGCTTGAGAAGATAGACAACTTCTGGAGATGGATAATTGCACAACAATGTAATGTATCCAATGCCACTAACCTGTACACTTAAAAATGGTAAAATTTATGTCTATTTCATCATAATTATTTTAAGTTGATTTCCATTTTAATATTTTAAAAAGTGCTGTATATTTATAAAATATTAAGACTAACACTGTATTTAATTAGAGTGTTTTAAATTTATTTGATATAATTTTGTTTTAAAAGCATTGAGATTACCATATGCTTTCACTTGTAGAAAACTTTGTACTGTGAATGTGTTTTCACATAACGTGCATCCATGAGGAAGGTGGGACAGCATGGAGGGGCTAAGGCAGTGATTCCCATGTACACAGTAACAGTGCCTTCTGAGCTGGGTGGTAAAGAGCGGCAGGAGACATGAGCTGGCCCTCGAGGATACTGTAGATGGAGAGACACGGGCACCCTATTTGAACCTCTGGACCAGCAGTCATCAGACATTTTTTAATGAAGAGCCAGAAGCAGACTATATCAAATATTCTTCTTTGTTGTATTTTATTTGTTTTTTACAATTCTTGAAAAATATAAGAAAAACCATTCTTGACTTGGACGACTGTCCAGTGTCAGGTTGGGGGACCCATAGAACCACCGCCAACATAGACCCAAAGCGAGGTGAGGAGGACCACTGGACACATGTGGCGACTCAACTTGTTTTATCCTGTTTGTTTTTCAGGAGACCATCGGGATGCTTCTCAACACAATCACAGCAAAATAGAGGTGAGTTCCATAACTTAAGGTATTGCTGGGTGTGTATTGTAGGATTGCTTAACAAATTATCACAAAATGGAGAGCTTAAAACAACAGAGATGTACTATCTCCCAGTTCTGGTGGTGAGAAGTCTGAGCTCAAGGTGTCAGCAGGGCCAGCCCCCTTCTGAAGGCTCTGGGGAAGAACCCTTCCTTGTCTCCTCCAGTTTCTGGTGGTGAGAAGTCTGAGCTGAAGGTGTCAGTAGGGCCAGCCCCCTTCTGAAGGCTCTGGGGAAGAACCCTTCCTTGTCTCTCCCAGTTCTGGTGGTGAGAAGTCTGAGCTCAAGGTGTCAGCAGGGCCAGCCTCCTTCTGAAGGCTCTGGGGAAGAACCCTTCCTTGTCTCTCCCAGTTCTGGTGGTGAGAAGTCTGAGCTCAAGGTGTCAGCAGGGCCAGCCCCCTTCTGAAGGCTCTGGGGAAGAACCCTTCCTTGTCTCCTCCAGTTTCTGGTGGTTGCCTACAATCGTTGGTGTTCTTTGGCTGCAGATGCAACACTCAGATGTTTGCCTCTGTCATCACATGGTGTTCTCCATGTTTGTGTCCAGATTCTCCTCCTTTTATAAAGACACCAGCCATTGGATTAGGGCTCATCATAACCCAGGATAGCCTCATTTAACTTGATGACATCCAGAAAGAATGTAACTTGATTATATACACAGAGACCTTATTTCCAAGTAAGGTCATTCCCAGGTAGCAGGGGTTTGGACTTCAACATCTTTTGTGGGACACATACTTCCAACCCACATCAAGCTGTCTTTTAGTTTTAAGACAGGTGTGAGCCTCTTAACACTTAAGAATGTGTTAAAATCCTACAGTGATTTTTGCATGAAGTCTTGGCTTCAAAGAAAAGTTCATATCATTTGTTAAGCTCAGATTGTTGTTTTTTTAAATTACATTTATTTTTCCTTTCCCACATCTCCTTTTAGCAAGTTGATTTTAGCTGGAATACTTATGCTGATGGGAAGCTTGCATTTTACGACCATTACCTCATTGAGCAAATCCAGTCAGGCAAGGAGCCGGAAGTACGGCAGTTCTTCTTCCTGCTTTCTGTCTGCCACACCGTCATGGTGGAAAGACTTGATGGTGAGTGTTTTTCTTGCACCTCAGATATCAATTTTTTTAGTTTCTAGGTAACTTGTGCTTTGGGAGAACTCCAAAGCATAGAAAGTAGTATACATGACAAGTTTTTCTAACTTACACTCAAGCAATGAAAACTTGTAGGCACCTGCTGTTAGATGGTAGACAGAATAGCAAAGCGTAAAAGCAAGTCCTGGCATCTGAGAATCTGTGCCTTCTCCACAGCTTAGCTCCAGACATGTTTATCAGTTTGTGAATGAAATCTTGTCACTGAAAGACATGGCAGACTCTTGAATTAGAATATAAGAATCAAATCCTCTCAAGTGTATGATTACTTATATGATTTATTGAAAATGAGTCACACCTTATCTGGGTCATAAGTGGACTTTAAACTTGGACAGTGTTTTCTGCATGATAATTTCAGAGATAAACTTTCCTTTTCTAGATTCAGATATGTTTAGGGTTGGAAATATGATGCCAGCCAAAGCCAGGGCCTCCTTAAAGTGCCTGTTTTAAAGGAACATAATTAATGTGCATTACAACAAGTAATGCTGATCTCTAGGCACCTTTGCAAAATTATTTTTTCTTTTTACTTTTCTATAGTCTTTTATTTTTCTGTGATGATTATATGTTACTACTGTAGTAACAAAAGAAAAAGCATCCACTGCCCCCCTCAAATATTCCGTTTAACCTGATGCCAATTTTTGTTTTTATGCAGTAAATTCAAGAGTCAACAGCTTTTATTTGACTACATTAAGAATTCAAACATATACTTCGAGATATTTGCATACAGAATTGTTGCAAATATATTTATGAAATAATTAAAAATGTCTCTAAGAGTCTAAACACAATTTTTTAACACTTGCTTATATTATTTTTTTTAACACCAACAATTAAAAGGCCTATTTTTATCTCATATTGGTAGGATCCATACAGAGAAAATAATTATTCCAAATGAGTGTTGAATATAATACTCCATCTGGACATCCTTAACTGGGATCTATTCTAAGAACACAAATTTCTGCAAAGAAATCTTAAAACTTTACTAAGTAATTTTATTGCTGGTGGTAACATGGGTATTAGAAATTATCAGGACCCAAGATTCTCACTGCTAGAAAAAGGAGATACAAATATAAAACTGAAAGTTCAGACAGATCCCCGTGATAGTAACATAAGTTGTAATTCCTTTGCAGGATTCTTAAATGCAGCTTGCGCAGGCGGCTTTGTTCCAGTTAGGCTGTCCAGTGTCTATGAAAGCTAGTCATTTTCTCATGTGACCTAGGACAAAGTATGTAGGCAGACATGGACATGATAGAAAGAACAGAAGCAACCCTTTTGGCACATCTGTTAGGGAGCACAGTCTGCCCTTCCATTCTCTCTTTTTCATCAATGCAGCATGTGAAGGCCCCTCTGTGTTTTCTGTACTGAGCTTTCCTATGTAGCAGGTATTAAAACTTCAGAGAAGAAATATGCATAAAAGCTAAATGTATAGAAGCTTTCTGTGCTATCTTTCAAGTTCCAAAGGAACCCATTCTTCAAGAAGCAATAAAGCGAGATAACCGTAGGATTCCAGTTGGGGTGGATTCATGGAAGGGGCTCTCAGCAGGCAGTGGGGAGATAGAAAGGGATGACAGCCGGTCACGAATGATGGAAGCAAGGTCAAGGTCTGTTTGGCTAGCTAAGCACATCTTACTCTTATAAGAATCACATACTATATTTCTAAGCAACTTGGTTCTCTTGGGGTTTGACTCATTTGTAAAATGATTTTTTTTAAAAATAAATATGTGGTGGTGTCATTTTTGGAGTTAACCAGCCAACTTAGGCACCCGTGCATTTATCTTACAGTCTCTATGTCTTCTTTCCCTCTGAGGTATTATGGGAAGAGTAGTGGACTGTGTGCAGAGATGGGCCTCTCCAGTCTGGGTTCCTGTCATAACACAGTACAGACCAGGGTCTCGGTCTGAGCACCAGCTTTCTCTGTGTTGCAGGAAGAAGGCTGGAGTTCCAAGTCTCCTCCCACCTAATGTGGGACAGCTCTTGGTCCTACTCTCTGCTCAGCCAGAGTTTACATCCTGAGGAATCCTTCCTCACACCGTATGTGATCAGCAAATGCTCTAGCCACCGAGAATGCGAACAAGTTGGACTTCTTGGTGCAGGATGTTAAAAGAGTAATGAATCTGGCATTGACACAGAAAGTACCTTGAAAGGTTTCCTTGGAAGGGATCTTGGGGAGCATGCCTCCAAATAGTAAAGTAAGAAAATTCAGACCTAGAAATTACAGGAAGATTCCCGAGCTTGAACAGCAGGTTAAACTTGTTCTAGTTGAGTCTTTGAATTTCACTGCACTGACTGGTGCACCGTTTGGCTTCTGCTGTCCTTTTCTCTTTTTTGTAAGAACAATAGAGATTGGTTAGCCTTTTATTATGTATAACATCAACAAGAGGGAGGAGGAAACCCTTTCATAATGTTGCCAACAGCTGACTAGTTCAGCAGACAGTTTGTGGGGCCCTAGCATTGAATATGGGTGGGGCTTAATGGGGGCAAAGCGTGGAGAGGCTGCACTCATGAGCTCACAGTTCTCTAGGTCAGAAATCTGGGCATGGCAGAACTAGGGTCTCTGCTCAAGATCTTATTAAAATCAACGTCAGGTCATATTCTCATCTGGAGCTCAAGTGTCCTCTTCCAAGCTGTATGTGAGGCAATTGCTGTAGTCACTGAGAATGGAGATGAATTGGATTTCCAGGTGTAGAAGGTTAAAAGAGGCGAGGTTTGGGCAGGATTCAGTTCCTGGGATTGTAGGACTGAGGTCTCCGTTTCCTTGCTGGCTGTCACCTGGGGCTGCTCTCTGCTCTTAGAGGCCTCCTTCCCTCCACCTGGAAAGCCAGCAGTGGGGAATCTCCCTTTTATCAAACCCCTTTATTCTTCAAATTGCTCTCACTAGGAAGAGCCCTGTCACTTTTAATGATTGACCTCATGATGTTGGGAATACCCAGAGAATCTTCTATCTTAAGGTCAACTGATTTGATCTTAATTACACCTGCAAAATCCTTTCCTGGCAGTGCCTAGATTAGCGATTGCTAAATAACTGGAAGAAGGTATGAGTACATCAAAAGGGTGGGGACCATGGGGCCATTTTAGACTCCTGCCCTCCTCAGAGGCCACGTGAGAGCAGAGTGTGAAAAAACTGGAGGCCTTTTCTTTACCAGAAGATCTTTAAGTCGAGATGTGCCATGATCACAGAGCTATGTTTTAGGAGGTTGGATGGGGAGACTTGGAAAGTTGAAACAGAAGTTGAGGGCCTGATTATGGTGGGGTCTTTGAGAAGAATGAGAAAACCCTGAATGTGGGGGGGGGGAGGGGCATTTGGCAAGTGATTTGAAGAGATTGAGATGATTGAGGGGAAAAAGTGATCTTATTTCGAGGCTGATGACCTGAAGGCAGGGAATGCTATGAATCAGAAGAAGCGATGAAGTTGGTATAATGAGAAATAGGATTTGTATTGTGAGCATTTTTTAATTTATTTTTATTTTTTTAAATTTCCATCGGTTTTGTGATCCACAAACTAGTCTTCGAAAGGCAAGACGTTCTTTCTGGTTGCCTCTGACAGGGTGGTAAATAGTTTGCTATTTAGTGTGAAGAATCATTTCTAATTCCAGATTTTTTCCTGCAAACATGAAGTTGAAATTTGGACCAGGTCCCTGAAGTTCTCCCCATCTCTTGGTCTGTGATTCTGTGGTTCCATTACTAGAACAGAATGGAAGGGTTTTCTTTTAAGGATAAAAAAAATATCAGTGTTTGCTCTAGATATGATTCTTACTCTTGGGAACTTTAGCACCTTTTAACATTTTGTTTCTTTACTCCGTTGGAAATAAGTTTGCTATTCATATGATGCAATATGCGTATCTCTGCCAGCTGAGCTGGGTGAAGGCACCGTGGGGCGGGCTGTGTGCTCACTGCGGCTTGCTTAGTTCTGGTTCAGTATTTTGCCCTCTGGCATGTGTGTATGTTTGTAGAATGGCTGCTCTTAGTAAGTGGTATTTGTAACTCCCACTGTATGACTTTCCGGGTGAACAAATACAGAGAGAGAGAACCTAATGCGTCATCTTTAATCACTAATTGGAAAGTGATTAATACTGACTTAATTAGAGTGAACCACCTGTGCAGGTGTGTGAAGGAAAGAGGGAAGGAAGAGGTGTTCAGCTCTACTGTGGTCCCTCTTCATGCCAGAGCGTCCTCCCCATCCACGTGGACTGAGATGGTGGGGGAGGCTGCCCATCCACCCAGGGCTTGCGTCCTGCTCAGACCATGGTGGAAACTAAATGCCTTTTCCTGTAAAAATTCATCCATCCATAGAAATACTTTCTTCCCCCTGCTTTGAGGCAGAAAATCTAGATTAGAAAGATAGGAGTGAAGGGGAGGTCAAAGAGGGTAAAGAAGGAAGAAATGGTGATGGAAGGAGACTTGACTTTGGATGTTGAACACAATATAACATGCAGATGATGTATTATAGAATTGAACAAGTGAGACCTACATAATTTTATTAACCAATATCATCTCAATAAATTCTATTTTAGAAAAGGCAAAAAAAAAGTTAAAAAAAAATCTTGGGCCCTGGCCGGTTGGCTCAGCGGTAGAGCGTCGGCCTAGCGTGCGGAGGACCCGGGTTCGATTCCCGGCCAGGGCACACAGGAGAAGCGCCCATTTGCTTCTCCACCCCTCCGCCGCGCCTTCCTCTCTGTCTCTCTCTTCCCCTCCCGCAGCCAAGGCTCCATTGGAGCAAAGATGGCCCGGGCGCTGGGGATGGCTCTGTGGCCTCTGCCTCAGGCGCTAGAGTGGCTCTGGTCGCAACATGGCGACGCCCAGGATGGGCAGAGCATCGCCCCCTGGTGGGCAGAGCATCGCCCCTGGTGGGCGTGCCGGGTGGATCCCGGTCGGGCGCATGCGGGAGTCTGTCTGACTGTCTCTCCCTGTTTCCAGCTTCAGAAAAATCAAAAAAAAAAAAAAAAAAAAAAAAAAAAAATCTTGGGTAAGCAAGTTTTTTTTTTTTAACTTTTTACTGAACTGCAACATGTATACAGAGACAAGCATATATGACGCAACGAACTTTCACAAAATAAATACTCTTTTGTCATGACTACCCAGATTTTTAAAAAGAGAACATTCTCAATCCCCAAGAAGTTGTTTCTGTGTTCTCTTCTAGTCGTAACCCCTCCGAGGGTGACTGCTGTCCTGACCTTGAAAAGCACACATCAGCTGGGTCAGTTTCACGGTCTATGTAAACGGAGGCCTATAGTGCACACTTCTATGTTTGGCTTCCTTCACTCAGGATGGGAAGACTGATTTCTATTATTGAAATGTGTTGTGACTATAAGGCAGTTTTCCATTGTTTAACTTAAAAAAAAAACTATTGTTTGATTAATTTTAAAGAGTGAGAGCAAGGGGTAGGGGAGAGAAACATTAATTCCACTTATTTATGCATTCATTGGTTGATTGTGGTATATGCTTTGACTGGGGATCGAACCCACAACCTTGGTGTATCAGGACAACACTTTAACCAACTGAGCTACTTGGCCAGGGCTCATTATATAACTTTAAAACATACAGACATTAAAAAGATTGGCAAAGGGGAAGTAAATACACTCTTCTAGAGGGAAGATAAACTGGAACAACCCTTTTGGAAAACAAATGAGTAATTTATACCAATAGGCTTAAAAATTATCAGCATTCCCTAGCTTAGTGTTTTGCTCCCAGAAAGCTATAGTTAGAAAATAAAGCCAGAAAGAAAACATACACATTCAAAAGGTTAATACAATGTTGTTATTACGAACAAAAAATTTTGGAAGTAAGCTAAGTGCCTGTAATAAGAAAGTGGTGACATGTTGACTTTCATTAAAATAATGTTTAGAATGAATTTTTAAAGGCATGACCACATATTCAAATATGATGTTAATATAATCAGATGTACATGTATGTTCAGAATGATAGAAATTATTATAGGAATAGGCTTTTTAAGAAAAGAACTGGATGGAATGAATCGTAACACAATATCAGTGTTGTTTTTCCTCTCATTTAGGTGGTATTACGGGAATATTTTTCTTGGCCAATTTTTTTTAACTTCTAGTTTATGTTCCCATTTGTAATTAGAAACAACACTTTATGGTTTACAAAGCGTTAATGTTGGCGCACTCCTTCCTTGGGGAGTTCTGGGCTCCGTAGCAGGTCCTTGCCCGCACGTGCCCGCAGCGGTGAGCGGTTGGTGGCGAGCTCTGCTTTGATCTCACCGCTTGTCGGGTGTTCTGCTCCCTTTGTCAGGTCAGCTCAACTACCAGGCGGCCTCTCCTGACGAGGGCGCTTTGGTAAGCGCCGCCAGGGACTTTGGCTTTGCCTTCCTCGCCCGGACCCAGAACACGATCACCGTCAGTGAGATGGGCACCGAGAGGACCTACAACGTTCTTGCCATTTTAGACTTCAACAGTGACCGGAAGCGAATGTCTATAATTGGTAGGTGTCCCTCAGGAGTATGTGTGCAAATCTCTCATTTAGATGCTACCTGTCACACGTTTCCTTTAGGACATCAGCCAATGTATGAGCTACTTGGTTCCTGAAAGACTTCCTCAGACTTACCGAAGCTGGTGTTTTCTCCTTCATTCTGCCGACGTGCATCGTCCAAAAGACAATCGCAGTGTATCTGAATCATGCAGCTGTTGACAGTTGTCAGCAGTGCGGGCTGACAGCTGCTGAATCTGGGGTGGCAGGCGTACCATGCTCAGAGCGGCAGCTGGGCAGCTGCAGCATGGCCCACGTGCGCCCCGACTGCATGAGCCTCTCCAAACACCTCCACTGTGCACTTTCTGTCAGAGAAGGAAGAATTCAGCAGGCGGGGAGTTCTGAGAAGAGCAAGGATGTGCTTATGAACCAAAATCACACCTCCGGTCCCGGCACATTGCAATAGGTCATCAAATGGAGATGAGGATTGCTTCCAAGTATCAACATTTTTTTAAATTCACAATTTGAAATAATTTAAAACTTACAGGAGAACTTCAAGAATGGTTTAAAGAACTCCTGTGTGCTCTTTCATATTCACCAGCTGTTAGCACTGGCCACGTATTCCCTGTCTTCTTCGTTAGGCAGAGGTTCTTGTTTTCTGAACCATTTGAGAGCTAACTGCAGATCTAATGCCTCTCCCCTAAATGCTCTGCAGGTGTTCCCTAAGAGCAGGAGCAGTCCCTCACAGACACAGACGGGGATCC
Source organism: Saccopteryx leptura (assembly GCF_036850995.1). NCBI lineage: Eukaryota > Metazoa > Chordata > Mammalia > Chiroptera > Emballonuridae > Saccopteryx > Saccopteryx leptura. Next base: position 14,149,799 of record NC_089513.1, read on the forward strand.
CAGTCAGAAGTCTGATGTGATACCATATGCAATGTGTGCAAGCTTGACCGGAAACTTTCTTCCTCACCCCGTCACCCCTCTCACCCCCTTCTCCCTCTTTCCTACCTTCCCTCGCTGCTTAACCTCCTTTCCCTTCCTCCCTCCCTTCCTTTTGTCTTTCTGTATTTCGTATTCAGGGTTCAACCCAAGATCACCCATTAATTAGGTGATTGTTACTCAGGTTTCCTTCAATCTAGAACAGTTCCTCAATCCTTTTTTGATCTTTCATACATTGATGTTTTAAAAAAGCAGGTTCATTATTTGTAGAAAGTCCTTCAACTTGGGTTTGTCCGATATTCTCTCAAGATTAGATTCAGGTTACGCATTGTTGGCAGGATGCCTACGTAGATGATGTGCCCTTCCCAGCGTATCATATCAGAAGGTACATAATTATTGGTGATGTTAGCTTTGATCAGTTAGGTGGTGTCCGCAAGATTTCTCCACTATGACATTGACTTTTTAACCAATAAAAGATACAAGTTAACCTGTCTTTTGAACTCTGACTTGGCACATTTTGCTCTCTGGTTGCCTAGCACTAATCTGGACTAAGATTCCTTAACATCGACCTTGAGAACGTAAAATCTAGTTAACTACAAGGCACATGCTATAGTTAAATTACTGCATAGATAAAAAAATTTTTTTAAATGGTCACAAGTAGTCATGTTATAGTCTGAATATTAAAGGCAGTAAGAGTTCATAGGTAAGAAAGAATCCTATTGGTTGGCGTGGACAAAAAAGTTTCTATGGAAGAAATTTACTAACACAGGGCACGAAGCACAGTATGGAATCAGAAGGTATTTGCTGAAAGAATAAGTAAGGTTATGAAAAACTGAGTGACCAAGGGAATCTTTTCATATTTATTTCATCAGTACATTCATTCATTTATTCATTCACTTATCATTTATTCCATTTAATACATTGTATGTGGTTTACCAACTTTGTCAAGAGCATCATTTTTCTAGGTGCATTGATGATTTTAAACTAATAGTGAATTATTAACAGCAATGCTTCAAATAAACTTAACAATGTAGTTTTCTATTGAGAAATAAAACCTAACTTTGTTATTTGCTTTTCCTTTCCTTGCTACTAGTAAAAACCCCGGAAGGCCATATCAGGCTTTACTGTAAAGGTGCTGACACTGTGATTTATGAACGGTTACATCCGACAAATCCAACGAAACAAGAGACGCAGGATGCCCTGGATGTAAGTCGCACTTCCACTCTATGCCACAGATTCCAAACTCACTCTCTGGTACTAGTGACACAGTTTATGGGAACAGACGATCCAGTTGTCAGTCCTGTGTTTACAACATCTTTAGCATCTTTTGTCTTTCATTTTCTTAGTCATTAAGAGAAAAAGGTTTTCTTCACTCTAGTGACTTGATTTTGAAGAAAGATGTACGTTTACCTTTAATTTGGGAACTAGAATTATGGTCTCATGAACCTGAAGATACTCAGAACAAAGTATTTGTTTAATCTCCTTTATAAACTGTATTTGTATGAATACATCATTTTTCATGTGTCTCTTTTTAAATTCTCTTATTACTTCAGGTAAGATTTTAAACTTGATCTTGAATTAGACAAAATTAACTATTCTTTGGGTGGATGGGTTGTCTCAAATAAAACAGGTCTTCGCAAGTGAGACTCTCAGAACCCTGTGCCTTTGCTACAAGGAAATTGAAGAAAAAGAATATGAAGAATGGAATAAAAAGTTTCTGGCTGCCAGTGTGGCCTCAACCAACCGGGATGAAGCCCTGGATAAAGTGTATGAAGAGATTGAAAAAGATTTAATTGTAAGTTTTAACCTTCACAGCATTTTCTCTTGCTATTTTAAACAAAAGGAGAAATTTTATTAAGTTTTATTACATTAGAAAAACTTTTTTTCATTGATTGGAGAGAGAGGGGGAGAGAGAGGTATCAACTCGTTCCACTTAGTTGTGCACTCATTGATTGCTTCTCCTAGGAGCCTGACTGGGGATCAAACCCATGACCTCAGGGCACCAGGACAACACTCTATCCACTGAGACACTAGCCAGGGCCAAGTTTTATTACATTTTGATCTCATGCTTGAGAGATAATTCTGACTTCAGCATTTGAAACTGGTACAATGCAACTAGGTCATTTGACTTTCTGTGTTCAGCAAGCAAAATAGAAATTGCCATTATGAGAAGCAGAAAACATTAACAGAGGTTCTATTCTGATTATGATTTTTATACTACTTACCAAAATGATGATTTTTACACAGTAACAAGCCAGACTATTCTTAGTATATTGCAAACATTACTAAAATGATTTATATTTTGCAAAATCTCGAAACAAGAATAAAATACCATTTGTAAATTAAATTTTTAGAGTTGAATGTTTACTGCCTGCAGAGTTTAGATTAATAGAAAATGTTCAACAAATAGTAGTAACCTTTAGCAAAAATTGGCTTCTGTCCATATGAAATAACATATACATAAATGAAAGTGTGTTTTTATTGTCCTCGATTTTGTACTTGCATTTTAATCTACATTAGTTACTTTAAGGAAAAAGTTTTGGCTTGTTTTGGTTAGGGCTGTGGAACAGAGAAAACTTTCCTGTTAATGCCAGCCACTGACTCCAGTTAAGACCCAGCTGGGGCACATAACTAGCCCTTCTTCTCTTCGTAGATTGGCAGATTGTTATTGCAGAACATCTATTGCTCATTTGCTAATTTGTTCTTTTTAATGTCCATTGCAGCTATTGGGAGCCACCGCTATTGAAGACAAGCTACAGGATGGAGTCCCAGAAACCATTTCGAAACTTGCAAAAGCTGACATTAAGATCTGGGTGCTTACTGGCGACAAAAAGGGTAATTCGTCATGTAGGGAAGCATATCTGTGAACTCGCAAGTATTCACAGTTCCTGTTTCCATTCCCAGAAAGACCTTCCATCCTGCACTAGCACTGTCCTTTCTGTGGGATCAGTGCCTTCCCTTAGAAACCTTCTGTTATTCCAGCCCACCCTGACCATGTCCTTCCTCAGACTCCCTCAATTATCCCTTATAATTGAGCTCCTGGTCATGGGTTGCTGTCCTCCAGGGCCACCCTCCTTGTCCCTTCTGTCCTCCCCTGCACTGCCATTTGTTGGCATACGTTAGAGTACAACAAAACACTGAACAACTCTTATTTTCTTGCTCATTTTCTTGCTTGGAAATAAATTATAATCAAAATTTTATACCCAAGGGAAGATTTTAATTTTTAAATTTAGAGTTCAACAAAGAGTTGGTTGAACTCTGGGAAACCAACTCTGCTGATTCTGGGAAACCAGATGATTCCTCTTGCTCTGACTAACATGGTCATGGCTTCCATACTCTGATGAGCTAAGGACAACACATTCCTAGCCTTAAGTCAGTCCCAGTGGGGATGGTGGAAAAAGAGAGGAAATCTCCAGTAGGAGCCCATATGAAGATTGATAGAACTGCTTATCCTTCCCCATTCCCTCTATAACAGAATGATTAAACCACCTGAATTGAATGTGTTTAGTATTTCAATGAACACTGATTTATTAAATAATCAGTTAATGTATTTGATAAGACCACACATTTTATTATTGGAAACATTTATTTTATGTTTTAATTTTTTTTTCAGTGAGAGGAGGGAAGGCAGAAAGACAGACTCCCACTTGCACCCTGACCGGGATCCACCCGGCAAGCCTGCTAGGGAATGATGCTCTGCCCATCTGGGGTGTTGCTTCATTGCTCAGCAACTGAGCTCTTCTTAGCACCTGAGGCAGTGGCCATGGAGCCATCCTCAGCACCTGGGGCCAACTTGCTTCAATCAAGCCATGGCTGTGGGAGGGTAAACAGAAAACTTCCCTGTTAATGCAAGAGAGAGAGAGAGAAGGGAGAAGGGGGGGGGATAGAGAAGCAGATGGGCACTTCTCCTGTGTGCCCTGACTGGAAATTGAAGCTGGGACTTCCACACACTAGGCTGATGCTCTACCACTAAGCTAACCGGCCAGGGCCTGAAAACATTTCAAACCAGACTTTGACTTATATTATTTTACCGCAGATAGAGGGTTTGTTTTTTTATTATGTGATTTCCATACATTGCTACAAAAAAAAAACAGCCTATCTGGTTAAATCTGACCATTTCATTAATTACAAAAATCATCATTACCACATAAAGTCAATTAAGAAGTCCATTGGTGAGACTAATGTTTGACTTAAATTTTTTTCTATTGTAGAAACTGCTGAAAATATAGGATTTGCTTGTGAACTTCTTACTGAAGACACCACCATCTGCTATGGAGAAGACATAAAGTAAGTAAAGGGCCTACAGGATGAGACTATCTGGCATCTCGTTTTTGTAAATGTGAGAGTAGGTGTAGAAGACACAGCAGATATGGAGAGCCTGGAGTGAGATTGTCACTTCAGACAGTTTCCTCGCGTTACATGAAACAAGGGAACAGGCAGCTCTGGGTACCCTGGTTGTATCATGGCCTCATGTTGTAGGGAAACTTGGGGCCTGTATTTGACCTTCCAGGGGCCAATGTTCGCCATTCCTTAGAAGTCCTCAGGGCTTGTCTGATGGTCCAGGAAGTGGGCCTGTGACGTCACTAACAAATTAATATGAAATATACATATTTATATATTATCTTTTTTAGGAATGTTATATTTTCAAAGGGAAAATAGAGGAAAAATCCCACGCAAGCAAACCTGGACAGAAATGTTTGGGTGGGTTGCATCTGTAGTCCTGTCTAGATGGGCAGGCCTGACATTTCAGCGCTGAAATATCTCATTAGCCCTCAATCAGAGTGGCTGCGGACATGGAAATGTATAGGGGGAAAGCTCTGAGGTGTTAGGAAGCTACAAATGTGCTTTGCGGTTTCTGGGATGCGTTTGCCAGATGAGTTTGCCGCTGGCTTGACAGTCCCTTTGATTCCTCAAGACTTTTCCTTACGATGCCTCAAGGGCAAATTACGCTGTTAACATACAGCCTCATCAGGTAGATGATGAGGAAGTTGATGGTTGTTATTAGTCTTCTTCTAATGACGATGATAGAACTTTTGCAAGTCCTTCCAGTATATTAGGCACTCTGCTGAATTAGAATCAGTAGCCTTGTGATCTAAAGCGATCACTTCTGTTTGAATAGAGGTACATAAACCGAGCCTCTTTGTGCTTTTAGATTTTGAAAAATAGCAATGAATAAATACTAATATGTTTACTTGAGTAGTTTCTTGATTTCAAGTAATATGGTATTGTTTATTTCTTGTAGATGGGGGACTGAATATATTTCTGGTCTCTCTTCTGAAAATTGGACCCTGAGCTAAATTAAAAGATAAAATGACTGCAAGTAGCAAAATGTAGGATCATGCTCTTAGCTCAATTTACTTTGATAGCAGCAATTTTCAACCTTTTTCATCTCATGGCACACACGAACTAATTATAATTACTAAAATTCTGTAGCACACCAAAAAGTAGATTTTTTTGCTGACCTGACAAAAAAAAGTATAATTTTGATTCCTTCGCACTGGATGGCTATTGTTCTGTTGGCTCTTATATTTTAATTTGACAACCTACAGGAAAAGATGTCAGTGTCCCTGACTAGTCAGGTATTGCATGTTTTAACAATTCTTACAGCACACTGGGTGAAAATCACTGCCTTCTGAAGATGAATCATCTTTCTCGATGGCTCCTAAAAGGGTGATCCTGTAGAACAGTTTCACTGGGTAGCTTCATATTTTTCTCTTCTAGCCGTTTAGGGATTTGTCTCGATCACTCCTTATTTTCAACTTGAAAATAAGCATTACAGGAATGGGAAGGTGGAGAGCAGACAGCTAATCCTCTAGGCAGTGGTTCTCAGCGGGAGGCAGTTTTGCCTTCCATGGACCATTGGCAAAGTCTGGAGCCATCTTTGGTTGTCACAGTGGGGGAGGAGAGATGCCGCTGACTTCCAGTGGGTAGAGACCAGGGATGCTGCTTGACATCCTACGATCCAATGGACAGCCACATTCAACAAAGAATTACCTGGACTAAGACTTCAATAGTGTCAAGGTTGAAAAACCTACTCTTGAAGGTGAAAAATAATGACTCAGGTTGTGTAATGAGGAAAGCCCTGGGATAGGGTAGGGGACCTTAGTCCTTATTCCAGTTTTCCCTCCAACTTCCTGCAGGCAAATCACATTATCTCTGTCAGGTTTCATTTCCTTCTTTGTAACATGAAGAGATTAGATATTTATAGTCTCTTCCTCTCCAAAATCATGTGGCTTATTTTGCTATCATATGAATGTATTATGTGTGTTCTTCTCAATAATGTGTTGATAGAAAACACTGAGCATTTCTTAAAGCTAGACTTTATGTGGAAATAAGTTTCTTGCTGCCAAACAGTAACCCCTGTTTATAACAGATAGGGTTCGCCCTAGTGTATTATAATTCAGATTAAGATTGCCTTCCTTCTGCTTGTGAACATATTTTCAACTATATCTTCATCAAGCTGTTTTTGGCAAATAATGAAGCACCAAGAATATGGTGCCCTCATGTTGAAGGAATGAAAACTTAATAAGATTGTATGTCACCCGTTAAAAAAATGGGCAAAGGACTTGAATCAACATTTCTCCAAAGAGGATGTAGAAATGGCCAACAAGCATATGAAATGATGCTCAGCATCACTAATCACTAGGGAACTGCACATTAAAACCACAGTAAGATGTCACTTCCCACTAGGATAGTTACTTTCAAACAAAAAAAGGAAAGGGAAAGGAAAAGAAAGCCAGAAAGAGAACAAGTGTGGGCCAGGAAGTGGAGCAGCTGGGACTCCGTTCACTGCTGGTCGGAGTGCAAAGTGGTGCAGTCACTAAGAAAACAGTAGGGTGGTTCCTTAAACAAAATTTTAAATGATGTTACCGAATACTACAATCCCACTTCTGGGTAAAATCCCAAAGAACTAAAAGCAAGGACTCAAATAGAAATATTCGCACACCCATGTCCGTAGCAGCACCATTCATAATTGCCAAGAGTGGAAGCAAGCCAAATGTCCATCAGCAGATGAATGGACACACAAAGTGTGTTATGTTCACATGATAAAATATTGTTCATCCTTAAAAAGAAATTCCTTACCTGCTACAACATGGCCAAACCTTGAGGACTCTATGCAAAGTGAAATACACCAGTCACAAAAAGAGAAATATTGTATGATTCCACTTATATGAGTTACCCAAAGTGGTCAGCATTCATAGAAACAGAAAGTAGAATGGGGAGTACCAGGGACCAGGGTGGGGGAAGGGAAGCTGTTTCATGGGCATGGAGTTTCAGTTCGGAGAGATGAAAAAGTTCTGGACATTGGTTCTACAACAGTGTGACTATATTTGATACTATTGAACTGTACACTTAGAATTAGCATGAGAAATTTTGTTATGTTTTATACCACAATATTAAAAGAGATTATATATCAAAATTATCTCGCAGTCAGGGGCCTGTTTATGACCTTGTACTTTAAACATATATATTTCTTTTCCCCAGTGCTCTTCTTAACACAAGGGTGGAGAACCAGAGGAATAGAGGTGGAGTCTATGCAAAATTCTTACCCCCAGTGCACGAGCCCTTCTTTCCATCTGGCGGAAACCGTGCCTTAATAATCACTGGCTCTTGGTTGGTACGTACAGCATTCAGGTAGCTGTCTGTGCCTTTGGCTCAAAGTAAAGCAGTTTGTTATGGCCCAACTCTGGAAGGTTTGTCATATTAACTGCTAATCCCAAAAGCTATTAGCCTACACATAAAAATGCAGTTTCCCAAGTTTGAGACTTAATGTTCTATGATGTATGAAAGGAATTACACCAAATGGGTAACAGTGCTTATTCCTGGTTTATCAATCAATGGTTATTTGAAATTTTCTTCTTTGTATATTTTTTTTATTTTCTAAATTTTTATAGTAAATGTTTTATAAATAGGACAATGTAGTCAGTGATATAATCCAAGAATTGTCCTTCACATTATCGAAATCTTGGGAATGGGACTCTTTTTTTTATCTTATTTTTATTAATTTTAATGCAGTGACATTGATAAATCAGGGTACATATGTTCTGAGAAAACATCTGCAGATTATTTTGACATTTGATTATGCTGCATACCCCTCACCCAAAGTCAAATTGTCTTCTGTCACCTTCTATCTGGTTTTCGAGAATGGGACTCTTGATCTAAAAACTAACATGGTTGGGCCCTGGTCAGTTTGCTCAGTGATAGAGCATCGTCCAGCATGTGGAAGTCCTGGGTTCAATTCCCAGTAAGGGTGCACAGGAGAAGACCATATGCTTCTCCACTTCTCCTCCTTCTCTCTCTCTCTCTCTCTCTCTCTCTCTCTCTCTGTCTCTTTCTCCTTTCCCCTCCCTCTCCCCCCACCCCCACACACAGCCATGGCTCATTCGAGCAAGTTGGCCCTGGACACTGAGGATGGCACCATGGCCAACCTCAGGTGCTAAAATAGCTCAGTTGCCAAGCAACGGAACAATGGCCCCAGATGGGCAGAGCATCTCCCCCTAGGGGGCTTGCTGGGTGGATCCTGGTCAGGGTGCATGCAGGAGTCTGTCTCTCTGTCTCCCTGCCTCACAATAAAACAACAACGACAAAAAACTAAAATGGGTGTAATCCTTTTCCTCTGCATGTTCACAGAATGAAATTCTTCTAGAGAAAAAGACCAAGACAAGTAAGATCCTGAAGCTGAAGTTCCCGAAGACAGAAGAAGAGAGACGAATGCGAACGCAAAGTAAAAGGAGGCTGGAAGCCAAGAAAGAACAGCGACAGAAGAACTTCGTGGACCTGGCCTGTGAGTGCAGCGCGGTCATCTGCTGCCGCGTCACCCCCAAGCAGAAGGCCATGGTGGTGGACCTGGTGAAGAGGTACAAGAAAGCCATTACGCTGGCGATTGGAGATGGGGCCAACGATGTCAACATGATCAAAAGTGAGTCTTACACTGGCAGTCAGCTCAACGCGAATCACTCAAAAAATGGCAGGAACATTTTTGAGGGTCGTTTTCCCCGATTTCATTGCTGAGGCTTCTGTAAAGCAAGTGCTTTACCAAGGTTCCCTGCCATGATGGCTACACCTGCGACCGTGCCCGCAGGGAGTTTGCAGTCCACCCAGCCAGAGAGAGCAGGCATGACAATGACCCTCACAGAGTGCCAGGTGGCAGACAAGTTCCACATGGGCGGATTTATCCTCGGTTCCCTCTTTTACATGCTTGGATTTGTTATTGTTTTTTTTTTTTCTCTCTCTCTCTCTCTCCTTCTGCTTCTCCCATATTTCTTTAGGGCTTATTAAAAATCCTGCTATTTACTAAATTTTGTTTAAAATTCTGCTAAGCTTAGTATACAGCATTGAACTCTCTCTGGTATTTGTTTTGAGATTATTCTCCCTTCAGCATTTTTTTCTGGGCCTTTCTTCTTGCCTTTGGTAAATCTGTTAGAACTCCACCATTGAGAGACCTGGAGTTAGCTCAGCATAACACACTTGGCATTGAAGCAAAGCTCCAGAAGAGTCTCACTGTCCTCCTGACCTCCCAAGGAGACTGCTAAGGACATTTCTGCTGGTGGGAGGACCCTGAGTTCCTGCAAATTAAAGGATTCAATCTCCTCCTACAGAGTAAATACAATTGTGCTGGCATTAAAGCTGGTGGAATGAAACTGTCATCAACATGTCTGAATCCTGGTCCCTTTTATATTACTATAAGAGAGATCTTATCGTGACAATATGCAAAGTAGTGAGACCCGAACCAACATGCTCACCTGAAAACAAGAACGTTATCTCCGACGCCTCCTCCAGCTTTGTGATGTTATTATTAGGATGAACGATTATATGATTACATATGTATATGCATGTCCTGTTGTGCCGGGTAGCTTACTGCATTCTGTTTAAGTAGATTTTATATTCAGCCTATTTTGTGACTCATGCATCTGTCTTCTTTTCTTAGAGTCTCTCCTCCTCCTTGATAGACACTAAGAATATTCCAACTTTATCTTCCTCAACAGAAGTCAGCTGTACAATGTACGTCTTCTTGCTTCTTTATTACGTGTCCATTGCCACTGACACTTAACCCTCTCCACTGTGGTTTGCACATGTTTGTGCTCCCCGGCCATTGGAATTCCTTGCTCTGAATCAGATCTGTTTCTTTCCTCTGCACCAGCTCTTCCTTGTCCATTTCCTCTCATTGACATCACTAGCTGTACAAAAAGGGCAAGGAACTCAAGCGTTACTTCTATTCAGTTATAATGCAGACTTCTAGATATTTGAGGGGCCCAGGGGTTTACCTTGCAGATTTACCCTCTGATTATATGACTTAGACTTGAAAATGTTTTTGTCCCTCCCGATTCACCAACTGATAGCAAAGGAATTACAGAAGTCAACACAGATAACCTTAAAGAGACTTGTTTTCCTTAAGGTGTCTGAAGAATGTCCTTAAGCTCTGTTATTGGGCAGGTGCTTCTCTGTGTAACCTATGGAGCATCCATGTGGGATAAAAACCAAGGAACTCTGAGGTCTCACTGGAAGTCAGTAGCTTGACCCAAGTATTTTTAGTGCCTTTTTGTACTTTGCAAAACTGTCATCTTTTTCACTGCATCCAGAACAATATACAGAAAAAAAAAACAAAACAAAAATAAAACAAAACCAAGGCTTGTTGTTTATAAAGAAATAGAGTGAAATTTAAGTGTCAAAAAAACAAAAAGTCTGACCATTCGTGGGTGGGTTTCGTGCTTAGCCGTGTCATGTATGGAAGCGGAGGGAACTGCGGCCGCCAGCACGCTTTTGGCCCTAGCATGGACCCAAGGACTCGCAGATGCTGCCTCTCCCTCTCTTGTGCTAAAGATGTCTACTGCTGGGTGAGAAGCTGCTCTTGGTCTAAGACCCTGAGAATGAGCAAGCAGCATTTCACAGGGAAGACAGAGGCAGAAAGGCTTGAGGAAATGAGCTGTTTGTTACGGAATTCTGAAGGGGTCTATTGGGAGGCATTTGAAACCACATTTGGAACTTCAGGAAAATCTAGGTGTCTATATTTAGATGTTAGGGGGGAAAGCAGTGTGGCCTCATGAAGTGCATGTGTTCCGTTGCATAGACTCACCCTGTGAATCATTTCACAGACTGTACTTGGTCTGCACAACTGCAGGGCTAGACCAGATGCTGGTCTGGGGCAGGTGATCCCAGGCCTCAGCTCACACAGAATCACATTCTCCTCTGTTGCTTGTTCAGGAAAGGAAGCCATGGTTTGGTAGGAAAGAGCAGTTGGCAATCATGACTGGTCATATGAGATAGTTGTGTGTTTTGAAAGAGGTCATAAATACTGAATGAGATGCAATTTACTCTGTTTTTTAGAATTGCAAAGTATTGTTGGAAACCTTGGTTTGGACAAGTCACTATGTTGTGAATTTGCCAGACCTTGTGTTCTGCAAATGGGGAAGGATTCTTGGAGGTTCTTTTAGTTGGAAACTCGGCTGAGTTGGCAGTCACTCCTTAGGGTCTGAGTAATAGGTTGTGTTCTCCAAACACAAGTTCTCTAAATGATGTCACTCTATCTTCACTTTCATGACCTCTGATACCTAGAAAAAATGTGTGATTTTCTACATTGAATAGGTGACTTAATGACTATTGGAACAATGAGTAAAATTGTGACTTTCACTTTTTTATCTATTCCAGAAACCTTCCCCCCCTACATACTGGGGGGAAATGTGTCTTAAGTTAATGGTAGGCCATGAGTAAGTTTTCAAAAGTTTCATAGTATCTTAGTTAAACCTCTTGTGATTACATGTGTTGGAGAACAACTAAAACTAGTTTAAGACAAGAAGAAATTTATTTTAAGAGATACAAAAATGTCTCATGCTGCTCAAGAAGCCAGGCCCTTGAGTTTCACATTGAACCCAGTGTCTGTCAGTCTGTCCCTCTCTAGATAACTAAGTTCTCTGCCTTCAGAACCCCACAGAGAAAGATATATATATATATCCCACACTTCAAGAATTTATATGTTAAAGTTTCAAACACATACACACCTCAATTGTAATTCCAAATGCCAGCAAACTGATCTGCCGCTTGGGTTTTCTATCCGTCAGGGCACAGGACAGGAAGTAGACCCCTTGAGGGACTTTAAGCAGGAAGTGGTTAATACAGGTGAGCAGGTACTCTTAAACAGTTCTGGCTGAACAGAAGAAGCTGGTTTCAGGCTATGTCTAACACCTGGTATCACTCACTAGAGGAGAGGCTACTTTGAGGGTCCCTGAGGAGCCTGTCAGTTAAGAAGGCTTTGCTGTTGTCAGTCAACACCTGCCTCTGGCAGCGGGAGAGTGGACTTGAACCCTGTCGCCGAAATGCCGAAGTAGGAAGCGATGCTGGGCCGCAGTTCACCTCTGCTTTCAAGTACCAAGTGGGATGAAACAATGGAACTCAATTCACACTTAAGGAATCTGAAGGGGTCTATTGGGAGGCATTTGAAACCACATTTGGAACTTCAGGAAAGTCTAGGTGCCTATATTTAGACGTTAGGAGGGAAACCAGGAGACCCTCGCTGTGCGGGAGTCGGGGAATGCAGGGTTTTTATTTGTGTCCCCATCTCCAGTTAGAACGGAGTGGAATGAAGGTGGAGAGAGCCAGTTCATAGTCTCTGCAGAGATTATGTGTCCTCCCCCTTAGCTGTGCCTGGGGAGTCAGGGCCACACTAGTACATGTGGGTGCCAGAGGCTCACCCTGTGGGTGGGAAGGATAGCTTACAAGGTCATCCAAATGGAATTCCCCACCCACCTGAGATCGTTTCATAGATATTTATGGAGGCCCCACCAAGTGGTCTGTTTAGCAACTTGTACTCCTGACTTTGAATTGAGTTCAGAAGCTAGAGTAGGGGTTGATGAGCAAGAATTTTCATAGTTAGTATTTCATGGATGGCAATTCTTCATATTACTATGGAAAGAGTATCATCTCGATGTTTTACCTTCCAATAGGCTTATGCCTAACGGTACCTTCTCCCTCTGCCCCACAGCTGCGCACATCGGCGTTGGAATAAGCGGACAAGAAGGCATGCAAGCTGTCATGTCAAGTGACTATTCCTTTGCTCAGTTCAGATACCTGCAGAGACTGTTGCTGGTGCATGGCCGGTGGTCTTACATCAGAATGTGCAAGTTCCTGCGATACTTCTTTTATAAAAACTTTGCATTTACTTTGGTTCACTTTTGGTACTCCTTCTTCAATGGGTACTCTGCACAGGTAACATCGTCTTTATTCGTTTGATTTGTGGTTTGGAGGTTCTGTCCCTAATAGCTGAGGGACAGATTAAGATATAGATTACTTTTCTAAAAATGTTTCTGGTGCTTTAACAATATTTTATTTTGCCTTTAAAAGGGTAGAGTTTGTTCCTGGTATTTTGGTTGTATTTTGTTTGTTTTTTAAATTGAATTTATTAGGTGGCACTAGTTATAACAAAATTATACAGAGTTCAAATCTGTTGGCTTATGTTTGTGTCTTTGCCTTCACCTTAAGTGTTTTTCTAAGCTACTTTGCCATTAAAGAACAGTGACAATAATTTGTTCAACTTTGAAAGGATAATATTATATTGTGGCCAAAGCTAAAGGGATTATGTAAATTTCAGATCATAGATCCATTATCATGTCTCCATTTGTTGCTGGATTTTATTAATTTTAGTTTGTGCTGAAACAGCAATGGTGGGCATATGTAATATGTTAAAATAGTGATTTAACAGAAAAATATCGTTAGAATAAAATGAACTCAAGTCAGTGTCTGTGACTGTGCAAACCTATGATGCTATGTCACAGAGAGATGGTGTCAGATCAGCCTGAGACACCAGAGCAGGAGTGGCCTTGAGCAGGGCTAGGGCCTTCTTTCTTTTCCGGGCAGGACTGTATATCCTCACCGGTGCTGAGTAAGCCCGTTTCCTCTGTCCCACCCCGAGGGTGGGTGTGTGCACAGCCTGACTTATCCCTTTCAGAAACACAGTTCTAATATTCCGTCAAATTCTCTTTTTCCTTTTTCCTTTTTATTGAATGTATTGGGTGATGCTGGGTAACAAAATTATGAAGGTTCCAGGTGCACAATTTTGCGACACATCCTATGTATCAAATTGTTTTACAAAATGCTTGAATGGCAATACTGAACTTGCAAGATAAAAGTGAAGAACATCTAAATGGTACTTATGTGCTTTTAAATGGGTCTTATGTATTCTAATTCATTAAGGAATGTAAGGATTTAAATATTGACTCAATTTCCAGCTTTATTTGAATAGAATAGACCCCCTTTCCCAAAAACATTTTAGGATATATCCCCCACTTATTTAGGAGTAAAGATGGTTTCTGTGGAATGGTTTTTGATTCTGCCCATTAGACAGACTCATGCCATCTGCAGGTGAAGATGAGGGATGTTTGCTAAGGCAGAAGTCCCCCCTCACCTGGGGCACCCCTGCTTTGACAGAGCAGATGAAAACATGTCGGCTAGGCTGGCACTATTTCTTGGTTGGTGACAGACTCTGTAATCTCCTCACAGACCGCATATGAAGACTGGTTCATCACCCTCTACAACGTGCTGTACACCAGCCTGCCCGTGCTCCTCATGGGGCTGCTCGACCAGGTAGGGGCCTTGTGCGGACGAGGACACTGAACGCCTCTCAGAGAAGTCCAAAGGATATATTTCAATGCATCCCTTTAGTTTTCACTTGGTTCTGAGTGAATCCTATTGTAGTTCTATGGTCAAGCAACAAGAGTAACGCTGTGCTTCTTGTTGGATAGTAAGAAGACTTCCGTGGCAGGTTAGAATTCATTGAGGAGAATTTATAACCTTCTTTTGGACACTGAGACATTAATAAGACACTTGACAGTATTGAATATCTCTAGAATAATGTACTCACTTTTTGTTTGTTTTTGTTTGTTCATTTGTTTTTACAGAGACAGAGAGTCAGAGAGAGGGATAGGTAGGGACAGGCAAACAGGAATGAAGAGAGATGAGACGCATCAATCATGTTCTTCATTGCGACACCATAGTTGTGCATTGATTGCCCTCTCACATGTGCCTTGACCGTGGGCCTTCAGCAGACCAAGTAACCCCTTGCTGAAGCCAGCGACCTTGGGTCCAAGCTGGTGAGCTTTGCTCAAATCAGATGAGCCCGCGCTCAAGCTGGCAACCTTGGGCTCTCGAACCTGGGTCCCCTGCATCCTAGTCCGACACTCCATCCACTACACCACTGCCCGGTCAGGCTGTATTCATTTTTTAAAGTAAATTATTTTAACACTTGTCAAAACTTATGTGTGTAATTCCCAAACCAGTCCACAATTTCTAGTAGTAATTCTTAAGAGAAAATGCTTCAATGAATAAATCAAACACTAACTTGGAATGAACTTATCAACTTGTATGTGAAAATACTTTCCCAAAGAATTGCAAACAATATGTCCTTGAGGTAAAAACAGCCTCTTTACATTTTTTGACATTTTAATTTGCTTCCTTACCATCAATAGCAAAATAGTGCCCTTCCTTGGACTAAAGTAATGAGGTTGAACTCTGTACACCAAAACTGTTCACAATTTTTCTTGTTTGGTTTTTGCCTTCATAAAACCTAAGTCGAAACTGTTTGTGACACATAAGTTGTATTTTTCTGAGTTCTACGATTCTTGATGGATGGCACACAACTCTTAATTGTGTTTTCCCCTTAAGGATGTGAGTGACAAACTGAGCCTCCGATTCCCTGGATTATATGTAATGGGACAGAGAGACCTATTGTTCAACTATAAGAGATTCTTCGTAAGCTTATCACATGGGGTTTTGACATCGATGATCCTCTTCTTCATCCCTTTGGGAGCCTACCTGCAGACCGTGGGACAGGATGGAGAGGCCCCCTCAGACTACCAATCTTTTGCTGTCACAATCGCCTCTGCTCTTGTGATAACAGTCAATTTCCAAGTACGTGGCTTTAGTCACCTGTTTTCAGCATCCGTTGGTACCTGTTTTCCGTACATAGACCAGCTGGCTCCCATTTTCCCTCCAGCTGAGCCTCTGCCACTTTATAAAAACAAATGCTGTTTTCAACGCTTGTAACCAAGCACATTTCCTATGTCTTGCCTGAGCCAAGGATAGTTGGACTGTTTAGAATTCAAGCCAAATCATGCCTCAGTCGCTGAATTCTGTTTTCAGACTCCTGAGATCCTTTATTTCTTGCTAACTTCCTGAAGTGAGTGCTCTGTTTTTCTCTGGTTTCCCAACAGATTGGCTTGGATACCTCTTACTGGACTTTCGTGAATGCTTTTTCCATTTTTGGAAGCATTGCGCTCTACTTTGGCATCATGTTTGACTTCCATAGTGCTGGGATACATGTTCTCTTTCCATCTGCATTTCAATTTACAGGTTGGTATTTTCTGAATTCCAAAAATAAATGTACAGGAAAATATCACTAGAGTCTGATAAGACTTCTGAGTAAGTATATACACAGAGTTATAAATTATGGCTAGTGAAATTTAATGTCCTGAGCAGAAATTGAATGACAGTAGTAAGTTGGAAGGGTGGTAACGCTCCCATGTATAAGATGCACCTTAATTTGGGAGCCCAAAATTTGGGGAAAAAATGTATTACATAAAGTTATTGAACTCAAATTTAATTCATCATAAAATTCATACAACTCCTCATCACTGTCAAAACTCCCATCCATTAGCTTGTCCCTATCAGTGTCTGATGACGAATCACTGTCTTCAACAATGAGTGCACAAACAAGCATGAAAAAGCGGGAAATGCAAGTAAAAATATCTACAACCACGGTATAAGACACACCCCGTTTTTAGACCCCAGAATTTTCAGGGAAATATGCGTCTTATACATGGGGGAGTACAGTAGTTCTCGTATCTTGGGCAAATTATTTCTCCACACTCAAATTTCCTTACATGGTGAGGCAGGTCATCCTCATCTCTCAGAACTGATTAAATGGCACAATTTGTATAAAACACCCACTACAAAACCTACCACACTAATGTCAGTGCCAGTGAGTATTTGGAGTTTCAAACCCAAACTGTAAATTAGAAAGTACTTTTTTAAGTTCCTAAAAAATTGGAAGAACAGATATCCTAATTTTTCATTTTTATTCAATGTAATGTCAACAAATTCCCCACCTTGTTTACTTGTGCACATTTATTTGCCTTGTTCCAAAGAATTTACCTTCCAGATTTTGTTTTGCTTAGACTGATTTCAAAATGTTCATTTCTTGAGCAGTGAGGGAGTGATTTGGGAGGTTGTAAAGCTGCACAGAGAATCCGAATACAGACTACGGAACAGGAGCTACGCCTGTGGGATGAAAGGACCCTGTGACTCCTTCTCCACGTTTCTTGCAGGCACTGCTTCAAATGCTCTGAGACAGCCGTACATTTGGTTGACCATCATTTTGACTGTCGCAGTGTGCTTACTGCCCGTCATTGCCACACGCTTCTTGTCCATGACCATTTGGCCATCAGAAAGTGATAAGGTACAGAAAAAAAATCGTCTTTCTCCTAACTCTGAGTGCCCCCTCAGAAATCAAAACAGCATTTCCCATAACTGCTTTTCTGCACAACTCTAAGCTCTTGCAAAGTTTGGTATGAACATTTTTTAATGACTACTTGTCTTTCTTTAACTCCATCTTGCAAGTACGTCCTTCAGGATTGGCCTTTTTGTTTGCTTTTTTGTTATAAAAATTATCAAACATAAAAGGGAGAATAGTATAGAACCCCCAAATATCTATCCTCTCCATTTTACAAATACACTATTAACATTCTGCCATGCAAATATTCCTTCATTTTATTTTTTTTCCCTTCATTTAATAAAAAATGTCACCTTGGAGCTGGACCCTTTGAGATACAAGTAACAGAAAGCTATAGCTGAACAATAAGGCATCACCTCAACTCACGTAATTAGCAGGCTTCAGGCTCTGTTGATGAGCAACTTAATGTTGAGCAACTTAAAGAGTACAGGGGTTCTTTCCATCTCTCCCCTCTGCTGTTAGCTACATCTTCAAGCCAGAGGGCGACTCCACAGCAGCTCCAGTGGTGGCTGACTAATGTGCCAATATCCAGGGGATTACTGTCTCACTTTCACTTAGGAGCCTGGGAACTTTTCATGGCAGGACTCGGCACACTTCCCTCTAGTCCCATTGGCCAGAATTAGGTCTCATGCCATTCCTGGCCTAGTACCAGCAAGGGAAGTCAAGCAGTCCCAGCCCTGGGAGTGCCATCCACATCCCAGGAGACATGCTGCAGTCCGAGGAGCGGTACCGAATAAACTCAGTCCCCATCAGAGAGTGGGTGCTAGGTAGGCAACCCGCAGTGACCCTCCTGGTCTCCCCTTTCCCCCGACAAGTGTGTGCAATAGCAACAGGGGGAAGCATTTTCTCCTGAACCTGCACCGGCCTGATTTAGGAACTGGAAAGGGTACAAGTTTAGGACCTTCAGTACCCGTCTTTTAGCTCCGATACCTTGGAAACCTCACATACCCTGTCTCTCCCTCTCTCTCTCAGCGGCCTCATCTATAGTGAGGGCAGCGATGCCCACCTCCACGTGGGTGAGAAGGCCTGGTAGAGCTGCCCCATTCATGTTTGCCCCTGTCCCCGCCTTTTTGGCCGGGCTCCCTCCGCCACCCCAGGCCTTCCTCTCCACGCGTCTTAGCCTCGCCCCCTCTCTTCCTCTGCAGATCCAGAAGCATCGCAAACGGTTAAAAGCCGAGGAGCAGTGGAAGAGGCGGCCCTTCCGCCGCGGCGTGTCCTCTCGTCGCTCGGCCTACGCCTTCTCGCACCAGCGGGGTTACGCGGACCTCATCTCCACGGGGCGCAGCCTCCGCAAGAAGCGCTCGCCCCTGGACGCCATCGTCGCCGACGGCACTGCGGAGTACCGGCGGACCGTGGAGAGCTGAGCCCCGGCCGCCCCGCCCGCAGAGCAGCTGTCGTGCAGAGGAAATGTCTATTTTTTTATGCAACTCTCAGGACTATTTTCAAAAACAAAACAAAAAAAACAACTGAGCTTGTCACAAGGATGTGGAAGGCATAACCTTGATGACAAACTACTTGGGTTGGACTATTAAGCAATAGCAAAGCCAAGAATGCCTTTTTTTTAAAGTCCTGTTGTTTAACTGTTTATGTCCATGAAGATTCAAAGGGAAGTCTCTATCTAGGACCACAGAATTAGAAAACGTCTTGTGTTTCGACTTAAATGATATTGCAGTCTAAAATTAGAATTCGATTTTTCAGGCTGGGATGGATCTTCAAGGAGAATTTCCCAGGGAGTCCTTTTCGTCTTGTAGGCCACCTTTCAACCGAAATCTTTCATTTGTTAATGGTAATGACAAAAGATGCCAGAATGCCGGACACCTGGAAGCTCAGTGGCCCCGTATGTTTTCAGAGTTGTCAGTGGGCTGCATGGTTTCGTGTTCTCAAACTGGTTTAATTATTCAGTTCAATCAAAGAAAATTACTTCAGATTTCATAAGTACAAGGTTTCCATCTGTTTCTGTTTACTATGAGGTTAAAACAGCACATTACATACCTTTACTCTTACTATTCCATTATTTTAGGCACTTCCTATAGTACCAGATGAGTTATTCCCTACTTTCACCACCTCACCCTGCCCCCCAAAAATCATTTAAATATGTATGGACTTCTTAAAAAAATGTTTAAAATACTGAGGCTATCAGTGATAAATTGCAGAATACTTTGCAAAGCTTTCTTTTGAAAAGCAAACCTGTGCCTGCCTACGTGTAAAGTGTTTTATAAGAGACTTGAACAGAGACCTCACCCTTTTTCACTTGTATCTTGAGAGCAAGGGCCATCGAAAGCCACGTTTCTAAGACTGAGAGGCAGAAGTTATTTTTCCAGAAGCTTTTCTCATGCTCTGTCTTTCACAGTTTCCATATTTTAGTGAAAATGCAGGTGCGTTTTCAGTAAGTCTGGTCTGTAGGCTGCGAACCTTCACTGTATCTGTCCCATTGAATTCCTGTGAGGAAATCTCAGCGTGTACATACTTCATTTTCTAGGTGTGATAAAAGAATGTATGGCTCTTTATGGAAGCAAGTTTCTGAAAGTTTACAACTTCTCTTTCTCTTGTTGATAAAAAAAATTTAAGTTGGGTTTTTGTGTGTGTGCGTGTGTAAAGAACAGTTAGCTTGTACAATTCTCTGTTTCAGATTTCTCTCCTGTTTTGCGAATTGTGGGAAAGCTCGACAATGCAAATGTGTCAAAGACTTAATGTTGCTGGGTGCAATAGTAACAATTTTAAAATGCAAATTACTTTGGATAAATTATTTCTACATTCTGTAAATCTGAGATTTAATGTATATTTTTGTTTAAAAAATAAATGATTTAGTAAAACCTTTGGTAAGTATAATTTTTAAAATTTTTTATTGATTTTAGAGAGGAAGGAAGAGAGAGAGAGAGAGAGAGAGAAACAGACAGAAACATTGATCTGTTCCTACATGTGCCCTGATCCGGGATCAAATCAGCAACCTTTGTGCATTGGGACGATGCTCTAACCAACTGAGCTGCCAGGCCAGGGAGGAAAGTATAATCTTCTAAAATACCTTTTCAGTTGGTTATTTATTTATTTCACAGTGGTATATATATGATAAAACAGTGGTCCCCAACCTCCGGGCCACAAACCGGTACCGGCCTGTGGGCCATTTGGTACCAGTCCACAGAGAATAAATAACTTACATTATTTCTGTTTTATTTATATTTAAGTCTGAACGATGTTTTATTTTTAAAAAATGACCAGATTCCCTCTGTTCCATCCGTCTAAGACTCACTCTTGCCGCTTGTCTTGATCACGTGATACATTTATCCGTCCCACCCTAAAGGCCGGTCCATGAAAATATTTTCTGGCATTAAACCGGTCTGTGGCCCAAAAAAGGTTGGGGACCACTGTGATAAGACTGTATGTATGCCTGCAGGTTGTTAAAGAAGCTCAGGGGTCCCTCTAGTGGTGAGAAATAAAAGTGAGAGGCAGAGTTCTATGTGTTGGTAGGTTGTGGGTTGACTGAGAAAAGGTGATCAGACTTGAATGGCAGACCGCGTCGATTCATAAAGTTAGCTGATAAAGCAATGGCAGTGTTGAGAGAATTAAGTCCAATTGTGAAGGAATTTTTATCATGGGTCTAATGCTACAGGGAAATCATTCACGAAAGGAAGAGTCAGTAGATGTGGCAAACTGGCCAGAGTCACCCAACCTTTAGCAACCAGCACCCTGATCAGTTGTCAGCCATTAACATCGAGGCAAGGAACCCTCTCCCCCCACCACAAGGAACCCTCTCCCCCCACCACAAGCAAATTACCACTCACTGAGGGCTGAGATGCTGGCTAGCATTTTTTTTTTTTAGCAAAATCTTTAAATTTAGGTATATATATTGGGTTTTGAGGGTTTTTTAGGTATAATGCTCCCATACAGTTATTAGACTACAGTGTAGTGCATACACAACTGCTACGTGCACTGGGAAACCAGTACATTGGTGTGGTTCCCTTTATTGTGATTCTGGTTTCTGTGCATTGGTCTGGAGCCAAACCTGCACTCCCAACAAGGGATGACTGCATGTCATTGATACTTCAAAAGGAGCTGTTTTTAAGTACATAAAGTAGGGAGTGAGATTTCTTAAATGAAATTGTTTTCTTTTTTTTTTTTTTAATTTTTATTTATTTATTCATTTTGGAGAGGAGAGAGAGAGAGAAGGGGGAGGAGCAGGAAGCATCAACTCCCATATGTGCCTTGACCAGGCAAGCCAAGGCTTTGAACCGGCGACCTCAGTGTTTCCAGGTTGACACCCTATCCACTGCGCCACCACAGGTCAGGCGAAATTGTTTTCTTTTAATTGAATTTATTAGGTGACACTACTTAACAGAATTTTATACAGGTTTCAGGTGCCCAATTCTACAAATATGGAATTATTTTTAAAATTTTTAGTTTTGAACCACATGAGTATATTATCTACTCCAAAAACTAAAGAACAGAAATGATATTTAAGCCCCCCAAAAAGTCATTTGAGTTGATATTTTTCCCACTTTACAAATCCTCTTTGAGAGTCTCCCTTGCCCACACATTTCTCACTAGACCAGTGAGCCTCAGTTCTTTACTTCGCCCTGTGGGTGCCTAGGGACCCAAAGAGGTGGCAGCTTCCTACTCATGGATACAGGCTGAGAGCAGTGCGTTTTGTTAGGCTGTTGATATACAAACAAGTGTTTGCCTTCAGAAGAGTCTGGGTAACTTCTTAAGGTCACGCCAAAAGAGTGGTAGCTCCAACAGATTTTGAGAGAATGTTCCCGGTGGAAAGACCAGTCCAGGTTTGCCCCTATGCCATCCAGCCCTCAGCTAAGACGACCTCAGTAGTGGATGCATAGGAAGACATCCGTCAGTCTATATAAAAGCAATCAGGAATTGGCCTGTAAACTTGAATAAAATCCTAACGCAGCTGTTTTCTTTTTTTTTTTTTTTTTTTTTTTTAAATAAATTTTTATTAATGGTAATGGGATGACATTAATAAATCAGGGTACATATATTCAAAGAAAACATGTCTAGGTTATTTTGTCATTAAATTATGTTGCATACCCCTCGCCCAAAGTCAGATTGTCCTTCGCCACCCTCTATCTAGTTCTCTGTGCCCCTCCCCCTCCCCCTAACTCTCCCCCTGTCCTCCCTCCCCCCACCCCTGGTAACCACCACACTCTTGTCCATGTCTCTTAGTCTCATTTTTATGTTCCACCAATGTATGGAATCATGTCGTTCTTGTTTTTTTCTGATTTACTTATTTCACTCCTTATAATGTTATCAAGATCCCACCATTTTGCTGTAAATGATCTGATGTCATCGTTTCTTATGGCTGAGTAGTATTCCATAGTGTATATGTGCCACATCTTCTTTATCCAGTCTTCTATTGAAGGGCTTTTTGGTTGTTTCCATGTCTTGGCCACTGTGAACAGTGCTGCAATGAACATGGGGCTACATGTGTCTTCACGTATCAATGTTTCTGAGGTTTTGGGGTATATACCCAGTAGAGGGATTGCTGGGTCATAAGGTAGTTCTATTTGCAGTTTTTTGAGGAACCACCATACTTTCCTCCATAATGGTTGTACTACTTTACAGTCCCACCAACAGTGAATGAGGGTTCCTTTTTCTCCACAGCCTCTCCAACATTTGCTATTACCCGTCTTGTTGATCATAGCTAATCTAACAGGGGTGAGGTGGTATCTCATTGTAGTTTTGATTTGCATTTCCCTAATAACTAATGAAGCTGAGCATTTTTTCATATATCTGTTGGCCATTTGTATCTCTTCCTGGGAGAAGTGTCTATTCATGTCTTCTTCCCATTTTTTTATTGGATTGTTTGTTTGTTTGTTGTTGAGTTTTATGAGTTCTTTGTAAATTTTGGAAATTAGGCCCTTATCTGAGCTGTTGTTTGAAAATATCATTTCCCACTTAGTTGGCTGTCTGTTTATTTTTATATCAGTTTCTCTTGCTGAGCAAAAACTTTTTATTCTGATGTAGTCCCATTCATTTATCTTTGCCTTCACTTCTCTTGCCATTGGAGTCAAGTTCATAAAATGTTCTTTAAAACCCAGGTCCATGAGTTTAGTACCTATGTCTTCTTCTATGTACTTTATTGTTTCAGGTCTTATATTTAGGTCTTTGATCCATTTTGAATTAATTTTAGTACACGGGGACAGGCTGTAGTCGAGTTTCATTTTTTTGCATGTGGCTTTCCAGTTTTCCCAACACCATTTGTTGAAGAGGCTTTCTTTTCTCCATTGTGTGTTGTTGGCCCCTTTATCAAAGATTATTTGACCATATATATGTGGTTTTATTTCTGGGCTTTCTATTCTGTTCCATTGGTCTGAGTGTCTATTTTTCTGCCAATACCATGCTGTTTTGATTATTGTGGCCCTATAATATAGTTTAAAGTCAGGTATTGTAATGCCCCCAGCTTCATTCTTTTTCTTTAGGATTGCTTTGGCTATTCGGGGTTTTTTATAGTTCCATATAAATCTGATGATTTTTTGTTCCATTTCTTTAAAAAATCTCATAGGAATTTTGATGGGAATTGCATTAAATTTGTATATTGCTTTGGGTAATATGGCCATTTTGATTATATTTATTCTTCCTATCCAAGAACAAGGAATATTTTTCCATCTCATTGTATCTTTTTCGATTTCCCTTAACAATGCTTTGTAATTTTCATTATATAGGTCCTTTACATTCTTTGTTATGTTTATTCCTAGGTATTTTATTTTTTTTGTTGCAATCGTGAAGGGGATTATTTTTTTGAGTTCGTTTTCTAATATTTCATTGTTGGCATAGAGAAAGGCTATGGACTTCTGTATGTTAATTTTGTATCCTCCGACCTTACTGTATTGGTTTATTGTTTCTAATAATCTTTTTGTGGAGTCCTTCGGGTTTTCGATGTATAGGATCATATCATCAGCAAAAAGTGATACCTTTACTTCTTCTTTTCCAATATGGATGCCTTTTATTTCTTTGTCTTGTCTGATTGCTCTGGCCAGAACTTCTAGCACCACATTAAATAAGAGTGGAGAGAGTGGACAACCCTGTCTTGTTCCTGATTTAAGGGGGAAAGCCTTCAGTTTAGTGCCATTTAATATGATGTTAGCTGATGGTTTATCATATATGGCCTTAATCATGTTGAGATATTTTCCTTCTATACCCATTTTGTTGAGAGTCTTAAACATAAAATTGTGTTGTATTTTATCAAAAGCCTTTTCTGCATCTATTGATAAGATCATGTGGTTTTTGTTCTTTGTTTTGTTGATATGGTGTATTACGTTAACCGTTTTGCGTATGTTGAACCATCCTTGAGATTCTGGGATGAATCCCACTTGATCATGATGTATTATTTTTTTAATATGTTGTTGTATTCGGTTTGCCAGTATTTTGTTTAGAATTTTAGCATCTGTATTCATTAGAGATATTGGTCTGTAGTTTTCTTTCTTTGTGCCATCCTTGCCAGGTTTTGGTATGAGGGTTATGTTGGCCTCATAAAATGTGTTCTGAAGTATTGCTTCTTCTTCAATTTTTTGGAAGACTTTGAGTAGAATAGGAACCAAGTCTTCTTTGAATGTTTGATAGAATTCACTAGTATAACCGTCTGGGCCTGGACTTTTATTTTTGGGGAGGTTTTTAATAGTTTTTTCTATTTCCTCCCTGCTGATTGGTCTGTTTAGGCTTTCCTCTTCTTCATGACTCAGTCTAGGAAAGTTGTATTGTTCTAGGAATTTATCCATTTCTTCTAGATTGTTGTATTTGGTGGCATATAATTTTTCATAGTATTCTACAATAATTCTTTGTATATCTATGATGTCTGTGGTGATCTCTCCTCTTTCATTTTGGATTTTATTTATTTGAGTCCTGTGCCTTTTTTCCTTGGTGAGTCTTGCCAAGGGTTTGTCAATTTTGTTGACCTTTTCAAAGAACCAGCTCCTTGTTTTATTGATTTTTTCTATAGTTTTTCTGTTCTCTATTTCATTTATTTCTGCTCTGATTTTTATTATCTCCTTTCTTCGGCTGGTTTTGGGTTGTCTTTGTTCTTCTTTTTCTAGTTCCTTAAGGTGTGAAGTTAAGTGGTTTACTTCGGCTCTCTCTTGTTTGTTCATATAGGCCTGAAGTGATATGAACTTTCCTCTTATTACTGCTTTTGCTGCATCCCAGAGATTCTGATATGTCGTATTTTCATTTTCATTTGTCTGTATGTATCTTTTGATCTCTGCGCTTATTTCTTCTTTGACCCATTCATTTTTTAGAAGTATGTTGTTTAGTTTCCACATTTTTGTGGGTTTTTCCCCCTCTTTTTTGCAGTTGAATTCTAGTTTCAAGGCTTTATGATCAGAAAATATGCTTGGTACAATTTCAATTTTTCTAAATTTGCTGATATTGTCTTTGTGGCCCAACATATGGTCAATTCTTGAGAATGTTCCATGTACACTAGAGAAAAATGTATACTCTGTCGCTTTGGGATGAAGTGTCCTGTAGATGTCTATCATATCCAGGTGTTCTAGTATTTCGTTCAAGTCCACTATATCTTTATTGATTCTCTGTTTGGATGACCGATCTAGAACCGTCAGCGGAGTATTGAGGTCTCCAAGTATGATTGTATTTTTGTTAGTTTTTGTTTTAAGGTCAATAAGTAGCTGTCTTATATATTTTGGTGCTCCTTGGTTTGGTGCATATATATTAAGGATTGTTATGTCTTCTTGATTCAGTGTCCCCTTAATCATTATGAAGTGACCATTTTTGTCTCTGAGTACTTTTTCTGTCTTGTAGTCAGCATTATCAGATATGAGTATTGCTACACCTGCTTTTTTTTGGGTGTTGTTTGCTTGGAGTATTGTTTTCCAGCCTTTCACTTTGAATTTGTTTTTATCCTTGTTGCTTAGATGTGTTTCTTGTAGGCAGCATATAGTTGGATTTTCTTTTTTAATCCATTCTGCTACTCTGTGTCTTTTTATTGGTAAGTTTAATCCATTTACATTTAGTGTAATTATTGACACTTGTGGGTTCCCTACTGCCATTTTATAAATTGCTTTCTGTTAGTTTTGTATCTAGTTTGATTCTTCTCTTTTGTTTTTCTATCATTTGTTTCTGTTTGTTTGTGTTCCATACTTCTTTCCTCTGTTGCTACCTTTTTTAAGTCATGTGTTTTTGTGGTGGTTTTTTCTAGGGTGGTTACCATTAAGTAATGAAAAGGGTACCTACCATATTCATTGTAGTACCCTATCTTATAAGTATTTCTGCACTTCATCGTCCTTTGCTACTGTTAATCTCCATTCTCTCCCCCCCTTTTTTTTTTCCTTTGTTGTCACAGTTTAAGTTTGGTTTTATTGTGTTCTTGGTGGAGCTGTTACTTGTGGTGTTGTTTTCTTTTGTTCTTTGAATCTGGTTGGAAAACCCCCTTTAGTATTTCCTGGAGTGGGGGCTTTCTCGTGATAAATTCTCTCATCTTTTCTGTATTTGTGAATGTTTTTATATCTCCTTCATACTTGAAGGATAGCTTTGATGGGTATAGTATTCTTGGCTGAAAGTTTCTCTCTTTCAGGGCTTTAAATATTGGGGTCCACTCTCTTCTAGCTTGTAGAGTTTCTGCTGAGAAATCTGATGATAATCTAATAGGCTTCCTTTATATGTTGTACTCTTCTTTTCCCTGGCTGCCTTGAGAATTTTTTCTTTGTCATTGGTTTGTGTCATCTTTATTATGATGTGCCTTGGAGTGGGTTTGTTGGGGTTAAGAAAACTCGGTGTTCTGTTTGCTTCTTGAATTTGAGGCTTTAGTTCTTTCCACAGGCTTGGGAAGTTCTCGTCTATTATTTGTTTGAGTATATTCTCCATTCCATTTTCTTTCTCTTCTCCCTCTGATATACCTATTATTCTTATGTTATTCTTTCTGATGGAGTCAGATAATTCCTGTAGGGCTTTCTCGTTTTTTATTATTTTTGAGTCTCTTTCTTCTTCTCTCTGTTGTGCCTCAAGTTGTTTGTCTTCTATTTCACTAATCCTATCTTCAATCTGGGTTGTTCTGCTAGCTAAGCTTGTTACCTCGTTTTTCAGTTCGTGAATTGAGTTTTTCATTTCTGTTTGATTTGTTTTTATAGTTTCAATTTCCTTGGTAATATATTCTTTGTGTTCATTGAGTTGTTTTCTGATCTCCCTATATTGCCTTTCCGTGTTTTCTTGTATATCTCTGAGTATTTTTAAGATTTCTATTTTAAATTCTCTGTCATTTAGCTCCAAGGCTTCCAATATGTTAAGTCTTTTCTCCATAGATTTTTCCACATCTATTTGTGTTACCTCTCTTTCTTTTGTATCCATAATATTCGATTTCCTCTTTCTTATTGGCATCTGAGGGTGGTCTTGTTGATAGCACTAATTAGAATTAATAAAGAGTAAAAAGTAAAAAACAAAAAACAAAAAAAAAACAAAAAAAACAAAAAAAAACAAAAAAAAAACAACAATAACAACAAAAAAAAAAACAAAGGGTAAAACACCCCACAAAAAAAAGCAGTAATAATTTATTATTTCCCCCTTTTTTTTTTCTTTGTTCTCCTTCCCTCCTCTCCCCTCCTCAGGGAAATATCGTGTCTATAATGGAGGGCCTGGTTTGCGGTGAAGAGTTCAAGGGGGCAAAAAATAAAAAAATAAATAAAAAAAATAAAAAAATAAAAAAAAATAAAAATAAAAAGGAAGAAAATCTTAGACAAGCATAAGTTGATCTGCCTGCGGGTGACGGTCAACCAAGAGATATAATGAGAGGGACAAGAGGGAACCAGAAAAAAGGACAAAAAAAGGAATAATCAAGAAGAAAAAATAAAAATAATAAGTAAAAATACGTTGTATTAAGTGGAGCAAAGACCAAATACAATGGAGACCTTGGGTTGGGAGGACCCAAAATGCCACAAAAACAAACCAACCAGAAAAAAAACAAAAACAAAACCGAAAAAGAAAAACAAAGCCAAAAAAAACCTTGAGTCCCAAATTAACTAATTTGTTCATGATTGAGGATTTAATGGGAGGAAAGTAAAACGAGAAAAGAAAAAACGAATAGAAAGGAAAAAATAAGAAAAAGAGAAAAACGAAGGAAGAAATAAAAAAGGAAGAGAAAAAGACAAAATAAGTCAAAAAAAAACAAAAGAGGAGAGAGTGAGAATTAAGTGTCCTGGAGTATAACCCCAAAGGAGGGTGAGGATGAAGAAGAGAAATAAAATGTAACACTTATGGGTAGTGTAGTTCAAGAAAAGGGAAGCATAAGATGGGCAGAGAATAGAAGGACTGAGGTGGAGGAAATAAAGGCAATAAGATAGAAGGAACAAACAACAACAACAACAACAAAAAACAAAAAAAAAAACCAACAAACAGTGGAACAAGCTGCAAAGTCTGTGGATTTTTCCTGATTTTGAGATGTCAACCTCTTCCTCCTTCTCCTCTCTCCCTCTTCCCGGTCGGCGACTCTGCACCCCAGGCCCTGCCCCTGCGCCACACCCAGGCAGGGACTTGCAGTTGATGGGGTTCTATGGCAATGTCACACAATTGGCTTTAGTCTTGTTGGTAGTCAAGGCCTGCCGGCGTCTGCAGGGTCTAACGACGAGAGAGTTCGCCTTCGTGGATTCTCTCTCCCAGTCCCCCCCTCCCGAACCAGCAGCCTGGCGATCCAGCCACAAGGCTGCCACTGCTTCTGCCTGGGGAGTAAGAGACTCAAAGAGCTGGGAAATCCCCACTCTATCCCCACTCAGTGCAAGGCTCTGGGAAGGGCTCTGACAGTCAGGGCCTCCAGTGTAATCAGGCGGGGGTGGGAGTCAATTGTTGTCAAGGTGATTGTTCAGCGCCTAGCATTCCGTTGGACCTCTCAACCCAGGCTTTCCACTCTTTGTAGCCTGTTTTGTCCGGTAAGAAGAGGCACTAGTCTCTGCTTGCGACTAGTGTGGTATAGATCTTATTATCTGCCAAGTCCTTCTTGTTAGCATTTATCCCTGAATATGGAGGCTCTATCAATCAGAAGTTGCCCCCGCCCCTTTAGCGAGAGGCACCAAAAAATATCACGCCTCTTGTCTTGGGTCGGTGAACTGAGAGAGATCTTATCAATTAGAACCGAGGGTGCGCAGATTTCACGGGTTAAGTTAATTTTAGTAATTGGGTGGCAGCTGTGCTCCGAAGGTATTTCAGGCTGCCTGCGCGCGCCCCTCCCCCAACGCTTGATTGTTAGCTTGAATGGCTGGGTGAGGTGCCCCGCCCGCGGAGAGAATCTCCCAAGTAGGGAATACCGCCCTGGGGCCTCTCCCGCTCCCCGTGCGCGGGCCGCTGGGAACGTTAGCGGTGCTCGGTCTGCAATGCTCGGTCTGCAACCAGACCGGGAGCGCGCCAGCGGCTGCTTGCCGCTCGCCCTGCAACCGACCCGGGCGCTGCTCGCGGCGGCCGGCGGCGGCGGCGGCTTCCGAGTGCGGGATGACTTACCACAGGCGCACTTTCTCGCGGCTTGAATGAACGTCCCGCGGTAGCTTCCTCCACACCCTCGTCTCTCAGATTCGAGTGATAACAGTCCTTTTGCTTTCAGTTTGCTCCGAAGATAAATTTTCCTGTTTCTAGTTGATAAATTTGTTGTGATTTTGGGGAGATCTGTCGGACGCGCTGCTCACGGCGCCATTTCCATGACGTCGCAGCTGTTTTCAATAAGTGTAAGAGGACAGGAAATTCTAACCTGGGTGAGAAATCCACCTTCCCCACCAAGGATGGAGGTTCAAAACCTAGGGTGCACCTGCCCAATTTGGGATCTGGTTTACTTGCTCCAGATAACCTGTTTAGGACCTGCGGTTGGGGAGATTACCAATGCTCCTTTTGGCCCGACACTGTTCAACAACAGTCGCTCTGGAAGTGCTAGCATGAGCCCTGGAACATATCCCTGTTTCTTTTCCACCAGGGGATTGAAGATACTGGATCTGGCTTGTGAGGCCAACCCGGGAGGGTTCTTTAGCATTTCTCATCAGGAATCTGTTTTCCCAGGTGATCGACCTTGAGAATAGAAGTCGATTTGCTCACTGGGAGTCATCTTGCAGTTTCATTCTAAAGTGGTTCTGCTGAGCTGAGGAGTATAATAAATAAGCCAGTCTATGGAAATCCAATAGGAGGTTTAGGGTTACCATTGGCTTTGGGATTCCCACCTGCCGTCAGCTTCCTCATTTAGACTTTCTGTGACCAATATGAAAATGTATGCTTATTGAAGAGTGTAGTGGACTGTTTCTAAAGGTAGAGTTCTGGTTCAAGTTTCTGGAAAACTTGCATTAAGATTTCGTTATTGCAAACACCTTGAGGAAATGTCGACCAAGAAGAGCTCTTCTCAGTTAACTGGCTTTGCCTAAGACTGCAATATTTCATAGAATGCTGTGGCTTGGGGTGAAGGCACTTTCATGAACTGCTTCAACAGCAAAGAAAAACAACTCATAAATCAAGAAATCATCAGCAGGGCCTCAGAAACCCCTAAGAGCCTCATCGCTTGCTAAACTGACGCAACAACCGCTGTTCAAACTAACCCGGGGGAGTTCTTCTTCATGGCTTCAGAGGACACAACCCCACTTGACTGTCTTCACCTTTCTTAAAGGCTCTCCCAAATCCCACATTGTATGCAGAATAATGCACTAAAGAAATTCGCTCAGGCTGATGTTAACCGTGCTTTTTGAAAGCAAGGACTTGCCAGGGCACACAGCCTGGTGGGCATGTAGGGAGGTCGGGGTGGACTCTGAGAGCAGAAGGCAGTCGGGAAGGTTGCCAGCTGGCCAAGGGGACGATCGGCTTGGTGGTTGGACTGTAGAGATTGGATTGGAGAGCTGAGAGGGATCCAGAACACAGGAGGGAGGGTGCTCCTTGCATTGTGCTAGAGGACAGGATGAGCACTGAAGCAGAAAAGTCTGAGGGTTTTCGGGAAGGGCTGTCACAACTCCTATTTAATGGCGTGATGGAAGAGACAGGTCGCCTGCTGAGATGGGGCAGTGGGAAAGCTATGCATTTGAACTGGCCAGAACTCCCCAGGGTGACGGGGTGGAGTGAGGGTAGAGAATGGGACGGGAGCACCAGCAGTCCTCAGCTGTTTGGTTGAAGGCTTAAAGGTTTGATTCGTGCAGTCATGACACAAGAGAATCACAATGACTTACTATTACTACCATTTATATCCCAGGTCAGGGGGCTCACTAGATGCCAGACACATACCAGGCATTTTTGCTTACTTGATCTCATGTCAACCTCACAGAAATCTTTCCGGAGAAGGATTATTATCATTTTACAATAAAAAAAAATCTATGGCTCAGAAAGGTTAAGGAACCAGACCAGGGTCATGGAATCCTGTATCCTATGGTAGTATACAGGCATACCTTGAAGATATTGTGGGTTCTGTCCCAGATCACCACTATAAAGTGATAATCACAGTACAGCCAGTCTCAATTTGGAGGATGGGCAGATGGAGGATCTTGCCTTCAATTTGTGTAAAAAAAAAAAAAAAAGAAGCAATATCTGTGGAGTGCAATAAAGCCAAATGAAGTAAAACCAGGTATCTTAATGATAAGGCCCAACTTCACAGAATTATCGTTATTCAACCTCTTTAATGGGTGGGCATCTAATAGCACTTTAACATCTTGTTCATTTTCATTTTCTAAGGAACAGTGTAATGCAGGAATTCCAGACTAGGTATATCTACCTGTCTCACAGATATTCCAAAAAAAACACAAGGAGGACCAGACGGAGCAGACATAAACTTTATTACGTACATACAGAGACAGTACCATGGTGGCTGTCAGCTGACGTCGGCACCAGCCACACGAGAGTCCAGCTTATAAAGCAGTTAAACAACAGTGGCACAAAGCCAAAGGCAGGGAGCAGTAAGTGCTGGGAGTTGGGGTACGGGAAGCCTTCTCTGTTTATTCCTTGGCAGAACATGACATAGTTTCAAGAGCAGACAGCCCTAGACCCTGGGCCATCTGCCAGGGGGTATGGAAGGGCCCTGTACAGCATCAACCCTACACTCCGCCCCAACATTGCTAATCCGCCTCACCATCTATGGGGAATTCTTCCTTGGAGAACCTGTGTGGATTGAGCAGTGCTACATTGTATCCAAGTACTACAGATACAGTATAAGCTACAAGCAAGTATGGCAAGAAAAGATAGATACCTTAATGATTAATAGCATGAATTTTAAGTTTGTTCCTAAGGATAACCACCAAGTTGTAATAAGGTCGTGCCCTGGGGCCTCTTAATTGTTTCTGTAGCTTGGGACTTTGTGGGCATTATCAGGGGTGTACATACAACATTCAGTATGGTACAGGGAACAAGTGCCTGTGGCAGCCTCCCCATGGGGCAGGTTACATTACCAGTCCCATTAGTTCTCTCAGTGCAATGAGGGGCCAGGAGGCGTAACTCAACATGGACGGTGTCCAGCCAGCTGAATCCAGTCCAAACAGTGCGGCGAGAGGCAGTCGGGGCCACACTCGGGTCTGGTTCCCGACCTGCCGGACGCCCTCCGGGACGAGGCAGAACACCTGTTCTTTTGGTGGTGTTTAGCTGGGCCAGTGTGCTTCTACCTCTGCGACCAGGTGCATTGTCTGGCTGGCTGCATGTGTTTGCCAAGGTAAGCGGTCCGCCGCTGAGGCAGGGCAAGTCCGAGCACAGCCAGCATGCACTGCGGTCTGGACATTAGCAGTGTCCGCACCCATTGCGGACAGGAGTTACCCATACTTAGCCTCGGGATGATAGGACAGGTAAGATAAGAATACAAACAGGCAAATCCCCACCATCAGGTAAATTGCAGGTAGTTCTAGAACCTGTGATACTGTTAGCACGGTCACACTCTGAGGGGCACGCCCTGGTTTCCTACCCCACACCGGGTTTGTGCCCCCCGCCCCCATGGAGGATAGATAGGTGTATAGGTGGGGCCCTAGGTCGCTAGACTGAGGCGATGTATGTATGTTTCCTTGGGAACGGTCTGACTGCCGTGGCCAACTACCTGAGACAGCCGGTTGCAAGGGTAGGGCCTAGGCCAGACCCTGCGCCCAAGGGGAGAGGATGGAGCACCACTTGGGGCTAATCTGTACTGTCCAATCCCAAATCAGAGTGGACCACCTCCTCACGGGAACATCCTGAGGGCCGGCAGGGACACGTTCTGTGGGCCTTGCCCAACAGGTCCGGTGTGGACTGCAGCTGCACGTGCACAGGTGCCGACCAGGTTTGAGTTAACAACGCCACCAGGGCTGCTTGTCCTCCCCGTAGCCCCTCATTCAAGACCCGGAGGCAATCGCCAAGCACATTGTCCATCCTTGATGGGAGCCGGTATCGGTCTTCAGAGCCCGTCCCATCATCAGTCTGTTCGTTCTATGAGTCCATCTCCAGTAAGATTATGAGGTAGATGAAATAGCCAATTAACGTGCTGGTTCTCTGCCCAGTCCTAGACCAGGTGTCCGGTGAAATGGGTTCCCTGGTCACTTTCAATTACTTCATGGGTGCCGTAGGAAGCACAGAGCTGCCATAGCCCCGGATGGTCGCTCTTTGATTGGCCTTTCCACTTGGGTCTGGTTGCAGAAGTCCTGTCGTGGTACCAACGCAGGTGAGTGCATGCCTGGACCCCTCACTCGAGGCAGGGGTCCTATACAGTCCACTTACCACTGAGCGGAGGGTGCCTACCAGCATGGGATCCTTCCACCCTCCTGCAGGAGGGGCAGGATGTCTCCCAGCACACACAGGGCACTGCTGACATGCACCTGTGATGTCTTCATTCTGGAGGGGCAGGGCCCAGCCTTCACTGTCTCCCACATGGTGCACTGACCAGCATGGTGTAACTTCTGGTGCAGCCAGTCTGCTGTGTCGACTGCCAGAACATCTAACCACTGGATCCGCACCAGGTGTCGGCCTCATTATTGCCAGGGCTCTTCAGAGGCTGGTGCCCCTGACTTGGAACATTGTGCAGTCTTGCTCTGGCATACCTGCCAAAGATTAGCTCGCATATCTTGACCCCAAAGCGATGTCTGATGTATGGTCCAATTGGCTCGCTCCCACATGGGGAGCCACAGAGTCAGTCCCCTATACACTGGCCAGCTGTTGATGCAGACGGTTAGGGGCCTTTGTTCCTGGGTTATGACAATTCATACTGCCCATTGGCTGTTCTGCTCCTCAACATCCTCATCCAAATGTTTTCCGTGGCTGGCTGGTATGCAACCATGGGCCACTTAGGAGGTTGTCCTCGACAGGTGCCATGGGTGTACCAGGCCTCCTCCAGGACGGGGGGGCTTCCCTTCCTGGACCAGGAGGGTTTCACAGCCTCAGGCTTGGGCGTTATCTGTCCTGCATCTTGGTAAGTTACTGGGCCCAGCACGGTTTAAAGTTCCTTGCTGGGGTGGGGTGGGGCGATGATACCAGCTCACTCTGTTGCTGCAGGTATGCGCTTCATTTGGTCATGGGAGCCATCTGAGTGACCACGCTCTTGGGTCTATCTAGCACTGAAGGCACCCATGGGTGTGAGAGGATGTGTTCCATGTTCCTGCACCGGAGCAGGCCCGGTGATAGCTTCCGTGGAGAGCAAAGCCTGGTATACAGCATTCACCTGATGATATATGGAGCCCCATGCTGTAACTGGAACCGGAAACCTAACAGAGTCTGCACCTGACCTTGTCTTTGCCATAAGCCCCAACCATACCCCTCAGGTGTTATATGAGTGGCTGGCCTTGGTCTGCTGTCCCTAAGACCTGGACAGTAGCTACGGCCTGCTTAGTGGCCTGAAAAGCTGCCTCACGGTGCTCCATCCAACCCAGGCGACCCCCTTCTGCATCAGGGCATACAAGGGTTGCACTAGCTGAGCTAAGTGGGGAATAAAGACCCTCCAGTAATCCAAAAGCCCAGGGGACTCCTGCAGTTGCTTTGGCCGCTGCAGCCGGGGATACACCTGGATCTTTTCAGTCACCGCAGCCGACGCCACCTTTGTCCTACCCGACCAAATGACCCCAAGAATGTGACAGATAAGTCAGGACCTTGCACTTGGTATTCGTTGACTTCCCTCCTTGCTGTCGGAGGCACGCCAACAAGGAGGGAGCTGCTTTCTCTAGGGAAGGAAGGCAGTCAGAGGTTAGCATGACGTCATCAGTGTAATGAAATCATAGCACCTCGGCCGGCATGGGCCAGGCCGACAGTCCGGTTGCCACAAGCCCGTGGCAGATAGTGGG
Organism: Saccopteryx leptura; assembly: GCF_036850995.1. Taxonomy (NCBI): domain Eukaryota; kingdom Metazoa; phylum Chordata; class Mammalia; order Chiroptera; family Emballonuridae; genus Saccopteryx; species Saccopteryx leptura. The sequence goes on from NC_089513.1 coordinate 14,185,508, forward strand.
GCTGTGCAGTTATCCCATAGGTAACACGGTGAATGTCCATTGCCAGCCTTCCCATGTGAAGGTGAACTCCTCTTGGCTGCCTTTCATGATGGCTAGAGAGAAGAAGGCATTAACCAAACTGGGATGTAATGGTAAGTCCCTAGCTGGTGAGCTAAAGCACCTAGCAGATCTGTAATGTTGGCCACAACCGCATGCACGGGGGACACTACTTTAATTCCTTATAGTCCCCAGTCATACACCATGTACCTCTGGCTTCCACATGGGCCACATGGGTGCGTTAAAAGGGCTCTGGATAGGACAGATAATGTTTACCGTTGCCAATTCTTGTACAGTGGCTGTGATCTCTTTGTGCCCCCAGACAGACGGTACTGCTACACGGCCACTGTCCTGCGAGGGGGCGGCAGGTGCACGGGAGCATGCCTGGCATATCCCCATAGGACAGCTCTCAGATGGAATTCACTAATGGCTGTTTGCAGGCTCATGTCTGCCAAAACATCTATGCCTCAGATATATTCTGAGAGAGGAGACACACACACCTGGAAGGGATGGGGGTGGGGGACACCTTCCTACACCTAGGGTGAGGGTAACATCTCACACATAGATGGCTGATTCCCCATATCTATGTATAACAGAGAGACAACTAGTGAACTTATCCGGGGTGCCATAAATGAGGGTACACTCGGCTCTCGTATCTATTAGAGCTGAAGCTTTATGCACATTGTGTGGGGAGCAGTAGATGGCAGAGTTCTAAGTGAGGCCTCCAGTATGCCAATATCCCTCCCCTACGGGTGGGACAGGGCCTCCTCTTCATGGGTCATCCTCCCGATGAGCCAGATATGCCAGAGACGACTGCACCAAGGAACCGTCCAGTCAGGGATGGGAGAGGCCGAGGTGGCGGCCGCCTTAGAAGAGGTGCCTTCCCTGGTGCTCACCGCTGGCTTTGGGAGGGGCTGCCACTTCTGATCTTCTCTTAACTGCTGCCACCAGGCCATGAGGACGCTGTCTGGCTCCTCCTCAATCTCATCCTCATCGAAACCTGCCTCTACCAAATCTACCCATATCTGCCTATCGGACACCTTCCCTGCTCCCTTGTTTCTGGGCGCGCCTCCCATCGCCTTCTTCCCCTCCTTTGTGCCCTTCACCTCGCTCTTCATTTGGTGAACCCCCTTGTTCTGTAGCGTGATCTCCACCCCGCCCTCCCTGGAGCAGGCCTGGCAGCAGCCCTCTGTGAGCCGTGACCAGGGGGACGCTGTCTGTGGTGCCCGGAGCAGGCCTGGCAGCAGCCCTCTGTGAGCCGTGACCAGGGGGACGCTGTCTGTGGTGCCTGCAGGCCTGGCAGCAGCCCTCTGTGAGCCGTGACCAGGGGGACGCTGTCTGTGGTGCTTGCAGGCCTGGCAGCCCTCTGTGAGCCGTGACCAGGGGGACGCTGTCTGTGGTGCCCGGAGCAGGCCTGGCAGCAGCCCCCTGTGAGCCGTGACCAGGGGGACACTGTCTGTGGTGCCCGGAGCAGGCCTGGCAGCAGCCCCCTGTGAGCCGTGACCAGGGGGACGCTGTCTGTGGTGCCCGGAGCAGGCCTGGCAGCAGCCCTCTGTGAGCCGTGACCAGGGGGACGCTGTCTGTGGTGCCCGGAGCAGGCCTGGCAGCAGCCCCCTGTGAGCCGTGACCAGGGGGACGCTGTCTGTGGTGCTTGCAGGCCTGGCAGCAGCCCTCTGTGAGCGGTGACCAGGGGGACGCTGTCTGTGGTGCTTGCAGGCCAACCCCGTGGATATACTGCCTCAGGGACGGGTGGGTTGTAATAGAGGACATGCGTGAAAACTCATCCCCAGTCAGTAAAATCCCATCGGCCCCGACTTCCCACAACAGCAGCAGCCACGCAGCACACCCTCGGTCTCCTTCTGTCTGAACTTTGCTACCAACTGGACTAATTCAGCTGGGCTATAGGGCCTGGTGGGCAGGTGGGTTGTTTGTTGTGGTAGGGGCTGCTCAATGCCCACCCGTATCCCGGGCTGCTAGGACCTCTCCTTCTGCACCATAACCAGGTGTGGCTGCACCCCATGCCTCTGGCTCCTCCTCTGTCACCACCGTCTCCTCCTCAGAGTCAGTGTCACTTTCATCCATGGGATCCCACTTCCAGGGTAGGTAGTCCTCCTGAGCCATCATCTCCCACACCTGAGCAGGAGTCAGGGGACAGCTTAGGCTTTGGGCAAAGCGACACACAAGTTCTGCTAGCTGCTTGTCAGTCTGTTCTAACTGTTGTGACAAGGCTTCCCTGCTGTCTGCCTGCAGCAGTCTCATGTCTCGCTCTAGTCTCAATTCTTTCTCTAAATGCTGCACCTCTGTTTCGGCAGCTAACTGCTTCTGCGTCACACTGCGCAAAGCCCCAAGCAGGGGCCAGGCGACCGCTGCCACGGCTTCCCTTATATCCTTTTTGTTTCCAAGTTCCCAGTGCTCCTCCACTGCCTTTAGAGTTGCTAGGACATCCCCAGGACTTTGGGAGCTGTATCCCCAGTCTTTCAGTGGGCCCCACAAGTCCACCAATGCAACAACGTCTTGCCACATAGAGTAGGCTGGCCACCCTGCAATTCCCCCTGGTAACTCCTCAACAGGCATGCTGCTCAAGGTCGGCTCAACCTGGGAATTTTTCAAAATATTCTGCTGAACACACCAAATTTAATGCAGGAGTTCGAGATCAAGTATGTCTACCTGCTCGCAGATATTCCAAAAAAACTACAAGGAGGAACAGATGGAGCAGGCATAGGCTTTATTACTTACATATGGGCACAGCACCCATGGCGGCTGGTCGGCTGCGGATCTGCCCTGGCCACACCAAAGGTCTGGCTTATAAAGCAGCTAAACAATAGTGGCACAAAGCCAAAGGCAGGGAGCACATGTGCTGGCAGTCAGCGTATGGGAAGAAGTCTGCAAGGTCTGTTTCTCAGTAGAATATGACATTCCTTCAAGAGTGGACAGCCCCAGGCCCTGGGCCATCTGCCAGGATGTGTGGAAGGGACATGGCCAGCATTAACCCTGCAGAAGAGACTATGGAAAAAGTGCTTACAAGCAAGCAGTTCACACACAGAAAGGGGCTGGGGGGGCAGTTCACAGAAATAAATTAACAAGCAAGCCTAGGTACTTATAATTAACTCTGCAACAGAAAAGAAAGTTACATTTCAGTTCTTTAAATGAATAGTTACAGCATCATGGTAAGTCCCACTTTTTGTTTGCAGTCTCAAGCCATTTTTTTGTTTGTTTTTTGTTTGTTTTTTTTTAGCATGCATGCGCGACAGAGAGACAGACAGGAAGGGAGAGAGATGAGAAACATCAACTCGTAGTTGCGGCACCTTAATTGTTCATCAATGAAACATATGTGTCTTGACCAGGGGGCTCCTGCTGAGCCAGTGAACCATTGCTCAAGCCAGTGACCATGGGATCATGTCTATGATCCCAGACTCAAGCTGGCGACCCCGTGCTTAAGGTGGATGAGCCCAAATTCAAGCCTGCAACCTAAAGTCCTCAGCATCCCAGGCCGATGGGCTATCCACTGCACCACTGCCTGGTCAGTTTTAAATATCACTGAGATTTTTTTGACAGCTAGACATACTGGCTAATTAAGCAACCTGTAGGCTTCCCTAAATCCTACCCCAGGCCTGGCCCTGAAATACAGAAAGGAGCCCTCCAGGGACTTACAGTGACTTTTGCCTCCTCTCTTGCAGAAGGCTGCAATGAACTGAGTGCCTGAGAAAGCTCTAAAGACGTATGGCCCAGGATGGTAGCTCAGTTGGTCAGAGCATGGTCCTCATGCACCAAGATTGCAAGTTGGATCCCCTGTCAAATGTCAACCAATGAATGCATAAATAAGTGGAATGTTTGTTTGTTTGTTTTTCTCTCTCTCTCTAAATGCAATGAATTTTTAAAAAAGACATCTGTAGAGCTGCTGGGAGATAGTTCTCTGTGGACTAGGACAGGGCAAACCCAGGCTTCCCTCCTGATTTGTAAGTGTAGGGGAGCTGGCAAAGCAGAAGCAGGTGAGAGCCACGCGGAGTGGCCCAGAGATAACATGGCGGATCGGCATCCAGTACCCTGAGCTCACGTTAAGGTGGCCGGTGGGGTCAATACACTTTTGGGACGGCGATTCGTATCTGGCGCCGGATGGAGTGAAAGGGGTGTCACCTGAGACACCTGGGTGACCCTGACTGGGCACAGAGATGTAAGTTCGAGGCACGTGGGAAGAGGTGCCCCGAGCTGGCCCAAGTCGGAAGAGGAGACAGAAGAGCAATGGCATTCATTCAGTTCATTCCGTTTATTCATTCACTAATGAGCACCAACAAACTTCAGTTTGTTCTTGGAAGTCTCCCTTTCAATGATGCTGAAAGTAAAGTTCTGCTTCTGGAGGGAGACTGGACTAAAGGAGACTAAGAGATGGTTATCAATCGCTAGCTGTGTGCAAGGCTCTGTGCTAAATGTCAGGAAATAATCTTACCTATAGTCTAGTGGTGATGAGTAAAGGCTACCTACTAAATGCACTGAGCACAGGCAAGTGCAATGCAGGCTGCGGGCAGGTAAGAAGAGCATGCCCCTGGAAAAGAGGAGGCATAACTGACCACTTTATTTGTATTACAGGGGTTAGGCAGGGGTTGGCAACCTATGGCTCGCAAACCAGATGTGGCTCTTTTGATGGCTGCATCTGGCTTGCAGACAAATCTTTAATAATAAAAATAATAATAACGTTAAAAATATAAACATTCTCATGTATTGCAATCCATTCATTTCCTACCACTCATGTTCATGGTTGCGGGTGGCTGGAGCCAATCACAGCTGTCCTCCGGGACAACACCAAATGTTTATTGGATAATGCATAATGTACATGGGTCGTTGTATGGCTCTCACAGAATTACATTTTAAAATATGTGGCATTCATGGCTCTCTCAGCCAAAAAGTTTCCTGACCCCTGGGGTAGAGCGTGAGAGTGGTGGGCGGAGGGGATGGTTAACAGGAGCTGTGTTCCCTAAACACTGCTGCCTACTCGCTTCAGTGCAGGTCATAGACATCACAATTATTTCATGGAAATGAAATACCTGGAGACTTATTTGATACCAATAAATATACCAAAAAATAATAACATGCATCCCAACTATGGAAGAGATTGTATCCTACACTGGCTACTGGTTTAAGGCCTGTATGGCACCCTCACTGTCATGATTGACTCCTGTTAGACCATTTGGCTATTCTTTTAAGCCAGCTGCTTCTGGGTAATGGCACACATATCAGTCTATTATTGCCACAACAAAGCTGGGTAACAAAATGCTATAAAACTCAGAGGCAACACAGCAATCCTTTTTTTTTTTGGACAGAGACTCAGAGGGAGGGACAGATAGGGACAGACAGACAGGAAGGGAGAGAGATAAGAAGCATCAATTCTTTGTTGTGGCACCTTAGTTGTTCATTGATTGCTTTCTCATATGTGCCTGGACAGGGGGAGGTAGGGGCTACAGCAGACCGAGTGACCTCTTGCTCAAGTCAGTGCTCCTTGCTCAAGCCAGAGACATTGGGCTCAAGCTGGTGAGCTTTGCTCAAACCAGATAAACCTACGCTCAAACTGGCCACCTCAGGGTCTCAGACCTGGGTCCTCTGCGTCCTAGTTCGAGGCTCTATCCATTGCGTCACCGCCTGGTCAGGCACAGCAATCATTTGTTCTCACTCATGCATCTAGGGGTCAGGTGATCAGGGCTGAGTTCAGCTGGGCTTGGTTCAAAGCTGCAGATTCTCACTTTCTTTGGACCAGTGGGCCAATTGGACCATGTTCTTCTCATGATGATAGCAGAAGCAAGAAAATAAGCTTAACTGTCCAAGCACAATTGAAATTTTTGGTTGTATCACATATTCTAAAATCAAAGAAAATCCATTTGGTTAAACCCAACTTAAGTGAAGCAGGGAAGTCTATTTCTCCCATGTAAGAAAGGAGAGCATGTGTATTTTGAACAATAATCTAACTTAACACAAAGCCCATGGTTAGTGCAGTGAACGCCACAATTCACTGGAAGTGTGTCCCCTGGTTAGAGAAGGGTTTATATACAATGGAGATGGACACAGCATTCTATAAGTTCCAAGATGTTGGTGCTGCAGCCAAGAAGGGTACATTTTCATGTGGACTGTGACTGTACTTGAGAGACACATTTTCGCCTCATCCTCCAGGGGTCTAATGTAACCCACCTGTCATCAGGTGGCCAGCTGGTTTCCCCAAAGACTGGTGTCCTACCAGGTTCTCAAGGTTGGCTACTGCTGTGGCAGGTTGGGTACTCTGCAGTGGTAATAGTCCACCAGGTCAGCCTGGACGAAGGGCAGCCCGAGGGTCAGATCTATGTGTTGCCTCCACCCCATTACTATAGCCACTTTGTATGTGTTTCTTTGAGCAAGCACTGGTGGAGGGGGGACCAATGACCACAGATTAAAGAGACCTACTCCATACTGAATGCCTACTAACTGACATTTACATGGGACAATATATCCAATTTTATGGATCAGGTAAAACTAAATTCATGAAGGGCTGTTTGGATGCCAGTCTTTTAATTCTACCTAATGGGAGCTGTGGCCTTCAGCTGCGGATGCAGCAGCAGCCTCCCCTGAGGGAACTGGGGAGTAAGTACCCAACCTCACCATCGCCCTCTGCTCTTCCTCCAGTGCTTCTCATTGGCTGGCTGTATCTGACCAGAGCCAGAAAGGTTGCTAATATAGTCCATGGAAGCCAGCCTCTAGGGGCTCAGAGCAGGATGAAGAAATTCTTCTTGATGGGCTATGGTAGTCAGCCCCTAAGATGGTTCCCACTGAGCCTCCTGGTATTCACCCCCTGTGTAGTCCTTACCATGTTGCACTGGGGTTGGTCTTTGTGACCAGTAGAATATAACAGAAATTATGAAATGCCTTTTCACTATTAGATTGCTGTGGTAAGTAGTTAGGGTGGCCCCATGACCTCTACCTCCTAATATGCATGCCCTAGTTTAAAACCCTTTATTGGAGTGTTGGCAGAACGAGTGACTCAATTTTAATAAACAGAACACGGTTAAGTGTTGGGACATAACTTCTAAGAGTTGGCTACAGAAGACTAACTTCCATCTTGATTGCACTTTCTTTTGTGTCTTACTTGCCCTGATGATGCAAGCTGCCCTATGGAAAGTCCCACATAGCAAGGAATTGAGGGGGACCTCTGGCTAACAGCCCATAAGGAACTGAATCCTGTCAACACCCACTTGAGTGAGCATGGGAAAGGATCTACACCAGGTAAGACTTAAGAATCTTAAGTTTCAATGACTGCAACACTAGCTGACCCCTTGATTGCAGCCTTTTGAATGACCCTGAGTTGCTAAGCTACTCCCATATTCCTGACTCTAAGAAACTGTGAAAGGGCCTGACCTGTGGTGGCGCAGTGGGATAAAGCATAGACTCGGAACACTGAGGTTGCCGGTTTGAAACCCCAGCCTTACTTGGTCAAGGCACATATGGGAGTTGATGCTTCCTGCTCCTCCCCCTTCTCTCTCTCTCCTTCTTTCCCTCTCTCTCCTCTCTGAAAATTGAATAAAGGTCTTTTTTTTAAAAAAAAAAGAAACTGAAAGGTAATGTTTTGTTTTTTTAATTATCTCATTGAAATGAGAGAGAGAGAGAGAGAGAGAGAGAGAGAGAAGCATCAACTCATTGTTTCACTTAGTTGTTGCATTTAGTTGTGTACTCATGGTTTCTTCTACACGCCCTGACTGAGGATCAAACTAGGGACCTCTGGTGTGCCCAATGGATGCTTTATCTACTGAGACACAGGCCAGGGCAATGTTTGTTGTTTTAAGCTTCTAAGGGTTGGGATAATTTGCTTTGCAGTAATAGGTAATTAATATATGGGCAAGCAAAAACAAAAAAACATTCAGCAAAGAGGAAAATAGAAAATCCATGAAATTAGGTGAAATATTATTGAAGAAAAATATTTAGTTCATAATCTTGACTCTGAACTTGTATATGAAGTTACTTTTAGACTTTCTTTCAAAAGAAAAATGTTTTCCACCTTTCCCAGGGTGGTACAATGGATAGAGCATTGACCCAAGACACTGAAATCCCAGGTTTGAAACTCTAAGTCACCAGTTTGAGCACAGGCTCATGTGGCTGGAGTGCAGACTCACCAGCTTGAGCTTGGGGTCACCGGCTTGAGTGTGAGATCATCAACCCAATCCCATGGTCACTGGCTTCAGCCCAAAGGTTGCTGGCTTGAAGCCCAAGTTTGCTGGCTTGAGCAAGGAGTCACTGGCTTGGTGGGAGCCCCCTGGTCAAGGCACATATGAGAAGCAATCAATGAATAACTGATGTGCTGCAAATACAAGTTGATGCTTCTGATTTCTCTCTCTTCCTGTCTGTCTATCTGTCTGCCCCTCTCATTAACAAAAGTAAAAAATAATTTTTTTTCTTTGTCTTAAGGAAAAACTCCCCCTCCCCCATTCCTCTGTCTACATCCCTCAGGAACCTAGCCTTTCCCCTGGTAATCAGCAGCCCCTCAGGCAGAAGACAGTAGAGGGGACCTGATTACAGGTTCAGCTCTCCAGCAGGCTAAAGATAACATCTTTTTTTGTTGTTGTTTTTTTGTTTTTGTATGATTTTATATGTGGAATCTAAAAAAGTAAAACTCAGAAACAGAATAACTGCAGTTGTCACAGGCTGGGGTGGGTACGTGGGAGAAATACAGGAATGTTGTCAACATATAGAATGGTTTATTAAGCTAATTTCAACATAGCACCATTCTCAGTAGGGCAAGATTCTTGACCTTGGGACAAAACTTTGAGTCTGGACTTCATGGAATGTGTATGTTATGTGGATGATGAGCCAGGGATCAGTGTAATGAGGGCAGGTGGAAGCTCATTATCCACCAGCTTCCTCTGAGGGAAATGATTGTAATTTGATGCAGAGGTCTTTCGAGGAGTCCACAAGTGGGCAGACATCTGGCTTTTCACCCTGGTACAACTGGCACACTATGTATAGGAACTGGCTCATATCTCCCAAAGGTTTCCCATTGATGACGACCCAAGGCACATACTTGTGGGGTGGCTGCAGAGCATTTGTAAGCTGGGCATTCACGTGCAAGAGCTGTTGGCCTTGGTCCCCCATTGCGCACTCCATGATGGTGTCTGGGGACACCTTCGGGGCATACATCTGCAGGCACATCTTCAGACTCTTGGTGATGTTCTCCATTTCATCTATGCAGATGATGGAGAGGAAGGCCGTGTCCTTCTCCAGGTGGTGCAACAGACAGGCCTCCACCTTGTTAATCTTGCACTCCTCCACCCCATGCTGGCACGTGAACTCCCACTTGCCATTGACATTACGTTCCTCGGCATTGCCATAAGGCACCAGTGTGATGTTGAGGATCTCTGGGACCATCAGCCACGAGGGGAACAGCTCTCGGACCAGGAAAGACCGGCAGCTAGGGCACAGCGCTTCATAGTAGACGTCCACTTTGACAGGTGGTGAGCGGGATGGCCCAAGGGGCCCCTGTGGGCACAGCTCACTATCCTTGCAGGGGGCCACCTCCTCGGGGGTGTGATGACTGTCCAGCGGGATCGGTCGCGTTGTCTTGGGGGAGTGGTGACCGTCCAGCCGGATTGGTTGCGTTGTCTCGGGGTAGTGGCGACCGTCCAGGGCGATCGGTCGCACTGTCTCGGGGTAGTGGCGACCGTCCAGGGCGATCGGTCGCACTGTCTCGGGGGTGTGGCGACCGTCCAGCGGGATCGGTCGCGTTGTCTCGGGGTAGTGGCGACCGTCCAGGGCGATCGGTCGCACTGTCTCGGGGTAGTGGCGACCGTCCAGGGCGATCGGTCGCACTGTCTCGGGGTAGTGGCGACCGTCCAGGGCGATTGGTCGCACTGTCTCGGGGTAGTGGCGACCGTCCAGGGCGATCGGTCGCACTGTCTCGGGGGTGTGGCGACCGTCCAGTGGGATCGGTCGCGTTGTCTCGGGGTAGTGGCGACCGTCCAGGGCGATCGGTCGCACTGTCTCGGGGGTGTGGCGACCGTCCAGTGGGATCGGTCGCGTTGTCTCGGGGTAGTGGCGACCGTCCAGGGCGATCGGTCGCACTGTCTCGGGGGTGTGGTGACCGTCCTGGGCGATCGGTCGCATTTTCTTGCGGTAGTAGCGACCGCCCAGGGCGATCGGTTGCCCTGCCTCGGGATAGTGGCGACCGTCCAGCAGGATCGGTCGCGCTGCCGCGGGGGCCTGGAGCAGCAGCAGCACTCCCAGGAACAGCAGAATTGCGGAGCAGGCCATCTCAGCTGGGCACAGGCGCAGTGGCGGGAGTGTAACCTAAGTTGTTTCAGCTCCTGAGCCCAAGGTGAACGGCCCGCTGGCTACTCTCCCATAAGACAGGACAGAGGGACGCTGGAAAGGACCTCAGAGCTGTCTTCAAGACCTGAAGAAACGATTTATCACTTTTACTTCACCTCCGACCAATTAGCTCCCAACCTCACCCCAAACCCCTAACTCACGATTTCTGGCGATTTCACCCTAATTTATAACCATAGCCATCAGGAGTAAGGTTTTGAGCCTTAGCTAACGCCTCCGTATTGGCCCATTCAATATTCAACTATATTTTCTCTATATTACTGCGAAGTCCTACTCGTGCACTTCTTTGGGGGCAGAACGTGCAGGCAGGCCAGCTCAAGGGAAAACCAAAGGGGTTCTGGTTCTGGTAACCATGACGCTAATCCACAAACATTCCAACATCTGGGGCTTATGGAACGAAACCTCGGGTCTGCTTTCCCAGAGGGCGTGGAGCCCACAGCTGGGGGCAGAGTTGTACAATTCAGCAGAGAAAGTAAAGACAGGGAGGTGGAGACGGAAGGAGCGGTTGGGGCCGGAGCGAATCCCGCGGCGAGGGAGCGGGTGCGTCCGGCTGCCGAGATCCCACAACGCGAGGTAGGCGGGGCGCCGGCCCAACCGGAAGTTGCCTCTGCCCGACCCAAAGATGGCGGTTTCAGCCACGCTCGCCCTTCTCCCCTAACCGCCCGTGACCAATGGCGCCGCGACGCTAGCGTGACTCACGGGTGCGACTTACGCACGAAATTACAGGATGCAACGTTGGCGTAGAGGAAGCCTCCCGTGCACGTTGCGGTGACAGGGCGGTGGCGTGTTGGAAGACGATGTCCTTGGAAGTGACCGGGAGGACTGCAGGGATGGTACTAGGTGAGTGAGGCCCGAGGACGCCCGGCAGTGGAAGTGGCGCGAGGCCCCTGCCTGGGGCAGGAGCCTCGTTCAGGACGATTACCGGCACTGACGGATGGCCTGGCTCAGGACGGGCGCCTCCATTCTTAGACGTGAAGGATCGGAGGGGGTTGGGAGGAGGGGCCGGGTCCACGAGACTCCCCTGCAGCCCTGGGCGCCCGGGGCGGGGGCGGCGGCCGCTCCCGCCCTGCTCCCTGCGAGCACCCGGTGCTGCAGTCGAGACTCAGACGCTGTCGGACGTCAGGGCAGCTTCCATCTGTGTGACTCTCCCAAGTGATCGTCAGGCCTGTAGGCTTCCTCTTTCCCGAATCCTCATTTTTGAGATTTTCAAGTTGACCACACGGCGCAGGAGAAAAGGATAAATGGGGAGACCTGGATTGATATCAGACTCACCCCTTGTGAGAACTGCAGTTTGTGTCACCTCAGAGCTTCGGTTTCCTTTCAAAAACCAGAGGGAACTGGTATTTCTTTGACATCTGTGCACCGGCACTGGGGTGTGAGATTCGTATGTGTGATTTTATTTCGGCCTTAGTGCAGCCCTTCAAGATAGGGATTGTTTTCTTTATTTTGTAGCCGAAGAAATAAGCTCAGAAAGGTTAAGTGAGTTTCCTAGGGTCACTCTTGCTTTTTTTAAGGCTCAACATCCCAAGATGCCTGGCCGCTCTCGCCAACTTCAAAGCCCTTCTTTGTTACTGGGAACTCGAGTACATGGACACAGTGTCACAAAACTGAATGATCAAAATTTATTTCAGGCCGTGGCCGGGTAGCTCAATTGGTTAGAGCGTCCTTCTGACCCGCGGATGTGGTTGATTCCATCCCGGGTCAGGGTGCATACAAGAATCAACCAATGAGTGCACAAATAAACTAGAACAACATTTCTTTCTCTCTCTGTCTCTCCCCTTTCCTCTCTAAAAAAAACAATTAATGAAAAAATTATTTTAGAAAGCTAAATTTGTAACTAACCTTTTTATGAGATGGATGTCACTGAAATACAGGCATGGAAAAATAATTGATATATTTTTTTGGACCACGGCACTTTTTACTTTAGTAAATCAGATGCTGTTCTGTTTACAGAGGTAAAGAATGGATAAAGTAGTTGTAGTATGAAATGACTGGTAATTATTGTTCAAATAAGTAACTTATTCTCATTTTGTAAAACAGCAGAGCTATACGTCTCAGATCGAGAGGGAAGTGATGCTACTGGTGATGGAACCAAGGAGAAACCTTTTAAAACCGGTCTAAAGGTAGTGTCTCTTCTCATGAAAATGACTGGGTTATTAATGACTCAATGGCAGTCATTATGTGACTTGTCAGTAATTTATTTCAAGCACTAGGTTTTGAACAGAGTTTTCATAAAAGGGAAAGTAAGGATTGTTTACAGATATATAGCTTCAAGAAATTAGATCTCAGTCTAAGCTCACTGGAACATTTTAAAAAGGTGTCTTCCTTCCTCCAACCCTGGCCGGTTGGCTCAGCGGTAGAGCGTCGGCCTAGCGTGTGGAGGACCCGGGTTCGATTCCCGGCCAGGACACAGGAGAAGCGCCCATTTGCTTCTCCACCCCTCCGCCGTGCCTTCCTCTCTGTCTCTCTCTTCCCCTCCCGCAGCCAAGGCTCCATTGGAGCAAAGATGGCCCGGGCGCTGGGGATGGCTCTGTGGCCTCTGCCTCAGGCACTAGAGTGGCTCTGGTCGCAACATGGCGACGCCCAGGATGGGCAGAGCATCGCCCCCTGGTGGGCGTGCCGGGTGGATCCCGGTCGGGCGCATGCGGGAGTCTGTCTGACTGTCTCTCCCTGTTTCCAGCTTCAGAAAAATGCAAAAAATAAAAATAAAAAATAAAATTAAAAAGGTGTCTTCCTTCTATGGCATTGCATCTTGGAATATTTCTCCCCATTGATTCGGATGGCCAGTGTTTTCAATTTTTGTTGAAATAAAAATCAGCACCCTGCCTGGCCAGTTAGCTCAGTCGGTTAAGGGCATCATCCTGAAATGACAAGGTTGTGGTTTGGATTTCTGGTCAGGGCACACATGGGAAGCAACCAAAAGAATGCACGGCCGAGGAACAACAGATGAATGTTCCCCCCCTTCTCTCTCTGTCTCTCTAAAAATCAATAAAAATAAAACCCTGGCCGAAAAGCTCTGTTGGTTGGAGCATCATTTTGGAGTGCAAAGGTTGCCAGTTCAATTCCCCAATCAGGGCACATACAGGAGCAGATCAATGTTTCTGTCTCTCAAAAGAAAACAAAAATCAGTTTCCCTCAGGTACGTTGAGCTCATGCCCATGTTTCTTCCAAACTGACTCCTAGGAGGTCTCTTGGTGAATTTACTGCTGGAACCTGATGTGATCCCAAGCCTTGAGACTCAAGGACCTACTTTATATCAGCATACCAAGGGTGGGCCCATTTCTCAGAACACTACTCAGTAACTTCTGAGTATGGAGCTTGATGCCAGTTGCTAACTGATTAGTGTATTCTTACTTCTCAGGGCCTGGAATCCTCAAATGAGCTTGGTATAGTCTCTGTGCAAACTTATGTAGAAAGCTAACTACAAATCAGAGGGGATTTTCAAGAGCATTGACTCAGAACATGAATGCATAACCGATTGCCTCATGTTAAGGTGTGGCTCAAGCCATCCTAAAATTGCTGTGAGTTTTGCCTGTTAAACTGAAATGTCTGCACCAGCCAGGTAAGGAAGATGGTTAAAGCTCCCTCCTTGGGCAGTGCTAGGAAAAGCTCTGCCATGGCGCTTTTTTCTGTGTACTTGTGCCTGGCCAATCCCTGCTTTTGTTAGCTGTTATAACATTTATTTAGGTTATTACCAAGGGTTCCTGTCCTGGGAACATTGTCTTCTTTTTCCAGTTTGGTATGCTTTTGTGTAAGATCATAATAGATCTTACTTTTTAACTCTTGGGGGAATTCTTTCTCCATTTCTGGGTTGTTGGAGTGACTTGGGCTCCCCAAACTGGCAACACTGTTTAGGTGAATGTTTGCAGACTGTCGCTTTTAGCAAAGATGTACCATTCTGATTTGGGGCATTGTAGTTTGGCTCTTTCAATTTCAGTGATATAAAAGGAGGGATCAGTGGTGGGTCAGGCATTAAATGAATTTTGGGGTATTTTTTAAACATCCAGGTTTTCTCCTGGGTACCAATCATTGAGTTGGCACTACTGTTAAAAAAAGAGGAAACTTGTCTTTTAGGTTTGGAAACAACCTGTAGAAAAGGTCATTTTTTTATAAGCTTCAGATATTAAGATTGGATATTCCTTACATTTCTTGGTTGACTTAATAACTTGGGAGAAAATTTGAAGGAATAGTTGAAGCAGTTAATAAGACATCTATCTTTTACATACTTTGAACTATATATTTTTTAATTTTTAAAATACTTTTATTAAAAGTATTTATAGATTTTAGCCAGAGAGAAAGGGGAGGGTAGAGAGATAGACAGACAGGAGGACATCAATCTATTCCTGTATGTGTGCCTCACCAGAGATTGAACTGGCAGCCTCATCACTTTGGTCCAGTGCTCTCAGCAACAGAGCTATCTGGCCAGGGCAACTACTATTTTTTTTTTTTTTTTTTTTTTTTTTAGAGAATATAAACTAGTCTGATCAGGTGGTGGCACAGTTGATAGAGCATCAGCCTGGGATGCTGAGGACCCAGGTTTGAAACCCTAAGGTCACCGACTTAAGCATGGGCTCATCTGGCTTGAGCACGAGCTCACCAGCTTGAGCTTGGGGTCACTGGCTTGAGCAAGGGGTCACTGGCTCTGCTGGAGCCCCCAGGTCGAGGCACATATGAGAAAGCAATCAATGAGCAGCTAAGGTGCCACAACAAAGAATTGATGCTTCTCATCTCTCTCCCTTCCTGTCTATCCCCCCACCACCACCAAGAAAAAAAAGTATAAACTATAAATATTCAATGACACAGAAATATCTGATGTGTCCCAGTATTAGTGAAAGAGATATTCTGCATATGGTAATTTTTCAAGTTAAATGAAACTTAGCCCTTTGTATTCTTAGCCATTATTTTGGTGTTAGAGTTTCAGAATTGACTTGCCTGTTTCTTAGGATTAACCATTTCGATGTGATCTGCAATTGGCTCTTGTTATTAACTGTGTCCTCTGTTGTCAGCATACCTCACTGTGGTCTCTGCTTCCCTTAAAATCTGTTGCTTCCAGTCTGCTCGTGCTGGGAAACTGTGCAATTATTGCAAAAGGACCAGAGGGTTAAGCAGAAAGTTCTTGGGAGGTCAACCAGTCATTCATTCTAGCAACATGGAAGTTTAACTCTTAGGGTCTTTATGCTTTCTTCTTGGCTCGAAGCTACCTCATAATTAAGGTTTTATTTTGATCTCAAATATTGTATAATATTAAGGGTATTATCTTTTTCTCTCTCCCCATCCAAGGCTTTGATGACAGTGGGAAAAGAACCATTTCCTACCATTTACGTAGATTCACAAAAAGAAAATGAGGTACAGTGAACCAACAACTTGACAGAACTTTATTTTCTGAATAAGTTTTCATAACAACACAGAGGTCTTGAAAAATTAAATATCTGTGTTTTCTCTCTAGCGGTGGGATGTTATTTCTAAATCCCAGATGAAGAACATTAAGAAAATGTGGCATCGGGAACAAATGAAGAATGAATCCCGGGAAAAGAAAGAGGTGAGCAATGAGTTTGCAACTGTGAACATCTGAAAAGTTAGTCCACTAGAAACCATGTTAACAGATTGCTTCGTCATTAAATTAGGCAGAAGACAATTTGAGAAGAGAAAAGAACCTGGAAGAAGCAAAGAAGATCGCCATTAAAAACGATCCAAGTCTTCCAGAGCCCAGATGTGTGAGTGTGACATGTCATGTTGCAAACACGCCCAACTGTTACTTCTGTGTCTGACGGGCCTGCTGCGTGGTTGTTCCTTTGCACTGTCCGTCTGTCTTTCCTTCTAGAAGGGATAGAGAGAAATAATGTTTTAGAGTTTTGAGGCTGGTGGTTCTTTGGAGGTTCATTTTCTTATAAAGGTTAGTAACTGTGTGTTGAACAGATTCTGTCTCTTGTAAAAACTGGCAGGCTTAGAGTCCCGCCTGGCTGCGCAGGGTGGTGTTGCTCAAGTGATTTCACCTCCCGAAGTACCCGTTTCCTCGGCATAAAGTGAAGAGCTGGAAATCCATGATTTTCATGATTTTTAAATAGATACAAATTTTGTGAATTTCATGAAGTTGGATTCGTCCCTATTCTAGAACAATGCTGGACTGTGAGTGTGCATGCTTAGATTTCAGATAGTTCTGATTGCTGCTGAATTGTCTGATTTTCCGTTTCCTGAGGGTAGAGCTGTTTTCATGGCTATATTCACCATCCCCTCTACTGAGCATCTCCTCTGCTTCATCTCCCAAAGAAAAAGCTAGCCTTTGTGAACGTCCCTCCCAGAGTGTCCGGAGGGCCTGTGAGGCTAGGGAGAGGGCTGTGTGTGCACTTGGGTTGTTGTGTTCTGAATTTATTTTCTGTTGATTCTCTGAAGCAATAGCTGAAATTCTGGGTGTTTCTCATTGTTGGTTTTGCACTAAGAAGACTCAAATTATGAGTTTATTTGAGCCAAACTGACAACATGCCGAGAAGCAAAATCTCAAATGCTCCTTGCACCATTTGTGACTTTTTAACACTTTATTGGGATCCATCTAATGTGAGTGAAAAAGTTGACGTGCAAATGGTGCGGCTGGTCAAATGTTCTTTATTCTGATTTGACAGGTGAAGATTCACACGTTGGAAGGATTCCGAGGCCAGAGAGTGAAGGTGTTTGGCTGGGTGCACAGGCTGCGCAGGCAGGGTACGTGGCACGGCTCCCTCTCCTCTCCTTGGGTTTTAAATGTCCCTGGTCTCAGGTGGAGAGGAATGTAAAACCGTTTACGTGGAGGCATTTTGATTTTGGGGTATCCTAAATTTATTCTTATGTAATATGACTATTAAAAGTTTAAAAGTTATTTAAATGCTATTTAACTGAACAATCACAGCGATCGGAAGGTATCCAATAAACATTTTCTAATTGAACTTGATTATTTCATGGGAAGCAGAAAGTGGAGCACCAAATCTGAAACTTACTTCATGGCAGTTTTGGTGACCTTCATAATTAGTATATATATTTGCATTCTACTTCTCCCTGGGTCCTGCTAGTTTTGCTTTCCGTTTCTCTTTTTTTTTTTTAACTTTTTTTTTTGTATTTTTTCTGAAGCTGGAAACGGGGAGAGACAGTCAGACAGACTCCCGCATGCGCCCGACCGGGATCCACCCGGCACGCCCACCAGGAGCGACGCTCTGTCCACCAGGGGGCGATGCTCTGCCCCTCCGGGGGGTCGCTCTGCCACGACCAGAGCCACTCTAGCGCCTGGGGCAGAGGCCAAGGAGCCATCCCCAGCGCCCGGGCCATCCTTGCTCCAATGGAGCCTTGGCTGCGGGAGGGGAAGAGAGAGACAGAGAGGAAGGAGGGGGTGGGGGTGGAGAAGCAAATGGGCGCTTCCCCTATGTGCCCTGGCCGGGAATCGAACCCGGGTCCCCCACACGCCAGGCCGACGCTCTACCGCTGAGCCAACCAGCCAGGGCCCCGTTTCTCTTTTTATTATTTTATTACATGTGTTTAATTGTAAGTGGGTATCAAATCCTTTGTAAAAGGAAATGAGACATATGTAGGAAAGAGTGGTTCTATACGGTGGTATTTCTGCATTTCCCGCTGAGTGCACAGTCCTGTTAGCATTGAAGGGGGCACAGCAGCTCATGGTCATCGTCCCTCATCCGTGTGGCTTACTGTCTTGCTTTCCCCCGATCATCTGCGTCATGAGGATCACATTGGCTTTGAAAGTACAATGAAGAAGATACAGTGCTTCCCAAATACTGCATAGTGCTGTACCCAGGGGACACTTCAGGGGAAGGGGCCAGCTGGGAGGCTTGAACTTCCAGTGTCCAACCTTGGAGTTTCCTTTGTTTAAGATTGAATTAGGAGAAAGGACTTTTAAATGCTTTGAGAATAATCTGGCTGAATTTCTCTCTTTCGCTTTCAGGAAAGAATTTAATGTTCCTGGTGTTGCGGGACGGTACCGGGTATCTTCAGTGTGTCTTATCAGACGACTTGGTAACCATTTTCTCTTATTTGTGGCTGAAAATCTGATTTCTTTTTTCCAGTAGGTACCTTTATTGTAAGTTTTGGGAGGTTTAGGATATGTATACATATTTTAAACTGTTATGGACATTTATTTGTTGTAAAAAAAAACTGGCCTTTGAAAATTCTCAGTCTGGGTTCAGTCAGTTGCATCCTGAGGTATTAAGCTGGAGGTTAGGGTTAATCAGATTTTTTTTAATTTATTGATTTTAGAGAAGAAAGGAGAAAGAGAGGCATTGACTTGTTCCATTTATTTATGCACTCATTGGTTGATTCTTTTATGTGTCCTGATCAAGGATTGAACCCACAACCTTGGCATAAGGGGACACCCTAACCAACTGAGCTGGGCTAGGGCTTTTATTTTATTTTCTTTATGAATTGTGGGTTCAGGTGTTGATAGCCTAGTCCCTTTGTTATAAATTTCTCCATCCCTTTTCTAATGATTTTAGGAAGTATTGATAATCATAGTTTAGAGGGGCTCTGTGTTATTTTAGCAGTATGAATGTCAAAGAAAAAGAAAATGAACTTCTCAGATATTTTTAAGAGATATGAGCCAGTGTCATGTATGCCTATGTATATAATGTATGTATTTACATATATATGTACTTTTATATAGAGAGAGAAGTCTTTTTATAAAAATAGCTATTTATTAATATAAACATTGATGGTCATCTAATTGTTTTAGACCAGATAACTTGTTTGTAAATAATTCCTTTTGCTTCTTACTTTTGACTATTTTAATGTAAATGAGTAACTAAGTTTGAACTTGATCTTTTTATAGTGTCAGTGTTACAATGGAGTCGTCTTGTCCACTGAGAGTAGTGTAGCTGTATATGGAATGCTGAATCTTACCCCAAAGGGCAAGCAGGTGAGTGGGCTGAGTTTCTCGCTGGGTGAATAGATGTTTGTTTTGTAGTGTCTTCATTTGTGCTTTGGGTATTTGGTATACACATACACAAATAAGATGCACTTGCCAAATTTAGCATGTCTTTTCCTTTTCCAGTGAAATCCCACTGTACAGCTCATAATATACAACAAACTCAGGGATTTCCAACCTTATAGAATTCCTGAATAATCCTCATGGGCCATAACATAGCTACTTTGCTGTGGGTATGTGAATAACTTTTCAGCTAGGTGGAAATATAAACAATCTACCCAAGAAGTTTCAGGAAAGAATAGTAATCTATGTCTGAAAATTTCTGAATAGAATTTAAAAACTTCTTTTAAAAAAGTTCAGTGTAACTCTTATATTCAGAGAGATGTTTATTTCTCAGCCAACAGGCACATAACCTGTACCAGTTACAGTTACTTGCTGGTAATTAATGCTCAAATAACTAGCACTGTGGTCGTATTTGTTGACTGAGAAAGAAAACAAACAAACATGACATACCAGCCACCAGAGGGCACCGGTAGAGTCATCTACTCGACTCTACCCAATAGACTAGAAATATTGATAAAAGAGTTGGAGTTCATATAAAAGAACCTATATTGAGAATGAATATTTGATCTAAGTTCTCTGGGTTTTCCTTGCAGTTAATGTGATTGGAAAATGGAGTGGTTTTGTGATGTCACTTGCTATGATATGTGGCTTCTAAAATGAATTACTTTTAATAGAATTATCAGGGAGAATTTGAATTTTTACTATACATATGGTCCAAAGAGAAACAATTTTTTAGTAAAATCTTTGCAATTAAGAAGTTTTTCACTCTGAATGCTATATTATTTTAAATTATTGGCAAAGGCTAGAAAGATATACCAAAATGTTAATAGTAGTAGTTACTCCAAGTTGTGGGTTTATTGTTTATTTTATTTTTAAGTTTGCATTTTAATTTAAAATAAAAAATTTTTCATTGAATTGAGAGAGAGAGAAAGAGGAAGGGAGAAAAAAGGGGAAGGGAAAGAGAGAGAAGCATCAACTTAAGTGTTCCACTTAGTTCCATTTAGTTGTTTACTCACTGATTCTTTCTCGTATGTGCCCTGACCCAGGATGGAACTACGACATTGGCATGCTGGGATGACGCTCTATCCACTAAGCCAGCTGACCAGGGTACTTTTTAATTTTTTAAAAACTTGTATGTGTATTTATTCTGAAAGAAATATTAAATATGGCTCTGGCCAGTTGGCTCAGCGATAGAGCATTGGCCCAGTGTGTGGAAGTCCCAGGTGTGATTTCCTGGTCAGGGCACACAGGGGAAGTGACCATTTGCTTCTGCACCTCTCCCCCCGTCTCTCTTTCTCCTTCTCCTGCAGCCATGGTAATGGCTCTAGTAAAGTTGGCCCCAGGCACTGAGGATGGCTCCATGGCTTCACCTCAGGTGCTTAAATAGCTTGGTTGCCAAACAACGGATCAGCAGCTCAGCCATGCGGAGCATCATCTGGTAGGGGGTTTGCTGGGTGGTCCCAGTCAGGGTACATGCGGGAGTCTGTGTCTGCCTCCCCTTCTCTCACTTAATTAAACAAGGAAAGAGGCCTGACCTGTGGTGGTACAGTGGATAAAGCATCGACCTGGAATGCTGAGGTTGCCGGTTCGAAACCCTGCACTTGTCCAGTCAAGGCACATGTGGGAGTTGATGCTTCCTGCTCCTCCCCATTTTCTCTCTTTCTCTCTTCTCTAAAATGAATAAAAAAAATAAAAAATAAATAAAATAAAAAAATATTAAATATATCAATATAAAATTGAATTATTGGGTCTGTTAGAAGGGTAGGCTAATAGAGATGAGGTTCTTAGAATTATCTGCTTACCAGAAATGTTTGTAATGCATTAAAAGCCCAGAAGCTCAAACTGCTAGCCACACAGCAGCCCATCAGTAGGGTGACAAAGAGTTGAGGTACGTAAATAGACGTTATTTGGAAAGCCGGCAAGCCGAGGTGATGACAGACTAGCGTCCCATCTTGAAAAAGTACAGACTTCTGGTGTCTTTTATGTCACGGGAACAGGGTTTGAGGACAGGAGATGATTGATGACCACAGACATCTGGACAGTCGCAGGGGTCCAAGGAGGGTGGTGAAACTTACTTGCTTTTGTTCCACAAACTCCAGTTGTCGTCCCAGTCCCAGTTCCAATAAGGCTTTTTATATAAATATCATTTCTTTTGTACATACTTATCTCTTTGGCAGGTAGTGGCAAGCAGGAAGGTTGTTTCAGTCATTCCTGGGCTCCTTGAATGACTAGTATGTCTGTGTGTGGTACTCAAGATAAGAGTCTAACTGACGTGCTATGGGGGTTGGGCAGCTTCTCAAGAGGTGAAGTCAGAAAGACTGATTATTTGAATCTATTGCATTTTGACGTAAATTAAAATCTTTACTACTGTAAATTTTTTGTTTTCTTTTCCTTCCCTTTCATCCCCCGCCCCCTTTTTAAAAATGTAGGCTCCTGGGGGCCATGAGCTGAGTTGTGACTTCTGGGAGCTGATCGGGTTGGCCCCTGCGGGAGGGGCCGACAACTTGATCAACGAGGAGTCTGATGTTGATGTCCAGCTCAACAACAGACACATGATGCTCCGAGGAGAAAACGTGTCCAGAATCCTGAAAGCACGCTCCATGGTCACCCGGTGCTTCAGAGACCACTTCTTTGATCGGGGGTACTGTGAAGTAAGCGTGCATTCGGCATCTCTGCAAATGATACCGTGTTCCTCTTACGCATGAGTGGAGGTGCCCTCAATAGGCCTTTCTGCATTTGAACAGGTTACTCCGCCAACATTAGTGCAGACACAGGTAGAAGGCGGTGCTACTCTCTTCAGGCTTGACTACTTTGGGGAAGAGGCATTTCTGACCCAGTCCTCTCAGCTCTACCTGGAGACCTGCCTTCCGGCGCTGGGAGATGTTTTTTGTATTGCACAGTCATATAGGGCGGAACAATCCAGAACACGAAGGCACTTGGCTGAGTATGAATTGTCTTTTAATTTTTATTTTTAAAATAATTTTAAAGAAAATATGTTTAGGCAAGCCATTTATATGTAGGCAAAGGGTATCTATGTAAATGTGTTGGTTAAGAGGATATAGGAAGGACAGTTGCATAAGCTAATTGAAATTGAATCCGTGGGAGAAGCTTTGCCTCGTAGGCCATTGCTACCTAAGGCCTTCCTTTTACTTTGCCTTGATCCTTAATGTGTTAAAGAATAAACAAGAATGCACTATTTAAAGGGGAAAAGTGGCGGTTGCTAGCAAGGCTGGAAGTTTACCTTTCTGGACCATTAAAATCCTTGTGCAAGAGCAGCTCAGTACTAATGAGCATTTCTGAGCCAGTGTCGTCATCTTCAGATACACTCACGTGGAGGCAGAGTGCCCTTTCCTGACCTTCGAGGACCTCTTGAACCGGCTGGAGGACTTGGTCTGTGATGTGGTGGACAGAGTCTTGAAATCGCCTGCAGCGAGCATAGTGTATGAGCTCAACCCGGTAGGTCGAGCATTTTATGGAAATACAAAATTATGATTCTGTTTTTGGATTAAATGGGCTACGTAATAAGCAATATAGCTGGTGCTCAGTGACTTGCATTTCAATAAAAGAAGAATAGCCTTTGAAAATAACAACAATATAATTTCACACCAGTGGGTTCAGAGAATAATGAGTTTGCTGGAGTTAGTCCCCTTGCATGGAACCACAAAGATTTCCGGCTGTGTGTCAGGTCTCCTCACCTTCCCCTCGAATCAGAGTCTGAAACAGAAAGTTTGAAACCTCTTTTATCTAATACTTTGGCCATTCCTTTCAGGGGAGTACTTTAAAAGTGAAAGCATTTAAAAATAAAGTATTTTCATACTCATGCATTAAAAAAAGAAATATCATTGCCTATAATTTTATAATAGTTTAACTTAGGTAGCAGGAAGTTCATGTTTTTCACTTTAGAAATGTCCTCATTGATTTTTATTGTGAAATAATACTTTGCAGTAATACTCAGTAATTATTCTTAAAATGGAAGTTTTAGCTTTGACGGTTTCTTTTTGTACACTGTATTTTTCCTTCCACTGTAGAACTTCAAGCCCCCCAAACGGCCTTTCAGACGGATGAACTATTCAGATGCTATTGTGTGGCTAAAAGAACACAATATAAAGAAAGAAGATGGAACTTTCTATGAATTTGGAGAGGTTTGATTTCCTTTCTAATCATTGTTTGAAAGGCGGCATTGTGTTTAAGTGGATTGCTACTTCTGCTTAGTTAAACCCGTGATGCAGGAGGCGTCTGCTTGCCCTCAAATAAATGGAGACTGAACCTTCTCCGTGGGGTTGGCTGAGGATTCAGTCACTGACTTACAGCTGTAGGGTAAGCCTTAGACCTGTGCCTTTCTGTAGTGTTCAATAAGTGTTAGCACATTTTTAGCTTTCACACTCATTTGCCTGTTTTCTCTTCTTCCGTGATCAGGCATGATCTCTGGTGTGATTCTCTAGGCTGGCAGGAGGTTTCAGAAAGTTGTGAACTGTGACATCACATGTAAAATGTTGGGGGGGGGGGGTGTGTATATTTGTTTGTCTGGAGAAAATATCTGGCTCTTTCAAAAAGGATTCCTCCCCCCAAAACAATGAGTCAAACTCCTTTGGAGGATTCGAAGAAGAAAATAGCCACTGGTTAAGGTGCAATACCGAGAAGTAGCCCAGATAAACTGAGCGCGCATCTGTCTGCCTGGGCCACCCTCCTGCGGGAATTGGGGGTAGAGATGCTAACCCTCCTCTAAGCCTCACTAAGTGCCAGCAGTGAGTTTTTTCATGCTCGCTGACTCCGGGAGTGAGTTTTTTTTTCAAGAAATGAAATTAGTTCCAATTACAGTTTTATTAACTTAAAATCATGTTTGTTTGATAACCAGTTTGTGGTTTGCCTTTTTTTAATGTTGCCTTACACATTTTTAAAATAAATCGTACTCTGGATGATCAGGAGGCATGAGGACGTACATGAACGTTTGTACTACTCAAAGGCTTAACCATTCCTTACATAGTATTTGCAAACCCAGCTGCCTACCGATGAAATGTAACTACTGCTAACTAGAGTCTTGTTTTGTTTTTAGAAGGAATTTACAAAGGACAAACAATAGACTTGACCTATATAAATTACTGTTATTGTTTCATGAATTCAGTTGATGATGTATAATAGAATTTTGAATCTAAAATTTGAGAAATGTTATTACCCAATATTTAGCAAAGTGATGTGATTGAGTGGATAGAGCACCAGCTTTGAATAAGAAGGCCTCTTGGGTGGGTTTAGCTCAGACTTCCATCCTTACTTCTGTGTAACTGAAGGCCCAGTGACCCTGCTCCCTGGTTCCTTATTTCTGCCTTGGGTATGAGATCCACTTTGCAAAGATGTGAGGACTCACTGAACAAAATGCCTAACCGGGTCCCTGGCCCAGGAAGCCCTCGGAACGTATCAGCCCTTACTCTACACCTATACACATGAGGGTACTAGAAGAGATAAACAGTCTTTAGACTTTTTGGAATATGCAATAAGACCCTTCTTTCCCCCACTTAAATCTTATGCAGAACTCTAGAATGTAAAGCAGATAAAGGCTGAGCGACCAGAGCTTTCCCATTCATTGCCATATCCCCTCTGCGCTTTAGAGGGCACAGGGCTCAAAGGGTCAGAGCTTGGAAACATCTGGGCCAGGGGACTGCTAAGCTCCATTTCAGTTCCTGCTGCAGACAAATCAGTGAGTCTTGCCCGGTTCACTCATCAGTTTTTACTGGGACGAGAGTTTCCAGTTTTCACTAGAATGAATTTTTTTTTTTTTTTTTTAGAGAGAGAGATAGGAACAGACAGGAAGGGAGAGAGATGAGAAGCATCAACTCATAGTTGTGGCACTTTAGTTGTTCATTGATTGCTTTCTCATGTGTGCTGTGACAAGGGGGCTCCAGCTGTGCCAGTGACCCCTTATTCAAGCCAGCGACCTTGGGGTCATGTCTTTGATCCCATGTTCAAGCTGGCAACTCCACACTTAGCTGGTAAGCCTGCGCTCAAGCCGGATGAGCCCGCAGTCAAGCTGGTGATCTCAGGGTTTCAAACCTGTGTCCTCTGCGTGTCAGTCCAACACTCTTATCTACTGTGCCACCACCTGGTCAGCCGGTTTTCACTAGAATTTATGTGTGGTTTACTGAAGGATGTTTCAAGCGAGAAACAGATTAATTCTAGGTGTGCTTACACTTAAAATTTGACATTGGTTGTTTGTCTTATGGTGGGGTCTTACTCTCATTGAAGCAGATAAGACTTCTTATAATAGGAAAGAAGTGCAGATAATGGGAGAGTTTAAAGTGGTTGTTATTAATAACACGCACTGTGTGTCCATCAGTGATGTTCTGGAGTATTCACTGACTGTCTGATGCCTTATGGGAGGGACTCTGGACCACGTTTGCTTCAGAGAGAGAACCCTGGCCACTGGGAAGATAACGGAGCCTATCTAGTTGAAGTGATAATGACTTGGGTGCTTTGTTTCTTATTTTCGGGTGGGTTTCATTCCTCAAGCAGCATGGCACTTAAGCTATATTGTGGAAAGAGACATCTTTTTATAGTTCATTTAATAACTGAGTTTTTAAATAAATTTGTTTTTGAAGGAAACTGTCCCTTACAGCCATGTGTACGGGTTCCAGTGGGGCGCATTCTCTCCTGTGTTGCATTAGTAAGATGGAGGCAGCTACTGGGGAAAGAGCTGCTCTGTCCGGCTGCATTTTGAGCGGTAGATGTTAATGAAGTCTTGTTTAACCTCAGGATATCCCAGAAGCTCCGGAGAGACTGATGACGGACACCATTAACGAACCCATCTTGCTGTGTCGATTTCCTGTAGAGATCAAGTCCTTCTATATGCAGCGATGTCCTGAGGATTCCCGCCTCACCGAGTCTGTCAGTTGTGCTTCGAATAGTATTAGTCCTTTTGCTTTTTAAGGGGGTGGGGACTGTTGTCACTGGAATGAGACACGTAGCTCATGGAAAATATTTCATTATAAATCTATAATATATGACAGTATTTTAAGAAGTTTCTTTTTTGTCCTCTGATAGAGTTTTACAGACCTTGGTTAATCACAGAATTTGAATATTTTAATTTTGCATGATCATAGTGCTCCTTTAGCTCTAGGGGCTTAATTGTGATCAGCAGGGCCACAACTGAATGCCTGGTTGTAACTGCATCTGATTTACTTGTGTTCAAAGGTTGATGTGTTGATGCCCAATGTGGGTGAGATTGTGGGAGGCTCCATGCGCATCTGGGACAGTGAAGAGATCCTGGCAGGTTACAAAAGGGAGGGAATTGACCCCACTCCCTATTACTGGTACACAGATCAGGTAAAAACAAATTTTTTAATGCTCTTTAAAGTGTTTTCACTGTAATAGTTTTGCATAAATTAAAATTGTAAAGAAAATAATTTAGGGTGGGCCTTTGACATTTAAAAAACTATTCACACCTGACCAGGCAGTGGTGCAGTAGATAGAGCGTCAGATTGGGATGCGGAGGACCCAGGTTCGAGACCCCGAGGTCACCAGCTTGAGTGCGGGCTCATCTGGTTTGAGCAAGGCTCACCAGCCTGAACCCAAGGTCGCTGGCTTGAGCAAGGGGTCACTTGGTCTGCTATAGCTCTACCTCCCCCTAGTCAAGGCATATATGAGAAAGCAATCAATGAACAACTAAGGTGCCGCAACAAAGAATTGATGCTTCTTATCTCTCTCCCTTCCTGTCTGTCCCTATCTGTCCTTCTCTCTGTCTCTGTCACACACACAAAAAACTGTACAGTATTCACTTTCATGGTTATAATAATGTGTCATGTAAATATTGCTAGTTTTGGTTTTGGCTAATAACGTTAACTTCTTTTGAAAACTTATTTAACTTCTGGCCTTGCTTATAGCTACTGAATTTTTAAAAATGTGTCACTAGAGCTCACCAATATCTAGAGCTATCTTTCATTTTCCTCTTATAAACAGGGACATTGGCTTAGTTTAAAAGTTTGAAATCTCTTTTTTTCAAGGTGGCACTTAATCCCTGGCATATTTTTCATACCCAAATCTTCCTTTTTATTTTATTTTTTAAATGAGAGGAGGAGAGATAGTGAGACTTCCGTATGCTCCCCAATCAGGAACCACCTGGCAGCCCCCATCTGGGCCAATGTTTGAATCAACTGAGCCATCCTCAGCACCCGGGGCCAATGTGTGAACCAATCGAGCCACTGGCTAGGAGAGGGGAGCAGAGAGAGAAGGGGGAGAGGAAGGAGAAGAGAAAAAGATGGTTGCTTCTAATGTGTGCCCTGACTAGGGATCAAACCCAGGATGTCTGCATGCCGGGCCAACACTCTATCCACTGAGCCAACTGGCCAAGGCCTTTTTAAAATTTTTAAAAATATTTTATTTATTGATTTTAGAGAGAGGAGAGAAAAAGAGAGAAGGAGGGGTAGCAGGAAGCATAAACTTGTGGTTGTTTCTTATCCATGCCTTGACTAGGCAAGCCCAGGGTTTCAAACCAGCAACCTGTGTTTTAGGTCAGTGCTTTATCTACTGTGTCACCACAGGTCAGGCTCCTACCAAATTATTTCTTTGCATGTCCATGAAGGTACATAGATTAAGAGTTGAGCCTCACCAGGCAGTGGCGCAATGGATAGAGCATTGGACTGGGATGTGGAGGACCCAGGTTCGAGATCCCGAGGTTGCCAGCTTGAGCATGGGCTCATCTGGTTTGAGCAAGGCTCACCAGCTTGAGCCCAAGGTCGCTGGCTCCGTCTACTGTAGCCTCCCAGGCAAGGCACATATGAGAAATCAATCAATGAACAACTAAAGTGTTGCAACGAAGAATTGATGTCTCTCATCTCTCTCCCTTTCTGTCTGTCTGTCCCTCTCTCTGACTCTCTCTGTTTCTGCCACACACACACACAAAGAGTTGACTTCTTAACCGCAATAAATTACCTCATTTCACAGTAGAAAATTTTAACTACGGGTATTTTAGACAAAATTGTAAACTAAGCCTATTTTGCTATATTTTTTCAAACAGAGAAAATATGGCACCTGTCCTCATGGAGGATATGGCTTGGGCTTGGAACGGTTCTTAACCTGGATCCTGAACAGGTATCACATCCGAGATGTATGCTTGTACCCTCGCTTCGTCCAGCGCTGCAAGCCATAACCAGTCCTCCCAGAGCGCGACGACAGGACGCGGACCGTACGAGAACATGGAGCGCCAGACTGCCTCTCAAAGAACAAAAAGCCAAGATCTTCCCTTTTTTTATTCCTTTAGGATGTAGCTGGTTTAGTTTTCTCTTTGTTTTCTAGTCCTGCTGCCACAAAAAGCAGTCTAAAACACTGGGACATAAAATGACATTGATGTTGTCATTTTAAGAAAAGATATCCATTACACAATTTGGGAGAAATACATGGCATGTAACCCTGCTGCTGTGAATACATTTCAGCATTTTATCTAATTACAGGTTATAATGTTTGCAACGTAGATACCATATATATATATATATATACATATATTCATATGTATATAGAATGATATGTATATGCACCATTTATATCTATATATACATATGCTATATATATATATATATGTAATTCAACAGTTTTTAATTATGGTCTAAGACATTCCAGTTCTTTCTGTCCTTTTAAGTATAACTGAAATTCTTTAATTTATATCATTTTATTATATCAATCAGTTAAACATCTTGGGAAGGTTGACACTGGTGTAAAATTTACTAGTATTAGTATAATTTAACAATAGATACTGGAATCAAATGAATAGTCTCTTGCATCAGTTATTAATCTTTTCTAAATCTGTATAGCTGAGGCATATGAATTGACATGAAAGAATTTGTAAAAACGGAATTACCTGAATTGAAGAGCAAAAAGTTTTTTCCAGTACTTCAGTGCATAGCATCCTTTGTAGCGTTCATTTAAGCTAAAGGCAGACTGATCTTTCCTCTTTCCTGCTAGTTCCTAAATAAGAATAAATAAGTTCCAAAGAATTTGCAGCCAGAATCTTGATAACAACTCCTAAGTGACTGGATCCTCCCCACCGCGCCCTCCAACCTCACCCATGTGACCTCATCAACTCTCAGCGGGCTTGTTGAATGGCTTCGTTTCAGAGTTGGTTAGTGTCTCCCCCAAAATGCATGTCATGTATTCACAGGCTGTATCCCCAGCAATCAATAAATGGATACACATAAAAACTCTTTGTTGGCTTAATGTTTTTTAAAGCTGAACATCTCTGTCTTACATGAGTTCATGTGTTTGCATCTTGATCTTTTTACTTTTCATGAGATGTATATAATTTTATAATATGAAATTAGATATTACTAAATTTAGCAGGTATTACTAACATTACATGGTCATGAAAAGGAATGATGTTTAAAAATTAGATGTGGGTCCTAGCTCTATCTTTCTGTAATCTTCTCTGTTATTTTTGGACATACTGCGTTGTATTCTATTTTGCAATGAAGTGAGGTGCCAGATGGAACTGGGTCGTTTGTGGTGTATTTGGCCTGTATCATTAAGTAAAAAATACAAGGATGTGAATAAGTTCTGTTTTGATTCAAGTAGGCAACTTATGCGATCAGAATTTAGGTGAGTGCCTGACTGGCACAGTGGGTAGACTGTCAACCTCGGACGCTGAGGTCGCCGGTTTGCGATCCCAGCCTTGCCCGGTCAAGGTGCATATAAGAAGCAACTACTATGAGTTAATGCTTCCTGTTCCTCCTCCACCTTTCTCTCTCCCCTCTCACTAAAAATCAATAAATCTTTAAAAATTTAGGTGAAGTAGTTAGACTCAATTATCTTAAATTTTAATTGTGTAAATTATTTTAAAACTAAATACTGAGGTAGAGCTGTGGCATTAGATAGGGAAGGGGAGTTAAGTCGTGGTTACATCAGGCCAAGGAACGGAGCCCAGTGAGTGGCAAACCTCACACAGGTGGGCTCGCGTTCCCTTCACTGCGTGGTTGTCATGACCCAGGTGTCACAGCCCTACCCGTCCCTGCCAGGTGCCCAGCACACAGACACCTGGTTCCGCGTCCCTGATCTTGTGGCAGTCTCCTCACTGGGCTGTTATTTCTCAACTCCTCCGAGACACCTGTTCCTGATGTGGCCCTTTAAGTTGATGCTGGCACCAAAAACTCCATCTTTGGTGCTGGGTAGCACGCCAGCTCCGAGTGTTAGAGAAAGATGGGAGGCTAATGCTGTAGCAATTCAAGTGACAAGTCTTAACGTACCTTCTGCAGTGTTCTGCAGCCATACCATATCATCCCAGTCTTCTCTGTGTCGGTCTTTTTCTGTTTGCTTGGGTCTCTGTTCTTCCTGTTAGAGGCTGAACTCAGATGTCAGGTTGTGCCTGGTTACCTGCCGAGAATTCTAAATAGATTCAGGTGCTCAAAGTGTGTGGGTAGCGGATGTGTACCTCGTGTCCAGTGAGCTGCCCAGGCCATTTAGGGAAGTCCAAAATCAATGCCCTTAGGTCTCTCTTCTTGGGCTGGTTGGGTTCCAGACTCTTCCCACTTCCTGTGGGAAGAAAGGCAGAGAGGGCTGGGCCTCTGCCCCTTCAGGAAGTCTAGTTTTTGTCAGGGGGTCTCTGCCTGACCTGTGCCTGCTGTCTTCAGTCCAGAACCTTCCTCTTCCTCCAGGAACCCCACCTCCAGGCTGCTGCTGGCTGGGTGGGGGCAGTCACCGCTGCAGTGGGGGAAATCTAGGCAAACTACTACTTTTTGTTTTTAATTATTTTTATTGATTTTAGAGAGAAAGGAAGGGGAGGAGAGAGAAACATCAATTTGTTGTTCCACTTAAGCATTTATTGGTTGATTCTTGTATGTGCCCTGATTGGAGATTGAACTCGCAACCCTGATGCATTGGGAGAATGCTCTAACCAACTGAGCTAACCGGCCAGGGCCTGACTACTTTAGTTGGTTTTGTTTTTTGTTTTTGTTTTTTTCATTTTTCCGAAGCTGGAAATGGGGAGGCAGTCAGACTCCCGCATGCGTCCAACCAGGATCCACCTGGCATGCCCACCAGGGGGCGATGCTCTGCCCTTCTGGGGCCTTGCTCTGTTGCATCCAGAGCCATTCTAGCGCCTGAGGCAGAGGCCACAGAGCCATCCCCAGCGCCCAGACCATCTTTGCTCCAATGGAGCCTTGGCTGCAGGAGGGGAAGAGAGAGACAGAGAGGAAGGAGAGGGGGAGGGGTGGAGAAGCAGATGGGTGCTTCTCCTGTGTGCCCTGGCCGGGAATCGAACCCAGGACTCCTGCATGCCAGGCCGATGCTCTACCACTGAGCCAACCAGCCAGGGCCTGGGCCTGACTACTTTAACAGGCTTTCTGTCCAGCTGATTCTAGCATCTCTTCCATCTCCACTTCCAGAGGTAACCCGTGCTGCCAATCCTGAACAACCTAGTGCTTCTGCATGCAAATCCTGGTGGTTCTGTTCTTAGCATGGCCAGCTTAGCATTCCGTTTTCTTGGGTCTGCTCAGTTGAACCATTTGTCTGTCTCCCCTTCAGCTTCCAAAATTAGGTTGCTGTGGTAACCTTTTCTTTTTTACCTCACCCTTTTAAGTTTATGGTTGAAAACAAAACATCACCACCAACAACAAAACTTCCATTGACATTTAGTGGGGGTTTGGGGGAGGGAGGGAAACTGTATCCATGTTTTGGAATCCCTGTCTACCCAAATTTACTCTGTACCTGAGGACAAATCAAAAGGGAGTGAACATAAGCAAAGGAAAAAAAAATGTTCATGCCCAGGCCAGATAGGTCAGTTGGTTAGAGCATCGTCCCAAAGCACAGAGGTTGCTGGTACAATCTCTGGTCAGGGCACATAGAGAAACAGATTAATGTTTCTTCCCCTCTCTCCCTCCCTCTCTCAAAGAAAATTTTTTGAGAAGTTTAATTATTAGCTATTAAGAAGGACAAATTAGCAAAGAGAGAGATGAATTCTCTGGAAAATATTTTGTAAAAAAATAAAGAATGAATGATTAGATTCTTATTTTTTACATAGATGACCCCTTAAACTTCTGGTTGGATAGATTTACCTGTTTGTCCTTCCTGCAACATAAAACACTCAAGTAAAAACAAAACAATATGAAAACGACAGATTTTAGAGGGAGCATGGTCCTGTTGACACCTTGCTTTGGGACTTCAGCCTTCACAATTGGAAGACAAGAATTTCTATTGGTTTAAGGCCCTTGGTTTGTGGTACATTGTTCCAGCAGCCCTGGGAAACGAATACACGTCTCAAATGTGTTCCAGCAGGTGCTGTTTCCTCTGCTTGCAAAGCCCCCCACCCAGAGAGCCTCCCTCACTCCCCACAGGTCCCTGTTCAAATACCACCTTTGAAGGGTGCCATGCCCTACTGCACCACCAAAGCTAACAGTTCCCGTCTCTCTCTGTGCCTTGGCCCTTTTATTTGTATTCGTGGTTCCTAGCCATACCTGACATTATACTGTATACCTTTTGTTTATTGTCTGCCTTGCCTTCTAGACTAGAAGTGCCATGAAAGTAGAGACAGCCTAGTTCTCTGCTGTAGGGCCAGTGCTGTGTGCCTGACATAGGTAAGCTCTCCGTACAGAGTGTGTTTGTTTCATAAATGAATGAGCTACTTGAGAGTTCGGGTTTTTTACTTTTTTATCCTTTATGTTTCTTTGCTCATGGTAGACACTCAGTAAATACGTGCAGATGCACCAATAAGCCCATCCTCACTAGTACTAGTGGGCTTAGGGCTCTGCCGGGTTAAGGGTGGTCAAACTGTGTTAGCGCTGGCCTGGGTTGGATGGCCTCATGGCTATGAGACAATTGTGGGGACAATCGATCAGATTTCTCTAAGTAATCATTGGTGTGCCTCACACAGCCCGTTTTTCTCGCATTGGACACCACCCCCACTCGCCCTGTTGTTTTTCTGATTAAGGAAGCAGAATTGAGTAATCTAAATTTAGTTTGTGTATCTCAGAGGTGCCAATCATGGCAAATAATGAATTAGAGATCTCTCCCCTCCCCCGCCCCCTTGATACATTGAGCTGAAACCAACAAATTCATTTCATTTAGGACCACAGGCTGAATGGGAGGGGGTCTGTGACGGGAGAGAGCTTTCTTCACTAATTAAGTCACCCAGGCTCAGACCAACCTTCCCAGAGGAGGGGCTGCAACTTGTCTGAGCTGGCTCAGAGACCGTGCCTCTGGCCTCCTGTTTGGGAAGGGAAGCGGTGCATAATTGTGTTACAAATATATAAGCCAGAAAAAAAATACATTTATATAACAAATATACAAGTAAAATGCATATGTGTATATGTGTATATATATATGTGTGTGTGTATTATATATATGTTGTGTGTATATATATTACATATATATATTCATTTATACATCTGATCGTTTTATAAATGTCTTTAACTTTTCAAGGGCCTTTCTAGTTTTCTTAGTAAACCATTGTTAGAACTCATAATTTCTGATGTAAGGGCTGTTTTCTAATCAGTTTTGAAAATAGCTGATTTAAAGCACATTTTATCTCCTTTCATTTCATAAGAACATAAAAATGTACTCGTTGGAAAGCTGTTATGGTTGATGTTTGTAAGAAATAAGCCATAGATTAGAAATACTAATTGTTATGGCACTCTCTGTTGGAAAAAATAATGAGGTATTGTTTCCACTTGTAACCTCTAGGTCTGTATTTGGGCACCGGGAGGTTTTATTGTTATTTATTTAGTATTTCTCAGTATGTACTCTTTTGTGTAAAAATTCTCTTTCTGGATTCATCCGCATTGTTGCTTGAATCAGTACTTCATGCCTTTTTAAAATTTTTATTTTTCAATTAAAATTTACGTCAGTATTATTTTGTATTAGTTTCAGGTGGCCAGCATAGCAGCCGGTCAATCACGTGTTTTACAACGTGCTCACACTGCTGTTTCCAGTCCCCACCTGGCACCACGCAAACTTATTAGAATATTATTGACTATATTCCCTATGCTGGACTTTACATCCCTGTGGACCAGCAGGTTTTATACATGACGAGTTTTGAGTTTTTTAAGTCAGTAAAAATGAAAATACAAGGTGTGCATAGAAACATATAAAATGGTGCTCATTTTAAAAAATGTTATGTTACTATATTTAATAAAGCATGTTTTGCTTGCTCCTTTCTCTTTACTGGTCAGATACAAATTTAACCCCTCCCAGTTGTTGATGATGTGAAATTTGGCACCTTTATGCCTTGTCACTAATCATCAACATTAGCCTGGGAGGGGCCAGCAGACCTCTGGTTATCTCCACCTAGCAGGAGGGGCACAGCCCCCTGGACCAATCGGTTACTTATCCTGAGCTCCCAGAGGTCGCTGGGAAGAGCCTGTGTAGCTCAGACATCTGAACTCTGAAGTTCTCTGAGCTGATACTTTTTCCAGCCCAGCATTTCAAAATGTAGAGTCTTTTTGTATAGTTTATTTAAAAGAAATAGATTTAGGTTTTATATTATCTATAAAGATTACCTCTTTAACCCTTTGAGTAGTGAGTTTTTTGTTAACCCTTGGAGTGAGGATGTACATGAATGTTCGTACTACTCAAAGGGTTAAAGGGCAAATTAAACAAATACAATGTTTGTTATGAGAGTAGAGTTAGCAAAAAATATATATATAGGAAAGCAGTTTTATACTTGGAGCAAGTTTTACTGTTTTTCAAGAAACATCTCTTGTTTGGATTTGAAGATCAGGTAGGTAATAGGAAAGGCAATCCCTTTAATTAGGCATTTTATATTGGGCTCATAACCAAAGCAGGGCTAACTTCAGTAATAAATACACTAAATCAATCAAGAGCACCAGTTTTCGCTACAGAAAACTGGTTTTCAATTCAATCTAGACTTCATCTTTGTGGGACATTCCACAAGACGTTCTCCCTTACTTTGCCCAAATATTAGCGAGGACTACTCTGACCCATCTATTTCAAATTACATCAGCTTCCCCTCCATCGCTCTTATGTTGCTCCATTTTTCTTTCTAATGCTCATCATCACTCAAAGCAGTGCATGTTGCGATATTGCGATTGTTTTGTCTCTCCCCAAATCCCTGTGGAAACTCCTTTTCTGTTCTGTTCACTGCTGTTTTCCCAGTGTACACAGTTGGTACTTGTTAATTGTTTCACGGATGAATGATGCCTGAGACCTTTCCGTTGTAAGGGTTGGTCTGGTTCTCCGTGTGCGTGAACTTCTAGGCAGGGGTGAATGGCAGAAGTGTGGGAAGGTTGGCATGGCTAGAAAGGAGGCAGGTGTCTGTGCCCCACACACGAACCGTTTCTCTAAGAAATGCGCTCGCTATACCGGCTTTCACGTTTCCTGAGGCTCTCGTGTTAGCAGTGCAATGTCTGCGTTTCTGGTCTCCCCTATCAAACTGCTACACAGAGATTCTACCGAGAAAATGAATATGTCATGAGTCTCTAGTATAAATTAATTCCTTTCCGTACTCTGAAAACAAAGCAAAACAAAACAAGGTCGACACAGTTGTACTGTGATTAGGCAAGTAAACTGGAGACCTGAGACTAAGCATCCTAATGTCTAAGTAACAGGGGAATAGCTAGGAAGTCCTCTGCTGACCTGTGGCTGCGGTTCCTGCCTTAGTCGGGTTGGCATATGCAACCAGGGCATTCACATAGTGCCACCAGGAGTCTAAAAGGACTTTAGTGCACGGATCTGCAGTGGTGGCAAGGAGGGGGTCACTAGAGTAGCCTAGGGCCCTTTTCTTTCATTCATTCATTCATTCATTCACTCATTCATGAAAGTGAGAGAGAGAGAGGAAGAGAGAGAGAGGGACATTGATTTGTTCCACTTGTTTATGCATTCATTGGTTGCTTCTTGTATGTGCCCTGACTGGAGATAGAACCCGCAATTTTGGTATCCAGACAATTCCCTTTGTAACCAATTGAGCTACCCAGCCAGAGCCGGCAGGGCACTTTCTGACGCTGGGGCGGTGCTGGGCCAGGCGGGCTTCCCGTGAGGGGCGTGTCTCCGCTGGCCCCGCCCCCAAACCGGGCAACGAATGAGTGGGCACAAAGGAGACCCCGAGCGCGGCAGAAGGGTGCCCGGTGCGGTGCGGGCGCTTTGCGGCTTGGCTCTGTTGTCCCCAGCTGAGCGCGCCGCTGCGGCAGGAAGCCAGGGCCGGCCAGGCTGTCCTGAGAATGCTTTCCTTCGGCATAAACATGGCTGCGGCCATGCGGACTGTGGGCGCTCTGCTCCGCGATGGAAGTAAGTGGGGCTGTCGCGGCAACCGCGGATGCCGAGGACCCCGCGACCCGCGGGGACTGCAGGCAGCTCACTCCCTCCTGACCCCCAGCCCGGGACTTCCGGAAGCGGCGGCCTACTGCGCAGGAAGCAGCGGCGGGGTGGGGCGAGGGGCGGGGAAGGCTCGGGAAAGGGACCCTCTCCTGGGAGGATCGCGAGTGGGTACGTGGGTCACTGGAGGGCCCTGGGAGGCCGCGGGACGGGGCATGGAGTCCTACCCACCTGCTGGTGGCTGTCAGCAATGGCTGAATTTCTCAGCGTCTTGGTTCTTATCTGTCAAGTCAGAATAACGAGTCACCTGATTGTTGGGAAGATTACGATGGGACAGGGTGTTAAGGCCCAGACACGGGGACCGAGCTCAAAAGAGTTTGCAAAAGTGAAACACAGCTAGGCTTATAAAGACCCAGAGCCTTCTAAAGGAGAAAGAAAAGTTTGAGAGTTTTATAGTAAAAAGCACGTGCTTGAAAAAACTTCACTTCTGCTTTCTTAGCTGGTAGATTGGCTCAAAATGGTAATCTTTCTGATGTCCAGTGTTTTGGGTAATGGAACATTTTCTTTTTATTTTTTATTTTTATTTATTTATTCATTTTAGAGAGGAGAGGGAGAGACAGAGAGGAGAGACAGAGAGAGAGAAGGGGGGGAGGAGCTGGAAGCATCACCTCCCATATGTGCCTTGACCAGGCAAGCCCAGGGTTTCGAACCAGCGACCTCAGCATTTCCAGGTCGACGCTTTATCCACTGCACCACCACAGGTCAGGCTGGAACATTTTCTTGACGTCATTCACATGGTTCACTGAAAGGCATTGATGCAAAGGGACTAATGTGCATCCAGCTATTGATGCAGGATTGCAAAGTTCGGAAATTTACTTCCCAGGCTAGTTAAGGCAAAAATAGAATTGTTTTCTTATACCTCAGCTTACTTTCTTTTTCTTTAATTTTTCTATTCATTTGAGAGAGGGAGAGAGATAAAGGGTGGTAGGGAGAGAGAGAGAGAGAGAGAGAGAGAGAGAGAGAGAGAGAAGCATCAGCTCGCTGCCCACTTAGTTGCCCCACTTTTAGTTGTGTACGTATTGATTGCTTCTTGTATGTGCCCTGACTGGAGATGGAACCTGTGACCTCCACGCACCAGGATGATGCTCTTCCACTTAGCTAACCGACAAGGGCTCAGCTACTTTCTTTAAATAATTTGGTAGCTTGACCATAGTGGCTCCATTTTATTCACTCTATTCTTCGACATCATTATCATCATGCATCCAACCTTGGCTTCACTCCCTGGTGATGGAGGGGAAATGTGCCCACTGCTGCCCTGCTCTAGCCCCTGGCATCATCTGGTACTCGCTTGTCCTTGGCAGCAGGGCACACTAGCCCAGCCTAGTGTTTTCTAGAGACATTTGGAGAACAAATATGACTCGTTGACAACCCCACACATTTCTAATGCAGATCCTGAATGTAGGTTGTGTCTACAGAATGTACTGATGGAACTCTGGGTCAGACATACTTGGTTGGGACACTAGCTCTGCATCATTCTTAACTGTGACCTCCTGAGCAAGACACTCTACCTGGCTTGGGTTTTGGTAAAGGTAAAAGGAGTATGGTAGTACTTCCTAAGCTTGCCTTGAAGATTAGCTGGATACAGCTAAAGCTCATAACACAGTGCCTGGCACACAGTAGGTATATCGAGGCCTTGAATATGTTCAGTCAGTATTATGAAAAAGGCTGCCACATACTAAGATGCTTGTTAATGCATTGGAACCATGAGTGGACACAGAGGTGACTTGTTTTGCTAAGAAATTTCCTAATTCGCCTGACCTGTGGTGGCACAGTGGATGAAGCGTCGACCTGGAAATGCTGAGGTCGCCGGTTTGAAACCCTGGGCTTGCCTGGTCAAGGCACATATGGGAGTTGATGCTTTAAAAAAAAAAAAAAAAAAAGAAATTTCCTAATTCATCAGTCTGGTGTCTACTAAGTGGAGAGAGTCCACTCCAAACCTTCATATCTTATTACCAGTGCTTTTGTTGGGAAAATAATAAGGACCCCAAGTACAATGAGAATCAGTTCACTATGGGAGACAAAAGGCATGATCTTTTAAGAAGAGGAAGCACAGTGGCAGTAATGGGCTGAAAAAAATATCAAATTAATCTTTTCTTCCATTGACCCTTCCTGTGGCAAATAAAGTCTGACAGGCTCTAGATTTGAGGTCATGAGACAATATGATTTGTTGTCCAGGTTGTAAGTGACTTAAGTGGAAGGGTTCAGAAACTATAACAAGTAGATTTGATATCCAGTTGTATTGCAGAATCTGATTTTAAGTTGTGGTTATAATACTTCAATCATTTTGTTAGATATGAAGGGATTAACATTACCTAGGTTGTAAAAAATTGAGTAGTATTTCTGAAAATAAATTCTGAAAGTAAGAGTGGAAAAGCAAAATTTTATACTCTGTTTTTAGCATATGGTTCCTTGGGGTGTACTGTATACCATATATATATGTTAGAAAGTTGGCAGAATAATTAATTATAGTTTTTCTTTCCAAACTTTCTACATAAACATGTATGCCTCTTGTGATTATAAAAAAAATTCTGGAATAATAATAAAGAGAATCAATGTTTAAATTAATGACATTAGGACATTTTGGCTCCATACAAAAAAATAACAATTTTTTAAAGCATCCCTTCCCCAAATAGAACTTTATTTCTGTTAGTTTTTTAAATGACATATATTTTTATAAATGCCTTTTGAAATAATCCTCATCTCCTATGTGGTAGAAAAGGACTCTATTATATATTTAAGTGCTTGTGTACTTTGTTCTTTCTACCCTCTTCTATCCTATCCTCAAGCATCCAGAATATCAGATAATTAGGTTTTGGACAACCAGCTGATAGCCATGAACTTTTTAAGTTACAGGTATATACTTTTTTTCTTTTTCTTTATTTTTTTAACTCACAGGTATACTTTTGAATGATTCACCTATTGAGTTTGTCAAGGAGTTATGAAGTTTTGTTTTCTTACATCATCTTCTCTTCTTCTGCACATCCCTCAATTTGATAGCTTTTATTGTTTGTAGGTCTTCCAAAGGTAAATCAGTTGTAAAATTACTTGGTCTTAGTTTATAAGTGGGTAAGGACGTACTGTTGAGTACTGCTGGTCTTTAAATAATGTTGTTTTGTCTAACATTATTTTCTTACAATGTCGATGAGATGCCTTAGGTACTTTTATTTTCTTTAAAAAAAATTTTTTATTGATTGATTTTAGCAAGAGAGGAAGGGGGGGAGAGAGAGAGACAGGAACATCGGCTGTTCCTATATGTGCCTTGACCAGGGATCAAACTGGCAACCTCTGCACTGCAAGATGATGCTCTAACCAACTGAGCTATCTGGCCAGGGCAGGGACTTAACTCTTGTTTATATCACTTAGGCGATGGTAAAATTGATTTCTTTTTTTTTTTCATTTTTTTTTTTTTTTCACTTTTCTGAAGCTGGAAACAGGGAGAGACAGACAGACTTCCGCATGCGCCCGACCGGGATCCACCCGGCACGCCCACCAGGGGCGAGGCTCTGCCCACCAGGGGGCGATGCTCTGCCCATCCTGGGCGTCGCCATGTCGCGACCAGAGCCACTCTAGCGCCTGGGGTAGAGGCCAAGGAGCCATCCCCAGCACCCTGGCCAACTTTGCTCCAATGGAGCCTTGGCTGCGGGAGGGGAAGAGAGAGACAGAGAGGAAAGCGCGGCGGAGGGGTGGAGAAGCAAATGGGCACCTCTCCTGTGTGCCCTGGCCAGGACTCGAACCTGGGTCCTCCGCACGCTAGGCCGATGCTCTACTGCTGAGCCAACCGGCCAGGGCCAAAATTGATTTCATTATACGTCATTTCACTTAAAGGCGTAGAAATTACTGATGACATTAGGTGAGGACTTGCTGAATTCAAACCTCTCGCTTAATTACACGCAGTGTGTGCAGTACTATTCTTGGGGCTGGGCATAGATTTCTTCTTTCTAATCTTCACAACAGCTTTGCAAGATTGACCTTATCACCATTTTACAGATGAGAAAAGTGAGACCTGGAGTAGCTGGGTGAGTTGCCCAAGCACTGCCACGCAGCTCGTTGGTCGCATCAGGGATTCCTGCTCAGCTCTCTCTGGTTCCAGAACACGTGCTCTCTATGCCCCATAGTGCTGCCTTTGGACTGCTCTTCAGCTGGGAGCTGTGTATATTCAGGGGTCTCCGTCGGAGTTTCGAAAGATCACTCAAATTCCTTTAGCTACATGAACACTAATCTTTGGGTAGGAGCCACTGTTTCTCTAGAACCTTCAGATCATTAGGGGAGAGGTGTGTTTTAGAGAGGCCTTGGAGGGGTTGGTTTTTAAAGTCCTGCGCAGGCAGAATCCATGATTTAGTAACATCACCCTCCTCTGAGAATTTGTTCAACCATGGAGAAGAGAAGACCGTAAGCAGAGGGCATCACAAATCAGCAGCTCAAATAGTTGCCAGCTCCCACGTTGTTCTAGGAACTAGTTGGAGACTCTCATCTCACCCCTATCCTCCCTTTTAAGGTGCATAGGCAGAAATTTTATAATGTTACAGCAGTCATATTATGAGATGCTAAAATTCTGATCTCATACTTGATGGAATCAGATATATTCCCATTCATATAAGGAATTGCGGACATTGTGGCATGATTGAAAATCTGGTTAAATCTTATCATGCAGTTCAGAATTGAACGTGTCTCAAATAAGGAGGTGTGGGTTGATTTGAAACTTCATTTGAGCAGAATTGAACTTCTTTCTGTCAATCTTTGTGCTTCCACTTTGAGTTAGTAAGGTTTATTCAACACAAACTCATGTAATTGGCTCTGTTGGCAATGGGCACAATCTGGATAGCTGGAAATCTAAGTGGCCTGCGGATACCATTGTCCTGTGTTTTATAGACATTCTAGGTGATAAGAATCAGCAGGTGTGGTCCCTATGCTCTAGACTAGGGGTCCCCAAACTTTTTACACAGGGGGCTAGTTCACTGTCCCTCAGACTGTTGGAGGGCCGCCACATACAGTGCTCCTCTCACTGACCACCAATGAAAGAGGTGCCCCTTCTGGAAGTGTGGCGGGGAGGGGGGGGCGGATAAATGGCCTCAGGGGGCTGCATGCGGCCGCGGGCTGTAGTTTGGGGACACCTGCAGTCTAGACACTTACAAATGAAACTAATGTGATCATTAGTCATATGTAGCAGACCCCGCACAGAATGCTGCACTGAGGATTATCTACTGCAATCCTCACAAGGGTTCCCATAGCAATGTGTCATCATTTTACACCCTAGTCACATTTCTAATTAGCGGCAGAACTGGATTCAGAATCAGATTGCTGGTCCGCAGGTTGAGTGCCTCAGCAGGACACCAGTGACTCATAAGTAGCAGGAGGAAAGCGGGAGGCTGAGCTCAAAGCTGGTTCAAACCTGTGGGGCTACAACCAAGTAAGGCCCAGGGCTCCCCAATCCGGGGCGTTCTCCAGGCACAGCACTAAGTCCTGTGGGGCGTAGGGCAAGACTACATTTGGATAACCACTTATCATATGTTGGACAGCAAGCTAGCAAGCTGTGAAATGTATTCTATTTTCCTACACTGGTAAATAGACCTTCATGACAACCTGGAAGGGTTCACTCTCGTGTCCTTCAGAGTTCCTGCAGAAATGAGGAGGCCTGGGGAGGCTGGTGTCTGGCCTGCAGGCTCCCTGCTTCTCCTCCCACCGCTGGCGTGTCTGGCCATTGTGGACAGTCTTGTGCATTCACATCTGTGGACTCTCCAGTTTGTATGCTCAAGTTCCATTCTTGTCCCTGCAACAGCCGCTCGTTGGGTAGCCTTCAGGTCAAGAATTGCTTACATCGATGGCATGATCAGCCCCCAGGAGGATGGGCCCAGGAAAGGGGCCTGTGCAGGCTCTGGAAGTGGGTGGAAAGCTTTGGGGCAGAGAATGCTGGGGTCCTGGCACCCTGGTCAGGAATGTGGGGCTTGGATTCTGGGGACCCACGAGTTCTTGGCCATGCAGACTGCATACCTCCTGGGATAGGGTGCAGCTGGGGAAGCACCAGAGTGTGCCCTCTAAAGCTGAGCCCCCCCCACTGCAGGGTCCAGGGGCAATACCCGGGTCCGCAGCCCTGGTGCTTTATGGGAGAAGGTATGTAGGCAGATGTGGGGTTTGTGTAGCTGATGGACCCTGGCGGGTTCCGCCCCTGCAGTCCGCGGCTCTCACCCTTTTCTGCAGCCTTCTCACCTTCCACGTGAGCAGTGTGCTGTCATCCATAACTTCCCTAAGGTGCGGTGTGTCCCATGAGAGGTCCTACCCAATCTGCAGCCCAGGCTCTCCCTAGAGGAGGTGCATGGTTTCTAAAAGGACTCCATGCAGTTCCTGATAAGCCACCCTAGGGGGCGCCACCATGTCCCCTTGGAGAAGCTTTCACTGCCTTCACCACTCTGCAGAGAGATGGATGTGGGGGTATCACCTCTGCTGTAGCCTCTCGTTAAATTTTAAATCCAGGAATTATCTTCTGAGAACCACTTCAAAGGAAATTACTTTCCAGCTAGATTTCATGCTGCCACTTTAATTTTGTCACAGGGGTGCCTGGCAGCTCAAGGGCCCGTCAGCCATGGAGGTACCAGTCGGATGTGGTGGCCGCCGCGGCAGCCACCGTGGACACAGCCCAGTGTGCCAGAAGCCCACAGCCTCAAGTTCAGCCTGGGAAGAGGTATGAGCCTAAGGTCAGGTGCTAATAGGGATTTCTCTTTACTGATGCAGACGTCCGTGGATACGAGCCACCCAGGAGGAGGGTGCTGGAGACACCCCGTGTGTAAGGGGCGCCATGTCATTTCCTGACTTCCTTTCAATAGCTGTTAAACTATTAAACAGGTTTCACCACCCCGCCCCACCTTAGGACTAAAAGTAAACTTTTAAAAAATTTTTATAAACTTTTATATCATTAACTGATTAATGAATTTATTTTCCAGCTTTGTTAAGGTACAATTGACAAATATAACAATCCCCTTTTGTTAAAGGGCAGAGTTGAGTGCCAGCAGTCTGTGAATCACGTAGGAATTTAGTTCTAGAATATGTCACATAACACAAATGATTTGGATGCTGGAAATGTATTTATGAACCTAACATAGTAATACCTGTGAGATGTACGTCCTGTACAGACTAAAGGATAACTAACCTACCGAGAATGCCCATAGTGAGCTCTACAGACTAAAGGATAACTAACCTACCGAGAATGTCCATAGTGAACTCTACAGACTAAAGGATAACTAACCTACCGAGAATGTCCATAGTGAACTCTACAGACTAAAGGATAACTAACCTACCGAGAATGCCCATAGTGAGCTCTACAGACTAAAGGATAACTAACCTACCGAGAATGCCCATAGTGAGCTCTACAGACTAAAGGATAACTAACCTACCGAGAATGCCCATAGTGAACTCTACAGACTAAAGGATAACTAACCTACCGAGAATGCCCATAGTGAACTCTACAGACTAAAGGATAACTAACCTACCGAGAATGCCCATAGTGAACTCTACAGACTAAAGGATAACTAACCTACCGAGAATGTCCATAATGAGCTCTACAGACTAAAGGATAACTAACCTACCGAGAATGTCCATAGTGAGCTCTACAGACTAAAGGATAACTAACCTACCGAGAATGCCCATAGTGAACTCTACAGACTAAAGGATAACTAACCTACCGAGAATGCCCATAGTGAACTCTACTGTTGTTTTTCATCTGTTCACACAGTGAACATAATTGTAAGTGACTTCATATGATCTGTAATTTATTAAAGAAATAAAGCACATCTTTCCTAACTCAGCTCTGCTGTTTGCGGGCCTCAGCAGGCTGGCGTTGTTGCTGAGTGTCACCTTTTGTAACAGGCGCCTCAGCTGTTCCCAAGTCTTCCTCGGGGACAGAGGCAACAGAAGACTATAAAGATAATTATTTAAATGAGAATGTAGATAGAATTCCCCACTTTAACACTAAGGACAGTGAAAGAAAGTAGCAATGAACTATTTAACTCTTTGATCTTTCTGGTAGACCAGATGTTCTGTGAGTTATACAACCGTGAAAATAAAATAGGTTTATTCTGTTTGTTATTTTTCGTTGTGTGACCAGGGGATACAGTGATTGAGGAGGAAGTACACTGACGCTTGTAGGGGATAGGGCATTAGAGGTGGGAC
Source organism: Saccopteryx leptura (assembly GCF_036850995.1). Lineage (NCBI taxonomy): Eukaryota > Metazoa > Chordata > Mammalia > Chiroptera > Emballonuridae > Saccopteryx > Saccopteryx leptura. The sequence goes on from NC_089513.1 coordinate 14,230,287, forward strand.
CCCAAATCATTTCTTTTCTGCTCTCTGGCTTCCTAAAAGATTGACTGTGGCGAGGAAGGCGGAGTGCAGCCGCTGCAGCGGTCCTGGGGGCCGAGCAGGCCGCCTTTCCGCCTCACCCACGGCTCCTCTCACCACAGCGGCGGTACGCAGTGCTTTAAGTCCTAGGGTACTCGTGAGACCTCAGGAACTGATTTGATGTGGAACCCTGGGAAATAATATTTCGTTACTGTATTATTTCAGTGTCAAAGTCAATAATATAACTAGCCTTAATATTAAATTATTAACATTTAATACAAATCTAAAATAGAAGTTTTTATTTTATTTTTTATTGATTTTTAGAGAGAGAGAAAGAGAGAGGTAGAGAAGAGAGAGGGAAACATTGATTTGTTGTTCCACTTATTTCTTTATTCATTGGTTGACTCTTGTATGTGCCCTGCCCAGGAATTGAACCTGCAACTTTGGTGTATTCGGATGATGCTCTAATCAACTGAACTTCCCAACCAGGGCCAAAAATAGAAATTCTATTAAATAACTTTATAACATATTTATACAAAAGAAATGAGAAATGAGTGCACTTTGGGTAATACAGACAGCAAAAACAAACTCCCCAAAAAGATTAAAAATCAGCAATAATCTTACCATCTAGTATTTTGTCTCTATACCTTTATCTATTAATATTCACTCAGTATCTATTTTCTAAATGTGACAATACTGTACACATTATTTTTATAACTTCCTCTTTTTATTTAATAATGTGTTACCATATAAACATTCTACATTATTTTACTAATGGAAAGGTATTAAATCATAATTTACCCAGTCCCATATTTTGGAACATGTAGATTACTTCTAATTTTAGATATTAGAAATGGAGCAGTGATGAGTGTCTGTGAATCTTCTGGTGCCAGACTTTGTGAAGGCATTGTGCTGTTTAGTGCTTGAACTAGACTAGACTAGACAATACTAGACAACCCTCTGCTAGACCCGAGTTAGCAAGCTTGTCTGTAAAGGACCAGATAGTAAATATTTTAAGCTTGTGGGCCATTTGATCTTTTTTTGCTGCTATTCAGCTCTGTTGTTGTTATAGGAGAACAGCCATAGATAATATGTAAATGAATGATCTGTGTTCCAATAAAACTTTATTTAAAAATAATGCAAATTTGATGCATGTACTGTAGCTTGCCAAACCTTGTTCTAGAAGCAGCATAGACCTTCAGGCCAATTATATCTTGTAAGTTGACTATTATATAAGGCAGGATAAAATTCTATTTATTGATGAGCTAAGTTTCTGTGACGTACCATTAATTGTTCAAAGGAAAAAAATCTCATATTTTGAGAGTCTCAGAATATAAAAATGGCAAAATGTTGACACCTTTTCAAGTGAGAAGTTTTAAGTTTTAAGTATGTTTTCCTGTGTACACTTTACGTTCAGACAAAGGGAACTTGGCTATGTGCAGACCTTGGTGTCAGATGTACTCTGTTTGGAAGGGGGAAGCGACAGAGACCCTCAACTAAAGCTTCGTACTTGACATTCTGGAAAAGAGGGCTGTGGGACTGGGGCTCACTAATGCTCAATTCGTCATGCACAACACAGTTTTGAATTAAGTGCGTGTGCATTAGGGATTTTCAAATCGCATACATCTCTTTCATGTATAAGATCAACATGCTTTGCAAAGCATGGGTTTGCAGTGCAGGGTAACATCCCATTTAAAGCCACTCTCGTTCTGAGCTCAGGTGTAGATGAAAAACAGTTCTAAATCCCGTTTCACATTGATACCCTCCGTGGCTTAGGTAGATCTCTTAGCCTGGAGTTTCTTAACCACTAATCTGTTAACTGGCAGCAATCCATGGGAAAATGCACTTAATTTATTGTGAGTCACAGATTTGGAAAGTGTGAGACAGTATCCCAGGAGAACACTGGTGGTCTAAGTAGAAAGATTAGGAGAATATTACAAGTTCATAGTATAATGAATTTGGAATTTTCAGGTATCAAGAAAAGAAGACTAAACTCGTTTGTTAATTCATTGATAGGACTTCTGGTCAGAGTGGGTGGAAAAGTTATAGAACAATGGCATCTTCAGTGTAGTTGTGTGCTTTAATAAAAAGGAGATTAAACCTCCTTCCTCTAACAGTGGTCTAAGCCAAAGACGATTTTGCCCTCAGGACATATTTGGCCACATCTGAAGACATTTTTGGTTGTCGCAACTGGGATGGGATATGTGCTATTGCCATCTAGTAAGTAGAGGACAGGGATGCTACTATCCCTCTACAATACACAAGGCAGCCCTCCCCAACCAATGTTATCCAGCCCAAAATGTCAGTAGTGCCAAGGCTGAGAAACCCTGGTCTGAGACAGTGATGTGAAAAATGAATTTTGTGAATTTTTATAATGGGGCCTAATGACATTGTGAAGACACAGCATCAGGGTGGTTAACTCCGCTGCGATGGGCATGAAATTTCTGGCGATTGGAAACCACTGATCAAAAAAATTGTTTCCACCTGTGTCAATCTGACCCTCTCTCCTGTCTCCCATTGCCTGATGTTCTTAACAATCACATCAAACAGGTTAGATGAGAGTTTGCTAGCCAAACCAAGATTCTACTGTAGAGGAAAATAAAAAGTGTTACAGGTCAACTGTTGCGTTTTCTCTTACGTAGAAAGCCGAAAACCGGAATACTGATGCTAAACATGGGAGGGCCTGAAACCCTCGGCGACGTTCATGACTTCCTTCTGAGGCTCTTCCTGGACCGAGACCTGATGACACTTCCTATTCAAAAGTAAGACACCTGTGAGCACCTGGACTTGTTCATAACTTGTCCAACACATTTTGCGTTCCATGTATCTCAGTGCTATAGTTTAAAGAAACAAAAATAAATGGTGCTAATGCACATCTGGTGGTGACTAGAGCGGCTTTGTGGTTTTCTGTTAGATGTGAGAAGGATATGATACTGGGAGAATTGCAGGGTCCCCAAGAGACAGCAAGTCAGGGAGTATTCTTGTTAAATTAAGGGAAATATATGCTTCCTAATGTCTTCTACGTCCCAGTTCCTGCAGGGTGCAGGGTCAGGTGCCGTGATCGTAGCTGTACACGTCCCGAGTCTCTCGTCCACCTGTTTGGGGCCCTGGATCTTCCATGTGCCGGCACAGCTTGTGGGAGAGGTGGCCACTCCTCTGAGAGTGTCCAGTGTTCTCTCTAGTCCAGGCCGATAGAGCTGGCCCTTGTTGGTGACCTCAAGCTTCTGTTTTATTTTATTTTATTTTATTTTATTTTATTTGTTTGTATTTTTCTGAAGTGAGAAGCAAGAAGGCTGAGAGACAGACTCCCACATGCGCCTGACCGGGATCCACCCAGCATGCCCACCAGGGGGCGATGTTCTGCCCATCTGGGGCATTGCTCTGCTGCAACAGGAGCCATTCTAGTGCCTGAGGCGGAGGCCATAGAGCCATCCTCAGTGCTCGGGCCAACTTTGTCCCAATGGAGCCTTGTCTGCAAGGAGGGGAAGAGAGAGATAGAGAGGAAGGAGTGGGGGAGGGGTGGAGAAGCAGATGGGTGCTTCTGTGTGCCCTGTCCAGGAATCGAACCCGGGACTTCCACACATCCAGTCAACGCTCTACCACTGAGCCAACTGGCCAGGGCCAAAAGCTTCTGTTTTTAAAGGCTTATTCTTGTTAGGTCCTAAAGTTCTGCCTATCTTTTTCTTATTGAGTAGAAAATGTTTCTGAGGTTGCTAAGGTGACGTGAAAGCCACTTACCTTCATGTTACATGATTTAGTAAGCTGGCTCCAATCATTGCCAAACGCCGGACCCCCAAGATTCAGGAGCAGTACCGCAGGATCGGAGGCGGCTCCCCCATCAAGATGTGGACTTCCAAGCAAGGAGCAGGCATGGTCAGGCTGCTGGACGAGATGTCCCCGCACACAGGTATTGTGCCTGTTTAGCATCTTGCTGGGTTTGCTCTTTCAAAGCGGTTACGAAGTTCAGAACCCTACTGGGTGCCAGCTGCAGTCTGTGTCCCGGCAGCTCCTGACCTGTGGGGTTCCTATGTGATGCATGATCACTTAGATCTCGAGATATTTTCCTTTTCCTTGGCTGTATACCCTTTCCTGCTGCTTCCTTATGTCACAAATCAAAAAGCGGTTGAGCTGGAGTATAAGGAAGAGACTACACACCCTGAATAAAAGGTGCACATGTCATTGCTCTGGGAAAAAAATCTTTGGGAAATGGACCGAGGCTGCTGCTCTTGCCTTTTCTTTCCGAGCGGGTCAGTAGTTATTAGATCAGCATCTATAGCCGCGTTAGCTTGCTGTTGCTGCAGCCGTGAGACTAAGCAACTTTTGGCAACTGCATTCAGCTCTCGGCAGTACCACCATCATGAGGCACCTGCGTGCCTCATTGGACATGGTGCTGCAGAGGGGATTGCCCACCTGTCCTCTGAAAACCTCTAACACAGAATAAAAATGTGCAGAATGAAACACTGACTCCATGAATGAATGACCAGTGCCATATTTAATCGCATTTGAGATACCATCAATTGTAGAGCATACCATTGTTTTTGGTATTACCAAGACACACAAGAGACACTCTACCAGTGAATGTTAAGGCAGCGTCTGCTGTAGGTACAGACCGGTATGAGGAATGTAGAAACAAAAACATGTGCATCTGAGGACATGTGAAATATATTCATTGCAGGTCCATTTTAAGGGTGCGGGATCAGGACAGGAATGAGACACAGTGGGGGCCCTTACGGAGAACAGCCCCATTAGGCAGGACCACCAGCCTTTCACACACAATTAGGGACAAAGGGCTGTAGCCCTCTGTGGATATCTCACTCGGAAAATTGCTCAATTGTGCTTCTGAATGTGAGGTTTGCTTCCTGCCTCTGCTTGTGGCCTGGGGGCATTTCCCATTCAGTTCAGCCCCAAGGCCTCGGTGCATCTTTTAGAATGCTGGGTGAGGGAAACTGCGCTGACCTGTGCTCTCACTCCATAGAGTGCAGACTCTGTGATCACTGACAGTTTATCACGATAAAAGCTTTAGGGTGTGTCAGGCCTGCACTCGCTGTGCTGTCTTCAGTGGAAAAGAGGAGGAAAGATGGCTTTTTTTTCTGACGATGTGGTTGCCTTGGCAGTGTCGTACCCATTGCCGTGAAGGGTCCTTGTAGAGTCGCCAGACGTGAACAAGGCATACAGATGGAGGCGCCCTCTCCCACTCCCCCCTCTGTGGTGAGGGAGGGTTGTCCAGACTGGATGGGCCAGCAGTGGCCTCAGCCTCCTAGGCTGGCCTGGGAAGAGTCCCCTGGAATGGGCTGGATTTAACCCCGTGTCCCACTGACTGTCAAATAATTAAGTATGTTACTAACTGATCATCTAACTACGTGGCCATTTCATGCAAAGAGAGGAAGCTAAGATTAATCATTCCCTGCTTTGGTAGGGACCTAAGCATAATATCCATTTCATATTTTCATAGTTAAATTGTTGAAAGAGTCATTTAGAAACAATTAGTTCTTAAGCCTTCTATCTTATAGAGACATATGAAAAGACGGCCTGTTATTCTTTATTATATAACTCTGGGGGTAAGTTTGGGCATCCATGAGGCACAGCTCAACTCCGTGGCTGCCTCTCCAGTCACTAAGTTATTACCAATGTGACAGGAAGTCCTTTTTTCTCCTTTTTGTTTCAGTTGCTCGCCCCTTTGATCACTCACTCACCCACCAGTTCATGCGTTAATTCCCACATCCATCCATTTTTCCGTCCAGTGAGCCACCAGATATGTGTCAGCACTGAGCACATTGCAGGTTGAACGAGGAAGGATAAGGTGGTGAATAAGTCACATCATTACCTTCACGCAGCTGAGTTTCCTGGTTGTTTTCACTGACGTAGGGAGGAAATTCTTCCCGGGGCTACGTCTGGTTTTTCTGGCTCCTGGAAGCTTGTCCAGGACCAGGTCTGGGAGGGCAATGGTACCGAGCACCCTTTGGCATGTCATCACCCCCTGCGCCCGCAGTTGGCACCCTGAGGCAGGTAAGTGAAGTTACTGCTTTGTCCTGCATGGTAGGTGACCCTGCCTGATCTCAGCAGACCTGGTGGGGGGTCTGGTAGTGGTGGGGAACAGGCCCAATACCTCTCACTCATTCCCTCACCAGCGGTCCACTGAGTGCCCTGCACTGTTCAGTGCTGCTGTTCAAAGTTGAAAAACATGGTGTCTACTTACAAGAGGCTTCCAGTCCAGTGGGAGCTCGCTCCGCAGGCCCGTCTGCCGAAGGGAGAGAGAGCAAGTCTTCTGAAGGATTGTTGCCGTCATGTGTACAAAGGCTGACAATCACACAGAGTGTGGAATAGGAATCATTAGATAGTCTCAAGGGCTGGCAACTTCGTTGGGGGAACTTGGCATTGAAACCGAGATCACCAGGCGTGGCTCCCGTGAGCCCCCCCCCCCCCCCAGAGTGGCCACTGCAGTGCAAAACTCAACAGGGATCTCTGTAAACACGTGATATTTCCTCAGGATAAGGCCAGCCGCAGAGAGCACGTTGTCAGTTTTCTGACTGTGTTTTGTAAGCCATCTTTAGTTGAACAGGATAGCAAGCCTTATCTGCTCTTTCCAGAGTATTTTATTCTGTCACTTCAAAATGTGGTCACCACCCTGCCCTTATTACAGTGCCGAGGAACCCCGAACCCCAGGCATTGCGGTTGCAGCCCCCCAGCGACGGTGGAGAGAGAACGTGAGAAGCTGGCGGACCTGCCGCACTGGGGGATCTTACTCTGTCCACTTGATCGTAGTGTCGTCTCAGAGTGGATTAGAAAGAAAGCCACGGTCACTGCAGCTGCACCGCAGATTGTCAGGCACTCCTGAAACGCGGACTCGATCTCGTGGTGGTTGGCAGTGTTAGGATGAGCCGTGTAACCTTTGGACAATCAGTCGTTTGGAGTTTGCTGACAGGGTCATGTCCTCCGGTGTGTTTTAACTGCAGTTCACCATATGTTATGTAAGAGGACATAAGATTGGTGGCTTAGAAGGGACAGACAGCTGAAAATGACTTTGTTTATTCCCTTTTCTTCCTCCTTTCGTGGTCCCCAGCCGAGAATGTCGCATCAGACTGTCCCTCCCATGCCCCTCCTTCCTCTCAGTATTCTGTCGTTGGTGACGTGCTCCTCTGATTCATGGTTTCCAGGTCCCATTATTGAGGGATATTTTACACACACACACACACACACACACACACACACTAAATGTGTTTATCTTTTCCTTCACTTTAATCTAAATGTTTCTTATGTGGCAGTTTAATGTTAGATTCTTAGTTGCATGCAGCCCATGCAGATGGTTGGATGGTAAGATAATCTTGGGTTTATTTACTATTACTTAATGCTTATGTAGTGTAGTCTTGTATCATCCTTGAGTATAAGTTAGGTGTATGCAAAGACAAGGAAACAAGTCTGGGTAACTTTAGGAAACTTTGAGTTTCACGATTTTATAGATGCCTGAGAATTGCGTGGTTGCAGATGCTTTTAAAATCCAGGGACAAGAGTCCCAGGAAGGCCGAGGAGGAGCTAGAAGAGGCGATGGCAAAGCCATGGCAGAAGGGACACAAAGCCACAGCCGGTGTCGCTCTTTAGGTGCCAAGAATTACTTTAAATCCCACTTAGTGCCTCCAATTTAAGCATCGCTGTTGGGTATTCATGTTGTTCATGTATTAAGTGAGGGGAATCGGCTCAATCATTTGTTACCTATGGGCTTGTATGGAGTATCCCAGAACTTCTGTATCGACTAGGTGACCTGGGACTCAAGGGCACAGGAGGGAGGAACCTGGTGGTGGAAGCGGGTGGGCGGCAGGGAAGGAATGTGGGCAGACCCAGGTTATAATTTCAACTCGAGCACCTGCTCCGTGTGACTCTGGGCGGTTCATTAACCCTGGGGAGTCTCTGTTTCCCTATAAGAAAAGGGAGGTTTAAATGAGAGGGAGAAAAGCGAAGTGTCTGCCACTGTGTCTGGTTCGTAGCTCTTTTCTTCCTTCTCTTGAGTCTCATCAGTGAAGAGCAGAGACCTAAGCGCAGAAGCGTGAGTTTTGAAAACCATTATGCCAGGTAAAGATGTATGGGGGAGGGGCTGGCCCCAGATAGCGATCCGAAGTCCATGCCCTAGCTGCAGACTGGATAAGATCCCAGGAATATTCTAAACTTCCTCACGCTGGCAGCGCCATAGGCAGTGGGGCTGCTGTCCTTTGTTCTGGACAGTGCATTACATTTGGCGACTCGGAGGGATCTATGTAAAGATTAATACTTCCTTGTTTCCACATATGCTCCCTAATAGCCCCTCACAAATACTATATTGGATTCCGGTACGTCCACCCTTTAACGGAAGAAGCAATTGAAGAGATGGAGAGAGACGGGCTGGAAAGGGCCATTGCCTTCACGCAGTACCCACAGTTCAGCTGCTCTACCACAGGTGAGGGCTCCCCTTCCCAGGGGCAGGGGGTGGCTGGGGCCCATGGCAGAGTAACCAGGGGGCCTGAATGCGGAAGGGAAGGATAAACCCTCTGTGATTTGAATGGCAAATCAGCCTGTCTGTTTTCAACTCGAGAGTTCAGGTCAGTCCATTGGCAGTCTCATGGTTCTCCTGTTTCCTGAGTTATTGGCCAGTCGGCTGAGAGTTACAAGTGGGGGTGGAAGGTGGTCGCTGCTGGTGTCCAGTGCTGTAGCACGGTTATATAATGCAGCGATTTTCACCTGGTGTGCCGCCGCAGTTTTTAAGACATGCGTTATCTGACTGTTTATTCGGGGCACTGACCTCTTTTCCCTTAGATTATCAAATAAAAAACATGATGACAGCCGACACAACACTAGCCATGCAGTGTGAGTGAATCAAAATTATAGCCACGTTTTTATAAGATCAGCAAAAAATATATCTTTTGAGATGCTGCAGAATTTTTAGTAATTAGTTTACCTGTGCCATGAGATGAAAAAGGTTGAAAATTTCTGGTATAATGGAGGAGGAATGAACCTTAAGCCATTTTCTCCACTTGTGTAATAAACCTATTTTTATGGCTACCCTAATATTCTTATCAATGTAGCAAAGGTGATTGCTTTTTGCATACTGAGAGCAGAGGTGCCCATTATAATGTTAGAAATATTGGTGTTTTTTTTGTTGTTGTTATGCTTCAGTTATGGGTTAGTTGCTGGTTAAACCAAAGCCCAGTTTGAGGTTCCCTTTGCAAACATAGTGTTCTAGATTTTGGAAAATATTACTGTGTGTCATTTTCTATATATTTAAGTGGAGCAGGAGAATAATCTACATTTAGCACCCTGTCTCATTAATTGTAGGCAAAGTTGCTTCTGTCACCTACAAATACATTAGTTTATATTTCATTTCAAGGATTGGGGTCACCACATTTTTTTTTATTGAGAGAGAGAGGAAGAGAGAGAGAGAAGTCTGTGCAGTTTTCCTCCAGTTTGTCACATGCAAGGGAAAAATAATTGTAAAGAACTACATCATCACGTCAGAGATTTGAGAGCCTTTGGGAAGCACATTCATTCTCTGAGGCCACTAGAGTGTCATTTATCTATTGTATCATTTAAACACAGGAGTAAGTATATTCTGTGTAAGAGTCATAAGTGATTTCTTTAGTTACGTTTTCCTCTTAATTACTACTTAATTACTGCTGGTCATTCTTGGGATGTTTCCAAGTGACTCAGAACAGTGACCGTGGCTTCCAGAAGTCCCTTTGTACATCTGAAAATGATGTTCACCTGTATGATGTGGCTTGCAATGTGAATATGGTGGTGATTACTTTGCAATTTCTGGAGAGACTGTTTTTGAACTTGGAATGGACTCCTTCTGGATTCTTCTGATTCACTGTAGTCTACTCACCAAAGTGGGACTCATTTCTTTTTTTAAAGTTGAGTCTTAGCTTTCGATTTAAATACGGCTGTGTCCTAACTGGCATTTTAAGTTGGAAACCTGATTAATAGTTGTCATAGTTAGAGAAACTAATGGATTGGTGTTGGGCAGCACAAAGGGTTTTGAAACCTTTACTCTATGTTAAGACTGAGATGGAGCCCTGTGCTGGGATCTGTTTCGTGGGATGAGGCTTGGCCTCAGGCCCCGCCCCCCTAGGCTGGGATAAAGTTGCATTGGGTTGGTCCCCTTTACTTCCCTTAGGCTACATTTTCTTGATTTCCACCTCTTGCTTAGAAATGCAGGTTTTGTTAGCTTACCTGTGAGATTTTGACATCTATTTAACTTATTCCAGGGAACGATGATAATTTAATAAAAACCTAAACATAGAAAGTGCTCATAGAAAACTCAGTAAGACGCTGTTTTATCAACAAACTGTTAAGAAGGATGGTTATAAAGCTTTTATTATAATGTGGGAAATATTCATCCATAATATTAACTGAAAAATGCCCCAAACACTCAGGATTTCATATATATACAAAATTGCGTATATACTAAAATGACAACTTTGTAAAACAAGATAGCTAAAAAAAAATAATTGTAAAGAACTATGCAACAACAAAACAATGATTGTATCAGTAAGCTGGGATAAAGGCTGGCTCTTCTTTCCTTCTTTCCCATCCCCCACCTTTTCTGTACCGGTTACCTTCAGAGTGGGGAAAAAATTTTGACATGGTTTTAACTGTAGGACTTGGTCCCTGCAAATAGCGACGGCTTGTATTTCATAAATTCACTGTTGCTGTGTCTCTCACCAGGCCTGACCGCTGTGATCTCTGAGAGGCCGTTGAAATGGATTGCTTTTTTGTGATCTTCATTTGCAGGCTAGTTAAGTCTATGTGCATTTTAGAGTATTGAAATGATTGTAATTAGACTTATTCAGTATAGAAGCAGTTGCCTATTTTGAGCGTATCATTACTGCCTTGGCTAGTCTTGTTTCTTCATCTCACCCTGGTCGATAAGCATCTGCTAAGCGGCCCCCTGTACATTTCAGGTAGCAGCCTAAATGCAATTTACAGATACTATCACGCAGTGGGAAAGAAGCCCAGGATGAAGTGGAGCACGATTGACAGGTGGCCCACGCATCCACTCCTCGTTCAGGTGAGCCAGCAGCGGCCGGACCTTGCCTCTGGAGTGGGTCATGCCCTTGCCTCGCCTCCTTTCTGGGTGTCCCTCTGAGCCTCACAATTCTCTTGCTTAAATTGTGTGCTGGGAATTTTAAAAAGGACTTGATTTGATTTATTATGACAAGGGAAAATAAATGTAAAGATGAAAGGTTAGACTCTTTGCTTTCTTCAGGTTAATATTATTAGTCATAAAGCATAGCAGAATTTGAGTTTGGTGTTTCCCAGTGACCAGAAGAACATTCATAGACTGAATGACGGACAAATAAATCCTCTATTTTCTAGATCTTTTAAAATGTCAAAATACTTTTTAACTGAAAGGGACTATATCCATGTCTTTGGAGACATGAAAATAAAATTAACATTTCAATTGAGAGCATTTCATATATTAGAAAAATTTTTGAAATTCTTCTACACAAATTAGGTTTATAATATTTATATTAACAGATGCTTGATATTAGAATCAGTGAAAACAACAAGTCTAATGCCACTGGTTTTGTTGTTTTCAATTACAGTTGACATTCAGTATTATTTTGTGTTAGTTTCAGGTGTACGTCAGAGAGGTTAGGCAGTCATACACTTTACAAAGTTGTCCCCCAAACATCCCCGGTACCCATCTGGCAGCGTACGCAGTTATTACACTATTATTGACTATATTCCCTATGCTGCACTTTACGTCCTTGGGACTATTTTGTGATTACCAGTCTGTGCTTTTTTATCTCTTTACCTTTTACAGCCAGAACCCCCACCCCCATAACTGTCAGTCTGTTCTGTATCTCTGAGTTGGCATTTATTTTGTTTGTTTATTTTATTTTTTATTTTTTATTTTTGTTTTTGTTTTTTGAAGCTGGAAACGGGGAGAGACAGTCAGACAGACTCCCGCATGCGCCTGACCGGGATCCACCCGGCATGCCCACCAGGGGCGACGCTCTGCCCACCAGGGGGCGATGCTCTGCCCCTCCAGGGCGTCGCTTTGCTGCGACCAGAGCCACTCTAGCGCCTGGGGCAGAGGCCAAGGAGCCATCCCCAGCGCCCGGGCCATCTTTGCTCCAATGGAGCCTTGGCTGCGGGAGGGGAAGAGAGAGACAGAGAGGAAGGAGGGGGTGGGGGTGGTGAAGCAAATGGGCGCTTCTCCTATGTGCCCTGGCCGGGAATCGAACCCGGGTCCCCCGCACGCCAGGCCGACGCTCTACTGCTGAGCCAACTGGCCAGGGCTTTGTTTGTTTATTTTGTTCATTAGATTCCACATATAAGCGAAATCATACGGTACTTGTCTTTCTCTTTCTGACTTATTTCACTTAGCATAACACCCTCTAGGTCTATCCATGCTGCCACAGATTGCAAGGTAGCTTTTATTATATCCCTCTTTTGCCCTTTGAATATGAGTGCTGTTGGTAATTGCCCTAAATCACGCAGATATAGTTTTGTTCTGTTGGTGAAAGTTTCTGCCTGTGAGTTAGTTGAGGTAGGAGAAATAGTAAGTGATTCGGATTTTATCCAGGGTACGTTTCATCCCTTGGACATTCTCTGGCAAAATACCTACCCAACACCTTTTTTAAAAGGCTGGAGTCACTTAATATCTGTAACCACAAGATGGTGCTAGACATTGTTAAAAGCAGGCCAGCTCTCCCCTAAGCAGACAGCATTCCTTAGACAAGTAGGTGATGTCAAGGGTTAACCCTTAGGTTGAAATCCAGTTCGAAGTATAAAAAGTGAAAAGAAGGTGCCTTCCCTTAGGGAGGGGTATAGTTTTGGTCTCCGTGTCCTCCGTTTGTTTGCTCTGCTGCTGGGCCCGGCTGGCCGGAGCCCCAGCGTGCCGGACTCCCTTGCTCCTGGCGGCCTGGACCAGACAGGAGGGGCGCGCAGGTCAGCTGTGACATGTGGTCTCGGAGAACTGAGGGTCTGTGTAGCATCTGCCGCCTCGATCCACTTAGTAATTAGATTTGCATTAAAATTCAACCATTTGAAAAGGGGGGAAGCAGGAAGATGGAAAGGTCTCTTAACTGAGGAAGTCTCCATTCCTAAAATGAAAGGGAATCTCGGGCATTTATCTGCCCTCCCAGGTGGTGTGATTGAAGGCTCTGAGAGCCGCCTGCCCCTTTCATTCTGCTGAGCGATTGCGCAGAAAACACCACAGATGGATTTTAGATGACTTAAGTAGCACTTGGACTTGCCAGGGCTCCTCAGTTTTGATGACGGCTTGGGGTCTGTTGTGAGCCATAACAAACAGTGTGTTTGTACTTGCAGGTTTGCAAGATGAGAAAAGGACAGGTACAAAAATTCTTTGGAAACAAAAATTTATACATAGATTTTGTTCTTAATATTATATAGATTACATGAGAAGGAGATTTGATATCTAGCAGAAATAGAAATAAAAACACACCCCAAACCTAAACCCTAAACTAAAACTAAACTGAATATAGTTAAAAACTAAAACCATACATATTTCTAATCAACTTCGTACATATTAGGGGTAGTAATTACTTAGAACAGTCATTTTATTGTTACCTAGCTGTTGGAATAATCAGGATAAATGGTCCAGGCTCCCGGGTCAGCTTTGTGGTGGCTTCCTATCCCAGCTTTTGTCCAGAGTAACCCTTCCTGAGCACCCTAGTTTCCAAACACTGCGAGGTCCACCAGAAAACACCGCCTTTGTTTGCATGGAACCCTACCACATCCTGTAAGTCAATTATACATTTTGAAAAGGAAGCTAACTCTCTAGGCACCATTTTGTGCCTTGAAGGCATTTATTTACATTATTTTCAGGGTTCCAGAAAGATGAATCATATTTCAGTATTTATTGGGGAATGACTTGCTCATCCTAAATTGGTTATATATCCAGTTACGAACAAATATAAATTTACATGGATCTGGTAAATTGTTTTTCATAATGTTTTAAAAATCTTTTTTACTTGAAAATGATTTCAAACATGCAGAAAAATTACAAGACTAAGAATAGCATAAGGAGCTCATATCTTCTCTTTACCTGTATTGACATATTATTAATATTAACATTTATCTCTGTGTATGTATGTGTCTATGTAGACATAATTTCTTTTCCTGAACCTTCTGAGCATAAGTTTTAAAGGTATATATACACATGTAAAATCACCCTTTACGCCTAAATAGCCGGGATATTTCTTCCATAACCATGATAGAATATTCAACTTCAGTAAATTTAGATTAAATTATTAGAATTTTGTCAATTGACCCATCAATGTCCTTTGTAGCATTTGCTATTTATAAGTGAAATGACAAAGAATGATTAAAGTGGAAGATGAAAGCAAGGCCCTTCAGATCTGGTATTTCAGCACCTATTGATGTAAATTGGAAAGTGCCAACTAGACTGGAGGGAATTAACTGGTCTGGTCGACAGAGGTTGGGGGGGCGGGGCTTGCGTTCCAGCCCAGGCCCAGCAGATGTGACTGAATGGGCCCCGAGCCCGCGCATTGCTCCCCCCTGTGTGAATTTAATGGGAGTCCTACAACCTCTCCTCTGTTGTTAGGGAGGCTGTTAGGAAGATGGACTCAGTGAGGACACGGGGCTCAGAGGGAAAAAGGTCATAAAAATAGATAATATTTTCTTATTCCTCTATTTCTGTCTGATGTATTTTAATGCAATATGCCTGAAAGCCATACTGAGGAGATTTAGAAAGACCCTGTAAGCTGTTTTGCTGCTCACTGAGCAAATGAGAGGTCTTAAAACAACTTCTCCTTCCCATCTGTCTTCCTTTCCATCTGGAAGTGCGCCCTGTCCCTCCCGAGGGGGGCACATCTAGCGCGTCCGTTTTCATTGAGCCATTAGCGAGCTTTAGAAGTTTCCCATCAAATCCCCTAGGCCCCTGGAACCGTTATGAGCCATTCTGATGATGAACTAAAGCAAGAGACACTGTACTGTTTGCAATTTTTTTTAAAGAGAGTTCAGATGATGGAGGCTGGCTCTGAGATCGTTGGTGTGGCTCTCATTTTTAAAATACTATCTTTTTCTTCCACCTCTTCATCCCCACGTCCTCCTGCCCTCCCTCCCTGGTATTTCCACAGTGCTTTGCAGACCACATTCGGAAAGAGCTGGACCATTTTCCCGCGGAGAAGAGAGATGAGGCGGTGATCCTTTTTTCTGCTCACTCACTGCCAATGTCTGTAAGTAAGGACATTCTGTTGGATGGCCTCCTGGTAGAGGACGTGAAAAGTGTGTAACACGGACTCGCCTCCCTCACCACCCTGAATTCCAAAGTCTCCAACTTTGGTGTTCATTTAACTCAACTGACTTCTTGAAACCTAACAACAACTCATTCAAACTGTAATACTCATGATTTATAATACTGGAAAAATTATAATAACTTGTAAGTGGCACAGTGCAAAGAAGACAGCTCTTACCTGCCCGATGTTTTAGTGGGTTGCGTCGTGGGCCCTCCATTCAGCCTGAGGGTCTCAAACTCATTTCTTTGTCCTCGAGACTTGGCAGGGGCTGTGTGAATTCCACGAAGTGAGTGCGGTTTTCAATGCTAAGACTAAGGACCCACTTTGGTAGGTGAGCACAGAGAGTATAGGAACAAGAGCGATCCAGCTAGTGTGCTGTGTGACACATGGAAGTGCTTGGAACAAGCAGCCCGTTTCATCAGCTCGGAGCTAGTATCGTGTCCTACGAACATTTCTTTCAAAGCTGGAGACTTTTGTTTTCTTAGGGGTGACTATTAAGGTTTTAACTCCAGGCTTGACGGAGTGAATGTGAGACTGGGCCACTCCTGTAGTCGGTCTCTACTGCCACCTGGTGGTGACCAGGGTCGAGCCCTTTGCAGCTTCTCCACTCCGTCCAGCGAAGCAGCTGCCAGTTAGGCAGGCTGAGGTTCGGCTCGGAAAAGACACTCCTCTCTTCTGGAAGCCTGCCTGTCTGTTTGAACAGGTTCATATTCTCTCTCTCTCTCTGGCATTATGCAAATCCTCTTCACATGTCCGTCTTTCTCCTCCACCCTCATCCTATTTATAACTGTCCTGTGTGTGATGAGGCCACGTCTGAAGTGCCAGAGGGAAGCTCTTGAACTGGGAAGGGAGGAAACACATTTTTACAGTGAATGTTTCCAGGTGCTGCCTTCTCTGTCCACCCCCTCCCCCCACCCTGCTGCTCTGTTTCCCCTCCGGAGCTGAGCATGCTGCCTCCAGGTTTTCTCGCTCCAAGTTCTTCCGTGTGGGACTGAGGAATGCCGCGAAGTCACGAGGATAAGCAAGGGGTGGCAGGGAGCGTGGGACTGGCGTGGAAGGAAGCTGATGTAGCAGGCTCTTGTCCCTACATTTCCCACTGCTTCATGGCTTTTTAAAAATGTATTATTGGAAATAAAATTTAGACTTACTTGCAAAAATATTGCCACCTCCCCTTCATATAGCCGTGCCTGGTGTGACATCCCGCGTAACCCTAGTGCGGTGATCAGAACGGAGAACCAGACCGCGGCGCCTAGTGTTCGCTGAGGGCCAGGCTTCTGTGGAGCTCACCTCTCCCTCCACCGACATCCTTCTCAGTTCCGGGATCCAACCCAGGACCCCACGTCTCACTCACTGTCTGATCTCCTGTGTCCTCAGTCTGAGACGGTGCCTGGTCCTCTCCTTGTCTTTCCTGACCCGGGTGTTTGTGAAGAGTGGTTATGTAGAACGTCAGTTATTGTGTCACGTGCTCCTCTGTTTGGATGCGCCTGGTGTTTCCTCATGATCACGCTGAGGCTGTGCATCATGGGACAAGATGCCCAGGGGTGACGGGTCCTTCGGAGTGCATCATATCAGGGGATGTGATGGCGAGTGTGTCTCCTGCTGGTGTGTGATCAGTGGTGTCTGCTGGACTGGTAGTTATTCTTTGTCTTTTTGCAACTAAACATTTCTTAGGGGAGAGTCTTCGAGAGGATGTGTGTGTCTTGATTCTCATATTTTTGCCCATAATTTTAGCATCCATCAGTGGATCTTGCTTGTAGCAATGATTTCTGTGCTGTTCTGATGATGACTTTGTTTTTCCTTTATTCCTTCTGCATTTATGTTTCTAATGTCTTTTGAACTAATTTTTAGTAATGTCATAAAATAGTTTGTCAGTATTTCATGTCAACAGTATTTATTGAGTACCTGTAATGTTCCAGGCACCGTTCTGTTCACTGTCAGGATATAGGAATGAACAAAATAGACGCAAAGCTTTGCCCCAGGGAGTTGACAGACAAGACAACAAACATAATATATAAGAACATATTATGGCACATCAGGAGGTAGTGAGAACCATGGGAAGAAATGCAGCATGGTAGGGGGCTTTCAGAGTCAGTACGCAGATAAATGTTAAAGCAGCAAAGATACAATTTCTAGTGCACATTTTCAAGGTATGAGCAAACTGTTCTGTGAAAAGTGTTTCTCAGATGTTCCCCCCACACACAGCGCTCGTCGCAGTCCACTGTTGTGGGAAGAGTGGGTCAAGAGGAGGAATTAGAAGGCACAGGTCATCCGCTTGAGGACCTGGGATCTGAACCCACATGCTGCTTCTTCATCTCTCGTTCCTCTAGCCTTTACCCCTCTGTGTTCCTGGACCCCATAAACTCAGTTGTATACACTGTCCATGCAATGCTCTCAATTCCTGTTGTGAAATCAGCCACTCAGGGGACTGCCAAGTAGATGTCCCGTCCTGTGTTGATTCTTTCTGCCCAGCTTTCCTATGTCATTCCCTATTTCGGATGGGGGCACAGAGAGACCCATCATTCATCGTTAGACATTGTCAGTCTCCCACGCACCATGTGGAACACAGAATTTGACATAGTCTTAGGGACCTCTGAGATGATTGACTTTTGGCCAATGAAGAAATGGACCCAAGGAAGTTGGCGACTGAGCTCAGCTCATGTCGACATTGGGCGGACTCTGGTCCAGGGCTCACACCATCTACTGCGTGGTCCGCGGCTCTCAGAACCCTTCCCAGGGATGGTGACTGAACTCCCATGTGTCTCTGCTGCAGGTGGTCAACAGAGGGGACCCCTATCCTCAGGAGGTGGGTGCCACTGTCCAGAAAGTCATGGAGAAGCTGGGTTACTCCAACCCCTACCGACTGGTTTGGCAGTCCAAGGTAGGCGGCTCCCACACGTTTGCAGGTCATCGGCTGTTTTGAAGACATCTGTTTTATAAATGATGAGGTTTGGCTCTTCCCTAGAGGCAGACTGTTGTGTAACCTGACTGCCCACCATGGGCAGAAAGAACTCTGCAAGCAAGGCAGACAGAGGGGAAATCCAGTGGCTAGCGGGGCGCTGCTAACTTCATATAGTATTTCTAGTTGTAAAGATAGTAATTGTTGTTTACAGTCTGCCAACTTGTAGAAGGATTGAAGCTTTAATGTGGAAATGCCAAAACCTGTCAGTATTAAAGTGGGTGTTCAGCGTGGCCCTGGCTCTTGGCGGCGGTGCATGTGCCCACGGCAGGGGCGTGCCGGCACAGTGGCAGGGGCATGCCGGCACAGTGGCAGGGGCGTGCCGGCACAGTGGGAGGGGCGTGCCGGCACAGTGGGAGGGGCGTGCCAGCACAGTGGGAGGGGCATGCCGGCACAGTGGGAGGGGCGTGCCGGCACAGTGGGAGGGGCATGCCGGCACAGTGGCAGGGGCAGACCTGTGTGCGCTCACTCCCCTTCCTCCCAGGTTGGCCCGATGCCCTGGCTGGGTCCTCAGACAGACGAGACCATCAGAGGGCTGAGCGAGAGGGGCTGGAAGAACATCCTTCTGGTCCCGATCGCGTTCACCAGCGATCACATCGAAACCCTGTACGAGCTGGACATCGAGTACTCCCAAGTGCTGGCCAATGAGGTGAGTGCTGCCGTCAGCCTGCCACACCCACTGTGGTGTGTGCTGAGGGGAGACTTCCTCTGTCGTGATCCGAGTGTCTTGTTCAGAAGTGTGGTTTGGTATGTATATTTGCATGCGCTGTGTCATCCTGTCTGAATAATACTTAATCTGAGTGTTAAATCGGACACATCACGTCAGCTCCATGTCAGCGGGGGGGGGGGGGGGGGGGGGGGGGGGGGGGGGGGGTGAGCACTGTGTGCCTTGCTGACCCCGGGCGACTCACGGTGGCAACATCAGTGTTTCGTCTGAGTAGTGCACTGCTTCAAAGGCCTAAAAGGTACTTCTCTTTAGGAAAACATAATTGTACTTCTCACCAATCTGGAGGAAAAAATTGTATTGTTCTCTGAGTCCTTTTCTTCACCTAATAGCGACCTTCAAGTTTCCAAGGTGTATAGGAGTCATTGTCATTTCGGGAAAGCGTGTGGGGTGACACCAATGCTGAGTGTGCTGTGATTTTCTTGACCTCCGTTTTTATGTACTTAATTAGCTGTTTGATTCAGTCTGATTATTGATGTAACAAATACCATCCTTAATGTCTTGTAATGCAAGATGGATGTGAATTGTCACTCAGAGTGGAGAAAAACTATTGTTCACTCATCTCATGGCTTCTGAGGGTCGGCCCGAAACCTCAGTTCTATTTATGGCATTGTTTCTGTGGGAATTGTGGCAGCGTGGGGACCCAGAAAACCCATTCCCCCTCACCTTCTGCCAGAAGTCCTGCCTCTGGCCATCCAGGTGTGATTGGTGGGGGCCTGGCCTAGAAGGCGTCCTCACCCTCTCTGGGCTGAGTGACAGGGGCAGGGAGGGGGGGGGGCGGGGGTGGAGGACAGTTCCAGCCAGCACCCCCCCACCCTGCAGGTTTTGTTTTTGTGTACGTGCTGGGCATCAGTCAAGCGCTGATAAAGTTGGAGGGTGTCTAAATTACTGGTCCAGAGTTCTGATAAAGGCTTCATGGGAAAGTTGTAATTGGCTAAAACGAGGTTGCAGGGTTGTCTGTGGATTTCATTTCATGATACCTTCTGTATCCCACCATGACCAAGGCTAACTGTGAGCTTGTTAAAAAGACGTAAGTACAAATTTAGTTCATACCGGAGTGTTTGGAAAACATGTTTTGATTTGTGTTGAATGATAATTCACATTTATTCATATTACTAAACTATGGTCATTCCTTAGTAATCCATGGATTATTAGTGACTAATGCATTAGTTTATATAGAGAATAAAGAAAATCATCTAACTACAATTTATTGTGTTATTTTGATGGGAGAATAGACTGTGTTTAAATCAAGTAACTTTCTTTAAAAAATAGTTTGAATGTTTCCTCAACTAGAAAACCTTCAATTTTGGGGTAATAAAAATAGTACAGACTAGTACGTTCATATTTTGATATAATTAAGACCCCTTTCTCCTCTAAATATGTGTGTATTTTAATTAAAATGGTATTCTTCTACACGTTTAACAAAAATGGTATTTTCTTTATACTGTTTTGTAACCTTTTTTCCCCTAAAATATATTATGGATCTAAATCAATAGATATCATTAGATCTATGTAATTACTTTTAACCAATTCTTAATTGGTATACATTAAAGATGTTTATAATTTTTTACTGTCCTACACTGCTCTGTAATAAACATCATTTCCTTTTTTATTTTTCCCGTCATTCTCTGAGCATAAATTCCTAGAGGTGGAATTGAAGTGCTGACATAGTTTCCCGGATGGCCCCACAGAAATGGGCCCCTTACTTCTCCCGGCAGCAGTGCCGGGGACCACTCTGTGCCCGCACTGGGCGCTTGCCGCTCCTGACTCCACCAGGCAGCTTGAGGCTGCGGACCCTTTTAAGAGCTGAGTGTTGGCTGAGTCCTCAGCATTCTCCTCGTGTGGTCTTCTGGCCTCGGGGCTCACTCACATGATGAAGTGTCTGAAAGGCCGTCAGTTTCTAGGACAGGGAAGAGATCCCGAGCACCTGAGCAAACCCTGGTTTCTCACTTACATGGAGAGGAGAGTGGGGATGGGAGTGAAACAATCCCCAGATTTTTATATGAGATTTGTGAATGTAGGAATGTATTTAAAATCGCACCTCTGAACTGGATCCAGTGTAGTTATACATTGAATTAATTTACCTCTTTTGATACTTGGAATCAAAACAGGTCTAAAGATTTACTTACAGCAACATTCTGCTTAGGTAGAGTCTATAAAAGGGTGCATTACAAAGGTACAATACAAAAAAGAATGGCAAGCAGATTAAAATTAGTTGGGGATTCAACAAATACAACCTCAAAAATGGTTCAGACACAGAGTCCCTTTGGGAAGGCCACGGGGGAGGGGAGGAATAGGAACCCAAGAGCTGCTTTGTGGTAACAGAGGTGAACATCAGCAGATGGTGCGGTCCGTGCATATTTTTCATTGCTGAGCAGTCTGGGAACTCTTTTGAAGTAAGACTGAATTGTGTGCATGCGTGTGTGTTTTGTAGCAGTCAGTTGCTTTAAAAAAAAAGGACAATAAAACGTGTATGTGTTTTTCCTCCCTTTTCTCATTTGATTCAGTGTGGAGTGGAAAACATCAGAAGAGCAGAATCTCTTAATGGAAATCCATTGTTCTCTAAGGTATCTGCAGCATTACAGCATTTTAGTAGAACATATCGGAGAGCAATCCTCTGAGAAACTCGCGTGGAATATTGGTTTTCTCACATATTAGAACATTTTGAGTTCCAATTAATTACAAAAATAAAATCGAATTCCTTATCCTCTCAGTCTGTCTTCCTTTAGAGAGCCCAATGTTCTGATCTCTCCCCACCGATCACTAGATCTGATTTACAATCTGCCTTTCACAGACCAACGAGGTTGAGCAGGTGGGGCGAGCGGCTTTCATTCTCAAAGTCCCGATTTTCACTCTTCTCTAAGCTGAGGATGCTTGGGAAAGAAAGATGCTGTCGAATTTGGTTCAAAAGATTCATAATTGAGATGGAAAGAAACGCCACACCATAGTGATTGTCAGGACAGATGGGAGGAGGAAGTATACGGGGCGGGGGGGGGGGGGGCGGTGGTTGGAGGGGGAGGCGGGCAGACTTTTTGTTGATGCATCTTTTCCTCTTGTGGTTGCCTCCCAGGCCCTGGCTGATCTGGTGCACTCACACATCCAGTCCAACGAGCTCTGCTCCAAGCAGTTGACTCTGAGCTGTCCGCTCTGTGTAAATCCTGTCTGCAAGGAGACTAAATCCTTCTTCACCAACCAGCAGCTGTGACACCGCTAGAGGACCCCGCGGGATTAGGCAAATGCCAACCTCCGGACCCCGCAGTGTGGAGGACGGACCCCACAGTGTGGAGGACGGGTATCTCGAGATCCAGGAAGGAAGCTGCATCAGTACACGCGCAGCATTTGGGCACGATGTGTGGTTTCTTGAGGAGCACACTCTGAAATCCTCATTGTGGGTCTTCTATTTTTATATGCCAATATAGTAAGCATTTATTGTCTCTCTTTGGGTGAAGTTACTCTTTTGGAATGGCCATTAAGCTATTACAAGATGAGTTTTAAAAATCTCTCTTACAAAACGCACACATTTTAGATACAGACTTGGCTTTGTTGCCCCCACACCCTCCTGCAAAGGGATGGAAGTCCCCCGTACGGGCTGTCAGAGTGACTGAGATCCGTTTACAAGTCTTGTGCATAGAGTTGTTGTTTGTTAAGTGAACATAGTTAAGTAAATGCAATATAATTTGAAAATGAAATGTTACCTAATCTTCCCTAGGCCCAATGGTTACAGAAAGCTGGGAGGTGGCGTGGATGCCCACAGTGGCTGCTTTTGTCGGTGCTGTGACCATTGATAGTCATTTTGGTATTCATGTGTGAACCCCACTTTCCGCACCATAAAACCAAACCAAGTACAGATTCTGAAAGTGCCCTGAGATTCCCCAGGCACATGAGGCCAGGAAACGCGTAGAAACCCAGCGTCTGTCACGTGTGCCTGCCTGGATGGGGACGTGTGAGCCACGGGGAGTGGGCTCCCCTGCTTCCTGTCTCCAAGGACAGCTATGGAGGAAGGCTGAAGATATTCGTGCTCAAAGCTCCTCCCAGGACCCCGTGAGCCCACCCCTCAAGCTTCACCTTCATCTGCATCTGGGTTGAATATCTCCTTTCTGCACATTTGTTTGAGGAACTATTTTATAACGTCAACTGTGTTTTGTAACCTTGAATTGTTTCTTGATTTATAAGTTTTTTATTACAAAAATTACATAACATGATAGCAAATTTGAAGATAGAGAAAAGAAAAATAACCACTCTAATGCAACCATCAGCCATCATATTTGTCTTTCCTTGTCATTCCTTTCCTGGGGATATTTTTAAGGCCATTGTAACCTTGAATTTCACTGAAAAGTTCTAAAAATGTAGAAATAATGTAGGATCAGAGTCTGATCTTCTATACTTAGATTTTAATGGATTAAAAAAAAATCTCTGATGGATTCATGATGAATTTGTAATGATTACTTTGTCTTCCCTCATAGCCCTAAAACTTTGTTCTTTAAAAGAGCATTTCTTTGATTTTTTAAAAATCCTGTTCATAACATGGAAGTATTGGAGCAGTCATAGATCTTCTATATTCCGGATTTACTATATTAATAAATATGACAATATTAAGGTTTGAAGCAGTTTGATTAATGCTTCTGTTAAATCAAAACTAATCCAGCCTGACCAGGTGGTGGCGCAGTGGATAGAGCATCAGACTGGGATGCCGATGACCCAGGTTTGAGACCCCGAGGTCGCCAGCTTGAGTGCAGGCTCATCTGGTTTGAGCAAAAAAGCTCACCAGCTTGGACCCAAGGTCATTGGCTTGAGCAAGGGGTCACTCAGTCTGCTGAAGGCCCGTGGTCAAGGCACATATGAGAAAGCAATCAATGAACAACTAAGGTGTCGCAATGCGCAACAAAAAACTAATGATTGATGCTTCTCATCTCTGCATTCCTGTCTGTCTGTCCCTGTCTATCCCTCTCTTTGACTCTCTCTCTGGCTCTGTAAAAACAAAACAAAAAAAAACCCAAAGAAACACAAACTAGTCCAAAAATTATTGAATAGCAATTTACTTTGTAATGCAAGAAAAGAAACATGCTGTCCACTTTATTTATGTATTTTTAAATGGACTTTATTGGGGTCACACTGGTTAACAAAATTATACAGGTTTCAGGTGCACAGTTCTACAACACATCTCTGTACACTGTATTGTGTGTTCACCTCCCATGTCAAGTCTCCATCCATGCTGTCCACTTTAGTTAATAGTTTGCCCACACTGATAAGGGCTCTGAAATTTGAGAAGCATCTATATATTTTTTCAAGTTAATTTTGTTATTCATAGGTTGTGTTTCCAGAGAAAGGTACAAGGCATAGAAAGTTCTTTAGAATCTTCCTCATCTGTTTCCATCAGCTTTTTGGGGATTAGGTTCAAGGCAGACTTTGAGCGACTGTCCCACATGAGTTGAATTCTCTGGGTTAGTGGCATGGTGCTGAACAGATTATACTTGCGGTCCTTCTCCCTCCTTTGGGGAATAGGGCCTACCTCACTGGGACTGCTTTCGAGTGGAATACATACTATTACGGAGATGGTGCAGAAAACTCCAATTCTAGAGCTCTTGCCAGGATGTCTGAAGCCCTCCTTTGCTAAGGAAGCATCCAGATTCACAGTGAGCTGCCTGGAGCAATATCCTTGATTCTGAGTGAGGATCAGGCCGACCTTTGTAGGGAGCAGTTAAGGGAGTTTATTGGGATACTGCCCGTGGCACTTGTTCTAAGAAGCATTACCTTAGACTTAGTAACCAAAGATGGGAGGGGTCACACACAAGGGTAGCATTTGGTAGGACGATATCAGCAACTGCGTCTTTTAGAACTAACAGGCTTTGAGAATTATTATCCTGTGAACTTTGAAACCGATGCTTGCCCTGGTCGTTGACGAGGCGCTGTTGGCAGTTTCTTCAGGCTGCACTTAGGCACAGACCTGGCTTGAACTGATGAGAGCCCACTTGTACGGTAAAGTCCCAGGAGCTTGGGTGATGGGGCGGCTCAGCTCCCTGGGCGACAGAAGGTACAGATCCCCATATGTGCAGCACAGAAGGAATGAACTGCTGCAGAATTTGCATTCTGGAGCTCCTTACCTTTTTAAGATGAAAAGAAATTCTTGCATGTAAAGAAAATTTGCTTCATGTCAGCAGACATGACACTTGTTAGAATGCCCTTTTAAACGTGGATCAGTGACGTGTTGGTGACCGAGTAGTAAAAATCCATGACTTTCCCTTGGAGTTCACATCCTCACTCAGGTAATCCCATGTCCAGAATGTAACTTTCCTCCAGGATTTCGTTAAATCTTTCCTTATGGCTGAAATTATTTAGGCAATAATGGTGATGTAGGTATGAAGAGAAAGTGGATTTTCTGTCCCAAGTTGCCCAAACTAAGCCTGTCAGAAGGTACATTATATTAACAACACTAAATTTATGTCATTTACATGTTTCGCTGCTCTTTAAAAGTATATGTTTTTTTCTTCTTGGGGGAAAATATACTGATTTGGTGGTATGAATCTCAGAGTGAAGTTGCTGCCTTTTTTTTCCCCTCAGCTAATCTATTCTCGAGTGGGCATTTAATTCAAGAAATCTTGACTTAAGGTATGCAGGAGTGTGTGCTTAACCTGATGCCATTGTGTTTATCCAAATTGAAACATGTCATTACACTAGTGAGCCCACACCACGGAGTAGGGCAGCGAGAAGGCCCGCACCCTCCCGAGTGTGGGTAAGCACAAGGGTCTGCGTCTTCGGAGTTCTGTCTCCCTCGTCCATCTGGGCTGGGTGTGAGGGGAGGGCAGGGCCCTCTAGCTGAAGCCGAATGGAGAGCTGGTGACCATAAGAGAAAGCTGACGTCTGTGTGCACGTGTGCACGTGCACGCACGGGTGTGTTAGCCCGGAGCCTCTGACAGCATCTTCAGGACCACGTCTCCAAGCTCTTAACCTAGCGGGCAAGACACCCTCTGGCAGAATCCCGATGGTGGCGTTAGGAACAGGCTTCCCAGCATTGGGTGGGAGTGAAAAACCCATGGAGAGGTCACAAGCTAGGAAAGAAAAATTCTGCGCTGACACTAAAATCAGTGCCCTCCATTAAAACCATTCAGCTTCTTAGTCTAACTAGCAATATGGCCAGTCCTCAGAGGAGGCCGAAAGCTAACCGTTTCTTTCATGAGTTATAAAATTAAAAACATTTCATCAAGGTCATGCCCCAGAAGGGCTTTGTAAATGTCATTCCAAGGACTGTTGTTCTTATTGCCCAATAATTGAGATTTTTCTTTTTGTAAGAAGCCCCTTCAGTAACTTCTTCAATCCAAGTGGCTTTTTTGAGACACTAAAATTTTGTTTTATAGCAACGCGTCATGAGGGTTCAGAGAACATACATCAAATGGATTCAAATCTGAATATCAGATGGCCCAGGAAAGCTGAATTCTGCTTGAGTGATTGCCAGTTAAAATATCCCATCATGTCATCAGCATATTGAAGTTTCATTCTCACTTTTCATCAAATAGTGGCACTAGAGAACTTCTCTCTCTTTCTCTCTCTCTCTCTCTCTCTCTCTCTCTCTCTCTTTCTCTTTCTCTTTTTCTTTCCTTTTTTACTAGATTTCTTCAAGCAAGCCAGTTGTGTGCTATGGCTCTGATTTGACTTTTGCCTTAGACGTTGTGCTTCTTTTAAAAAGTGCACCACTTATTTTGGAAAGTATCAAGTGTGCCAAGCTCCACTGTGGCACCGAGTCGGGTGGTGGGTCCCGGCAGTGCTCGAGAAATAAGTTGCTGCTGCTGGTATTTGCCGAATGGCACTGATGCAGGGAGCAATAGTGCATGGTACCCTTTGTGGGGTCGCTGTCCCTTGTGGGAGATGAGTCTTAGCTGCTCCCAGGGAAGGGGGAGCCTTCTGGGGAACACATTCATAGTATTGTAGGGCTCAGGAGAGGAAGAGATGCGTTTGCTTTCGATGTGGGAATCCGATTAAGCCTTTCCACAGGGAAGAGGAAGTGAAAAACAAATGCGCCCCCTGATCATCGGTTTCTTACAATAAATATATTTTGATAGTGCCAGCTTAGTTGCTTTCAGCTGAAATCATTAGCTTCTATTTTTAGTATAGCAACTCCTGGCTTAACTAGTCCACAGTAAGCCATTAAGATGGATGCTGGAATTCAAAAACATTTTTGGAAAAAAGCCGGGGTTGAGCCTCTGTTATGAGCCCTTGGGCAGGAATTGGGTCCTGTTTCTGGGTGTTTGATGGCTGTCACTCAGATGTTCCAGGCGTGTGGTCTTACCGGCAGCTTCGGAAATGAGATCACACCAGCCAACCTTTCTTCTTCCTGTCCACCCTGTGGGTCAAAGGTTTACTTTCCCCAGATGCTAAGAAATAACAGATTTTACTCTGAGAATTCATAAAGTGTTCTGCACTTTCATCTTTTCCATATTTAAAGAGTTATGTATATAGGGGACCCAATGGCTGGCTGCACAAGGGTACCAGCAGGGGTGAGCTGGCTCATGAGAGCTGATTGTTCAATGTTCAGATTGTTAGACACAACAATCATTCAAAATTCTATAACTTGCAATTAAATTTTATTAAAAACAAAGGTAATAGGTACTCAAACTTCACCACTTCCCAATTATTTTACTATATTTCATTATCTTTTGTGTGTGTGTGTGTGTGTGTATTTTTCTGAAGCTGGAAACGGGGAGAGACAGTCAGACAGACTCCCGCATGCGCCCGACTGGGATCCACCCGGCACGCCCACCAGGAGGCGACGCTCTGCCCACCAGGGGGCGATGCTCTGCCCCTCCGGGGCATCGCTCTGTTGCGACCAGAGCCACTCTAGCGCCTGGGGCAGTGGCCAAGGAGCCATCCCCAGAGCCCGGGCCATCTTTGCTCCAATGGAGCCTCGGCTGCGGGAGGGGAAGAGAGAGACAGAGAGGAAGGAGAGGGGGAGGGGTGGAGAAGCAGATGGGTGCTTCTCCTGTGTGCCCTGGCCGGGAATCGAACCTGGGACTTCTGCATGCCAGGCCGACGCTCTACCACTGAGCCAACCGGCCAGGGCCATATTTCATTATCTTTACAATGTTTTATATTTTATTATCTCTGCTCTAGAGGTTATCTATGTTATTGTCCCTATATGGTGGAAACAATATTTAATGATCAACTACTGTAACCCTTTTCAACTTTGTTTAGTAACATCATATTGGTGGCTTGAAATTGGCTGCTGTAGTACTAGTCACACTGGAAATCAGCGGATACCAAAGATAAGGACTTGATTGTTTTGTTGATTCTCTGGACTTAAGAAAGTAATGGGGAAAAAATGTTAATAATGGAAATTGAGAATTGTGTCTATAGCTATTACATTATGAATTGCACAAAAACTCGAGGAAATATTCTTCAATCATTTGAAAAGTATTATCCAATTTACCCAGGTGAAGTTTCCACATACAAAGATGTTGTTTCACATTTGCATTATGTTAATGCATTACTCATTAATTTCAACGTTCATGTCAGGACTATGTGGTTGATCAGTTGCAACCATAGATTGGCTACAAATACAAGAACTTGGTGAAAATCAACAAAGCATTCTCTGAGAATCAGCTGCCTGGATGGGATTTCTAGTAAAGAGTGTCGTGTGTTTTATTATTGTTTGTGAATTGCGTTTTCTACCTCTTCTATGCAGGTAACGTTTATAGCAAACATGGGCTCACACATACATGCTCAGGAGTTCTTTGTCAGAGAACTGGTTGTGACCACTCCCCAGCACACTGTTGCCTAAGAGGGAGCCTTGCTGGGGTGATGGGGAGACGCACGTACTGTTCTCCAGCCTCACTGCGGAGAGAGGCAGCTCTCTCTAGGTCAGTGGTTCTCAACCTTTCTAATGCCGTGACCCCACAATACAGTTCCTCATGTTGCAGTGACCCCAAACCAAAAAATAATTTTGGTGGCTACTTCATAACTGTAATTGTGCTACAGTTATGATTAGGAATGTAAATACCTGATATGCATTATGTATTCTCATTGCTACAAATCAAACATAATTTAAACATAGTGATTAATCACAAAAACAATATTTAATTATATATTGAGAAATATTTATTACTAATGGACCTCCTTACCTAGTGTATTGGGGCTACCATTCTGTAAATAGCTGCTTAACTAATGGATCTGTTTTTTCCAGATTAGTGGCAAGTTTTCTATATAGAACAGTGTGAACTACATCATAGGATACACTGCAGTTTCTGCACAGCATGGTATCTTTCAGGGCTCTTTCACACTATAAAGCAGCGGTTTCTGTGGTGGAATCCACATCTCATTTACTTCAATGGGAGACCTGTGGATTCCACAGAAGAGAGATCCCCTGTATGGCAGAAATGCAGTTCCAACACATTTCTTCTTCTCCTATTCAAGTCAATGGGAGGCCGCAGCAGATTCCGCTCAAATATAGAGCATGCTGCTTAATTTTTTCCACGCTAGAACTTTTCCTAGAGCAGAAAAATTCCAAAGGTGGAATCTGCCACCCCCAATAGACTTCTATAGGAGGCAGATGTTTTACACTGCAGAATCCGCACAGCAGATTCCTCAGTGTGAGGCCTCTTTCAGTCTATTGGGGGTAGACTTCTATAGGAGGCAGATCTTTTACACTGCAGAATCCGCACAGCAGATTCCTCACTGTGAGGCCTCTTTCAGTCTATTGGGGGGTGGCGGATTCCACCTTTGGAATTTTTCTGCTCTAGGAAAAGTTCTAGCGTGGAAAAAATTAAGCAGCATGCTCTATATTTGAGCGGAATTTGCTGCGGCCTCCCATTGACTTGAATAGGAGAGGAAGAAATGTGTCGGGAACTGTCATTTCTCCACCTTTTATTGAAATCAAAAGGAGGCTGCGGAGGATTGTGTGGTAACCCGAGATTCTCGGGAACTCTCTTCCACAAAATCTGCCGCACTCCCAATGAAATCAATAGGAGGCAGATTCAATGCCGGAAACAGCTGATTTCAGCAGTTTCCTCATTCAGAATATGGGAAAATAGTGGGAGATATGGGAGATAATTATACATTGGGGAACAGTGTGAACTACATCTTATAGTGGTCTCTTATAGTATAAGACCGATGTAGTTCACACTGTGTAAATGTATGGTGCTTTGTGTAAGTGTAAGCTGCTTTGTGTACTGTGTAATTATTACACACAAAGCACCTTACCCGTACACAGTATTGTGTGTATGGTGTGTGTACTGTTTTTACATTATTAACCTTTTTTACACCAGCAGGCTCTCCTGGCTCTCCTCCTCTTGCCTCTCCGCCTCCTAGGCTTCTGTCCTCCAGCGCTTGCTGCACCCGCCCACTGATGACGTCAGCAAGCGCGGGACACACGTAATGCGCTGCTATGGACTGTGGAGCGTTCCCCCCCTCCCCCCTCCCCCACTTCCCCCGCCCCTTAGGCCCTGGACGGATGATGCAATCACATCTGCGCATGACCGCAGGCATTCAGTTTGGAACGCACGTCCATAACGCGTGCATTCTACCTGAATAGCGCTGTGCAGACGGTAGCGCGGCTTCTCAGCGGCTAAGCCATCGGAAATATGTATTTTCGGATGGCTTTAGGTGACCCCTGTGTTTTGGTCGTTCGACCCCCGCTGGGGTCACGACCCACAGGTTGAGAACCGCTGATTTGCAGCAGAGGACTACCCCACGATGACTAGATATTTCAATCTTTTTAGTAAGATTTCAATTGTCCCCAACAAAATCCCACGGCCCTGCTGGACTGACAACATCCCTGAGAAGAACTCTTGGATGGCAGAGGTCTCAAGAGTGGGGTTGTCGCTCACTGCTTGCCTCACTTGGTCGGAGAATTGTCACAATGAAAACCACATGCGCCAGTTCAGGGGCCATGACTCATCCCTCTGAAGATCGGCGCTGGTTCTCTGAGCACCTGCTCTTGCTCCACAGGGGTGGTCTCATCACATCTATTTTTCTTATGGGCCATACCATATGACACCTTGACAGCCAGAAAGAATGAGGTCGCACACTATGCTCAGAGCTGACCCCCAGCATGCCGTCCGTTGTCCTCGCCGAACCCGAGCAACCCTCTCAGCCCATGGTCGTCACCGCTGGTCCCACGGTTCCTATTTTTCCTGCAGCTAAGCAGTAGAGACACCTCCTCCATGCAGCCACGTGCCTGCTCAGACCTACCCACGCCCAGCTGGGCTCTGCCGCGGCTCCGTGCTTCTGCGCGGCTTCTTCCTTTCAATTCCTGGCCCATGTTATCCTTTGCCTCAATCCTTTGATCCTCGGGAACTTGGGATATATTCAGGGTTTTATGCTGATCCCTTCCATATCCCTCAAGTACCAGCGGGGATAGCTGACAGGAATGGTTAGCCCTGCCTTTCCTGCCTGATCTCCGCCTGTCCCTTCCCACGTGTGATTGTAGCTGAGCAACACAAGGTAGCATTTCGACGGTATGTGGCAGCTTGGTTACAGTCACTCCTCAAAAAAACTGAAATGGGTTTCCCGGGACGAAGGCTGTGGGCCGCCCAGGGCTTCTGCCTGTTTTATTTCTGCCCGCGTGGGCACCATCTGGGCTGAACTAACTCCTGATAAGTTTCGCGCCCAGCCGAGTGGTCCTCAAATGCAGAACGAGCAGAGGTGGTTCATGAAGCCTCAGTGGAGGTGGCCCAAGGGCTGGGACCCAGAGCAGGCACACCAGCGCCGCCTCCAGGGACCCCGCGGGGAGGCGCAGGGCCCAGGCCGTGCAGGTATCCAACATCCACACGGCACCTAATGGGCAGGCAGGATGCTTCTGTTCTAGTCATCGTCTAGGCCCATCCGGCATAGAAAGAAAAGCACTGGATGGTCTTCCTTTGACTCTGAAGAGGACACAGCAAGGAGGGGGAAGAGAAGGCAAACCATCAAGGTTTGTAAATATTGAAACAGTTGTTTTCAAACAACACCCACCTCCTGCTTTAGTCTATGCAGGCCTAATCCTGTTTAAAGCAAAGGTCAGGGCAGGGTGACCCTCATTTCAATCTATGGATTTCTTCTGGTGCTGAGGTTATGCGGTGGTGTGCTGGTAACTGTTTAACAGCTGGCTCTCTGGGGGGAAAGGGGCCCTGACTTATAGTGCTTGCTGATTTCCATGTAGAAATACTCCCCCACGGCCGATACCAAGCTACCTTTGTGGTGTCGCAGGTGGCAGAGCTGGGCAGAGGTGCCAGGCATCCACTTGCCCGAGCCCGCGCAAGCCAGCTCCGTCACACCAGTGGCTCTCCTTTTTGTCAGAGACTCTGCTTACCGTGTATTCTGGAATGTTCTCTTGCCCCAGTTCCTGTCTTGAGCAGAATCCTGGAGAATCTAAGCACTTGTGGGGGGAACCAAAGAAAGGACCCAGCTGACTGCTCTCAGAGCCTCAGAGGCCGCTGTCAGCATCGCGTGCTCGTGTTTGATGAACATCCTTGTAGACCAAAAAAAAAAATCTTTGTATGTATCCTTAGTCATTTCCATAGGAAAAATTTTTAGAAGTGGATTTTCTGCAACAAAGGATATTTTTTGCAGAGTTTTAAAAAAGAATTAAATGGGACCACATGCATAATGCATATAATGCATCTATCTCGTACAGTGTTTGTATATGTGTGTAAAAGGCACAATAAATGGCAGCTATGACTGACTTGTGTTACTCACTTGTTCAGCAGACTTCTGCTGTATTGTTTTCAGTGGTGATTTTATTTAGGAGGTAGAATTTCACTGTGTTGTTTCTTCAGGGGTATTATGACCAAAGTGTGATGGCAGAATGGATGTTTTATTAGAAGTTCCAAGTGCACAGAGCCTGCAGGAACCAGGGACCAATTCTCTAGTCCTATCTTTTATGTTCCTTACTTTTGGTCCCTTGCCCTGAGTGGGCCACGGGCAGAGGTGGGAGAGCCAGACGATAAAGATGTCAATCCTTATTCATCAATAACTTCGCAACGAGTTTGAATGTTGGGAGAAAATCGAGTTTCAGGTGAAAACAACTTGGGGGATTATGTGTGGGTTTCACTTACCCTTTGGGTCTGCAGGTGCCTGAGCGCTGGCCTGTGTGTGCCCCCCACCCCCCTTGTCCCCGCATGGCTTTGAGCTGGCTCCCCGAGGGCAGAGCCGTCCATCAGAGCCAGGGAGGCTTCCAGCGCAGGTGACCGCTGCATTTGCACAACTGTCCCTTTAAAAAAGGTCAGCAGGGAATGTGGTTCTCCCTGCTTCTATTCTCCTGAAGGTTTTCATGTCCACAGTGGCCTACTGCGGGCCTGGGCCGAGGCCAAGTTGCTCATCAATATTTTAAAGTAACGGTGTTATAAAATTTATGGAAGACGCACAAAGGACAATTCCCTGAAGTGAGGAGCCTGCTGAGAGGGGATATTGGCTAAAAGAAGATTTCCCACTTTGAAACAGTGTGAGATCTAGTGCCAAGCTGGGAACACCCTTTGTATGTATGCGTGGGCTCCGGCTAGGTGGAGAGAGAGATCTGACCTGGCTTCACATCCCACCTACAATTGTTAATTTATTTGATTATCTATTAACAGTCTCATGGCAGCTTACTTTTATGTTTAAAATTAAGTGCTTGATTGATTATTTTCTAGAACAGTGATGGGATGTTGTTCCATACTCAGGCCAACCCATTAGTGGGCTCTCATTACTCCCTTTCTTGGTTCATTGTGTGTGTGTGTGCATGCGTGCACATGCATGCATGCCCCTGAAGGCTGGGGTAGGTGGAGGCTGGAGTAAAGAAGTCTTTATTCTGAAAGTGAAGGGAAGTTGGGCTTTTACGCATTCCTGAAACTATATTTCCACAAGGATTCCCCAGTGTCCAGGGCCAGTAGTTAATTCTCGGCATGATTCAAGCAGAGTCCCAGTGAATTATTATCATGGTGATTTCATTTGATCAAAAATCTCAGCATAAGCTTCAATTGTTTTTTTTTAAATCTCTCCTCTCCTTTTATCTGCTTTGGAGGCATCTTCAACTATTCCCATCGTTCCATGATTTGCTTCTGAGGATTGAGACTCCATTATTTTTTTAAAATTGGGCTTATTAAATATTGAATAGATATAAAAAATAGCCTATGTAAGGCAGAGAGAGCCTGACTCCTGTGCTTAGTCAGGTTTTTGGTGTTCTGGTTGCTGATTGGTCCCTCAGGCCTTGGGTGTCTGGGTGTGGCCTGAGGTGGCCAGACCCCCCATTGGTCTCTCAGGCCTTGGGTGTCTGGGTGTGGCCTGAGGTGGCCAGACCCCCCATTGGTCTCTCAGGCCTTGGGTGTCTGGGTGTGGCCTGAGGGGACCAGATTCCCCATTGGTCCCTCAGCCTTGGGTGTCTGGGTGTGGCCTGAGGTGGCCAGACCCCCCATTGGTCCCTCAGGCCTTGGGTGTCTGGGTGTGGCCTGAGGGGACCAGATTCCCCAGGCAGCTCACCTCTGACCACCTAGAGCAGGGCTCCTCGGAGCAGCAGAGGCAAAGCAGGATCTGACCTGTATTACACCTGAAAAAGGTTGGGAAAAGGCTGGAATATAATGTCCCGAGGACAATCAAAAGAACATCTCTGTCCACAGCACACAGCTTAAAAAGTCATTCCTTTTTTAACCTGCCTTCACGTGGGGTAGGTGGTCCCTCCCATTTGTAGACGACAGTAGGTACAGGGAAGGATGATTCGATCCATCAGTGATGAAGTGAGGCGGGACATTCAGTCACACCAGGGTGTGTGCTGTCCCAGAGCCAGCCTGTTAGGAGGGCCAGCTCCTCTGTCCTTTGTCTCATAATGAGGGTTCAACAGGCAATGTATACCATGGACCATGCTTCACACGAGAGGCATGTTCCTGCACATTTCCATGGAAATAGAAGTCTTGTAAATCTAATGACAGTTAATATACCATCGGGAGGAGCAGTATCTAAAGGAAACCTTCACCACAGGTAAGAACCTTTCTCTAACCCCTCTCACCCTGCTAATTTGTCAATCTAGATTTTTGACTCAGGCTAGAACATGCCTGGGTTCAATGGCCA
The DNA here is from genome assembly GCF_036850995.1 of Saccopteryx leptura. Taxonomy (NCBI): domain Eukaryota; kingdom Metazoa; phylum Chordata; class Mammalia; order Chiroptera; family Emballonuridae; genus Saccopteryx; species Saccopteryx leptura. The sequence goes on from NC_089513.1 coordinate 14,265,241, forward strand.
AGTCCTACTCAGAGAAAGAAGCGGGTTCTGTTAGGCAAAAGGCAGTGGAGTAATAGTCCAGAAAACATCACTGGAGCTCTATAATGGTAAAGAGCGTGAGGATGGCAGGCTAGGGTGCAGGCTGGTGGTTGGTGCTGACTGAGAAGGTGGCCGTTCAGCTCCTGTGCTTTCTAGGGGCGTGGAGATTTCGGTTTCACAGAACCTACTGCTTTGGCCTCAGAAGCCTAAGTGACCGACTCCGCAGGCCTGGTGAGAGCTAGGATGCAGCGGACAGAGGGGGGTCGTTCCCTCTGGAGCCATACCTTTCCAAAAAGAACACGACTCTTCTAAAAGAAAACCCTTCTCCCACTGTGCTTTGGTTCCTGAGGGCTGCTGTAGCAAATACCACAAACAGGTGGCCTAAAAAATATATGAAAATGTAGCCTGACCTGTGGTGGTGCAGTGGATAAAGCATCAGACTGGAATGCCGAGGTTGCTGGTTCAAAACCCTGGGCTTGCCTGGTCAAGGCACACATAGGAGTTGATGCTTCCTGTGCCTCCTCTCCCCCCCCCCCCCCACTTTCTCTCTCTCCCTTTCCCTCTCTCTCAAAAATGTAGCCCTAGCCACATAGCTCAGTTGATTAGAGTGTTACCAGATATGCCAACGATGTGGGTTTGCTCTCCAGGAAGGGCACATACAAGAATCACCCAATGAATGTAAAGAAGCAAAACAACAAATTGATGTTTCTCTCTCTCTCTTTCTCTTTCTTTCTTTCTCTCTCTCAAATCAATAAAACACACTTAAAAATTAAAAAACAAACCAACCCAGAAATGTATTCTTTCATAGTCTGGATGCCAGAAGCCCAAACTCGAGGAGTTGGCAGGGCCGTGCCCCCCCCCCCCCCCCCCCCCCCGCCTCTGGAGGCTTGAGGGGAGGACCCTTCCTGCTCCTCCAGCTTCTGGCGCGAGGCCATGTGGCTGGAAGGCTGTGGGCCGGTGTGCCAGGTCAGTGCCTCCTTATACACTCAGAGACACTCAGGGAGGTGGGCACCCCTAGCTCTCAGGGCTCATTGGGACCGGTCGGGACTGAGGCCCCGTTTCTCAATTCACAGCCCATTCTGGTGGCTACACCGTGGGTGATGGCCCTGATCAGTGTGCTTGCTTCTCATGTGTCGTCTCGGTTGGTCTCTAGCAAGCTGTGGCTGGATGCCACTCTCCCAGTGTTAGAGAGAGGCGGGGACCACGGTCCCGAGATAAGGAAGCAGCCTAGATGTCCGTCAGTAGATGAATGGATAAAGAAGATGTGTAGCATATATACTGTGGAATAGTATTAATAGGCAAGAAAAGAAATGAAACCTTGTCATTGTGTCATGGATGGACCCAGAAGGTATTATGCTAAATGAAATATGTCAGACAGAGAAAGAAAAATACCATATGATTTCACTTATATGTGGACTCTTTAATAAGTTAGATTCACTTACATGTGGAATTTATTAAGTTAGATTGACTTATCTGTGGAATCTAACAAATGAACAACAACAAGTAAAAAAGCCCCAGCAAAATGGAGACAGACCCATAGAAGGCAAGCTGATGGTTGCCAAAGGGGAGGTTAGTGGGGAGGTGGAAATAAAAAATAAACAGATCTGCCTATATGAGCTGAAGGTATCATTTAAAAAATTTTTAAAAAGAAGAATAGCCCTGGCTGGATAGCTCGGTTGGTTAGAGCATTGTCTGGAAGCACAGAGGTTGCTAGTTCAATCCCCGGTCAGGGCACATACAGGAACAGATCAATGTTCCTCTCTCTCTCTCTCTCTCTCTCTCTCTCTCTCTTCCTCTCTTTCTCTAAATCAATACAATAAACATTAAAAAAATATTTTAAAAAATGAAAGAAAGAATAGGGATAGAGGACCAGCTATTTAATCAATTCTCTTCCATCTATATAAGATTGTCCAGAAACCAGAAATCATGAGAAGTTAGAGATTATCCGGCTCCCGGGCAGCGCCTGTGCAGAGCAGGTACTCAGCAAGCACAAGGACAATCTGAATCTATGGATGAAGAAACTGAAGCTCAGAGAGGTGAAGTGACCTGTCCAAGGTCATTCAGCATTGATCTTCCAAGTCTAAGACCAGGAGTCTTTCTTTCTAGATTCTTATTTCATCCGAACTTGCTCTTGAGTGCCACTGTTCAAGACACATTTTTATTAAACCTAGTTGTGCTGTACTGATCTGATAGAGTTAAAAATACATTTATACATACCTCCCAGTGAAATTACAATTTGAGTCACAGTTAAAAGGAAAGCAGGTGTCTGGATGAGATGACAGAGAGAAATTTTTCAAATGAAGTCTGTGATGAGTGTCTGGATGCTGCTACACTGCTTTTCAGTTTCACCGTAGATGAGGACACAGTATATTTGCAAACAGAATCTTTGCTTGAAAGAGTAAGGCACATCTATTTTTTTCTCCCCATGGTCAGGTCTCTGAACAGAACTTTCACTCGTACAAACTTATCTGGCAAAGTTCTCAAGATCTGTTTCCCAACATCAGCTTCTTATCTCACTAAGCTAGAAACACACACCTGGGTATTTTTTAAAAGAAGTAAAACTTCAATGGTCATGAAAAACAGGAGCATCTCCTGCCTAGCTCCTTAACAATTTGAATAGTATTTCTCATCAATTCAGAAATTAGCCTGACCTTTGCCTGGGGGCATGTGTGCCACATATTAAGGACCGTTGAGGGACGATCTGTGCAATATGGGAGGTGACATCTGTTCTGCAGAATGTGACCTGCTTTGTGGGGCCAACCTTTCACCTATTTGACAAGTCCTCGTCTTTATCAGCTCCCTGCTCCACTGACTTTCAGCTTGTCTCTAAGGCTGGTTCTGGTGGCCACAGGGAAAGCACTTGGCTTGTGATGGGCCTCACACATCTATCCATGCCTGCCGTAGCCACTGGGCAAACCTTGGGAAAGGAAAATGCTTGATTTTCAAATGATGCCGTGATATTGACCTGTGTGTGTGCCTGTGTGTGGACGGGGGCAGGAGGAGGGGAGGAAACCAATTTATAAATCACATCTTGCAAATCCTTCCATTCTGAGCCGGTTATAAACTCACCACTTTGCTTCCCTCCAGCTCTGATTTATGTACCAGGACCATGGGGTTTGTGTCCCTTCTTCTAGCTGCATGTTTGGATTTAGCAGGGCGTTCCATAAAAATGTTCTGCGATTTGCATGTGCTGGGCTGATTGAGTTGCATCCTTTTCATGACCATCTCTAGATGGATTGTCTCTGGGGGCCTCCTTTTGTTTTCAGAGGTGCAGAGGTTACATCAAAAACCTCCCTGCCTGCTGCCTGATGTGACCTTTGAACTCCAAAGGGCACAAGATCACAAGGCCATAAAATCAAGCACAAACACGAAAGGTGTCATCCTGATTGTCCTCAGAAGACAGGAGTTTAGGGCTTGATCATGTGATTTGGGGTAGAGGACATCCTGAGAGAGCAAAAAGCACTGAATGCAGCACATCTGAATCTCAGTCCAGAGCCCAGAAGGATATCAGAAAGCTTGGTGGCTGGGGGTGGCACGATCCTCACTGTGCAAATCAAATTGCTAAAAATGTCAGCAGTACCTTTCTCCGGCCCTTCTTGGGAGGACAGCCCCGGCCAGGAATGTCAGCCATGCCCAATCTGCAGACCTTAGGTGGAAGATGTTGTGCCCCCTAATCAGGGGCAGCAGGAAGTTGCGGGGAGGCGGTCTGGCTGCTGGCAGGTGCTGTTGAGACTCAGGCAGGACAGCACCCAAGATGAAATCCGAGAGCCTGGAGGGCGCGGCTGGCTCCGGGAGGAAGAGCTCTAGCTTAGCTGCTGGTTTTTTTAAAAGGGGAGGAAGCCCTGGCGCTGTGTCAAACCTCCACAGAGTATGTCATTAGAAAGGGGAAAAATCTATTTGGAATAATGATAAAGGTCTCCTTGTGGCTGGCTAGCATTTCAGGGCAAACCAAAACAAACATGCCAGGGAAATGAGCGGCGCCCTGCAAGGCCTCGGTCGGAAAGCTAGGGCTCCGCTCTCGGGATCCTTGACACCAAATAAATTATCCAGAATATTCTAAAACCAGAAATGAACTTCTACTGATTTATGCAGAGGTTTCCTTGGTCTTTCAAAAATGCATGTGAGGAGCATTTACACTCCCCAGTGGCCCAGAAAATGGTCCACAGCAGCAGAAAGGTGCAGAGCCAGTGCAGCGGAAAGTCTGCGGCTGCAAATAAGCTGCCATCGTGGAAAAAGCCCATACACAGGATTGGGGGGTGCCCTTGGAGAGAGGTCAGGGTCCACCCTGCGTCGCACAGACAGGGAACCCAGCATCATGATGAAGGGGACCCAGGGACATTTGTCCCCAGATGTTATTCTATGCCCAAACTATATGAGGGAAGGGATTTTAAAAAAATTAAATTTATTGGGGTGACATTGGTTAATAAAGTTACATAGGTTTCAGGTGTACAACTCCATAACACATGGTCTGTATATTGTGTGGTGTGCTCACCACCCCAAGTCAAGTCTCCTTCCATCACCTTTTATCCCCCTTCACCCTCTCCTACCTCCCCCACCCCTCCCTCCTTTAATCACAACCACAGTCTGTGTCTATGAGCTTTTTCCCCTTGCTTAATCCTTTTACCTTTTTCACCCAGCCCCCACCCCAGAGGGAAGGGATATTTTTAAAGGAGAAGTGGATGTGTAGAAATCTGAGCTCCCCCAAGGGCAAGGAAAGGGGACACTCCTGACCCAAAAGTCCTACTGGAGGCTGTGGGTTTGAAGGGTTTAGAGGGCCAGGCAAGTATTTGAAGATTTTAGGCTAAAAACTCAAGAGTCAACTGCATCTAAGGAATGAGGGGTCCAGGTAGAGGTGGGGACAGGGAGAGTGAGGGGCTGGCTGGTGGGCAGCCAGAGGAGGCCAGCTGGCTCTCGTGACGGTGGCTGTTCTTCTCAAGCTGGGGAGGGATGAGACAGAGGAAGGACGCCTTCTCTGGAATGACTGGATTTTACACTCACTCCCGGGCCTGGACCGTTAGGGATTTGTTCCTGGGAAGAGCGGAGCATCTTCGCTGCCTGCCTGTCTCTACCAGTTAGAGGAGCTATTCTGAAGGGGGCGCACGGTTCCGTTGTGATTGACCTGGGAGTTGAACTACTTGAGACACAGGTGTCTTTGTGAAGTGACATCTGCCCAGGCGTGCGACCAGGTCTCCTGTCTTCTCTGATCACCTGTCTCGCCTCCTGACACCTGCTTTAGGAGAGGTCAGAGAGTCTGCCTGGGTCCTTGTGCTTTCTTGGGTTTGGACCAGGGACAATTTAAGTCCCTGAGTGTCTCTGGTTTGCTTGATGGAAAAGGAAGTCATCCTGGGAGGGGAGGGGAGGGGAGGCGAGCGGGAGGAGGAAGAAAACAAATCCCCAGGCTGGAGGGCAGTGATGGACAGAGGACAATGCAGATTGAGAAGCGGTGCTGGGAGCCACTCCTGTTCAGGGAGACGCCTGAGAACACCCAGGGGTGGGTTCACCGTGTGTGTATGTGGGGGGAGACGCTCCTTCAAGCCCCCACTCTGCTGGTTATCCTGGTCTGTGGGCCTGCAGTGGGCTGCTTGCCTTCTTCACCTGTTTGAAAATCCACATTTTCTCAAAGTCTAAGTTAAATCCTCCACCTCCAGGGAGTCTTCCTGGTTCAGCCGGCCCAGAGTGATCTTTCCTTTATGATCACATGAAGTTCTGTTTGCTCATCATGCATTATACTTGGTTTTCTACTGTCAGTCAAACAGCCTGCACATGTGGGGGGTGTTTCCATGTGTGTATACAGACCAACAGCCTGCACATGTGGGGGGTGTTTCCATGTGTGTATACAGACCAACAGCCTGCACATGGGGGGGTGTTTCCATGTGTGTATACAGACCGACAGCCTGCACATGTGGGGGGTGTTTCCATGTGTGTATACAGACCAACAGCCTGCACATGTGGGGGGTGTTTCCATGTGTGTATACAGACCAACAGCCTGCACATGGGGGGGTGTTTCCATGTGTGTATACAGACCGACAGCCTGCACATGTGGGGGGTGTTTCCATGTGTGTATACAGACCGACAGCCTGCACATGTGGGGGGTGTTTCCATGTGTGTACAGACCGACAGCCTGCACATGTGGGGGGTGTTTCCATGTGTGTACAGACCGACAGCCTGCACATGTGGGGGGTGTTTCCATGTGTACAGACCGACAGCCTGCACATGTGGGGGGTGTTTCCATGTGTACAGACCGACAGCCTGCACATGTGGGGGGTGTTTCCATGTGTACAGACCGACAGCCTGCACATGTGGGGGGTGTTTCCATGTGTACAGACCGACAGCCTGCACATGTGGGGGGTGTTTCCATGTGTACAGACCGACAGCCTGCACATGTGGGGGTGTTTCCATGTGTGTATACAGACCGACAGCCTGCACATGTGGGGGGTGTTTCCATGTGTACAGACCAACAGCCTGCACATGTGGGGGTGTTTCCATGTGTGTATACAGACCAACAGCCTGCACATGGGGGGGTGTTTCCAGGTGTATACAGACCGACATCTACCTCCCTTCTGCAGCCTCATCCGAGATTCCTGCAGAGCAGAAACTTCGTCTTTCCTCCCATTCATCCCCCACTCTAAAAATACGTCCTGATGTACTGACTTTCTGGGTGCACCACACATCTTCCTTTGACGGACATTCATTTTATTAGAAGCTCATTGGGAGAACGATGATTAAAGATCCTCCCAGTTCCGCACTGCAATGCCCCACAAGTCCATGATGTGTAGAGCAGCCACGCAAATGACAGCGCAGTCCCATGTCACGTTAATCCGGTGGTGCTCTCGGAAGGCCTGGAGCACAAACAGTTCAGTTTCGATGGGTGTTGGGGTGAGTCAGGCTGGGAACAGGGGCTCCGACACCTGGGCCCACCCTGAGACTCTTGTATAAGTGGTCCCAGTTTGGATACTGGCATTCATATTTCTTACAATCTCCCCAGGGTTCAAGGTCTATACGATGAAGTAAGGCTGTCTCCTGATCCTGGGTACAGTCCCCACCTGCACAAGTCAGTCATCTCTGACTTTTAGTTCCAAATTAGTGGGAGAGGACATTTGATTGGCTGAGCTTTGGACCAGGTGTTCACTTTGGTCCAACTAGCCATGGCTGGGGGTAGGGGATGGTGGTATCATGAACTACAAACCTGGCTAACTCCTTTAGATTTGGGGTATATTTTCCAATAGTAGCAGGCTGTGAACTGGGCAGATATCCCCAAAGGTGACTGGTCATTGTGGTATCAAACACTACTCTAATGGCTTGTTTTAGGTCTGTGAGCTCTTCAAGGGCAGACTGTCATTTTTTGAGACCCCATGTGTTAATCATATTTTTAATCTTCTATATTTTATGATGCTAACATCTTGGGACCTTGCAGATCCAGGGAGGGAGGGATTGCCCCTCCCAGGGTTAGCTTATTCCTAGAGACAGTAAACAGCTTGTCTGCAAGCCTGACCTCGACGTCCACACCTACCAGCCCCAAGGCCATACAACCATCTGTCTTTTCTCATCAGGCCCCAGCAGTCCGGATATTATCTCCCTGCCCAGGTCACGCCAGGGCCAGGTATTGGACAGGCGGGTGCCGCCCAAACAGCCTAGAGCCTGCTGTAGTGCTTCCAGTGATCCAACCCAAACTAGTCACCCGGTCTCTCTCATTCCTTCCTGGGAAGAGAGTGAAGCAGGCTGTGGTCCATGCTCCCCCCAGCTCCTCTCTTCTGACTGAGCCTTGGTGCTTTTTGATGCAGCTTTGCGGGGCGTGGGGTGGCCTTTTAGGAACCGTAAGCAACAACCAGTCTTTGTCTTTTCCTATAACAACTATGCAGAGCACCTGCTATAACATTTTTAGCACCCCAGAAGTTTCCCTTGTGCTCCTTCTAACTCAGTACCCACTTACCCAGAGATGACCACCATTCTGACTTCTATAAGTGTTAGATGTTCTTGAACTTCATATAAAAGGGACTTTTTTTTTTTTTACATTTGGCTTCTTATTCTCATCATTGTGTCTCTGAGATTCACCCATATTACTGCATGAATTTGCAGCCTGCTCTTTATTTTACTGCTGCGTAGTATCCCATCCCATCAAGGTGGACCCCTTAGGACCGTGATGGCGAACCTATGACACGCATGTCAGCACTGACACGTGTAGCCATTTTCAATGACACGCAGCCGCATGCGGCCGCATGCTGAGAAGGAAGTTTCATTCTCGCTCCTGCCTGGCTAGGTGCAGTAGCCGAGGATAAAACACTTCCTGTAGTGCAGACACTCTGTGCTGGAGGTCTGTAGGCCAAAACAACAGAACTCCGGCACAGAGCGTGTAGTTCTGGGACTTCTGGTTAGGCCGTTAGGGGATCTTTGACCTCACTTCTGGCCTGTGGAGCAGGGAGCAGCGGAATGGGGGGGGGGGGGGGAACGCATCTCTGGGGGCCCTGTGATCGCCATTACCAGAACCACATAATCACAGCAACCATCATCCAATCTACTGTTCTGGGGTGTCGTGGATTTCTAATTGACCATCATTACTGAGATAAGTGAGGGGGAGGCTGGGAGAGGCGAGGGCCTGTGCTATGGGTGCCGTTTCCCACCATTAGAAATAGCGGCAGCCATCTTAATTTACATAAGATGCAACTTGCAGAATTTCAAGACAGCATCTGGGCTCATGTGTTTGTCGACTTGAGGTCAAAGCTTGAGAATCTGGAAAGATGCCACTTGGAGAATCAAGAGGAGTGCCACTATGAACAGGAAATTTGGAGTGCCTGGAACCGATTACCAGACACTTTTAGCACCCTGAAAAATATAGCAATGGCTTTACTCACAATTTTTCCCTCTACGTACTTTTCTGAGACCTTATTCTCAGCATTAAATAATATCGAAACCAACAAAAGAAACAGATTGATAGATGAAGCTAGAAGCACTTGCTTGGGCTTAAAGTGTACAAAATACCAACCTTCAATTGAAGATTTAGCCAATGAAATTCAGCAACAAAAAAGTCACTAATAGGCAGGTTAGTTAAAGAATTCCCCCTCCCCCTCACTTATCTTAGTTCACTGCACCCCCCATAAGTTAAATAATATCAAGACCAACAAAAGAAACTGACTGACAGATGAACAAAGAAGTCACCAAGCAAGTATGTTAAATAATTAGTTTTTGGTTTATTAAATACAGTTATATATTACAATTATACATTTTTGCGATTTAAACTATAAATATTGCGAAATTATGGGTTTTTTTCTCGAAGTGACACAGCACCTGAGTTATGCTCGGTTTTTTGGCGAATTTTGACACACCAAGCTCAAAAGGTTGCCCATCACTGCCTTAGGACCTGCTGGAAGGGGAGTCGCCTACTACCTTTTGGTGGCAGCCATCTCCTGATCTACTGGCCTCCGCTCACCTGAGTCAAACTGCCCTTGTGCATTTTAAAACACCCCGGCACTGGCACAGTGCCTGTCACAGAGAAGGCAAGTGAGAGATATTTGCTGAATTGGATAAATGGGTGACTGGATGGCTGAGCAGACCCCTGAAAATGGTGTGCGGGCCTGAGTGTGACCTTATATGCCGGATGCATCCTTGCGTGATGGACGCCTGGGCCGAGTTCCCCGCGTCCCTTCCTCTGTCATAAGAACCGCAGACAATTATGGTGGGATGACTGAACGGAGAGACCAGATGACTTCTTGAAGAGCTCAGTCTGACTGAAGAGCCAGGGCAGAGGAAAGGGAACCATCACGTCTGTGAGCAGAAATGAGTCACGAGTATGCTCTGATAGTATGTCACTGTGCCAGGCCCTTCTCTCCCCTTCTCCTCACGTTGTCTCTTTGGGATAAAAGGCAACTGGCACCAAAGAACTGTTATCCCTTCTAAACTGGAGGAACTGACAAACTCCATCGTGGTTCATTAAACCCCTTGATGAATTATGGGAAATGGGAGGAAATCGTGACTGCAGCACACTTAATGAGCCCGGGAACTCCAGTGATGGATAGATGGAAATGCACATTAATCTCCTCGTACTCTGATGATGTCATTTTTAACCAACTATGAACATCACCCAGAAGCCAACCTGGAGACAAAGCAGTGATAATGGGGAGCGGGGGGCTGTTGAGGGACTACTGTGAACCAGATTGCAGCGTCTTGACAGTGGATCTGCTATGTGTGCATGGAAATGCTCTGTTTAGCTCTTGAATTAAAACAAAACAGGGCTAAAGCTTTAATCAATCCAGTTCAGCCACCGCATTCAGGTATGAGCAGAGAATAAAATGAGGTCACAGGAGAAGTCCGGGAGAGAGGATTTGACGTCTGTGCCAGTGAACGGGGCCGGGGGGGGGGGGGCGTAGGGGGAGTAAAGGGGGAGCAAAGGGCCTCTGAGACAGAACGGAGCCAGGCCGGCAGTGCACGGAGAACCGGAGGCCAGACGCCTGATCCCTGCTCTCCCAGCACATGGAAGTGTGTGTGTGTGTGTGTGGGGGGGGGGGGGGGCTCACCTGCTCACGTGGAAAAATAGGTAAGAAGCTTCTAAAATATAATCTCCTGTTTCACGTTCACCTAATTAGAGACTTATTTTCATCAGCAACTAATTTCCATGGAAAGGTAGTTCATTTTTTGGTATACATGGTATTTCTTCACATCATCAGTTGCTTTTGTCTGGATTCCGGAACTGGGGGAAGGGGCGGGGATTTTGAAACCGGCATATATGCCTGGTAGGCCAGGCCTTCAGTAGCTAATGAAGGAGCAAATCAGGGAAGAGGGGGGTGCCAGGGTCCAAAAACCAGCTAGTCCCCTGGACTTCGCTTAGCACCATGCAGCACCCCCAGCAAGGTACAGGGGAGGCCACCAGTCTCCTGCATGCTCACAGGTGGCCCAGGGGTAGGGAGGGGACAGTGGGCAAAGAGGCCTGGTGGCGGGAATCCAGGTGGTGCTATGGAGACTTTGCGGCCCATCAGTCACATCTGATGTAACTGCCCTTGTGACAGCCCACGCTTCTGCTTGGGCCTTTCATAGACTGAAATGTACAGACTACCCTGAGAAAGGAGAAGGGAGGCCACGTGCTAGAAGGCTGCCTTCGTCCTGCCTGCCCAGGTGAGGTGATTGTGCCCTGCCCCCAGTCTCTGACTTCACTCTTCCAGCCCCTCTCGCACGCTTCCTCTCTCTCCTCTCTCTTGCTTACGCACTCTGCTCTCGCCACACTGGTCTCCTTGCAGATCTATCTATGCCAAAACACTCTCCATCCAGAGCCTTTGCACTGGCTGTTCTCACTTCCTAGAAGGTTCTAAGCCCGAATATGCTCCTGGCTCCCTTTCCATTCACTGTTTAAATGTCAAATGGTCAGAGAGGGCTTCCCTGATACCTTATTTTAAAAAAGAAAAATCATCATTCATTACTCTCTGTGCTGTTTTGTTTGTCCTCAGAGCACCGATCATCACTGACATTATGCATGCTATAGAAGTCTATATATAAGCCCCCACCTATACATAGTATGCATTTGTTTGTTTGTTTATTGTTCGTTTACACTGATTTGACTGTCAGCCAGAGGAGAGCAAGGACTTGGCCAATTTGTATCCCAGGGCTGAGAACAGGGTCCTGCACAAACACTTCCCGAATAGATCGGTGGATCTACATATGCTCTGCCCTCCGCTGCTTGGGCGAATGTGCTGGCCTTCAATGTCCCTCAAGGCTTCTGTGACACACCTCTGCCTCCCACACCTGCCATTTAAGCCCTCTGTTCCTTCTCTGCTTCTTCACTCCCTCAGCCCAGAGAAACTTTATCTAGCCTGAGGCAGAGCTGTCTGGCTCTGACTGATCACGTATTCTTCCAAATCTATTATTTATGCCTCAACCGTATGCCCTGAGTCCTTCAGGCCTGAGGCTTCTTATGTTCAGAAGCCAGGCTTTGAACTCCGCAAAGCTTTTTATTTTTAATTTTTTTTTTTTTTTGCCCTTAAAACTATAGTCTCTGCTGTGAGCTTCCAAAAGCCTAATGTGCAACGTCGAAGCGAAAGCCTGATTCCTTTTACTGCAGTTTGCAGTGTTGTTACTTTCCTAATGCAGGACGTATGGATGTCCCTGTGGCTGCCAACATTAGCGGGCAAGCCAAAGAATAAGAGAAAGGGGGTGGTGGGCAGAGAAAGGTGTTCTCTGCCATATACTGTGCAGTAGAGGAACTCCCACTAAGTACTGGAACGATAAATCTCCTTAAAACTCTCTTTGAAAGTGCTTTTTAATTGGCACCAAGGAATGAACAAACATAGCTAAAAAATAATGAAACCCAGAGTTACTGGGATGTGGGGAAACTGGATGCATTGTCAATGCCACACTCACTTGCTCCAATGTTTCTAGAGAGAGCAGTGTGGCAACAGTGTAACAGGAGCCATGAAATAGTTAATCCCCTGGTAATGCCCCTCTAGGGAATATACTCAATGAGTATGAGTTGAAAGCAGCAAATGAAAAACCTTAATTTGTTCAAAGATAATCATAGCATTACTTAGCAACAATGAAAACACCCAAGACAGGAAAGGGATTAAGCAGAGTGTGATCTGTTAAGATAATGGGATTGTAGCTAAATCTTTGGGGTCAGGGTGGGAAAACTCTTTTTAGCTGCTTATCTGGTTGGCTTATCAGAGTAAAAGTTTATTTTGTTGTCCACATCACAATCTAATGTGGGTCAGCTGGGGAAAAGAGTGTGTCTACTCCATACAGTCACTCAGGGACCCAGGCTCTGGGAACAGAGGAATAACAGAGTACAGCAAGGGAGAGTTTGTGAACCAGATCTGAAGATCTGGAGTGTCCAGAATTTAGTCATCTGGTCACAATGAATTGCAAGGGAACCTGGGAAATGTAGTCTCACTGCATGCTGGGGTGAAAGTGCAGCACAGCAATCAATGACTGCCACATCATTAAAGTGATATGCATATTGATTCTGCTGACACTGGGAATTTTTTTTTTAATCAGAGTTTTTTTTAAAAAGATTTTTTTTTTATTGATTCTAGAGAGAGAGGATGAGAGAAAGAAACATTTATTTGTATTCCACTTATTTATGCAATCATTGGTTGATTTTTGTATGTGTCCTGACCAGGGATCAAAGCCACAACCTTGGCATATTGAGACAAGACTCTAACTAACTGAGCTAACTGGCCAGGGTGATACAAGGAAACTTAAATATTAAATAATATTAAACAGAAAAAGCAGAACAGAATTACTAATAACTATGTGCTAATACTATATTATTGCAACTATACATTCACCATCATAGAATGGATATTAGAGTACTGTGAGCTTTGTAGTTGTGTGGAGCCATTTTTTTTCTTTTGACATGAAAAAGTATGATAGGTGGAAAGAAAAGTGAATGTGAAATCACGTGACAGAAAGTTAAGTTCCATTATGCTGGTTACCTTTTTAAGACTTTTTCATGAAACTCAGAGGTTTTCTCAATTATTTTTTTCTGGTTCTGAAATAAATCCCATTCATTGGAGACATTTAGAAATATATTTTTTAAGTGTAATCATATTTCGACTCACTGGTAACCACTCTGACATTGCTTTCCAGTCTTTTTCTTTTCTTTTTTCTTTTTTCTTTTTTTTTTTTTTTTGTATTTTTCTGAAGCTGGAAACGGGGAGAGACAGTCAGACAGACTCCCACATGCGCCTGACCGGGATCCACCCGGCACGCCCACCAGGGGCGACGCTCTGCCCACCAGGGGGCGATGCTCTGCCCCTCCAGGGTGTCGCTCTGCCGTGACCAGAGCCACTCTAGTGCCTGGGGCAGAGGTCAAGGAGCCATCCCCAGCGCCCAGGCCATCTTTGCTCCAATGGAGCCTTGGCTGTGGGAGGGGAAGAGAGAGACAGAGAGGAAGGAGGGGGGCGGTGGAGAAGCAAATGGGCGTTTCTCCTATGTGCCCTGGCCGGGAATCGAACCTGGGTCCCCCGCACGCCAGCCCGATGCTCTACCGCTGAGCCAACCGGCCAGGGCCTCCAGTCTTTTTCTTTTTAGGCCTATGTTTATATATTTGAGATCGCAAACAAAATGGTACTTAACCATTTTGCAGTCAGCATTTTTCACGGAATACCATCTCATAATAATTTTTCCTTGCCACTAAAATTATTCACAAATGTTAATGTCTTTATAATTCTATTGATGTGACATCATTTAGACTGGTTTCCTGTTTAGGGGCATTGTTTTTATAGTTTACCAGTATAAATTACTCTCTAAGAAATATCTTTTCTATACATCTCAGCCTACATGTCTGGTTACTGTTTAGGATAGAGTTCTTTAAGGGGAATTACCAGATCAGAGAATATGACTATTTTCAAGATTTTAAAAACCTTTATTGATTGATTTTAAAGAGAGGAAGACAGAAAAGGAGAGAGAGAGAGAGAGAGAGAGAGAAACATTGATTTGTTGTTCTACTTATTTATGCGTTCATTGGCTGATTCTTGTATGTGCCCTGACTGGGGATCGAACTGCAACAGGACGATGCTCTAACCAATTGAACTACTCGGCCAGAGCCTGTTTCAAGGTTCCTGATGTATGCTGCCAACTGCCTCCCAGGAGGGTTCCTATAATATATGTTTTTCTCTCATTTCACCTCTGTAGCATCTGGAACGATCAGTCTTTTCATTTATTATCAATTTGATAAGCAAGAAGCTGTAGCTGGTGACTTTTTAATTTATTTCATACCTTTTTGTGGCTGAATAGCTTTTCTTGTGTGTATTGGTAAGGCATTTATATTTTCTCTTTTGTAAATTGTCTATTCATAACCTTTACCCATTTTTGTATTTATTTTTTTATATTGATTTCTATGCATGCCTTATATATCAATAGTAAGAATATTAACCTTTTGCCTGTCCTGTATGTGGCTAATATCTTTTCTGTTTATTGTTCGCTTTTATTATTTTTTATATCTAGACATTTCAAATATTTGTGTGATATAATTTTAGTCTTTTCGTGTGTGTGTGACTTCCTGTAATGTCTTATGCTTTGAGAATTCTTTCATTGTGGGGATGAGAAAATAAATATTTACCTATATTTTCTTATAGGTTTTCTTTTAATATATATGATTTGGGGGTATTGTAATTTTAACATGTCTGGAATTTATGTTATGATGTGAAATGAGGATTAAGATGTTTCCCATCAGCAAGAGAGCCAGTTTTTCTGAAATCACATTTGAATAATTCATTTGTTTCTCACTGACTTGTGATGCCTCCTTTATTAGCCATGAGGCTTTTTTAATAGTGCAGATTTTAGAATCTACAAAGTGGAAATAATAATCTGAAACTCGGCACCCAGATTTGTCATGAAAATCGACTGAGGTAAATCTGTGTGAAGTGGTTTCTCAAGTTCTAAAATATTTCACAGATACTTTGGTGGCTAATAAAATTTAAGAAAGAGAAGATCAGCACCAAAGCACTTATCATTTCTCTAAAGAAAATGTCCATGACAACAGATAGTTAACCACTAATTCCCTTGGGTTGAGCCACTGTGAGGGCTATAGCTTCCTCTTTCATAACTTTATCTCTCTGTGCTTCTATTCACCTCTTGCCAAAGTTAAGAAAAGATGGAGTGATTTTTTTTTTACCCAAGTCTTATTAACATGGATTTTTTTTTTGGGGGGGGGGAGAAGTGAGAAGTTGCAGTATAAGACAAAATTAAAATAGATATTCCATTCAGGCATTGTTTAGAGATTTCAGTTCTCTTTTGTTATCTTATCCTTCATATCCTCAGATGAGGGCTTGCTAGATTCAACAGTTGAGTCATCTCACCAAAGACCGCACAAGTTTCAGGGAGAGAAACATTGAAATGAAATGGACTGTTTCATGTTCAAGGACAAAAGACTAACCCACCAAGAAAAGCTGAGTGAATGGAGCAATATCTGGCCAAGGGCCATGTGGGTTCACAGAAGAGCTTATGGAAATCATAAGTGTTTCTGGTTATGGGAAATAGAAAACTAAAGACCAATAAGTCTATGCCACTTTTGGGGGGTATGTGTTCAATTTAGAAAAGAAGATGAAGAGATGACAGCAGTAGGCAGGTTCAGAATACAGAGAAAGATGGAGAATTCAAGTTTAGGTCTGTTCTTCTTCACAGGAAGCATAATAGACACTGTGGAGGGGAGGCTGTGACGAGACAGGGACTCATGCCCGCATGGAGGGCATGAGAAATAGGCGGTTTGTTTGTCAGTCCTAGAAAGCTATTTTCCATGAGCAGAACCTTTGGGATTGAGGGAGAAGGTTGGGAAGAAAAGAAATAGGAGTAATGGAGGCATGGCACTCTGGCTGGGTAGCACAGCTGGTTAGAATAGTGGTCCCCAACCCCTGGGGCGCAGACCGGTACCGGTCCGTGGGCCATTTGGTACCGGTCCACAGAAAAAGAATAAATAACTTATATTATTTCTGTTTTATTTATATTTAAGTCTGAACGATGTTTTCATTTTTAAAAAATGACCAGATTCCCTCTGTTCCATCCATCTAAGACTCACTCTTGACACTTGTCTCGGTCACGTGATACATTTATCCATCCCACCCTAAAGGCCATGTGAAAATATTTTCTGACATTAAACCGGTCCATGGCCCAAAAAAGTTTGGGGACCACTGGGTTAGAATATTGTCCCGCTCTACCAAGGTTTCAGGTTTGATCCTGATCAGGGCACATAGAAGATTCAACCAATGAATAATGTATAAGTGGAACAACAACAACAACAAAATAGACAAGGCTGGACATTTTGGTGATATTTAATTTCCTCATAGAAACTTTCAGTTGAAAGTGGTTTTCAAAAGATTACATGCTCCTCATGTTTAATCAGCTCTGGGCTCATATACTCCTGATGAACTTGAGCTGCAGTTTGTGGAATTTTTGTCACATCTGGGTTTGGAGAGCACCCCATGAATGGAGAACGACTTACTTTTGCTAGATTTGACCATGTCTGCCCCCCATACGGTCAATCTCTGGGATCGAGTGCTCTCAGCCTTCTTGCTTTGCTGATACTTCTTCTCCTTCCATTTCAAAATCAAACAAAGTCATATCACTCTGTATTCAGAGCTATGAGTCTAGACAGGAGATTATTAAGTGGGATTTTTTTTTTTTTTTCACAGAGGACAATGGTGAGAGAGTTAATATCCACTCCACATGGCCCTGGGTAATTCTTTTCTGTCATCTTTAAGGATGATGAACAATGTGTGAATTTGGCCCACAACTGAGGCCTAATTACGGTCCTCCAGCGAGGGTGCTGCAGTGTGGAGGCCGACTTCAAGAGCACTTAGCAGTGATGCCTCGAAGCTGAGCACACCACTTGGATTTGGAGGGGGCTCCACCTCCTGCCACAGGAGCAGACCACTCCCATGCCGCTCCCACAAGCACTTTGATCATCTAGTTATGAGACCATTATGGTCTAAGATTGTGTCTTACCACCTTTGATTCTTTTCTGTTGTCAGACATAAGGAAAATCCGATCCCAAATGCTCTTGTTTGTCTTAATCTACTGTTTTAATATATTGTGGCTTGCTGCCATTACCCTTCTCTGGCAGGGTCCTAGGGCCCCTTGGAGACGAGGAGCCTGCAATGTGCCAGGCACTTTGGGGCTTTGTGCCAGGCGTGGGGTTGGAATCCGAGTGGACCCTGGAGGTCACCGGAAACGGGTTCTCACAACAGAAGGAGAAGAGATGGTTGGAATTGTTATGCACTAAATTTCCCTTCTAGCAAAAAGAGTGGGAATGACATCACATTATCTACTGCTGGTAAATTAAGACATTGAGATCCAGCATATTGTTTAGCATTAACTTAGGCAGGAACTTAGAAGAATAAAAATGAAAGGTGAAAAGGAGTTTCCTTTGAAGTGGGGGAGGTAAGATGGGATGTTTTACTTTTTACTTAATGCCAGGCTATACTGTTTGGATTTTTAACTATTATATATGCCTATATTATTTTATGTTTTTGAAAATGTATTTATAAAAAAATTAGTGTTAACAATAGGTATACAGAAAGCCCTAATTAAAGAATTGTTTTCCCTGCTGGTGATGTTTGCTAGCCTGGGTCTTTCGCTAATGATGTTTCTACTTGTCCTTTGGGGGTTCCTGCCCCACGGCTGAGTTCCCGTTTTTTGTGTTGACACTCTCCATCATTCTAAGTCACTGTGTGCACTTAATGGGACTATTTAAGCCTTAATAAATATTGTAACATTGGTGGGGGATGGTATGGAGAGAAACAGGAGCTCATGAGAAAGGGGCTCATGAGAGAGGGGCTTATCATGTCATGGCATGTGTACAGGGGTGGGCAAAAGGAGGTTAGAGTGTTGTCCAATATGCCAAGGTTGTGGGTTCAATTCCCTGTCAGGACACATACAGGAATCAAGCAATGAATGAATAAATAAGTAGAACAACAGATTGATGTTTCTCTCTCTCTCTGTTTTTTTAAATTATTGACTAATTTTTAGAAGAAGTGAAAGAGAGAAAGAGAGAGAGAGAGAGAAAGACAGAAACAGAAACATTGATCTATTTCTATATGTGCCCTGACCAGGGATTGAACCAACAACCTTTATTTATCGGGATGACATTCTGGCTAACTGAGCTACCTGGTTGGGGTTGCTCCTTCTATCTTAAGCCCAACCTTGATTCACTGTCCCTAAACATACTCTCAAAATAAAAAAAATAAATTAAAAAAAATTTTAAAAAGAGGAAGAGTGCCTGCCAGCACTTTCGTCTGAAAGAAAACTGCTCCTGCAGTTCAGTTCCTCCCTGTGTGTCCCTGGTGCATTTGAGCTGCTGCCTTAGCACTGGAGCTCAGAGGGATAAGTCTGTGCACGGACCCTTTAAGAGAAACTTCCTGGGACTCCAGCAGCACCAATCCATACTAGTTTTTAACAGCCAGAAGTTATGGGGACTTCTCTTTCTGGCACTGGAACCCTGGGCTGGAGGGCCTGATGTTGGGTTGGCGGGATGTGCGCTCTGTACTCAATAAAGCCTTTTATTATTCCACACTTCATGGCTCCGGCCCCCTTCCTTCCTTCTCGGTGGGGAAAAATACATTACATTTTGGTGCCGAAAACCCGGGAGGAGTTTGAAGTCCGCAAGGACCGCTCCTCTCCTCTTCCCCTCCGAGAAAGAACCAGGATCTCCGACCTTCCACTCACTTCGGTGCAGTAAGTCCCCTGCTTCCACCCACCCTTGAGTTCTCTCTGCCAAGACTCCCTGTCCGAACCGCAGCTGTGCGGGGGAAATCTTTCTGTTCCGAGTGCGTGTGCCCGTGGAGACGTCCTGAGCACATCCACTTTACCTTATCTGTCCGTGGCCAGAGCTTGAGTTTTGGGATGCTGATGCTCAAATCTGACCACTCTGAGAACTGAGGGCAGATGTGGGGGCATAGGAATCCCCCTCCCTAAAGAAGAAGAAACTGTTCTTTTGCGCTGTGGCCAGGCCACAGAACCCACTGAATTAGCCTCCTGAAGGGACTTTCAGTTTTAATACCCTCACCAATTTAATTATCGCTAAAAAAAGCTGGGAACTGATTGGAGATCTCTTACATACAGGGCTTCTAGTTATTCGCGTGCCTGTCCTTAATCTCTGTGCCACCTGTTCCACCACACAGGCCCTTTTTCTGGCCAGAGACACCTCACCTAAAACCTCCACTCCTAGTCTTTCCTTCTCTGCAGACTCCCAACTCTCTCCCCCTCCTGCATGACCCCCCAGGGGCACCCTCTCTTGGGACTTCTCTTTAGTCCCTCTGTGGACCTCTTTCACTTGGATCTCTTCCCTCCGAGAGCCCCCCTCCCCTTCCTTTGCAAAATCCTGTTTCTTATTCACCACTACCAGTCTCTCTTTCTCCTCCTCTGCTGGCCAGGGCCCCCTCCCTTCTACACTGTGTTTCTTAAACCCCTTCTTCGTGAGGCCATTCTCCACCTACTATTGGTTCTTATACCAGTTTGCAGGACCCCAAAGCCCAACCCCAATTTTATTACAGGAAGTGCCCAACCCAAGTCCGGGCCGTAAAGAAAATTCCCACCAGCAGCTTGCTTTAAGTGTGGCAAGCAGGATCACTGGTCCCAGCAGGGCCCCTGCCCGTGGCCACCCACTGAGCCCTGCCTTGACTGGAAGCAGCCCGGTCACTGGCAGAGTGATTGCCCCTTTGAGCAACAGGCTTTTCCTCAGTGCCTCTACATGGAGGACAAGCCACCCAAATGGGAGGCCAAGCCAGGCAGGTGGATGCATCACTCAAAACTACTAGGACACGACTTGGACTTGGAGAACCCAGGGTATGCTGCAACTAGTGGGTAAGTCCATCTCATTTCTTGTGGACACAGAGGCTACCTTTTCTGTTTTGCCATCACACTCTGGACCTTTAGTTCCCTCATGGGTCTCGGTTATGGGAATGGATGGGACCCCTTCCCTTTCCCCTTTTTATGCCACTCCTGACATGCAGTTTTGCCTCAAGCTTGCCTCCTTACAGGACCACTGGCAGTCGGAACCACTGGACTCCACTCCATCCATCTCCAGCTCACCAAAAGACTGGACCCTACAAATCCTCCTATTACTCCTCTTTTTTAAAAAATCCTTACAGGACCACATCCATGAAGTTTCTCAACTCACGGCCAAACAGATATTCCTCCTGATATCCCTCAAAGCCACCACCTTCTGATCTCCCCCTCCCCACGATGCCCCTATTCAGCAGGAAGTAGCCAGATGAATAAACGGCGCCCTTATTCTATTTAATACAAAAGGTCAGAATGTAAGGTCAGTGGATAATGGGGAAAGGTCAGGCTCGCGAACTTTGGCTAGCACTGCCCACAACCAAGCAAGCCAAAAGAAACTTCCCAGGAGCCCTTTGGAAAAAAACGACTGTCTGCCAGCCAGTGAGATTTCACCACATCATATTAGCTCAACCACCCTAGGGACCCTTTAAATATCTCTCACACGGGTCACTCCTTGCGACTTCCCTGGCCTCCATCTTTCCTCAGGGCCAGGGAACCTTGTTGGGTGGGATGCGCACTCTGTACTCAATAAAGCCTTTTATTATTCCACACTTTGTGGCTCCAGCCCCCTTCCTTCCTTCTCGGTGGGGAAAAATACTTTACAGGAAGTAAGTAAATACTTTATTGTCAGAATGAGCATTTTGCCCCTCACATCATTATTCTGGATATGTACATGTGATACTGTGATCTGTAATAAAACATATACACAGTGTTTGCCTGACCCATGGTGGTACAGTGGGTAGAGCGTCGACCTATAACGCTGAGGACCCAGGTTGGAAACCCCAAGGTCACCGGCTTAAATGTGGGCTCATCTGGCTTAAATGCAGGCTCACCAACCTAGGCACAGGGTCACTGGCTTGAGCCCAAATGTCACTGTCTTGAAGTCCAAGGCCGCTGGCTTGAGCAAGGGGTCACTGGCTCTGCTGGAGCTCTCCAGTTAAGGCATGGATAAGAAGCAATCAATGAACAACTAATGTGATGCAAGTACGAGCTGATGCTTCTCACCTCTCTCCTTTCCTGCCCTGCCTCCTCTCTGTCACACAAAAAGGAAAGAGAAAAAGGTATATATAGTTTGGTTTTCTTCCTCTGACACAGAGCTCCAAAATTGCATGAAATTTCCCCAAGTGATGAGAGCTTAAAAGTTATGTTAATGAGATGACTTTTAAAAAGCACTTAAGGGTGGGGGTTGGTGGCCAGGAGAACCAACCACAAGTTTAGGGGATTACAGGGTTAGAACCATGTGCTCAGAGGGTAGTCCCATCCGCTGGGAGGAGAGAGGAGCTTGAACTCAATCAGTGATGGCTGGTAAGTTCATCTGTCCTGCCTGTGTGAAGAAGCCTTCATGAAAACCCAACAGGAAAGGCTTCTGAGAGCTCCTGGGTGGTGAACACATGGAGTTCGGGGAGAGGGGCACGGTGGGGAGGGCTTGGAAGCTCATACCCATATCCACACTTAGCCTGAGGCATCTCGCCCACATGGCTGTTCTGGAGTCTGGTAAGTGAAATGTTTCTCTGAATTCTGCGAGCTGCTGTAGCAAATTGATTGAACCTGAGGAGGAGGTTGAGCCCCACTCGGAAGCTAGTCAGTCAGGAAAGCTCAGGTGACATGCGCTTGCCAGTGGAGTCTGAGGTGGGGTTGGGGGCAGTCTTGTAGCACTGAGCCCTTAACCTGTGGAATCTGATGTCGTCTCCTGACAAATAGTTTCAGAATTGAGTTAAATTGATGGATACCCAACTGGTGTCAGAGAATTGCTCACCTGTCATTAGATGTGTGGGGAAAGTGCCCCCTTCATATTTGGAATTTGGATATAGAACCCCATTAGTATGTCTTAGAGTATTTATTTAAAACACAGTCTTATCACTTGATAATGTTCTTAAACCATATTATGTATGTGCCTTGACTCCCCATTGGACTCCGAGCCTCTGAAGAAAGTGGCTTATCACCCAGAGAGCTCTGGCAGGGGGCATCTTTGACACTCTTGCATATCATTGAATGCAGTCATTGAAATTCAAGTACAGCGTGCCAGCATGTCTGAAAGCTGTCTGATAAAATGCAAACTTTATGCTGTCTCCAATGGCTTCAGCTAAGTAAAAATCAGCCTAGAGGGCAGAGCAACCTTCTTTTTTCCTAATACATTACACAGGGAGAAAGCAAAGGTTCTCAAGGTCCCGGGAAATGGCTAGTATTCCCAAAATGGACTTTGATTAGGGGAATGTGAGAAGCCAAAAGTATCTGTGAAAAGAAATTGGGCAGTTGGGAAGCACAGGTAACCTCGATAGAAGTACGGATCTAAGTCTGCCTCTAAATCCCGTTGGCTGGACAGAAACACCTGGAGGCACAATCAGTTTCACTGCTGGGTGATGAACCACATTTTCTATCAGTTGAAAGCAGAGAGGGAGGTAAGTTTCAGAGTTTTCTGGAAATGATAGGTAAAAAAAAAAATCCTTGTTTTTGCCAACCCACCCTCCCTGCCTCTTCCCTTTCCCCTGGAGAGGGCTTGTTGACTCCATCCCATCCTTTCTTTCCGAGATACTGTTTTTTGCAAGCCCAGCTACTAATTAGCTTGTGATAGGGTCCTGGCTCAGGAGGCAGGCCAGATGGTGTTCTCAGCACAAAGGCACGGGGGGACCTCCGGGGAAGCCTGAGAACTCCAGGAAAGGCCATCAAAGATAACTTCCACCCGTTTCAGGATTTTGCCGAGGGCCTGCTCTGCATACGTGTGTGTGTATGAGAATGTGTGCTTGTATGTGTGTTATTGAACTGACAATTGGCTTTTGTTATTGTTGGTTTGATGTCTTTCTCTGCATTGGGGATTAAAGCATATTTAGGGGATGCTGGATTGCAGTATCAAACCACTGAGATTGGCACTTTTCTGGGAATTTTGGGACAGTTGTCTCTGTTGTAATGGGAGATGAGAGACAGGCAACCTTCACAGAGATGGGCGCTTCCTCCCAGGTCCAAGCTTGAGAAGGGCAGGGTGGAGGGGGCAGATGGCAGCTCTGTGTCACTGCAGCTGGGCTCCTTAGCCCTCAGGCTTGGGTCGAGCTGGAGCTGTTGGCTACATGGGAAACTGGGAGCAGAGAGTGGGTAAGAAGAAAGGCACCCCACTCCTTAAGTGTGGGCTACCCAGAGTGACTTCCTTCCAAAGTCTGTGGAAACAGGGGAAAGGCTGACTTTACAGTGGTGAAAACTGACACACCCTGCCTCAGCCAGGCGATCCAGGTCAGCATCAACGGTTAAGTCACACTGATGGGATAAGCCTTTGATTTGGTGTGGCGAGAGTGGCAATTCTGGGGTCTTCCTCCCCTGAACCTTGAACGTTCATCTGATCACAAGGTGCTCTGCCTCTGCTCTGGACCCCTGGGGGTGCCCATTAGGACCCCCAGGGCTTAGCTCAGTTGCCTAAGGATACATGGAAGTCGGTGAAAAAGAATAACCTAGCAGCTTTCTCTTGTTTTTAAGTAAAAAAACTCACTAGAAAGTAACTTGGAATTTTTGCAAAAATTCCTTTTTCTTACCTGAAGTGGCTGTTTATTTTAAGGAAGATTTTGTCTAACCCACCTTTGAGAACATTAGGGCCTCTACAGCTCTGCCATGGGGAGCCGTACCCCCTCCTGGGGGCTCTCTGCCATCTCGCAGGCCCCTCTGACATCCTTAGGTGGCCTTCTTGGCTGCTCAGTCCTATCTGCCTGACCGGCAGGACTCACTGTCCACTACTCACTAACTCCCCTGGGATGGACTTCACTTTAAGACTTCGGAGGTGACCAACTTCAGTGTGCAATATTATTGAATCTTCTTTAAAAGTTTCTTTTAAACACTCTTTACTAATATATTGCTGATAGGTATTGGTTATTTGTAGTTCTACGGCTTTTATTGATCCCTATGTCTCATGGGACAGCTGAATGAGCGCCTCCAAACCTCACAAGACTCTGGGCTCAGACAGGGTCTGTTTCTCTAGGTGGTTCCTCTTGACTGATGCTTGAAGCTATTTGTGGAAAAAGAAAGTACCCTGCAAGTTAAAATTATCTTAAAATTCAAGGGAACAGGTTTAGTAGCAAAAAACCCCACACAATAGGTGGTAACACATTCAGGAGCGAAGGAAATTCTCCTGGGGTGGACGTCTTCCTTTGAGTCCACCCGCCTCTGCCTTCTAGCTGCTTCCCCTGCTTGAAGACTTTTCACTGGACCTCCCCAGAACAGTGAAGTCACTTCCTGGGAGGAAGGTGGTCTGTTCATATGGAAAATAATACAATAATTAATAAAAAATACAAGAATAAACTCTGTTACATGTACTCACAACTGTAAACCTTCTTTTGCCCCACCCTGTATTTAGCCCAAAAGAATGCATTGTGATGATAGGGTTTCTCAGCTACGGGCACGGGACATCATACGCTGTCCCAGCACCGTCCCTTCTGTGTGTGCATATGCTTTTCCACTGAAGGAGGGACGTTACTTCTTGTTTCTGAGACTCGGGGTTGTAAAGGAGCTGTCACAAAGTAGGTGTCTAACGTGGCTTCATCCTGAGTGCTATGTGACTAGATCTGTCCTCGTCCCTGAGGAGAGACTAGCTGCATCTGGGACAGTGGACTGTGCGCTCCCTTCCTCAGCTCCTTGAGGACAAGGGCCTGGGGTCTCCCATCTCGTGCTCGCCTCTGCCCTGTGGCCAGATGCAGTCCCACACTCGAAACTTCCTGTCTCCTCTGCTGAGGCCCAGCCAGAGAGTGCGAGGGTTATCTGTGGGTCTCCTGGAAATCTGGTCAGAATGGTGAAGGGGTCGATCCTAACAACAATCATGATGATTTCGAGGATTATTTAATACTCAAATGAGGTGACTCAAAAGTGATGGTTACAAGATATATTTGTAGCCACAGGCTCATACCAACGACACCGGCTACAATCCTTGTGGTTTTGATTTTGAGACTCTTTGTCTCTTAAAAACCCATTTTTGTGGACACTTTGAGTACACACAGCCCATGGTGGACCCTTACTTGCACTTCTACATGCTTCTACGTGACTTGGGCCGCCTCAAGTGACTGGCTCTCAGCCCCATAGAGCTAAATGCCATGTCCTGGATGGAGCTCCCCGAGGGTGAGAAGAAGACTCGGAGGTGTGAGCCAGCTCAGTCGCGGTGAACTACATCACTGCACACCTGTTTTGTGGAGATGCTGAAACTGTTGGCTCCTACGCCGGCCCATTTCTGCTGCTTAGCGCTGATGACTTCCCGTTGAAAGGGGAGTCCCAAGCCGTGAGAATCGATCTCAGCTTTGCTGTTAACTGAAGGAAACGCTACACAAATGAGTTTCACCCTGGAGTCAGGCTGCCTAATTGGGACCTGCAGCAGGTTGACTTTTCTAAGCACCGTCTGCTATGTGGGGTCACTGTAGCACTCTTTTCCTAAGGTAGCTGGGAGAAAACCAAGGTGAGATAAACCCTGTAAAGTGTTTAGTACAATGTCTAGAACATAGTAAAATTCATCTATATACTGTATTTCCCCATGTATAAGATGCTCCCATGTATAATATACACCTTAATTTGGGGGCCAGAAATTTGAAAAAAAAAGTATTATGTAATGTTATTGAACTCAAGTTTTATTCATCATAAAATTCATTCAACTCCTCATCACTGTCAAAACTCCATCCATTGGCCTGTCCTCATCTGTGTCTCATTGACGAATTCCTGTCTTCAACAATGTGTGCAAAAACAAGAGCAAAATAGTGGGAAATTCAGGTAAAAAAAAACTACAACCACTATATAAGATGCATCCAGTTTTTAGACCCCACATTTTTTCAGAATAAAGCCCCCCCACCAACGGTGCGTCTTATACATGGGGAAAGACAGTAAGCTGTTATTGTGAAATAAGTATGAAAAAGATGATTTAAAATTTTAGCCCTTAATTATTCAATGGGAATAATACCTGCACTACTGTTCTCAGGGGAAAATGATATGAGAAAAAGATGAATAGAGAAGATTTTTTTTAAATACAAAGTATTTTAAATTTAAGGATTATTTATTTAAGAATTAACACGCTCTCCAATCTTCTCTGACAAAGGAGGCAGATAAACCTGAACTTTTGTTGTGGTGAATGGGACTCACTCTAGCAGACCATAGCACAGATGGTTTAATGTGTGTGTCAGTTGTTCAAGTTCCAGTCCTGGGGCAGGAAGTTGTCCTCATCAAGGGTGTGTGTACTGGGTGGTCAGTGAATTTTGTTTCTGCAGGGTCCCCCTATTCAGTGTGGCCACTACTCCAATGTCTACTTTAACCATCCACATCTCAGTCAGCACCAGGCTTTGCTGACTAGCATACTGAATGCCCAAAGTGGAGTTTTAATGGTGAAAATAGTAGTCTATCAGTTACCACAAGAATTGTGACAAATGGATTTTGATGGGTAAGATTAAAAGCATTGAAGATGAGGGGTTGGAGAACCTCTGCTACCCTCCCCTGTATACATAGTGTATAAGAACCCGGTGAGACCTTTAGCCTGCACCACTAGGAAGTGCCCAGGAAAAGATCCTGCCTCCCAGCCTCAGGGAGGAGGGTGCCTGTGGTTGGATGCTGCTTCTGGAAAGTTGCTGGGTCCGTGGGGAATGTAGAGTGCTCCCAACAGGATGGAGAGCTCAGACTGCGTTAAGCTCACGCGGTGCATGGTACGAGTAGCGTGCCTGATATGGGCAATAGAATTTGTCAAACGTGGTTTCACTTTCTTTAAAATCTGGCAGGCAGAGCCCTGGCCAGGTAGCTCAGTTGGTAAAGCATTGTCCTGCTATGCCAAGCTTGCAGGTTCAATCCCTGGTCAGGGCACATACAAGAATCAACCAATGGAATCTATGTTAACACAATAATTTTTTTTTCCTGAAGTTGGAAACAGGGAGGCAGTCAGATAGACTCCTGCATGTGCCTGACCAGGATCCACCGGCATGCCCACCAGGGGGTGACGCTCTACCCATCCGGGACGCCATTCTGCTGCGACCAGAGCCACTCTAGCGCCTGAGGCAGAGGCCATGGAGCCATCCTCAGTGCCCGGGCCAACTTTGCTCCAATGGAGCCTTGGCAGTGGGAGGGGAAGAGAGAGACAGAGAGGAAGGAGAGGGGGAGGGTGGAGAAGCAGATGGGCACTTCTCCTGTGTGCCCTGGCCGGGAATCGAACCCGGGACTCCTGCACGCCAGGCTGACGCTCTACCACTGAGCAAACCGGCCAGGGAAACAAATAAATTTTTAAAAATTAATTAAAAAAATTAAAGTTAAAAAAAAGAATCAGCCAATCAATGCATAAATAAGTGGAACAACACATCAGTGTCTTTCTCTTCCTTCCTATTTCTCGAAAATCAATTTTAAAAATCTGGCAGGTAGTTTTGGGGAAGTAGGTAGGTTTTACTCATCTCAAAAGCCTTTTGGTGGCTAATGTAAACTACTGTAAAGAATCTAAATGTGTGTGGCTCAAACTTAGTTCATGATAATTTTATGAGTAGTTCTTTCAGGACAGTGCAAGCAAGTTTGTTTTCCTACTAGCTACACCTCTATTGTCGAGGCTAATTGTTGCATAATGGTCTTCACAGGGAGGCACTGCACCAAGCGCCATGACATGGCTCTCTCCTTGTGGGGGGGGTGTCCATGTGTAGTAGGCACTTTCACATACTTTAGGTGGGCTGTGAAGCTGATGGCTCTGGACTCAAATCCTGGCTATGGTACTGTGTCACCTAGAGCAAGTTACCTAACCTCTCTGAGCCTCAGACTTCTTTTTAAAAAATTTTTATTAAATGCATTGGGGGTAACACTGATTAATAACATTATATAAATTCCAGATGTACAGCTTTATAATACCACATCTGTATACTCTATTGTGTGCTCACTACCCAGCCTAGTCTCTTTCTGTCACTATGGATGTGACCCCCTTTACCCTCTTTGCCCTCCCCTACCCACCCCTTCTTGTCCGCTAACCACCATTCCCCGACTTCCTTTTTTATTATTTATTTACATATATTTTTTAAAGATTGTATTGATTGATTTTTACAGAGAGAGGAGTGAGAGGTGTGGGGGAGTGCTAAGAATCAGCTCGGAGTTGCTTCACTGGAGTTGCACATTCATTGCTTATGTAGGTGCCCTGACCGGGCAAGCCCAGGGTTTTGGGCTGGAGACCTCAGCGTTCCAGGTTGATGTTCTATCCACTGTGCCACCACAGAGCGGGCTCAGACTTCCTCTTTTAAATGGTAGCTATCTTTAATAGCACACTTGTAAAGCCTGCTTTTTTCTCCATTTCTTTCCCTTACAACCTCAGTCCATATCTGTGCCAGCTCTTTCAAATGCCTTCAATGTCTAACTTGAACTCAATGGGATGTAACAAATTTACTGGACTCTGGAAGTTCTAGGAGAGCTTTACAAAATAGACATTATAGTAGATTTAAAAAAAAAAAACCCAAAAAACAAACAGGCTGTAATTTTTCACTACGGCAATGTGATTGTGCAGCTCTTCCCGTGAAGGGGCGGAGTCTCTTTCCATGCCTGTATCTGTCTATCTTAGCTGGACCTATTATGGTTCCCTTTGGTGAGTAGGATACAGCAGAAGTGACTGTACAAGTTCCATGTTTAGGTCTCAAGGGCTGTCCAAACAAGGTCATCTTAGACTGGCCAGGCTCTCGGCATCTGGGAAACTGACTGCAGATATACCAGTGAGCCCAGACTAAACCAGAAGAATCACCCAGTTGAGACCAGCCCAAACTGACAACCAATAAGATTGTATGCTATAACATGGTTGTTTCTTTTAAGTCACTATGCTTTAGAGTGGCATTATACAGCAAAAGCTAACTAATACATAAATGTTTGAGGTCAAATCGATGGTTTGGATAGCACCTAAGTATCAGTACCTTTTAAAAGCTCTCTGGGGCCCTGGCTGGTTGGCTCAGTGGTAGAGCGTTGGCCTGGTGTGCAGAAGTCCTGGGTTCGATTCCTGGCCAGGGCACACAGGAGAAGTGCCCATCTGCTTCTCCACCCCTCCTCCTCTCCTTCCTCTCTGTCTCTCTCTTCCCCTCCCGCAGCCAAGGCTCCATTGGAGCAAAGATGGCCCGGGTGCTGGGGATGGCTCCATGGCCTCTGCCTCAGGCGCTAGAGTGGCTCTGGTTGCAGCAGAACGGTGCCCCGGATGGGCAGAGCGTTGCCCCCTGGTGGGTATGCCGGGTGGATCCCAGTCAGGCGCATGCGGGAGTCTGTCTGGCTGCCTCCCCGTTTCCAATTTCAGAAAAATACAAAAAATAAAAATAAAAAAATAATAAAAGCTCTCTGGGTGGTTCTATTATATGTTCAGAATTGAAAACCACTGTCCAGATAAAGGCACTTAGTGCTTCATGGGCTGGGTTATAGGTGGGTCTTTATTTACACGGAAGTTTACCTAATGGAACTGTGAAGAGTGGGGATATTATTTAAGTTTAAATGAATACAAGAACTCTTTAACACATTAACTTATAAAAAATAATAAGCCAAGAAGTGATCTATACTAAAAGTAAAAAATATCTTCAAAATCTTATAACAAAAGATGGAAGGGACTTTAGATCTAACCAATCCCAGCCTTAACTTTGTTGGAGAAACTGAAGCCCCGAGCGTTAAATGACTTGCTCAAAGCCAAATACCTAATGTGTGGCAGAGCCTGGATTCATATGAGATCTTCAGGCTCCAAATGTGTTTTGATTGATTCTTTTCTATGGTACAGTAATGTGATCCTCTTTTTCTTACCACGTGTGAGCTCATGTGAAATCTGCACAAGGATTATGTTAGGCTAGGTTATCTCTCAAGTTTTCAGGCAGTCTTACAGGGACATCCCTCACCGTTGGTGACTGTTAACCCGAATGACAGGTCTGTTGACTGTAAAATGTGCCTTGCATCCTGGCAGAGGTTGGAAGTTGCAATCTTACGAAGCAGAGCAGCTTTACTGTCCCTTGTGGAACCATAATTGAGATACAACGGGGGAAGGGGTGCTTACTCCTTCCCATGAAAAGAGAAGAATGACTGCTGAGCCATGGTCAATGGAAGCAGTTTATTTGACATTAATTGCAGAATTTACAGCATGACCATTTAATGATAGGAATAAAAATAGAAAGAATCCAGTGTAAGCAATGTTGCAGACAAAAAAAAAAAATCAAGATGGGAAACGAGCAAATTGAAAATGCAATTAACATTCAAAGAAATCTTCCAAAGGACGGGGAGCTTACTGAGGGGCGAGCAGCCCCCTTGCTAATGGTGTGTGGCCATTTCTAACAGGATTGCAGGGCAGCCACTGAACACATACCCTGTTGACCATCCCTGGAAAATCTTTTAGCATAGTCTGACTTGACATAGGCGAGATGGGGCAAAACCTTATAACATAATTTGGAAATTTAGTTCTGGGTGAAGAGAAAATAAGAATGTAGATTAGCTGGTATGTGGGTTTTCTTTTTCAAAAGGGAAAGGAATGCAAATTTGAGGGGTGTATTTTCTTGATGTCAAAGGGATGGGGTAAAAATAAAAGCTTCAAGTTCCCCTCTTGGAAAGTAATATCTGTAAAGTCAAGGAACAAGAATCAGAGGCATGCAGGTGGCTCTCTGACCTCTTGTCACCTTGGAATCTGGATAGAGACCTATGAAAGGTAGCTGGATTTCTAGTAAAGGGCTGGATTCTGGAAGAACTAACCTAGAAGCCATGTGATGGAACATGGGCTCTCCCAGGGACAATTAACCACCATCCAGCCACTTTTCCATGGCTTAAAGAGTCTTTGTTCAATTTTAAAACTTTAAATAGAGCTGGGGAAAATTCTTCTCTCTTTGTCTCTTCCTCCCTTTCTTAATTTTAGTCACCTGTAATACCATAAAGTAACCCACAGACCAGAAGAAAGGATTCAAGCCCCACAGGCCAGCATGTGAAATGAAGAAGACTGACTCAATCCAGAGGACAAAAAGGAATGAAAGAAAAGATACTGGACTGTGATCTCACTTTGGTGGAGGATGGTTTGTCTAGTAAGAATTCATTGACCAAGAAAGAATCTATAGTTCCTGTGCTAATACAATGTTAATTTGGGTAGAAAAAGCAGAACAGGAAAGATAAAAAAAAAATGGCCAGGCTCTTTCTCTGCAGTCCAGAAAAATACCTTCTCAGAGAAAAGCAAAGGCTGAAGGGGCGAATATCTTTGCCCCTGAAATTCTCTGGCATTTTAGGTCTGGGGCTGAGAGAATGAAGTACTTTAGGATTGAGGAGGGAAATAAGATTTGGTGGTTGGAGAGAGGGACTGGAAGAGAAACCAGCACCGAGATGATGCCTGGATCATCTCTGTCTCTGCCTGCCGAACTTAGATGGTATCACTTTGTCGGTGTGAAGGTTGTCTTGTTTCAGGAATTCCCATTTGCCAGGCGTCTTACAGCCCTTCATGGTACCATTTAGACTTGTGTAACACAAAACGACATCGTCAAGAAAGGAAATAAGTTAGCTTCAAGGAAGCTAACAGATGTTAGTGGTATCCTTACCTATTCAACAGTCTTTGAATACTTAACCTTTCTTATCAGGTAGCAGGGTCCCTGTCATAATTTGAAGAAAACTGTCCTAGAAGTAAACTGACTCTTAAGCTATATGCCAAATTGAGATAGAGCAAGGAAAATGAGGGGAAACCCCCAAGTTCTATAGCTTTTTGAAAGGGTCTTTCCAGCAGAGATAGAGTAGGCATTGAGGGGCCTGTCCCCTGAGAAAGATCTGCAGTGTGGGCAGTGTACACGGCCTGCTGGGGAGCAGCAAGGCACAAGAGGCAGTGGGGTCTCCTTCCCCTCTGGTATTTTTCCAGATCACAGAACTAGGGATCACTGAAATATAAATTAGAGACCAAGAGGCAGAAAAACCCATTCATACCTTTCTTTGTTTTCCAAATAATCATCTGCACAAATTAGAGATGGGAGAGCTAAACCAGGATGCAGAGGGAGAGTGATAAGGAGGGGGGGTTGATTTGGAAGAGCCCCCCAGATTGTGAGGAGCCCACCCCCAGATTTGGGCCCTTTGCAGTAGTCAAGGTGGAGGAAGACACCTTCAGTGATGGTGCTGGTAAAGCCAACCAGGTGAGCCACTCAGAGCCTTGGCTGGTGGAGCCCAGCATGGGGAGAGGTGAATGCCTGGTGGGTCACAGAGGATGCGGGGTGACTGTTTTCGCTTCTTGCCCTTTTCTGTAAGAACTGGGGCCTGTCATCATGCTGTCCTGCGCTCAAGGCCAAGGGATCTTGGGGAAGTTTTGGGGTCAAGACGGGGAGGTTTGGGCTCAACTCTCTTTAAAGTGAACAGTCGTGAAGGTCTCTTCCTAGTGACCAAATCTACCTTCAGGCCTATGACCTTTCATTTCCCAGGCCATGCCCACATTCCCACCACGAGAGCAGGAGCGCAATGCAGGCCAGGCTGTGGTCACTGCCCTTCTGTGTCTCTGAGGAAAAGGACACCCACGGGCACAACACATTGAGTGAAAACCCTTTAATAACAAAATAACAGTCACGATGTAGCTACTTGAGTTGTCTGGAAAACTCAGCTTACACTTGATTCAACATATCACTTTCCACAAAGCTTAAAATAAAAATAAAAAAAGGACATAAGAGGGCATAACAAAATATACCTCAAGTTTCATAAGACAAGTCTTCTTGGCAAATCCTAGTGGGTCAGGCCCGTGCGCTGCTTGTCATGAAAAGACCTTCATGTTTCAGATGCTCCTCTGTTTATTCTGGATGGGAAACGCATGTGGACCTGCTGATACTATATATCTGCACCAAGAGGAATAGTTTGTGGGTTTGTGAGTGTGAGGAGAACTTGACTGAAACAAATACTCAGTTTGGTTTATTGTGGCAGAACACAGGAAGCTTTCCGGAAGATTAAACACTATTACAATTGTTAACTGTCTTACAAAGCCAACTTCAATTTCTTGTATTCATTTCCATCTTTGGCAGGTTAAGAAGGGGGGAAAAAAAAAGACTATCTATTACATAGCTTTCATGATCACAATCTACTTTATAAGGCCAAAAAGTAAATGCTTCTTTGTGTTACTACTGAACGCGCGTCCCTATATTGTCTCATGGCCAGGTACTCAGAATGCGCTGCTGTTGGTGATTTCCAATGTTTGGCAGAGCAGACGGCTGCCTTCCCACCATTAGGCTGCGCTTGCCTATGCATAGTGTGCTGGGCACTTGATTTGGCTTTATGTCAAGCATTCTGGTTTGGGACCTAGGTATGAAACTTGGGAGTGGGTCTCAGAACCGAAATATAAGAAAGAACAAGTTTGCCCAATCTAATGCAACTGGAGATTACTTTTTGAGACACGGAGGCCTTAGATAACTGGGGAATTTAAACCAAGATGGATTTCTGATACTGGGGTTCCAAACTTCTCCGGCCCCTCTTTAGGGGCAGATGGGACACTGTCAGGCAGGAGAGTTATCTCTGACTCGAGAGGAAGAGCCACGATCTGCCTGCACAAGGGATGCTGTGGGGAATGGCCACCTATTTTTGCCTGAATCATGGGAATAGGTGGTGGAGTTGTCCAGAAGAATGGACCAAATAAAGCCATAGAATAATTATTGATATTGATGCCATTTGAGTTTTTACCGCAAAATGAGTTGACAACAAAATACTGGAAGAAACCAAACAAAATCCAAGTGGCCAGCCCCAAGGAGAGCTCCAAGGGAGGCTGGAGCTGGATGAATTCACAGCTCCGTGTCGATGGCCAGTTAGGTCTGAGTGCACAAACATAAAGCCAAACGATGCCTCAGTGGGAACTGAAAATACAGAGTTTTTTTCCCAATGGTTGTTTCCCCTCTCACAGTGTAAGGAATTAAGTTAATATGTGGACAAGTTGGCTAAGTGAAACTTGGAGTCACCTTGCTCATTAAATTTGAAACCAGTTCAATCTGACTCATTTTGAAATCCCAACAGATGTGAAGATACTTTCGAGGTGAGACATCTCCCAATGAAACCAATAGTACCACTGTCTGAGGCTGAACTGTGTACATTTTCATAGTTTAATGTATACACAACTGTTCCACAAAACGACTGGCGCCCATGCATAAATAAAGTCCATTGAACCAAAGGGGAAGATCTAGTTCAAAATGAAATGTTGCTATTAAGTCCACAATGCATCACACTGCTAATTTTTTTTAGCCTCATGCATAAAATTATAGCACTGATTGGCAGTTGCTAATTATAATACTACACTGTTAACACAGAACAATTAATTGTTCAGACCAAGTAGCACAAATGTAGAAAATAATTTTTTTTTCCAACAGAACAAATGAACACAGATTGTTTCTTCAGCAAAATATGAAACTGTAAACTTTGGGCTCATTCTGCAACTTTCCCCAATCCAGAATAAATAAAATCCAAAGGGGGAAAAGAAAAGAAAAAAACATACATTTCTTTTTAAGCGCACCTTTTCATCTATTACAAAAGCACAACCTAAAACGTAGAAAGCTTTTTTTTCATTTTTCTTTTTTTAAATCACAGTTACCAAAAGAAACAGTGAATAATTTATTACATACGCTATAATAACATTACTCTAAACACTATCATCTATGAGGTATATCTGAGAAAATTCGGTAAGGAATTGCGCGGTCTGCATTGCCAACATGCCCAGGTTCATATTAAAGCTTTGGAACCGTGAAGAACTAGAAAAGGGAGAAGGACAGGGGAGCAGAAAGAAGAGACAGAGAGAGAACCTTTGGTATTAGTACAAATCTTGTTCTTTGCAGGGTTGCATTGCAAAGCACCACAGTACAATAAGCCCACCAATTTACTGTATGGAGGCCCAGTTGAAGCTGAGGTATTCACAGGAAGGATTAAAAAAAGCACAGAGAGGTCCAGACTGGCTAAATCGTTGCTTTGGTTCAAGCAAGGCACTCGTCCCGTGGTTAGGTCACACTTTGCAAGTGAAGCATGAGGCTGAGGGGGGATTGCTGAGGAGGGGTCTGCCAACAGGGATGTTTTCTGTGTTCAGGCTGCCATTGGTCTCTTTGGGTTCCCTCTTGTGGGGCCTGGTGGTCAGAAGGCGGGAAAGGTGGTGTTCGATTCTAGGGGAGCGCTCTGCTGCTCAGTATCAGACCTCTGCTGTGCCTCCCAGGTGTTCTGAGAAGGCTATTTCCTGTAGGAATCGGGGAGGGAGACTAATGCAATTTGCTGTTTCGAAGGAAAGACTTAAAAGTTTGCCATGTCCAAGGGGAAGGAAGGTGGGTGGAGCTTTCAGCTTGTTTGGACAGAAGGGCACTTTCTAAAGCCGGTCAGTCTGTCTTCTAAGTCTCCCTAGAAGCTACACTAGGCCGAGGAATGTGCTAGGTGGTCTTTTTCCTTCTTAGATTCTTGGTCTAAATGGTCCCTTTGAAAGCTCAAAGATATCCACATCATGTAAAATGCAAAATATTAGTGCTCGATAAAAAGCTATACAGATGAGAGGTGGGTCTTGGCATGTGTTTAAAACCCATTTGGTCAGAAGCTCAGAATGATTCATTGGCTAACATACAAGTCACTCTAATGAGTGGATCTTAATAGTGACTTAATCATATTTAATGCAATCCAAAGAGGACCAATTAATTTCATGAGGAAGAAGGGAAGAGAGGAGCAACTTTAAGTAATCATTTCTTAAACTAGTTTATCTATTCCTCAAAAATTTGGGGGTCCTCTTTCATTTACAATAAATAATCCTTGATGTAAGGCTTACTCTTCTCTCACAAATGCAGTGTGTGCCTAGAAATGAAATATAAACACATGACTGCAAGTCAAGAGGAAAAGGAAAAAGCTGAAGAGCTTCAATATCATATGTGCAAATGGGGATCAAAGTCCCTTCCTCTGAGGCTGACCTAAAATATCCATAATAATTAAACTCTACAGACCAAGGACAAACTTAAAAGAAGGTGTATGTCTACCACATTCTGCAAAGGGGTGTGTGTCTACCATCCTCTGTAATGGGGTATATGGCTGCAACACCCTGTGATGGGGTATATGTCTACTGTCCTCTGTAATGGGGTATATGGCTGCAACACCCTGTAATGGGGTGTATGTCAACCACCCTCTGTAATGGGTATATGGCTGCAACACCCTGTAATGGGGTGTATGTCAACCGCCCTCTATAATGAGGAGCTTCAACAGTGATCACACTGGACCAATGTATATTTGCAAGGCCAAAACCTCTCTGGACCCTAAATACTTCTAGGCTGGCCACCTTTACAGCAACTGGCCGTATGTGAACTTTCTGTTGAGGTTCTAACCAAACGCTGAAATGTCGGTTGACTATCTTTAGAAAATACCCCTTTCCAAATTAGTAGCCACAGTAGGCCAGATAATGTTAAGTGATAAACCTCAGGCCCGACTCAGTGCTGAAGGAATGCCATCTTGCTCTCTGCCGACCTGTCTCTGCCGACATGTGACCCAGGTGGCCTGTCTCATGCAGAGGCAGCGCTGAGCACTGCATCAGGAGGCCTTTGGCTCTACCTAGCGATTTAACTCCAATAATAATTTCACTCCTCCAGGCCTGTGGGGAGGGAGGGAGGACTCAATGCTATCTAAGGTCCCTTCTAGCTCTGCATTCAGTGGTTAGAGTTTCTCGGGTCCAGGAACTGGAAATCTTGACTATGATAGCTCCACTGCAGGGACAAGGTCACGGCTAGGATTGCAGGCCACTTCCAACCAGACTTCTTCACCCACTTGGGATTTAAGGAATTTAAGGAATTTAAGGAATCCAATCACAGCAGCATCTGAACTTGCGTCCTGAACAGGTGACAAGGACAGTGAACGAAAAAGAGAAACACAGAAAATATCCCTTTTCAAATTAGCAGCCACCGTCGCACAGATCGTTCTGTCTTTGGGGAGTCTGAGCTGTGGCTGTCCAGACCATGTGTCAGAGAGAACGGTTAAAATGATAAGGAGCACAAGCAAAATGCAGACCGCACAGAGAAAGAAATCTTTGGTATCTTTGGTGTTTCAACACGATTAAAATTACAAATGGAAAAAGTCAGTGAGGTAGCCTTCTTTGGTTCTCACTAGAAATAGAAAGTTTTTCCTTTTTTTTTCTTTTTTCTGCTTTTATTTTTTCCTTTTTTGTTTTGTTGTTTTACACACACACAGAGTTCATTCTTGGAAGCAGCTAGTATAAGGGTTTCTCTCATTTTGCTGTTATGATTTTTTTTAATGCGTTTTCCAGTTTCTGTCTAGAAGCCCCAAAATCCAGGCTGGTGAAGCAGGGTCTCTGCTGTGTCGTCTGAATGTGTACATTCAGGATGAAGAGTCGTTGCTTGTCCACAAACTGGGCTCTGTTGTTCTGACCGCGAACAAACTATAGTGCTCTCTGCTGTTTTAAATAAAAAATATAAACTATACAGCGCACCCTTTCGCAGATGCTGAATAAGTTAAATAAATAAGTTACACTACGAAGGCTCCGCGGGCCCCAATAATTAAAATGTGAAGTTTGCCTGATACCAGCTGGGGCTGCACACTTGAATTAAATAACTTAATAATCGTTATTTAAACTATGTTCAAAGCTAATTCAAGAAGGAAACATACCTTGCTTTCTCTCTTTCTGTAACCTGTATATTATTTTACCTGTCTGTAACAGAATTTCACTGCTTTTATAAAGCAAACTAACCTTCAACAGAATTCTAAAAGTGATTATTTGGCATAGCTGATGCACCATTGGTCTAGAAGACTTTGATAAATAAACACAAGGAGTGAAATCAAACTAAGGAAGGGCAATTAAATAATTACCAAAAATTCTAGACATTTCTGTGCTAGAAGTTAATTTAAATAAATTAGTTACATTAATGGTACATAGCTTGTTGGGTCATAACCCAAAGAGACAAGAAAGAGAAATGTTCCTTTTGACTGTCTTAATTTTTTTGACGGACAACATGTATTAACCTCTTTCAATAGTCTAAAAGAAAGCAGGGTAGGAAATAATAACCTCTAAAACTTACGCGGGTTTATAAAGAACATTTAGATGTGACAAGCATGAAAAAAAAAGCTACCATTTCCCTCTCTAGCTAGCGCTGCCCCACAATACCACGTCACCACTGTCTCAACCCTGGAGACCAGAGTCCACTTTTTCCCTAGTAGTTGGAGCTTTCTTTTGCTTTTTCTCTTTGTTGTTTTTTTCTTTTTTTGTCCCTTTTCAGGTCTTTGGACTTAGCTTTAGTTATGAGAGATCCAGCATAAAGCTATTCAACCGAAGCAATCAAGCATATGTATCATTCTTGCACAGATGATTAAATAATATCCCAGCTTTCTTGAAAGTTGAGTCATCTTGGGTGTGCCCAAACGAAAATAATTCCAAGTATACACAAGGAAGATGTTGGGATACTTTTTTTTTTGTACTTTAGTTTTCCATGTTACAATAAATAATGAAACTAATGTCCACTGTAGAAGTACCACATGGTAAATTATCATTTAAAATTTATTTATTGTAACAGACGACAGTAGATGTATTTATGGAGATGTCTGCGTGCTCGTGTCTGTGCATGGTCCAGACACGCATGGGTAATATGTGTTGCAATAAGGACATCTATGAGAATACATGTCAAAAGATGTACAATATCTAGGTCTGTATACATCTGAGCTGACGGACTGTATAAGCTGAGGCCAACTTATCTACCAAGGTTTATGCTATTTGAAATGCCTGCTGCTAACGATGCAGCAGAGGGAAGACGTCCGGGAACGACTGAACTTGCAGCAACGTGTTTTTTCCTATATGCATTATCTCTTATAAAAAGCTATTAGCTGGTTGATTCCAGTCAACTAAACTCGAAAACCTGTACGGAAAGCTTGGGCTCTAGTCTTACTTTGTCTCGGACGGTCAAGAGTCACTTTGGTATCTGAGAACGAGCATTTCTGAGCCCTGTGGGATTCATGCAATAGCCCGTCAGCCTCCATTATCAGCTTTGTGGTCTATCGATGTAAAACTATATATTATTTTATTATATTTTGTATTTTATAACACGTTCTGAGACTTCCTAAAACAAATCAACAAACCCCCCCTTTCCCTTGGAAAGAAACAAAAATCATGGGTAGAAAATAGGCTTTGGGGCCTCCATATTGAAAGCCAATGTCATTAACTTAGGAGATTTTTTACAAATTCAAGGGCTCCTTCCTCCTTGATTAAGAATGTTGGAGCCTTTTTTGATAACTAGACTCTCCTGCTGTTTTAGACATGACTCGGTCTTAGTGAAAGGTACGAAATATTAAGTGATCCAGTCTTGCAGGTAAATATCAGAGAGTCATAGGCACCAGCTCTGCCCCATCATCTACCTTCTCCCTGCTCACTCCTCCTTGTTAGGCTAACAAGTCTGAATCACACAACATCACCAGCAACAACAACAAAAACCCAGTTCTGATCTGGTAGGAATCATGACAATGATCTCCACCATACTTGTGTCTGGGTCACGGGGCCCATCTGGACCACAGACAACATCTCTTCTTCTCTACTTTTTAATAGAGTCCATTATTCTGCAAATATAATGGAACCCAGTATGTTCTTTTAATGTTTAAAAAAAAACTCCTACTGTACAGCTTCCTAAAAATCAAAGTTTGCTGCAAAGGAATATTGTGATGACACTATGGTATTGATCATCACACAGACACTTGTCTAATTCCACCAACATTTTCAAAAAAGTGGGAAGTGTCTCCTCCCCCGCCGCTCCATGTGGTAGCAATTTTTAATACTCTGTTCAATTTTAATTTACTGGCACTCATAGGTGGATGCCCAGCATGGATAAGGTAAAATGGTTGATCATATAAAAGGTATTTATATTGGGCTTTGAAATACATTGACTTACAAAAATGCATGTAATATACGTGTGGGTGTATTGGGTTTATTGGCCTGATTTTTATTTACTTTAGCTATAAATGAAAATTAGCCCACTGGCCTGATCGCTCAGTTGCTTAGAGCATCATCCAGAAGCACAGAGGCTGCCGGTTCCATCCCCAGTCAGGGCACACACAGGAACAGATGGATGTTCCTGTCTCTCTCTTGTTCTCTCACTTGCTCTCTTTAAAATTAATAAAATAAGCATTAAACAACCCCACAAAACAAATTAGCTTGACTTTCCTAAAC
This sequence comes from Saccopteryx leptura, assembly GCF_036850995.1. Taxonomy (NCBI): domain Eukaryota; kingdom Metazoa; phylum Chordata; class Mammalia; order Chiroptera; family Emballonuridae; genus Saccopteryx; species Saccopteryx leptura. Next base: position 14,305,799 of record NC_089513.1, read on the forward strand.
CCGTCATTGCAAAGAGCCTGCTGCCTACAATGCTCTGCTCTCTCTGGAGAACATGTCGGGCTGGGTCCGTCGTGACTCACTCTCACCTGTACCTTTAAGTGGAACAACCCACATGCTATTTTACATTTTGGAAAAGCCTTTAATATTGGCGTTGAATTTTTATTATTGTTGCTGTTTTTGTTTAAATAAAAATATTGGCTTTTAATAAAAATTTCCTGGAGTTAAAGAATTATATCCCCAGTACCAAAATCACATTGAAAACAAAAGTAAAGGAAGCCCATTTACCTATAGGAATAAAGAAAAGTCTTTTCCTACTCAATAGATCTTTGGCTTTCCGGTGCCTCAAGAATGAATTTGGTTCAGAACTGTCCCTGCACACTGTTCCTTCTGCTGCTGACGGCTGGGGCATGCCTAGAATTATTCTCGGCTTGAGGGAATGGAGGCTAAACTATAACAAGACCAAATGATTATTCTTTTCTCCTGAAATTATTAGCTTAAAAAAAGATTTATAAATGCTTGAGGAATGTCATAGGTCAAATTCCATTACCTTTCAATTTGTAGGAAATTTTTCTTTCTTTTTTTTAACAAATTGAAATCTGTAATTTGATACATAAATATATAGATACAAACATGTATTTATGTATGTATGTAAATAATTTTTTAAAAGCAAGCATTTCTCTGTTGCACGACATTGTCTGGCAAGACCTTTGCCAAAAGTCCTCGGAAGGAAGTTCTTTCTTTTTTACACTTTGACATCTTCCTTGGGTCACCAGGAACACAGACAGTGTATGTGACTATCCCTTGTTTGGCCATAAAGGCAGCCTCTTTTGGTTTAGACATCTTCTGGGGATACCAGAAACCCAAATGCTGAGGTCAGAGTACCAAAGAATCACTAAGCAAACCAAGCAGGCTCGGTTCCACAATCTATCCTTGATAAGAAAGAACTATCATTTTTCCCTTGGCTACAAGTCACATGGATTCATTTGGAACTATGCAAGTTGAAATTTATTTTCATCAACCAACATGAAGCATTCCCCTGCTGAAATATGCCTTTTTTTTTTTTTTTTTTGGTCATTTGACAAAGGAGACATGGAGTATGAACAAGAGACAAAGAGACACAGGGAGAAGTCAAGGAACATCCCCAGGTAGGATGAATGACAATAGTCATGCAGAGTCACATGGCTTTGCCCCTGCCTAGGGAGACCCACAGGGTGGAAGTGAGAGATGGGACAAGGGACAATGGGGCTCCCAGGGCAGGACTCCGGGATCCTCCTTGCAAACCCTGCTTTGTGTGTTTGTTCCAGTACGGAGACCCCCCTCCCCCCAACTACACCACTGCCTCACCACAGTGCAGTGATGCTTGCACACAGCCTTTGTTATGCAAATTGCTAATCACCGCCCTGAGGAAACCTGAGCAATGCATTGCAACAGGTGTCGGACTTTCCCTGAAGTCCCTTTGGTGGATCTGCTCACTGAGGAGGATCTGGAACACCCAGATAGGACAGGGGAGCCCCTGCAGAACAGATTTCTGGGCTGGCCCCATCATAACTGGTGGGAATGGACCATCAAGCCCTCCCCACAGATAAAAGATGAGTACCCCACTGGCCTGGGCCCAGCTCTGGGGTGGGTCTGGTGGAAGGGACTCACTTACACCTTGATCATGGTTGAGGCATAGAGTAGAGGTAACTCCAAATGCAAATAAAACCCATGTTTTATCATGCATCCATTGATTGACAGCTTAAATGTTGAAAGGCTTGAAACTGACTTTCAACCTTTCCCAGGAGTTTTCCCAGAAATCTGACTACTCCACATCATCCACAGTGGCAAATGAACTCTGGGGTGGCATGAGCAATGAGCAAAATTCTGAACTGAATACTTACTAGATGAAGCACTCGACAAAAACAAGACATGTGTTTGGACAGCAATAATTTTGGGGTTATCACCAATGTCAAGTTGAATCTATATGTGTGTTCATATATTATATATATCTCTCTTTCTTTAGAAATGCAACTTTACAGCTGATTTTTAAAAAGCTAATAGAAAAGTAGAAACTGGCAATTATTTTTACATGTCTCCCCCCACCCCCAAATGAAGCCCTGTCAGGATGTAGCAATCATATGAAGACAAGGCTGTCAGCTCCTCTATAAACTCTTTGGTTCTGTGGCTCGGGCAAGGATGTGTCACCAAGATCCCTAACCTTGACCCTCACTCCCCTTCCCTCCCCTGATGATGAGACTGAACACAGAATACACCTTAAGTCTAAGGGGTAAGCAAAGAACATTCAAGTGACAATATTAGTTCCTGCACTCTGTGGAGCAGAGAGAAGAGAATCATTCACTATCCCAACATCTTAAACTTGGAGTTCATGGAACCTTTTGAGAGATTCCATGTTGGGGTAGTAAGCCATAAGACGAAATGAAAGGGAAACAATAAAATCAAATAAATGACCCTTTCCTTCCGTTGCTCGGAAACAAAATTGATTACCTTTACACAGATCAATGGTGCTATTAGCATGTTAGCCAGGCAAGAGGAGATAATGAACTGAAACAAAAGTGGGAGAAATCCTCATCTTTGGTATTGTAGCTGTTGAGGTTTCTGTTGCTCTGTTCTGTGTTCTTTTGAAAAACTGCATAGGCACAAATTAAAGACAATCTTCAACTTTAAGATTACCACGTGAGTTGTCAAATGAAGCAGCAGCCGGGGAGGCTTTTCCTTATTTCCATTCTTGTCTCAACCCTTCCTTAGAAATCTGCTTCCAAAAAATGTCCCAAGAGGTCTGTTTTGAACACAGTGTGTCTTGCTGTTTTTTTGTTTTTTTGGTTTTTTTTTTTCTGGCGTGCTTCCTTCTTGTTGGTGGTGATTTTCATTGATTTATGTATTTATTTATTCATCTTAATGGGACAGTTTAGTTTGTTGCAGAAGTAGGTGCAGAAAAAGTTTCTTTGGTTTCGATTAAGTAATTCATAAAAAAGTCAGTCTCAAGTGTCTGTAAAGAATCACTGCAGCGTTTGGCTTGCTTTGAACACCCCCATGGCGCCCACCTGGGGCCATTCACTGGTAAATATGCACATCGTGACCATCACAGTCTCCCAGAGTTATGTGGGCGCTCTCCTGCTTTCTGCGGAGAGGTGACAGCCGGGAACCAGAGCTGGCCTGGCGAAGCCACTCCCTGGGTGGCGGAGCCAATACCTTGGCGTACCCTGTCCACTCAGCCTGATGGTGAGCCAAATGCAAGAGCTGAATGCCATTTGGACTTGCAGAGGTTTTCTAATTTCTAAAAGTAATCACAGTATATTTAGGCTAGAAAATGGCAAGTAATAAGTGTCTTTGGTTTGCAGTATTCTGCTTCTTTGGTGTGCTGTGTTTTCTCCGGTTTTGTTCAGCTGTGTTGCTAGGATGACTCAACAATGGAAGAGATGAGTAATGTGTATGGTGGTTTGAATTACTTTTTTTTTCGTGCTACAAAACACTGAAAATGTCCCTACCAATGAGATGGATGAGAGAACAACCCAAATCTGAAAGTGTGAGAATGAGTTATGTGGTGGTCAGAATGCACAATAGGAGGAACCAGGTGACTAGTAAGAAGGATACATTAATGATCTAAAAAAATCTAGATCTTTTAAAATGCTGCATTTGCTCCATGTACCGTAACAGTTAAACTGGCCTCCTGAGTGTGCGTCTGCGTTATGTACAAACAGAATTTGTAGCAAACTGCAAAAATGTGCTTGAAGCCGTATTCCCAATGGTTCCCTAATGACTTCACAATTGGCTCTTGAAAATCCAGATGCGGAGAATCTAAAACCTCTCTTACTTCTCTGTTTATCTTCGTTGTGCTTGATACTTTGAGCTCAAGTGAACTGATTTGTTGTTGGGATGGATCCAAGACCACGTGAGATTTCCAGGAGGTAAAGGAAAGAACATTGTAAACTAGACTAACTTAAAGCTTTCAAAACCATTCAATAAAAAGATGCCTGAGTTGGAAAAACAGGTACTTGGATTTTCTTTTAACTTCTGTATTTAAAACTTGTGCTCAGTAATTATCATTCTGCTGTGTGTTTCAATGGTATGGCTGTGAACTCTGGTGTACTGGGGTGTGATGAGGCTAAGCACTTGGAACGCAAATGAGGGCATTCTGGTTGCTTGATTCTTCTCTTCCTGTAGCATCTTGGGAGTCCAAACTCAGGCCAGACTCGGACTACAAGAGATCGATAGGACCCTAAGTGGGACTGTTGACATTTTAAGTAATCCTGAGTTTGGCTGACACCACTGAAATGAACTTGCTCCAGGAAGGCCCCATTTGGGTTTCTGAGATGCTTAGCCTGCTCAGAGGTCAATGTCCGGTTCAAAGAGATCCATTTTTCAGCTTGCACTTGGACTCCATAGCCATCAAAAACAAAACAAAAAGGACCACCTGGCCTATGATTACAGCTAGAAGTTTCTTTTCAAGAGAATTGTGCTTTCAAATCACCAGTGAAGGGCCCCAGCTAAGAATCCGGTGTCTCTCTGTGTTTTCTTTTGGTATCTGTTGTCCCTGCTTGGAGGTGACTTGTGCCCAACTCAGAGTCCTTCCGTCATGCTTTGGTACAAGTGCTGGAGGCGGACGAAGAGCCGCCGGTGCTCAGGTCGTCCTGCCACTTCTCCAGGCTCCGGCGCCGGGCGTTCATGAAGAAGTTGCTGACCGTGGTGAGCTCCAGGCCCAGCTGCTGGGAGATGGTGATCTGCATCTCTTTGGATGGGCGTTTGTTCTCTTTGAAGATGGCGAAGAGTGTTCGGCGTTGCAGGTCGGTGAACACCAGGCGGGATTTCTTCTGGGAATTGTTCCTGTCTTTGTTTGGTTCTTGCTCTTTGCGTTTGCACGCTGGAAGGGAAAGAGAGGAAGGAGAGAGTCAGCCCTGGCACCCAAGAAGGTGACCCACTGGAAACCTGACAGAGGCATACAAGGGGGTGCACACCGTTTAATTTTATTGTGTAAACGGCCCAGCTGTCCACAGCCAGCCTCCCACTCCATCCCCAGGTGACAGAGGCATCTGTTGATAGGGGAAGGGAGAAAGGAGGACCTCACAGGGCTGCTTTAAAGTCTCGTTTGGAACCAATTGCTTTTGCTTTTTGCCCCCCACCCCTTACTCCTCCACTCACCGCCCCCCCCCCCCCCCACACTAACTGTTTTTTTTTATCTCTGAAATCATGTGCTGTGCAGGGAGTAATGACTAGTCACTGGAGCAAGCCTGATGAGGCAGTTCCTCTTTCATGATAGCTGACCTGAAATTACCTTTGGGAGTCAAAACTTAAAAGCGCATAATTTTCCAAAATCAAAGCTGCTACCCCCATGTTTGAAAAAAAAAAATTGTTAACAGAACGAAATTAGAAGTGGTAGAATCATGGCAACATCCCGACCTAAATCCCCTTCGTCCAGACTTGTGAAAGGTGAAGGGGTGGGGGCGGGGACAGCAAGGGAAAGACTGCAGAGAAGTGGAGAAGTGGTCTGGCCAGCTCTAGAACGCCGGTCTGCAGTGCAGCCAGGACAGGGGGACGGAGGCTGGCAGTGTTGCAGAACCCGGGTCACTGGGACAGGGCCACAGGGCCCTAGGCGCCTCAGCCAGTACATGCAGGCTCTGAGGCCCCAGATGTGTAGCCACATCTGGACTGACATCTGCCGCCAGGACATTAAATTGTGTATCACTAACTGCCTTACTGCACATGTTCTAGATGGCGCAGATCAGGCCATGGGGTACCCCTGACTGGCTCTGTCCAGGGCCGCGAGCACCAGGGACCGTGAGCACCACAGACCGGGAGCACCAGGGACCGTAAGCACCATAGACCGCAAACCCCAGGGACTGTGAGCACCAGGGACCGTGAGCACCACAGACTGGGAGCACCACAGACTGGGAGCACCAGGGACAGTAAGCACCATAGACCGCAAGCCCCAGGGACTGTGAGCACCAGGGACCGCGAGCACCACAGACTGGGAGCACCAGGGACAGTAAGCACCATAGACCGCAAGCCCCAGGGACTGTGAGCACGAGGGACCGCGAGCACCACAGACTGGGAGCACCAGGGACAGTAAGCACCATAGACCGCAAGCCCCAGGGACCGCGAGCACCAGGGACCGTGAGCCCCCACGGACCGCGAGCCCCAGGGATCGCGAGCACCAGGGACTGGAAGCACCATGGACCGCAAGCCCCAAGGACTGTGAGCACCACGGACCGCGAGCCCCAGGGATCGCGAGCATCAGGGGCCAAGAGTACCAGAGACTGCAAGCCCTAGGGACCGGAAGCACCAGGGACCGTGAGCAGCACAGACCGCCTGGGAAAATGAGCTTGTGTGCGGACTCTTCCAAGAAGGTGCACTTTACAGACAGGTTTGGTCTCAGAAAAGTGACTTATTAAGGCTAAATGACCCAGCACAAAGAAACCACAAAGTTCAATGTGAGAACAGGTGTTAAAAAGTCCTGGTAGGAAATCGCAGATCCCACTGGACTTTCTGGCCCCAGACCGAGATCCCCTTTGTACCAGACAGATGTGTCCCCCAGGATAGCAGCTCGGGGTGCCCCCTTTGTACCAGACAGATGTGTCCCCCAGGATAGCAGCTCGGGGTGCCCCCTTTGTACCAGACAGATGTGTCCCCCAGGATAGCAGCTCGGGGTGCCCCCTTTGTACCAGACAGATGTGTCCCCCAGGATAGCAGCTCGGGGTGCCCCCTTTGTACCAGACAGATGTGTCCCCCAGGATAGCAGCTCGGGGTGCCCCCTTTGTACCAGACAGATGTGTCCCCCAGGATAGCAGCTCGGGGTGCCCCCTTTGTACCAGACAGATGTGTCCCCCAGGATAGCAGCTCGGGTGCTGCCCAGAGGCTTTTCAGTACTCAGAGCCTGGGTCAGGTTGTTCTCTGTGGCTGCATTCTTAGGGAACCCTGTGCATAGAGATGCTCCCTGATAGGTACACTTTGGGGGTCAGCAGGACAGCCTGCACTTTGACAGTCTTAGGGATTTAACCTGAGGACCAACCCTCAGGGAAAAGCTACAGGACGCTGAGCCCCCCCTGCGCTAGGCGCCACCCTCCCTGGAAGTGCTGCTGCCACAAAGGGCTCCCTCCTGGCATCAGTGGAGAAAGCAAAGACACTTCACTTCGTTAAAATCTTCCTTCCTGACTTTTCCTTCTTTCACTTTGAAAAATAAAAATAATTCTGTTATCTTTGAATTTTAAACACACACACACACACAAAGCACACATTATCCTTTGCCTTCAACTCGCAGGTGTGTGAGGGGGACCCTGGCGTCCTCCACAGAAGTCAGTGACAGGCCTTTCAGAGGAGGCTGCTGTTTAATGCGTCACTATTGTCTATCCTGTGACAAAGGTCTTTCGGAATTTGCATGCTGAGGGTTCCTGGAAGCCAGGGTACCTGTTGGTGGGGAGGGGAAAGAGGGCAGAGTGATAGGAAGAAGCAAATTTGGGGCTAGGCAGAGGGCCCCCCACCTGCCGCCTGCAGCCTGCATAAGTCTTCCCTGGGAGGGTCTGTGCTCGAACCCAGGGGGACAGCACAACTCAGTTCTGTGTCGCGTGCGTGTTGGGTGAGGAGAAAGCAGTTGCCAGTGTGAGACAGACACGGGTTGGGAGTTATCCTAGAGCCACACTTCACCTTGACATGTGGCCCCCAGTGCTATGGCCCAAGAGAGGCCCATAGGGAGACAAGGGGCAGAGTCTCTGGAGAGGAAGGGAATCCCCGTTCCACCAGCAAAACAGGTGTAATGCTTGGAACACTACAGGCACTCAGTAAAAATGAAGATCTGTTCTTCATAGAGAAAGAAGAAAGATGAGGCTAAGAATTTATAATTAGAAATGATTTTCCAGTACTTCCTCAATGGTAAACTGCCCAGAGGGCTAACGGCAAACAAAAGGTTAACGATTTTTGTGTCCGTTGTGAAGTTGTCTCATGGCCAATTCCCAGCCTTGTAGAAATGTAAGACTGTGATGCATTCTTACATGTGTGTCAGAGATCCTAATAGGCTTTGGACCACTGGTGTTTCCTAACATCACTAATTTATGGCCCAAATATGATGGGGATTGTTAGCCTCTCATCAATAATGCACACGTGCTCTATTCTCCATGCGTTCAGTAAATACTTTCCCTGACTAGTTCAATGTGATCTTGCCAGGGAGCAGGGAGGGGGCGGGGCAGGAAGTCAGCAGAGTGCACATTTGCTGGTGCCGACACTCAGCCTCCAAGGATATTGCTTTGAAAACTGTGCCTAATGAGAATCATTTCCACCTTTTGGCGAGAGAGCCTGAAGTTGCCCTTTTACAAGGGCTTGTGCGGAGGGGAGAGTGACCTTCTCCAGCAAGGAGGGCACACACACAGGGCCTGGGGTTGTGTGTGAAAAAATCAATAACCAAAGTACGGTCACATGTGTTTCTCCAGCCTTGCTCTGAGAAACCTTAGGATCCTGAGGTGAGAGGAGGAGAAATCAGCTCCTTTAACTTTGGTCCTGACAGAAAGCAAGCCCATAGGAGAGTGAGGCTGTCCAGGAGGGCACTTGTCCTCTGGGACAAATCTGCATACTCAAGAGCTTTAAAAATAGTATAACAAGTTCTCTTGCATTCAGATAAGGAGGTGAGAACAAAAGAGTTACATACTGTGATAGTACATATCTAATGTTCAGGAAGCCATCGATGCTGACACATCTTAGCAATGTAGGCTTCTCAGGCCAGTACAGGGACGGGGGTTGGTCACTGCTACACGGGACATGGTGAGGAGGGTTCTGACACATGAGACTTGGGGCTCAGGCTCTAAGCATGCCCATTGGCCACTGAGGGCCAGAGGGTGCCAGGGACACTGATTGCCCATTGGGGAGGTGGAATTCTTGATGAAGGGGGAGGGCGGCAAGGGACACCATCTTTCCAAACCAGTATTTGATTATCTCGTGCTCTCTAAAATTTAGAAACAAAATAGTTCTCAGATGCTCTGCAGTTTCCCCTGCTTCTCTATGATTTCCTGAACTTACCATTGAAGGCCACGATGGTCCAGACTCACACAGAGCCAGTACCGTGATCTTGGCTCCTGAGAGCAAAACTCTAACTGCACTCTCCTTTCTCCAAATGTCCCTGACCTGAGTCCGACAGGAAACTTAATGACTTTGTCTCCTGGTTGGGAGCTGGCTTTCCTCATGGACCAGATGCCAATCCACTCAGGCAGGGGAGCCAGCGACATCCAGACCAATGTCCATTAGGGAGGCCAGGGACAGAGACGGGGTGACACAGTATGCAGTCTTGGAGCCATTTTTGGTCATTGGGTTTCATCACTCCTATCACTCTCTTCTGACTGTGAGTGCAAGCAAAGCCCTGGCGAGACAAATCTCTAAGCCATTTGGCAAATTATCCTGGATGGCCAGATGGAGGGCAGTCAGGCTGAACAACCTACGTGCCAGGGAGAGAGCTGCTCCTGGGCTGCTGAGAGCAAATATGGGTGGGACTGTGGGCACAAGAGGGAAAGAGGAGAGAGAGTAAAGGGGACGGGACTTGAGAGCAGGGGGCCATGCATGCATAAGCACATGCACACACCCTCATTCTGGAGAATCCAGAAGGAGGTCATATCCAAAGTACAGAGATGTGGAAGATTAGGAGGCTTGGTTTATAACCCTCCCAACATCCTCTAGTGCCTGAACCATACACCTGGCTCCATTCTAATGGGGGGCAAACTTCTTGCCTATCTGGGTCTCCCTCTAGTACTATCCTCTTTCTCTCATGTGGGTGATAAATGACAGACCTCTGCTCTGCCTCTATGTGCTCCCCCCCCCCCCACTGCCGCCTTCACCTGGGTGTTGGGAGAGTTATAAGCAGGTTGGTCATGACAAGTGTTATAGCAACTCCTCATTTCTATGATACATGATCTGTATATGTATTGTGTGCTCACCGCCCAATGTCAGATAATCTTCTGTCACCATATATTTGGCCCCCTTTACCCTTTACTACCTCCCACCCCCTTTCCCTCTGATCAACACCATCCTGTTGTCTGTGTCTATGAGTTTCAGTTTTACAGCTCACATATGAGTAAAATCATATGATTCTTAGACTTTTCTGACTGACTTATTTCACTTAGCATAATATTCTCAAGGTCTATCCATGTTGTCACAAATGGTAATATTTCATCTTTTCTTATGGCTGAGTAGTATTTGATAGTATATATGTACCATATTTTATTTATACAATCATCTACCAAAGGATGCCTGGTTGCTTCTATATAGAGTACCATATATATGGAACTTTCTTTTTCATAAACCTAGTGGTAACCACACAGAGAAAAAAACAAAACTGAGACATATAATTTTAAAAAAGAGGAAACAGGAACAATGTATGGAATAATACCAAACAAAAAGAGCAGAGAGAAACACAAAGGAAAAGAACAAATGGAGGCCAAGAGCTACCAGTAAACAAAAGATAAAATGGCTATAAGAAATCTTCATACTTCAATACCCCTAAATGTAAATCGACTGAATTAACCAATAAAAAGGCACAGGGTAGAAAATTGGATCAAAAAACAAACCCAATCATATACTGCCTTCAGGAGACACATTGAATCTGCAAAGACAAAGATAGACTCAAAGTGAGAGGGTGGAAACTAATTCTCCAAGCAAATAATATTCACCAAAGCAGGTGTAGCCATACTTATATCTGACAAAATATATTTCAAGATAACAAAAGTAACAAGAAAGAGACAAAGATGAACATTTTGTAATGATAAAGAGGACACTATATTAAGAAGACAACACTCCTCAGTATATATGCATCTAATCAGGGAGCACCAAAATACATAAAGCAACTACTAACAGCACTAAGAGGAGAAACTGACAAAAACACAATCATAGTAGGGAATCTAAACACTTCTTTGACATATCTAGATAGACCATCCAAATAGAAAATCAGTAAAGAAATATTGGCCTTGCCTCACTAGTGGTTGTGCAGTGAGTAGTGTGGACCTGGGATGCTGGGATACCAGGTTCAATGCGAAGGTCGCCAGCTTGAGCATGTCCCATGGACATGATCCCATGGTCACTGGCTTGAATCTAAGGTCACTGGCTTGAGCAGGGGTCAATGGCTTGGCTTCAAACCCCCAGCCCCAGTCAAGGCATGTATGAGAAACAATTGATGAACAATTAATGTGACGCAAATGAGTTGATACCTCTCATCTCTCTCTCTCTCTCTCTCTCTCTCTCTTTCTTGCAATAAAAATAAAATAAGGAATCCCCATTAATTCAATTAAAAAAATTGGCCTTAAATGACACATTATACCAAAGAGACATAATTAACATTTAGAGAGCCTTTCATCCCAGAGCATCAGATTATACATTCCTCTCCAGTGCACATGGGACATTCTCAAGAATAGATCATATGTTGGGTCAGAAAACTAATCTCCACAAATTGAAGAAGAGTAGAATCATACCAAACATATTCTCTGACCACAATGCTTTAAAATTAGAAATCAATTATAAAAAGTACATACTACTAAATTATAAAAACAAAATTACATACTACTAAATTATACTAAACAATTATAAAAAACAACATACTACTAAAAAATGACTGGATCAAAAAAGATATAAAAGGTAAGGTTGTAAGTCATATATAGACAAATGAGAATGACAATACTATATATCAAAACTTCTGGGATGTAGCAAAAGCAGTAATAAGAGAAAAGTTTATCTCATTACAGTCCTATATCAAGAAACAAGAGAAATCCTAAGCAAACAATCTAACATTACATTTTAAAGAACTAGAAAGAGAAGAACAAAAGTAATCTAAAGTCAGCAGAAGAAATGAAATAATAAAAATTAGAGCAGAACTGAATGAAAGAGAGAACAAAAAGACTACATAAAAAAAACAATAAAGAGCTGGTTCTTGGAAAAGATTAATAAAATTGACAAACTCCTGTCTAGACTCAGTAAGAAACAAAAAAGAAAAACTCATATAAACAAAATCAGAAATGAAAGATGTTACCACAGACATCACAGGTATACAAAGGATCATTCTAGAATATTATAAAATACTATTGATATATGACACCAAATTCAACAACCTAGAAGATATAGATAAGTTCCTAGAAATATGTAACCTTCCTAGACTAAATCATGAAGACGTGGAAAATCTACATAGACTGATCAACAGTGAGGAAATTGAAAGAACTATCAAAAACCTCCCCCAAAATAAAAGTCCAGGACCAGATGGCTTCATTAGTGAATTCTACCAACCTTTGCAAGAAAATTTCATACCTATCCCTCTCAAACTTCCAAAAACTGAAAAAGAAGCAATACTTCTTCTTCTTTTTCTTTTTTAGAAAGTTAAATTTAACAGGGTGACGTTGATCAATAAGTGTACATAGATTTCAAGCAAACATCACTACATCATTTTAATAGTCCATTATGTTGTATACCCATCACACAAAGCCAAATCATTTTCTTTCACCCTATATTTGTCCCTCTTTACACCCTTCCCCAAAGCCCTGCTCCTCCCTTACATCTCCCTCCCCTGGTAACCACTGAGGCAATACTTCTTAACACATTTTATGAGGCCAACATAATTCTGATACTAAAACCTGGCAAGGACAACTAAAACACAAAACAAAACAAAACTCTACAGACCAATATCTCTGAATTCAGATGCAAAAACCCTAAACAAAATGCTAGCTAATCGACTACTCAAAACATTTAAAAAAATAATACATCATGATCAACTGGGGTTTATTCCAGGGGCACAAGGATGGTTGGTATATGTAAATTGGTCAATGTAATACACCTCATTAACAAAACAAAGGATAAAAATCATATTATCAATAGTTGCAGATAAAGCATTTGACTAAGATACAACATCCATTTATGGTTAAAACAATGAAATGGGTAGAGAAGAAAAGTACCTCAACATAATAAAGTCCATATATGGCATTCTGTCAGCCAATTTCATACTCAGTGCTGAAAAACTGAAAGCTTTTTCTCTAAAATCAGGAACAAGATAAGGATGCCCACTCTCCCCACTCTTATTCAAAATAGTTCTAGAAGTCCTACCCAGAACAATCAGGTACAAGAAAGAAATAAAAGGCATTCAAATTGGGAATGAGAAAGTAAAAGTGTCACTTTTTGCAGGTGACATGATTCTACATATAGAAAACCATGAAGACACCAACAATAAAACTATTAGAAACAATAAACAAATACAGTGAAGTTGCAGGATACAAAATGAATGTACAAAAATCTACTATATTCCTATATACTAACAATGAAATTTCAGAAAAATAAACAAATAAACAAAAAACATTTCCTTTTGCAACTGCAACAAAAAGAATAAAGAACCTAGGAATAAACTTAACAAAGGATGTGTAGGACCTATATACTGAAAACTACAAAGCATTATTTGAAGAGATTGAAAAAGACACAATGACCCTGGTGGGCAGAGCGTCGCCCCTGGTGGGCGTGCCGGGTGGATCCCGGTCAGGCGCATGCGGGAGTCTGTCTGACTGTCTCTCCCCGTTTCCAGCTTCAGAAAAAAAAAAAGAAAAAAAAAAAAAAAAGAAAAAGACACAATGAAATGGAAAGATATTCTGTGTCCATGGATTGGAAGAATCAACATAGTTAAAATGGCCATATGGTAATACAGATTGAATGCAATCCCCATCAAAATCTCAATATCATTTTTTAAAGGAAATAAAAAAAAATTCATCAAATTTGTACAGAAACACAGAATAGCCAACGCTCAAATAGCCTCAAATAGCCAACGCAACCTTGAGAAAAAAGAACACAGCTAGAGGTATCACACTTCCGGACTTCAAATTATACTACACAACAATGAAAATCAAAACAGCATGGTATTGGCAGAAAAACAGACACACAAACCAATGGAACAGAATTGAGAGCCCAGAAATCAAACCACATGTATACTGGCAAATAATTTTTGACAAAGAAGCCAAAAGCACACAATAAAGAAAAGAAGCCTCTTCAATAAATGGTACTAGTTGGAGAGCCACATCCAAAAGAAGGAAACTCCAATTTGTCCTCATGTACAAAAATTAATTCAAAATGGATTAAAGACCTAAATATAAGTTCTGAATAAATAAATTATTTATTCAGAACTTATATTTATTCAGAAATTATTAGGAGAAGACACAGGTACTAAACTTATGGACCCTAGCTGTAGAGAACATTTTATAAATTTGACCCTAAAGGCAAGGGAAGTAATGGCAAAAATAAATGAATGAGACTATATTAAACTAAAAAGCTTCTGCACAGCAAAAGAAACTATCAACTAAACAAAAAGGCAACCAACCAAAAGGGAAATGATATCTGCCAACAGCTCTGACAAGGGCTTAATATCCAAAATATATAAAGAACTCACACAACTCAACACACAACAAACAAACAATCCAGTTAAAAAATGGGCAAAGGACCTGAACAGAAACTTCTTCCAAGAAGACATGCCAATAACCAACAGGTATGAAAAGATGCTCAGCTACACCAGCCATTGAGGAAATGCAAATCAAAACTACCTCAAGATGCCACCTCACACCTGTTAGGTTGGCTATTATCAATAAGACAAGTAATAACAAGTGTTGGAGAGGCTGTGGAGAAATAGAAACCTTCATTCCATGCTGGTTCAGTGCTGGGAATGTAAAGTGGTACTGCCACTGTGGAAAACAGTAGGGTGGTCCAACAGCACCTCTTTAGAAATGCTACACTGATGGATCTGCAGGAAGGTCAAAGGGCCAGTGCCTTCCTTTGCAATAAAACCTCAATGATGTTTAAAAACAAGTAACTCGTGGTTTTCATCATTATGTGAACAACATAGTTGGGAAAAAAGAAATTCCTCTGGAAAAGTGTCTCCCTCTTGCAGAGTTTAACAGCAGATGCACAAATACAGTCAAACAGATGAAAAAAACAATTATGTCCACAAAAACAAAACAAAACAAAAAACTAGAAGAAAATATTTAAAAGCGTTAAGTTTCAGGTGAGGCCTGAAAGGATCACTGCTATTCAATACGCTGAAAAGTTGTCAATGCAATAAAATAAGAAAAAACAGGAAGTGAAAATTTTGAAAGGAATGAAAGGAATTGATAAAAATGACAAAAGGTGACATGAGCTAATGCTCATTATTCAATAGGCACCATTCTAAGTGTATTAACTTATTTAATTTTTACTGTCAGCCTATGAGGTAGTTTATAATTAATGATACTGAATCACAGAGCATTAAGCAAATTACTTAAGGTTACATAGTTAGTAATGAAGCTAGGATTCAAACTCAGGTAGCCTGATTCCAGACTCCTTGTACCTAACAGTGTCCCTACTCTGCTCTCCATGGAGAAATTACCCTCAAAACTGTAAGTTAGTTTACTTTTTTAAACCTAGAAATATCAAGAGCTTTAATACTCAAACTGTTAGAACAAATAAGAAAGTTCAGTAAGGTGGTTGTAAGGCCTGTGGATAATGGGAAAGGTCAGACCCGGGAACTTTGGCTAGGACCGCCCACAACGAAGTGCACAAAAAGAGACTTCGCAGGAACCCTTTAGAAAAAAGCGACTGTCTGCCAACCAGTGAGATTTCACCACGTCATATTAGCTCGACCACCCTAGGGACCCTTTAAATATTTCCCACATGGGTCACCACTTGCGACTTCCCTGGTCTCCATCTTTCCTCGGGGTCAGGGAACCTCGCCGGAAAGGTGCGTGCTCTGTACTCAGTAAAGCTTTTGTTATTCCACACTTTGTGGCTCCGGCCCTTCCTTCCTTCTCGGCGGGGAAAAATACCTTACATTTTGCTGCCAAAACCCGGGAGGAGTTGAAGTCCGCAAGGACCGCTCCTCTTCCCTTCCCCTTCCACCCACTTCGGCCTATGGTGCGGTAAGTCCCCTGCCTCTGCCTTCCCCTCAGTCCTTTCCACCGAGATTGTCCGAAATCGTAGCTATGTCAGGGAAGTCTTTTCTGTTCCGAGTGAGTGTGCTTGTGGAGACGTCCTGAGCACATCCACTTTACCTTTTCCATCCTTGGCCAGACCTTGAGTTTTAGGATGCTGATACTCAAATCTGACCACTCCGAGGACTGAGGGTGGCCGTGGGGGCACAGGAATCTCCCTCCCTAAAGAAGAAGAAACTGTTCTTCTCCACAGTGGCCAGGCCTGGAGGGACTGAATTAGCCTCCTGAAGGGACTTTCGGTGTTAACACCCTCACCAATTTAACTATCACCAAAAAAGCTGGGAACTGATGGAGATCTCTTACATACACGGCTTCTAATTATTTGCGCACCCATCCTTAATCTCTGTGCCGCCTGTTCCACCGTGCAGGCCTTTTTCTGGCCAGAGAAACCTCACCTAAAACCTCCACTCCTAATCTTTCCCTTTCCACGGACTCCCAACTCTCCCTCCTGTCTGACCCCCAGGGGTGACCCTCTCTTGGGACTTTTCTCTGGTCCCTCTGTGGACCTCTTGTGCTCGGGTCTTTTCCCTCTGAGAGCCTCCTCCCCTCCCTTCATAAAAACCTGTTTCTTATTCACCACTGCCATCTCTCTTTCTCCTCCCCTGCTGGCCAGGGGCCCCTTCCTTCTCCACTGTGTTCTTAAACCCCTCCTCCATCAGGCCATTCTCAGCCTGGCATTGGCTCTTACATCTGTTTTCAGGACGTCCAACCCCAATTTTCTTGCAGGAAGTTCTGGCCCTGTCCTGCCTTTGGCTCCAGCGTTTCCTGCGGGATCTGGGTGCCGGGCTCTGCACAAGCCCTCCTCCTCTTATTCTCAACCCCCCAAACCCCTGTCCAGGACCTGTGAACACGGCATTTAAAGTTTTTAATGAGGCCCTGGCCGGTTAGCTCAGTGGTAAGGTGTTGGCCCTGCATGGGGGAGTCCCGGGTTCAATTCCTGGCCAGGGCACACAGGAGAAGCGCCCATCTGCTTCTCCACCCCTCCCCCTCTCCTTCATCTCTGTCTCTCTCTTCCCCTCCTCAGCCAAGGCTCATTTGGAGCAAAGTTTGCCCGGGCGCTGAGGATGGCTCTGTGGCCTCTGCCTCAGGCACTAGGATGGCTCTGATTGCAGCAGAGCGATGCCCCAGATGGGCAGAGCATCACCCCCTGGTGGGCGTGCCGGGTGGATCCCGGTTGGGCACATGCGAGAGTCTGTCTGACTGCTGCCTCCCCATTTCCAACTTCAGAAAAATACAAAAAAAAAAAAAGTTTTTAACGGTCTCAACTAGTAGAAACAGGCCAAGGCTGTTCGCCAGGCCCGCATGCAGCAGAAGGTAACACTCCAAACCCAGGCTCTTGTGGCAACCCTGAGGCCAGTAAAACAACAGAGGCAAGGCACAGGAAGTGCCTGACCCAAGTCCAAGCCGCAAAGAGAAACCCCACCAGCAGCTTACTTTAAGTGTGGCAAGCAGGATCACTGGTCCTGGCAGGGTTCCTGCCGGTGGCTGCCCACTTAGCCCTGCCCTGACTGCAAACAGCCCAGTCGCTGGCGGAGTGATTGCCCCTTTGGGCAACAGGTTTTTCCTCAGCGCCTCTACATGGAGGTCAAGCCGCCCAAATGGGAAGGCCAATCCAGCCAGGTGGGTGCATTGCTCAAAACTACTAGGACACGGCCTGGACTTGGAGAACCCAGGGTATGCTGCAACAAGTGGGTAAGTCCATCTCATTTTTTGTGGACACAGGGGCTACCTTCTCTGTTTTGCCATCACACTCTGGACTTCTAATACCCTCACGGGTCTCGGTTATGGGAATGGATGGGACCCCTTCCTGACATGCAGTTTTGCCTCAAGCTTGCCTCCTTACAGGACCACTGGCAGTCGGAACCACTGGACTCCATCCATCTCCAGCTCACCAAAAGGCTGGACCCTACAAATCCCCCTATTACTCCTCTTTTAAAAAAAAATCCTTACAGGACCGCATCTGTGAAGTTTCTCAACTCACGCCACACAGATGTTCCTCCTGACACCCCTCAAAGCCACCACCTTCTGATCTCCCCCTCCCCACGACACCCCTAATCAGCAGGAAGTAGCCAGATGAATAAACGGCACCCCTTTTCTATTTAACACAAAAAGGTCAGAATGTAAGGTCAGTGGATAATGGGAAAGATCAGACCCGGAAACTTTGGCTAGGACCACCCACAACGAAGCAAGCCAAATAGGCTTCGCAGGAACCCTTTGAAAAAAATGACCGTCTGCCAGCCAGTGAGATTTCACCACGTCATATTAGCTCGACCACCCTAGGGACCCTTTAAATATCTCCCACGCAGGTCACCACTTGCGACTTCCCTGGCCTCCATCTTTCCCTGGGGCCAGGGAACCTCGCTGGGAGGGTGGGCGCTCTGTACTCAATAAAGCTTTTGTTATTCCACACTTCGTGGCTCCAGCCCTTCCTTCCTTCTCGGCGGGGAAAAATACCTTACAGTGGTCAGTTATAAGATGAACATACAAAATCAGTATTGATTGTGTATATATAGAAAATCCAAGATCATACACAGATTTACTAGGAGAATTACTATAGGAATTTATTTTTATTTTTTACAGGGACAGAGAGTCAGAGAGAGGGATAGATAAGGACAGACAGACAGAAACGGAGAGAGATAAGAAGCATCAATCATCAGTTTTTTCTTGCGACACCTTAGTTGTTCATTGATTGCTTTCTCATATGTGCCTTGACCGTGGGCCTTCAGTAGACCAAGTAACCCCTTGCTCGAGCCAGCAACCTTGGGTCCAAAGCTGGTGAGCTTTTTGCTCAAGCCAGATGAACCCACACTCAAGCTGGCGACCTCAGAGTCTCGAACCTGGGTCCTCCGCATCCCAGTTCGACTCTCTATCTACTGCATCACCACCTGGTCAGGCTACTATAGGAATTTAGCCAGATTCCTAGACTCAGTATCAGTGGACAAAAATCAATTGTATTTCTATATAACATGACAAACAGAAAATGAAAAAGATACTATTTATAATAGGATAAAAAATCAAGGACATAGAAATACAATAAATCTAACTACAGGTATACAAGACTTTGACAGAAAAAACTATAAACTTTGTTACAGAAATTAATGAATGCTCTAAATCAAAGAATTAAAAGATTCAATATTATAAAGAGCTTAAGTCTCTCCATATTGATCTGTAGATCAAGTCAATTCTAACAATCAAAATCCCAGCAGATTTCTCTCCCTCCCTCCCTTTCTTCTTTCTTTCCTTTCAGTTTCAGAAATTTGACAAACTGATTCTAAAATCTATATAAAGAATGCCAAAAATAAAAGAGCAGTCAAGTTATTCTTGATGAAAAAGAACAAGATGGGAGGACTTGCTGTATCAACCATCAAGACATCAGTAAGACTATAAGGTCTAGTGCTGGGACACAAATATACAATAGACCAGCAGAACAGAACAGAAAGCCCGCAAACAGATCTATACACATATGGACACGATTCAGCGACAAGATTGGTACTGCAGAAAACATGAAGAAAGTATGTTGCGTCCAATAATGGAGCTGGGGTAACTGGGTAGGTGTGTGTGTGGGGCTCAGTTCTTGATCCTCACTGCATGTGGCACACAAAAAATAAGTTCTGCATGGATCACAGACCACAGTATAAATGGCAAAACAAGAAAGCTTTTGGAAAATAATATAGAATGATAGCTTCATAATCACAGGAAAGATTTAAGACAGAAAATACTAACCCAAAGGAGAAAGATTTATATATTAGAGCACATTAAAATTAAGAATGTCTGTGTATCAAAAAAAAACATGAATACAAGAGTAAAAGGGGAGAAAAAAGAAAAAGTAAGAGAGCCATGGAGATTTGCAACACACATGACTGACAAAGGGCCTGAATCCAGAATACATAAAATCTCTTGGAAATCAATAAGAAAGAGTCAGACATCCTAATACAAAAACAGGCAGACTTGAACAGGCATTTCACAGAAGAAATCCAGATTTTCAATAATTATATAAAAAAGACGCTCACAATTATTAGTAATCCAGAAGTTACAAATTTAAAACATTGCACATCCGCCCAAACAGCTTACATGTAAAAGTGTCTCAATACCAAGCACTGGCCAAGAAATGAGCACTCTTCTGGGCTGCCAGTGGGAGTGGAAACAGGTACAACAGGTTAAAGAACTGTGTGGCAGCATCTGACACGGCTGAATACACGCATGCCCCTTGCCCAGAAGTTCTCTCCTAGACAGACCGTCTTGTCGCAGATGCTGTCATGTGCTGGCATGCTCACTTGGCCGTCCCCAATGCAATGCAGGCCAGCCCACTTCCCACTGCCAGCACCTCCATCTCTGCCTAAGGGCTTCCTCTGGTTGCCACTCTGCTCTGTGCACACACAGGGCAGGACAGAAGGGCTGGGGCACCTCCCAGAAGCTTCCCCCAATCAGTGGATGGTGGGAGCCCCAGATAAATCCCCCAGCACCCTTGTATTCCAGGAGACAGAATGCTGAGACCTTCTCCATGGACACAAACAGAGACAGTAGAGTGAGAGCTTCAGTTTCCCATGGTGGGAATGTGCTTGATGAAGCCACTATTCCTGGGTTTCTTCCCTTCTCTGTCTTTATTTCTCCAGCTCCTTTACCAGTGTTTTCTGAGATCACTCTTCAAATAAACTACCTGTGCTGGAATTAGAAATAGATGCTTATGTACATTAGGACACATGTTCAGAGCAGCTCTGTTTATAACAAAACTAGAAACAAAAAGTACCCATCAACAGGAAAATGGGTAAATTGGCCTATTAATTTAATGGAATACTATACAGTTACGAAAAAGAGGAAGTGACCACTACACTCAACAACATGAAGAGAAAAGAAAAGCAGGCACACACACAAAAAATATACACTGGGTGAATCCACTTACATGACGTTAAAAAAACTAACAAAACTAAACTCGTGGGTAGGGGTGCAAACTTCAGTGTTAAGAACTTTGAAACAAAGCCAAGAGGGGATGATTATAAAGACAGGTTGTTAGAGAAATGCAAATTAAAACCACAATGAGATATCACCTCACACCAGTCAGAATGGCGCTTATCAACAAAACAACACAGAATAAGTGCTGGCGAGGATGTGGAGAAAAGGGAACCCTCCTGCACTGCTGGTGGGAATGCAGACTGGTGCAGCCACTGTGGAAAACAGTATGGAGATTCCTCAAAAATCTGAAAATCGAACTGCCTTTTGACCCAGCTATCCCACTTTTAGGAATATACCCCAAGGACACCATAGAACGGCTCGAAAAGGAGAAATGCACCCGCATGTTTGTGGCAGCATTGTTCACAATAGCGAAGATCTGGAAACAGCCCAAGTGTCCGTCAGAGGACGAGTGGATTAAAAAGCTTTGGTACATATATACTATGGAATACTACTCAGCCATAAGAAATGATGACATCGGATCATTTACAATAACATGGATGGACCTTGACAACATTATACGGAGTGAAATAAGTAAATCAGAAAAAAAAAACAACTAAGATGAATCCATGCATAGAAGGGACATAAAAATGAGACTCAGAGACATTAACAAGAATGTGATGGCAACAGGGGCGGGAGGTTGGGGGAGGGGGGAGGGGTGAAGAAGGAGAGAGGGGTTAGGGGAGGGGAGGGGCACAAAGAAAACCAGATAGAAGGTGACAGAAGACAATTTAACTTTGGGGGAGGGGTATACAGCACAATCAAATGTCAAAATAATCTAGAGATATTTTCTCTCAACATATGTACCCTGATTTATCAATGTCACTACATTAAATTTAATAAAAAAATAAAAATAAAAATAAAAAAAATAATAATAAAATAAAATAAAAAAGACAGGTTGTTGCTTTCCTCCATGGTTGAGGGAGGGGCTATTGGTAAGAAAGGAGAGTATGAAGGACTTCTGGAGTGCTGGCAATATTCAGTTTGCTTTATGAGAATTAATTGAACAACCCATTGATGTTTCGTGCACTCTCCATTGGCATGTTTGATTTTATAGAATACATTTTAAAAAGCTATGGCTTTCCTATACATCAAAAATAGCCTTATCAGCAAATACAATTAAAATAAGTACTTAGAAATAACGCAAAAAAAAGTATAGACCAAAACTATAACTTTTCTTTCCTTACTGAGGATATAAAGATTTTTTTCCATGTTGCAAGTTTTAAAATTAAGCAAGCATTACACTATTAATGACAAATAATCTTTTAAAAATTGTGGTAAAATATATATAACAAGATTTGCCATCTTAACCATTTTTAAATGTACTGTTCAGTAGTGTCAAATATATTCACAGTGTTGTACAACTAATCTCCAACTTTTTCATCTTGTAAAAAGGTAACTCTATATCCATTGAACAACAACTCTCCATTCCCTTCTCCCCAACCCCTGGCAACCACGGCTCTACTTTGTTTTTATGAATCTGATTACTCTAGATACTTCATATAAGGAAAATCACACAGTATATACATATATGTTTTATATCTGGCTTATTTCAGTTAGCATGATGTCCTCAAAGTTCATCCATGTTGTAGCATGTGTCAGAATTTCCCTCTTTTTTAAGGCTAAATAACATCCTATTTTATGTGTATAGTACATTTGTTTATTCATCCACTTGGTTTGCTTCCACCTTTAGACTGTCGTGAATAATGCTGCTATGCACATGGGTGTGCAAATATCTCTTCAAGATCCTGCTTTCAATTATTTGGGATATACACCCAAAAGTGGTAGTGATAGATCATATGGCAAATCTTTTTTCAATATTTTGAAGAACTGCCATACTATTCTCATAGCGGCCACACCATTTTACATTCCCACCAACAATGCCCAAAGGGTTCCAGTTTCTCCACATCCAAGACGTTATTTTCTGGGGTGGGTGTTTAAAACCCAAATAGATGTGAATTCAAATAAACATTTTATTTTTTATTGGTTTTACAGAGGGGCAGGGATTGAGAAGTATTAAATCATGGTTGCTTCCCTTTAGTTGTTCATTGGTTGCTTGTCGTTTGTGCCTTGACCGGCCAAACCCAGGGTTTAGAACCTGAAGCCTCAACCTCAGCAATCCAGTTTGATGCTTTACCTAGTGTGCCACCACAGGCCAGGCCAAGTAAATTTTTAATGAAAAGAGGTGGCATTAGAATTCTGAGAGGGACCCCAGGTACCAAGAGTCTAGACAGCATCTGGCCACACATTTGCCGAAACAGAAGAGAATTTGCATGCCTTATTCTCTTCCAGTACTAGTCCTCAGGGTAGGTTTCTCTCCGCACTGTCTTGTCCTTACCCCAGGTTCCAGAAGAGGTTCAAGTGATGTCCACCTGCCACCAAGAAGCTCTGGCCCCACTTCTTTCTCATTAAACTGCTCTCTCCCCTCTGCGGCAGACCATCAGCCCTCCACCCCCAGAGGCCAGTCCTCCGTGCAGGCTTCCCTCTCCCCCAGCATCCAAAAGGCAGGGACAGGGCGCAGCTGTAGTGGGACCCCAGAACCGCCCAGGATGCACCTGTGGACCAGAACTAATGGTATTGGGCAATCACTCAGGGAATGCAGCCGCAATTGCCCCTTGCATGCTTTCTCCAAGATGACTGCACTCAGAACACTGATGGGGAGAGAGTAATGAATCACCAAGTGAATTAACTGGAAGCCGCTCTAATTAGTGTTATAATTTTTCATGAAAACACTAATGAATATGAAATAATGTGGCCATGAAACCACTAGGACAATTAATCCTTGGGAGTAATTTGGGGTCAGGAAAGAATTCTAGAGACACCGTGTGTGTGTGTGTGTGTGTGTGTGTGTGTGTGTGTGTGTGTGTGTGTGTGTGTCAGGAGAGAGAGAGAGACAGTAACATCGAGCTGTTTCCGTATGTGCCCTGACCTGGCACGGGGGTCGAACCGGCAACCTCTGCACTTCAGGACGATGTTCCAACCAATAAAGGCTTTATTTTTTTACTGATTGATTGATTTTTAGAGACACAGAGAGAGGAAGGGAGAGAGAGGTGAGGGGGAAGGGAAGCATTCATTTGTTATTCCACTTAGTCGTGCATTCATTGGTTGCTTCCAGTGTGTGCCCTGACCAGGGATCAAACCTACAACCTTGTCATTTTGGGGATGATACTCTAACTGACTGAGCAACTGACCAGGGGCAAGAGACTGTTTAAATTGACTTGGGTGTTGAGAATCCAGAGGCCACCGGCTTCAAGACCTTATATTAGCAAACAAGTTGCGACTTCAGGAAAAGCAACAGTGGGGTGTCTGTGGGCTTCTTTCTTTCTTTCATTCTTTCTTTCTCCCCTCTTTCTCTTTCCTTCCTTCCCTTCCTTCTTTCTTCCCTTCCCCCCTCCCTTCTTCCTTCCCCCACTTCCTTCTTTCTTAAAGCTTTGGCAATAAATATGATGGTGTGAACCGAAACAGGAACCCTGCAGGAAGTTAGGTAAGAAGCCACGAGAAAACACAGTGAATGGACTTGGGGACCGTGATAAAGGGGCAAGGTCCAGACATATCAAAACCAGAAAAGATCCTACAGAGGAAACCAATCTCAGCACTTTTAGCCTCAAGACCACCTGGACGTCTGAGAAAACAAATCTGACATGACCCCCAAACCTGTACTCATGATAGAGATATAAAATGAATTGAGTCTTGCTGGCTTTGCTGCAATTTTTGGACATAAAACTGTAAACTTCTGTTAAATGTGGAATTTGTGCTTAACATGTACCAAACTAACAAAACGGGCTGCATCCCAACATGAGTCAAGATTCGGTCAGGACCCACTGTGTGCACAGAAAGCTTCTGTGTTCTAAGCACGCACTTAGTAAAATGCCCATAATTGTTAAGAGTCTTAAAAAGACATGGGCGTAGAGGAGTAGGGGCCATGGGGGGCGTCAAAAGTACTGCTGTGTGTTTGACCAGTTTGGAAGGATCATATCCAGGAAGTGATGTGGAGTCTGGCAGCCTCTTGTCACAAATTCCACCAGTGAAAATGATGCAAAAATTATGCTGAAGAATAGATTTGTCCACAAGGAGCAGGGCATCAGCTGCACGGAGGGAATAAGATGCATATGTGTCAGGTGCGATACTGAGCACTTGTGGCATCTCGTTGAATCTGCACATGAACTCGATGGTGTTGGGTATCAGCCTTATCCCCATTCTACAGAGAAGGCAACTGAGGCTCTCCGAAGTTAATCACTTGCCTGAGGTCACATAGCTAGCTAGTTAGTGGTGTCATGGGACACCAAAGCTCAGGCTCTCAATGACAACACCAAGCAATACTCTTAACAGAAAAACTAAGAGTTGGTGACTCAGGCCACATCCTTGCTATGCACAGACATGTTGCAGAGGATAATATTAATCAATAATAATAACAGCTAAATTAGCAAGCATTCTCAGTGTTGTTTTTTCTAAGCATCTATATACATTAGTTCATTTAAGACTCATTTACAGTGAGATTGCTATAGGCTGAATGTTTATGACCCCCAAATTCATGTTGACATCTTAACCCGCAAAGGTGGTGGTATTGGTAGGTGGGGCCTTCGGGAGGTGCTCAAGTGACAAGGGAGGGACCTATATGAATAGACTTAATGCCTCACGAGAGGTCTGAAACCCTTCAACTGTGAGGGTTCAGTGCGAGGTCTGCGACCTGGAAGAGGGCCCTCACCCAACCCTGCTGACTTCCTGATCTCAACTTCCAGCGTCCAGAACTATGAGTAATAAATGTCTGTTGCTTTTAAGCCACCAAGTTTGTAGTATTTTGTTAAAGCCACTCAAAAGGACTAAGACAGTGATAAAGCTAAACCTTGGAGACCTTGAAGATTCTAATGCATTCTGAAACGTTTAAAAGCTAATTAACAATGCACCAAAAAGCAGGTCTTTGGGAACAATTTTTAAAATATTAAAGCAATGCTTATAGAATGCCAACTCTGTAATTACAGCTCTAGCACCCTGGGTTCCCTGGCCGCTGAATTTGATGGAATGACTGTCTCAAGGAAAGCTTGGCTAAAGGGGGGGGAGGGTCCCTTTGCTCCTCTTCAGTAGCAGGTGGGTGGAGCTGAGGGATAAGGACTTTCTCCTGTGTCTTGCTTCCAAAGATACAAGCCAATGGGAATCCCATCTCTTCACTGGGGAGTAATCCTCCCAACCCACCCTGTGTAGTTTCAAACCCTGTCTGAAATTCTAGCCCCTCGGCTATGCAAATAAGATTTTTGCATGCCCCAAAGGAAGCTAGCTGCCTTGAGCAAAATAGTAAACTTGTAAACAGGAGTCCCAGGACTCTAGCTAATCCATGAAAGAATTAGCAGTTGTGTTCACAATGCTCAGCACCCCAATAAATCAGCCCACCAAACCTCAGGCACCAAAATGTGAGGACTGTCTGGAATTACAGGGTAAACAAGTTCAGAGACTGCTTGTTATGAATGACAGGAGGCCATGTTTGCCTACTAAGGGTGTCATTTCTTCATATCCATGGGAAGGGGAAGCACTGGGCATTGATTCAAGGCTGTCATTTCATACGTACATAGAACAAATCCAGCTAAACAAAGTTATCTGCCCAATGGAACTCAAAAATATTTCTCAATTTAATTTTAAATAGGCCTTGATGTGAGGGAAATTTGATTAGGTAAAAGTAATATAGAACACAATGAAATGTCCATCAAAATTGCTTCCAAAGGTTTAAAATGTTTTCCTTTTCAGACAATGTCATTAGAGCAGCAGAGATCTCTATGTTAGTACCATGTTTTGAAACATAAGGCATGGAAATCAATGTGATCACCTTCCTGAATTAAGGATGCACAAACGAGACCACTCAGATTCATAGAAATCAGCTCAAGGAGCCCTCTGCCTTCCAGATCATCAGGGACAGGCAGAGAAGAGGGACGACACAAATAAACAAACACACTGACTGGGGGCGTATTTCACTAATGGAAAGCATGTCTCACCACCCGCATTAAGAATCAAGGCAAGACTGTCAACTATTTTATTTTTAAACCACTGCTTGTGATTAAAAAAAAAATGCCCTAGATGTAGAACCTCAGGTTAAAAAATAACATACCTTAGACACTGGTCGAGTCACAAATGAGTAAATCTTTTGATCTTTTTCATATCACCTTCTAATTGCTTCTGTATTCACTGGAGAACCCTAAGCAGAGGGTTCAGAGTGTTTGGACTTTATCAGCATAGGATAACCCAAAGCTAAATTGGATGGCATAAGTTCTGTAGGCAACGGGTGTGGGCTTTTGTACCGCACGTTTGATGATCATTTCGGTGGAAAAAAAGTAGGAAATTTAAAATGAAGCCTTACTTTTAAATACACATAGAGCTCCATGTGGTCATCTGGTAGGGCTGGAGGGGACCTCACAGTAGGACACTAGAGTGGGGGTCAATGGCATTCCATATTTACATGTTAGGCACTGTGCTCGTGCTAACAAGAGGGTGAAGGAAAGCAGAGCTCAGAGGCCATGCCTCTGACTGACAAGAGCAGTTAGGTGTGTCCACGAGTACTCAGAGTAAAAAGAAGCATGGCTCCTGTCAAATTGGGCATAGTAGAAAATATTCAAGTAGGCGGAAATACTTCCATATTTATTTTGTTTGTTGCCAAATCTGTTTTCCCATCCTATCCCTAATATAGAGATGCTTTCTGGGAGAATAAAGGTGCACCAAAACATGTAGAATGAGATAGACTACAAAACAAAGCAAACTCCAATTCACTCTCTCTCTCACCCCAGCCCTTACCAGGTAACCTTTAGTGCCTTCACACTCTGTCTCTGGGCTCAGCCGGCTGACATGCTTTCATCAATGGAATGTTAGAGCATGTTACTGCTGGCACTTGCCCCTTTGCTGTGCCATGAGAAGGACATGTCCAGGCCCCTAAGTGGTCCCAGGAGAGGATGGGAAGCATGTGGAGGAGAGCCAACCCCACACACATGATCAAGCCAGCGGAACCACAGGTGCATTGACAAGTCCAGCTGGGACCAGCCTAGATCAGCAGAGCCCTGCAGATAAGCAACCAAAAAAAAATGTTTACTGTTGCATTCCATGAGTTTTTGGATGGTCTGTTACTCAGCATTATTATGGCAATAGGTAACTGACACATAGAACATAAAAGAAGTTCAGGAAAATCTGTATTTTATTTCCTTTCTCTCTCCCTCCCCAACATCATAACCTCAGAGAGGTAAAGTTAGAGCCAGTAACTGGCAGAATTAGAATTAATACCTAAGCCTATCTGACTCCAAAGCCAAAGACCATTCGTCCCACTGATCTATCCTGCAGCTGCCTCAGCAAGGTCAGCTCTGAGAGGGGAGGGGGTCAAGGAGTCCTGGGCCCTCCAATCCCTTCCCAGCAACCCAGCAGAGAGAAGTCTGGGTCGTAGACACTGTTCGCGGGACCTGCTCTAGAATTCCTCTCTCCTGAGCTTGGTGCTCTTTGACTCTCTCAGATAGAGATGTTCACATCTCGGGGACTCACCCTGAGAAGACGAACACAGGCTCCTGAGCTGATGTGGCTTACAACAGAAAAGCCTATCTCTACTGTGAATTTCCTTCCCTTTCTCCTCCAACCAATCACCTACTTATTCTCCACCCTGCCCTTTTAATTGACTTCCCAGAACCTTCCTATGGAAGCCCAGTCTGAGGGTCTATGTTGAAAACCGGTCCAGGAAGGAGGAGCGGAGCGGTACTGACTCCCTCGGCTCCCACCTGAATCCTTTGGGAAGAGTGCAGATGAAGAGGATGAGGCTCTGGACAGGAGAGAAAAGGAGAAGGTATGCTCTTTGGTGCCAGCCATGTATGGGCCATGGTGCCCCTGCCAGAACAGAGTTCGGCCTCTGATTGGGAATCTAAGGCTCTTCAGAGAGGCCTCAGGGCTGCCTCCTACTCTGCCCAGCCCTTCCTGTCTCTGCCTTCTCATCAAAGGAAACTTGCTTTGGCTATGTGAGACACACAAATGACAGTCACTTAAGCCAGTTGCTTACTGAGCATGCCTAATATTATGCAGTACAGCAACTCTTTCAATTAAAGGCATCAAGAAAAAAAAGTCTAGCCTGACCAGGCACTGGCACAGTGGATAGAACGTTGGCCTGGGATGCAGAGGACCAGGTTCGAAACCCTGAGGCTACTGGCTTGAGTGTGGGTTCATCAGCTTGAGCGTGGGATCATAGACATGACCCATGGTCTCTGGCTTGAGCCCAAAGGTTGCTGACTTGAAGCCCAAGGTCACTGGCTTGAACCCAGTGTCACTGGCTTAAGCAAGGGGTCACTGGCTTGGCTGGAGTCCCCTGATCAAGGCATACATGAGAAAACAATCAATGAACAACTAACTAAGGTGCCACAACCAAGAATTGATGCTTCTCATCTCTCTCCCCTCTTGTCTGTCTGTTCCTATCTGTCCCTCTGTCTCTCTCACTAAAAATAAAAAATAAAAAAAGTCTAGAATATTGAAAATTTTAACACTAAATTCTGTTTGTATATACTTGATCATCATAGTTTGTTACTCATGTAATATGAATGTCAAAAAAACCTTAAAAAGATAAAATATCATATGGCAATATTTAATTTCCACATAACACATATAGTACATTGTTTTAGTTTCAGTTACTTTTTATTTTATTCATTTATTTATTTTTTTATTATTTTTTTTTTTTTTACAGAGACAGAGAGAGAGAGAGTCAGAGAGAGGGATAGACAGGGACAGACAGACAGGAACAGAGAGATGAGAAGCATCAATCATTAGTTTTTCGTTGTGACACCTTAGTTGTTCATTGATTGCTTTCTCATAAGTGCCTTGACCGTGGGCCTTTAGCAGACTGAGTAACCCCTTGCTCAAGCCAGAGACCTTGGGTCCAAGCTGGTGAGCTTTTGCTCAAACCAGATGAGCCCGCGCTCAAGCTGGCAACCTCGGGGTCTCGAACCTGGGTCCTCCGCATCCCAGTCCGACGCTCTATCCACTGCGCCACCGCCTGGTCAGGCAGTTTCAGTTCTTTTTTAAAGTTGAGATAATAAAATCTGTTCTCACTCAATCCTATACGGGTATTGTGAATGTAAATGAGGATTTTATACACTTAAATTTTTTTTTGTAATTTACTTTTTATTTTTAATTAATTTTGAGGGGAGGAAGAAGCATCAACTCATATTTGCTTCACTTTAGTTGTTCATTGACTGCTTCTAATATGTGCTTTGACAAGGTGGCTCAAGCCAAGTCAGTGAGTGACCTCTTACTCAAGCCAGCGACCTTGTGCTCAAGCACTGTCCCTGAGAGGTCAATGATTCCACACTCAAGCTGGAACCTACCCTCAAACTGGAGACATGGGGTTTCAAACCTGGGGCCTCAGTGTTCCAGGTCAATCTCTCTCCACTGTGCCCCAATCAGTCAGGCTACCCCACTCAAATCTTAAAAACCCAGTAACATCAAAGGTGAAAAAAAGCTATTTAATTTTTTCTATTGTTAACTACTTAATTCAGTACTGTGTATGCAAAACTGTCTCACATCCCTGAAATATTTTGAACTATTGGGTCTCAAGAATCTCAAGTAACTTTGTTTATGTACTCATTTGCCAAAAGATAAAGAAATGAGAAAGGAAGAGAATAAATACATATATCAATCAATATAAGGTGTTGACCTCTAGTTTTTTTCTTTACAGGTAAATTTAAGTAAACGACAATCTAAGAATTTGCCATATATCAAGTAAGGACCATTTACATGCAAATTTACTTAACTGATAATTAAAATCACTTAAAAGGGGAAATTAGTCCTTCTGATTTGCTAATGTGTTTGAAGGCTCAACTGTTCTAAAGTGGGTAACATTGTTGACTTTGGGTGGAAGCAGACAAACTTTGTCATTAACCAAGCGCCCGTGAACACTATCTTATCCATATTAAGTGTATGTCTCATTTCTGATTAGCACAGGAATCCATTTTTGGTTTATATTATGTAAGCAAAAATGTTTCTGCCAATGAACAAAAACATTTATAGGAAAGACTATCCCTTTTCAAAAAGGAGAGGCTAGAAAAGAATGCCAGACATAAGTACACATATACAACCCATCCCCCCAGAGTGAGACTGAAATTAGTAGATTCTATAAAAATAGGCAGGAGAACATCTAATGACTCGCTATAAAAGATGTCTATGCCTGACCTGTAGTGGTGCAGTGGATAAAGCATTGACCTGGAACACTGAGGCCATCGGTTCAAAACCCCAGGTTTACCTGGTCAAGGCACATATGGGAGTTGATGCTTCATGCTCCTCCCCCCTTCTCTCTCTGTCTCTCTCCTCTCTCTAAAATAAATAAATAAAATCTTAAAAAGAAACACCTACGATGGGGTCAGCCATGGACCAGCAGATGTGGGAGGCACAAGGAAAGAGCCACAGGAAAGGGAGACACAGGACATAGAGAGTGGAGTAAGACCACAGCTAAGAAGCAGCTATGTATTTTGGAACAGATGATGCAACCAGAGTTTAGGAAAGGGAGAGAAAACAGTGAGCTCGAGTCAGCTGGAAGATTTCAGAGAAGGAGGGTTTGAGGTGTCCAGAAGGAAACGACCTAGAGAGACAGATGTGGTGAGGCATTCCAGTGGGAGAAACAGCATGCAAAGGACCTAGAGAGAGACAGATGTGGTGAGGCATTCCAGTGGGAGAAACAGCATGCAAAGGACCTAGAGAGAGACAGATGTGGTGAGGCATTCCAGTAGGAGAAACAGCATGCAAAGACATGGACAGGGCAGAGAGGACCATGTATGAGCAGAGGAGTAAGGACAGCTAGAGAGACAGATGTGGTAAAGCATTCCAGTAGGAGAGACAGCATGCAAAGACACGGACAGGGCAGAGAGGACCATGTATGAGCAGAGGAGTAAGGACAGCTAGAGAGACAGATGTGGTAAGGCATTCCAGTAGGAGAGACAGCATGCAAAGACATGGACAGGGCAGAGAGGACCATGTATGAGCAGAAGAGTAAGGACAGCTACCTGATTCGAGTAGGTTAGCTTGGGGCACAAGAGTCAGCAGGTGAAACGGGTCCGGTTCTAGTGTCTAGTGGCCATATCCCTTGCTCCATTGGTCATCATCTGAAGCTTTGGGTAAGACTTAACTCCACTTCACTATTCCCTTTAAATACACACACCTGTAGTATTGTAGCTTAGAAGTAAAATGACATTGATGAGAACTTGATATCATGAAATAAGAAATACTGCTCCAAAATGATGCACCAACATGAATGATGTGTTTTCAAATGCCATCTACTAACTTGGGGGGCACAATGGGCAGAAATCGTGTTATCTAAAAGTATTCATTTACTCACAGATATTTTTTGGCTGTCTACTGTATGCGTGCAGTGTCTGCTCTCCTTGAGCTTACATTCTAGTGGAGGGGGAAAGGAACACTGACAATTCAGCAGGTGATATTTATGTTCTACACGCAATGGGATCCCAACTTAAGAGACCAGAGAAGACTTCAAGGTAGTTGAATGTGGGAAAAAGCGTTCTAGGCCAAAGGACTGGCCTGCTGTGTTTGGGGAGTTGGAGGGGAGGACTTGGGAGCACAGAGAGAATGGGCAGAGTGATGTGAGAGGAGGCTGGAGATAAGAAGTCAGTCCACACAGGGCTGGTCGGCTTTACTGAGGGACCTGGACCTTCTGCCAGTGGACACAGGGAACTAACCAAGAATTTTAAATATGGGTGCAATGTGGTCAGATTTAGTTGTCTGTGTCTATGGATTGCCTTATTTTTTTAATAAGATGCATATAAAACAGGCTTTAAAAAAAGGACTTTGCTTCCTCTCTCAAATCCAGTTCTACTGGAAAAAGATTTTGATAGTGTAACTCAACAATTATTAAGAAATACATGTTTGCAAATCCAAAGATCACAGAGCTTGAAGAATCTGCTTTTGTCAGTGTCTATCAAATAGATCTAAAATCAATTCTTAGATCTGATGCAAATGTGTCCCTGCAAAATGTTCCTGTTCACTTTTAGAGCAAAAATGTTACATATTTAAACACAGAAGATTACTTTTTCAACACTGAGAATCAATGCTTTACCAGATTAGTTTTGTTTGGGCTGGATTTTTTCTTCCTTTCATCCATGAGCCACTTGGAATTTAAAGATGAATTGTCACAGGTAAGAAAATCTCATTTATCATGCCCTTGACTTTCTTTTAAAAGGGACACACTTGTCTGTTCCTATACTCCACTTCCCTTTAGCAATAAATTCTGTTTGAAGCATAAAATTTCTTGAAACAAAGCAAGAGTTTTACATTTTAATTCTCTTCAGGAAAGCAGGAGCCATTTTACTAGAAACCCGAAAAGATGTAGGTTGTGCCCAATCATAGGCCAAAAGGACCCACATACCTCTTTTCTCTGGAATAAAAACACTAAGCCAAGCAGCCAGAGTCAGGGGTCAGTGCCTAATGTCAACCCTCACCATGGCCAGGGCCATAGGACCCCACTGTGTGGCCTGGGGAAAGCGACAACCATTGACTCAAACAAGCCATGGACAGTTACTTTCTTGAAGAGAACCCCATCAGGATGACTCTTAATAAATCAAACCCAGTTTCTCGATTTATTGGGGGTGGTGATGTCCCCATAGCTGGCTCTCCCTGCAGCATTCTGCTGATACAAAGTGAGAGTATTGTTTAATATAATGGAAGCCATGTTTTTAAAAATCAGAAGCATGGAGGCCGGGGTGGGGTGGGGGAGAAAGCACCCACTTGTGTACACCTGTGTGCGGGGCAATCAGACTGCAAACCTTGAGAGGAAATTCT
Source organism: Saccopteryx leptura (assembly GCF_036850995.1). Lineage (NCBI taxonomy): Eukaryota > Metazoa > Chordata > Mammalia > Chiroptera > Emballonuridae > Saccopteryx > Saccopteryx leptura. Next base: position 14,339,473 of record NC_089513.1, read on the forward strand.
AAATCTGAAATGTCGTGTTGAGAGTGGCAGTCATCAGTGCCTGCAGAAGGCGGACACAGTGAAAAATAGTTCAAGCCCCTCCCACCCCGCTGCAGAGGTAATGTTCTTCCTCTTTGCAAGGAAAGCGTCCTTTAGCATCTTTTGTCCTGTCTTCATCATCTCCTCCTCTCCCTTTGTTATCGCTGATCTCCTACAGAGAAGCCACGGGGTGCGCGAGGAAAACCCAAGGCCCTGTTCTGTCCTGGACGCGCTGAGATCTCCAAAGCGGGAGCTCTTGATTGGGGTCCTGCGGGGATTGAAACCCACAGAGGGGCGGCCCCTCCGCCTTCTCTGGGGTAGGGAGAGAAACTCACTCAGACAGCGCTGGTTCGGGCGCGTGGCTCTGGGCGCCCCCCGTGGCGCTGTTCGTGGTGCTGAAGCCCGCGCCCAGGCGTGGAAGCGGCAACCTACCCACAAGGCGCTCCGAGACCAGGGGCCCTGGGCTCGGATCCATGCGAGGCGAGTCTGGAAACGGCTGCCGCCCATGGAACTGCAGCCAGCTCCCCACTCTGGCTCCAAGTCTAGTTCGTTGGCTAACTTCTTTGCAACTGCAAAATGGCTGGTTCACTTTTTCTCTTGCCAGAGCGTTTCACAGAGCCCACCCCTGCCTCGCTGCTTTGGCATCTCTCTTTCCGGATGTCCTCCCCGCCCCCCACCTCTGGACAAGATTTTACCTTCGCAGAGCATCTTCCAGTTGGCACGGCCCCCACTCGCACCAACTGAACCATTTCTCTTACACACGCAACCATTCCTCTCCTCTCCCACAGACATTTTTGCTTTCTCTGCCCCTCCTTTCCCAAGCACTTTGCATCCAAGCAGGAGACTATTACCTCCTCGCCCACCGTGAACCGCTGATTTCTCCTCAGCAATGAATGAGACGAGGCAGAGGTTATTAGAGTCCCAAAGGGCCAGGAATAAGTCCCTGAAGAAATGTCTAGGAAAATACAGGCAGTGGTCAAGAAGAGGACGAGGAGCGGGGACCCAGATCTAGGAACAAAGTGAAGGAAGGGGCCTGGGCCTGTGGGAGGCGCAAGGTCACTGCAGCGAGACTCCCAGCAGGTGGCACTCTAGCCCAAGGTGCTCTCCGTGGAAGCCTGGAACGCTTGCTGGCTCCACCTCAAACCTTTCTGCTAAACAACCCCCCAGCCCTGTTTGGAGGTCTGTCTTCCTCTTGATCCAAGCACTTACTCAGACTATATTCCTGCTAAAAAGCACCGTTTGCACAATTCTGTTTACTGTAATGCACAGGGATGAGGAGAACATAAATAGAAAAGAGAGGGTCAGTAGGAGGATTTTGTGTGTGTGTGTGTGTGTGTGTGTGTGTGTGTGTGTGTGTGTGTGTGTGTGTGATTGATGGTGCTCAGATCAAAACTGTTTAATCATCAATAACATGATTCAGCAATTGGGAAATGTAAACAAATTGTGCAATTTCTTGCTTTGGTCAAAGCCCAGAGGGGCCCTCCCTGGTGGGTCAAGTCTGGGGAGGGCAGTGCCAGCAGGATGCTCCGTCCCTGCTATGGGGCAGAGCTAGCTGTGCCTACAGCCTGACTGGGGTGACCTTTGGCTTTCCAGCACTGGCGTGGTTGGGCTGGGGTTAATGGCACTTTGCAGGGCGATCCAATTGAGTAAACAAAAAATGCCTTGCCTTGTTCTAATGGAGCACATTATTCTGAGGGCTCAGGCTTCATCCAGGCCCTTGCAGCTGCTCTTCGGGTCAGTGCTACCAATAAAACAATTAGCCAATGAGGAAACTCTTCTTCCCTGAGGGGGACTCAAGGGTTTTGTTGCAGTTGCTGTGCTTTGCTTTGGGGTTTTAAACAGGCAATCCAAGTTGATCTGTGCCTCTCACATCAAACTCCAGGATGAGGACACTGAAATTGTATATTTGCTGAATGTGATATTTTAAGGGACTGGTCCTAGTTCAACACAGCTTGGAGAGCTCACTGCTTCCTGAACCAAAGCTGAACTCTGCCCTTTGAACTCACTCAACAGATAAATACATTAGCTCACCTAAGAAATCATTAATATTTTTCAATCACACAAAACAAACATGAATGTCTGAACACAACCCAAGAGCTAGCCAATTAGGAACAGCCCATGTACTGTGTTGGAAAAAAAATCACAAATGGCTGCTATTTACAGAACCAAACGGTCAGGGAAGAAATAAAATGAATCATGCCAACAGTTCTGGTAACAGAGGAAACTTTCATTTTTATACTGCAAACATGAGTGATACTGAGCAATATTTAGCAGTTGCTATTCCATCCACGCTGCTCTGTAAGTTGTACCTTACTCTGGGCCTAGTATCTACCCACTTCCAACAGAACACACAACTCCAAGCCCCTTCTCAGTGGGCATGCCCACATACAGAGCCCCAAATATTGCATTTTCTGAGGACAATTCTATTCCTGATTTGCTACAAATGAACCAAAATAATTTTTGTGGAAGTATTACTGCTTTGAAATGAACCAGCTTAAATGAACCAAGCTAGTGGACTGATTGAAATAATTTTACAGTAGAAAATGATGTTCCTGAGACATTGCTACTCTAGCATATAAACAGGTTTTCTTTGGTGGGGGGAAAAAAAGAGATGCTAAATGCAACCATTTTATCCTTACCCCTGCATGTCCTCTCAGAAGAATGAGAAAAACACCCCCAATCAAATCATTACATATTTCAGTTTGATTCCATTTTACTTCCCACAATTCTCCCTCCTGACCCCTCCCCTCCTACCCTCTTTTCATTTTTGTTGGCTTTGGAGTGTGGGCTTAACGCCCAGCTATCCTAGATGAGAACACTTAAAGGAATATCACAAGCGCGAAGGGTAAATCTATTGAACGAGGGTCTTTAACTATGTGGTTTCCTTAAAGGGAAAGGTTGGATCAATAGGATCAATATGAAAGGTTTCCCTGGCCCTGCATAAAAGGGTAAGGGCTTCTCTTTTCACTGGTTTAACTTTACTCTCTGACAAATGCAAATCAATGGATCTGTGTTTACAACAGATTCCCTAACAGACTCAACTTGGGTAAAGCCCAGAGCCTCGCCCTGGGGGTGGGGAGTCCAAGCTTGCTCTAGAGGAGTGCTCTAGGGCAGAGCTCTACCCGCTAAACCCTGGGGCTGCCGGGGGAGTGAGCTGGCAATGGTTACCAATCACCCTTAGTGAAGGGCCTTGCTGTCCACTGGGATGCTGCAGCTGCTGCCCATGGCCGCTCCAGACAGGGTAGAAAAATGGATGAAACGGGTTCTTCTAAGGATGTCTCCACCCAATGTAAACATAAAACCCAAATTCCTGGGATCTGATGAGCTAGTCAACCTTGTTTCCTACCCAAATAAATTTGGTAGGCAGGTACACAGAGGGAGCTGAAATGAAATCTCTACAATGGAAGCAGCACCGGTATTTGAGCTCTAGAATGCTCTTCCTGCCCTTTCTTAGGTGGGAACTGGCTCTCTTAGTAATGACAAGGCAAACCACTAAATCTGTGGATTCTTTTTCCCCTTAATTTTACCTTTCCCTTTAAAAATGTGATGCTTTCCAGAGATTACATGACTTCAAGTCAATACCAGTTACAGAGAAATTATTTTTCTTCCTGCAGGAGAAAGTATATGTATATTTGATTACACGAGCCAAAGTCCAATGCTGATTAAATTACGTTGGAGGTGTGCTTCCAACCCAAACAAAGTCTGCTTTCTACTGAAGAGTAATGGATCTTTAAATGGCGAGAGAGGCATCAAGGTGGAATGCACAGCCTCCTTTCCCTCCGGGGCAATTTGTGAGGGACAGGATCTCTTTCTTTTTCCTTCTTATTTAATTGGTGGGGGTGGCACTGATTAACAAAATTCGGCAGGTTTCAGGTGCACAATTCCCCCACACATCATCTGCACTCTGTATTCAGTTCACCACCCCAATCACGTCTCCTCCACCACTACTTACCCCCACATCCTCCTCCAGCACCCCATCACTACACTGCTGTTCATTAGATTTTTTTCTCTTTTTTCATTTTTCGCTCCATCTCTCTGGGACAGTTTTTCATAAGAAATGTCCACAGCTTCTGGGAATGCTGCTCCTCCAGTGAGACTAGGGCACAGCAGGAGCCTGCCTCTGTGCCTTGCCCGTCTGCACCTCGTCAGGCCGAGGTACCCAGTCAGCCTCCCTCCTTCTTCCCTTCCTGCCCCTCCAAAACCCTGTGCACGTTTTCCCCAAGCCTTTGTCCTGAGTGAGGCACGGAAATTAAAAAGCCTTTCCCAAAGTCACTGACACGGTGAGGGGGGCGGACTGGGTGATGAAGGGTGCCGCTGGGCCCCCAGCCTGGCTGGATCAGTCTCTGCACCTTACAGCACCAATGGCCCCCCGGGCTTCCTCAACACGGTCTCTGGCCTCAGAGAAAAGTGTCCCCCGGGATGAAACGACTTTCTCCAGGTCAGGAGAGAAAAAGGGCCTCTGAGTAGTCAGGGGTAAGTGTAGCCCAGAGGGTCTTAGATGAAGCCCAATGTCCAGGGTGGCTCAGTGTCTACCCTTTCCCCAGGGCCCTTTCCCCAGGCAATTATTTCCATTGAATTCCCTCCTCAGTTCCCTTCCTTTGGCAGGGACCCAGAAACGAAATCTTTCTGCTTCTCCTCTGAGGATTTCATCCCTCCAGGGATTCCTCCTACAGGATACCAGTTTTCATGAAGATAGTGTCTGCCAACCCATCACCAGACATACCATGGAAGGGTCCAGAACTCTCATCCTGAGAACTCGACCCTCCCTTCCTCTAATATTCCTTTAGAAAAAGATTCTAACTGCTAGATAACCAACAGGTTACCCTAAAATAAAGTTTTGGGTTGAAGACAGCAAGTTCTCTTGCTGGCTCTCAATCTCTCAGGGCTCAGGCCGGGAACTGGGGAAGGTAAGCCGACCGCCAGGGGTCCTGCTGCCTCTGGCTCAAGAGGGGAATGGGGCAGCTCTCCTCCCGCAGACACGAGAATCTGGGCAGATCAGTTTTCCCCGTCTCACCCTCACCATTCCCCAAGGTTCTCACACTGTTCACTGTTTGGAGATTTTATGGTGGGGATGGGATGGGGATGAGTCTAAACCTACCTACTCTACAAAATGCCATTCTGCCCTTGGAGGAGAATGTGGAGGCCCTTTATGTGGGCGGGGCATGTGGGGAGGGGCCAGTTGTCTTCCTAACCGGAAGGAAACCACCCACCCTTAGTTTCCTATCTGACCACTGACTATCTGACCTACCTAGTTCACTGTAGGTTTCAGGGGTGGGGGTAAGGGCACATTCTGACTAGTTATCAAGGAGCTATATCAAAGCTCCGTTCTTTAGCAAATATTACTGGTGGGAAGATGATCCCCATCTGGGGAGGACACAAACCAACCAACCCTGACCCTTTGCTACACTTCAAAGCAGAACAATGCAAGATACACACACACCCTTCCTTCCTTCTTTTTCTCATCTCACTCCTGGAGAAGGAAGGAAACCATTCCTTTCCTTCCAGACTGAGACCTTCTCTAGAAGGAAAAGCTTAGTTAGCTTTCTCTAATTGGAGTTATGATTTCAAAAAAAAAAAAGAAAGAAAGAAAAAGAAAAAAACAGATTAAGCTCTCCTCTCATCCTACTACCCGCTCACCTCTTTCCTTCTTTCCAAATTCACCTTACTGTTCCTTCTGGGAGGAGAAGCCCCAGTTGGCCAGGGAGTGTCTCCCGCACTGACGGAGGAGGAGCTCAGATGTTCTCTCCCTCTAGTCAGTGCTGGTGACCCAGGGCAAGCCTCCCTACCAGCCTCGAGGACCCCGGTGCTTTCAGCTGGGGAGAGGGGAGGTGGGGGAAGGAGGAGGGTCCTCCAGTCTAGTTTTCATACCTTCCTGCCCCAGCCCAAGTAGGAAACAAGATTCTTCCCTGGCTGGCTCAGTTAGTCTGCTGCATGCATGCCAGACAATTCTGAGGAATGAAGCCCCGGGCTTTGTCACTCGGGCTGCATTTAATTGTCCAAATAATATATCTGTGCAGAATGTCTGCACGGTGGAACATTTAATGCGAATGAACTCTCTCTTAATGAGAACAGTCGAGGACGGGAGGGGATCCACGCTGCGCGCTTAGCAGGCAGCTTTAGAGACATCATTTTCAAAGTAGGGCTTGGTGGTTCCCGCATAGCAAGAGGGTGACCGAATTTCTTGGATGGTTTTGATGGAGGAAAGAAGTTGCCCCGGGTCCTGGTGGACCAGATGTGGGGCGAGCAGACGGGGGTTGGGGGCGGTGGTGGCAGGGGGACAGCTCCCCAAAGATGGGAGAGAGCCGGAGAGCACCAGCAGGGGCCTCGCAACGCCTTTCCACCCAGCCACTTGCAGAGCCCACAGCGGCAGGAACGCTGAAAGTGATGTGTTTGCGCACCTACGGGGTTGCGGAAGTAAACAGGCAGCAGAGTGACAAAGAGAAAGCCTAAGGTAGAAAAGGGCAGGCTGGGGCCACGCGGGGGAGGAGCTGCGGCCACCCCCCAAAACCCCCTGGAGCTGGGAAGCGGCCCGGCGGGAGTGCCGGGAGCCGGGGAACCGGAGAGCGCGCTCTGCTGGGAAGAGCGCGCCGTCGGGCTTACTGGAAACGCGCCGGATCAGGTTCCAGATCAATGAAATCTGGGTCCACACGTTTACGTTATTGTTGCCAGCATTAATGCTCTTTTAATCTTCTAAACATTATCAGCATCGATCTCCCTCCATATACACATTTGTTTGAGAAAGTGACATAACCACACGGTGGAAAGCCTGGAATAAAAATAAATGCGCAGCCTCTCGTGTCAAGGGCGCCAGGCAGCCTGGGCTACTTCTCGAGCATAGTAGCTTCACTACCCTCCCTCGTCCTGCCTCCTTGGTGCGCCCGCCCACCCTAATGCGCGTTGGGGAGGTGTTCTCCAGGCACTCGGGGCTTGACCAAGCAAGGACAGTAGCGAGAGCTCTTCAATTATTAATCGGACCAGCCAGCAGGCGAAAATATCGCGTGTTCCGCACAGACGTGGGTTGCCTGCGGCCTCTACGGCCAGTATCCTGAACTAAACTGCAGCCAGAGATGGGCTGAGATGGGCAGGGCGCCTCGGGGGTAGGAGGTTGCACTGGAGAGCAGGAGGGGGTACCGGGGGAGAAGGTCTGCCAATGATGTCCCGCCCTCACCCCTTGGTTTAGGACGTGTCCGTCTGCCTGCAAAGCCGAAGACAGCACCGCTCCAGGCAGGAGCCACTAAACACTGGCCTGCCATGCTCTGTGGCTGCGGGACTCAGGTGGCCCTGGTGACATCTTGGCAGGTGGGTTAAGGGCCGTCTGCTGTGGTCCCAGATTGGCAACTGGGGGTTGCTGCCTGAAGGGGGCCAGTGTCTGTCCCCAGCAGGGACGAAGGCAGGCTCCCAGCAGACCACTCCGGGAGCTCGGGTTACAGGTGATGATGTTGAGGACTCGCCTCTGGTTTGGCGGCAGAGGAAACCATGCTGCCTGCCGCTGAGGCCTGATTTTCCTCTTCAGGGTGCCCGGCCAGGTTCTTGCCACGGCTGTCTCCCTCTTTGTTCGTGTTTCTGCTTGCTCCAGAGGCTTTTCTTGGGCCCATACCTGGAGAATGTTGGTTCTCGAGTCCGTGGCAGTTGGTCCTCGCAGCCTCTAGCCCAGTTAATAAAAACTGCCCTGCGGGAGCCAGACTTGGGAAACCGCTGAAGAGACCCGTCTGAGCGCAGTTATAAAAACACTTGCTGCCTCAAACCGAGGCTGGGCAAACTGAGTTTCCCGACATCTTCTCCCTTCTACCTTCAAATGCTACCTGGGCTGGGGAAACACCAAGGAGGTGGGCAGGGGGGAGAGGAAGGACCTGGTTCTGTTGTGACAGTGTGTACTTCACCTAAGGGTGAGGCCTGCAGGTGATGGCCCAGGTCAGACATTCTAATCCTGAGAGCCCTCAAATCCCTGCTGGCTTGGGCCTTTGGCAAGACCCAGAGGGACTCAAAATGAGAAAGAGAAAGGAAAACCAAAAGGAGAAAGAAAGGAAAAAAGAATAAGAGAGAGAGAGAGAAGAAAAGAAAAAAAGAGGCCTGGGCCTGGTTTTGGGGGGCACCACTTCCTCGAGGCTAGGGACTGGGAGATAGGCCCAGCAGCCCCGTGGAGCTACTAGGATTGTTTAACCCCTGGAGCCTGAGCCTAAGGCTGTGGGTCCTCAGCAACATCCCGATGGGGATTCCTAACAATCAATGGATCGATACTCCTGGCGAGGAAGGCCACCGCTTTTCTTCTCCATTTGCTCCTGTCCCCTAGCGCTCCTGAGTACATAATATCTACTTACCTATCCCAGCTTCTGCGTCAGAGTCTGAAGAGACTGATCCACTGACCCCAAACTGAAAAGCCTTCTATGTAATAATAACACTCAACACGCTTGTAGTTGCTGATAAAATGGCCAGATAAAAAGGCTAAAGCTCTTGTCCCTTTTCAACTTGGGGTAATAAAACAGACACACATTTGAATGCTTGAGCAAAGCAGGGTCCTTAGCAGGAATTTCCCACTTGCTGAAGGAGGCTCTCAGTCTCTCTCAGAGGCCATTTCAGCATTCTTCCTCCAGAAAGCCCCGAGAGGGACAGGACGGCCTGCGACTAACGCCATGTGTGGTGGGAACGGTGATCCCAGGGAGTGCCACACTTCAACTTCAACCCAGCCGTGCTGGGGTTATAGTAAAAGCTGAGATGGGCTAACAGGAAAAGCATTACTTTCAGATACAGGCACATTTAAACATTTTTTTTACCGCTGTCCTTCGCATGGCTGGCGTGAGGGGGCGGCAGCGCTCTGAGATGGGCTGGAGTAGAATAGCTGTCATTCTGCCTTTAACTGTACCCCCCAAAGACTAGCTGCCAAGTTCCTTCTGCCTGCCTGTGTTCAGGAAGCCAGCACGTGCTAGACATTGCACTCACCGGGTGGGGTGAGAAGTGTCTAAAACAAAAGGGAACCACACTGTTGGGAATTGTCAGTAAACCTCTAATTTATTTCTCACCGCTACTATTCACTGCTTAATATTTGCTAGGAACCAACAGCAAATCAGAGAAAAATGTACAACAACAAGAAGAAGGGTAAGCTAAAGGAGAGAACTAAAGTAGATTTCTAAATCCAAGCGAAAAAGTACTTGGAGTTCACCAATTTGAGGAAGCTCTTCGGGGTAAAGCTAGGGTTCTTTACCTTCTCAGATCAACAACACTACAGGGCGACTGGTAGTAGGAATCCTCCAACAGCCGGCAAAGGCTGAGGTGGTCAGATCGGAAACACTCCCTCCCCAAGCCTGGATAAAAAGACTGCCTGTCACACCTACAACCTTGTCAGATGTCGGTAGAGTGCACCCCATAAGCTAGGCTCAGCGGTGCGAGGAAAGCCCCGGGCACGGGAGAGGAAGCCTAAGTTCTCTACTCCGGAAGCGCGTTGTGTGCTGTCGGCTCAAAACCTCGGGCGTCCCACTATCCTCGTCTATGTAAATCACTGCTACCCGGACGTGTCTCCCTGGTGGCCCGCCGATCCCGAGAGATCGCCCTAATGCAAGAGAAGCTGCCCAACCCGGTTTGCAGTAGGATACAGTGGGTCCTCCCCAATGGGGTGCCTGGACACTTAGCCCCTTTGGGCCAGCGGCTGGAACCTGGGGAAAGCGCAATCGCCACGCGCACTGGGTGCGCACAAAAGCGCGCAACTGTGTGCCACTCGCAGCCACTGCTGCGTTTTTCTTCACAGACCCCGCCGCCCACGCAGGAGGTGTCTCTGCTCCTAGAACAATAGAGGGCTGTACCTCGCGGCTCTGCCGCTAGAGGAGGCACAAAGAGCCAAGCCTGCTTCAGAACAATGTAACCAGCGCGTCAACTCTTCCCCTCCCGCCGGCCGCCGGCCCTCCCCGCCACCGCGCTACCCGCACAATCAGCGTCCGCTTAATGCAAAGGCGGAGCCTGTAGCCAGTGGCCAAGATGCATTAACTAACCTGCATCTTAATTTTTCAGCGCCTCTTCCCGCGAGCGCCTAGCCTTTCTTCGAGCCCAGACAAACCTCGGCAAAGGCAAATGCGCCCGGAGTGGAGCAAGGGCTGCCGGCAAGCTAGGCACAGCGTTCTCCATTCTTAGTTTCTCTTCCCCACGTCCTCCCAGAGGTGAATGTGTGGCACTCCCAACCTTCGTCCTTGCACTCTCCCCTGGCTGTGGACAGTGACACAAGAGCTGCCCCAAGTCAGCTCTTTGGGTCACAAAGTCCCTGTGTCAACACCAAGGCCAGAGAAGGGCTCAGGAAGCACTTTATAGTCCAGCCACCCGTTCCTGGAGCGGGCAAGGTTGTGACTCCTGCCAATGACCAGATAAGTTTGCCTGGTATGGTGGGTAGGAGAACAGACAGATCTTCTCTTCTGAAGAGCAAAGCCCCTCAACTGCCCCCATATCGGGAGTCTAGGCAGCCTGGAAAACGGAAATGTATTGTCTAAGTAAGAGTCCAAGTGCACAGGGTTTTTGAATAAGGGCTATACCTGGTCTCTCTGGGTCCTGGAAAGAGAGGGCTCCTAGCAGACACCAAGCACCCCATTCTGCCTCGGAAATAGAGGACAAAGTTGGCACATTGTGGGGAGGGCGGATGTGTGAGAGAGAGTTCATCGATGAAAGCTAGTGGGCTAGGAGGAAGAGAAGTAAAGAGAGAAGATAGGAAAAAGGCGCACAGAAAGAAGAGGAAATGGAGGAATAAACATGAGGTCGAGAAGAAATAAGAAGTGTGTAGGGGAGAGCAGGAGGAAACAGAAAGAAACGCTAGGCGCGTTAACCTGGGCCCCGAGCACCCCGGCGCCCTCCTCTCCCGAGCAGCCTGGCGCCGGCGACCCTCTGGGCTTACCTGCCAGGCGTAAGGCGGACATGCGCTGGAACTCCGGCTCCTGCAGCCACTTCCACATCCTGCGGAAGGTCTCCCTGCCAGACTTGAGTTTACTCCACGGCTTGGGGTTCCGGAGCAGGTCGGAGAGAGTCCCCTGAGACCGGCACAGCACCCTCTGCGCGAAGATCGCCTGCGGAATGCTGTAGCGCTTCAGCTCGGCGGTGATGCGCTGGGCCACCTCCTTGGTGTTGATCTCCTCCAGCTGCCCGGACGTGGCCACCTGCGAGCCCGACGAAGACGAGGGCGGGCGCTCGCGACTGGGTGCCAGCACCGGCCCGTGGGACTGTGCGTGACCTGGGTGGTGCAGACCGTTGAGGTGCGACATCATGGCTGCGGGCGGCGTGCCCAAGCCCCGGGACAGGTGCTGCTCCCCGCGCGTCAGCATGGCGGTGTGGTGCGTGTCGAAGTTGGGGCTGAGCATCTTGTCGTGGCCCGGCGGCCCGTAGTTGGGCAGGCTCTGCTGCGCGTTGTGGAGGCCGCCCAGCCCGTTGCCCAGCGGCGTGGCGGCCAGCGGGGACAGGCTCTGGCTCATGCCGGGCATCTCCTTGTAGGGGCTGTACAGGTTGTTCATGGCCGGGAGCCCGCGCTCATCGCGCATGAGGGTGAAGCTGCCGCTGACGTTGCCCGACAGGCGCTGGTGGTGGTGGTGGTGGTGGTGGTGCGGGTGGTGGTGCGGGTGCGGGTGGTGGAACTTGTCCGACACGGTGGAGATGGGCGGCAGCGGCTGGAGCGGCGTCAACGTGGTGTAGGTGTTGCTCATGCCCATCCCGGGCGGGGACGAGTCGCAGGACATGCTCATAGCGTGATGCAGCGGGATGGAGAGCTCGGGCCGGTAGTCGCCGCCGTCCAGGATCGAGGCCATGCTCGTGACCATGGCCGAGCGCGACGCCGCCGCGGCCGCCGCTGCCGCCGTGCCCAGCTCCTGGTGAGCCGCGGGCGGCGGCGGGCCCCGCAGTGAGCCAGCGGCGCCGCGGCCAGCGTGGTGGGGGCTGGGGCTGGCCAGCAGCTCTGGCTCATGGCCGGGGCCCCCGCCGCCGCCCCCGCCGCCCCCGCCGCCGCCCCCGCCGCTGCCGCCGCCGGCCGGCCCGTGTAAAGTGCCCAGACTTTCCATTGTCAGCTCCGGGTTCATGGCGCAGCCTTCTAGTTCTTTGGTGAGGCATCGATAGGCGGTGTAGGCAGCCTTCATTCAGTCCATCGGGGCACGGGGGCGACGGGGGCGGCCGGCAGGCTGGCAAGGCGCGCGTGGCGGAGCTCGGCCGCGGGAGTGCTTGAGTGTGTGGAAGGGGCCGTGCGTGCGGTGTGCGCCCGGGGCTGCGGGCGGGCGCGCCCGGGGTGGGGGCGGGGGCGGCGGGGCGGGCGTGAGGGAGAGGAGAGGGGGCGGGGAGGGAGGGAGGGATCACCGAGCCCCACCGCTCGGGCCGGCGCGCTGCCTAGCCATGTCCCAGCCCGCTTCGGCGCCGACGTCTTCTGTTTAGGTGAACGGGAGCTGTCCAGAAGGGTTCTGCCGCTGGCCCGGGCAGCCAACCTACCCTCCCGGGCCCGGGGCGGGGCAGCGCCCGATAAGCGCCGCGAACAGCCATTCCGAGGTCACGGCTGGCTCGGAGGGCGGGCCTCCTGCGCACACCTACCAATGGCCTAGGAGGGGGCGGGGCAGCGCGTTTCATGTTTGGCTGACGGCTCTGTGCCTTTTTCCTCTTCTGCCACTAGAATGAAACGTCAAGGAGAGGGAGGGAGAGGAAAAAGGGGTAGAGAGAGGGAGGGAAGGAGGCGAGAGTGCGAGTGGGGGACAGAAATTGCGTTAAAGATGCCGTGCTGTATCCCTCCGAAGCAGCTGCGATCTGGGGGAAAAGGGCATTGCTTCAGCCCCTTCGCCTCACCCTAAAGCTTTTCTCGAAGCTTGGAAGCTGAGAGGAAAAGATTCCGCTACAAACCGGTGTAAAAACAAACACACATCTCCTGGCAAGCCACTTCCCAAGCGTCCCTAGCTGGGAACTAGTAGTTGTTAGCCGTTTAAAATGCAGGCGCCAATGTATTCTAATGCAGGGTAAATTACCGAGACGGAGACCTGCAGAATCTACTGGGCAAGAGGAACTCCGGAGCCCTAGCTGCCTGTGAGCCGCCGCCGGCGGACGCAAGCCCACAGGCGGCTCGGGCCAAGGTAATGCATGCAAAGTTAACACAATGACTTCATTTAATTACCCGGCGAACCCATAAATCTCCCAGTTATGAGGCTTCAGAAGGGCCCTGCTAGATTGCTAAACAAAACTAGAACTCCAGAAGCTGCGGTTTCAAGGTGACCAAACGCTTGCCTCATTAGATACTTGGAAAGAATAGGCGGTAGTGGTGTTGGGGCCGGTGAGGGGGAGTCGTTCCGGCAGGATTGTTGCCGCTGCCTATAGTGAGCAAACTTCTGGGGGCAGGGAGTGTGTAAACCGTCCAGGACATCGCCTGTCGATCTTTCCCAAGCACACACACACATACTCTTCTCTCGAATCCCGGGAGAACGCCCGGGTTACGGCTGTGGATAGATGCCATGAAGCCTTGGGCAGACATTGACATATCCAAACCTTATTTCTGAACAGACTAGAGCTCTGGCGAGTTCTAGGACGCTGCTGAGCCGCAGCTTTAAAAAGTACATCTTCTTTTATCTAGAATTTCCGTTGTTCAGTAACCCCTGACAGGGACTAGGAGTGGAGCAGGTTAGAGAGAATGTGGAGATTTCTGCCGCCCGGGTAGGGGGTGGAGAGGTAGTTGAAGATAGCCACTGGACGTTGAAAGCAATAAAAGTAACAGATTCTTCCAAAGCAGGTTGCGCTCTGTTTGCCTCCGAAGATTCAAGCTAGCTGAGGTTGCGCAGATGTTGCCTTTGTTTAAAGAGACAGTAATTAAGGACAGGGTGGACATAAGTTTGAGAAGCGTGACCTATTTTCTTTTGATCAGCTGTCAAAAGAAGAGCAGGGGGTCGCCTTAAGACAGCCCCCTCCAACCACTTCCAGCTGTTATAGAAAACTTGATAAGAAAACAAGGACACAGCCTGGAATACTGTATGTGCCTTCCAGGCATTTGAGAAAGGTTTGAAAATAGTTCTTAGTCTCCCTGACCTTTTTACAGCTGTCCTCCTCTTTTCTAGCTGCAGAGTCCCCCAAAACCCACCCTCTTCCACATCATCCTGTTATGAAGTGTACAGTGGCGTTATTCATAGGTTTACTATTGAGTTCTGGACAATACCTTGCCAAGTATTTTTTCAAATAGCTGATTCTCTGTGATGCCAAAGCCTGAGTAAGAAAGTGGACAATTCCCTGCATTACTAACGGTACTTTTCTGGATGTTCACATCTCTGATGTCCCAACACTGGATAGGTAAAATAACTCACCTTGCGGTCTCTCTGCCTTTCCTCTTCCCCTCAGCCTGTCCTACTATCTCTCCTTCCACTACACACCTTATATATGGCATCTGGGCACTTGGGATAATTTGAAACAGTTAATATTGGAAATACGCACCCAATTGAACAAAAGTTAACAAGAGTGCAATCTCTTGTTGGCCCAAGACTGAAATAGGACAGCAGAGGAGCAAGGCTGGGGTAGGAGCCTGTCTTGTGTGCCCTAGTCCTGAACGAAGCCACCCCTGCCCTTGCTTCAGGCTAGTGACTGCAGGCTGGAACATCGATAGCCACTGCCTATATGGAAAACTAAATATATAAATTGCCATTTAAATAATTTTTCAAAATGATCAACTCATTTACCAGGCAACCAAGATAAATCGCCTGGGAATTGCATTTCGGTGTGCCTGGGAGCAGTCATGTGCTGGGGAGTTGAAAGGTGAGTTGCATATCCTTGCTGCCTGGCTCCCTCCTCCTGCCTTTTCCCTCCCTTTCTCTCCCACCATAGCTCCCCCTTCGCTCGATCAATATTGGTGATCTCGGGGAAATCATGAAATAGTATTGGCTTCTTTGTGTATAATTTCATTGGGCTAGATTAAAGCAGATTTTTCACGTTTTTCTAATGGTCGTTTGAGATTTTATATTTCAACCCAAAACCCACTTAAAAGAAAAATTAATGTGCATATTTAGTCATCATCCCAATTTTTACTGAATTAGGTTTTCATTTCCTTTTCCCTTTCTAAAAAGGAAAAAAGTATTTAGTTTCTACTTGAAGTTAATTCTAAGAACGTCAGCACTAATAAGGTTTTCTAATATGTTTTGAAATATCTTTGATGTGTCTTTATCGTTCTTAAAAAAATAATAAAAAGGAAAGGTTGCTTTCTAACTGCCCCTTGTCTAGGAAACATACATTAATCTTTACAACTTCTGCGACTCAGAAATTTCTTTTAAATTGAAGTTACACTCTTGTTCTTCTTACCCCTTGGCATTTGATTCACAAATAGACTATACAGAAATGCAATAGCAGGAGAGCTGGTTCATGCCTGTTAGAATCCGGACAAGTAGTTGCACCAGCCATTATATCAGAAGCAGGATACATACCCATTTATTGGTGTGCCAGGTCCACAGGTCTGATTTTCTTCAAGATCAGACACTTAAATGGGTCAGAAGAAGCCTGTAAATAAAATGCAGCTTTGACAACAAATGTAAGCTATTGTTCTGTGAAAGAAAACAATCTGAACTTGACTGAGCAATTGCAGAAAAAGACTGGATATTTTTACTGTCAGAGCTTTTCAGATGTGTTTTCACATTCAATTGTTTTTAGGCTCTGAGAGGGAGAAAGCAGTGGACATTCAATTAAAACAGAGATCCTATAAATTATTCACACACACAAAATAAACAGACCACAAGTAAACCTAGTCTGGAGAAGGGGCCCAACAGCTTTGTTTTCACCAAACAACAGTAACCACAACCCAAGTCCCAGGAAGCAGAGGGCTCTGCTGATTTCTACTCAATGTTCAAAATGCTGAAGCAGGGCTTGTGTTGAACAGAACACATTTGTGTTACAGCTAGGTTTATCAGAGCAATACAAAAAGACATAAAAAAAAAAAAAAAGACATAATGGTGGGTTGATTTGGACTATTTTATTTTTGTCCTTCCCCAAACCATCTGGCGTGTGAGTGTAGGGGTATTGATCAGGATCTGTGAGCTGCAGACCCCATGCCAATCTATAGCGTTTCTGGCAATCAGCGTCGCCCATGAATTGCAGCTGTCTGTGCAGCTCCTGAACAGAAATCTTCAAAAAAGTACCCTCCTTATCAAACACATCATCCGTTCAGGGGTAAGTCAATATCTTTTCTTTGTGATTCCGCGAGCCAGGATTATGCAGGAGAAAGTTTTTGTTGTCTGTCGTAGCTGCTGCTGCTGCTGCTGCTGCGCCTCCCCCCAACCCCCCTCTTTTTAAAGGAAGGAGAGCAATTTTCTAGCCATTCAATGGTAATGGTTTTCCAGAAAGGCCTCAAGCGTTTCTATGAATCAGACAACAAATGCTGTTTAAATATTGTGGGGGAATTCGAAGAGGAGGGAGAAATTCTTATGTTGCTGTACACAAATAGGAAGTGATAATAGAGAGTGCTTTTTAACGGCCCAGAATTTTCTCCCCCTTTTCCGGAGTCCCTGGTGATGAAGACACGGAAAGTCCCTGTGATTACACTTGCAGATGGACGGTGGGTGCTTGTGGCGGAAAAGGCGCCTTCGGAATTGAGGCTGTTGACATCTCCATTAGCTCCAAGTTTCCTGTTAGAAAGCTCAGGCTAGTTGAGCACAGGGAGAGAAAACTTAAACCGAAACCCCACGAACTCCCTCCGGCCTCTCAGCTCAGATGTTCGCTGACACCTTTGGCTCTATTTGTATCTGGGAAAGTTAAAAAACAACAACAACAAAAAGTTGTCCTGATGGTGAGGCCAAAACGGCCCTTTCCTGTCCTCCGTGAGAGTGTTGTTAAAACTGAAAATGCCAGGTTATGTGGCAGAGCGGGCAGGAGACTGGCCGCCCTTAACTTTGTGGCCGACGAAAGTCACTTGACGCTGGGTGCAGGAGAGTCGAGTTTGCTCGAGTTCTCCCAGGCGGAGCGGGCCTGCTGGGCAGAGAGCGGGAGCCAACGGGAGCCGGCCCGCCGGGGAGCCCTCTCTCGACGCCCCAAGTCCAGGGCCTGGATTGAAAACAGGAGTGGAGCTGAGGGGTCACCCAGCGGGGTGGCTGGGCGGGGGCAAAACGCGCCACAGCCTCAGGAGTCCGCGCGCGTGGAGTGGGCAGTCGGGGCGGGGGAGGGGAAGACCCACCCCAGAGAGCTGGCACCTGCTCCGCGGCCGGAGGCCGAGGGGTGGCGGCACCGCGGAGCCACGCGGAGGAGCGCCCGCCGGTTTCAAAGACAGCCGGGGGCTGGGCCAGCCCACCCCGATCGCCCCTCCGCGCCGGCTGGAGTCTGGCGCCTTCGGGGCCCCTCACACAGCACACGTCCCGGCCCTTCTCCCACCCGCTCTCTGGGTCCCGGCTCCTCCGCGGGCGGAGCTGGGACAGGAGTGGGCGCCGGGCCTCTGGGCCTGGACAGGAGTGGGCGCCGGGCCTCTGGGTCTGGACAGGAGGCCACTGTCGCCGGGCCTCTGGGTCTGGACAGGAGGCCACTGTCGCCGGGCCTCTGGGTCTGGACAGGAGTGGGCGCCGGGCCTCTGGGTCTGGACAGGAGTGGGCGCCGGGCCTCTGGGTCTGGACAGGAGGCCACTGTCGCCGGGTCCGAATGTGGGGCCCATCACAGAACTTCTCTGGGGTCCCTTTTCCGGTTTTGTTTTCGCGGCTGCGATCACGACAGAAGCAGCTGAGAGACGTCATTGGACTTTTTCGGAAAAATCAAATTTAAAAAGTTGAAGGGAATTTGAGGGTTCGAACCTGCGAAGATTAGAGGGCTTTTTTTGGGTGGTGGCGGGGAGCCACCAGCACAACTTCTCGCAAAAATAGCTTTTTTCTTTAAAATAACTTGGCATTAAAAAAAAAAAAGAAAAGAAAAGCAACTTAAGAAAGCTCTTAAAGCCTGAGAATGATGATGAATTTTCTTTTCACGGGTTTTCAGTTCCTGTTCCAGGACTCCTCTCCCCCAGAGCCCTGTAGACTTCGTCTGTCTCGTCTGCAGTCGTACTTTTCTTCTTTACAGTGGATTTCCGAAAATACAATTCAAGTATGCTTAGAGCTTAGAATAAAGTTTCCTCTCCTCCAGTTGTCACCCCGCGAAAGATAAACTGGCGTGGGGTCCCTTTGTTCACATCAAGTTGTGCGTGAAATCTTTTTGTTGTCCTCTCAAAGGCGAGGCGCAAGTTGCCGAGAAAAGGCACGTTTAACTCTGAGAGTGGGGCCGTTTCCAAGTTGCTCTGAGACACGAAGTATGGGCGTCGTTTTTTATTTATGACCTTCTTAAAAACGATCATTTATTTTCTCTGGACATAACCATTTTTGATTGAGAAGTCAATATTGTTGAGGCATTAATACCTAGGACTTCCTTCTCTCTATGAAAATAGGAGAATTTACAAATACTTTTGTATAATTTCAATTGTCTAATACCATGGGATTTAAAAAATGCGGTATTTAAAAAAAAAAAAAAGTTCGCCGGATTTTAAACTCGAGAAATAGTATTTCCGATTTCAAAGTGTAGTATTTATATTCGAAACTGAGAAAACAGAGGAATTTAAAATATTTATGCAAATCGGACCATTTCCTTTTTTAAAAAATAAAATTGCATGATATATTTTTTAGATTCCTTCGTATCAGTTCCCAAACATATTAAATAACCAAGGGAGTCTGAGCTGATCTTTCAGTGGAGTAACACGATTAAAAAGAACACATTCAGATAATGTTGGGAGCATTTTCTTTGGAAAATCGCTTCGATAGCACTTTTCGGGATTTTAAAATAAAATAAAAAAATATATATATTTTGCTCCCAAACGTGTAAGCAAAAGCATTTCTGGCCGACCGCAGGGTTCAGAGGCGGCCGTTTGGTAACCGTGTGGGCTGCGGTCATTCGCGGAGCGGGACACGGTCCCCGAGGGCCCTTCGAACCAGGCCCGGGCACAGGTGGTTTGGCGGCTTCTAGAGAACCGGGCTCCGAGGGCGCCCCGCCGCCGGGGCGGGGAGAGCGTGCCCGTGGCGCTCCTTTCTCGGGAAGGAGACCTGTTGGCGTCGAGGCCGCGGGCGTGGGGAGGCCGCGCGGAGGCTGCAAGCGGCTCCCCCGGCCGCCCGCGCCCTCGAGCTGCCCGCGTCCCGCTCTCCCGGCCCCGCCGAGCCGGGCGGCCCCGCGGCCTGCGCCGCGCCGCGGGTCGAGGAGGGGGCTGCGCGGTCCCGGGGCTCGGGAGGCGGAGGGACCCGGCCAGGATTGATGTCTAAATCAATGCCGTTTCTAGGCGCTTCTCTCTGCTCCTCTCCATCTTCCTCAAAGGCAGATCGCCTCCCGAGTGTGGACTCCCTCTCCCTGCGCCGAGTCAGCGCCAGGAGGGCGCCCGCACCGAACCGAAACCGCAGCCCCACGCGCGGCGCCGAGGGGCAGGCGAGGGACCTGGACTGAGCACCAAAATGGAGGGAAACTGCTGACCTGGCAACGGCGCCGCGTGGGAGCGCCCCGCTGGGTCCCGGTCGTCCCCTCCCCTCAGGCCAGCCCCGCCGGCTCCCCACACCCGAGTCCCCGGCCCCCTCTCCCCCAGCGCGGCCCCGGGCGAGGCCTGGCCCCGTCGGCCCTCCCGACTCTCGGCCGGGCCCCCGGTTGATGGGATGCAGAACCGGGAGACCGCCGGTTTCCGACGCCAAAGCGGGCCCTGCTCAGGCAGGCCGGGCCGCTTCTGATTTCATTATTCACTGATGAATTAGACAGCTGCGATTGTTGGGAAAAATCAGCGGCCACTATTGATTCCAGGAACGAGTGGGGGGTGGGGAGGCCGCGGGGACGAGCGGCGGTCGGCCGGACCCTCGGGTGTTCTCGACCAGGCGACCTCGCCGGGCTGCGGCCCCAGCCCCGGCCGAGCGCGGGCAGGGTCGGCCCGAGATCCAGGCTCCTGTCCCCGCACTAGGCCCGGCGGGCCTGCTCTCGCCTGCAGGGGAGGATGCGAAGGGGAACTGAAGGAGAAGGGCATGGGCACGGCCCCGGGGGTGCCCCCGGCCCGGCGCCCCCGTTGTGGAGGCGGAAGGGCGCGCTGCGGAAGCTTCCGGTCCCCGCACACCCGGGCGCCGGGGTCAGTATGGCCGCCGACGGCTCCCCGCGGCCCCGGCGGAGGTCAGAGGCTGCTAGGGCCGCGCTGTCCTGTGCACTTCGCCGCGCGACGGACGACCGGGCCGGGCCACGGCTCCCCGCACGTGCCGCCCTCCTTGTGGCCAGGGCGGGCCACATTTGGTCGAGAATGGTGAGTTCCAGTGTCAGCAGCAAGGCTTGTTGGGGCCCTGGAGGAGGGAGCCAGGAGCCCCGAAGGCCGTGGACTCATTGCCCTCTTCTTTGACGCGGGAACTGTGTTCTAAGGACACACAGAGGAATATCTGTGTGTCCTTAGAACAAGGGGCAGACCTAGTTGTGCAGGGAGTAAAGTTAAAGAACCCATTATGATTATACAGACCCAAAGATGCAGACGGATTTGATGTGGCCAGATAGTGGACAAAAAGCTTCGTGTGTGTGTCTGTGTGTGTGTGTGTGTGTGTGTGTGTGTGTGTGTCTATGTGAAAAGCACTGACAGCCATGGGGTAGTCTTTTATACTCCTTTTATGCCCTCTTCTTTGGTCGTGTTAAATTCATGTGGCTTTCCATTACACTTTGAAATTATTTTTTACAGTACGTTTTATGGGTGTCACAAATTGTACAGGAACTTTATAGGCTATGTAGAATAAAAATATTAAAAGTTTAAAGCTCTTTGTCCCCAATGTTTCATTTTTCTATCTTCCTAAAACTACTTGATAAGTATTTACTATCTCCCTTTGTTGGTGAAATGTGTTCTTCAGACTTTATCCTGGAAAGAGGTGAGCTCTGGCTTCCTGAGGATCAGATATAGAGATATAGAGTCAAAAAGGGGGTGGGGGGGGAGGACCTCAGCAACTCATCACCTGATTAGTAATCTGTGGTGCTGAGTATATGGCCCTAAATACAAAGTCAACTTTCCTATTTTGCTTTCTGAGATGGTTTAATAGATTTTGTAATGGTCTTCCAACTATTGGATTTGCGAAACCTGGCTTTGGAGTTTTGTGTTTCCATAAACCAAATACAATGCACTATGTGAAAATTTTTTTTACCTTAAATATACATAAATCGGTAAGGAGAGTGGAATTTTTAGGACAATTCTGAAACATGCTTTGAACCACAATGTTTCAAATATGGCTTATAATGACTAATGTGGAAAGTCCTTAAAAATGTTCACTTCTCTTGTGAAAGAGTTTTGAACATCCTTTTGAGGGAGAAAGATCTGATTGACTTCACTTTGAGTAAAGGGGGAGGTGAGTAGAAACATGTTTTTTAAATTTGCAAACCCCAGGTTAGAGTCATAAGAGTAAACCAAAAAAAATTTTTTTGAGGGGATGTAGTCTTTGCCTTTGCAGATGCTGTTCCCTCAGATGCCTTAAATGGTGAACTGTCTCTATCCACTGTACAGCTACTGAATGTCAACTAATGGCTGAAGTGTTCCCATTCAGAGACATTTTTGGGACTATATATTTGCATACCTAATTTGCTTTGTAAAAACTTTTCTTTTATGCTCATTTTAATTATATTCCCTAGCTCTTATGTTCAGTCTCCTAAGGGCTCTTTTTTTAGATATGCTAAATCTGAATCCAAGTTGTTATGGGTTTATAGCGTAAAAAACTATTTCTGATGGGATACATTTGTAATAATTGACTTCATATTCCAAAAAGTTTTCGGTATTCTCTTTTTGAAAAATGAATTTTAAAAATTTCTAATTCCAAGTGGTTTGGTTTAGTTAATGGATTTGTGCTTCAAGTTTTAAGTTATATTCTAAATTTTTGGTTCCTAGCTGTAACTAATTTTTAGACCAAGAAAGGGACAGGGAACAGAGAATGAGAGATCAGAGCCTGTCATCATCTAATTTGATCAGTGAAACCAGAATTTGTTCAGAGTTATGTCATTTCTAGATAATTACTAGAATTTTTTTTTAACTGAGGTAGTTATTTTGAAGAACATTTTAGGTTTTATGTAAAGAAAAACTACTTGATGGGTCAAAGCCTTATTTAAACCATGTTTCTTCAAAGTGGAACTATAGTGATACTATATCATCACAGTGTTCTGACTGGAAAGATATGGAGACAGTTTCAAGGGTTATGTTTAACATTAGGTTTGTTACACAATATAAACAAATTGCAGCAACCCTGCATATTCTGTATTCTTGATATTCTGAAAAAAATGGGTGTCAATCAAATGAATGCGTAAACCAGGGTCACCTTGTATGACCCATTTTAAAAGCAAATAATCCCCTTGGAAAGCCCAACAGTCACTAACCCTTTGAGTAGTACAAGTGTTCATGTATGTCCTTGTGCCTCCTGACCATCCAGGGTACGCTCATACAAAAATTTTTATTTTAAAAATGTGTAAGGCAACATTAAAAAAAGGCAAATGTATGTTCTTCTCGTTTCCATAAATTGATTATCAAACAAACATGATTTTAAGTTAATAAGACTGTTACTGGAACTAATTTCATTTTTGGAAAAAAACTCACTCCCAGGGTTCAGCGAGCATGAAAAAAACTCACTGTTCAAAGGGTTAGGGATATGTACTTGAAATACTGATTTCTGCTTGTTGGGGTTGCTTGCAGTAGTGGAGGTTGGAAGGGGTAGGTGGGCAGAATGAAATGGGCTGTGGGGGAGTCATCTATAGAAGTTTATTGACCAAAATGTGGTAAGATTTTTTGTTTGGTGTATTCTCCCCTTTCCTGCCACTTCGAATTCTACTCATCCTTTGATACCATGTTTGTAAACTTTCTGGGTGAAATCCATAGTAGGAAATGGATCTTATGTTGCAACCCTGGTACATATACATATACAGTATATGTACATTTCAGGAATGAAAGACACCTTTTTAAAATGCCCTAGTGTAGCCAAATGTTTATTCGAAATTAATTCCTAAAGTCGAGAGCCTTGTCTGATGGTCTTTGATGTGTTGTTTTATTTGTGTAGCATTTGTTTTTCTTGCTGCTTATTTAGCACATGGCATCTAATGCTTGGTATTGTTCTGTGTGTATGTGGCTCACTGGCTGCTTTAGATGGCAAAGATGCCGTTCTGGAAGGAGGTCTCTAATGACATGCCATATGTCTCTTGATCCTATCTTGTTCAATATATTTTTAAGTTTTACTAAAGGTTAGAAAGACTGCTCACCAAATATGTAAGTGACACAGAGCAAGCAGCCATAACCAATACATTGAAAGATGAAGTCAAAATTCAAAGTGAAATATGAATGTTGGAATGAAAACCAACATGATGTGATTTTACAATGACCATTAAAAAAGCCCTTTTTGAGGCTACTAAGAAATATAAATAAAGGGAGGTTCCTGGAGTGTGACAATTATGCATATGAAAAAATGGGGGTATAAATCTTATTTAAATGCAAAATGGTTCAAAAATATTATTCTGGCCTGACCTGTGGTGGCGCAGTGGGATAAAGCGTCGACCTGGAACACTGAGGTTGCTGGTTTGAAACCTTGGGCTTGCCTGGTCAAGGCACATATGGGAGTTGATGCTTTCTGCTCCTCCCCCTTCTCTCTCTCTTTCTCTCTCTCTCTCCCCCCCCTCTCTAAAAATCAATAAATAAAATATTTAAAAAATTATTCTGCATAAAAAAGCTAATGTAATTTTATATTGCATCAAGAGAAATATAGTATATAGCTTGCAAAGAAGGTAACAGCTTCCCAGTATTCTGGGCTGGAGATTTATGTAGCTCTAGCTACTTTATTTTAATAGAAACATTGATAAGTTAGAATAGGTCTTCAGGATGTGAGGGAAGAAGAAACTATGCTGTATGTGGAAGAGTTAGAGCAAATGTTTAGCCTAGAGAGGAGGTAAATGATATGGTACATGATTGCCACTTTAAATATTTGCCTAGCTGTCATGTGGTGGAGGGGGTAGTTTTCTCTGTTCCCCAGGGCAGAGTTAGGACCAAAGGGTAAAAGTGACAGAGGAGCTGACTTTGATTCTAATAATTAAGGTTGTCAGAGAGTACAGCAGGTTCCATATGAAGGATTGAATTCTTTACCCAGAGGAGTATCCTGCAAAATCTGTGTGACTGTCTGGCTAGGATACTATTAGTAGGGATCAGCTGAATTAGGCAACAGGTTGAAATAGATGATCTCTCTAGTTGAATTTTATAATTCTTTGAATTGCATATTTAAAAAACAATACTGTGAAAGCAATTTTGTATCGATGATTTTAAGAGATACATAGATATTAATATTCAAGCTTGTAAGAACTTTAAATGTGCATGGTAGAGTTTTTTTTTATTTTTTAAAAATTTTTTATTTTTATTTTATTTATTCATTTTAGAGAGGAGAGAGAGAGAGGAGAGAGAGAAGGGGGAGGAGCTGGAAGCATCAACTCCCATATGTGCCTTGACCAGGCGAGCCCAGGGTTTCGAACCGGCGACCTCAGCATTTCCAGGTCGACGCTTTATCCACTGTGCCACCACAGGTCAGGCGGTAGAGTATTTTTTATCTGAAAGAACTATAAAACTATTTTTTATTTATGAAAAATACAAATTTGTTTCTTTTTTTAAATGAGATTATACTTTTTAAATTTTATTTATTTATTTATTTTTTATTTTTTATTTTTATATTTTTTGCATTTTTCTGAAGCTGGAAACAGGGAGAGACAGTCAGACAGACTCCCGCATGCGCCCGACCGGGAAATTTTATTTATTTTTTACAGAGACAGAGAGTGAGTCAGAGAGAGGGATAGACAGGGACAGACAGACAGAAACGGAGAGAGGTGAGAAGCATCAATCATTAGTTTTTCATTGTGCGTTGCAACACCTTAGTTGTTCATTGATTGCTTTCTCATATGTGCCTTGACCGTGGGCCTTCAGCAGACCGAGTAACCCTTGCTGGAGCCAGCAACCTTGGGTTCAAGCTGGTGGGCTTTTCCTCAAACCAGATGAGCCCGCACTCAAGCTGGCGACCTCGGGATCTTGAACTCGGGTCCTCTGCATCCCAGTCCGACACTCTATCCACTGTGCCACCGCCTGGTCAGGCCAAATTTGTTTCTTGTCTGCATTTCTAAAATCCAAAAGAGTTCTGAAAACAAAAGTGTTTTGATCTCGTATGTTGAAATAACCTTAACTGAACTGATATGGGACTGTTTCAGTCTTTATTCCACTTGGAATTAATAATCATATATACCTCTGTAGATATAGTATTGTATTTAATTATAGGGTGCTGTGCAGACCTTGTTGGGAATTATGATTTTTACCACTAACACCTTTCGGAATATCTGAAAAATCCTCGATTTTAAACTATCAATCTCCGAAGGATTTGGTTAAGGGACTGGGACTGTTATTACTAGTTGTCATATAATTAGATAGTTCTTGTTTTCTCAGGGTAACTTGAATTCATTACCCAAAAATCTAGACAATAAGCTACATTACTTCCCCATGCCTGAATAATTCTCAAGAGCTATTATTGAATCCTTAAAACTTGTCACAGAAGGATTTGTTCTATGAGCCAAATTTATACTGTATATATTGAAGCAATAAGTTGCTCTGCTATTCTATATATATTTTATGAAGAGGTCGGTGGCAAAAATGATTAGTGTCAAGGGTCTTTTCCCAAAGCATAAGTTGATATTACTTAAGGCTGGCTCTGGGTGATAGTATCACACTTTTCTGGCCTAGGAGAGTATATAGTAAGATCAGTTAATTAATGGTTTTCATTTTACAAACCTTTTCTATAACTTTTAGTCACTCTGAGGACATTTATAGAATACCTATATACTCTATGTTGGCTCTCAGCTAGGCAAGGATGTTTAAAAGATGAATGAGATGAAGATACTATTTTTAATATGCTCACACACCAAAAACAATCTATAAGATAAGCAGGACAGTTATTATTGTTTCCATTTTAAAGATGGAAAGAGGAAATCTCAGGGAGGTTAAGTGATTTGCTCAGGGTCACACATCTAGTAAGTGATAGAACAGGATGTGAATCAAAAGCTTTAGTTCAGTCTAGTTATCTTTCCAACATATTAATATATAAATATATGGAGAACCTGTTGTTTGCCATACAAAATACATCTTTTCACCCAGTCCTTATCAGAGACATTTACTTTTAGTTGGCTGCTCAGAATTTGTAGCCACTTTTTGTTCCTGGAAAATGCACTGTGAATAAGTTTCTGTGGTATATGGGTCTCCACTTCTTGCTATGAAAGCCCAAAAGCCCCAACTCTTCCTCTTCTCATCCCCTGGCAGTTGGGACTCAGGAATATCCAGTAAGCTCAGTCAATGAGATACGCCTCCCTGAAGATAAGACACTGAAGGACAGAGTGGGGGAGGCCTGGAATTCAAGCTGGTGAAGGGCGTGCATTCTCCGTCCAGCTATTGCAGTTCATCAACCAGGCTGGATCTTTGGCTCTGATTCCTCATGCTTAATCTTCGTTAATTTCTCCTTTCTGGATGTGATTCGCATCCCTCTTCTATTCTATGCTGTAAGCCCTCTGCTTTCTTTGCATGAAATTCGTCTGCATTAGTTAGCCTGAGTCAGTTTCTGTTGCTTTCAGCCAAGAACGTTAACTAGAAGAGGTTCTTTTTATGGATGAGGTTGCGAGAATTGGTCAGATTTTGGACATATTTTGAAAGGAGAGCTGGCAGAATTTGTTGAGGGATTGTATATGGAATGTGAAAGAAAGAAAGGAATCAAGGATGATGTTAGAATTTTTGGTCTGAATAATTGAAAGGATAAAACTATCATCACTTCCAGTTGTCTGATGCTACAAACTACGCCTCAAATAGTGGACTCAAAGAGAAGCCATTTTGAAACCTCTGTTGGCTTGGTTGTCTTGTAGCATCATGGCTGGGTTTTGAAAGGGAGTGTTTTCTGAAGGTGAACATTCCAGGAGAACCAGGAAGAAGCGGAGTAGGCTTTTATGACCTGATCTCAGGACTCACATAGTGTAATTTCCACCATATTCTCTGGCTGGAATTACATATTCACAGGCTCATCAGACCCCAAAGAGGAGGCAACATTGGAGCATCAAAGAATTTGGAGCCGTGTTTAAAACTCTTATATCATTCTTAGGGAAGTCTAAGAAAGGTGGGGAAGATGGTTAGAGGAACAAGTTGGGTTGGGTGATCATGTGTTTGGAGATGTTAAGTACAGAAGTATTTTCTGGTGGTCAAGAGAAGATAGGCAGTAGGATATAAGTCAGGAGTTCAGGTGAGAAGTTGAGGCTAAAGATATAAATTTAAGAGTTGTATGTGTATAAATGGCATGTAAAGCTACAGGACTGCTTGAGATAAATCATCTAGAGGTGTTGCTTTATAATGTTTTGAAATAAAAATATGTGATATCTCCAGCTTTGATGTTCTTGCTCAAAATTGCTTTGCTCATTCAGGGTCCTTTGTGGCTCTGGATAAATTTTTCTGGATAAAAATAGGAATGTTTTTCTATTTCTGTAAAAAATGCCATTGGGATTTTGATAGAGAACTGTGTTGAAGGTATAGATCGCTTTGTGAAATATGGGCACTTGAACAATATTAATTCTTCCAGTGAATGAACATGGGCTGTCCTTTTATTTATTTGTCTTTAAATTTTTTCTTTTGTCGTTGTTTTGTAGCTTTCAGTACAAGTCTTTCACTTCTTTAAACTTATTTCTAAGTACTTAATTTTTTTGATGCTATTGTAAATGGATTTTTTTGTTTATTTTAGCAGTTTTTGTAGAATCTTTAGGGTTTTCTACATATAAGATAATGTCATCTGCAAATAGAAATAGTTTTACTTCTTTCTCTCTGAGTTGGCTTTAATTTATTTCTCTTGGCTAATTGCTCTGGCTAGGACTTCCAGTATTATGCTGAATACAAGAGGTAAAAGTACACATCCTTGCCTTGTTCTGGATCTTAGAGGGAACACTTTCAGCTTCTCATCATTGTATATGATGTCAGCTGTAGGCTTTTCATAAATGGTTTTTATTGTATTGTGGTAAGTTCCATTCATACCTAATTAGTTGAGAATTTTTACCATGAAAAGTTGTCAGATGTTTTTTCTGCATTATTGCAATAATTGTGTGATTTTTATCCTGTAGTGTGGTATGTCATGTTGATTGATATGCATGTGTTGAACTCAACATCCTTGTATTCCAGTGATCATTCTCATTTAGTCATGATACAGGTTTAATGTGCTGTTGTGTTCAGTCTGCTAGTATTTTGTTAACGATTTTGCATCTATGTTCATCAGGAATATTGGCCTATAGTTTTCTTTTGTGGCATCTTTTTTTCTGCTTTTCTATCAGTTTGAGACTGGCTTGATAGAATGAGTTTGAACGTATTTCTTCTAATTTTTGGAAGAGTTTGAGAAGGAATAATTAATTCTTCTTTAGGTATTAATTCTTCCTTAAATGTTTGGTAGAATTTACCTTTGAAGCCACTTGGTCTTGGGATTTTCTATGTTGGACGTTTTCTGTTTATTCCTTTACTCTCCTTATTTGTTATTAGTATGTTCAGATTTTCTATTTCCTCTTGACTCAGTCTTATAAGTTGTATGTATATGTATCTAGGAATTTTTTTATTTATTCTAGATTATCCAATTTGTTAACATATACTTGTTCATAATAGTTTCTTATTTCTGTGGGATTACTTAAAATGTCTCCTCTTTTATTTATGCTTTTATTTGTTTGAATTATCTCTTATTTTCTTAGTCTAGCTAAGAGTTCATTGATTTTTTTTTTAAAACTAACTCTAGTTTCGCCCTGGCCGGTTGGCTCAGCGGTAGAGCGTCGGCCTAGCGTGCGGAGGACCCGGGTTCGATTCCCGGCCAGGGCACACAGGAGAAGCGCCCATTTGCTTCTCCACCCCTCCGCCGCGCTTTCCTCTCTGTCTCTCTCTTCCCCTCCCGCAGCCAAGGCTCCATTGGAGCAAAGATGGCCCGGGCGCTGGGGATGGCTCTGTGGCCTCTGCCTCAGGCGCTAGAGTGGCTCTGGTCGCAACATGGCGACGCCCAGGATGGGCAGAGCATCGCCCCCTGGTGGGCAGAGCGTCGCCCCTGGTGGGCATGCCGGGTGGATCCCGGTCGGGCGCATGCGGGAGTCTGTCTGACCGTCTCTCCCTGTTTCCAAGCTTCAGAAAAATGAAAAAAGAAAAGAAAAAAAAAAACAAAAAAAAAACTAACTCTAGTTTCATCAATTAAAAAATATTTTCTTGCCTGACCAGGCGGTGGCACAGTGGAGAGAGCGTCGGACTGGGATGCAGAGGACCCAGGTTCGAGACCCAGAGGTTGCCAGCTTGAGTGTGGGCTCATCTGGTTTGAGCAAAGCTCACCAGCTTGGACCCAGGGTTGCTGGCTTGAGCAAGCGGTCACTCAGTCTGCTGTAGCCCCCAGTCAAGGCACATATGAGAAAGCAATCAATGAGCAGCTAAGGTGTCGCAACAAAAAATGCTTCTCATCTCTCTCTGTTCCTGTCTGTCCCTATCTATCCCTCTCTCTGTCTCTCTCTCTCTGTCTCTGTAAAAAATAAAATAAAAAATAAAAAAAAGAACACTTAAAAATATTTTCTTGTTTTTTATTTCATATATTTCTGCTCTAATATTATTTCTGTGTTCTGCTAATTTTAGGACTGTTTTTCTGGGTATAGAATTCTTGGTTGGAATTTTTTTCTTTCAGTACTTTCAATATATCATCATACTCTCTCCTGATTTACTACTGAAGTTTCTACTGAGAAACTTATCTTATGGGTATGTGTGTCCCTTGTATGTGACAAGTCACTTTTTACTTAACTGCTCTCAATATATCATATCGGTGCTGTTTCTCTGGAGAACTCTAACTAATACAGTTCAGTGTATAATTCTTTTTGTAGATTGCTGGATTTTATTTACTAATATTTTGCTAAGAATTTTTGCATCTATATTTATGAGAGATATTGGTCTGTAGTTTTCTTTTTTTAAATTGTGTTTGTCTGGTTTTGGAATCAGGATAATACTAGCTTCCTAAAATGAATTGGCAAGTTTTCCCTGATTCTGTAAGAGATGGTGCAGAATTGGTGTCAATCCTTCTTTAAATGTTTATTTTATTGATTTCAGAGAGAAAGAGAGAGAAAGAGGACCATCTGTCTGTTCCTGCATGTGCCTGGACTAGGAATCAAACCGGCAGCCTCTGTATTTCAGAAGGATGCTCTAAGCCAGTAGTCCCCAACCCCCGGGCCGTGGACCGGTACTGGTCTGTGGGCCATTTGGTACCGGTCCGCAGAGAAAGAATAAATAACTTACATTATTTCCATTTTATTTATATTAAAGTCTGAACAATGTTTTATTTTTTAAAAATGACCAGATTCCCTCTGTTACATCCATCTAAGACTCACTCTTGATGCTTGTCTTGGTCACGTGATACGTTGCCGCTAAAATTAAACCCATAAACTAGCAAAATGAGTGAAAAACAAAATTCCATCGAAAGTTTTTTTGCGAAGTGGAAAAGGGCCAGTGAGGAGACAGAAGAAGAACCTATGACCTCGAAGAAAAAGAAGGCTTTATTTAACAGACAATACCAGGAGTCCTACTTGAAGTATGGATTTATCGCAACTGGTGATTCTCATGCATCAAGGCCACTCTGCATAATGTGTGGCGACTGGCTTAGTAATGAGGCAATGAAGCCTTCAAAACTGCTTCACCACTTGGAGACCAAGCACCCTAATTTAAAAGACAAGCCTTCTGAGTATTTTGAAAGAAAAAAACATGAACAAGAAGGACAGAAACAATTACTGGTGGCCACTACATTAATAAATGTGAGTGCACTGAGAGCATCATACTTGGTGGCTAATTGTATTGCTAAGGCTAAGAAGCCATTTACCATTGGTGAAGAATTGATCCTTCCAGCCACTAAAGACATTTGTCGTGAACTTCTAGGAGAGGCTGTGGTTAAAAAGATAGCACAGATGCCTCTTTCGGCTACCACCGTCACACGGCGCATTGAGGAAATAGCAGAGGACATTGAATCACAATTGTTGGAAAGGATTAATAAATCACCGTGGTACGCTCTCTACGTTGACAAATCTACAGATATTGACAATAAGGCAATGCTACTTGTTTACGTGCGTTATCTTTATCAAGAGAATGTGCATGAGGATATGTTATGTGCACTACCATTGCCAACCAAAACCACAGCCACAGAACTATTTAAATCGCTGGATGACTATATATCAGGAAAACTGAAATGGTCTTTTTGTGTCGGCATATGCACAGATGGAGCTGCTGCCATGACCAGAAGCATGTCTGGTTTAACTACTCGGATTAAGGAGGTTGCACCTGAATGCGAGTCTACGCATTGTGTCATTCACAGGGAAATGCTGGCTAGCCGAAATATACCACTGGAACTTAACAGCATATTGAATGATGTCGTTAAAGTTATTAATCACATCAAAGCACATGACCTTCACTCGCGCCTGTTTGAGCAAATTGTGAGGAAATGAACGCGGAGCACAGACACCTTCTCTTATACACAGAAATAAGATGGTTATCCCGAGGGGGGTCCCTGGCCAGAGTGTTTGAATTACGAGAGCCGCTACAGAGATTTCTGTCAGAAAAAACGTCACCACTAGCAGCACATTTCAGTGACGAGGAATGGGTCGCAAAACTCACTTGTGCGACATATTTAACCTCCTCAATGAACTCAATCGGTCGCTTCAGGGGAACATGACAACTGTCTTCAAGTTGGCAGATAAAGTAGCTGCATTTAAAGCCAAATTGGATTTGTGGGGACAACACATGAGCAGGGGTATACAGTGTGTCCATAAAGTCATGGTGCACTTTTGACCGGTCACAGGAAAGCAACAAAAGACGATAGAAATGTGAAATCTGCACCAAATAAAAGGAAAACTCTCCCAGTTTTATACCTATTCAGTGCAGTTTGATGTGGGCTCATGCACAGATTTCTTAGGGCTCCTTAGGTAGCTATCCCATAAAGCCTCTACAGACTCGTCACTGACTGATGGCCTACCAGAACGGGGTTTCTCCACCAAACTGCTGGTTTCCTTCAACTGCTTATCCCACCGAGTAATGTTATTCCTATGTGGTGGTGCTTTGTTATAAATGCGCCAATATTCACGTTGCACTTTGGTCACGGATTCGAATTTAGTGAGCCACAGAACACACTGAACTTTCCTCTGTACCATCCACATGTCGACTGGCATCGCTGTGGACTGCTCTGCTGTATACACGGTGTTACGTCATCATCTGTGCATGTGCACATGCTGCCACATCATCCTATAGAAACTGGGAGGGTTTTCCTTTTATTTGGTACAGATTTCACATTTCTATCGTCTTTTGTTGCTTTCCTGTGACCTATCAAAAGTGCACCATGACTTTATGGACACACTGTATTTGACATGTTTCAAACATTCGTGGGAATTTTGGAAGAAATTGAGCACAAGCCTTCATTGTCCCAGCCGGTGCACAATCACCTGTATTTGCTTTTAAAAGAGTTTGAACGCTACTTCCCAACCACAAAAGACCCACGAATTGCCAAGGAATGGATCCACGATCCATTTGTCAACAAACCAGGTGAATCCAGCATGTCTATGCAAGAAGAGGATCAACTACTGGAGATCGCAAATGATGGCGGCCTTAAAAATATGTTCGAAACTACAACTCTGCTGGTGTTCTGGATTAAAGTCATGGCAGAATACCCCAAAATCGCCACAAAAGCACTAAAAACCCTGTTGCCATTTCCAACATCCTATTTGTGTGAAGCAGGATTTTCTGCAGTGACAGCAACCAAAACAAAATTATGGAATAGACTGGACATAAGCAACACACTTCGAGTGTCGTTGTCTCCCATTACCCCTAGATGGGACCGTCTTGTTGCAGAGAAACAAGCTCAGGGCTCCCACTGATTTAGCGTGATGGTTGTTGAGAGATAGGCTACTATCTCTCATTCTATTATAAATATTATAATAACCCTTAACTTACAATATTCATAACAATGGTGAGTTGTATTTTTCGTGCACTTTATATTTGTTTTTGTGTTGTATCTTATTTTTAAGGCATGTTTAAACGTTACCATAGCAACTGGAAAGTGTTTGGAGGCAGAGAGGATGTTACTCATGTTATGTTGGTGCCCTGTTAAGAGGACGCTGCTAATAAAGTTGCATACGAGTACACAGTGGATTCATGTTTATTTTTATTGTCATAGGTTCATGATTGGTAGCGAGCCTGAACCTATCGTATTACATACTGATGTCGGACATGAAACGTTGTCAGAATAACAAATTTAAATACAGCCTGAATAATGAGGACATTCTCGTTCCTCCTTTAACTTAGTCCAATAAATATCGTAAGTTCAACAATTATATTTTAAAATACCACGGTTTTTACACCAGTCACATAATTTTATTTTGTGCATTTATCTGTCCCACCTTAAAGGCCGGTCCGTGAAAATATTTTCTGACATTAAACCGGTCCGTGGCCCGAAAAAGGTTGGGAACCACTGCTCTAACCAACTAAGTTATCTGGCCAGGGTTTAATCCTTCTTTAAATGTCTGGTAGACTTCTCTAATGAATCTTCCTGAACCTGGAGGGTTCTCTTTTAGGAGTTTTTAAGTTAAAAATTTAATCTCCTTAGTATGTATGGTACTGGCCTATTTCATATTGGGTGCCACTTAGTGCTTTTTGAGGAATCGGTACATTTCATCTTTGTTGTCAAATTTATATGTGTAGAATTGTTTATAGTATTCACTTCTCTTTTTGATGTCTTCAGTGTTTGAAGTGGTATTTGTTGTTCCATTCATGATATTGGTTATTTGGGTCTTCTCTATTTTTTGTCAGTTTGTTAGATGTTTGCCAATTTTATTGATCTGTTTTCAAAGAACTAGCTTTTTGTTTCATTGATTTTCTCTACATTGCTTTTCTGTTTTCAATTCCATTGATTCCTCCTCTTTATTTCCCATTTACTTGCTTGGGGTCTGTTTTGCTCTTCTTTTTCTATGTTCTTGAGGTGGGAGATTGTTGATATGAAACTTTTCCTCTTTTTCATGTAAGCTTTTAATGCTCTAAATTTACCTTTCAGCACTCTTTTAACTATGTCCTGTATATTTTGATAATGGTGGGTTTTCAGTTTTATTTAGTTCCATGTATAATTTTGTTGAAATTTGTGATGGGGTATTTTGAAGTGTGTTGTTTAGTTTCCAAGTTTTTCGAGATTTTTCTGGTTATCATTCTGTTATTGATTTCTAGTTTGTTCCATTGTGGACAAAGAACATTCTCTATAATATTTATTGTTTTAAATTAATTGAGGTTGCTTTATAGCTCAAGGTATGGTTTATGTTGGTATTTGTTATATGGATGCTTGAAAAAAATGTGTATTCTGCTATTGTTTTGTGTGTTCTATCAGTTAAATGCTGATTAAATCCTGGTAGTGGATGATGCATCCTTGATGATTTTCTAATTGTTCTGTGAATTATTGAGACAGCAATGTTGAGGTCTCAAAATATAATTGTGGACTGCTCTATCTCTCTCTATATGTTTGTATATCTATTCTTTATATTATTAGCATGTTTTGTTGCTCTGTGTATGGTCAAAACTAATTTAGGATTGCTATGTCTTCTCATTAAATTCATCTTGTATAATTATGTAAAAGTCCCACTCTCTGGTGATTTCCTTTGCTCTGAAGTTTATTTCATTGCTCTTGAAATTTACTGATAATAGTATAACCACACTTGCTTGATTTGATTAATGTTTACATAATATATCCTTTTATTTTCATTTTATCTGTGTTTTTATATTTGAATTGAGTTTCTTATAGACAGCATGTTTTTTTCTATTTTTCATTTTCTTTTTTTAT
This sequence comes from Saccopteryx leptura, assembly GCF_036850995.1. NCBI lineage: Eukaryota > Metazoa > Chordata > Mammalia > Chiroptera > Emballonuridae > Saccopteryx > Saccopteryx leptura. The sequence continues at coordinate 14,374,320 of NC_089513.1, forward strand.
ATTATTTTTAAAAATTAATTAAAATTTTAAATTTATTGTGTTAACATGGACTCAAATGTCCCACTCAATGTAACGCCCTCAACCCCTAACACTGTGCCCCCTATTACTCCCCCTTTACCTTCTTCCCCTCTCCTCTTCCCTGCCTTCCCTGTGGGACTTGCTGTCCTGTTATCTGTTTCTATGTGTTATGTATATATAATTTGGCTCATCCCTTCACCTTCACTGACCCCATTCCTTCATCCCTCTTCCCTTTGACAGCTGTCTCTCTGCTCCTGGTAACCCCACTTCTGCCTCGATTCTGTTCCTCAGATCACCGTGTTCATTAAATTCCACATGTAAATGAGATCTTATGATAGTTATCTTTCTCTGCCTGGCTTATTTCACTTAGCATAATAATATCCAGGTCCATCCAGGCCATCACAAAACGTAAGATTTCCTTCTTTTTCACAGCCACATAGTATTCCATAGTATATATGTACCACAGCTTTTTATCCTCTCATCCACTGATGGACACTTGGGCTGTTTCCAGATTTTGGCTATTGTAAACAATGGTGCAATAACATGGGAGTGCATATCTTTTTTTGAATTAGTATTTTGGGATTCTTAGTAGATAGCATGGTTTTTAATTCACTCTGCCAATCTTTATCTTTTAATTGGTATACTTAGACTATTTAATGTAATTAGGAATATATCAGTGCTTATGTTTTTGTATTTTGTTCGCTCTGTTTTTTTTCCTACCTTTGTATGTGTTGCCTGAACATTTATTAAAATTCCATTTTGATTTATCTATATTGTTTTGGCATTTATATCTTTGCATAGCTTTACTTGTGGTTGGCCTAGATATTGCATATACATAAATTATCATAGCCTACTAATGTTTGCATTTTACCAGTTTAAGTGACATTTAGAAATCTTACCTCTCCATTTATAAGTGTCTTAAATATTTCCTTTGCATCCACTTAGCACTGCTATATCAGACTGTGTTATAATTTTTGCTTCACTGTCAAACATGACTTTGAGAACTCAAGAGCAAAAGGGGGACTGACCTGTGGTGGTGCAGTGGATAAAGCGTCGACCTGGAACACTGAGGTCGCCGGTTCGAAACCTTGGGCTTGCCTGGTCAAGGCACATATGGGAGTTGATGCTTCCTGCTCCTCCCCTTTCTCTCTCTCACTCTTCTCTCTCTAAAAAATCAATCAATAAAATATTTTTTAAAAAAAGAGCAGAAGGGAGATGTAGTGTATTTATTCATATTTTTGTTCTTTCCAGTCTTTCTTCTTTCTTGATATTTCCAAGATTTCTCTTTTATTATTTTCTATTTAGAAAATTTTTTCTTTAGACATTCTTTTAGGACAAATCTGGTGGAAAAATTAATTTGTTTTTTTTTTTTTTCATCTGAGAATGTCTTGATTTCTCCTTTGTACCTGAAGGATATTTTGTCTGAATGTAAAATTCTCAGTTGACAGTTCATTTCTTTTAGCATTTGAAGAATATTATGCCACTTTATTCTGGCTTTTATGGTTTCTGATGTCATTTGAATTGTTTTTCTCCTATCACTGCTCTTTCTCTCTCTTCTATTAAGAGGTGTTTTTTTTGTTTTGTTTTGTTTTTTAGTTTTCAGAAGTTTGACTGTGATCCAGGTTTATATTGTTTGGGGTTTAATCAGTTTACTTTGTAGAAATAGGTATTTTGACAAATTTTATTAGTTTTCTATCAATCTCTCTTTTTTATATTTTTGTTTATTAATTTCTTGCAAGTACAAATTGTATATACTTAAGGTGTACAATGTGATGTTTTGACAATAGATATATACATTGTGAACTATACAGGGTGGAGCAAAGATAGGTTTACAGTTGTGAGTATGTGAAACAGAGTTTATTCTTGTATTATTTATTATTGCATTGTTTTCCATAAGAACAACAGTAGACGTGCTTTTGCCTCACCCTGTATACGTAAAATAAAACTAACATTTTTCTCAATTCTTATATTTTCCTTTTTTTTGTATGTAGTGAGAATAATTAAGATTTACCTCTTAGCAGATTTCAAGTATATAATAAATTATTTTTAACTGTAGTCACTCTGTGGTACACTAAGTTTTCAGAAAAACCATTATTTTTTACATGCTTTCTTAGAACTTTTCCCTGTTTTTTCCTGGGACTCTGATTGCATTAATGTTAGCTCTTTTGTTAGAGTCCCACAAGTCTATGAGAAGGCTCTATTAATTTCTCCAGTCTTTTTTTCTTCTGTTGTTCAGTTGAGTACTCTTTATACAATAGTTCTTCTGCTCCACTGATTCTTTTATCTAACCCTTCCATTTTGCTATTGACCCATTCATTGAATTAAAATTTTTGGGGGGTTATTTTATTTTTTTATTTCTGTGATTTCCATTTGGTTCTCCTTTATAGCATGTATTACTTTTGTTGACAATATTTTTAAATTTGTTTCAAGTGTAATCATAATTTCTAGGGGGAAGGGTAATTATGATGAATGCTTTAAAATCTTTGTCAGAATATTCTAATATCTCTTTAAAGTCAGTGTTGGTATCTGTTGATATTGTTTTTCCTGTTGAGATTTTCCTAGATATTTATGTAAGTGACTTTCCATTAGAACATGGACATTTTAGGTGTTATGTTATAAGACTCTGGATCTTATTTAAATAGTCTGTCTTAACTTATTTTTCTTCACATTTACCAGGAAAGGGAAAGAGAACTACTTCTTATTGCCTGGTGGTGGTAGAAGTCCTACCATCCTCTTGGGGAGCTGGAAGTCCCCAGGATGAATAGAAAACACAGACTAAAACATTGAAGGGAAAAAAAGATAGAAGTACAGAAAACAATGTAATAAATATGACTTAATGAAAAGGCTTAATTATGTAAAATTGGGGTTCAAGAATAACAGGAGAGAAAAATAGGCTAGAAGCAATATTTGAAGAGAAAATGGACAAGAACTTTTCAAAACAGAAAAAGTATGTTATCACAGTTTCAGAGGTTCTCTGAACTTCAAAAAATATGAATACAAAGAGAACTCTCATAATAAAGTTGCTAAAAATATCTGAAAGGAAGCCTGGAAAAAAGAAAATGGGCGCCTTACACTCCGAGAATACAAGACCCAACTGGCAAAATATCCAATAATAAGCTAGAAGCTAGAGGCAATGGAATCACATCTTTAAGATTCTGTGGCTGAGAGGAGCCATATCTGGAATTTTTCAAAATATCTTGTGAAAATATCCTTCAAATATGAAGACAAAATAAAGATATTTCAATTTACTGAGTAAAAAATAAAAACAAAACTGAGAAAATTTGTTCCTAGCAGACCTAGGGAATTCTTCAGGCAGAAAAAAAATGATCCCATGGGGAAGCGCAGAAGTGCAGAAGGGAGGGAGGGTATTGGAAAGAATATATATGCAGATAAACATAAATGAACGTTGGCCATGCAGAACAACAGTATGTGGTGGGTATTAAACTATGTAGAACTAAAATGCATGATGAAATAAATGGGAGATGAATGGGTAAGTTGAGTTTTAAACTTCTATAGTATTTCTTGGAAAGTAGAAAAGATATTAAGTCATTTTAGGTTGTGCATGAGATCAATCATTTATTTCAAGGAATTGGTTTATGTGATTGTGGGATTGGAAAGTCTGAAATCTCAAGAGCAGACTGACAGATTGGAAATCCTCAGGCAGGAGCTGATGTTGCAGTTTAGAGGCAGACTTCCTTCAGGGTAACCTCATTTTTGCTCTTACTTCTTATTGCCTGATTGGATGAGGCTCACCCACATTGTCAGAGGAACCTCTTTTACTTAAAGTCAACTGATTGTAGGTGTTAACCACATCTACAAAGTACCACATCGCAGCAATGCCTAGATGAGTGTTTGATGGAACAACTGGGTACTGTAACCTAGCCAAGTTGACACATGAAAGTAACCATCATAGATTGTAATGAGTCAAGAATGCTGATTGTATTCTTTAGGCTAACTACTAAAAGAACAGTAAAAGAATATATAACTAACAATCTAATATAAGGATAAAATCAGATAATAAGAAATATTTGTTTAAAATAATACAAGGAGATAAAGGAACATGAAACAGGTGGAACAAGTAGTGAACAAATAATAAGATGGATGATACAAGTAACATCAGTAATTACGTTAGATGTAAATGGACTTTAATGCTTTAGTTAAAGACATTATAAGACTGTATAGAAACATGATCCTATTATGGGCTACTTATAAGAGATACCTTAAAACTAAAAATAAGAAGTTTAAAAAAAAGAATAGAAAAATATATAACTAATATTCAGCAAACTAGACTTTAGAGAAAAAAAGCATTACAGTAGATAAGTAGCTTTTCATGATGACAAAAGGGTCAGTACATTAGGAACATAAAACAATTACAAATTATTATGCATCCAGTAACATAGCCATAAATTAAAAAGTGAAAGTTGGTACATAAAAGAGAAAAATAGGTAAGTATACAATTGTAGTGAGAAACTTGAACATGTTTCTGGCAATAACTGATAGTGTAGACAGACCAGAAATATCAGAAAGGCTGTGGAACATCTAAACAATATGATACACAAACTTCACTGAGTTGATATATGCAGAGCCTGGCACTCAGTAATAACACGAATGTGTCTTAATTTCAAGTGCACATGGAACATTTACCAAAACTATGTCTATCCTGGGACCTAAATCAAATCTCAGTAGATTTCAAAATTTTAACCATTCAGAATATCTTTTTTTATTACAAGGGATTTAAGTCTGAAATTAATTATAAAAAGATAATTGGAAAATTCTCAGCCCTGGCTGGCTGGCTCAGTAGGTAGAGCATGGGCCTGGCGTAGGGATGTCCCTGGTTCAATTCCTGGTCAGGACACACAGGAGAAGCAACCATCTGCTTCTCCCCCACCCACCGTGCCCCATGCCCCCTCCTCTCCTTTTTCCTCTCCCAGAACCAATGGTTCAGTTGCTTCAAGCTTGGCCCCGGGTGCTGAGGATAGCTTGGTTGGTCCCAGCCAGGGATCCTCAGGTGCTAAAAATAGTTTAGCTGATTTGAGCATCAGCCTCATACAGGGGTTGCTGTGTGGATCCTGGTTGGGGCACATGCGTAAGTCAGTCTCACTATCTCCTCTCCTCTCATTTAAAAAAAAGAAAAAAGAAAATTCTCTAAAGTTTTGGAATTAAGCAGTATGCATTTAAATAACCCTGGGTCAAAGACAAAAATCACAAAATATTTTGAATAATCATGTAAATATGATTTATCAAAACTTGGGGGATGCAACTGAAATTGTGCTTAGAGATAAATTTACAGCATTAAATGCAAATCTGAGAGGACTGAAGAGAAGTGATCTAAATACCCATCTCAAGCAGTAGAAAAATAACAGGAAAGTAAGCTCAAATAAAGGAGAAGGGCTAAAATAATAAAAGAAGAAACCAATAAGCCTGACCAGGCGGTAGTGCAGTGGATAGAGTGTCAGACTGGGATGTAGAGAACCCAGGTTTAAAACCCCGAGGTCACTGGCTTGAGCATGGGCTCATCCAACTTCAGCGCCTGCTCACCAGCTTGAGCGTGAGATCTTAGACATGTCCCCATGGTCACTGGCTTGAGCCCAAGGTTGCTGGCTTGAGCAGGGGGTCACTCACTCTGCTGTAGCCCCTCAGTCAAGGCACGTATGAGAAAGCAGTCAATGAACAACTAAGGAGCCACAATAAAGAATTGATGCTTCTAATCTCTCTCCCTTCCTGTATGTCCATTCCTATCTGTCCCTCTCTCTCTCTCACACAAAAGAAGAAGAAGAAGAAGATGATGAAGAAGAAGAAGAAGGAGGAGGAGGAGGAGGAGGAGAAGAAGAAGGAGAAGAAAGAAGAAGAAGAAGGAGGGAGAGGAGAAGAAGGAGGAGGAGGAGAAGAAGGAGGAGGAGAATAAGGAGGAGGGAAGAAGCAGAAGGAAAAAGCAGCAGAAGGAAGAAGAAGAAGAGGAAGAAAAGGAAGAAGGAAGGAGAAGAAGCAGGAGGAAGAGGAAGAAGGAAGAAGAAGGAGAAGGAGGAGAAGAAGCAGGAGGAAGAGGAAGAAGGAAGGAGAAGGAGAAGGAGGAGAAGAAGAAGAACAAGAAACCAACAAAATATATAGGATTCAGATTGGGCCTTCTAGAACAGTGGTCCCCAACCTTATTTTGGGCCATGGACCGGTTTTTAATGTTAGAAAATATTTTCATGGACCGGCCTTTAGGGTGGAATGGATAAATGCACAAAATAATGCAACCGGCGTAAAAACTGTGGTATTTTTAAATATAATTGTTGAACTTACAAGACAGGCATCAAGAGTGAGTCTTAGATGGATGTAACAGAGGGAATCTGGTCATTTTTAAAAAATAAAACATCATTCAGACTTAAATATAAATAAAACGGAAATAATGTAAGTTACTTATTCTTTCTCTGTGGACCGGTACCAAATGGCCCACGGATTAGTACCGGTCCATGGCCCGGGGGTTGGGGACCACTGTTCTAGGGCATTTGCTATACCCAGATATACCTAACTGGGGCAAGTTTATGTTTTTTTCAATCAGTAAAACGAGGTCAAATTAGAGCACTTTGTTTTGACTCTGGCTTAGATATTAGCATACCCAGGTTCTAGTCAAACTTCTGCCATGACTGAACCACATGACCTCTTTATGCCTCCTTTTTATCTTTTTGTCAACTAGAATTATAATACTCAACTTATTGCACAGGGTTTAGATTGTGGTGTATTGGAATAAAGGAGAAGACAAGGTGGAGATTTGAACCTAGAACCCTAGGTTCCAGCCCTGCCTCTCTTACTGACTGTGCCATTAAGTCATGTATCCTAAGTGTTCATCTATAAAATAAGAGGGTTGTGCTCCCTTTTCTCATTCTGCATCAGGAATAAGATATAATTGTCCCTATTTCCCAAATGAGGAATGTGCGATACAGAAAGGCTAAGTCACTTGCTCAAGGACAGGACTAGAAATAGGTCTCCCACTTCCTGGGCACCTTTCTCTATTTCATCTTTCTCTCTCTCTGAAGAACTGATGGTTTCTGAACATTATGCTCAAAAATGACTCTGGCTTGCCATGGCTTCTGAAATTTCCATCTCTTCTCATTTCTTTAGGATTGGCCTCTGAAGATGTTGTACAGAAAGAGGTGCTGCACTGAAATGGCACTTATAAGCCACCAAATGGCACTTATGAGCCACCACCAAGACCCCAGCCCTGATTCCTCAGCCGGGTTATCCTGCCCTCGAGTAGCCGCTAAGGCATGGGACCCTCGAGGATGCTTCCAGGTACTATTCAGGAGCTGGTCTGAGACCCGGCTGCTCAGACCAGCCGTGTGCTGCTTGTGGGAAGCAGTGGCCCAGTGTCGTCAAGCAGCAGTGACTCTTACAAGTCTTCCAGTGTGATATTGATGTAGATCGTTAAGGTGGAGAAACAGCATTTTATAATCGGAATGAATAAAAATATTTCTGCAGTGTGTTCCCTCTGTGAAATGGAGACCTGTCGTTCAAATACCAAATGCAATTCAGTCTCTTGGGTAATTATTATGTAATTACCACAGCTGTTGCCGCACTGGTGTGTGGCTGCTCTGTGCATGCCCTGGGCTTTGTCTCGTGGAGAGGACCAAGGCTGAGCAAAGTTCCTGGCCTCGCCTACTGAACAGTCACTTACATGGCGGAGAGATTCCACCTTTTACAAAGGCAATGGGTTCTAAAACTTCATGTGTATTAGGAGGGCACAGGTAGGAAATAATATTTGAGGCGGTTCTGGGAAAGAAAGCTGTTTGGCTGCTTCATAGACTGGGGTAGTACCGTAGATAGAAGATAAGAGGGGTCAGGGAAAAAGTTAGCCTGCTTGTAAGAAGGACATACAGAAGTTAGGGCTGTTTAACGGGGGGGGGGGGGGGGGGGATCAAATGGAATGGATTGGATTGATGGAGCTTTTCCAAATCATCCTGACCTGGCATTTGTTTGAGTGTTTTTTTGAATTTTGATCAGTGTGTTTCCTTTATAATATGTATGCCAACACTGAAGTGGTCCAGTGTCCCCAGGATCCAAATGCATGAAGTCACTTGAGCAAGCCAGATAGGGAGGTTTCTAACCAGGCAGCCATTTGGGTCCATTCAGGGCCCACTTAAGAAAATTACCCGGATTTAAGATAATCCTCAAAGGATTTTGGTTCCATTAAAAATTTTGAGCACAGGATAGATGTAATCCTTGATTCCTCACTTAATAAACTACAAAGGGAAATGGGCACACACATCTGCAATAGCGGATGGTTAGAAATAACTTGACTGGAATATACCCAGACAGACTGAAATACGTTTGAAATCATCGGTGACATTTCAGATGGTTGTTCCTTCCCCCTTCTCTTTTCCAGTCTGATGCAAAATAAAAATAAAAAAAATTTCCCCTCTTTTTACAGAGTGTTACAGGAGCATTTATACTTGTCTGTATTCCGGGTTGCCAGGGCATGTTGCTCACTGACTCCTGTTTTGCAAATCAGGGTAAAGATTTTAACGATCTACCAGGTGGCCACCACTGCACTGGTTGCCTTGGAGTTAACTGAAATGGGAGAGAAGGAGCCTGTTCTTGTTAAGGAGACAAGACTAAACCTCTGAAAAAAAATGTAAGATATTATATATTCAATATATTCCTGTTACACTTTTCAAACTGGTTTTGTAAGCATCTTTTCTTTTGATACTAGCCATATATGGAGGGTATACTACGTGCCAGACACCATATGTATTCTCGCATGTAGTCTTGCTAAGAACCCCGTGATGTAGGTGCTGTTTCCTTTACAGGTAAGGTCCTGCTGGCAGTTCTGGGGATAGTCAGAACCAGCTTTTAAAATAGATTAAGAGACAGGCTCACGGAGACGAAATGACTTCCACACAGTTATATATTTTACCCGAATGACCTACTTTCCTTAGCCCTTTCTTATAGACCCGGCCTCAATAATACCAGCATGTGACTCTTCTGACATTGTGTTAGTATTGTCCTGTTTTTATACCAGCATTTTATTTAGATCTATAGTCTAACACTGTGTGCGGGACTAAGAAGGATACTTTGCAGCAAGTTTATTTAATGACCTGTGTAGCCTCCTAGATTCAGAATGGGACCTGGAGGGAGGGTTAGCAAGCAGATTTTGAGAGGGCAGGTAGATTTGATCAAGTGGAGGACATACTTAAGGAGATGGAGCCAAGAGTAGAACTTTCTGCTGTCTGTCCCAGTGCAGTCTGCTTGGGCCACAGAGGGCTGTATGTGAGCATGGCTGTCTCAGATTGGGCACTTGGAAGTGAACTTTGAGGCAGAAAGCTTATTATTCAGGAGAGACGCCTGTAAGGAGTGGGGAAGGCAGGACTGGGCAGAGGGAGAGTCTATCTGTACACCTGGGGCAGTGGGGCCTCAGCTGATTTTGCAGGGAGCTCTGGTGATGGGGTGGCCCTTCAGAGCTGTCCCGTATGGAGGCATGAGGACCAGACCTTTGTATCCCTTCAGAAGCCAGTCACAAGAAGGACCATCACTCTGGGGGAGGCAGATCCTTGCCACTGAAGGCAGTTCTGAGTGATGACCTCAGCTCTGAGTCACAGCGGGCAGAGTGCGTCAGTCTCGAAGAGGGGACCTGGTGGAGACCCTTAGTGTGCTGCCTACATTCCCTTCTTTTTTACAATAAATTCACTCTATCTGGGAACATCTTGTTTTGAATTCTGGTTGGTGTTGTCTCTGGAGAACTTGCAAATAAAGCTTCAGTGGAAATACTATCTCTCTGGCTGCTGCAGTTGACCTCGAGGCTGTGACTGATGCGTGGTACTGCCCTTCTTGATCGTTCATCCTAGATGCCCCTTAGCCTTGGCTAGCCCCTCGGCTGGTCTAGGTGTCTTCCCTTCCTGAGGGACTCGCCCCTGCCTACTGTGCCTTTTTCAGGTTATGGCTGCTTTTCTTACCCATTTACCATTAAGTGCTAAGTGTGGGGGCTTCATGAGACTACACAGCAGACCATCTGATTGCAACACACACTGTTGTCTCTTCCACAGTGTGGCAGAAGGAAGCCCCTCCTGTGCACCCGGGTCAGATACCCTTGCCAGTGTGCTCGATTCCTTTGCTTGCCCACTGGTCTCTTGGCACGAGGATCCCAAAGTAACTGAATGGTATTTGTAGCTGAAAGTTCAAAAGAACTCATGCTGTGTCCTTTGTAGAGGTGTTCCTTCTTTGAGAATTAAGACCATTAGCCTCACAGATCCTAAACTTGCATGGATAGCAAGCATACCGTTCAGTGCCTCGAACAGAGCCTGGTACATTAGGGAGTGTTCATTGAATGAATGAATGATGAATGTTGACCAAGCTTGGTTTTACTTCTTTGCCATTTCTGTTTGACACCCTCTTTCCACTCTCCTGCAGAACTGTGGGCACTTAGCTCTCCTCCCTGGCTTTGGTGCACCCTGTGACTCTGTCACTCTCTTAACTCTGTGGTCTCTTTTTCACCTTGCATGCTCAGCCCCACTCCTCAAGGCCTTCTGGTCTTGCTCCTACTCTTTCCAGGACCTTTGCTGGGAGGTTGGTTAAATGCCAACCTCAGTGTTTATGGGGCCCATTACGCACTTCCCAGGGTCCTCCTGGAGGAGCTGCTTTAACTCAGCATTTACCCCTGAGAGCAGTCATTTCGGGGCCAGTTGCAGTTAAGAAGGAGCGGGATATAGGGTGTGAGGGAATTTGAATGTCTTTCAATCCATCCTTGGCTGTCTGCGGCTCATTCTACTTATGCTGAATGACATAGAATTGAAAGGGAAATCCAGGTGCAAAGGGAGCATGTATTTAGAAGCTGGAACAGGGATTTCGGCGTATTCCAGGCACCACGGAGAAAGCATCAGCTGGCACCAAGACTGTTAAGTTTCTAATGCTAATGAATCAAAACAAAAGTCTTTTCTTCAGACTTCTCCCTTGAAAAATTTAATGACTAGAATGGGGATTTCTGTTTTGTAGCGCTTTAAGAAAATGTGATTCAGTATGTAACGGTCCACCCTGTCATAAGAGCCTGCTTGTCCTAAATGGGGGTGGGGCTAAGGCCCTGAAGGCTCTGGAACCCTAGTTGGTGCTGCTTACCCCGCTCACGAGTAGGGTTCCTACTGGCTGGAGACTGCTCTGAGCCTGAGACTGGAGAGCTGAGGCTGGACACTCCTTTTTCCTCCCAATGCAAGACTCTGTGCCATCATCTTGAAAACCTCGGTGCTTCTTGAGGCAGCCCATTCAATTGCTCTGAGGCTAGTAGGGTTAGGAAAATTCCTTACTTGGGACTCCCACCCCTCAGTCTGTGTTTGGCCCTCGGAAGAACAGATTCCAGTCCTCGACCTCTGCCGGGGTCAGCTCAGCACCTACAGAGTGTCCTGCAGGCACTTGTGCCCTGCGGGCCGAAAGCACAAGAGACAATATTGAGTTAAAGTCATAGAAGCCGCACCTTCTAGCTGAAGGTGCTCCGCCCCTGCTTCCAAAACACAGGACTGTGGGTAAGAGGGGCTGATGAGGACCGCACTTCTCTGATGACAGTCTCTGCCTCTGGGCTGATGAGGACCGCACTTCTCTGATGACAGTCTCTGCCTCTGGGCTGATGAGGACCGCACTTCTCTGATGACAGTCTCTGCCTCTGGGCATCTGCGTCCTCGTTTGGAGTTTCTGGCTCTGTGTTCAATGACTAAGCACCATAGAAATATAGAAATAATCTTACGGGTGTGTGTGTGTGAGAGAGAGAGAGGGAGGGAGAAAGAAGGAGAGGGCAGTGAGGACAAGGGTGAGGTAAGGTATTAGGAGGAAATAATGTTGGAGATCTAGATCTTATAATTGACAAAGAAATTGACTTCTGAAATTTTTGCAGAGTCCTCAAGTAAAGTCACTGCCCACAACCATAATCACTAAATTTGATTAATCATTGAAGATTGAGTCCAACTTTCAAATGCTCTCCCTCTGGACACAGGATCATTCATATGTTTAGTTGGTATTTACTGAATGTCCACTGAATGGATAATCCTACTGCTGGTTCTGCATGGAATGCGTTATCTAAGCCACCTGCAAGTTTGAGATTGACTAGGAGAGACAAGTCAGTGCTATCAGTAAAATCATAATAATTGAAGCTGCCATTTAGTGCATGCCTACTCATTAGCCAGATACTATATAATTCATGTAACCCCTACTGCACTGTCATGTAACATCCTTGGACAGTGGGTATTATCAGAGATTCTGTGACCAGTATGTGCCAGAGCCGGGACTATGGTCCAGACTTCTCTGACTGCATAACCTTGGTTCTCTCCATGAAGACCCACTGCCTTTTCTACAGAGACACGAGCAGAAATCTGTCACAAGGCACAACAGCGTTGTGCCGAAAACACTGCGAGTTCAGTTCAGTCCACACAGCCTCACTGCTCATGCAAACACCTTATGGAATAAGTTTAACCTAGGCAGACGTCATGGAGGAGGTGTCTCCTTGCCTAAATTGTACAAGGAATGGAGAATTCTAATTCACAGAGAAATCAACTTGGGCTTGCTTTGGATTTGGTTTTCTTAGGGATCAAACACACATGAAAAATGGAAAAGCTACCTTCTTTCTTTCCTTTTTTCTTCATCAAGGAGGAAGCTTAACTTAAAGGAGGTGGAGAGGGTTCTCTCCCTCTGGGTCTCTCCTTTTGCCTGTACCGAGGGAGGAAAACCCATCTCCTTGTTTATTTCTTTCCTCCCTCTCCTCTCAGATTAGAGTTCCCATCCTGCACTTTGTGGTTTTCACTTAACGAATGTTAATGAGATGGCATTGTAATCACCGGATTTTATAAATATCTCATCCACATATTGGACCACAAAACCCAAATGAGCCAGCTGAGCATCTATATTCCATGAGCCTGTGTTTTCCCCACAGTCTTAACCAAAGGATGTAAAACGTGTTCTTGCTTAGACGCTGTTCAGGCCCATGGGTGTTAGATGCTGAGGACAGCGGCTGTCTGCCTGGCCCTAACTCACGTGGCCTGTTGGGTATGAGCCGTTCACACAGTCCTGGGTGATGTAAGGGATTTAGGCTTGATCAATTATACCCTTTTCAAGTTAACGCTAGAAAAATGAGAAATTGATTTTTTGACGAAACAATATTTTAGAAATTCAGGATATAAAAATGGGATTTGACCTCTCTTATCAAGTCAGCTATCATCATGATGATTACAGTCTACAATTATGCCATATTTTGTATGTCCCGGCCTAACGTGATCAGCCTGTCAGACTGGTTTCGGGAAGACGGAAGAGCGATGATGAAGCATCAGCTGCAGCGGCTGCCTTGCGGTGAAGGCAGGGCCTGGCGGTCCGTCGTGTTCAGCAGTCCGCGCAGTGAGCATCCTGCGACGCGGCCGTCAGAATCCGACAATCTACCTTAATCTCTCTGCAGAGCTCTGGACTGAATAATTTTTCTGGTGTTTCATATTTTTACCTGGCATTTCTTTCCTTTTTTTCCTTTTTATTAAATTTATTGGGGTGACACTGGTTAACAAAATTATATGGGTTTGCATGGATGGACCTGGAGAGCTTATGCTACATGAAATAAGCTAAATCAGAGAAAGACAAGAGCCATATGATTTCACTCTAATGAACAAAATGAACCAACAAGCAAAATAGAGACACACCATACTTGGTAGTTCTTATTTTTACCGAATATACTTCTATTATGCCCAAACCATAACCAAACAATAAACAGACGGAATATGTATTGCAGAGTCTATTGACTTACCATTAGGTTAGAAAGCATTTTGAAGTTAGGAGTGAACTTGACTCATCTTTGTATCCTCAGCATTTAGCACATTGCTTAGCCCATAGAAAGGACTTAATTCATGTTCATTTAATATTTGTAAATTATAGTCCAACTTTGAAACTATCTGAAGAATAGTCCCCATTCTCTCTCTTTCTCTCTCCTCTCTAAAATGAATAAATAAAATCTTAAAAAACAAAACAAAGCAAATGATTTGAAACCCTGGGCTTGCCTGGTCAAGGCACATATGGGAGTTGATGCTTCTTGCTCCTCCCCCCTTCTCTCTTTTTCCTTCTCTCGCTTCTTTCTAAAATGAATAAATAAAATCTTCAAAAAAAAAAAAAGAAGAAAGAATAGTCCCCAGGCTTCTCCACTGCAGTAATATGAAAGAAATCCCAGTTCTTAAGCACTTGCAGTAAAAAATGTTGTTTGTTCTGGGTGACTTTTTGCAAGGTGGTTAGTTAATCCAAATATTGAGTGACCAGGTAAATGAAAAAAAAAAAAAAAGAACTATAATGAAAGGAGAATGTGAAAGATTTTGTTAAAAACAATGACCACCACCACCTCTCTGTACAGAGGGGAATCCGAATGACTATCTCTTTAACTTTCTTACTAAAAATTCCCAAATATTTGGAATATAGGGCCATTTTAAATATCATTTATTTAATCACGATTTAAAGAGTCATTATAATCATATATTATATGAATTCTTAGATCTGCTTTTAGAATTTCTGTCCTAGAATAGAATATATTGACTTTTCTGTCTCCTCATCACTAATAATACACTATTAATTATAGTAACTTTTTCATATGTTTAATATCTGCCAAGATGTGTCACTCATTACTAATTGTTTTTCAATATTTTAAAGTTATTTTTGCATAGCTTTTCTTTAGGCTGAACTTAGTCATTTTGTCAAGTTCAGTTCTCTGCCTGCTGCTTGCCTTCTATTTCCAAAATCTGTTTGGAATTTTCATGGGAATTGTGTAAAGTTTATTAATTTGTGGGAAAATTGACTAATTTGTGATATTATATCTCTCAAGTGATGTTCTTTTTCTCTCTAATGCTGCAGAAGCAACACTGTGAGCATGGAAACACCAGTGTAAGAATCAAGGCATGCTAACTCTAGTGTCCCCCCAGTTTGACAGTGTGCCTGTTTAGACCATAGCTCTCTCTTCTCAGATGTGGGAGGCATACGTACCTCTATGTATCTGAGGATTTGTTATTTATGGGGTGTTAGTGATTTATTATCTTTTGTTTGACAGAATATAGATTCCCTTTCCCCAATTCTAGAGTTTTGTGTCAGATAAAAAATGAGATTATAACTCAATACCTAGAGGAGGACCTCTAATTCTAGTTAGGGAGCAGGAAGTTACAAGAGACCTCTTCCTCCACTCTAAAAAAGAGAATAAACCAGGTAAACTACAAAATCATAATCTTTACATTTTCCCCCCCATTGATTTGAAGGGGAGAGAGTAGAGGGAGAAAGAGAGAGAAGCATCAAATTATTGTTTCATTTAGTTGTTCCGTTTAGTGTTGTACTTATTGATTGCTTCTCCTATGTGCCCTGACTGGGAGTTGAACCTGTGACCCCTGGTGCCCTGAGTTGATGCTTTATCTACTGAATGACCCGGCCAGGGCCAGAATCATAACTTTAAAGACTCATCATATACAGTAACAACCTGAATGTCCATGGACAGACGTGTTTATCCATAGATCAACAAAACATGGTATCAGCACACAGTGGGATATTATTCAGCCTTAACAAGGAAGGAAATTCTGACACATGCTACAACATGGATGAACCTTGAGGCCATTATGCTAAATGAAACCAGCTAGTCACAAAAGGACATATATGAATAATTCCACTTACATGAGGTGTTGAATGTAGTCAAATTAATAGAGTCAAGAAGTAGAAGGCTGTCAAGGTCTGGGGGGAAGAAGAATGGGGAGTTGTTTAAATGGGTACAGAATTTTGGTTTGAGAAGATGGAAAGTTCTGGAGGTGGATGGTGGTGATGGTTGCACAATAATGTGGATGTGCTTAGTGCCACTGAAATGTACACTTAAAAATGAATAAAATGGCCTGACTAGGCGGTGGTGCAGTGGATAGAGCGTCGGACTGGGATGCGGAAGGACCTAGGTTTGAGACCCCCAGGTCACCAGCGCAGGCTCATCTGGTTTGAGCAAAAACTCACCAGCTTGGACCCAAGGTCACTGGCTCGAGCAAGGGGTTACTCAGTCTGCTGAAGGCCCGCAGTTAAGGCATATATGAGAAAGCAATCAATGAACAACTAAGGTGTCGCAATGTGCAATGAAAAACTGATTGATGCTTCTCATCTCTCTGTTCCTGTCTGTCTGTCCCTGTCTATCCCTCTCTCTGACTCTCTCTCTGTCTCTGTTAAAATAAATAAACAAATAAAATGATAAATCTTATGTATATTTTACGACAATTAAAAATAACCCTCAGAACCTGATAGGTGGTAGTGCAGTGGATAGAATATCAAACTAGGACGCTGAGGTCCTGGCTTGTGTGCAGGCTCACCGGCTTGTGTGTGGAATCATCAGTATGATCCCAAGGTCACTGGCTTGAGACCAAGGTCACTGGCTTGAGCCGGGAGTCACTAGCTCAGCTTGAGACGCCCAGTCAAGGCATATATGAGAAGGAGTCAATGAACAACTAAAGTGACACAACTACAAGTTGATTCTTCTCATCTCTTTCCCTTCCTGGCTCTCTCTCTCAAAAAACAAACATACAAACAAACAAACAAACAAAAACAACTCTCAAAGAGCTAAGAACAGGAAAGAACTTAAAGGAAATAGACTCCAGAAATGATATGGTGTTTCTAGGGGAAAGAGCAGGGCAGTGGGAGGGGCGGAAGCATGCCAGAGGCAAGGCTAAGAAGCCAGCTGAGCTTTAGATAGCTTTTTAAAAAATTAAGTGTTTTATTGAACTATAATTGATATACAGTAAATTTCAAATATTTAAATGTGTAAAATTATGCATTTTGATTTATTATACACCCATGAAACTGTCACCACATTAAAAATAACGAGCTTACTACCTCCAAAAATTTCTTTGTGTCCCTTTTGTAATTCTTCCTTCTTAACCACCCCCCATCCTAGGCTACCAATGATCTGCATTTTGTTGCTATAGATTAGTTTGTATTTTCAAGAATTTGAGATAAATTAGTCATGCAGTGTGAACTCTGTTAGGTTTGGATTCTTTCACACAGCATAATTATTTTAAGATTCACGAGTCCTCGTGGGTGTATCAGTAGTTCCTTCTTATTGTGGGGTAGTACAGTAGCCCATTATATGGCCATTCCACATTTTTTTTATATACCACAATTTCTTTTATCCATTCTTCTGCTGATGGACATTGGTTTCCAGTTTTGACTGCTACAAATAGAGCTGCTGTGTGAGTATCTGTACCAGGTTTTTGTGTGGACATGTTTGTTTTTCTGGGGAAATACCAAGGAGTGGAATGACTGGATCATAAAACAGATATATGTTTAATTTTTAAAAATATTTTATTTATTGATTTTTTTAGAGGGGAAAGAAGGGGGGAGGCGTGAGAAGCATCAACTCATAGTAATTGCTACTCGTATGTGCTTTGACCCAGCAAGCCTGGAGTTTCGAACTGGAGACCTCAGCATTCCAGGTCGTCACTTTATTCACTGTGCCTCCACAAGTCAGGCATGTTTAATTTTTTAAGAAACCACCAAACAATTTTACAAAGTGGTTGTACCATTTTATATTCTCCATGTCCTTATCACCACTTGGTGGAGTTAGTCTTTTTAATTTTAGCTGTTTAAATGTGCATGCAATGCCATTTTGTACTTTACTTGCATTTCTCTAATGACTAATTAGAGTAATGATTAATTAGAGTAACGACTAATTACATTATACATTTTTTTCATGGGCTTATTTGCCGTCTGTGTATCTGTTTGGATGAGGTGTCTGTTGGAATCTTTTGCCCTCAATGCACGCTCAGTCTCGGCATGTGAGCTGGCATGAGCAGTTAGTACCGTAAGGAGCGCCGGCTGCAGATCAGTCCGCGTCTACCTCCATTGCTTTATCCTGCGCCTCACTGATCAATGGAGGCGGCCCACACTTACCTCCTAGAGTGCCTTCACACAGCACCACTGAGTGGCTTCAACGGCAGAATAAGAAATAAAGATCTCAGATCAGTGCAAAACCAAAAGAATGCTCTATTCCATATGCAATTGAAATAACAGGAGAGGAGGAAAAGAGTTGGACAGATGAACTATTTGAAGAAATAACAGGCAAGAGTTTTCCAAAATTGATAAAAGACATTAGCTTACATATCCAAGAATGTCCAAGAACTCCAGTTCAAAGAAAACTGCCCGTAGGCACCTGTTAGTCAAGCTGCGGGAACCAACGATGAAGAAAATCATCTTAAAAACAGCCGGAGAAAAAAACCATATAACATAGAGGGGAAATACAATAAGAAAATAAACTGACTTCTTGTCAGAAATGTGGATTATAGAAAATGATGAAAGAATAACTTTAAACTACTAAAAGACAAGGCAAAAACTGTCCAGCTAGAGCCCTGTATCAAGCGAGCGACAGTATTCTTTAAAAATTAAGGTAAAGTAAAAAAATTATCAGACAAACTAAAGCTGAGAGAATTTATCTTCAACAGGTCTGCATTATAAAAAATGCCAAATAAAGTTCTCCAGGCTAAAGGGATATGATATCAATGGATTTCTGGATGTTCAAAAATATTGAAGAGCACCAGTAAAGATATATCTCTGGATAAATATAAAATACCTTTAGAAGTTATTAGAGAGATCTATAGACACATCCATATATACCTGGGTATATGTGTATTTATATTTTTAAAACAATATGGACTGCTTAAAGCAAAAAATAACTGTGCTTTAGAAATTATAATATATGTAGAAGTAAAATATATGAGGAGAGGGAAAAATTGAGTTATACTGTTTTAAGTTTCTTATAATGTTAGTGAAACTGTATTAATATTATTTGAAATTAAAACTTGATAAATCAGAAGTGAATGTTATAATTTCTAGGGAAACCAGTGATTGCACTTGAGATGCCCAAGCTATAATTATCTCCAGCTTTTGATGGTGTCCCTCTCACCCCCCAAGCCAGACCCTTTAGATGTGGTGAGCAAGCCTGCAGCACCCTAAGACCCAGCTGTGTAAGGAGAGAATTATCAGAATAACCTCAGGAGCTGGGAACTCAGAATCTGACCTCCTTTGCTGCCAGTTTGGGGACACACAGGAAGCTCAAGGGAAGAATAGGCAGCAGCAGTGTGATGAAGAAAGAAAAACAGACTTAGTCCCTCTAGACAGGAGAAAATGGCGATGGAAAGAGAGGCCGGAAGCTGGGGTGGCCAGACTCCCGACAGCCTCACAGAAAAACGGCATCTTCAAAAACCTATTCCCCTCTTTGCATTCCCAGTAGTGTTCCCGTGAGCCAAGCCAGCTTCCGTTGTTAAACCACTGAGCTTTGGGGGACTCACTTTTTACCGAAACTTAACTTTGCCTACCCAGATTAATATAATATCTATACTTTCAAAAAAGATATCAGCGAAAGATGGTGTGCACATAGAAACTGTTCCAATTTAACCTCTTGGTATCCAGCTACAGATCCTGCTTCCTCCCAAATAGGCTTGCATTCTCCCCTCAGTTTCTCCTCCTGATGGGCATGTTCTCCTCAGTCTGCCCTGAATTCCCTCCAGTGACGGTGGTCCTCGTATTTGCTACTTATTTTACCATTAACTCATCTTCCTTTGTACTTTATGTCTTATGCCTGGTAACTCAGCTAATGTAAGCTCCTTGAAGTCAAGGACCACGTCCCAAACTCCTTGGTGCCCTTTATGCTGCCTCCTTCACAGGCGGGTACTCAGAGAGCAGACAGAGAGTGTTTGCTAAGTGCACAGTGGCTCACGTTAGCTGAGGCTCTTAGAGTTCTCTGTCAAGTTCCTTCAGCAGCTAGTCTTATCTCCTCAGCAGCACCATTTCCACCAAGAAAATGCTCCCTTCACTCTCAGAGATAGGAAGACAGTGTGACTCAGTGCATGGTCTTTGCACGGGAGAGCCTCATGTAGTAGAATTTACTCCTCAGTGGTCAGCCTGCTGCATCCAGCTAGAACAGTGGTTCTCAACCTTTCTAATGCCGTGACCCCTCAATACAGTTCCTCATGTTGCGGTGACCCCAAACCAAAAAATAATTTTGGTGGCTACTTCATAACTGTGCTACAGTTAATTGTGCTACAGTTATGATTCGGAATGTAAATACCTGATATGCATTATGTATTCTCATTGCTACAAATCAAACATAATTTAAACATAGTGATTAATCACAAAAATGATATTTAATTATATATTGAGAAATATTTATTACTAATGGACCTCCTTACCTAGTGTATTGAAGCTACCATTCCGTAAATAGCTGCTTAACTAATGGATCTGTTTTTTCCAGATTAATGGCAAGTTTTCTATATAGAACAGTGTGAACTACGTCACTGCAGTTTGTGCACAGCATGGTATCTTTCAGGGCTCTTTCACACTATAAAGCAGCGGTTTCTGCGGTGGAATCCACATCTCATTTACTTCAATGGGAGACCTGTGGATTCCGCAGAAGAGAGATCCCCTGTATGGCAGAAACGTAGTTCTGACACATTTCTTCCTCTCCTATTCAAGTCAATGGGAGGCCGCAGCAGATTCTGCTCAAATATAGAGCATGTTGCTTAATTTTTTCCACACTAGAACTTTTCCTAGAGCAGAAAAATTCCAAAGGTGGAATCCGCCACCCCCAATAGACTTCTATAGGAGGCAGATCTTTTACACTGCAGAATCCACACAGCAGATCTTTTACACTGCAGAATCCACACAGCAGATTCCTCAGTGTGAGGCCTCTTTCAGTCTATTGGGGGCGGCGGATTCCACCTTTGGAATTTTTCTGCTCTAGGAAAAGTTCTAGTGTGGAAAAAATTAAGCAACGTGCTCTATATTTGAGCGGAATCTGCTGCGGCCTCCCATTGACTTGAATAGGAGAGGAAGAAATGTGTCGGGAACTGTCATTTCTCCACCTCTTATTGAAATCAAAAGGAGGCTGCGGAGGATTGTGTGGTAACCTGAGATTCTTGGGAGCTCTCTTCCACAAAATCTGCCGCACTCCCAATGAAATCAATAGGAGGCAGATTCAATGCCGGAAACCGCTGATTTCAGCAGTTTCCTCATTCAGACTATAGGGAAATAGTGGGAGATATGGGAGATAATTATACATTGGGGAACAGTGTGAACTACATCTTATAGTGGTCTCTTATAGTATAAGACCAATGTAGTTCACACTGTGTAAATGTATGGTGCTTTGTGTAAGTGTAAGCTGCTTTGTGTAGTGTGTAATGATTACACACAAAGCACCTTACAGTTACACAGCATTGTGTGTATGGTGTGTACACTGTTTTTACATTATTAACCTTTTTTACACCAGCAGGCTGTCTCGCAGGCTCTCTTGGCTCTCCGCCTCTTGCCTCTCCGCCTCCTAGGCTTCTGTCCTCCAGGGCTTGCTGCACCTGCCCACTGATGACGTCAGCAAGTGCAGGACACACGTAATGCGCTGCTATGGACTGTGGAGCGTGCCCCCCTCCCCGCTTCCCCCACCCCTTAGGCCCCAGACGGATGATGCAATCATGTCTGTGCATGACCGCAGGCATTCAGTTTGGAATGCACGTCCATAACAGCGTGTGTTCTACCTGAATAGCGCTGCTGCAGATGGTAGCGCGGCTTCTCAGCGGCTAAAGCCATCGGGAAATATGTATTTTCCGATGGCTTTAGGTGACCCCTGTGTTTTGGTTGTTCAACCCCCGCCAGGGTCGCGACCCACAGGTTGAGAACCGCTGAGCTAGATTGTTCTGTTGTGGTTGTTAATGCTTTTCTTCAAAGTAAATAGCTCTGGGAGTCAGCATATACTATTTAATCCCAGCATGAAGTCCACCAGAGAGTAGAGATGGTTTTCATGATGAGATCTATCCACACAGGGGCAGATGAAGACACCGCACTGGGGGCGGTGTGGGAGGGGTACTCCAGGGAGTTAATGTGTGAGGAAGGTCATTGCAGCCAGACAGAAAGCAAATGGGGAGGACTTCCCTAATGCAGGATTCCTGGACCACTTAAAGCGCTGCCAGAGTTAACTCTACCCACAACAAGGAAACAGTCCAGGCACTCAGCAAAAGGACCATAGGGAATTACAGAAGTTAAAGAGAATGGCAGCATTCTCTGGTCTCTTGTTCCTGGTTGGTAGTTCATGATTCTCCTCTTTATATAGTATCCTGATCACCCCAACCCTTCTCCAATTATATCCAAGCCTCACTGAGCTTACCTCTTCCACCATCCCTTTTCCTGGCTCCAATATTTGCCTGATCCGTCACACGGAAAATTCCTTCTCTTAGTTAGGTGTGGACCAAAGAGTGAGAATGGACAGGCCATGTTGCATCCCCTGGCACCAGTGGGTCATTTCCTGGTCTGAGACTTCCAAGTGGGGGGATGTCTCCCATCTGGGAATTTGGCTTCCTAGAGGAAAGGCTATTTGGGCCATTTCTCCTTAGAAGCTTTCACATTCCAGGTAATTTTGTCTCCTAAGAAGGCTCCAAGTAGTCGTTCTGGTCTTGGCATGCTTTAAGGCAGAAAACTTTCTTGTACATGTTCCATTTTGAAGGACGTCATGCTTCCAGCAGGACAAAACAAATCTGTGAGACTATTTCTAATTTTCCATTTAGCCTTGACTTTCCTCTCCTTTAAGTCACTGAATCATCCGCCGTGGCTGTCTTCTACACCTTGTTAAAGACAGCTTCAGTAGGGCCCGTTTCTGAGAAAAATATCCCCAACTAAATTTCCACCTTAGTTCCCAACAGGCCTTGTTTGCTGATCAGGTCACAAAGGTTTCTGGAAGCTAAATCAGATATATTAGTGTTTGTGATTAAAGGAGTTTAGCTCTAAATCCATATAACTGTGATATCTGCTGTAAGATGAGAATGAGTTTTAAATTGATCCCTAAGTGTTGAACAACTGTGTCCACTGAAACACTTTAGACATTTCTTCTGAATCTATCACCTCATGCCATAAGTTGGTCAACTTTCATATTTTCTACATACACTTTTTTTTTCTCTTGCAATGCGGTGCATGCACCCCAGCCAGAAACCTCAGTTACGCAAGATCAATATCCCGGCACTAAGCATCTCCTTGGGGCAGGAGATGAGTTCTTGTAACCTGGAAACAGCTTTAGAATTTGTTGACTTTAGAGGTGATATTTGTTTTCTGAATCCATTGTTGTAGGCATATCCGTTTACTGTCTATAGACACGAAAACTTTATAAAATGTAATTTCAAGGCATACCTCCCACTACCAAATAATGTGTTGGGCTTTTGCTGTATGAATTTGTTAACCTTTCAAGGGGAATAATGGCATTTGGAGCACCTGTGAGTCTGTGCATGACTGAACTGTGTTGTATGGGCTGAATGGGCCCTCGACTTACTTGGCAGATGGGGTAATATTTTAAATGGATGTAGTGGGTTGAATTGCGGCCTCTAAAATATCTGTCCACCTGAAATGTGACCTCATTTGTAACAAAGGTCTATGCAGATATAATTAAGGTAAGGATCTTGAGGTGAGATCATCCTCAATTCAGGCAGGCCCCAAAGCCAATGGTAAATCCTTAGAAGAGAAGAGGAAACAGCTACAGATACACAGAGAAGGTCATGTGAAAATGGAGGCAGATTGGATCATGTGGCCACAAGCCAAGGAAGGCCTAAGCAGCTACGGGAGAAAGGAGAGAGACATCAAACAATCCTCCTCCCAAACTTCCAGAGGGAAGCAACCTCGCTGATTGATCCCTTGATTACAGACGTCTGGCCTCCAGAACTGTGAGAGAATGAGTTTGTGTTGCTTTAAGCCACCAAGTCTGTGGTAACTTATCATGAGAGCCCTAATAAACTAATATAATAAAGGCTGTCAAATATTTTACATAAAGTAAGGAGCATGTTACTTAAAGCAAAAGCTGTTAAGCCATAGCCCCATGGGCCAAATATGGATGCTGTCTGTTTTGTAAATAAAGTTTTATTGGAACACAACCATGCTCATTCATTTATGAATCATCTCTGGCTGCTTTTGTGCTACAACAGCAGAACTGAGTAGTTGTGACCAAGATGTAAGGTCCACAGTGATGAATGTATTTACTAATTTTTTTTTCTGGTACAAATACTGATTTACTTAAGAGAGGGACAATAGGGAATAAGGAATTCTGTAGTGGTTCCTTTGGCCACCTTTAATATATCTGCTTTGAAAATCTGTATGTTCATATTTTGAATTTGCTTAAAGCCACATCTGTCCAATAGAAGTGAAGATATTGACTAAAAGAAGTTCAACAAAAACAACTGATCTATAGGATTTGTGTAGCCTTAAGGTAGATTGTTTGGTTCAACCTCCTCATTTTGACTTCTTGGGCTTAAGGTGAATTGGAAATGTTATTAGGTTGGTAGGATTGAGGAAGCAATAAACATACCCTCAGAATAAGAAAAAGAGCTATCTATCATAGTATTGAAGGTCCCGTCTCTCCCAGATCATCCTGGGTGCTTTCTATTTGATTAGCAATGAGGATGTAATTGGGTGGGTTTTCTCTCCTGATTTGTGCAATTCTCCCAGCCTCTAAACAAGAGATAATAGTAACGGAATTCTAAGTAGCACACAACAGCAGCTTATTTATATATTTACATAAAAAGACATTATTTCCTTGTTAAGGAACCCATTCTCGATGATTCATGCTTTTCTCCTAACCTTTTTGCCTTTTGGAAAGTCTTTTCAAGTTTTCTAGGGAAACAAAGACTTAAAATTTGGTCATTGAACTTCTACTCGAACATTTCTGTCTTTGAAAAAGGCTCCCTTTACAAAAAATTTCATCTCTTTTTTAAAAATTAATTTTAATGGGGTGACATTGATAAATCAGGGTACATATGTTCATAGAAAACATCTCTAGGTTATTTTGACATTTGATTATGCTGCATTCCCATCACCCAAAGTCCAATGGTCTTCTCTCACCTTCTAACTGGTTTTCTTTGTGCCGCTCCCCTCCCCCAGCCCCCTTCTTCTCCTCCCCCCCCCTGTAACCCCCACACTCTTGTCCATGTCTCTGAGTCTCATTTTTATGTCCCACCTATGTATGGAATCATATAGTTCTTAGTTTTTTTTGATTTACTTATTACGCCCAGTATAATGTTATCAAGGTCCATCCATGTTGTTGTAAATGATCCAATGTCATCATTTCTTATGGCTGAGTAGTTTTCCATAGTATATATGTACCAAAGCTTTTTAATCCACTCATCCACTGACAGACACTTGGGCTGTTTCCAGATCTTCGCTATTGTGAACAATGCTGCCATAAACATGGGGGTGCATTTCTTCTTTTCAAACAGTGCTATGGTGTTCTTGGGGTATATTCCTAAAAGTGGTATAGCTGGTTCAAAAGGCAGTTTGATTTTTAATTTTTTGAGGAATATCAATACTGTTTTCCACAGTTGCTGCACCAGTTTGCATTCCCACCAGCAGTGCAGGAGGGTTCCCTTTTCTCCACATCCTCGCCAGCACTTATTCTGTGTTGTTTTGTTGATGAGTGCCATTCTGACTGGTGTGAGGTGATATCTCACTGTGGTTTTATTTGCATTTCTCTAATGATTAGCAATGTTGAGCATTTTTTCATATGCCTATTGGCCATCTGTATGTCTTCTTTGGAGAAGTGTCTATTCATTTCTTTTGCCTATTTTTTGATTGGATTGTTTGTCTTCCTAGTACTGAGTTTTACAAGTTCTTTATAAATTTTGGTTATTAACCCTTTATCAGATATATTGTCAAATATATTCTCCCATTGTGTAGTTTGTCTTTTTATTCTGTTCTTATTGTCTTTAGCTGTGCAGAAGCTTTTTAGTTTGATATAGTCCCATTTGTTTATCCTGTCTTTTATTTCACTTGCCTGTGGAGACAAATCGGCAAATATTGATATATTGCTGCGAGAGATGTCAGAGAGCTTACTGCCTATGTTTTCTTCTAAGATGCTTATGGTTTTACGGCTTACATTTAAGTCTTTTATCCATTTTGAGTTTATTTTTGTGAATGGTGTAAGCTGGTGCTCTAGTTTCATTTTTTTGCAGGTAGCTGTCCAATTTTCCCAACACCATTTATTAAAGAGGCTGTCTTTACTCCAATGTATGCTCTTACCTCCTTTGTCAAATATCAGTTGTCCATAAAAGTGTGGGTTTATTTCTGGGTTCTCAGTTCTGTTCCATTGATCTATATGCCTGTTCTTATGCCAGTACCAGTCTGTTTTGAGTACAATGGCCTTGTAGTATAACCTGATATCCGGAAGTGTGATACCTCCACTTTATTCTTCCTTTTCAAGATTGCTGAGGCTATTCGTGTTCTCTTTTGGTTCCATATAAATTTTTGGAATATGTGTTCTATATTTTTGAAGTAAGTCATTGGTATTTTAATCGGTATTGAATTTATAAATTGCTTTGAATTTATAAATTGCTTTGGGTAATACAGACATTTTAATGATGTTTATTCTTCCTAACCATGAGCATGGTATATGCTTCCACTTGTTTGTATCTTCCCTGATTTCTTATATCAATGTTTTGTAATTTTCCGAGTACAAGTCTTTAGTCTCCTTTGTTAAATTTATTCCTAGGTACTTTATTTTTTTGGTTGCAATGGTAAAGGGGATTGCTTCCTTAATTTCTCTTTCTGTCAGTTCATTGTTAGTGTATAAAAATGCCTCTGATTTCTGAGTATTAATTTTATATCCTGCCACCTTGCTGAATTCATTTATCAGGTCCAGTAGTTTTTTGACTGAGACTTTAGGGTTTTCTATATACAATATCATATCATCTGTAAATAATGATAGTTTTACTTCTTCTTTTCCCATTTGGATGCCTTTTATTTCTTTTTCTTGTCTGATTGCTGTGGCTAGGACTTCTAGAACTATGTTGAATAAGAGTGGTGAAAGGCGGTACCCTTGCCTTGTTCCTGATCTTAAGTGGATTGCTTTTAATTTTTGCCCATTGAGTATGATGTTAGCTGTGAGTTTGTCATAGATGGCCTTTATCATGTTGAGGTATGTTCCCTGTATTCCCACTTTGCTGAGAGTTTTGATCATAAATGGGTGCTGGATTTTATCAAATGCTTTTTCTGCATCTATTGAAATTATCATGTGGTTTTTCTTTTTCCTTTATTTTATGTGATGAATTACATTGATTGGCTTGCAAATATTGTACCAGCCTTGCCTCCCAAGAATAAATCCCACTTGATCATGGTGTATGATTTTTTTCATATATTGCTGGATCCAGTATGCTAATATTTTGTTGAGGATTTTAGCATCTAAATTCATCAGGAATATTGGCCTATAATTTTATTTCTTTGTGTTATCTTTGCCTGGTTTTGGAATCAGAATTATACTCACCTCATAAATGGAGCTTAGAAGTCTTCCTTCCTCTTGAATTTTTTGAAATAGCTTGAGAAGGATAGAAGTTAGTTCTTCTTTGAATATTTGATAGAATTCACTTGTGAAGCCATCAGGCCCAGGACTTTTCTTTTTGGGGAGTTTTTTGATAACTGTTTCAATCTCATTTGTTATAATTGGTCTGTTTAGGTTTTCTGATTCTTCCAGATTAATTTTTGGAAGATCATATATTTCAAGGAATTTGTCCATTTCATCTAGGTTGTCTAGTTTTTTGGCATACAGTTCTTCATAGTATTTTCTTATAATATTTTGTATTTCTGTTGTGTCAGTTGTTATTTCTCCACTCTCATTTCTAATTTTATTTATTTGAGTCCTCTCTCTTTTTTTCTTGGTGAATTTGGTTAAAGGTTCATTGATCTTGTTTACCTTTTCAAAGAACCAGCTCCTGGTTTCATTGATCCTCTGTATTGTTTCTTTAGCCTCTATGTCATTTATTTCTGCTCTGAATCTTTATTATTTCCTTCCTTCTACTACCTCTGGGCTTTACTAGCTGTTCTTTTTCTAGTTCTTTTAGATGCAGGATCAAGTTGTTTATTTGAGCTTTTTCTAGCTTCTTGAGGTATGCCTATAATGCTATGAACTTCCCTCTCAGGACTGCTTTTGCTGTGTCCCATAAATTTTGAGTTGATGTCTGCTCGTTATTTGTTTCTAGGAATTTTTTAATTTCTTCTTTGATCTCATTGTTAACCCATTCGTTATTTAATAACATGCTATTTAGTTTCCAAGTGTTTGAGTATTTTTCAGTTTTTCTGTTGTGGTTGATTTCTAGTTTCATGCCATTGTGATCAGAGAAAGTGCTCGAAATGATTTCAATCTTCTTAAATTTGTTGAGACTGCTTTTGTGCCCTAACATGTGGTCTATCCTAGAGAATGTACCATGAGCACTTGAAAAGAATGTATATTCTGCTGCTTTAGGGTGAAAGATTCTGAAGATATCTATTAAATCGAGTTGATCTAGTATGTCCTTTAAGTCTGCTGTTTCTTTGTTAATTTTCTTTCTTGAGGATCTATCTAGTGATGTTAGTGGGATATTGAAATTCTCTACTATTATAGTATTGCTGTTGATCTTGCCCTTTAAATCCATCAAAGTCTGCTTTATATATTTAGGTGCTCCTATATTAGGTGCGCAGATATTTATAATGGTTATATCTTCCTGTTGGATTGCTCCCTTTATCATTATGTAGTGACCTTCTTTATCTCTTACTATGACCTTTATTTTAAAGTCCATTTTGTCTGATATAAGTATTGCTACCTCAGCTTTTTTTTCATTTCCATTTGCGTGAAATATTTTTTTTCATCCTTTTATCTTCAGTCTATGTGCATCTTTTATTTTAAGGTGTGTCTCTTGTAGACAGCATATGTATGGGTCCTGTTTTCTTATCCATGCAGCTATCCTATGTCTTTTGATCGGATCATTTAATCCATTTACATTTGTTTTATTGATATGTAGTTGTTTATTGCTATTTTATTCTTTAAAACTATATTCCTCTTTTGCTATATTCTTTTTCTCCTTTGATCTGTTTACAACAGGCCCCTTAGCATTTCTTGCAGCCTTGGTTTGGTTGTAGTGAATTCCTTGAGTTTTTTTTTGTTTGTTTGGAAAGCTTTTTATTTCTCCTTCAATTTTAAATGATAGCCTTGCTGGATAAAGTAGTCTTGGTTGTAGGCTCTTGTTCTACATTACTTTGAATATTTCTTGCCATTCCCTTCTGACCTCAAGTGTTTCTGTTGAGAAGTCGGAAGTCATCCTTATGGTGTCTCCTTTGTAGGTAAAAAATTTCATCTCTTTAAAATCCACCTCAAGGGCTTTATTCAGGTAAATAATCAGATGTACAAACATGCAGTTACAAAGATGTTGACCAAAGTAGAGTGAAAAATGGCAAAGAATCTAAACCTAAGTTTGAAAAACAATGAAGAATTGGTTAAATAAATTATAGTACTTCTATACTGTGAGCTTATCGAAGAATATTAATGACATGGAAATATGCTCTTGATATACTTTTTTTTCATTTTTTAAAAAATATACTTTCAATTGGGAGAAAAGCAGAAAACAGCAGTATGGATGGCGTAGAACAAGCATACACTCAGAAAAACAGCTTTAGGTGGTTTTTCAATATTTACTTTTCTCTATTTTCTAATATTTTTTTCAATGAATATAGTTGCGATAATAAAAGAGTTAAACTGAAAATGAGTACTGTCCTTTCAAATATTTTCATTTAGAATTGAAACTTGTTAGTTAATATAAAAATAACTTTTTTTCATTTTGCTTCCCCCCCAATTGTTAAGTATTTGGGTTGTTGCTTGTTAGGAGAGTACATTTGGACAAGTCACTTTCTCTTCTGAACTGTGCGTGGTCTCTTTATTTAGAAATGAGAGCATTGAATTCATTGACTCTCTTAAGTTCCTGGTCCCTGTGATATTCCAAGTGGATGAAATAGTATTCAGAGCACCTTTTAGTCAAATGAACTTACCAAGAATGCACACTCTAATTGGGGGATACTTCAGCTGTTGAGAATGGTATCAGCCACCCCCTGGGCCTTTAAACCCTGGGTCTGTCCACTGCAGAGGGAGCCCGTACTCTTGCTTAGGTGAATGCAGAAAGCCGATTTCCTTTCTGGCCTGGGAGCCAGCAGTCAAGGTGGTCCTTTTACGAGTAAGGTTTCTTTAATCCTCTTTGTCTCGATCAAGCTGTGGCAATGCATTTTCTTAGGGAAAAATCTTTTTACTTTAAAGATTTAATTTGTACTAATTGGTCCCAGGCAAAGAGAGCCTGTAATAAACAGTGTCACTTTTATGTTTTGCGAAAGTTTGTGAAATGTTTTGTTTTAGAAAAACTTATGGTTTTTCTGTGAGGGGTGAGGCGGGAGTCATCAGTTTGGCAAATAGTTTTCAGAAAACATAAACCCCAAGTATCATCTCTTGCCTCTGTAATTTTTTTTGTCCTCACTTGCATTTAGTGGGGTCCTCCTTTCCTCTCTCTGCTTCACTCTCAGGGTCCCTACCTGCAGCCCAACATTCCCTGGAGCTTCCCAGGATAGAAGCTATTTCCTAGTAATATGGTGTGCTGTTTCCCCAGTAAGACTTTTTACTTTCTTCAGGATAGGCCTTGTGGTTTTGCTCCTTTTTGATCCTGTTCACACCCCGCCCAGTATTGTGCATAGTAAAATAAGGGTTTGGGGTTTGAACTAAGGGGCATTGCAGCAAGCCCTCTCAGGCAAACCTGTTTACTGAAGGCGAGGTCTTTCCAATCATGCTGTTTTTACCCTACACACATTCTCCTTTTGCTTAGAATGACTACCAGCCAGGCTCAGGAACAGAGTATGCTTTGTGTATCAATCTGCTGAGACATTCTTGATATTGGAACATTGATATTGAGAAAACAAGTCCTAGGACTGTTTGTTAATTCACTCAAGTCAACAGATGCTTCTTGAGTGTTGCTCATGGTGCTTTTTGGGTAGCACAGTCGGAGCAGAGTAAGGACTCTTGGTGTCTGTGATTTAGGCACAAATACGAGCAGGGAGAGAATGGAAGAGTTGAAGTGATCCTTAGACTCTATGGTGTGTCTGTGTCCATTCAACAAATATCGATTGAAGGCATACTACGTTCACAGCACTGTTATAGGCATAGGGAACATGGTGTGACCAAGATAGGCAAAGCTACCTGCTTTGTAGAAGGGAGAGCTTATCATATGCATAGTTGGAGACCGGGGAAACCATGAGTACATGAGTAGATACCATCATTTCAGGTGAGGAGAGACAATGCTGTGAAGAAAAGTAACACAGAGCCTGGGGATGGAGGCTGATGTAGTGAAGGCTCTGGGAGGAGGTGGCCAAAAGAAAGACTAGGGTGGGCAGAGATGCAAGGGAAAGAGCCCCAGGCCGAAGGTCAGGCCTTGTTCTCGCTTTAACTCTGCAACTAACAGTGCAACATGGGTCAGGTCCCTCAGGGTCCCTCCCTCACCCAGTTACTGATACAATAAAATTATGTCTGTGCCCTGGCTGGTTAGCTCAACCAGCTAGAGTGCTGTCTCACAACACCAGGGTTGTGGGTTTGATCCCCGGTTAGGTCACATGCAGGAAGTGACCAGTGAACGCACAACTAAGTGGAACAACAAGTGAATGCTCCTCTCTCTCTCTCTCTCTCTCTCTCTCTCTCTCTGCCCCTTTCCTCTTTCTCTCTAAAAATCAATCAATGAATAATAAAAAGAAATGGTGTATGTATGTGACTGTACCATTCAAGAATATTGTGTTACTATTAATTATGTTAAGACCTGTTGCATGATTTGCATCTAAAGAACCTCTGGAAAAATTGAGTATAGGAAGCACTTTTGGATTTTGCTGTTAGTGTATGTCTGTAGACAGCCACGTCCAGCCCTCTGGAGTCCCACAGTCTCCAAGGAGAATTCACAACACCGAGAGTGAGAAACAGGAGGGTGCACTTCCTCTTTTCCTGGATGGAGTGTGTCAGTGTGTGCATGTGAGCTGTCCCTGTTGGGGCAGAACAACCAGCAGCGCTCTCCAGTGCACAGCAAAATGGTTTATTTACACACAACACATTCAATACTGTGTTTGGCACGTGAGGCAATGAGGCAGGCGCAGTCACACGTAGCAGGTGCACATGGGGGGCTGTCGAAGTGAATCGTTGCATTTTCTTCACAAACTGGAGTCACAATGCACACACAATTACCTCTACAAAAGAAAGGTGACCGTCCTTGTTCACCAAGATGGCAGATGATATTTACATGTCCCTCAGTCCAGCAGTGCTGGCTTCTGTCAAGTCTCAGTGGCTGTCAGTCTGGCAGCTGTTTGGAGGGGCGGCGAGACTGCCTCTTGTGAGAGACGTGAGTCTGATTCCTTAGGTCTGAGGCTTCCTCTGCAGAGCAAGGAGGCTTCTGATGGGACTGGAGGGAGTGAAGTCTTCTACCCCAGTCACTCGGCATCAAATAGCATTTTCCAAAACAAATGTATCAAGTGTGGAGGGGGCAGGGCTCAACTGTTATCACACTCTAAGAGGCATTCACTTTCCCCTGACACATGCTTCTTACACACATCTTTAAGAGCTTACATTCACTGCTCACCCACCTTTGAACCTTTTAGAACTTTGTTCTTATTTTTACACCGAATATAACATTATTTAAAATGGTGGTAAAATGAAATGGTGAAACCAAGTGGGTTAAGTAGGAGAAGCTATCACAAACATTCTTTTGTTTTGACTCTGAAGAATGCACCCACAGTGGACTGTCAGCACCACAGCACACGGTGTGGCGTCACAGGGTTGGTGTTTGGGAGGTCTGGACTCTCATCCCGGTTAACTTCCTGGGAAGTAAGTCACTTCCTACTTTTGGGACCTCAGTTTTCTCATCTCCATGTTGAGGATGTTGATCTAGAATCTGGACCAGAGATAATGGCTAGATCTATGAAGCTCTGCTGTGTCCCATGTGAGTAAGTGATGCTGCATTGTGACAGTTCGATGTTTTTGTTCTGTGTCCTGGGAGAATTTTCGTGCTAATTGCTCATGCTTGATGATTGCATCTCAACCCATCAATAACCCTCTCCCAGGGCTCTGGGCTGTCAGGCTGCTTCTCTGCAGAGTCAGGGCACAGATCTGGATCCTAAAATGTGGTTAAAGAGCATTTCTGACATGGAGACCAATTATTTTAAGTCTTGCAAAATGGTCTAGATTCCAGATTTCAGAGGGAAAACTCCCCTTCTTTTTTTGCAAGTACATCAACGACTATATTCCACTTACACACATTGACTAAACCTCTCTTCCATTATCTATTATCTACCAATTTTCCTTCCCCATCTGCCTGACTAACAATGTTGTGAGTAGCTGACCCCCCAAGGCTGGTTTTACTGTGGATTTGTTTATAATAAAATGAGGCCCGCTGGCAAGTCCCTTCTGCTTATGTTTATGGACTTATCTCTTTGGTGTCTGGAAAAGTGACAGGGAGTGAAGTTACACTTTGTTCCCAGGCTACATGAAATTTGTTGTTAATACAGAATAACATCTGAACATATTCTTGACTCACTTAAAGCAAAATGTAGCTTATTCAATATAGAAAAACCAGCTCATTTAGAGGACTCAAGGAGAACAGAAGACAGGCTTTTTAAACAATATAGAAAATGTCCAAATTTCAAACATTTATAGTCTAGCAATGCCTTTCTGAACCTATAGGATATTTTGCTACAGCAAGGGAAGTAGATTTGGTCCTTTATGGTCTTAGTTTTGATTTACTACACACAGAATAAAAAGCAATGGCCATTTATTGTGTGTGAGGAATTAAGTACATTTTTTTTCCTAGCATTGCCTTCTGAAGGATTGAATTAAGCCCACTTAAGAATGGCTTCTATCAGAAAAACCTTTAATTTGTAAACAAAGCTTGTTTTGTGGTTCACCAAGGTATCTGATTTCTAAACACTCAGTAGGGTCTTCCTTTACAACTAGTGGTGAGGAAGAAGGAAAGTTGTACTGCTCAACACCCAGGGAACTGCAGCAGACAAATGTTTGTTGCTTGTTTTTCCCCCAGGGTTCAGCCTTATGCAAGCCTAGCTATGGCAAAGCATCACATGACGCCTTCCTCTGCAACATTTGCCCAGTAGTTTTCTTATTTAGTTTTGTTTCTTGCCCATTTGGAATTTTTTTGAGGGCAAATAAATCCCAGCTGAGTGCATGCTCAAACCCTGGGTATGAGGCATACTCAGCTGGGCGTCCCTTGGTGGGGTAGAGACATTCGAACTGTGGAGCCTCTCTAGGTGTGGTGGGACCGGATACATTTACTGGATGTCTTGTTCTTCCCCTGCTCCTCGTGGCACCAATTTGTGAGTGCCTATGAATTTTGTGCTGTGTTGGAAGGATGAGAAGCAAGTACACTGGGGAAATTAGAGAAATGGGGAAGCAGGTGATGGATGGACTATAGGATGCGAAGAAAGATCAGTCAAACATTGTTTCAACTGGCAGTTAAATAAAAATGTTTACATGGAAGGTCACCCTTATACATTAGATAAGCCATGGCTAGTAATCAGAGGAGTCTGTTGAGGGGTTCCTAAGAGTCAGCTAGCTAGAAAATATTTTGCAAACCTTAGGGTCCTTAGACTTTGAGAACCAATAATATACTAAAATTTAGTAGAACTAACCAAAGCAGAAATGCCTCCTTGAGGGAAATGGGTACTTGGGAGTTCCTCCAAAGTCATTATTAGCCACTCCTATTTCTTACTTATTGACTCAGAAATTGATATGAAAATATAGTTACACTTTCAGCTGGTTGACATCAACTTAGTAGCTCGAAATTGTCTATGATGAGAGTATTTACACCATAGAAATTGGTAAGTACTACAAATCCGGGCTTCATCTTTCTCCGAGCCAGTTGTTAAACATTTAACAACACACCATAGAGCTCAAAAATTGTCTCTGAATCTCACAGAAGGGAGATCAAAGAAGCCCTTTACTTTCTCTGGTGATTAAAGGCTCTGAATGTGCACTGCTATGGAAAGGAGGCTGGCCAAAACTTCATTAGGATGTAGGCACCTTAGTCAACAAAGGCTGGCACAAAGCAGCCGGTGCCAACTGACCACCTCTCATATACATAGTTGGTCTCAGAATTTTAGCTTTTTGATTTTTTTTGATTGGTTTTGTTTTAACCTGAGGATATTTGCATTTTGGGTATTACCTGGAGGTTGGGAAATCAGACCCCTTTAAGAATATTTTAAGCTCTGGGAATGAGATCCAAGTAGAATCTGAATAATTAATTTAACTTCCCTGTTTCTCATCTATTTGTAAAGATAAGTTACCTGAGATCTACCTCCTAGTTTGAAATGTGAAGAGTTGGCCTTGGGGTAAAGTGTACTAAAACTATAGCTCTCTGTCCTCAGGCTTGCATCTGTTCTGACTAAGTTCACCAGTTACTATTTGCTTACAAATTGGTGATTGGTCAATTCAGCCAAAACAGTTGAATGGCTGAATCACTAAGACTTTGTTGATGTCGCCATGTATCTTGATTACTTCAAGGGACAGATCTACTACTCTAATTGCATAAAGAGTCATAAGCATTCAGCTGCTTTGGTCATAACAGTATATATGGTTTTGCTATGTATTGTTGGTTCTGAAATGCTGGCCACATCAGAATCACCTGGGGTTTGTAAGCTGGGTTTATCCCAGGCTGGAGTCAAAGGTCTGGGGTGGGGAGCAAGAACTGTGCTTTAAAGAGCTTCTCATGTCATGCAGCTTTGTTTGCTGGTGGATCAGCAGCATAATCCAGGTCCTAACCCTAACAAGACCACTGTAATCTTAATTTGGAGTCAGTTATTCTATGACAGGCTCTTTACTGTGATTCCACTGTAATCAACAAGAGAATGAGCATCATTAAGGATAAAAACATATATTCAAACACATATATCTTCAATAATTCATCACAATAAAAAGACATTTTAAGAAATACTGCATAATACAATAATGACATTCTAAAATTTGCTGTGGCAAAGCAATTAGAATGTGAAAGAGGCATATTTAGTCATTTTGGTCCTTGGTGTCAATTCATCTGTGGCCTTGATTGATTGGGCCACAGATCCCAGACAGGTCAGTCAGGTGGCCCAGGGCTGTGAGTTCCCAGTGCTTGTGATGCTCCCGTCTGGGTTTTTCAGACACATATTTATAGTCCCAATCTCTTTGAAAGCAAAAGGACAGTTCTGCACATTCAGGAAGAAGTAGAGGCCAAACAGATACTTTTGCTGGGCACATTTACACAGTTTGGGGAAAAGAGATTTAGGGGTCTAGAACTATACAGAAAAGTGCTCAATCTGTCATTTTGCACATGAAGACCCAGCAAAGTTACTCATTATTATTTTCACATCTTAGCCTATTGGACTAAACACAATAATACAAAATATGCTGTTGAAATTACTTACAGTATGGAAGGCATTGGCAAATGATATTTCTTACCTCAGGGGGCCCCAGCTGCAATAATACATATGGAGAAGTACATAACTGTTCTCAGTATTCTTTTAAATTATGCATACGTATCACTAAAACAAGGTTTTATTAAGACAATTAGATTATTGAGGAAGATTCGAGCTGTCAACTCTGAACCATCAGTAACTGAACTGTGATTTACCAGAATCATAATTTACCAAGGGGGCGTTCTTTCATGTCAGGGGAAAATGTGTGTCATTGCCAGTGGATTTAGTTGTATACATAGAAAAGCATCCCCTCTACTGTTTTGCATTGATAAATAAATAATATTGGGGGTGTCTTTTCCCCTCCTTTACAGCTGTTGTAACTTATTTTCTGTGATTTGTGAACCCCAGTCCAAAACCATTTTCCCTTTTGAGCCCATCTTCATTTGATGCTGATAAGGCCACAGAATACTAGACGGGGAGAAGAATTTCTGCCTGATTCCCTGTGCAATCTTAAGAAAATCACCTAGCTTCTCTGTTTCTCTGTTTCTTAGTTGTAAAGTCAAGAATTAGGACTAGAGAAGCCATTTTCAATGTCTTAGGGTTCTACAATCCTGTCCCTGCTTCCTTTGGCCACTGCTCAACACCTCTTCACTATGTAAGAGTGTCTAATCATTGGTACCTTGCCTAAAGTCAGAAGAAATGCTCTTCCATTCCTATCTTCCCCACCAACAGGTTAGTCCTTGCATTCCCATTCATGGGTAACTGGAGGCTCAGGCACAAGGAGGCTGAGTCAACCTCTCCCTTTTTACATTCTGGCTCGTAGCCCCATGGTCAGGTGCCTGACAGCCAAGTCACAGACAGATGGCACAGTCACAGTCAGCACTGCTAGGCACAGGACACTGCTAAAAACACAAGTAGTAGTTTTACAAAGATCAAGGATAGTTAAGACAGAAGCAAAGGTAGAGGAGCAATAGATGTTTAATCATCAGATATGGGACAAGTTTTCTGGGTGTGGAAGGCATTCTCGATATCACGTTTTACCTCTGTCTCCCTTGGAACTACAAGTCTGCACAGGACGTTCACAGCTACTGCTGAAAACTGAGGGACTAGCATTAAGCAGGTTGCTAAATGTCAGTGGGTATTTTCCCCTCTGCAGCTGAATTAGTCATTTGTATAGGTCATGTGTAGATAGTCTTGGAGGATTTATGGTGAAATCTATTCCAGTAGCTGAGGGCGGACTCTGCTCTGAACATCCGCCAAAAGGAAAGGTTCTGACACAAGGATGCACTTAACCTAGAACAAGTAAAGCCAGGGCAATGAAAATGCCAGGGGTTTGTGTTTGTAGCTGAACCAGGAAGGGGGATCCAACTGATTCAGCTACAGGTCCCAGTTCACTGCTCTTGATCATATAGACCCAAAGGTTCTGGTTACTTGCACCACAGCCTTTTATATCAGGGCTCATGGGACCCACCATGAGTAACACTTTTGATCATGACAGTTGTTATATACGTTAATCTTTGAAGCAGATTTTGTTTTCTTTTTTTTTCTTTTTGTGTTTTTCTGAAGCTGGAAACAGGGAGGTAGACAGACAGACTCCCGCATGTGCCTGACCAGGATCCACCCAGCATGCCCAGCAGGGGGCGATGCTCTGCCCATCTGGGGTGTTGCTCTGTTGCAACCAGAGCCATTCTAGTGCCTGAGGCAGAGGCCAC
Organism: Saccopteryx leptura; assembly: GCF_036850995.1. Lineage (NCBI taxonomy): Eukaryota > Metazoa > Chordata > Mammalia > Chiroptera > Emballonuridae > Saccopteryx > Saccopteryx leptura. Next base: position 14,412,263 of record NC_089513.1, read on the forward strand.
AGAGCCATCCTCAGCGCCCGGGCCAACTTCGCTCCAATGGAGCCTTGGCTGTGGGAGGGGAAGAGAGAGACAGAGAGGAAGGAGAGGGGGAGGGGTAAAGAAGCAGATGGGCGCTTCTCCTGTGTGCCCTGGCTGGGAATAGAACCAGGACTCTTGCACACCAGGCCGACACTCTACCACTGAGCCAACCGGCCAGGGTCTGAAACAGATTTTGTATGATCAGCTATAGGCTGTTTTTCTCTATGGTGAAAGTGCAGGTCAAGGTCATAACTAACAATAACGTAACAGTAAAAGCTGCCATAGATTGAGTGCTTACTATCTGCTGAAAACCAGCATAAGTGCTTTACCCACATATTGCATTTAATTTTTGCAGTAGGAGGGAGATAGGTTGTATATAAGGAATTTATAAATTATGAGAATTATGGTTAATCACTGTGGGAGGGCTTAGGCTTTACTTCAGAGATGTTTAAAGAAAGGGAAGTGTTGTCTTTTTGGATCAGCTTCATGAAGTCCTTCTAGGAAACAGAGAATAAGCCTGATCTCTAAGCCCCTCTAGTTCCAGGAGACAAGTCTGTTTCCTCAACATCTTGAGTTCCTGTTAAAGTGGTAGGTGAAGTGATGCTGGGAGATGGAAAAGTCCTCCCACTCCAGATTAGGATGGAGCCAAGGGTGAAATGAAAGTTAAAAAGCCCAACAATCATTGGGTGTTTGATGAGATCACATTTAAGTGGTCCATCAATTAACTGGTTTTAGGGATTCTGCTTCTTTACTTTTTTAACCCGCCTGGTTCAAAATGTCTACATATTTATATTTAGTGAAATCTAATGGGCACATTGGGATTAAAGCTCTAGGGTAAAAATCTGGCCTAGGTAATATTGGCATTAATATCACTTAGCTGTAACCAAATGAACTAAGTGGTTAGGAAGAGCCAACTAAATGTTTTGTCAGCTATCAATCTTGCAGTGTTCCTAACAGCACAGCACGAGAACTGTAGTACTGTCCTCATCAAAGTGACAGGAACAAGCATGGTGTGGTTTTGCTATGTGTCACATTGAACCATTAGATTTAAATTTTAAAATATATTTCCCCTTCTAATTTCAAATATCAAGCTGTTTTAGTGTTTTCCATTTTGAACTGCCTTCCCGTGTATTTGGACGATTGCCATCCATCAGTGTTGCAAGATGTGTCACAATTGGTAACATGCTTGAACCTGTGTGGTTTTCCTTTCATTAGTTAATATCTGGATCTCTATAAGCTTCTCTGATTAACTTTTTAAAAAAATGAGAGTAAGATAGCTCCCCTTCAGAACCAGGCAGAGCATGTACATAGGACTATGTCTTCCCTTATTGTATTTGGCTTAATTTTAGGCGTGAGTATACCCTCCCAAAGAGGGGTAGAGCTGATTACTGAACTACAGCAATTATTTTCACCAGTATTTGTATCATTGCAAGAAGTCTAGATGAGATTTCTGGAAAAGAACAAGCTACCCCACCCAAATGTATTACAAATATGCTTGACTGGCATTTAGAAAGAAGAAAGAAACACATTAAAATTTAACATCAAGTTGGCCAGACTTTGGGCTGAACTGGAAGAACAAAGTGCTGCTCAGTGAAAAGCCAGGGATGGACGTGATGTGATTTCTACTTCTAAGGCTGAAATAATGAAAAGGAGAATGGTCCACTAATTCCTTCATGGCTGGTCTACACATCACAAATTCCAAGGGCTATTTATTACCAGATCGTGCCATTACACAATATCTTTTCCTCTTGAAATGTTTACTTTGTGGATGTATATATCTGATTTCAGTGGAAAGAGGGAATATCCAGTGTCTACAACGGTCTTGAAGAGAGCAAATGGTTCTGGAGCGGTGCTGGTGGACACAATGATGGTGAGGATGACCTCACCTGAGCACTGTTCACTTGGGGGCCTGGCCTGGCCAACCTTGAAGCTTCTACTCTGCTCCAATCCTGCTGGTCTCAAAAGCTCTGAGTGGACAGCATGGTTACTTTAGGGTGTACCGGATCCAAAACAACTTCTAAGTATTCTTCCTTTTATGGCCTAGGCTTTTAAGCTGACTCATAGTGTCTTTATTCTGAGAGAATTCCCAGCCCAGCACTTGGGTTGGGGCTGTGGGAGGCACTAAATCCGGGCTGGGATGTCCTTGCAGATGTGGCAACAGGATGATCTGCCACAATACCACTCACTTAAGGGCTGTGCCACCCACAACACAGGCTTTCTTTGTGATGGTGAAAGACACACTGTGTTATGTGCCACTCACCACAGAGGGGCTGCTCGGCCGTAGACTGACTGTCTGGACCAGTGAGAACTTCCTAAGAGGCATTTCTTACAAAAGAAATCATAAGGATATCCATCATGATTTGGTTTGTCATGAAACATCAAAGTTACCCAGAGCCTTGAACACATCAAATACAGATGCAACACATACAAGCAAAGCTAATTCACTATAATTCCTAGCAAATTATTAAACTCCATGGTGGTGGGGGATGGGAGAGTAGTTGTAAGGAGAGAAATAGAGACAGAGGGAGAGAGGGAAAGGGAGATAGAAAAGGAGAGAAGCGATATGCAAATGAACTTTTTATGTTTCCATTCTGAAGAGTCCAGTCCCACACAGGAAAAAATGAAATCGTGGCCACGTTCGCCAGTGGCCTCTCAATAAAGGACTCTATCTGAGCAAAGCTGCAGAAATTCTAGCTCTACTCCTTATAAAAAATGGGAGGCAGTTTATTATTAAAATACAAACATGAAAATACTTCAAACCATTTCATTAGCAGCATAGTTCCAAATGCAACATTCCCTTTATCAGTCAGTCTTAATCTTGTGGCTTCAATGCATCTGTCCTAAGACCCCTCAAAGAGCAGTGCAGAAGAGAGAGAGAGAACAAAGCATTCCTTTTAAGGGGCAGACAATCCTTATAAGATATTCTCTAGGGTTCTATTCTGAGGACTACTCAGTTTGACTTGGGGCACTTTCTAAACCAGCACTTGGCACTTCCTGTCCGGAGTTCTCAGGCACAGTGTGACAGAGTCAGCTTGGTGAGCCCTTCCCCGTGCATTCGGTACAGCAGCTGGAACTCAGCAGGCAGCTGGTGGGACTCCTGCCACTTGGTGGTAAATTTGGTTCCTTTTTTGTCATAGTAATGGTATGGAAGGTCTTCCCTGGTGTTGGGGTCAAATCCAAAAGGCCAGAATCCATACAAGTGGATCTCTTCACATATTGCTGATGCAAGGGTGTACATAAGAATGCCTGTGCTCAGCCGTTTGGGCGACAAATGTTTGTTTTTCCAGTACCTGTGGGACACAAGTATAGGTGGGGTCAGAGGCCAGTGCTGAAGCTTTCCATCCGAGGGGACATTATGGCTGGGCAGGGAGGTCAGTTTGTCTAAGCAGCTCAGATAGCACTTGCTTTGGATTTACCTTTTAGATCAGTGGTCCCCAACCCCCGGGCTGCAGACCGGTACTGGTCCGTGGCCATTTGGTACTGGTCCGCAGAGAAAGAATAAATAATTTACATTATTTCCGTTTTATTTATATTTAAGTCTGAATGATGTTTTATTTTTAAAAAATGACCAGATTCCCTCTGTTACATCCGTCTAAGATTCACTCTTGACGCTTGTTTCGGTCACGTGATACATTTATCCATCCCACCCTAAAGACCGGTCCGTGAAAATATTTTCTGACATTAAACCAGTCCGTGGCCCAAAAAAGGTTAGGGACCACTGGTTTAGATCACAGAACACTTCTGGGCAGGGCCGGCTACTTCATTTGTGAGACAAGTTACAAAATGAAAATGGGGGTCTTCATTTCAGAAATTATTGAGAATTTCAAGAGGGTGGTAGTAGATTGTTAACTAAGAGCTGTACCATTTTGAGAATGGGCTGCTATGTGACACACAGGTTGCACACATTTGAAGCCAACCCTGTCCCTGACTCAGTGGTGACACCACAGAGGCCCACCCATGAGAATGGCTATGCTTCTCATCCACAAGGGGACCTTGGAAGTGGGGAGGGGTGTTGTTTACTCTAAAGGGACCTCCTGTGTCACTTCTTTACCCAGCTTAGATTGTGAGGTCTTATTTTTCATGCTCTCTTATAAAAAATCATATTCCCTGCTCCTTTGTCTTTTAACTAGGGGTTCCCAAGTCCTTCCTTAGCATGTCAGGATCTAAGAAAAGTATTTATGCACTTTCTGAATATAAAAGCTAAATTTGCTTGTTGTTCCATATTTAGATAGTATTTGTAAGCCTTTTTTCCTTCACCACCAAACCTTTGAGATTGCTGCGGTTTGTGTGTGTGTGTTCACATCATTGGCCATGCAGGCAGAATGAACTGCTCATGTATCAGATTTTTGTGCACTGTGTTTCCTTAAAGTTGTCTTGGAAACAGTGTGTTTGGTTCAAGCCTGAGTGGCTGTGGGACACTATGGCTAACTCTCTGGTTGGGGACAGGGTAGGCTACCCAGGCCTGCTGCCTGAAGTTTCTAAGCCCGTATAGTTCCTTCTTCACTATTTGAAGGCTTTGAAGATAACCCTTTCCCATGCCAGTGGGAATGTAAATGCTCAATGTTGGGAACTTAAATAGAGCAAGAAGGGGGGCAGATGATGAGGTCAAAGGTCACAAGAGGGGCTTCTCATTCTGGTTCTGCCACTCTCTGGGCATTGACATTGGGCAGATAACTCCTGTTCCTTGTACCTTAGTTGACTCATCTCTCAGCAGTTGGGCTACATTACCTCTCAAAGAGGTAACTAACTATACAACCTGGGACTCTGGGACAGTCCCAGGTTTCGTCTGTTGTCCTTATAATTATTAATAGTGTCCTCTTTTTCTTAAAGAAGAAGTTTCCATTTTGACTATAAATGAGGGGTACTACCCTACCTGTTAGATACATACTAGTTTATTAGATGACAATTACTCCTTCTGTAAGAGGTCAGCTAAACAGATCTTAAATTTGGAAGACTGTAGAGGGCTACAGGATGGGAAAAGTCTCTACGAGATAAAAATCTCTGGAATTCCCTGTTCTCACCAGGTCCGCCAGCACCTACTCTGACTTGTAGTAACATTTGGACAATATGTTAGGATATTTGGGCTACTTGCATATGGGGAAATTAGAGTTGAGGCAATTTCCTCAGATGATTTAAAGGGGAAAAAAATCCTACAGTTAATCTTGCTTTATAAAATGCCCCTGGACTTGTGCTTCCCAATTTTGACTGTATATTAGAATCATTTGGGGAGTTATTAAGAAATATCAAGTGCCTGCCCCTACCTTCCTCCTTGAAGTAGAGCCCAGGAAACAGTATTTTTTAAAGTTATCCAAGTGATTCTAATGTATAATCAGAGTTAAGACTCATCGGACTAGATGAAAATATTGCATTTCTGGTCAAGCTGTCTTATCAAATTACAAGAGACAACAATGAACTCATAACATACTTTTCACATATTTTGGCACTCAAATCCCAAATTCCAAAGGCATATTATGCAATTTGTGATTTACCTAGGTGTTTGTCTAAATTTAGACATCTATAAAACACCCAGATATCAAATAAAAAGGAACATTTTAAGTCAATTGCTTCTTTAAAAAATGCTTAGTCTAACTTAGCGATTAGCATTATTGGGACATAGCTATCCATTTAAAGAAAAGTCTTGATCTGTGGTGACTTCCATGACTGCTCATTGGGCTTACCCAGAGGTAGAGGACAGAGAAGAGAGAGTAGAGACTGATGAATCATCAGTCCCCCCATTTGGCACTTGGTGACCAACTAGGGGTAGGAGATTGAACTTCTTACCTAGAGTGATTCATTCATTCATTCATTCATTCATTCATTCATTCATTCATTCCAAAACATAGGAGTTTGCCCTAGAGTACTAAACTAACCACAACAACTAACTAATCAGATAGCTCCCACCCCCGAGAGATTACAATATTGATTTACCATCTGGTGGGATATGAGTTAAAGGCAATAAAATATACACACCTGTTGACATGTTGCATTATATTCCCAGGCCAAGCCAACTGGACCTTTAACTGACCTCTGTGTTCAACAAAAAAGTCAACTAATGTCCTGGTAACAGTTGCTGACGTGTGGAAGAAAAATGCAGGGATCCAAAGAATGGCCCCATCGAGCTTTTTTAAACTGAGGAAAAAGTTGTTACGGTCCTGAATGGTCAAAAGATTGTTGTAATATTTTTCCAAAATGCTGGGGTTGAAGGTGGTAAGGTTGGTTTTCCTTCCAACATCTTTTTGGAAAGCCTCCGTAGGGGCGAAATTGCAACGGAAAACAAAATCTGACTTATCTATTTCTTGTCCACACCGGCTCCCTGTCAGGATCCCACTATTTCCAACCACAGCACAGATATTATAATGCTTATTCACAATGGGAGACACATCTGGAAGCAATGATCGGAAGTTATTGCCAACAGAGAAAACATATTTATGGTTGGAATAATCATAGTGAATCAGTTGTCCGATCCGAACACTATTCTTGGTCAAAGAAAAATTTTTTATTACATCGACATGCTGAAGAATTTCTTGCCTAAAATAAAAAGAAATTCATTAAAAACATCCCATTCAAAATTGATTATCCATCTTATGTCTTATGTTGCCATTTCATTCAGACAAGAATCATAGGTGCATTGAATCCAAGAAAGATTATACATTCATAATAACTGTGGTCTTTGAGAAGAGACTCTTTCAGAATCTACAGATGTGTTAATCTCTCAGTCAAGTTGTGGATGTAATCCTTTGAGGCTTGTACATGTTGTAACTTCCAGTTTTAGCTGCCATTCTTTGGTTTTCTGCTCTACATGAAGAGTGTATTTGATTAACGAAAAGGCACAGCAAGTTGTATCAGAAAATACAGGGAGACAATCTACCCAGGCCCCAGAGCTCACATTAATGCACACACACTGGTGACCTAGAGTTTCTAACTAGGGGCTATTTGTTTGCTATTAGACTGCGGTGCTCCAGGAATATCAAATATCTCTGGTGTCCAAATAAGTGCCAAACAGATATGAGTCAGTATAGTACTATATTGTTAAAATATAAAATGGTCATAGCAGTTGGTGTAGTTGAATAGTTAATAGAAATGAGATGATAATCTTATTAAGGTCCTTTGAATAATGAAACAGGGATATTTTTCACTTGATTACATAGAAATACAATTTGGTTGGAGAGACCAAATCCTCAGAAAAATAGTCTATTGTAAATCCTGAAAGAGTGTGTATATTCTAAGAATTTAGAGAATAATCAAAGCAAGGGTGGTATTTAGCATTAATTTCAGGTTGCCTTCATGTTGAGCTCTAAGTAAAATTAAGCATCTCTTAAAGTCTCAGCTATTTAAAATATTTGAGAGACCAGTAACATGTTACTTTGCTATTAGATGCTCCAATTCTAAGAAATCACATTAAATTTTCTGTATGTTTTGCATAAATAAATAGCAGATTGAAACTAAATTCTTTGCATATTATCACTTTTCCTGAAATTTTATTTTTTAAAACTTATTTCATTTGTCAAAGTACAGAGCAGCATAAACTCAAAGCTTTTATACAAAACTTCAGTTACTAATACTGTTCTTTACAAGCTGTTACAAAGGCAAAGTTTAAAATGATGCTGTGAAAAATCAGTTAAAGATTACCTAATACATGGTTTGACAGGAGGGAATTTTGAGAAAGAACTATTGTGCTGTCTGGTAATTTAGGTCACATGCCCTAGTCAGGGAAGAATATTTTTATTGAATTATATTTCTAATTTTGGGAAAAAGTATAATGTGTTCTACCCATTAAAGTTTTCTATAAAATTAATATTGGATTAAAAACCCAATAGTTAAAAAAGGGACTTCTTGGGATTAATTCTTGAGAATTAATCAATTATTGTCATAGACTAATTCTAATTAAACAGTGTTTTTAAAGTTTTAATCATAATCACATGACTGTATATCAACTTTTTAAGAAAACATTTTCATGACATTATCAAATTTGTTTTAATTCTGTCAGTAAATTAAAAAAGAGAGTGCAATAGCTAGGAATGCTATGACCAAAACACAATCCCCTGAATAGACTGGTAAAATAAGTATTTAAAATAACTATTCATCCCCCTAATAGATACACTAGAGGGCCTATATTCCATTGAGCTGCATAACAATCCCACCAAGAAGGGAGGAGTCATGACATCTCTGGGGTTGCTGTGAGTAGACCAGATCACGAAGGAGAATAAATAACTTTAAATAAAACTCATCCTTCTTCTCTACTTCAAAACAAAACAGAACAGAAGCCAAAACCACAACTGCTAACCCCCTCATCCCCCCACCAACTTCTTCATGTATAAAGGAGGCTGCTACAAGACACCTAATAAGAATGATCTTGGTAGCTTTTACAATATATTAAAAGCTTTCAATATTTAATATATTATTAAATATAATATTGAAAATAAACAGGAAAAACCAAACCATACTTAAACACCTGCATGTATTTGGGCCAAGATTTTCACTAGTAATTTGATAGGGATGGATTGTAGTATTTTCTATGTGTTTCACTGAGATAATACTTCTATTTATTTATTTTTTAATTTTCAGTGGGGTAATGAAAATGCATTGGGTAGTGTTTTATTTTTTTTTTAAGATTTTTTTATTTATTCATTTTAGAGAGGAGAGAAAGAGGGAGGGAGAGAATGAAGGGGGAGGGAGGAGCAGGAAGCATCAACACCCGTATGTGCCTTGACCAAGCAAGCCCAGGGTTTCGAACCAGTGACCTCAACATTCCAGGTCGATGCTTTATCCACTGCACCACCACAGGTCAGGCCTAGGTAGTCTTTTTTACAATTAACTTTTTTTTTTTCCTTTTAAATATATGGCTTTGGTAGTGTTAGCCATGCATGTTCACTGTAAATCATGGTGCTCACTAAGCCCAAGTTAGGGAAGATATTGAAAATACCTTTTTTCTTGCATTCAAATTAGTCTTCCTGATGTTTTTTGTTTTTTGTTTTTTTTGTTTTTTTTTTTTATGAGAGGGTACTGCTTACATTAAAAAGGGTTACCAACCAGCCTTCCTACAGCCAAGCCAGAGAGACAATGCAAGTACATCCCAGAGTGGGGGACAGAATTGTTTTTATTATTTTGTTTTGTTTTCTCTTTTGAGCTCCAGAATTCACAAACACCTTTTGGATCTTTCCCCATCCTACCTTTGATGTAAAAATGCTGTCCGATTAAATGTCCACTTGGGAGGTTTTTCTTGGAGATCGTGGTTCTGAGACTTCGTAACGGGCACAAATGACGGATTTAGAAACTTCAACGCAAACTGTGACCTGGAGAAAAGGACGAGGACACAGACAAGCATGCGGGCCTCAGCTGGGGGAAGCCCGGGAGCCATTCGAGTCCAGCCGGCGGGGGCGGGGCAGCTGGCCCTCGCCCAGGCTCCGTCCCGCCCCGAGCCCCCTCGCATTCGGTCCACCCTCTGCTCCCCACACACACCCGGGATGAAGGGGGAAAGACCCGTCTCCATTGTCCATCCCTCCTAGCGCGGGAGGGACCATAAAATGGCCGTCTCGTAGAGAGCAGGGGCGGGAGCCGGTGCACTGCCGGAGCCCGACGCACGGTGGGGACCAGGGAGTCAGCACTGCGGACAGCGGCCGCGCCGCCGCTGCGTGGTGCTCCCCCCGCCCCCAGCCTCCGGTGAATTGATTTTTGGGGAAAGGGCAAAGGAAATCGGAACCCTACGGGAAAGCTTGGGGTAGCTCCTGCATTAACCTCTTTCTTCCCGAGCTTGGGTCTGATTGCGTTCCCTGTCTTCTGACTGGGGTCCCCGGAAGCCACCGGCCAGCTCTGCTCTTCTGCCTGGGTGGGGCTTCTCTAGGTTTTGCACCTCTGGCCCCGCTTGAACCACAGATGGCAGCTTGTATTTGCCACCCGCCCATCAGGAGGCCTTGCTGGGAGAACTCTTAGGGGTCAAAGGTATGGGCCGGGGTTCTCCATGCGTGGTGCAAAGCTGCGCCTGGTGCCTGGCCCCTGCCCAGTCCAGTCTTGCTCCAGGCGGTGCCTTGGACCTGGGGCGGTGCCTCAGACCTGGGGCGAGGGCAGGCGGCCCTCCCAAGGGCGTGGGGAATTGAAGAACCCCGGGAAAGGGGTGGGGGTGGTGTTGGGATGGCATCCTGGTGAAAGAATTGAGGCAGAATACCCCAGGGTCTCGGTAAGAGCAGACCTGCACAGCATTTGATGGGATCGGGGTGAGGAAGAGGAGTGGAGGAGATTGCCAGAGCAGTAGGGCGCTTGCGCCATTAGACTGCCTGTGGACCGCCCGGAGCCCAGCCTGGGAGTCCACGGACAGGGCCCGGGAAGGCGCTCACCTCGCGCGTCCTTCTCCCAGCTCACCCCCCCCCCCCCCCCCCCCCCCCCGCCCAAACACATACGTTGCCTCTCCCTCCATCATCATTCTTGAACCCTACCCCAATTTTGGAAATGGGGGAGGCGATACTGAGGAAGAATACGAGAAATGCAAGATTAGTACAACGGAGTTTAGAGGCTTTGGGTAAAAAATAAAAGGGAGGGGGAAAGGAGAATTGACGAGAAGAGTGGGAGGACCGCGCAGTTTAGCTTGCTCAAAGTGTCTGGGAGAACCCCACACAGCCCTTCTCCCAGCCTCCCCCTACCCAATACACCAGTGGCCCGAGGGCGCTCACAGGCCTCACTCACCGGAATCCCGCGTGGAACAGGTACATTCGGGGTGCCCCCGGGCTGGCGTACTTGGAAGTGGTGAAGATGTTCTCCTTTTTCAGGGACACGTAGCTGATGAGCGATAAAATCAGCAGGGCAACGCTGAGCATGACCAGCCCCAGCACACTGACGACCCGAGCCATTTTGCAATTTCTCATCCCGGGCTGGGCTGGTATCAGGGACAGCGTCCCGGGTGGGCTGGGATCAGAGACAGCGGGGAAATCGGTCCATTGAGCGGCCAGCCGTTCGCTGGCGTGTCCGTGTGTGAGCGTGTGTGTGTGTGTGTGTGTGTGTGTGTGTGTGTGTGTGTGTGTGTGTGTGTGTGAGCGCGCGTGGCGGGGGAGGGGACCGGGCCGGGAGCCACGGAGGCAGGGAGCGGTGTGGGGCAGGCCGGGCCCCGGAGAGAAGTGGGGCCCCGAGGCTGATGGGTGGCACGGGAGCGGAGCGGGAAGATGGAGGTCTGCGCAGCGACGCGGGACCGAGAAGCAGCGCGGGGGACCAGTGGCGGCGCGGGGATGGAGCTGCGGCGCGGTGCGGCCTGGCCCCGCCGGCTCAGGCTCCCCCGCGCGTTTCCAGCGAGGCTGCCATCTCCGCAGCCGCCTGCAAGATAAATGTGATTGGAATAATGTTACAGTTCGATCTAAGCACAGGATTTAATTAATGAACTCTAATCTCCCGAATAACCCGGGGTGGGGCGAGAGCGGGTGGAGGGTAAGGGTGGCTGCGGGAGGGGGCTGAGGCTGGGAGGCGGCAGCCACGTCAACAGCCTCCCGCTGACGGTGCAGGCGGGGGGCTAGCTGGGGACCGACAGACGCCCGAACTTAGTTTAACGGACCACTCATTCCTTCGTAAATACATCACAGAATAGGGAGACAACTGGATTTGCTGCCCTGAAGGATACACAGCGGCTGGGTGTTTCTGAGATACAGGGAGAGTAGTTTTAGGAAGGCAGACATTTAAAAGGACCTCTATTCACCATGGAGGCACTGCCCTGGGCCCCACGGGGTAGCACGCTCCCCAGCTCCAGGCAAGAAGTCCTGCAGAGGCTGGCCCATCCTGCCTAGTGAGAACTTAAAACCTCCTGGGAATTGGCCAGACACACACACACACTCTCTCTCATCTGCCTCTTAGGTTCACTGCGTACTTGGCTCCTCTGGAAGTCAAGAGTAGTCCTAATCAAGTGCTGGCTCCCTCCTCCACAGCGGACATCCCAGCACATAGCGGTGGCCAGCAGGGCACGGCCCTTAGCTGACCAGGCCTGGGGCTGTTCTTCCTGATTTCACCACGCATTCCATACTTCTCTGACCCATTCCTGGGGCCAGGCCTTGGAGTTGGGCCACCTAACTTAGTCCTGACAGGCCTAGAAGCTGAAGACATTATAAATATTGTCCATTAGAAATGCACAGAACTCTCTTTTGAAGGAACCTCAGGAACCAGGTAAGAAAGGCAATCTCTGAAGGTGAAAAGGAAGCTTACTGCCTAACACCGTGTATTGTTTCTTGACCTTCAGTTTGTTTTAGCATATTCATATCTTGCCTGTTTTAATAATACATCGGAAATGAAAATTAATCCATTTTCAGGCAGGCTAGTGGGTTTCTCAGAGGCAAGCTACATGTTTCTTTATCTCTGTCCTTTGCAATTAGCTCGTGGCTTCTTCCACCTCCCCAGTTTTACCCTTGGCCTGGCCTTCTCCACACCGGTCAATAAGCACTAATGAAAGAAGCCGGAGATGAAGAATTGGCCTTTGGGAACCTTTTCCAACAAAGCAAGTTGATATTTTCCAAGTTGGTCATGATTTCTTTCTCTCCTGAACTCCTTGCGTTATTGACTTGCCTGGAACTGATGTTCTGGGGTGTCTGCAGGCTAGGAATTTCTCACATAGTAAGCTCCTCCGAGCAGGGCCATGTCTTCTCCCTCCCTGTTACTACAGACAGCACGGCCCCTGTCTCATTGCGGGCATGCTTAGTAAATGCTTGAGGACCAAATGAGCTCCCTTGTGAAACTCATCTGTCTGGTTATGGACAACAACACACAGAATGCAACTGCATGTTTCCAACAACAGAGAGAATCATTCTGCAACTCCTGACGACATTTTGTACAAAAATCTAAAAATGTGGTTCAAGTGGACACAAATAATCTTTTCCCCATGGGGTTTTTTATTATTTAAAAAATTTTGGAAACGGTCTGCACTTCTTTGCATGATGAATTCTCGAACCACATTTTTTGAAAAATTACTATAGATTTCTTTTTTTAAGAAGAGACGATCAGATGAATATGGTATAAAATGGCAAAAGGAGTAAGATCTTATGAGAGCTGTCTAGGAATTGCACGTGTTGGGAAAACTTCCTTGACAAGAAGTCAGGGGACAAGCCTAGGGCCATAGTTACACCTTCAGGCTCTGGACTTGACTTCAGTAGTTTACTCTGGTGCCTACGGGCCATGTGACCTTTGGGTAAGTTGTCAAGTTCTCCGCATCAGGCTCCTCATCAGCAGAACCAGAATAAAAGCCTCCCAGGGGTTGGGGACGGTTAAAGAAGGCATGCAAAGGCCTTGGCACGGCTCCTGGCCTGTCTTAAGCAGTTAATAAATATGAGCTAAACTGCTAGGGTAAATCTGTAGTGTCTTTTTCTGACCCCATGCGTGTCCCACTGCAAAATGCACAGGAAAGGATGTGCTTGGTGAGGCAGTTTGCTATAGAAAATGGCACAGATCAAGAAGCTCTTTGGTTCCCTTTGTGAAACAGCATCACAGGCTTCCCTGTGACCTAGGATATGGACTCATGCTGCCTGGATTTAAAACTTGACATATTACTTATGCTTAGCACACCTCCGTGAGGCATCTACAGAAAGTCCTACTACAGTGATTCCCTTGCTGCATGTGGGTCAAAGTCAGATGATGGAAAGGAACTAAATCAGCCAGAGAGTAAACAGGCAGGCAGGGCTTCTTCCAAGGAGGCCAGGCCTAGAGGTGCAAATGAATTGTTCAGAAATCACCAGAGGGAAAAGTCCAGGGGCTGGTGTTTCAAAGAGCAACTGCAGCTGCTGGACATGGGACTTTTCACACCTGGGATTGTAGCTACCTAGTACAGTACAATAAAAAATAATTAGGGTATATATATATTTTAAATCACCAAATCAGACCTGTACACGAAACACAGAAATAGTTTTTTGTTCTCAAGGGAAGTAGTTATTTTGGACACAGTACTTCCCTCTCCCACCCCCACAAGTGCCCACCTTTTGCAAACATGGCTTTGTTGACACATGTAGCCCCTTATCAACCAAGAGAAACTTCCCCACATAGATGGGGAAGGCTGGGAAGGATGGTGTCGTTTTTAGAAGAGCCTAATTAATTTTATTTTCTTTCTTCACGAATTTATTAAATAAAATGTATCAGCTATTAGGCACCAAGGGGCTATAAAATCACCCTCGACCTCCTAATGCTTATGGTGTTGTGGGGAGCCAGCAGTGAGCCCCTGGCAGCCCTGTGTTGAGGAGCTTCGCACAGGGGGCTGGCGGGAGAAGTGGGGAATGAACTCTGCCTGTGAGAGGTTGGCAGGTTCTTTGCAGAGGGCAGCATCTGAGCTGGGTTTTGTTTTTTCTTCTTTTCCAAGTGGGGGAGGGGAGATAGAGATACAGACTCCCTCATGCACCCCAACTGGGATCCACCCAGCAGTCTCTGTCTGGGACTGATGCTCTTCCCATCTAGGGCCATGCTCGCAATGGAACTATTTTTAGCACCTGAGGCAGAGGCTCCAAGGAGCCCAGGGCAATGTGCTTGAACCAATCAAATCATGGATGTGGGAGGGGGAGAGACAGATACAGAGAAGGGAGAGGGGTAGGGGTGGAGACACATATGGACACTTTTCCTGTGTGCCCTGACCAGAAATCAAACCCAGGACATCCACATGCCAGGCCGACGCCTTACCACTGAGCCAGCTGGCCAGGGCTGAGCTGGTTTTAAAACGCGAGTAAGATTCATTAGGTAAAGCAGTTGGCAAAGGACATTCCAAGTAGAGGGGAGACTAGGAGGCAGGGAAGGTGATGGTGGGCTTGGGGAACAGCCAGAGGCATGAGGTGACTACCACAAAAGAGGAGCCTAGAAAAGGACTTGGGGTCCGACTGTGAAGGGTCCTGGAAGGAGACTAAGGAGATGGCTGTGTCCCCTAGCAGCACTGCTTAGGCCATCGTGGGTTTAGAGAGAGGACTGGCTCCACTGAATTTTCACTGAATGGAGGTAGGAGCAGCTGGAGCCAGGCCCATGGGGAGATGGGAACAGCAGCTGCTCCTGTGGACGTCAGCTGATGTGGTCAGTGGCTCACCAACTTGTCCATGTGCTCGAAGCCCCGGTGTGCCTTGATTTATCAATGAACAAATCGACCATTTTCTTTTATGAGACACTCCTGAATAAAGCCATCAGGGGGTTGAGTTTTGGAAGGGCAGTGACCCCTCCTAGATGGTAGAGATCATAGTGCAGTGAGCTTGAGAGCAGTCCACCGGGGAGCTGCTCTTTGGCCTCATGTGATTGGAGTTCTTTCTGCACATTATTGCCTGACTTCTTAGCTTCTGGTAGACCTAACAACAGCCACAGAGGAAAGATCTTGGAATCCTCTGGGTTCCTACCTCTTGTTTCCTCACAGAAGATAAATACTTTATGAGTGGAGAGGTCGGAAAAGCCATTGTGGTCAAAGAAAGCTTCACAAAAGCTCTCTGATGGAACTGAGACTAGAAAGAGGCATAGAAGTTTCCAGAGATGAAGGTGGTAACAAATGGCAGGGCAGGCAGGGACAAGCAGGCCGAAGAAGGATGTGGAGGTGGAAGGGGGGAAGGCATACTGGGCCAGCGACTGGATCAGCCCCCTGGAGTCAAGTACAAATGGCCAAGATAGAGAGCTTTTATGGGCCAGGTACCTTTCATGCATTATGGGTAATCTGCCCCAATCTAGTGAGAAAGGCATAATTATCCTCACTTTATAATTGAAGAAACTGATGTTAAAGATTTGCTCAAGGTAAAGCTTCTTTGACTTTAAAGCTCATTGGTTCCACTTTTGCATACTGCTTGTAAGGAGGTCCTCAGACAGAGCTAGAAATATGTGTGTACCTGGGAAGTATGAAAGCATCATGCTTTGTCAATGAGAACCATTTCATACTACTGATGATGATGATGTCATCTCATGTTTATTTCTACATGTTGGGTATTATACTAGGCATTTTATATAACTGAGCTTATTTGATCTTTGTTTCATCCCTCAGGATATAAGGACTGCCACCATTTCAACAAGGAAACTGAGGCTCAGAGAGTTTAAGTAACTTGCCAAGGTCACATAGCTAGTGACTTTTTGTGTTCCATTGGTATTCCAGGGTCCAGAGAAAGAGGGGCTTACATCTTCTCCCCTTGTCATTGTGGGCTTACTGAGGAAGAGAGTGTATAGTAGGCTCTTTGCAAAAGCTATTTAATCACAAGGGTGGAGAGGTGGGGACAAGAAGAAGACCAGAGTGACACGTCTGAAAAGCAGTGGCCTTCTCTGGGGCCAGGAGAATGCTGGGTAGGGCTGGAGCCAGGGGACAGAGCCAGCCACACTGTAGGGACAGCCAGGAGAGAGCATCTTTTAAAAATATTCTTATTTTATTTATTTTTTGACAGCATCTTATCTCCATTGTATCATTTAGTGCTAGCTCAACACCCAGGCCAGCTGAGCTCAGTGTGGGAAGAAGGCAGGGAACTTCTCTGTGGCAGGCACACTGTACTTAAGGTCCAGGCTGGGACAAGGTCTGTCTCCAGGACTGATTGGAGAGAAAGACCATCCACCTCGACTGGGATGCATGAGTTGGTTGGACTATTGAGGAGACCACATTTAATTAAATTAATTGGTTAGGTAAGCTAGATTCATATTAACACGTGCACATGGTACAAAATAGAGACTATAGGAGAGATGCACTCTGGACAAGAAAACTCCCTCCCATCTTTATCTCTGTAGAGACAGCCACTGTTTGCTGTTATAGATACTCCACGCATCTGCAAATATCCGAGTGTGTATTAATTTTTTAAACATAAATTCTGAGACTAGTTTGAAATGAAATTTTTGTCAAGGCTCTAGTCTGTATCTTTACAGAAGAATTTGCATAATTTTTTAACATCCCAGATGTTTGCACTGGTTCTATTTTCTAGAAGCCGAGGAATTGCTCATTTTGTGCCTCCAGACAAATGCTTTCCTTAAAGCCCAGTGAAGCACTTCTGTGTGAAAGGAACACAAGAACTTCAAAGAGCCTTTTCTTCACTGAATAAATAAAACATATTCGGAAAGCTATCTGCAGGCTTTTTGTGGCCCAGTCCTTAGGAAACAGTTTGGAAGGAGCTATTATGTTCAATTGTGTTAATCTCCCAGGTCTTTGCATAGAATATCCACCATTTCAAGTGTTTGCAACAATTACTTTTTATAGAAGCTAAGGTATTGTACTTGGAGGAGCAACTTGAAAAATAATCTTACAGTTAAATTTTAACCTATTCTTCTGTCTGTTGTGTCCCTTTATTGCACTGACTGTGGGTGTTGGAAATCACCCACAGTTGGAGAAGGTACATTAATATTACCTAGGTACGGGGGGGGGGGGGCTGTTTTAAAAATAAATCTAATTTTAGCCTTCATTTTGAGTTTTTGGGCAGTTTTTGTCTCTTGTGCTTCTGAACCTATAATTGTCAACAACATATCTTTCAGAGCAGGGCAAAATATACTCACTTTTGTGTATTACAACAACAAGAACAAAAAGAAAAGGTAAAATTTCCATGTAATTTTAAAGACTGCACTACCACTTGCTGACTTATTGATGAGTGCTGCTTCCACAGAGGAAATGGTAGGAACTGTTGAAGGTTGGACTGACAAGGATCCCCTTCCCTGGCCCTTGACTCCTCTCCGCCAATTACAAGCCCACTCCCCTACCTGAGATTTCTTGTATTCTGTTCATGGGGAATTCACAGGGCTAAGCATTTACTGGACTTCCTCATATTGAAAAACTCAGTCTTGCCTGACCTGTGGTGGTGCAGTGGATAGGAAGTCAATCTGGAATGCTGGTTGAGGTCGCTGGTTCGAAACCCCCAGCATGCCCAGTCAAGGCACGTACAAGAAGCAACTACTATGAGTTGATGCTTTCCGCTCCCACCCCCCCACCCTGTCTGTCTCTTTCTCTCCTGTCTCTAAAATCGATAAATAAAATCTTTAAAAAGAAATCTCAGTGTTTTTTTAAAAAAGTCAGCCTTAAATTGTGTGGGGAGAGCTTGCACTCTGCCATGTTTGAGATCATGGACCTCCCTGTCCTATATCAAGTCATGTTCACAATAATGCTATGTCATAGTATTTTCATTCGTTTCCATAGATATGGGGTGGGGAGGACTCAGGTTGGTTAAGTAACTTGGGCAAGTTCACAAGAGCTTTTTAAAAAAAGTAATATAGGACCAAATGACTGCATAATTATTTCTCTTTTCACCAAATTTTGGTGCCTCTTATGCTAGAAGTTTAGGGTCTATATGGGGGCATGAAAGATGCTTCTGTGAAGTGCACATTTTTCATTTAAAATGCAGAGGATGTGGTACCCACCATGACTTCTGTATCCTTTTCTCTTTATGGTTAGTTTTTACAGTGCTGTTTGAACACAAAGTGACTTTTCAATGGATAAGAGGATTGATGTAAACCTTCTGAAGAATCCTTCATATCTTCGTTTTAAAATTCTATTTTGTTCCATTGTACAGTTTTACATGCAAAAGCGTCTACATCCGTTGGACATGGTATAAGATGAGGGAGCATCTGCCCTTCTATTTTAAGGGGGCAGTCCTGAAGCACGCCTTCCCATAGGTGGAAGAGTTTGGGCAGAGAGCATCTCAGGAGTTACAGGCAGGTTGCGAACGTAATTAGCACTTTCTCCCTGACAGCAACCAGAGTAGAAGGAGCTGGGAGGGCTCGGGTATGAGAGAAGGGTGACTGATCTCCCCTGCCCTATCTCTGGTGCTCACACCAGTTATCGGACACCTGGATTAATTTCTATGTAGAAGTTTGCTCATCCTTTTATTCTTGATTTGACTTCAAGCTGCTTATTAGAAAAAAAAAAAACCCTAACCATTATGTGTGCTATTTCTTTGACAAAGGATTGTATTTCTTGTGTTTTTACTGAAGGAAAGCATCAAATGAAAGTGACTAGATAGCATGTTGTAATACTACTCTTCACCTCTATGGTCATCTATGATTAAAGAAAGCCTCCCTATTGGAACATAGCCACCACAAACAGGTACCACTGCTCACCTAGCAGAAGGCTCAACTTCAAGGGCAATCAGAATGTGCAGGGTTGAAAGTACCGCGGCTTCCCCTGGAGACCGGCATGATGGGTTATGTATGGGCAGGCACATCCAGGCACCTGAAGTAGCCCCAAGGCGGTCACTGAATTCTACTGCTGGTGTTGGCTCAGTCTTGGCCAGTCCCTTCCCATCGGCCAGGGAATCAGGCTTTTGTCATCATTCAGTATCACCTGTGCTCACAGGTGCCTCTTAATCTCTCCTAGGCTTTGCCATTCTCTGTACCAATTAAGATTGACAAGTATGGCCCTGGCCAGTTGGCTCAGTGGTAGAGCATCGGCCTGGCGTGCGGAAGTCCCGGGTTCGATTCCCGGCCAGGGCACACAGGAGAGGCGCCCATCTGCTTCTCTACCCCTCCCCCTCTCCTTCCTCTCTGTCTCTCTCTTCCCCTCCCACAGGCCAGGCTCCATTGGAGCAAAGTTGGCCCGGGCGCTGGGGATGGCTCCTTGGCCTCTGCCCCAGGCACTAGAATGGCTCTGGTCGCAACAGAGCGACGCCCCAGATGAGCAGAGCATCGCCCCCTGGTGGGCATGCCGGGTGGATCCCGGTCGGGCGCATGTGGGAGTCTGTTGGACTGCCTCCCTGTTTCCAGCTTCAGAAAAATACAAAAAAAAAAAAAAAAAAAAAAGATTGACAAGTACATGGGGACTTTATGGCATTAAACTTACTTTTTAATGTTTGCAGGAGCATCCTTCGACTCTTCCGTTTTATGTTGGATATGTATTTAGCAGTTTTAGGTGGGCTTTGTAAGACTGTGGCAACAGCATCTATTGTAGATCCCATCCAAGGCTGGCTGTGACAAAGCTAGGGTTGCCGACAGCCATGTCCCTTCAGATAGTGTCTATGAGCACTCATCAAAGGGCTCTCTCTTTGTGAGCTCCATGTGGAAAGGGATGCTGGTTCCACATAGGTCTTTGCAGTTGATAATCACTATCTTTAGGGTCATCTTCGGGGGAAAAAACCAACAACTGTATAAATCTTACATTTTTATAGCACTTCAATCATTTTTTTAAAGCATTCTCACATCTATTATCCTATCTTGACCTCCCAAGGAAACTGTGAGTTGGGCACAGCAAGTATTCGTGTCCCGATTTCATAGATAAGACACGAGGAGGTTAAATCACACAGCAGGGTGGCCGATGTAGGCTAGACATCTATGTCTGATGTTAAGACTGCTAGCTCGTCTCCTTAAAAAAAATAATAAACCCTCCTTTCTTTAATTCTCTGCAATCTAGCTTCCATTGCTGACATCACTTTACTTAAAGCAATGTTTCCCGTCTGTACCTGCACATGTAAGTCACCAGGACAACTGAAAAATACGGGCCAGTGTCCCAGCCCCATCCCAGGCCAACCGGCTAAGCATCTCCATGTCTTTTTTCCCCATCTGTATAAATAATTAACTTTTTAAGACTTGTTGGCCTTTCTCTAGTTCCCCCTTTCTCAGGGAGATGTAATCCACATATTCTCAGGTCCCGCAGGTCTTCAAGCCTTCAGGTGATTCTGATGCACCCTGGGATCAAAAGCCATCGCTAGAAGCTGACCAGGGCCACCCTCATGTCGAATTGAATGGCTTTTCTAAGCTACTTGCCTGGACCCATTGGACATGAATTCCTTTTTTAAACTCACTCTTTTGCATTCCATGACCTTACACGCTCAAGGTCCTCTGTTCTCCTCTGATGGCACCTCCCTGTCTTATTTTCTTCTCCATCTTTGTTTTGTCTTCCCAACTGACATGACTTCAACCATGTTCTCTTCTCTGCATGGTCACACAAGGTCACAAGGTCCGGGGAACAGTGTGGGAGGCTGTGCAAAGGGCCCTCATTTTGAAGAGCTCAGGTATTAGTGTGTAAGCGTGCAGGAGTGGAGGCTTTGTTCTGATTGGTGCTGCAGCTCCAGAGCCTAGGCTAGTTCCGGAACCTACGACATATGCATGCTCAGTAACTGGATGATTGATCACATCTACTTGACTGAATGTCACATCTGTGTCTACAGTCCTCACCTTCAGTCTAGTCTCACCCCTCTAATGCCATTTCTTAGATGTGCCACTGTCTTCTCAAGCCAAACCTGTTCAAACCTGAGCACATTATTTTCTTTCCTCCTACAGCGTAGTTCTTCCAAATGTTTTGCAGCCATTTAACTGCTTGCAATAGCCTCCTCTTTCCTGTCCTGTAAATCAGCTTTGAATCTCCTTTCTCCTTTAACCAGGCTTGCATCCTAGTCTCCCCACTTGGCTGACAGTGCCCAGCCCTGGGGCTCTGGTGGGAAAGCTGTGGTAGGCTGTGCTCCGGGCACTGACTGGACCAGGGTGGGTCCACTCATCTATTGTCTGTGTGCCCATACGGTGATCACAGAGAAAGGCTCTCAGGTCCCTTGGAACACAGGGAGATCGAGCAGAGCACTGACTGGCAGAAGTAGAGAAACTACCAGAGTGACTTTGGAACTCGACTTGCTTAGACACTGACTGACTTCCTAGGTTCAGTTCCAGGTCCTGTGAATTCCTTTATAGAAATTAAAAAAAAAAATTTTTTTTTAAGGTTGCTGGCATGAGACTGTTCTGGTAATGCCCATCCATAATCAGTTATATGAATGTTAGTACTAACATTTCTCCTTTGAAAAGAATATATTTTTCTCAATTTGCTTCTTTCTTTCTGAACCATTTAACCAAGGTCCTACCCATTTTATGCCTGAACCAGGTGACAACTTTGAGCATCCCCCCAGAGCATCTTTGAGCTCAGCGGGATACTGTGTCTTCATCCATTAAATATTTAATGAGGACATACTATGTGCCCAAGCAGTGTTCCATGCTCTGGTGATTCAGTGATGAATGACCCAGACAAGGTCCGCAGCCCTTGAACTTGTGCGCTAGACCCTGTCTGCTCTTGTACTCAAGGGCATTGGTTGAGCACTTCTCTCCTGTGTCATCTGATGGTTGCTCTCTGTTCATTTACTCCCTACAGCCTACCAGCATGCTTTTATTTCTCCCATCTTAAAAAAAATCCTTCTTTTGATATCCCTCCTTTCAGTTACCTTCCTAGCTGTCTCTTTTTATAGCAAAACTCCTCAAAAGAGTTGTCTATTCTTTTTTTTAAGTTGAGTGAGAAATAATTGACAAATATAATTAAGTGTACAATGTGATAATTTGATATACATACTTATTGTAGAATTGTTACCGAGATCAAGATAATGAACATATCTATAACTCCACACAATTAACATAGTTGACTCTTTTTGTGTGTGTGGTGAGAATGCAACTTTACTACTCTTAGCAACTTTAAAAAAAATCGATAACAAAGATTTTAATTATTCATTTTAGAGAAAGGAGACAGAGAGAGAGAGAGAGAGAGAGAAGGGAGGAGGAGCAGGAAGCATCAACTCTCACATGTGCCTTTAGCAGACAAGCCCAGGGTTTCGAACCAGCGACCTCAGCATTATTCCAGGTCAACACTTTATCAACTGTGCCACCACAGGTCAGGCTGCTCTTAGCAACTTATAAGTACACCATGCTGTGTAGTTACTATGTGGTATAGTTAACAGTGTGGTGTGGTATACTTGAGAGAATTGTCTATTCTTCAAGTCTCCAACTCTCCCCAGCACCCACTCTGATGAGGCTTTTGTCTGTGCCTTCCACAGAACCCACTCCTGCCAAGGTCACCCATGACTTCCCTGTTGTGAAATCTAATGGTCTACCTTTTCTCCCAAGGTTACAGAACCATCAACATTATTCAACACAGGTGATCGCTCTCTGCTTGCAACATTTCGTCTCTAGATTCAAGGACTTGATGCTCCTGTGAGTTTTCTTTCTCTCTCGCTGACTGTTCCTTTGAAGTTCTTTGCTGGATTCCCCTCATCTTCCCAAACTCACAGCTTTACTGATTTTCTTTATTACCTTAAGTTTGGGGACATTGAGCCCCTCTCCTGGGAGTCTTTCTCACTAGCCCACATGTCAGTGCCTATCCTTTGGAGACCAGCACAAACCCTACTACTCCCAGCTCTCCTGTCACATTCCCACGGTCCACTGCCTTTCTTACTACCTGTCTGCCCTGAATCAGAGTGATGTGCGCACCCTCCCCCTCCTGTAGTGCAGATGGAGTGCCTCAGAGAGCATGCTCCCTGCCCGACCCTCCTTGATTTTCCCACTGTGCCCAACCCAGTGCCTGGCACACAACCATCACGTAGGCACTCTGAATTGTCACAGAATGTGTAGGCTGATCCTTCGAGCTCCAGGGCAGGCATTAACCCTTCGTCTCTTGTTCCCACCCTCAGACACAGTCATCCAAGTGACAAGGACATTCACATTTCACAGCAAGTTGGCACTTATGAGATGCATGGCTAAGCAGAATTATGGCACCTCCAGCAAAGTTTATGGAAAACAAAAAGGTAACAGACAGTGAGGCGTAGAGCTGTGGCCTCTAACGTGAGCTATAGCTGATGATTGGCTGGAGTGGAGAAATAAACAGTAGATCTTCCAGCTGTATTTAATTTTCCACTCATTTTTTTTTTTTGTATTTTTTGTATTTTTCTGAAGCTAGAAACGGGGAGAGACAGTCAGACTCCCGCATGCGCCCGACCGGGATCCACCCGGCACGCCCACCAGGGGGCGACGCTCTGCCCACCAGGGGGGCGATGCTCTGCCCCTCCAGGGCGTCGCTCTGTTGCGACCAGAGCCACTCTAGCGCCTGGGGCAGAGGCCAAGGAGCCATCCCCAGCGCCGGGCCATCTCTGCTCCAATGGAGCTCGGCTGTGGGAGGGGAAGAGAGAGACAGAGAGGAAGGAGTGGGGGGGGGGGGGATGGAGAAGCAAATGGGTGCTTCTCCTATGTGCCCTGGCCGGGAATCAAACCAGGGTCCCCCGCACTCCAGGCCAACGCTCTACCGCTGAGCCAACCGGCCAGGGCTCCACTCATTTTTTGAAAATCCCTAGTTTTGTGTTTGCTTTATAATTTACAAATATACAGGTATAGGTTATATAATTTATACATTTTTAAATATACATAGATTGTGAATGCATCTAAAACCTTTGCTAATAGAGATGAATAATTGGCAAAACTTTGGAGACCATTGATTTCAAGAAATTTCTGGCCGGCACCATTTGTCTCATGAAAAATTCCAGGCTGCCACTACTGAAAAGGAAACAATTAGTCTAAGGCACCAATGACTTGAGCAAGTGTTTTTGGAAAATCGGCCTATAGATAGTCTATTCCAAAGGCTCGAGAGAGGTTTGCTCTTCCTTGCAGAGCTAGGTCAGCTCTCGGTTGGGTGAGCACCAACTTTAGATGGGAGAGGCTAGCCCTTCCCCCCGGAGCTGAACTCCTTGGTGCCCTCGTGGAGACAACGCACAGAGGTGGCTGCCTGCAAGCACATCCCTTCCCCCAGAGCTTCTCTAGCTCCTTCCCCATTTGTAAGTTACCCTTTGGTTGCTCTGCTCATCCTTCTCGCCCATCCCATGGCACCTTTCTCCTTTCTAGCTGCCCTGGGTGTCCTCTTTGGCAGACGTACTTAGAAACAAATGTTGGGGGAAGGAGTCGAGCCAGAGTGGCCTCATCTGACACTGTTCCCAATGGGAACTGAATTTTGGGATGTGGAGTCAGATATACCCCTGTCTCCTCGCTGGCACTGGACAAAGGGATTCTGGGGACTGAGGTAGGAAGCCCTCCTCTGCAGCAAAGCCGGTGTCTGGGTTGAAGAGCTGCGAGGTCACTGACCCTGGAGACAGCCAAGTATAAATCCAGGAGCAAAATCTGGAGCAGCTCCCAAGCTGGAGACCAGAAGTAGGTGCTGACAGCACGCCCCGAGGGTGGGGGAGGAGGAGTCGGAGGGACCCCTGGCTTCTGTAGCCTGGCTGCACTACCCTCTGTGAGACGCTGTCATCTGTCCTGGGGGTACGTAAAACCAAGAGCTGGGCAAAGATTTTTGCATTCAAATAAGTATGAAATAGTATGGTGAACACAGATATTTTATGCCTCTTCCCAGACCCCAGAGGCGTTGCCCTACCTGTCCTCGGCTTGTGGGAGGGACCGTGCCAGAGCGTCCACTTGTGGTCTGTTTCATGGGCAGATGGGCAGAGGCAGAGGGGACAGGTCCCAGGACACCCCAGCAAGTGAGCGAGAGCCAAGGCAACCCGGCGTCCCCCAGCACCTGAGCCAGAGCAGAGCCTGCAGGCGCAGTCAGCCTTCCCCGGCAACCTGGCCCCACCCGCCTGAGTTTCTGTGTGACCTCTCTCCGTGTGCTTTTGCTTCTGGTCACTTGCCCGAGAAGCTGGAACCAGGGAGGATTTTCCACTGTGTCAGAGTCGGGGCCTTTTCTGGGGGGACTGGGTCAGGGCTGCCCCCTGGGGTCTGAGCGGAAGGGCCTCGCCTGTGTGGCACAGAGTCACTGCACGTTAGAGCAGTGAGGGCCTGGGCACTGCCCGTCCCGTCCACTGTTGAGCCTGGGCACTGCCCCGTCCCGTCCACTGTTGAGCCTGGGCACTGCCCGTCCCGTCCACTGTTGAGCCTGGGCACTGCCCGTCCCCGTCCACTGTTGAGCCTGGGCACTGCCCCCGTCCCGTCCACTGTTGAGCCTGGGCACTGCCGTCTCCGTCCACTGTTGAGCCCTGGGCAGCTGCCCGTCCCGTCCACTGTTGAGCCTGGGGCACTGGCCCCGTCCCGTCCACTGTTGAGCCTGGGGCACTTGCCCCGTCCCGTCCACTGTTGAGCCTGGGCACTGCCCCGTCCCGTCCACTGTTGAGCCTGGGCACTGCCCCGTCCCGTCCACTGTTGAGCCTGGGCACTGCCCCGTCCCGTCCACTGTTGAGCCTGGGCACTGCCCGTCCCGTCCACTGTTGAGCCTGGGCACTGCCCCGTCCCGTCCACTGTTGAGCCTGGGCACTGCCCCGTCCCGTCCACTGTTGAGCCTGGGCACTGCCCCGTCCCGTCACTGTTGAGCCTGGGCACTGCCCGTCCCGTCCACTGTTGAGCCTGGGCACTGCCCCGTCCCGTCCACTGTTGAGCCTGGGCACTGCCCGTCCACTGTTGAGCCTGGGCACTGCCCCGTCCCGTCCACTGTTGAGCCTGGGCACTGCCCCGTCCCGTCCACTGTTGAGCCTGGGCACTGCCCCGTCCCGTCCACTGTTGAGCCTGGGCACTGCCCCGTCCCGTCCACTGTTGAGCCTGGGCACTGCCCCGTCCCGTCCACTGTTGAGCCTGGGCACTGCCCCGTCCCGTCCACTGTTGAGCCTGGGCACTGCCCCGTCCCGTCCACTGTTGAGCCTGGGCACTGCCCGTCCCGTCCACTGTTGAGCCTGGGCACTGCCCCGTCCCGTCCACTGTTGAGCCTGGGCACTGCCCCGTCCCGTCCACTGTTGAGCCTGGGCACTGCCCCGTCCCGTCCACTGTTGAGCCTGGGCACTGCCCGTCCCGTCCACTGTTGAGCCTGGGCACTGCCCCGTCCCGTCCACTGTTGAGCCTGGGCACTGCCCCGTCCCGTCCACTGTTGAGCCTGGGCACTGCCCCGTCCCGTCCACTGTTGAGCCTGGGCACTGCCCCGTCCCGTCCACTGCTTCGTAGGAGAATCCTGGAGCCCAGGGACCGCTGTCGGTGTAGGAAAGAGGCAGATTCAAAACATCTTTTTTTCTTTTATTATTAAAAAAGTTTTAAAATGTTATTGTGATAAGAACACTTAATAAGAGATGTACCCTCCTCACAAATTTTTCAGTGTACTAATATAGTACTGTTATCTGTGGGCAATCTTGTACAGTAGAGCCCCAGAATTTATTCATCTTTCATTAACTGAAATTTTATACCCATCGCTTAGTAAGTCCCTCCTTCTCGCTCCCTCCAGCCCCTGGCAAATACCACTTCGGTATTTGTTTCTATGAGTTTGGCTGTTACCACTTCGGTATTTGTTTCTATGAGTTTGGCTGTTACCACTTGGTATTTGTTTCTATGAGTTTGGCTGTTACCACTTCGGTATTTGTTTCTATGAGTTTGGCTGTTTTAGAGATATACCTCATTTAAGTGGAATCATACGGTGTATGTTCTACTGTGTGTGACTGGCTCATTCTACTTAACATCATGTCCTCAAGCTTCACCCATATTATCTCAGATTGCAGTATTTCCTTATTTAAAAAACTGAATAATATGCTGCTGTGTCTGTACGTATTTTTATATTTATGTTTATATCCTACATTTTTTGTTATGTATTCACTGGTGGACATGTAGGGTTGTCCACATCTTGGCTATGGCAAATAGTGCTACAAGGAATAGGAAAGGGCTCACATCTTTCTGAGATACTGATTTCAATTCCTTTGGATATACACCCAGAGCTAAGATTGCTGGACCATATGGTAGTTCTATTTTTAATTTTTGAGAAAACTTCATGCTATTTCCCATGGTGGCTACATTTTTTTTTAATTTCCATCATCGTACAAGGGTTGCAATTTTTCTGCATATTGGACAATGCTTGTTTGTCTCTCTCTCTCTCTTTTAATATTGTCATCCAAGCAGATACGAGATGATATCTCACTGTGGTTTTGATTTGCATTTCCCTGATGAGTAGTGACACTGAATACCTTTCCCTAAACCATTTCTTTGTCTTCTTTGAAGAAATGCTTATTGAGGTCCTTAGCTGATTTTAAAAAATCAAGTTATTAGTTTATTTTCTCTTATTAAATTGTAGTAGTTCTTTATATAAATTAAGCCCTTAAAATAAGGTTGCCAATATTTTCTCCCATTCCATGGGATGTTTTTTCATTCCATGGACGACTTCCTTTGCCGTGCAGAGCTTTTCAGTTTGCTGTAGTCCCACTTGTCTAGTTTCACTGTTGTCACTTTTGGTGTCATATCTACGACTTAATTATCACGACCGATGCCATGATTTTCCCCCTGTTTTCTCCTAGGATTTTTACAGTTTCAGGTATTACATTTAAATCTTTAATCCATTTTGAGTTGATTTTTGTCTTTGATGTAAGATCAGGGTCCAATTTCATTCTCTTGCATGTGGATATCCAGATTTCTCAGGACCTTTTGTTGAAGAGACTATCCTTTCCCATTGTGTATTCTTGCCTCTGTTGTTGAAGTTACATCTTGGCCTTTCATTCTCCCAGCGGCTTTCATTTGAGGGGACTTGAATAGCCCATTAGTTTCAACAAGGCCAGGTCTGGCCACGATGGTCAGAATTTTCTAGAACAGTCTCTGCCAAAGGCTTATCCTAACAAAATAGTGACTCATAAAAAATATGCATAAGGATCTTTATAGAAACACTATGAAAAATAGTTAAATACAGCAACAAATCAAAAGATTTTGGTTGTATTCATTCAGTGTAATAATGTATATTATTTAAAAATCTTCCTGGAAAAATTATGCACTGGAATAGGGCCTCAGTGATGGGTGTAGGATCAGTGGAAACAGCAATGTGATGTCTGCATGCTAGACTGTCATTGGTTTTTATATTTTCTTTATAATTTTTGGTATTTTTCAAGTTTTCTACAATGAATATTCAATATATTGACTGAATATTACTTACCTTTAAAAAAATTTTTTCTATTGATTTGATAGAGAGAGGAATGAGGGAGAGAGAGAGTGAGAGAGAGAAGCATCAACTCACTGTTCCACTTAGTCGTTCCATTTAGTTGGGCACTCATTGATTGCTTCTCAGATGTGCCTTGACCAGGGATTGAACTCACAACCTTGGTGGGCAGGGGTGATGCTCTAGCCACTGAGCCATCCCTGTACTAGGGCCTAATATTTACCTTTTAAAAGAAAAATGAGATGTCTTTTTGATTGGTTATAATGACTAGTTAATGAAAGCTGCCCATGTATTTGACCATTTCTGGGGTTATTGAGTAGCCCACACCTTAGCTCTAATTTGACTTTTCCTTTTGCAGAAGAACATCCTTTCTGGTAGTTTGTACAGAGAGGGAGTGTTGGTGTGGATCAAGAAACACCTGTTTGTATATTTAAAATGTCTTTATTTTGTCCTTACTCTTTAATGACCCTTTAGCAGAGTATGTGCTTTTATGACATTTTCTTTCAGCACTTTGAAGATGTTGTCTTCTGACACCCATTGCTGTTGCTGAAAAGATGAAGGTCAGTTTAATGAGCATATTCTGTAGAAAATCTTCTCTCTATATATATGTCTATCCCTGTCTCTCTCAGAGCTTTCATGACTTTGTCTTCGTCTCCTGCAGTGTTACTATGTTGTATCTTAGTGGGAACCTGTCTTTGTTTATTCTGCTTGCCACTTGGGATGCCCTCCCCATCTGAGGAGTCATCATCTCTTGTCACTTCCTAGCCATTTCCTCTTGAATATTGCCTTGGCATCATGTCCTCAGTTTTCTTCTTCTAGAAGTCTGATTACATACATGTATGTTTAAATCTTTCAATCTACCCTCTCTCTTTAACTGTTTTTTTAAAATTTTCTAATTGAGGCAAAATTTATTTACAGAGAAATATATAGACCTTAAGTGTACAATTTGCTAAATGTATATACCTGTGTAACCATGACGTCAGTAAAGATTTAGAACATTTATGTCACCAAGAATATTCCCTTATGCCTCCTTCTAGTCAATTACCACTTCCTATAGACAGTTGTTCTGATTTTCCCAGCATATATCAGTTTTCATGGTCTCAAACTTCTTGTAAATGGAATCATGCAGTATACAGTTTTTGTGTCTCTTCTTTTTCACTCAAAATATTTTTGAGATTCAACCATGTTGTTGAATGGACCAGGAGCTCATACCTTTTTTGGGGGAGAGTAATGTTTTATTCTAGAAAAATACCAGAATTTGTTTAATCTATTTTCCTTAACCATCTGTGTGTGAGGGTGGGTTGGGGCGGGGGAAGGGGCATCTGTTCTATTGCCTGCTTTTTTTTTTCTTGAATATTAGTCACATAAAATCAGAAAAAAGGTCATTGAAATTCATACTCTGTCATTTATACCTCTTAATTTTGAACTCTCTGTCCCCTGTTAGTACCCAGCCTTCTTTTACCCAGCTCTTGAGTCTCCTCAGTTATCTCCCGTTACCTAGCTGGGAAGAAATATGATTGCATCCCTCATACACACTCAACGTCGGCGAATGTGGTAGGTAGAATAGTGCCGCCCTCCCCAATTGTCTCTGTCCTAATCTCTAGGACCTGTGAGTCTGTTTTCTTATAAGGCAAAAAGAACTTTGCAGGTATGATTAATTTAAGGACTTTGAAATCCAGATTATCCTGGATTATTAGGGTAGGCCCAATGGAATCACAAAGATTCTCATCAGAGGGAGGCAGGAGCCCTGGCTGGATAGCCCAGTTGGTTAGACCATCGTCCTGATATGCAAAGTTTGTGGGTTTGATCCTCGGCCAGGGCACATACAGGAATGGATCTATGTTCCTGTCTCTCTGTCACTCTCCCTTCCTCTCTCTCTAAAATCAATAAAGAAAGAAAGAAAAAGAAAAGGGGAGACAGGAGCATCAAAGGCAGAGAAAGACACGTGACAAAGCAAGCGGAGGTAGAAAAGGTGATGTGATGATGGAAGCAGTGAGACCCCGAGACGGAGACAGAGGGACAGAGATGGGAAGATGCTCTGCTGTGGCTTCCAGAATGGAGGAGCACGGCCAGGAGTCAAGGAGAAAGCGAGCGGACGAATCCCTTCCTAGAGCCTCCACGCAGCCCCGCTGACCCAGTTTAGACTTCTGAGCGCCAGGATTGTGAGAGAACACATTTGTGTTGTTTTTAAGTCATAGTTTTGGTAGTCTGTTGCAGCAGCAATTATAAACTAGTACAGAGATGGAAGGTTTGCCCCCTGAAATGCCTGAAATCTAAAATGAGCCCAAAGGAGCAGGACATTACTTGACTCGAATGAATGACTGTTAGGGTGGGATTTCAGCCATGCGGGGCTGCACCCCTGAGCCACCAGGCTGCTCTGGGATGTTCCTCCTGCCTGGTCACACCTGTGCTTCCTTTGTCAATGCCAAGAAGGCTTTTTCCATCATGCTATTGAGTAGGGAGGGTGCTAGGAGCGGGTGTAATTTATTAGAGTCAGGACAGATACAATGAAGGGACTGGGGGTAATAACAGGCAAGGTTCGCAGCCTACCAGCTGGAGGCCTTACAGGGCTCTGGGCACCTTGCAGGAGATGCCGGGGTGGAAGGTGGCACCCAGATCTGTGATGTGGGCCCGCGAGGTCCTGCCCTTCAGTCCTACAGGCGTGGCAAGGTCAGATGGCAGCGTCTGTAACAAACTGTGCAGAGGAACAAGTTGCAGTAAGAAATAAAGGTGATTTTGCTTCCGATTCTTCAGAGATAGCAATATGTCAGCAGCCTCCAGAGAGGCTGAAAGTAAATGAATCAGTGCTAGAAAGTGAAGGATACCGTCCACAGTGAACGGTGGAAAGGACTCCTGAATAGTATCTTCATTGATTTTTCCTGTAATTGACACAGCACCTTGGCTTGCCTTCGGGCTTCGGGAGAAAACGGGGAGTCCCAGCACACAGCTTCCTTGGCTTGGAATTTAATAATAAAAAAATCCCCCTGAATGAGCTTCTTTCCCTCCATTCCTCTTTCTCTTTGTGTCTTCTCTCTACGCTCTCCCTCCTTTCTGCCTGTTTCCTTCATTTGTTTCTCCCTCCCCTCCCAGTCCCTTCCAGCATCTAGTGTCTCCCCCCCCCCCCCGCTTCCTCTGTACAAACAAGAGCTTAGACAATACATACTACAATATGGGCAACTGTTTTTGCTGGATGTGACATGGAGGACTTTAACAAAGAAAAAATAGCAGGTTTCATCTTTCATGTTGGCTTAAATCTCATTTAGGCTGAAAAACTCAGTATTTTTTATGGAAAACACACCTCTCACAGTTGCCATACCTGGGATCTGTCCTCCAGGATGGGATGCGGGGAAAAGGTATGGGTGCCCTTAGGGGACTTCCGGGGGTCCACTTCATTGGAGGTAGAAGGATAACCCCCTACCTGACCCGGACACCCACCTAGCCTTGGGGGTGGAGCCTGACCTCCCGCTACGTTGCTGGTCATGGGTTTCATAGATGGGAAAAACAGAGGTCAACCAGAGAATTTTCAGGAGAGCCTGCTGAAATGAGTCCCTGTGTTGAGCAAGCTGGAAAGCCGAGGTGGACGAAGCCATTGACGAGGCTCCTAAGGAAAGGAATGCTCCTAAGCCAGAGGGGAGAGTCACCTGCAGGCTCAGCAGCAGCCGCTGGGTGTGCTGGCAGGAAACAGGGTTTGGTGCTGGGGAAGACAGAGCATCTGACGATCTCTCTGTACCAGACCTGCTTGCTCAAGTGAGTTCAGAAGAATGGGAGAGCATATGGGACATTTCAGCATAAAGATGCCACCACATGTCAAAAACTAGTCTTGGCACAGAGGAAATTAAAAAATTACTTAACAAACTTGAGGGGTTTTGTTTATTTGTTTGTTTTTAAGAGTTGGCTTCAAATTTGCTTCTGCGAACCATATTCATTCACTCAACAACTATTTGTAAAGTCCCTGCTATATGCCAGACACTGTGCTTTATGTTGTGAACATAATAGTCAGCAACAAATTAAATGGAATGTCATTTTTTATAAGAAACTATGAAACTATCAGGGTGGTAGGTGCTATGGAGGGAGATGACGTGGTCACCAAAAGGATACAGAGGGAGGTTGAAAGCAGTTCCCTTAGCAAATGATGACTGTGCTGGGAGCTGAAATCTGCAGGAAGAGTAGAATTGAATAAAAGGGATGGAATGGGAGAGTGCCCAAGAAAAAAGAGGAGGCATGTACAAAGGCCCTGTGGCATGGTGCCTTTGGGGAACTAAAAGAAGCCCAACTGGTTGTATAAAGCAGAGGGTGGGGAGAATGGTTAAAGTCAAGTTGTAGAGTAGGGTCCAGGCTGTGCTAAGAATTTTGGTCTTTATCTCAAAACATTTGGAAAATTTTTTAAAGCAGCTTTAGTGTGTGTGTGTGTGTGTGTGAGAGAGAGAGAGAGAGAGAGAGAGAGAGAGAGAGAGAGAGAGGGAAAGATCCAGAAAAGTCAGTGGAGGGCCAAGAGTGGGGAAGGGTAGGTCAGTTAAAGGCTGTTGCAGCTTTTCAGGCAACGGGTGGTATTGGCTGGGATTAGGGTGGGGGTGGAGAGAAGTAGATGGAGTCCACAGATATTTTAAAGAGAAAATCAGCGGTATTTGGTGACGAACTGGATGGGAATGGTGAGCAAAAGAAAAGAGTTAATGACTCTTTGGTTTATGTCCTGAGCAACTATATGGATGGATGGTGGTGGCGGCATTCAATAATGGGTAGAACCATGGAAAAGGAGCAAATTTGGGATAGGCATGAATTTGGTATTTATCATGTTGAGTTTCAAATGTCTTGAAAAACATAACTGGAGATGTCAGGTTAAGTTCTCCATGCTTTTCGTGGTTCCCCTTGCTACTGAGTGAAGTTACTGCCATATATAATTTTGAGTCTCGTAATACACAGGCAGGTAGAGCAAGCATTATCATTCTCACCTTTAAATGAGAAAACCAAAGCTCAGAATGGTTAAGTTGCTTACCTAAGGTCACACAGCTAGAAATTGTAGAATTAGGGTCAGTTTAATTCTTTTGACTCCTGCTTTGGGCCCCCTTCGCCACACTGCTTTCTAGTTAAGGCATATCAACAATGATGGACTTCTTGGCACTGTGACAAACTGTTAGAGGATGTTTTGGCAAATGGGGGCTTCTACTCAGGTGGCCCCATCGCCTGCCTACAAATGAGGTTGATGCCACAGAACATCCTAAGTGCTAGTGACAAACTGATAGTGTCAAAATGCTATCACAAAATGCTTTTGCATGTGGTCATTGTTCCAGGGGTCAGGTATCACATTCAAGATTCAAAATTCAACTAAGAGAACTAACATTTATTGTTGACACATTTATTCTCAAAACAGCTCCGTGGTATTATCATGATCCCCATTTTATGGACAAGTAAACTGAGGGACCGTAATATAAGACTCATGCCCAAGGTGGCTCAGCACATCTATTCAGTTCATTCTCTCCGGCCCCCAAATCTAATAACTAATCCTTGCTCAGGACCTGCAGTGGACTGACCCTACCCACTTTACACCGTCCTTCATCTTCTCCCACCAGGGCCTCCTTTCCTCCTTACCCACCATAATTCCCAGGGCTTACTATTATATTTACATTCTTTTCAAAATTCCAACCCTCGTGAGATCAGAGTCCCCTGTGCGTACAGAGCTGAGCAGGGACAGAGAAGTGCACACAGCCCCACTGACTAGTCTCACCTTGAGTTCACGACACCAACTTCCAGTGAGACATTTTACTGCATCCAGTCTGTTCACACGCTCATATTTGAATTCTACTTTCTTTCTCTTCCAAGTTTCACTCTCAGTTGGTGATCTTGTCTTGCTATCTCACTGAGCAGAAACCGTCAGAAGAGAGCTTGCACACACTTACACTGCCAATCCACCACCCCTACCTACATCTGTGCCCGCCGTTAAAATTAGATACAAAATGGAGACTAGATGTGAAAATTCCCTGAGCTGACAAAGACATTTAAGCCATTTAGGCAAAACAGAATCCAACTTACGAACATAAACAAAATTTAACTTAAGTTATTTCTTGTAAATGCCTCTAATCATCGTGAAAGAAACTTGGTTATCTTCCTAAAATGGTAAATGTACTCACTTCTAACCAAACCCCTACCATCCGAGAAATCATGTTGTAATAATCAATCATTGTAAAGGTTAAACAGGTTCCTAATTTTTACCCTTTAATGTCATGCCTCTGAATTTTATTTCAGTTTTGAATGGACAGTTTCTAGTTTCTGAACTGTTCTTCTATCTAATTAAATATTACTTTATTGATCTAATGGTTTTAATTTTGCTATTTTTGGTGTCATAAGTGGGATTCACAAAAGATTCCCAGTGACTGCAAGGGTGGGGCAGCCGGGTAGCAGCGCCCACAGAGCTCGCTGTGCTCACTGCTTTCTCGCCAACCACAGAGTTCAAGGGCAGGTCTCTCCTAGGTCCCAGCCACATGCCCTTAGCATTGGCAACTATCCCACTTTATTGCATATACTTGTCTTTGCTTGTGGAAACTTCTTAGTAAATCACCCTATTTTGTTAAAAAGAAAGAAGAAAGGAGAAAACCATGATGCCCTGTGTTTTGGAACAGCTATTGAAAGGAGGGACCCTCATAGTTAAGACATCTTAGGGCAGTGGTCGGCAAACTCACTAGTCAACAGAGCCAAATATCAACAGTACAACGATTGAAATTTCTTTTGAGAGCCAAAATTTTTAAACTTAATCTATATAAGTAGGTACATTGTTATTAACTTAATTAGGGTACTCCTCAGCTGGCCTTTGCTAAAAACGTTCTCAGTCTGATTGAGCCGCATGTGGCTCGCAAGCCGTGGTTTGCCGACTACTGTTTCAGGGAATTCAAAGGCAAAGATGGGCCCCACTCGGTTTAAAACTCGTTCTCTACCTCCCTTGAAAGCCCTTGCTTCCTATATGTATACCCATTATGGACCAAATCTTCAGCCTTTTTGGAAAGTGGGTAATTTTTTTTGATAATTCAGAATTTTAGTGGTTAGTCTGGGAACTTTCACTTAGATAAGACAGTCCATATTAAGGGGCACTCTTGAAAAGAGAGAATCCCCAGCCTCTGAGAGACAATGGAGTATACTTCTTGACTGATATGCAGAAGGGTCTGAAAGACAAAATGGCAGCAAAAATAGCTTTTCTAAAAGAATCCTTACAGTGTAAAAAAGTGAAATATTTTTGTAAACTCTTTGGTCATCTGAGCAGTAAATCTTAACTTAGTCTACCACCCAGAAACACGATTTAGATCCAGCTATTCTTTTGAGTTCTGTATCCCTGTACATGAGACATGGCAAAAATTTTAAAGATTTAAGATTTCTGTTTGTGTATTTACTTATGTATACCTATGTATGTGTACATTTGTGTGATATTTTAAAAAGATCTCTGTAATTCACTTAAGAAAAATAAGTGCTTATATAAATGAAGTATTCTTTTTTTTTTTTTTTTTTTTTTTGGTATTTTTCTGAAGCTGGAAATGGGGAGAGACAGTCAGGCAGACTCCTGCATGCGCCCGACCGGGATCCACCC
Source organism: Saccopteryx leptura (assembly GCF_036850995.1). Lineage (NCBI taxonomy): Eukaryota > Metazoa > Chordata > Mammalia > Chiroptera > Emballonuridae > Saccopteryx > Saccopteryx leptura. Next base: position 14,448,385 of record NC_089513.1, read on the forward strand.
GGCACGCCCACCAGGGGCGACGCTCTGCCCACCAGGGGGCGATGCTCTGCCCCTCCGGGGCGTCGCTCTGCGACGACCAGAGCCACTCTAGCACCTGGGGCAGAGGCCAAGGAGCCATCCCCAGCGCCCGGGCCATCTTTGCTCCAATGGAGCCTCGGCTGCGGGAGGGGAAGAGAGAGACAGAGAGGAAGGAGGGGAGGGGGTAGAGAAGCAAATGGGCGCTTCTCCTATGTGCCCTGGCCGGGAATCGAACCCGGGTCCCCCGCACGCCAGGCCGACGCTCTACCGCTGAGCCAACCGACCAGGGCCTAAATGAAGTATTCTTAAAACTCTCAGAAATATAGAAGCTAATGCACATGTTTTTCATGATTATATGACCTGGGATAATCTTTAATAAATGAAAGCTAGTTTAAGTTTTTTGTTTAATAAAAACAGGCATATCGTCAGAGTTGTCAACATTGAATATAATGCAAGCATATGATTCTTTCTACCTGGGTTAACTAATCAAATAAGATCATGTTATTTATATGTTAAAAAAATTCTATTAACTTGAAAAATAAGATGATAGTTAGCTGTTTAATGTCTCTAATCAAAGCATAATTATGCCTGACCTGGCAGTGGCACAGTGGATAGAGCATTGACCTGGGATACTGAGGACCCAGGTTCAAAATGCCAAGGTTGCTGGCTTGAGCATGGGCTCACCAGCTTGAGTTGATGAGCCAGTGGTCACCGGCTTGAGTGTGGAACCATAGACATGATCCCATTGTTGCTGACTTGAGCCCAAAGGTCACTGGCTTGAGCTCAAGGTCGCTGGCTGAACAAAGGGTCACCTGGTCAAGGCACATATGAGAAAACAATCTATGAACAATTACAGTGCCACAACTATGAGTTGGTGTTTTTCATCTCTCTTTCTTCCTGTCTGTCTGTCCCTGTTTGTCCCTCTCTCACACTTAAAAAAAAAAAAAAGAAGACATCCTGTAACATCATGCCCCAGAGTTTCATATCAATTTTGAATTTGAAAGCTCCCATTTCACAAGCTGTTCTTATAAGCACGTGAGTTTTCTGAGTGGTCCATCTAGACCAGGGGTAGTCAATCGTTGTATACCTACCGCCCACTTTTGTATCTCTGTTAGTAAAATTTTCTAACCGCCCACCAGTTCCACAGTCATGGTGATTTATAAAGTAGGGAAGTCACTTTACTTTATAAAATTTATAAAGCAGAGTTACAGCAAGTTAAAGCATATAATAATAATGACTTACCAAGTACTTTATGTAGGATTTTCGCTAAGTTTGACAGAATAAATCTTTATAAAACAACTTACTTTAGTTAAATCTATCTTTTTATTTATACTTTGGTTGCTCCGCTGCCACCCACCATGAGAGCTAGAATGCCCACTAGTGGCAGTAGGGACCAGGTTGACTACCACTGCCCTAGACAGAAGGAGCAATCTAAGGCAAGCTTGGCTCTTGCTTATCCGTGGTGTCCTCCAGGAGCCAGTGGTAGTTGGCTGGAGATTGGCCCTCATGAAAGAAAAGGGCTTGGGTCAGAGACACAGCTATAAGCATGCTTCCCCAGGTCACCCGTGGCTCTGGGAAACCTACACCTGTGGCCTTGAACTACGCAGCGGGGCCGTGCAGGGCAGCTAATTGATGCAAGTGAACAAATGAAGCCAAAATCAATAGCAGAGGCCAGCTTGCAGCCTAGGCAGTCATACAAATTCCCAGTCTGGGATGTATTCACAATAATTCCAATTGCAATTCCAAAAAGGATCAGGAAAAGGCTGGTCCTAATATTGCTCATGTTCCCCCATTGACAGTTTTGAGGCCATGAGTCATATCTCATTCACCTAGACTGGTGCCCAGTATACAGTTGGTGCTCAGGAAACCTGTAAAGAAATGAATAAATTATTTAAAACTGTCATTGTCAGGAAACTAGGGAATGTAGGGACTACGGGTGCTCGTTTAAAAGGGAGTGTTGAAATATTGGGGGAACACTTTGTGAAGTATATGATTGTCTAACCATTGTGCTGTACACCTGAAACTAATATAAAATAATATTGAATGTTAAATGTAATTGAAAAAGAAAATGTAAATTAAAAAAGAGAGTGTTGGGATGCAGAGGTATTGTCTCTACAAAGCTGGTTTTGGGGTGGGACCATTACAGGTCTAAAGGTATTTTTCAAAGTCTGTTTAGTCAGAGCCTGTTTGTGTGCTGGGGTGTGAAACTATGAATGTATCATCAGCAGGGCCTTAGATGGATTCGTGTGATTTGCTGTGGCCAGAAAAGGTCTCCTTCTTCACACATTCCCTGGGGGCAGAGAGACCAACAGGACCACCTGCTACTCTAATGAACCTCCTCACCCACCCCCCATTAATGCAGGAGATGATTTTGTCTTTAAAGAAACCATCTCAGCTTGCTCTAAATTTGCAATGTCTAAAATGGTAGCCTCTAGTCACATATGGCTCTCAGCGCTGGCAATGTGGCTAATCTGAATCGAGACGTGTCATAAGTATAAAATAACCACCAGCTATTTAAGACGTGGTACAAAAACAAGAGTATAAAATCCCTCCTTAGTAATTTTTATATTGATTACTCAATGAAGTGATAATATGATGGATATATTGGGTTAAATAAACATTTTTAATTACAATTATTATTCTTACTATCTCTTTAAAGGAGGCTGCATAAAATTTAAAATGACACATGTGGCCAACATTGTATCCTTGTTGGACAGTGTGGCTCTCAAAGTACTCTGTCAGGGAGCCCACTCCTGGAATGCTTGTATTTCATTTAGGGCTTGAAGAAATCGTAAGATCCAAATAGACAGAGAGGAGAATGGGGTCCTGCATGGGCAAAATGCAGACAGCTAACACCACAAAGTGTTCTTAGCCAAAGAGGTGGATCTGTTGGCCAGAAATTTACTTCTAGATTTTCCTGCATTTGATCTTGTTCTCTGAGGACTCAGGACTCAGGTGTCAGTTTCACCATCATTTCAAAGTGCTGGTAAAGTAAGCACAAGAATGACAACATCACTGAGTGAGAACTCCCTACGCCTACTCTAGCTCTGTCCTATCACTGAGAACTTGCTCTGTGCCTTGAGCTGTACTAATTACTTGATCTGCATTTGCATTAATGAAGTAGGCACCCAACCATCCCCATTTTACAAATGAGCGGAGTAGACAGATGGTACACACAAAGACCAACACGGTGTAAGTTACAGGAGGTGGGGGTGAGGGACAGAGAGCAGTCACAGATGTTGCCCCAGTTTCAGGCATGACAAGTAGGTGAATGCTGGGCCCATGCCCCAGTTGCAATGGCAGGAGGGACCAGTGTCCTTGGTGTTCTCCCAGCAGAAGCCTGGCAGGATGTGCAGTGTGTAGCATGCTCGTTACACATCCGTGGATTCCCATCTGAGCCTTCTCCTGTCTCCTCCCCTTACTCACTCGCATTCCTGGGTCCCATCACGTTTTCCTGGGAAGACTCCTGTGTTGTTTTGCTGTGTGGGGGACAAAAGATGGTTGTTAGAGTCAGACGTACTCAGACTTGGAGTCGAGCCCTGCTGAATATCAGGAAGGAAGGTGGGGCTCAATTCCTCATAAGATGGGGGGAACCAAGGCCCACCACGTGGGCTATACGGGGCCTTGGTGACAGTGGGGAAGCTCCAGGTACTAGTAAATATTAGCTAATGTCGTTATGTGTCCTTTTCTTGTGGCTCACTGCTGTTGCCTCTCTATTTTCCTGGTCTCAGTCGTGGAGCAGTGGAGGCTGACAGTTGTGGGGGCCCTAGGGATTAGATGGGCATGACTTCCATGCTGAGGTCCATCCCTGACCTCCACCTTAGGCCAATTCACTTTTCACTCCATCTGAAACTCCTTGGAATCTGAAAGGAGCCAGTCTCTTTTGGTGTGAACAAGATTTTTTTTCTTAAGCAATGCCTTTCCATAAATATTTTCAGGCCTGTTTTATTCTTTAAAATGCCTATGCATAATTAGCAAGTCTGGGTGGCTGCCCTTTGGAAGCTGGTGATCTGCTTTGCATGAGTAGGCAGTCAACAGACTGCAGAAGCCACGACAGCAACATTGTGTCATATGTGATCCTCCTCTGGCTGTCTCTGCATGCTTCCCTGACCAACCATGGGCCACAGGCCAGGGATGCCAACCGAGGATGCTTTCTTCCGTTAGAGGTGGAGGGCACGCTCTGGGTGGAGCGCAGACTAGGGCTGGCACACCCGGAACTCCGTTTCAGTTCAGTCTGTCGTGCAACGTGGTTTGCACCAAGTCCCTTTTCCTTGCTGGGTCTTGGTGTCTCTGTAACCAGGGGTTTGGGTCTCACTGTCTCAGCTCTTGAGACTCTTGATGGAAACTCCAGAGACAGGGACTTCAGCCCTGTGGTTTGTAGCGCAGTCCCCTGTGCCTTGCGTGGTCCCTGACGTATAGTAATTACTCAGCAAATGCTTGTGGAATAAGTGACGGACTCGGGGCAGTTTCAGTGTCACTCCTGCTCAACAGCTGTTGCTGATTCTAGAACATCTGTGCTAAGTAATATGGGGACTTATTAGAGGCATGAGTTACTTTGGCAAGCTAAAAGGTTTTTCCATTCTTCCTCTCTCTCACCCCTACGCTATGCACATACTCTTGCTGAATCTATGCATAGCATACAATCATAAAAAGAGGGGTAACAGTGAAACTACTTAACTCAGTCAAAAAAGTCCTGGGTACATTGAAAACGATGACTAGAATATATATTGATTTTATTTTTATGTTTAGTAAAACAAACCTACGTAGTTAGGTTCAAGCGAAAGAGCCCGGCACATGCTGAATGTACTGCATCAGTCCACATATGTGGAACCTCCCGTGTCAGAGCGGCAGCATCATGGGCGGTGGCTCTTTGGCTGGCAGACCCGAGAGAGACTTCCCCCCAGCAGCTTGCAGTCTCCTCTGAACAAACTGCTCCTAGAGCAGGGGTCGGGAACCTATGGCTTGTAAGCCAGATGTGGCTCTTTTGATGGCTGTATCTGGCTCGCAGACAAATCTTTAATAAAAAAAATAATAATGTTAAAAATATAAAACATTCTTATGTATTACAATCCATTCATTTCCTACTGTTCATGTTTATGGTTGCCGGTGGCTGGAGCTAATCACAGCTGTCCTCCGAGAGAACACCAAATTTTTATTGTATAATACGTAATGTACACGAGTCGTTGTATGGCTCTCACGGAATTACATTTTAAAATATGTGGTGTTCATGGCTCTCTGAGCCAAAAAGTTTCCTGACCCCTGCCTTAGAGGTAGGCAGGAGTAGCTGAGTGTTCCCACCCAGGGATCCCCAAACTTTTTACACAGGGGGCCAGTTCACTGTCCCTCAGACAGTTGGAGGGCCGCCACATACAGCGCTCCTCTCACTGACCACGAATGAAAGAGATGCCCCTTCCGGAAGTGTGGTGGGGGCCGGATAAATGGCCTCAGGGGGCCGCATGCGGCCCGCGGGCCGTAGTTTGGGGACGCCTGCATAGACTGTTTGTGAAGTCCATGAGCTCGAATGCCTTCACCTAGCCAGTTCCTGAAGACTGTCTTGCGGCTTTTCGGTAGACAGAGAGCGTGGGCTTCTCTTCTTTAAGAGGAGGAGATGCATGCCAGAGCATTTGGTCCAGGGAAGAGCTCCGTGTGCTCCACACCAAGTGAGTGATCAAGTCATTAATGATTTAGAGTTGAAGGTACAGTGTATCCAAAGTGCTATGCTTGAAATGGTGAGTTCTCCTGTGTCCAGTCGGGAGGGCAGAGGGAGAGCGGGTAGGGTGCTGATCTCAGAGCTTGTGAACAGACAGGACCCAGCACCCGGGAGCTGCTGAGACAAGGCTCAGCCCAAGGGAGACCGCAGGACAGGGCCCCCGGGCTTGGAGGTCCCTCTGCGGTTCTCTCTCTTTCTGTCCTCCTTGCTTCCCTGCTCTCTCTCTCTCTCTCTTTCCCTCTTCCCCTTCCCTTCTCTCCCCCTCTTTCCCTCCCACCTCCACCCCCTCGTGCAGGCACACAAGCACACATATGCATAGGTACACGGACAACACACACACTTCCGACACTGTGAAGATTTGCACAAATCAAAGCACTAAGATATACAGATACAAAGAAATCACACCAATGGGAGGGACACATCCTAATAGGATGGTTTGCAGCCCAACTCCAGTCTGATTTTGCTTTTAGGTTACCATCTTTGTCACCTTTAATCCTTTTTATTTCCTAAAATGCTTCCTTCCAAGATCCCAAGAGGGAGTACCTCCCTCCCAGCTCCCAGGGTGTGGGTGAACGGTGCTCAGACAGCCAGTGCCCAGTGCCCCTGGAGGACAGGGTCACGCTGCCCAGGCACCTGGGTGGCCTGAGAGGAGTGGCTGCAGGAGAGACTGCCTTCTGGTAGGCAGCTGGGCCGCTGCCAGAAACTTAATGTCTGGTCTCTTGTTCTGAGTCCCTGCACTGGGCATTGGATGGAAACTTAGAGGAGAAAACGAAGGCTGCAGGTGTGTGATTTTGTGTTTAGTTACAATTCTGTAACGAGAAGGACAGAAAATGCCTGCTTCTGCCAGGGAGAAGCAAGGTGGCCTCGTGGGGCTAGGACTGGGCTTTGATTCTGGGAACGGAATGTTGGATCCTGCTGGCTCTCCCATGAGCAGCCTCAGGGGCCTTGAGCCAGGCCTGTCACCTCACCTTCCTCCCCACTAAGTGAGAAGGGTGGTCCAGCTCTTGCCACGCCCCCTGAGAAAGGCTCTGTGAGAACTGGGCTCCAGGATGAAGGCCAACACTTACAGAGCAGTTGGTTTTGGTCTCAAAACATATTAACCAATCATTGTAGATAATCCATTGAAGCAGGTGCTGTTGTTATTCTGCAGATGAGGAACAGAGAGGTTAAGTGATATGCCCAAGGTCATACAGCTAGTAATGGGCAGAGCCGGGGATCAAGTCTTGCCTCTGATACTGTGTTGTTAACCCCTATGCTCCTCTCTGCACATTGAGATAGTCAGGCAGGGCTCTGAGAAGTTCTGCCGTAACAAACCAGTTTAATTTTGTCTAAGTCAGCAATTCCCAAACTGGTTTGACTCAAGAGCCTGCTGACTCAAGAGGACTCTAAGGTCCTCTTTTCCTTCCCCCTTATTTTGACTTCTAATTTTTAATTCAAAACTTCCTAGGATCTTATTAATACATAATTGGGCTTCCAGTGTGGCGATATCTCCCATGCTTAGGATGTTATAGCTGGGCGTACCTTAGAGATCATGGTGTCAAACTCATCTGTTCCACAGAGAGCTAGGGTGTGGGGAGGTTTAGTAACTTGGCTAAAGGCACCGTCCATGGGACCATCATTGAAAAGCAATGCAACCATATGGATTCGTAGAGTCAGAATAGCGCCTCATCCCCTCTCCTACCAGGATGGGGTGGGACTTTAATCCTCATGAGCCTTTAGAGCAGCCCCCGCAGCCTTAGGGGCAGGGCACGCTGGGCTTTCTTGAAAACCTACTCAGGAGGGTCTCTTTAGCTAAGGCCCCCTAGAACCTTCTGTACCAGCTGAGTTCCTGGTCTCCCTTTGATTTGTTTCAGGAATGTAAACATTCTCTAAGATCCAAGTAATGTGTAAAGAAAAGGTTGCGAACACCCTGGCCTTCCGGACCAAACATATAACAAAGATGGACGTTGGCCTGTTTGAGACACTGGCCATTTGCCGTAGCCTCAGGAGAGCACAGGCGGTCCTACAGTTGTCCAGGTCCCCAAACCCCACAGTGCTGACTGCCAAGGCCAGCCTCCGCCTCGGCTGAGCATTCTGTTTATGGTTTGTTGTTGCTGCTGGAACAGCCCGGGAGCACCTTGCTGCGGGAGCCTTCCCTTCCCACTCGCCGGGGCCCCGCAGTTGATGGCAGCCTCTGGCCCCTCCAGTGGACAGCCTCCTGCAGTTCCACACCCTGACATGCTGCCCTTTGTCCTCTGTGGTTAACTTTTAAGGGTTTTGTGTCCGCCTTTCAGAGAGTTGTTGCTGGAAACGGACCCATCAGAGACCACGATTTTCATCCCCTATTAGCACGGAGGTGGGGCGGCAAACAGACTTTAGGTCAATAACAGGTGGGAGGCTTAGACTGCGTACACCTCTCATGTGACCCTTGCTTTTCCCCGTTGGCTGGGAGCATGTTGAAGCCCTGAGTAGCCTTAAACAGCTTGTGTTGAAGATAGCAGAGCCCCTGACAGCCTGACACCCTCAGTGACTGTCAGGAGGAGTCTCCTTCCTTCCCACCTCCCCAACCCCGACCCCACTGCCCCTGTCCTTTATGTGAGCAAGAAAGAAACTTCTGTTGTGTTAAGGTACCGATATTTCAGAGCATTCTTCTAGTACATGTTCGTATTTTTCCCGCCAGTGAAGTTCCCTGCCCTCTGACTCCAGCCCATGCCTCCCTCTTGTCTCAAGTCCTCTGGCCTCCTGGATCCCAGTGTGCCCTCCCTCCTGTCTCAAGTCCTCTGGCCTCCTGGATCCCAGTGTGCCCTCCCTCCTGTCTCAAGTCCTCCGGCCTCCTGGATCCCAGTGTGCCCTCCCTCCTGTCTCAAGTCCTCTGGCCTCCCCGATCTCAGTGTGCCCTCCTTCCTGTCTCAAGTCCTCTGGCCTCCCTGATCTCAGTGTGCCCTCCCTCTTGTCTCAAGTCCTCTGGCCTCCTGGATCCCAGTGTGCCCTCCCTCTTGTCTCAAGTCCTCTGGCCTCCCCGATCTCAGTGTGCCCTCCCTCCTGTCTCAAGTCCTCTGGCCTCCTGGATCTCAGTGTGCCCTCTCCCCTGCATTTCTGCACCCCGCACTGTCACTCAGGCCGTTCCCACTGCGCTACGCATGGGCTTGTAGTGCTAATTGAAGAGGACAGGGACCTTGTTCTGTACTCATCCTGCATCTCCCAAAATGCCTAGCGTCAAGCCCGGCAAACAGTAGGCACTCAATCAATACTTGTTGATCGATTTGAGAGAGGCTGGAATGATCCATATCAACTCCAAACATCATCTGGGAGCTCGCTGATTAAACAGATGAATCTTGCAGCCTTTCTTTAATGCCACCAGCCAGCCTCTGCCGAGGAGGGAGCCCCGCGCCTGAGCCTTCCAGCTGCAGAGCTCTCCTTGCTGGCCGCCTCCTGGCTGACTTCCCGGATCCAAGGCTCGGGGCCTTTCTTCAATGGCCCAGGCATCCATCAAATGACCTGTCGACTGAAGGTTATTCTTTGTTCTCTCTGTTCCTCCTGCTTAAAAAAACAAACAAACCCAGAAAACAAGAAACTGTAAACCCGTCTTCCTAAGGCTCCACTTTCCCCACCTGCCTGGGGAGAGGTGGCTGAGTGTGTCTTCCAGTCACTGAGCCTGTATTTTGAAATGCAGGTATAAGGTCTCATAGAAGTGCCACGACAGGGGCCCTGGGAAGCCCAGGCGGACGAGGGGTCGTGAACAGTGGTTGGCAGCGTCCTGGGGGCTGGGTGTTTCTGCTCTAACGTGGCAGCGGATGACAGGTTAGGGCAGGGGTCCCCAAACTATGGCCCCCTGAGGCCGTTTATCCAGCCCCCGCTGCACTTCCGGAAGGGGCACCTCTTTCATTGGTGGTCAGTGAGATGCATCCGCATCCTGTGCTCCTGGAGTACTGTATGTGGCGGCGCCACAAAGCGCGGTGTCGCTCACGTACAATACTACTTCCGGTGACGCGGGATGCACGCCTCACGGCTCCGGAAGCGTGTCATATCACATGTTACAGCTAGCAGTGACAAATATGGAGCCGGACATTGACCATCTCATTAGCCAAAAGCAGGCGCATAGTTCCCATTGAAATACTGGTCAGTTTGTTGATTTAAATTTACTTGTTCTTTATTTTAAATATTATATTTGTTCCCATTTTGTTTTTTTACTTTAAAATAAGATACGTGCAGTGTGCATAGGGATTTGTTCATAGTTTTTTTTATAGCCTGGCCCTCCAACAGTCTGAGGGACAGTGAACTGGCCCCCTATGTAAAAAGTTTGGGGACCCCTGGGTTAGGGAAGTGTCAGCCATAATAGGTCGTCAGCATCAGAGAGATCAAAAATATATTAGAGTCACTATTACATTGAGTTTTATGTATTTTATTTTTTCATTACTTTTTGTAGTATAAGTAATACTTGTTTAATGAAAAACAATGAGAAAATATGAAAACACAGACAAAAATATTAACATCACACAAATTTCTGTGATTCAAGGGTAACTCACTGTGAATATCTGCTGTCCGTCTTTTCCAGACTTTCCAACGCCAAAATATACATTTCTGGTATACATACACTCTACACATACTGTTCTCTAACTTGGTTTCCACTTACCAAATTTCTATCTTAACTACAAATAAAAAGTATCATTTTAAATGACCTCATATTATTCCATTTTATGGAAATGTATCATTTCTCAGAAAACTATTATCTATTGTTGGTTATTTAAATGCTTTTCTGTCTGTTTTGTTTTGCTATTATAAAGTCTTTGGTGGACACTCTTGTATATAAACCTTTGTATGCTTGTGTGATTATTTCCTTAGGATAAATTCATAGGAGGTTATAGAAGGAATTATGAAGTCAAAGGGGGTATAGATTTTATAGGTGTTTGAGGCCTATAGCCAGAAAGGTCACACCAGTTTACCCTCCCACTAGCATTGAGCTAATTTTAAGATTATCCAGTCAAATTTGTTTGTGTATGTGGATACAAACCAGGGAGAGGCAGGATGGGGAGATAGAATTTAAATAGCAAGTATATTTCAAGGCGGTTTTTCTTAGTTCAGTCTGGTCTGGTTGAATTGTGCCGCTCTTTAAAACAGACCCAGGGTTTTTTGTTTTATGTCTGATACAAGGTTGAAAAACATCTGAAATAGTACATTTGTGTGACTCTAAAGGAGAGGGGTTTGTTTTCAGCACCATTCAAATAGGCACCAGCAGCGTGTCTGGGGAGCTGTGTGCTGTGGTGCATGTGGGGGGAGGTGTAGACTTGCATCCTGGAGTTCACAGGCCCCCAACTCATGGGCTGGTTGTCTCAACAGCAAACAGAAGGAGGAACCTGCTTTTGAGATGCTCAGGGAGAAGAAAATGCAAGGCCAAGTGTGGGCCGTTTTATTTTCCTGGAAGAATGTTGGAGCAGGGGAGAGCTACATTCGGGAAACCGACCTTCAGTTGTGTGCAGGTGCATTAAAATTCTCCTTAAAGTGTCAAAAAATATCCCTTTCAAAGTAAAAAAATAGAAACTGTTGCTGTCTCCGCCGTCTCCGCCCTGCCACGCTCAGTTCTCTCGTCTGCCTTTTGACTCCCATACTGCCAGCTTGCTATCGGCCGTTAGAGGCTTGGTCAGCATCTGTGGTGGGTGGACATCGATACTTTGCTGCAGAGAGTACCTTTGCCCATGGACAGGGCCCTTCATATTGCCTGGGGTCATATGTCCTGATTAGCTTGGGAAAGAAAGGAGCTGGCTTATTAATGAACCCCTGATCAGGATTGTTTTTGGAAGTGGGGCATTAGCTGTCTCATGGAGAGGAACAGGGGAAGTGGCTTCCAGTTAAACCTGTTCTGGAAGGTCCAATCAGTTGTCCAGATTATGGGCTTGTGCTTTTCCGAGAAAGGGTTTTAGACAATGTTAAGGCAGGAGAAGAGAACTGAGTTGAGTCAGGAGTCCTGGCTCCACCAATGACCGGTAGGATGAATTTGCCCAAGTCATTTGATGGCTCTGAATCTCAGAGTCTTAGGGTGTCAAATGGTGATGATGGGAGTGTTTGCAAAGATCAGAAGGACCAACCCTTCCAGGCTCCTGACTCTGTGATATATATTCCCTGCATTCCCTGGTAGACGTTGTCTCTCCCATTGTTCCTTCTGTGGTTCTCTCAGAGCACATTGTCTATAGAGCTCTTATTTATACTGGGTGATGACAGTTTACATAGTTTGTATCAGTTAGGGTAATGCTGGTGTCCTGATGAATAAAACCCTCACGTTTTAGAAGTTTTGCCCAATAGAAGTATACTTATAAGTTACTTGACTGATGAGCACCTTCATGTAAAAATGTAGAGACCCAGGTTTCTTTTACCTTGTGTTCTTTCGTCCCCTGGATACTTGGAGTTGTATACATCCAGCCAAAAAAACATGGGACAAATGGCACAGAGAATGCTGCTTCACCATCTTGATTTTTGAGTGACTCATGTTAATTCTGCCCACATTTCATTGGTGAGCACAGTCACACGGCTCCAGCTAGATGCAAAGGAGGCTGGGAACCACATGGCTGGGCAGTGGCACCAGAGACAGCTCTCATCAAAGAAAGGGCAAGTCTGACTCTTTGGCTGACAGTTAACTCTTTCTTCTACGCCTAGGATCTCTGTGAACTCAAGATGTTGTCTTCCCTATGTCTTACCCCCTGACATGTTTCCTGATACTGATGTTCATTCAGTCCTGTAGGCTTGCATCATCTGTGAAGTTAATGTTGGTAAACTTAGCTGCACAGAGAAAGAGGAAGAAACCGTCAAAATACTGCCCATTGTTCTGTTTACTAATCCCAGGGAATGGGGTCTGCACACTACGGACTGCAGGCAAACCCGCTGCCTTTTTTTGTAAGGGAGGTTTCATGGGAGCACAGCCATGTGCACTCATTTACATACTGTCTGTGGCTGCTTTTGTGCTATAATGGCAGAGTTTGGTACTTGTGTCAGAGACTGCAAAGCTGAAATATCTACTATCTGGCCATCTTCAGAAAAAGTCTGCTGACTTCTGTGGTAGAGAGAGTATGAGATGAGAGACTTGAGTCTGTCCCTTTTTAGTGTCTATGTCCTCGAGCCCTCTTAGAGTGAGTGTATCATTGTGCTGAGTGTTATTAACAGCCTAGTGTTTAAAGATACATGCTTTTCTTTTTTTAGAAAGTTGTTTTTAATTTTTTTTATTAATTTTTAGGGAGAAGAGAGAGAGAGAGAGAGAGAGAAGGGGGAGGGAGGAGCAGGAAGCATCAACTCCCATATGTGCCTTGACCAGGCAAGCCCAGGGTTTTGAACCGGCGACCTCAGCGTTTCCAGGTCGGCGCTTTATCCACTGCGCCACCACAGGTCAGGCTAAAGATACATGCTTTTAATACAACATGGTGTCTAAATGCAAACCAACTACTTGGTGAAGCACAGATCATGTATACTTTATAGATTACTTAAGAATTAAAAAAATTTTTTTAAACACTTTATTTGTTCATTTTAGAGAGGGGGAGAGAGAGAGTGTGTGAGAGTGTGAGAGAGAAGGGCAGGGGGAGGAGCAGGAAGCACCATCTCCCAGATGTGCCTTGACCAAGCAAACGCGGGGTTTCAGAACGGTGACCGCAGGGTTCCAGGTCGATGCTTTATCCACTGAGCCACCACAGGTCAGGCCAGTTACTTAAGAGGTTTTAAGGGCAATATTTATCTTACACACTTTCTTCAGAGCTTACTGCTTCTTATAAAATGTGACTCCACTGTAAGAGCATGCTGAATGAATGCATGAGTGAACTTGACAACTCTCTGGGAAATGAAAGGGATCCTACAAATTACAGTATTGCTATTTTTATTTCTTCCTTATTATATTTCAGGAAACAGAGATGTACCTATCTGAATTCCAGGAGAATAGCCTCTTAATGCCAAGATTCTCATTAGAAGTTTATATCCTACTAGTTTTGTGACTGATTGCCTCCCTCTCTCTCCTTCTTAGTTAGTTCATTGTCACAACAAAGAGAAAAGAATAGTTTTATTTGTTTGTTTGATTTTTAAGAATGGGTGACAGGCTTTAGAAAACAATATGGAGTTTCCTCAAAAAATTAAAAATGGAACTGCCTTTTGACCCAGCTATCCCACATTTAGGAATATATCCTAAGAATCCCAAATCACTGATTCAAAAGAAGATATGCACCCCCATGTTTATGGCAGCATTGTTTATAATAGCCAAGATCTGGAAACAGCCCAAGTGTCCGTCAGTAGATGAGTGGCTTAAAAAGCTGTAGCACACAGCTGGTACACAATGGAAAACTACACAGCTGTGAAAAAGAAGGAAATCTTACCTTTTCCGATGGCATGGATGAACCTGGAAAGTGTTATGCTAAGTGAAATACGCCAGGCAGAGAAAGACAAATATCATATGAAATCTCTTATATGTGGAATCTAATGAACAAAGTGAACTGAGGAACAGCATAGAGGCAGAGGCAGGGTCACAGGAAGCAGAGGGACAGCTGTCAGAGGGAAGGGAGATGAGGGGATGGGGTCAGAGAAGGTGAAGGGATTAGTGAAATTATATATACATAACACAGAGATACAGATAACAGGACAGCAAATCCCAGAGGGAATGGAGGAGGGAGTTAGGGGGAGGGGCAAAGGGGGTATAAATACGGACATGTGGGTGGAGGGTGAGGGTTTTATTTTCAGTAGGACGCTGGAATCCATGTTAACACAATAAGTTAAAATTAATAAACATTAAAAAAAAAAAGAATGGGTGGCAGCATCATAGACACGCTGACTGGCAAATCACAAAAGAGACTATGACATCTAAATACATAGCACAGTGGCAACCTGGACATGAATGCATTTTATTGGCCTCTTTTCCTTCCTTCACTCAATTTCCCACTCTCCTACTGCTCCTTCCTGGGATCACCCCACCAAACACACACTTGGTACTCAAATCCATGTCTTAGGGTCTGCTTCTGGGGCCACCCAAACTAAGGCAGATTCTCCTTTCTCAAATTCATTTTGTTGCCTACCTAAACATTGAATGTAGACTTTTGGGGGTGAAGAAAAAGACAAAGTTGAAAAATGTTTCTAATTTCAGACTTTTCCATTCCTTTTTGCATTGGACAAAATGAAAGAAATATCTAAGGGGAAAAAAAGATTACAAAATCAGGCACCCCAAAATTTGAGGACACTGTGCCTATGAGTTTCTGTCTCTCTCTCTCTCTCTATCCCTCTCTCTCTTTGTTCAATCCCTCCCCCCTCCCCAGCCCCCTTTTCCCCAAAGGTTGTGAGCCTGCGTTCTATGAGTCTGTCTCTATTTTGCTTGTTAGATCATTTTGTTCACTAGATTCCACATATGAGTGGAATCATATACTTTCTTGATGAGTCTGGCTAAAGGTTTGCCAATCTTGTTTATTTTTTCAAAGAGCCAGTTTCTGGTCTCATTGATCTTTTGTATTGTTTTTCTAGGCTCTATGTTATTTATTTTCACTTTAATCTTTATTATTTCCTTCCTCCTACTTACTCTGGGCTTTGTTTGTTGTTCTTTTCCCAGTTCTTTTAAGTTCAGGGTTAGATTGTTTATTTGAAGTTTTCCTTGCTTCTTGAGGTAGGCTTGTAGTGCTATGAATTTCCCTCTCAAGACTGCTTTTGCTTTGTTCCACAAATTTTGGGTTGTTGTGTGTTTGTTTTTATTTGTTTTCAGGTAACTTTTGATTTCTTCCTTGATTTCAATGCTAATTCATTCATTGCTTAATAACATGTTATTTAGCCTCTATGTGTTTTTCAGTTTTTTTCTTGTAATTGATTTCTAGTTTCATAGCATTGTGATCAGAGAAGTATTAAATTTATTGAGATTTGTTTTGTGTCCTAATATGTGGTCTAACCTAGAAAATATCCTATTTGCACTTGAGAACAATATATACTCTGCTGTTTTGGAGTGAAATGCTCTGAAGATATCAATTAAATTTGTCTGATCTAGTATGTCATTTAAGGCTATCATTTTCTTATTGATCTTCTATCTGGAAATCTATCCATTGATGTCAATGGAGTGTTAAAATCCTCTACTATGACTGTATTACTTTCTATTTCTTCCTTTCGTCAATCAGAATTTTCTTTTCTTTTTTTTTTTATAATTTTATTTTTTTAATGGGGCGACATCAATAAATCAGGATACATATATTCAAAGATCAACAAGTCCAGGTTATCTTGTCTTTCAATTATGTTGCATACCCATCACCCAAAGTCAGATTGTCCTCTGTCATCTTCTATCTAGTTTTCTTTGTGCCCCTCCCCCTCCCCTTTCCCTCTCCCTTTCCTCCCTCCCCCCCGTAACCACCACACTCTTATCAATGTCTCTTAGTTTCACTTTTATGTCCCACCTACATATGGAATAATGCAGTTCCTGTTTTTTTCTGATTTACTTATTTCACTTCGTATAATGTTATCAAGATCCCACCATTTTGCTGTAAATGATCCGATGTCATCATTTCTTATGGCTGAGTAGTATTCCATAGTATATATGTACCACATCTTCTTTATCCAGTCATCTATTGACGGGCTTTTTGGTTGTTTCCATGTCCTGGCCACTGTGAACAATGCTGCAATGAACATGGGGCTGCATGTGTCTTTACGTATCAATGTTTCTGAGTTTTTGGGGTATATACCCAGTAGAGGGATTGCTGGGTCATAAGGTAGTTCTATTTTCAGTTTTTTGAGGAACCACCATACTTTCTTCCATAATGGTTGTACTACTTTACATTCCCACCAACAGTGTATGAGGGTTCCTTTTTCTCCACAGCCTCTCCAACATTTGCTATTACCTGTCCTGTTAATAATAGCTAATCTAACAGGTGTGAGGTGGTATCTCATTGCAGTTTTGATTTGCATTTCTCTAATAACTAAAGAAGATGAGCATCTTTTCATATATCTGTTGGCCATTTGTACTTCCTCCTGGGAGAAGTGTCTGTTCATGTCCTCTTCCCATTTTTTTATTGGATTGTTTGTTTGTTTGTTGTTGAGTTTTATGAGTTCTTTGTATATTTTGTATATTAGGCCCTTATCTGAGCTGTTGTTTGAAAATATCATTTCCCATTTAGTTGGCTTTCTGTTTATTTTGTTATCAGTTTCTCTTGCTGAGCAAAAACTTCTTAGTCTGATGTAGTCCCATTCATTAATTTTTGCCTTCACTTCTCTTGCCATTGGAGTCAAATTCATAAAATGCTCTTTAAAACCCAGGTCCATGAGTTTAGTACCTATGTCTTCTTCTATGTACTTTATTGTTTCAGGTCTTATGTTTAGATCTTTGATCCATTTTGATTTAATTTTAGTATAGGGGGACAAACTGTAGTCCAGTTTCATTGTTTTGCATGTGGCTTTCCAGTTTTCCCAGCACCATTTATTGAAGAGGCTTTCTTTTCTCCACTGTGTGTTCTTGGCCCCTTTATCAAAAATTATTTGACTATATATATGTGGTTTTATTTCTGGACTTTCTATTCTGTTCCATTGGTCTGAGTGTCTACTTTTCTGCCAATACCATGCTGTTTTGATTGTCATGGCCCTATAATATAGTTTGAAGTCAGGTATTGTAATGCCCCCAGCTTCATTCTTTTTCTTTAGGATTGCTTTGGCTATTCGGGGTTTTTTATAGTTCCATTTAAATCTGATGATTTTTTGCTCTATTTCTTTAAAAAATGTCATTGGAATTTTGATGGGAATTGCATTAAATTTGTATATTGCTTTGGGTAATATAGCCATCTTGATTATATTTATTCTTCCTAACCCAGAACAAGGAATATTCTTCCATCTCATTATATCTTTTTCGATGTCTCTTAACAATGGTTTATAGTTTTCATTATATAAGTCCTTTACATTCTTTGTTATGTTTATTCCTAAGTATTTTATTTTTTTTGTTGTAATTGTGAAGGGGATTATTCTTTTGAGTTCGTTCTCAGTTGTTTCATTGTTGGCATATAGAAAGGCTATTGACTTCTGTATGTTAATTTTGTATCCTGCGACCTTACTGTATTGGCTTATTGTTTCTAGTAGTCTTTTTGTGGATTCTTTGGGGTTTTCGATGTATAGGATCATATCATCTGCAAAAAGTGATACCTTTACTTCTTCTTTTCCGATATGGATGCCTTTTATTTCTTTGTCTTGTCTGATTGCTCTGGCTAGAACCTCTAGTACCACATTAAATAAGAGTGGAGAGAGTGGACAACCTTGTCTTGTTCCTGATTTAAGGGGGAAAGCCTTCAGTTTAGTGCCATTTAATATGATGTTAGCTGATGGTTTATCATATATGGCCTTTATCATGTTGAGATATTTTCCTTCTATACCCATTTTGTTGAGAGTCTTAAACATAAAATTGTGCTGTATTTTATCGAAAGCCTTTTCTGCGTCTATTGATAAGATCATATGGTTTTTGTTCTTTGTTTTGTTGATATGGTGTATTACGTTAACTGTTTTACATATGTTGAACCATCCTTGAGATCCTGGGATGAATCCCACTTGATCATGATGTATTATCTTTTTAATATGTTGTTGTATTCGATTTGCTAGTATTTTGTTTAGTATTTTAGCATCTGTATTCATTAGAGATATTGGTCTGTAGTTTTCTTTTTTTGTGCCATCCTTGCCTGGTTTTGGTATGAGGGTTATGTTGGCCTCATAAAATGTGTTTGAAGTATTGCTTCTTCTTCAATTTTTTGGAAGACTTTCAGTAGAATAGGAACCAAGTCTTCTTTGAATGTTTGATAAAATTCACTGGTATAGCCGTCAGGGCCTGGACTTTTTTGGGGGAGGTTTTTAATGGTTTTTTTCTATTTATTCTCTACTAATAGGTCTGTTTAGGCTTTCTGCTTCTTCTTGACTCAGTCTAGGAAGGTTGTATTGTTCTAGGAATTTATCCATTTCTTCTAGGTTGTTGAATTTAGTGGCATAAAGTTTTTCATAGTATTCTACAATAATTCTTTGTATATCTATGGTGTCCGTGGTGATTTCTCCTCTTTCATTTTGGATTTTGTTTATATGAGTTCTTTCTCTTTTTTCCTTGGTAAGTCTTGCCAAGGGTTTGTCAATTTTGTTGATCTTTTCAAAGAACCAGCTCTTTGTTCTATTAATTTTTTCTATAGTTTTACTGTTCTCTATTTCATTTATTTCTGCTCTGATTTTTATTATCTCCTTTCTTCGGCTGGTTTTGGGTTGTCTTTGTTCTTCTTTTTCTAGTTCCTTAAGGTGTGAAGTTAAGTGGTTCACTTGGGCTCTCTCTTGTTTGTTTATATATGCCTGAAGTGATATGAACTTCCCTCTTATCACTGCTTTTGCTGCATCCCATAGATTCTGATATGTTTTATTGTCATTTTCATTAGTCTGTATATATCTTTTGATCTCTGCACTTATTTCTTCTTTGACCCATTCATTTTTTAAAAGTATGTTGTTTAGTTTCCACACTTTTGTGGGATTTTTTTCCTCTTTTTTGCAGTTGAATTCTAGTTTCAAGGCTTTATGATCAGAAAATATGCTTGGTACAACTTCGATTTTTCTGAATTTGCTGATGTTGTTTTTGTAGCCCAACATATGGTCAATTCTTGAGAATGATCCATGTACACTGGAGAAAAATGTATACTCAGTCACTTTGGGATGAAATGTCCTGTAGATGTCTATCATATCCAGGTGCTCTAGTGTTTTGTTTAAGGCCACTATATCTTTGTTGATTCTCTGTTTGGATGACCGATCTAGAGCCGTCAGCGGTGTATTGAGGTCTCCAAGTATGATTGTATTTTTGTCCGTTTTTGTTTTAAGGTCAATAAGTAGCTGTCTTATATATTTTGGTACTCCTTGTTTTGGTGCATATATATTAAGAATTGTTATGTCTTCTTGATTCAGTGTCCCCTTAGCCATTATGAAATGGCCATTTTTGTCTCTGAGTACTTTTGTTGTCTTGTAGTCAGCATTATCAGATATGAGTATTGCTACGCCTGCATTTTTTTAGATGTTATTTGCTTGGAGTATTGTTTTCCAGCCTTTCACTTTGAATTTGTTTTTATCCTTGTTACTTAGATGAGTTTCCTGTAGGCAGCATAGAGTTGGATTTTCTTTTTTCAGAATTTTCTTGATATATTTACATGTGCCTTTGTTGGTTGCATAAATATTTACAAGGGTTATATCCTCTTGTTGGATTGCTCCTTTTATCACCATGTAGTGTCCTTCTTTGTCTCTTGCTATAACCTTTTTTTTTAAAGTCTGTTTTGTCAGATATAAGTATTGCTACCCCAACCTTTTTGTTTGTTCCTATTTGCATGAAATATTTTTTTCTATCCCTTTACTATCAGCCTGTGCATATCTTTTGTTCTGAGGTGGGTCTCTTGTAGACAGCATATATGTGGCTTATGTTTTCTTATCTATTCAGCTAGCCTATGTCTTTTGATTGGAATATTTAATACAATTACATTTAAGTTGCTATTGATTGGTACTTATTTATTACCATTTTATTCTTTATATCATGTGCTTTTTCTCTCTTTGTCAAGCTTGCCAAAGATTGATCTCATCAAAAGACCAGTTTTATTTTCTTGATTAATTTATGTATTTTTAAAAAATCTTTCTTACTTCTTTTTTCTACTTTTCTTGAATTTTTATGTTGTTTTTACTCTTCCTGTTTTGAAAGTTGAGTTTTTAAAAATCTATTCTATCTTTTGTATTAATAAATGTGTTTATTGCTATTCATGGCTTTTGAGTACCACTTTGGCCACAGCCCATAAAAATTGCTCTTGAGTGCTTTTGTTGTTGAGTCATAAATAGTTTGTAATTTGCTTCTATTTCTTCTGTAGCTTAGGAGTTATTTCTAGATCTGTTTTAAAGCTTTCAAGTGTCAAAAATCCAGAAATAGCTAAATTAAAACCACCAGATGAATAAAATAATAACTAGTAAGAATCAAGCATGTAAGAACAGTTCATGAACTGAGAATTTTTTTTCTTTTTGGGAGAGAGAAGAGGGGAAAGAGAAAGAGGGGGAATGGGGGAGAGAAAGAGAAGCATCATCTCATTGTTCCACTTAATTGTGCACTATTGATTGCTTTTCATACATACCTAAACTGGAGCTTGAATGAGTGATCTCAGGGGCTGGCCAGTGACCCTGGGATCAAGTTGGCATCCTTTGGATTGAACTGGCAACTTTGGCACCCTGGGACAATGCTCTATGCACTATACCACATGCCAGGACATGAACTAGGAATTTTCAGATTTAAATCTTATATGAAACTTGGGGCATGGCATTACCTATGTTTTATAAAGTGGAAATGAGAAAGTTTTCTAACCTTTCCAATAATTGGTTATAACAGTGGAGGTTTCTAGATGACAGGGGATTGATTAAAAATTATTTTCTCATATTATTTTTAAAAGACAATTAAAGTTTCTCTCCTGATCATCAGAGGCATTTACAAGAAGTAACCTAAATTGAGTTTTGCCCATGTTCATGAAATAAGCTAGATTTAGTTTTGCTTACATGGTTTAAAAAGCTTTGTCTATTTGGGAGATATTCAAGTCTGGTTATGATTTTATTTTATTGAACAATTCCCCTCTATTGATCATTTTTTAGGCAAGCCAAATGTATAGCATTACATATAGCATATAACTAGTATAGCATTACTCTCAGTTACCATTATTGACATAGTCAGGATGGAGAATCACATAGTTGCTGCTACCAACAATTGACTAGTTGGGATGGAGGGTCATGTAGTCACTGTTATCATCATTCGTATAACCATCACTGAATTCTTCCAGCTGTCTAATCATAATGGATACCGTTTGACCTGTGAGTATCTGCTGAAAGGCATTTAAAACCTTTAAGAGGGGGCCCTGGCTAGTTAGCTCAGTTGGTTAGAGCATCATCCTGAAACACAAAGGTTACAGGTTTGATCCCTGGTCAGGGAACTATGGGAAATGACCAATGAAGGCACAACTAAAGGGAAAAATGAACAAATAGTTCTCTCTCTCTCCCCTCCCACCCTCTGTCTCTCTAAAGTCAATAAATAAACAAAACAATACAAAATAAAAAATGCTTGAGAGGTGACAAAGCAATAGAGAGGTTAATATGATGACTATAAGGAAAATTTGCCAGATTGAAGAATTCCTCAGAGCAGAGATGCCCAGGAACCAAGACAAGATTTAACCAACTAAATAAATCAAGTGAATTATATTTCAATTCAGGTTTTACCTTTTTAAGTCAACCTATGTTTTTCTGGATAATGTGTCGTTGTGTTTCAGATTTTTTTCTGAGGTGTTTATGTAGGCACAGCATGATGTAACAGCAGTCACATGTCCTCATGATTTCTTAGGACAGAATGAACATGAGGATATTTTATTTTAGGAAATAGTGTTGCAGGTCAGCTTCCACTTAAATTAGGTCTCTATGTGGAGTGAACAATCAGGTAATTTAATAAAAAACATTTCTATGGAAGCAAAAGACAAAGGTTAATTGAGCAAATTATAAACTCAGTTCTGAGTTTGGAGAGTGGTTGTTTGAGAAAATTTCTAGATTTGAGCTTGAAGCAACTTTAGATGGTGAAATGAGTCTAGCAGTTTCAATCTGATGGATTTTCCTGGTTTGCAGTTTGACTGTCTTTGATGATGTCATGGTGTCTTCTGGTGAACTCCCTTAGGTGGCTCATATAGCAACAGGCTTGAAGGCTGTCCATACATGACCTTTGTGGTGGTTTCTCTGAGGTTTATAGGTAGATGACAAAACCTGAGACACTGAACAAGAGTACAGTATGATTGTGGATACACTATAGTTTTTCTTTTTAAATTTTTTATTTATTTATTGAGTTTTAGAGAGAGGAATGGGGAGAGAGAGAGAGAGAGAGAGAGAGAGAGAGAGATCAATTTGCTGTTCCACTTATTTATGCATTCATTGGTTGATTCTTGTATGTGCCCTGACCAGGGATCGAAAATGTAACCTTAGTATGGGGTTGATGCTTTAGCCAGTTGAGATACCTGGCCAGATTTTTTATTTATTTTTTTTATTTTTTTGAGAAAGAGAGAGAGGGAGAGGGAAAGAGAGATTGATTTGTTGTTCCACTTATTTGTGCATTCATTGGTTGATTCTTTTATGTGCCCTGACTGAGCATCAAACCCACAACCTTGGCATATCAGACAACACTCTAACCCAGGGGTCCCCAAACTTTTACACAGGGGGCCAGTTCACTGTCCCTCAGACCATTACAGGGCTGGACTATAAAAAAAAAACTATGAACAAATCCCTATGCACACTGCACATATCTTATTTTAAAGTAAAAAAACAAAACGGGAACAAATACAATATTTAAAATAAAGAACAAGTAAATTTAAATCAACAAACTGACCAGTATTTCAATGGGAACTATGGGCCTGCTTTTGGCTAATGAGATGGTCAATGTCCGGTTCTATATTTGTCACTGCTAGCCGTAACAAGTGATATGATGCGCTTCCAGAGCCGTGATGCGTGCGTCCCACATCACCGGAACTAGTACTGGACGTTAGCCACGTCACACTTAGCGGTGCTGCCACATACAGTACTCCAGGAGCACAGGATGCAGATGCATCTCACTGACCACCAATGAAAGAGGTGCCCCTTCTGGAAGTGCGGTGGGGGCCAGATAAATGGCCTCAGGGGGCCGCATGCGGCCCGCCGGCTGTAGTTTGAGGACCCCTGCTCTAACCAATGGAGCTAGCTACTCGACCAGGGTTATAGTTTTCCTATTAAAACATGTGTTTATAGTCATTTCATTTTTATCAAAGATAATTATAGTGAAATGTTTTTGTATGTAAAATAAGTCTAGTTTTATTAAACTTGGCTTGATCATTTATATAAATGTGACAAGGGTAATGAGTCTATGTATATTCTCAAATACTACATTCTAGTCAAGGCTTTGATGATATCTAAAGGACTTTGGAAGTCAACTTTAGTTCTCTAAACTTTCCTGGTAATAAGAAATCTCAGATTAGACTTGCAAGTCTGTTTAAGTGAAGATGTACAGCTAAGGGCTTACCTTATTGTTTCCTATTACAAGGAGAACAGAGTGCTGTTGAACTTAGGTACATACATGTATTGTCCTGAAAAGTAAGAATATTTAATGAGAGTTTCTGAAACCTGGAGGGAACAGGTAGAGGGAAAAGAAAATGTTTCAACCTTTTAGCAAATGTATACTTTATCAAATTACTCTAAGTTGTAGATAGTTTAAAAGAAAGGAGAAAAAAGTGTCCTTTAGATCTAGAAAATAAAGCATTAAAAAACCAGAAATGTTTTAAATGAAGTCACTCAAATTATAATCATTTTCTAGACTTCAATCAGTCTCAGGTAATCGATTCTTGTTTTATTTGATGTAGGGTTTGCGGTTTTATGAATCAATCAGTTTTTCCACTTGAGTTCTAGAAATTTTACCATGGCCAGTGTTTTGATCTGAAATTGAGCAGAGACCTACATTCTGGAGTATTTTCTGCAATATCTTTGAAGATGAAGTCCTTTTGCCTACTGTTGATTGTAAATGCTTTGAGAGGGGAGTCAAGAGTAGATAAAGTGATAACTTTCTGTGAATGAGAAAAGACTTAAAAATGGCCATGGTTAAAGGAAACAAAGCTTAACTCTTTTCAGATTAAAAAGGCTTCATTTTTATAAGTAATTAAAGACCTGACAGAGACAAATGAAGCACAGGAAATATTTTGATGAGACATAGAATTTTTGTTTCCTAGGAAGATTACCTTAAAGGGAACAAAAATTTTATGTAATCTTTTATGAAAAGCAGACCAATAATCTAAGAAATTTTGTGATTTTAATAGAAAAGTAAATCTAGTTTTCTATCAGTATATTATTGACCTTAAACGTGAAGTCATCACTGGAAAGGGGGATAGGGAAGGGGAATAAAGAAGGTCAAATCTACAGTGACAGAAAATGGTCTGGCATTTGGGTGGTGGGCACACATATGCAATGAATGGTTCAAATGCTATAGAAATATTTACCTGAAGCTTATGTGTTCCTATGGACCAATGTCACACCAATAAATTTTATTTCTAAATAAAAAACCCTTTTAAATAAGTCTATTCAATTTTAGCCAATATTGACCTTATATTCCACGCCCTCTCACCCAACCTGCTATTTACTATAATCATTAGGTTTATTTTATTTAGGAAAAAAATCACTCTATTTTTTTTTTTAACAAAAACACATCTTACATTCCTAGCATACTCTTTATAGAAAAACATCTCTCATTTTATTCTCATACTTCACATACAAAATTGTTTCACTCATTATTTCTAGTAGATTTGTTTTTACTTACTGATTGTAAATTTTAACTATTAGTAACTGACTTTCCAGTAAAAACTAGGAAGCAGGTAATTGAGAACTGTCTATCATATATATTTGTATTCCATAGTAGATTAGCACATTTATATTACATAATTATGAAAAAGTATACTTTATTAGAGACATGTTTTTTATAGTACAATTTTTTTTTAATGAGGCAAAAGACATACCTGTTAATAGGCCCAAATGACTTTTGTCTCTATGTAAAAATTAAGAAATCCAAAAGTAGATAAACATGTTTAGCAATTAATATTTCGGTATATTTTTGAAAATGAATATTCATTATTAGTTTAACTTAGTATAAACTTTTACTTCATTTACTTCTATTTAAATTACTGGTTTTTAACAATTATGCTTGGATTAGACATGACTAACCATCTATTATTTTATTTTTTGTTGTAGAAAAATTTTGTGATATAGAGGTACCGTGAGCTTATTTGACTAGTAATCCAGGCCGAGAAAGGTGTTATGTTCGCACTGCATTTACTGTTGACAATTCTGAAGACATGCCTGTTTTTATTAAACCAAAAACTTAAATTAGCTTTCATTTATCACAGATTATCCCAGATCACATAACTTGAAAAAAGCATTTGGATTAGTTTCCATATTTCTGAGAATTTTAAGAATATGTATTTATTTTACATAACCATTACTTTTCTTTAAGGAAAGAAAAATAGCAGAGCTCTTTTAAAAAATACTACCCATATATAATATACATGCATATTGAATTTTCTACAGGCTCCATAAACTTTTTCCTAAGATTGAGAAGACCTCAGTTATCCATGTTAAAGGATGGAAGGGGTTGCTGAGGAGATTATGGGAAGACTAAAGTCGTTCTCCCCACCCCAAACCTTCCTGTAGTATCATTGAAAAGCAATCTTTGTATCCCCTTCCTACCTTTTGTATTCTCTATCTTAGTGACTTGATCAGAATAAATCTTTAATGTTTGTTGAGTTGAATAGTTGTGTACTAATATAAGACATATCAGCATTGAGAGCAAGAAGAATTAAAGAGTTCAGGGTGACCAGATGTCACAAGGTACACGACAGAGAAAGTGAAGCAAAGCATAGTGGAGGGTGTTTCCAAGGCAAAGAATAGCAACTTGTGAGTGGGAGTGAGCAAATCTTGTTCATTTGCACAAAAGTAGAACTATAACAAGTAGAGCTTGACTGCATCAAAGAATTTGTGCTCTAGAGTAATGGGAACTCAAGGTGATTAAGGAGGATTGGGCTATCATGTTTAGGGATTTTAAATTTAGAACAAGGACGCCAGTTTCATTTGGGAAGTGGGAGTCACTCCTGGTAAGGCTTGGTGGGTGTTTTAAGGATCCATCAGTGATGGGCAAGATGGATTAGAAAGGAGAGAATAGAGTGGTACCTAAGAGGATGGCATAAGTCTGGGAGACATTTTGAAGGCAGAATCAATAGTATTTAGGGACTAATTGAATGTGTAGGCTGAGAATAGCGAGGAGTCAAAAATGACTCCCTGGGACCCAACCTCAGGCCAAGAGATGGTAATGACATTCAAGACACAGGAAAGTAGGTTTGAAAGGAAGACCATGAGTTTGGTTTTAGATGTTGAGGTTGAGAATGTCCAAGGTGAAAGTTCTGGAAGTCAGACTGTAGAAGACAGAGGTGGTAGAAAGGTTGCAGAGAAAGCCACAGAAAGCAGAAAGAGAGAGTTTCAAGAAGTGTGTAGAGAAGGGGGAGTTGTCAAATGTGTCAAACGCTATGAAGAAATGAGACCAGGGTGGTTAGACAAAGCACATGAGATCTGGCCATATAGAGTACAGCTTCAGCTAGTGTGATGGTGACAATTAAGTTACAAATATTTGAGGAAGATAGGCAGCTATGCAGGGGGTAGGGGGTGGAGAGGAAGGCAAAATCCCTAAAGGGCACAAGTAACATATTACTTTGTCTAACCAAGAATGAATTTCAAGACTTTGAGCTGGAGGTCACTGGGACTGTGACAAGAACAGGAAGCTTTAGGCTTGGGAAGCTGTGCTTAAAGGAAGTTAATCTACTGAATTATCCAGATCAGTTAAAAATGGGCCTCAGGGGAAGTATGAAAGGTGATGAAGGACCACCAGTACAGAGGACATGGGCTATGCATGCTGCATTGTCAGAAAAAGCTGTTAGACTCCGTCTTTGGAGAAAATGAGGTAAACAGGTGAGGCTGCCCTTTCTCCTGTGACAGCAAGTTACGTGGCAGGCAATTAGGGGGGTTTCCATGGTGATCAGAAGCAACCACTCATGTCTCAACAGTTGCCTCTTGTGAAGATTTCTTTTTTGGGAGACCCTGTTAACTTATTAATGTTGGGGCAAGAAAAAGCTCCTCACTTTCATGGGCCTGAAAGCTAAACTCTTTTCTTTCAAGTCAAATATAGCATTTTAGCTACACCTCAACTCTGAGAGGAAATCTCACAGGATTCAATATCAACAGCTCAGGAAACGGTTTCTCAGGACTCTTCCCAGAGGAAATAAGTTGGCAATATAAGTCCTTGGTGGGGGCAGGAATCTGGAGGGAGGTGGCCATCTGGCTGTAAGAAGAGGAGGCTTCACTCCTTCTGCCCACCCATGCCACACGACACATGGTGTGGACACAGCTTGCCGGTCTAAGGATGGGAGGACTTGGTTTTAGGTCTAGCTTGGTGCACAGGGCTAAGTCACTTACCCTCTCTGGGTCTCAGTGTTTGTCACCTGTAAAATGGTGAGTGTGGCAGTAATGATGAGTGGTGAGTGGCGATGAAGCCAGTGTCACCACATGAAGGGTAATGAAGCAGCTCGTTTGTTTCCTGGGGAGACCCTGGACTTCCATGGGGGACGTGGGTCCAGTTTTGTCATTGTCAATGGCAAGTTGCAGTTCCCGCAGGCCTGTCTATCTGACCTAAATTAGATGGTACAAACTACTGTTTAGAAATGCACAGGAGGACGGGGGTCCTTTTTTAAGAGACAAAGAGCACATGGTTTAGGAGAGCCGTGGAACGTCATCCTTTGAGATTTCAAGGGACAAAGGCCACATACACTCTGGGAACTCTTGTGTCAGGAGATGGAGCTGCCATAGCCTATGGAAGGAGGCTGTGGGCTTCCAAGGACGTGGCTTTCAAGTGTCATTATGCGATTGGGATCCAATCATGATACCGGGGTGGCATGTTGATGTCTAAGGAATAGTTTTGAATTTTACTTTTTTATCTGGAGAATCATCCTGCCACAAAGACTAAACACTAGTGTGTATATAAGTGGGGTGGGATGGGGATGGGCGGGGAATGTACATATTTAAAGAGTTTGTTCTCTATAATCATATATCTTGAACTTTTTTTTTCTGTGATGGAGTCATTCCAGAAGTAGGCGAGAAACTGTCCCAGATCCTGTGTCCCCGTTTGCGGTCACACTTGTTCTTTCCTCCCCTTTGTAGACAAACTTCTTGGAAGTCTCTTTCACATTTTCTGTCTCCAGTTCTTCCCTGGCACTCATACCTGACCCACTCCTAGTCTCATCTCTGCCCCTCCACAGAAACGTTTCTCACTACAGTGGTCACATAGCTTAGTGTAATAGATACCCTTCCTTCTCCTAACTCCTTAGTAGCATTGAACGCAGTTGACCTGCCCTGGACCACACCTCCCCTGATGCCATAGAAAGTCAAGTTGTCTTTTTTTGTCTTAGGCATTCATTCTTCTAGTCCCACTGGGGACTCATTCTCCTCTATCTACCTACCAAATGCTATTGTTCAAGACCTTGCCAGCTTCACATTCCTGTCTCACAGTATGCTTCCTCCTTAATCAATTTCATTCACACCCTTGGTTTCCATAACCCTCGAACTGCCAGTGATACCCAGATTTGAACCATAGGCAGATCCTACATACCCCCTGGGGGTCAGAATGGCTCTCATTTCTAGTGCCAGTCCCCCATCAAGGCCATGAAACATGCATGGTTTTACTAAAATTAAATGCTCTCTCTATTCTATTCAAGTAGGAAGGATTGAATTGATACTTTTCATCAAGATAATGCACCCAATGATGTTAAGGGAAAGTTTGGCTCTTGTCTGAAGAAGACACAATTCAGTTGGAAAGATAAAATAGACATAAGTAAAACAATACATCCTGAGGCAAGCTGTGAAGAAGGCAGTTCACAGAAGAGGAGAGGCCACGAGCAATGTCATGGACAGCATACAAAATCCAACTCAAGGTGCTGGAGTCCTTCCCTTTGCACAAAGATATCTGTTAATCAGAAAGTGAACCTGGCATTCTGTAATATCCTATCAGAAATTAACACAATCTCCAGCTCTTGTCAAAACAACAGGAACAGCACATCTGAAAGCTATTTAGCACAACCACTCAATATTACATGTGAAGTTTGAAGATGTCCACTTTGAAATTACTCCTTTTAATCACAGCCTGGAAGCATTAAGATGTGAAAAGAAAATTATTCTTGCCTCAAATTAATTAGGATTCTCTCTGGACTGTGTAAGAGGGCTTTATGAATGCAATGACTTTTGAAACCACTCAGTTCTTGCAAAGCATCCCAGGTTTTCTTCAGGAATGCTGGCCATGGTGACGTGGTCAGAAAGAAGATTCCTTTTAATTCTGAACTAGTGGCTCTTGGATCCCGTTAGAAGTAGGGGAGGGATGTTGCCATGTTAGAATTAGTCCACAGGATGAGACTGGGAAAGAAGCCGGCCAAGGGCCAGCCTGACCGAGGGGAGGTAATTTGCATCTCTTCCTTCCTGGGCTGTCCTCAACTATGTCCTGTTTCAGATACTCTGCCACTAACTTTTGGATTCATGTGCTATTGTGGTAACTTACTGATACCTGGCTGAACCAGGGCTGGGGACTCAGGGATGATGAGACATGAAGTGTTATCTTTTGTGGGTGGAGTTGTTCTTGCTATCCTTTTTACTCAATCCACACTCACCCTCCTATCCCATTCTCCTTTAGGTTTAAACTTATAAGGGCCTCAGGTTCTGATGTCAACCTTGTGTCTCCCTAATCTTCACCGAGTTCAAGGAGGCAGAACCTTCTAGGTTGGAGGAAAGGAGAAAGAAGACAAGAACTCACTTTTAGAATGAAACTCAAGGCTTGTAGGCAAGTCCTCCAAACCTTCAGGGCAGGGTAGCGGTGGATGGAGCCAATGTGGGATGGGCCCTCTCAGGCGGGAGCGGGCCCAGCAGCCTCTGCGTTTCCTGTGGAAGGCTGAGAGCCAGCTGGCCTTCCGGGGGCCTTCTTGCTGCCAAAACCAGGGAGGACGAGCAGACCACCCTGACTTGGCTACACAGAGGCAGAGGATAGAACTAGATCAAGGCTGAGAAGGAATCACGTTCATCCTGGGCCTCAGCAACATTGCCCAGGCCCTGTCCCCGTCTCCCCTGGAGCTTGGGATCAGCTGCAGAAAGGGACAAGGGAGGGCAGGAAACCCTAAATGTAGCTTAGATTTAAACGCAAAATAGTTGTCATCACTGAATTTGACAGTTTTCCTGAAATTAATAAGATTGAACTTCTGGCCATCAAGAAGAAATAAGATATTGATAAATACATGAAATCCTATAACAGGAAAAACCCTTGAGTTTGTGACTTATGACATTTTACCTATTGCACGTGCTGTTGAGTACTATACCCTTTAGCGCCGAGGTGAAATCTCTAGTTGAGGGAGAAGGGGAGGTGGGTTTGGCCAGCGCGAGTCCCCTTCTGTGCTTGCGGACGTGGCTGGCGCTGCGTCTGCAGCCGCCTTTGCCGTGAGGCTTCCGTCCAGCTGGCTGCCGTCCTTTCCTGGCGAGGGAGCGAGCAGCTACCCTGGGCAGTGCCCACAGCCATTATTTCTAGGAAACGGCCATTTCTGAGAGACCTGACGCCTTTGCCCAAATAGAGACCTCCCATCTTTGATTTCAAAATGCAGCTTGCTCAGGACTGGTAGATTAATTTGTGTAAATGAAAGCATTCAACTCCTTTTAGGCAGTGGTGCTCAAACTAGTGGGGGTGGGGAGGATGGAAATGGTGCTGGATAAAATGCAGATTCC
Source organism: Saccopteryx leptura (assembly GCF_036850995.1). NCBI lineage: Eukaryota > Metazoa > Chordata > Mammalia > Chiroptera > Emballonuridae > Saccopteryx > Saccopteryx leptura. The sequence goes on from NC_089513.1 coordinate 14,479,439, forward strand.
CAGGTGTGGCCCCTGAAGTTTCAGTTTGATGTAAGCGATCCTTGGTACTCACTTTGAGAAGCAGTCCCAAGGGTAACACACACACACACACACACACACACAAACACACACACCCCATTTGGATTTCCTTTAAGACTTTCAGAATGGACAAATAGGTCATTCAAATCTCTCCAGCAGATTAGTTCTAAAGACAAACCAAAGTTTTTAAGGGGGAAAAAATCATGTGAAAGGCAGTTTCTCTAACAAGTTGATAGCATCCAGAAGGGAAAACGTGCCCGGAATAGACATGACATCTTAATCATTGGGACTGAGGAGCTGTAATGCTAGACTATAGAAAGCTTAAATAAAACTGTAGCTCTCTTTCTTTTATTAAAGAAAGAAAGCCCAGGAGTACAATAGCAGAACAAGAACTAATTCGGGAAGCTTGCTGGTATGATATTGTCAGTCACACCAGTGATGTGGATAAAAGCTTTTAGCACATGAATAATTTCAGTGAAAGAGCTTCATCGCTTTTTATTTGCTGGGCATTTACAGGAGAATAAACATGCTGGTATATATTATATATGGAGTGAAAGTCAGCAGCAAATGAAAGCAAAGACCCCCAGACCCAGTTACCAGAGCAGACTATGGTTGCTTAGCAACCAGGCAACTGGAGAATTCTCTCTCCCGTTCTTTCTTTTGTTTTTAGATTGCAGTAACCTTTGATCAATTTTGGCTCTGCAACAAAAGCCTTGGATATTTTGAGCGAAGGGTACCTGCTAATTTATAGTGGAAGGACATAGACCATGACACCAATTTCTCCTTCCAATTTCATATTAAACAGCAAAAAATGGTCTAACATTTCTTTTCAAAGTCTTAGTGCTGGTGGGCTGGGTCCCAGTGAATCAGAAGTTACATGATAATTGCTTCCAATTACTCTAAAAGATGTTGCTGCCTGTCAGTTCACATGGATCCTTCCTGTCATAGGCCAGCTTTGGACGCCTGGTTCTCGGTTCTAAATCCAGTTCCTAGGAAGCAGTATCTGAATGCCCGAGTTCTGAATCCTTGGAAGACTTTAAATGTCCATTCTTTTCAAAGCAGTCATGGAATCAGGGATTGGTGAGCTGGAGAAGACTTTAGAAATATCCTTTCTGGTCCCTTCTTTCTTCGCAGGCTCTTTCTGCTCAAAGCCTTACAAGGCAACTTGCCAGTGTCCACAGGCCCAGCTACCAACCACGGCAATTCCAGGTTCTTCCCGCCTCTGGGACTTAAAGCTGTGAAGAGCAGGAATGGCTACAGATCATGGTTCGACCCAGTACGCCCAACATGGAAGGGGCTGTGACAGTGTGCAGTGCCATGTGTCAGTGGAGAGAGAGCCCCCGGGACAGGGCAGCTAAGAGTCTGGATTCTAGGGGCCAAGTCTACTTCAGTTTAATTAACTTCCTTGAATGAATCAGTCAGGGACTCCTAAGAGGCCAAGAGGCCATTTCCTTAGTTGGAAAGAGACGTGCAGGAGGTGGACAGGGAGGAGCTGGGGCTTGGGTCCTGTCTCCCTGAGCTCAGTGGTTCTTCCTCCTCGAGGTCTCTGGCAGCTTGAGATGAGGGCGACCATGTGAGCAGTGAAATTCTCTTCCCCCTTAAAAAGGAAGAGAAAGAGTAACTTCGGTCTTGGCCTTGATCAGCTTCGGTGTGTACTGTGCCTTGAGGAGCAAACATTAGTTTCATGGCTTCTTGGTGGCTCAGATGAAACGAGGAGCATGATTCCCAGGAGGCAATTCCCAGGCCGAGTGGGCAATGGGAAGAAAGGGATGATTTTGATGTTACTCTCCCAACCTTGTCCAGATACCCAGACATGGCAACAACCTTTGATAACCAAGGCTGTTGGGCAAAGGGTGAGGGAACTGTTCATCCGGACTGACCTGTGGAGTATTGTGGGGGCCCCAGAAGGGTCGCAGGAAGAGAGTCTGGGTCCACACATGGTGTTCTGCACTGAAGCCCCAAGTGCCTAGCTGTCACTGGCGGGCCTGACACTGTGAGCAGGCAGTGGCTCCTGGCACTGGGCTGAACGGAGGATGAGCAGTGCTCACTGCCCCGAAGGCTCCCAAAGTCTGAGCTTGTCCTCGTTAGGCAGGTGTCCCAGCACCTGTCACTTTCCTCCCTGTCCTTAATTACTGCCACCTGAGCAACTGCCTGGGTGGGGAAGCACTTTGAACTTCAACTGTCTTTGTGTCTGCGCCTTGAGTTGAGCCTTAATTTCGATTCTCCACCTGCTTCTGCATTCCAGGAGCCCTGGGTGCCCTCACGTGGCTCATTCAGAGCCCGGAGGATCCCAGGGAGGCCGGCCAGAGAGGCGGGCGCCTGGGAAAGAAGGAGACTTGCTCTCTGTGTGGCTGGCCCCTAACTCCCTGATGATCTGCCTCCTGTGTCTGTGAACAAATTAATAAGACTGAAACTGCATTTTGGTTATTATAACAGATTCCTAAAAGAGGGTTTGGGATTACAAGGCTGCCAAAGGAGCTGAACGCTGGAAATAAATAGGTTAGTGGAACAGTTGGGCTGTTGAAAGGCTCACAGACTTGAAGCAGCCACGGAGGGACATGTTTTGGAGTGGCTGAGTTAAACCTGTTATAGCCAAGACTGCTTCATTCTAAAGCTTGAAAATTTACACGAGCACCTAACCCAACCAGAACAATTCCTAATACATTCACTCTTTTATAACTATCTTTTTTTTTTTTTTTTGTATTTTTCTGAAGCTGGAAACGGGGAGAGACAGTCAGACAGACTCCCGCATGCGCCCGACCGGGATCCACCCTGCACGCCCACCAGGGGCGACGCTCTGTCGTGACCAGAGCCACTCTAGCGCCTGGGGCAGAGGCCAAGGAGCCATCCCCAGAGCCCGGGCCATCTTTGCTCCAATGGAGCCTTGGCTGCGGGAGGGGAAGAGAGAGACAGAGAGGAAGGAGGGGGTGGGTGGAGAAGCAGATGGGCGCTTCTCCTATGTGCCCTGGCCGGGAATCAAACCCGGGTCCCCCGCATGCCAGGCCAACGCTCTACCGCTGAGCCAACCGGCCAGGGCCTACATTCACTCTTCATGCTCTGCTTAGTGCTGGAGCTGGTCAGTTCAGTGTGCAGACAATTTAATTTAGTAAATAGTATCAACCGAATTGCTAACTCTGGGGTGCAAGGGCAGCTGAGGAGCTGGCTGACTTAGTTCTTTGCCCCCCCCCCCCAGTTGAGCAGGAATCGTGAAGAAGTCACTTGTAGCCATTGTACCTTCATCCCCAGTTATTAACTATATGCTCAGGAAGAAGTCAGAGAATTGGCATATAATGGGAAGAACAGACTACTGAGAAAATAACAACAGAGGCGTTCAGAGAGCTAGAAATCTCTACTGAAAAATATTTGAGTTGAGTGTATCACCCAGGATGTATACATTCCCTGTAATCATTGCTCCGTCAGCTACTGGATATAAGGTTTTTCTTGGGGAACCCTCTTGGGACGAACCCTTTGGGTAGAGTATGCCAGTCTTGAATGTGGGTGTTGCCTTTTGGTTTTAACCATGTATGTGAATGTACAGCTTGGCAAATTGACATTTAATAAAAAGGTTGACCCCAAAAGCTTAGCGTGATTGATCACAGTTCCAATGGAGGCAAGGAAAAGGAGGAGGCAGCTCCCGCTAGCTTCCACAAAGCCCCAGACCGAGGAAAACAAACTCTTTATGGGATGTCTTTTCCACATTTGAATCCTGTGACTGAAAGGAGAAAAACATAAGGAAGTATTAGGGTTTTTTCTGGTCTCCAAATTTTCTGACTTCAGATGTGACCAGGAAAGTAGCAGGAGAGCTATCCTCTGTCCGCAGGGGACATTTACAGAGAACAGGTGGACTTTCCCCGGACCAGGAGTCATTCAGGACCTTGTCTGATCGGGAGCTTGACGCCAGCCGGGTCCCTGGGGCACCTGTGACGACTCCCAGCTGTGTCCTCCCCTCCAACCTGCAGCCGCTCCTGCCTCTCATTCTCCTCATTTCCCCCTGAGCAGGTTGGCCTTGTGGGTTTGTAACTGGACATTCCGGCCTTATCAGGGAGCTGGTCAAATGTTTGTCTTTTATGGACTAATCGTTTACTTATGGTGCAGGACTCACTAACCACACACAGCACAACAGTCTCCCAGTTAATCAAATCAATATCCCTTTATTAAACCCCAAACTTCATCCGAGGCTCTGGAGTCAGCCTCTCTGAGCTGACTCCTTTACCAGCTACTGTCTGTAGGAGAGTTACCTAACCTCTTCGTGCCTCAGTGTCTCTGTCTGCAACATGGGCTAATAATAGAATTTATCTCCTGGGGTTGTTCTGAGGGTGAAATGAGTTTATATCAGTGAAAGACTTGGGCTGGAGCCTGGGCCGTGGTGAATGCTCAGTAAATGAGCATCCTGTGGACACAGCACTACTACCAATGATGACGGACACCATTAGTGTGTGTCCGTGTTCCATGGGGCAGGAAGAGAGAAGGACTTCTCCCCCCTTAACATGATGAGTCCACAACCCTCCTCATGGCTCCAGGCATTCTCCTTGGTTATAAAATAGTTATGCCACCTGTTGCAGGGTCTGGCGATACATGGAAAGGCCCCAAGGGGGTCTGACCGCTTCTTCTAAAGCCTAGCAGTGGAGACAATAGAACACACTCTTAATCCTTTGGGAGTCTATTAAATTAATTTCTGAGACTTCCTCCCTGGCCAGCTTGGCAGCAGTGTGATGCACAGATAACTCTGGGGGCTGGAGTATACATCTGGGGTGTTCTGTTTTGACACCTGCATCCTGAATCTTCCAGTGCTCCCAAATGGGAGTGTTTCTGCTGGAAGTCCTTGGGATGTTGGGGGCACATTGGTCCTCTGAGAGATGAATGACAAGGGGCTTGGGAGGGCAATGTGGAGGGGATGAAGAAAACCAGGGCACTAATGAAGTACCCAAATTAATTTTGGGGAAGACTGAAGTTTCATCATTGAATTCATTTTGTTTTAACACTTGGTGTTTTCAAAAATTTCCCAAGCCTCTAGATCTCCTTTGAGCTTTGGAAAAATGCAGTCCTTTGGCCAGAATGAAATCTTACCACTGAGGCGTGTGTTGGACTAAGCAGCTCTGACTGTGGGTGCTCACTCGGCAGTCTTGCAGACCTAGACGCCACGATTTCTCTGAGTCCCAGCCTCCTCATCTGTAAACCTGGAAGAATGAGTAGAACCTTGTCCTGCAGCTTAAATGTAGAATGCTTAATTCAATGCCTGGCACGTGGTAGATAATATGCAAGTGTTTGCTATTTCAATGATTACATATTTTAATTCAGGGGGAATAGTCACTTAAAGATTCTAATGATGCCTGGTCAAGGCACATATGGGAGTTGATGCTTCCTGCTCCTCCCCCCTTCTCTCTCTCTCTCTCCTTTCTAAAATGAATAAAAAAAAAAAAGATTCTAATGAGGTGGGTACTGGTTAATTGAGATTCCTCCTTAAATAGACAAGTCTTTAAAAAATATGTCTTTTGCTTCTAATTGTGAGAGAAGAGTAGAGCATGCTGCTTCAAATTGGGAAGGATCAGGCACTTAAGGGGTTTGTCTGGGTGGCATGCTTCTTCCCAGGGGTGCATTGAATCTATGCAGACACCCCGTGAGAACCAATCAGTTATGAAACTGAGGCCTGATCTTGTCTGCAGCCCTTGCTTGGGTGTCAGGGCAGGTGACATAGAACTTGGAAATTTTCTGTCTCTCCTTGCTGGGCTCTGTAAAGAGACAGCACTTTTTTCCAAAAGAGTGAGTCCCCAGAGATTGTATTATCTGTAGCTGCCCCAGATTGGCCAAAGGTTGGGAGCCCCTAGGGAAGAGGCAGTTCATTCCAGCAGGAGCAGAAGGTAACCTCAAGTACCTCCATTAAAGTCAGCCACTAGGGCCAAGCCGGGAGCAACCCCAGGAGCCCCAGTTCCTGGGGGCCTCCCCTGTACCAGATCCTGGAGCCCGCAGGGTGGCCTGCCAGCTTCATTGCTTGCTATTGCTATTAAGGGGACCCAGGAAGGAGAGCAATCAGTGCATGCTTCTCATGCCCTTGTTCTTGTCATTCTTAATACCAGTGAGATATAGCATACATTCTGGTCTGCTGCTAATCGTTGGGGTGTCATCCTTTATATCATATTTAATGGCTAAGAAATAAAAAATTTAATTAAAAATTGGAACTTTTTATAAAGGGACCTAACCGAGAGCCAATGTTCAAGGGAAATAAGCTTGATCAAGACTTTCACGGATTTTCAACTCTGGTCTGGACGGCAGTGAATTAAGAGGCTGACAGAACAGAGTCTCTTTCCTGCATTTCTGTGTCTTCTGTTTCATGCGAAGAAGCTCAGAGTGTATCGGCGTTCTGGTGGGAGCCATGGTGTTGTGATCAAGCATGCCATCGAAGGCTGTGTCTTCCAGTGTTGGGAAGCGAGGGAACTTTAGAACAAGTGTCAAAGCATGTAAACAGCTCTCTATTATGTGAGGAGTGCACACACTACTGGTCAGTCCTGTAGAAATTTTCACTGGTTCCATGGCCTCTCTCTTCAAAGAGGTAAAGAAGGAATCTATGTAGGAAACAAAACCTTGACTAATTAGTAAGGCCCCAGTCTTCCCCCATAAACTCATTTATTAGATAGGCATCTATTTTAGCCAGTTCTTTTAAAAAGCAAATACTCTTTTATCAGACATGTCTCGATTTTAACCAATTACTTTATTGCATTTTTATTACAAGTGCAAAGGTCAGGCCAAGTCGATGGCTGCTGTCTCCATGGCCCTTAGTCACAGCAAACACTGCCGGCCAAGGGACTTTGGAACGAGGGTTCTTATTGTCCAAACTGTCATTAGCACCGAAGTAATTATTATAAATATCTTTTATATGTCAACCATTATGTTGAAAGTCTCCCCAAGTTCAAGCGCATGAGAGGGAAATCACCTCCACCTTGGATTCCTCTGATAATCTTGACAGATTATTTCTCAACCCTAAACGGATGTGTGTAAAATGGTCTTTGGTGAGGTAAAGCATAAGCACTACCCAGCCATAAACAGAGATTGGTAGAAGCACAAATATTAATTACTCAGCATGTTAATTTGAGCTAAAATTCCACTTTCCGTGTTAATGTTGACATTTATATAGCCATTTGGCGATCTGTTGTGTATGTGTATGTGTCATTGTTTGTTCCAACAACCACAAATCCAACAACATATTCTGGCATCTCGAACCCTTTGTGGAATAGACAGGAGACAGAAAGTGAGGGGGAGAAAATCAAGGAAGATAGATATTTTAAGGGTTTAAAATGCTCCTAATGTCCATTCGGAGAATTCTTGTCTCAAATTTTAATCTCCTTCGGCTTTTGTTCCATTCTCATCCAAAGGACTTTGGGAAGTGGGTAGAGATAGTGGGGAACCAGGGAATAGGCAGAGGTCTGTGGACCACCGCACTCACCAACTTGAGCTGATATTATTGTTACTTTGGGTCAGAATGACCACATTCTGCTGGGTTTCACCCTGGCCAGCTCTGATCTTGGGTATGTCACCACACCTTTTGAAGCCTGACTTTTCTCATCTGTATTTCAAGGGTCCTGTTGGATGACCATTTCTCCAAGTATGGTCCATTAGCATGCTTGTAAAAAAACGTGGCTTCTGGTCTGCACTCCAAACCCGTGAAGGGCTGGGGTGGGTCTTGAGAATCTGCATGTTTAACTCACCCGCAGGAGTTTCACACACCCGGTAGTCAGAGGACCCCCAGCTAGGTGAGCCCTGAGGCTTCTTAAGCCCCTGTCCCTACAGGTGTGGATGACTAAGACTGTTGCACATGCGGAGCCTGCAGCAACAGCAGGGAGCTCGGCTGGCAGAGAGGGGCAGTCTTTTGGCCCCTGGTCAGGGAGGGATGGGACTCAGAGGTCTGGTTGCATCTGTTTCAACTTCCCGGAGACACACCACCTTCTCCTCCGGGGGACCCTGGGTAAGGCTATCTGCCCAGGAGCCGTGCAGTAATCTTGGGCAACCCTCTCGATGTTTTGTTTGGCTTCTTGTAGACCAAATTAGTCTAGGAATTGACTTTACCCTCACGATGTGGTTGTGGATACAACCTCTATTTCTAAAGCAGTGCGAAATTTGGACACATCTCTTTCTCCTTCCCTCTCTCCTTTTTTTCTTCCCTCTCCACATCCTCCCCTCCTCATACCCTCCTTGCCTCTCTTTCCTTTCTTCTCTAGATGGGAAGATGAATGAATAGATCAATTAAGTGATATGCACACCTGTCCTGATTTGACGTTTTTCTCCCTGACTCCAGAGTTTTTTGTCCAGACGTCCCTCTCAAGGGCCTTACCTCTTCTCACCTTGTATTATTGGCTCCCCTGTTGACCTTGTAAGAGCAGGGCTGATGCCCTTAACCCCTCTGTGACTCTGTGTGCCTGCACTTCCCAGGTGCTCAGTCTCTGCTTGTCGAATGAACCAATATGGAGCGTATGTAATGCCAAGTCTTGAGCAGCTCCTGTGTGCTACCACTGCGCTTTGCACCATAATTCCATCATCTCATTTAATTCTGCAGCCATCTGCAGTAGGTATACTTGTTATCCCCATTTAACAGCCAGGAAAGCGGAGGCTTAGCAAGGTTAGGTGGCTTGGCCAAGGTCCTAGAGCTAGTGATGAAACCAGGATTTGCGTAGGCCGGACTGTTTTGGCTGCTGACTATACTTCAGTGCCATCCCATACTGAATGGTGGTCTCAGGGAGCTAAGAACCAACCAAACTAGAAGCCAGATCGACATGCTCCCAGCCTCATCTCAGGAGCATCTTTTAAAAGAATTCACAGAGCAACATTTTCCATTTTCACAAACAGTTTGGATTTCCCATCACCTACTCTGTTTGGCTCATTTGAGATATTTTTGATGCACAATTGTCTCCTTCAAGATGCAGACAAGCACCTCCGTAAACATACTCAGAGTCCATTGCTGACCTGGGAAACAGAGCTGACATTTCTGACTTACTGTTCTTTCCCAGGCTTTCTTCCCAACCCCTCTCCGTCTCTTCTCCAAGCAGCCAGCATGAGAGTTTGGGACTTTCAAATTATGCCCTTCTCCAAGGTCACAGGGACATTCCTCTGTGTCATTTAGAAGACTCACCGTGAAGCAGGCAGTGAAAGAAATATCATTTTTCCTTTGGAATTAGCCAAAAAAAAAAAAAAAAGGTCTTGCTTCAGTGGGCAATTTATTGCTAACAGTGTAATTATGACAGAACGTATTATTCGTACTAAAATTCCCAAAGTGTATTCTAGAACTTATAGTTGTAAGAAACAAGAGCTGCACCCTCTCTCCCCTTCCTCCGGCAGCAAGCCCGTGGCCTGGGAGGGGCTTCATGCACTCTCAGCCCGTCCCACAAAGTCCTGCCAAGGGGTGTGTCTGCGCTCCGGCCGCTGGGAACCAGGTGTGCCCTCTGCAGGCTGAGTTCAGCAGTAAATTATGTTTTGTTTCCTGTCAGCTGCCTGACAGCTAAAATCATATTTACTGTCAGAGGTGACAGGGGCCACAGTGGTGATGTACTGAAGTGCTGGGAGCTGCGGGAGCGGGCTGGTCAGTTGCTCTGGCCCTTCCACTGTTACCTGCTTCCTGCAGCATGTGACCACAGCTGGTCACGAGTGGGTAAGGGACGTGGTGGCGCTGTCTCATCAGTCATTGGAAACATGGCCAGCTCCATATGCATCTCTTGATGGATGTAAAATGTTGACGAAATCCTCCCCCTTTCCCCAATTGCACTGGGTGACAAAATGCAAAATCCGTCTCTGTAAATATCTCCAACCACTGGATTCCAAAGCATTCGGTTATATTCAAATGAATATTTGAACTCACAGGCAGCGGGCTTAATTTTTCCCAAATGACTGATTGTTTCTTGTCATTTTCTCAGCCCTACCCCCGCTCCCACTGGAATGTTTACTCTTTTTCACTTTTAGAGACCAAAACGAGGTGTCCTTTAGACTGGTGATAATCCCAGCTTTACTACCTCACAGCTCATGAAACAGAGGCACGGAGCTCTCTGCTGTAGCCTTAGAGGATGATCTCCGGGTGTTCCTTCATCCCTCAGCCCAGGTTCCCCTCCCCCCCTTTCCCTGGGCTCCGTCAGAGTCGCAGGTGCTCCTTCTAGGATCGAATCTGCCTTTGAAGCATTATCATTGGAACCGCACCGCTGAATCAGGGACAGCTGCCACTTACCGAGCCCTTGCCAAGGGGCCAGCCATCATGCACTTGGTCTCCACGTGCAGATCACCCAGGGCACAAGGGGGCCAGTGGGAGAACCGAGCCCCGGTCTCCCTTTCAGACCCACACCTGCCTCTGCACCAGAGCTCAGCAGGGAGGACTCAGAATGGCCTTTGTTTTGAACAGTGGACACGGCAGGCCCAGGGCTGGCTTCGTGGGCATGCAGTCGTGCAGTCACACAGGGCCCTGCATTTAGGAAGGCCCTGTGCTTCGGACTTGAGGCTCTGTGTTTGCTGAGTCTTGAAATTCTTACTCACTTTGTCTTTGAGCTTGTGTTTGGTAAGTGAAGTCTGACGGGGGATGTGTGTTGGGGACCTTGAGTCTCAGTGAAGCACAGCGCCACCTCCCAGGCCTCCCTGCCATCCCCAGAAAGGTTCTCCGTGTCTGTGCCCCGTGCCCTGGCACCTCAGGCCCAGCCCACACTCCCCTCCCTGTGCCCTCCTCTGCGTCAGAGCCAGCCCCTGCCCGATGCTGAGTGGGGGGAGGCCTGTGTGCTGCTGCTCTCAGATGGGCCTGAACACAGACCTGGTGGGAGGACCAGGTGGGAGCCCATCAGCACCTTGTGGTTGACGGCGGTCATTCCGACCTGGGTGGCAGTGGGGCCTGGGAGGTGGACTTGACACATGGGTCAGCGGGGGCCTCTCATCACTCCATTACATCCCACTGTGGAAGTGGCAAATCTTTGGGGGTTTCCTACCTGTGCTGGGCTGGGCAGCCAGCCTGTGGGGCAGGGAGATGGACTTCCCTGCCCAGGCCGGGGTGCCGCGTTTTCCTCTGCGCCAGCCTGGCCCGTCTCTGCTGAGATCCTTGTGGAGAAGCGGCAACACTAGAGAAAGATGTGGCGGCGACTCGGGGCTGTGGTGTGAGCACCATCTCGGGGGAAGGGGTTCCAATGTCTTGGCCTCGCCTAGCTGAACGTTTTTCCGAATGGCGTAGGCTCCACATTTTCTATTTGGAAAAAAGATAAATCAGTAGCAAAGCAACCTTTCCGTACAGACAGAAGCAAGGCAGTTGCAGTTAGGAGATGGGAAGGGGAAAGGTAAGTATCAGGTTTCAATTTCAAGACACAGAATCTGTCCCTTTGATTTCTTGGCTTCCTGGACAGTAAACTGAGGGGTCAGCGAGTGTTACCCCTGTTCCAGGCCTCTCCCCTGGCTTTGGGGAGCCTCGGGTGTTCCTGCGCTTGTAGATGCCCCCTTCTCCTGTGTCTTCCTGTCACCTTCCCTCTGTGGGTTTCTGGGTCCAAATTTCCTCTTTTTATAAGGTCATCAGTCGTATTGGGTTAAGGCCCTTCTAATGGCTTCATTTTAACTGTATTGTCTGTGTAAAGATCCTATGTCTAAACAAGGCACTGGGGTTAGAGCTTCAATATATATATATATATATATATATTTCTTCGGAGAGACACAAATTAACCAAAACCAAATTGTACAGAGAAAGAGACAGAGTGAAAGAGAGAGAGGGCCTTCCCTGTGAGCCTCGGGCTCCAGAGGTGGCCACACTGCATGCTCTTGGTCTTCCCTTGTTTCACGCCAAATCTGCCTGCAGAGGAAATTACATCAAAATGCACCTCCCTGACAGCAGGAAATGGCCACCGGCACACTGAGGGGGTGGGGAGACATCGGGAGGAGGCTGGGAGGTGCCGGGAGCAGGCCTGGGGCCTTGGGTGTTTCTAGACCTGGAGTACAATGGCCTCTCTGTGAGACAGTAACGGAGACCGATGCTTTCTTGGGTTTTGCACTAAAGAGGAGCCCAGACAGCGGCTGGTGGGGCCCCGTGGGCAGGCAGGCTTCGCCACTTTGAAGCAGCACATTAGATTGAGAAAATGCTTGGAATTAGCAGAAAATAGAGCCTGTGCCAGGCGTTTGGCTCTTGGAAGTCATTAGCCAAGGTCTTATCTGGAAAGTCATGGAAAGGTGACAGAGCAATGTGTCCCTCAGGCTGGGTAAAAGTACAAGTCATTTCCCTGCTTTGGGTGATGACCACAGTGACAACGATGGTGACCTGTCCTCATGGAGGGAGACATGGCTGCAGGCACGTTGCCCCAGGGGCAGGGCAACCAGGTCCTTTGGGGAATCCTAGGAACAGGATGTTGAGTGGTATTTTCTGTGGCATCAGACTCAGCAACCAAGATCCACTGGTGAAGACAAAGGCTCTAAACAACTGGGATCAGCGCGCTCCAGTGGCCCTAAGGAGATGGCCAAGAACACCTCGCACCACACAGTCCTCTCCCCACTCCCCTGGCCAACAGCAGGGAGAGCTGAGCAGTGGAAGGAGAGGGTGGGGAAGGGATGGTCCAGTAGAGACTGCTGAGATCCCCCCCCACAGGATGGGAGGGGCTGAGATCCCCCCCCCACACACACTCCAGTGGGAGGGCTGTGATGCCCACACACACACACACACACACACACACACACACACTCCAGTGGGGGGGGTGAGATGCCCACACACACACATACACACACACACACACACACACACTCCAGTGGGGGGGGCTGTGATGCCCACACACACACACACACACACACATACACACTCCAGTGGGGGGGGTGAGATGCCCACACACACACACACACACACACACACACTCCAGAGGGAGGGGCTGTGGTGCCCACACACACACACACACACACTCCAGTGGGGGGGGGGCTGAGATGCCACACACACACACACACACACACACACACACACACACTCCAGTGGATGGGTCTTTACGCATCCCTGGTAAAGATCCGACATATCTGGAGGAAGGGGAGCCTGGCATCCTCTCCTGATTGCTCGTGGTCATTGTCTGACTGAGGAGGGAGAAGGACCGAGGAAGAGGGCAGGATGGGCAGAGAGGAGGCAGCGGTGACACTCCCTGGACTCCCATGATTTGGTGACGCCAGGTGTGGCACCATGGCCTCTAGCCCACCCAGTGTGACCAGGAGCAGTTTAGCTTGAGTTTTTGACACGCAGCCAAGAGTCAGGAGCTGGCTGGGCTGGGTGCCCAGGGCAGGCACCCTCCTCCCTCACCCCAGACCTCCTTCAGGGCTCCCACCTGTGCCCTACAACGGACTGGGGCACCGTCCTCCCTCACCCCAGACCTCCTTCAGGGCTCCCACCTGTGCCCTACAACGGACTGGGGCACCGTCCTCCCTCACCCCAGACCTCCTTCAGGGCTCCCACCTGTGCCCTACAACGGACTGGGGCACCGTCCTCCCTCACCCCAGACCTCCTTCAGGGCTCCCACCTGTGCCCTACAACGGACTGGGAACCGGGGCTGTGAGTGGCAGTTCGGCACTGGTAAAGAGATGACCCCACAGCTTGGGAAAGTGACCGGCTTTGCTCTGCTTCTCGGCTCCCGTTCACCAGAGAAGGGGCCCAGAACGCCCAGGGGAGGAGAGAAAAACAGAAGAAAAACAGGGCGTTGAAGTCAGGAGGAAGGAGGAAGTAATCATGACACCTCCCTGTCCCAATCCAACATACCGGGGGGAGGAGGAGGAGATTGGAGCTTCGACCCGGATTAACTCGGAATGCAATACCTGGGAGTAAGCGGGGGAAGCCACCCGGGGTGAGCACCGTGCGGGAGTGAAGGAGGGGACTGGGCTGGGTAGAGGGAGCCGTTGGGCTGGGCTGCCCCAGAATTCACAAGTTGAAGTTCTAATTCCCAGTATCTCAGAATGTGACCTTATTTGGAAATAGGGTTGCTGGTGATGTAATTACTTAAGATGAGGTCACATTGGAGTAAGGTGGGTCCCTAATCCAATATGAGGGGTATCTTTATAAAGAAAACACCAGGCAAAGATTGGAGCTGTGCTGCCATAAGCCAAGAAACTGTTCAAGCTGGCGGGGGCTGGGGGGGGGGGCAAACAGATCCTTTTCTGTCACCTTGGAGGGAGCACAGTCCCTCTAAGCCTCGATTTCAGACTTTTGTCCTCCAGAGCTGTGAGACAACATATGTCTGATATCCTATGCTGCTGAGTTTGGGGCACTTCATCACGACAGCCCTAGGAAACAATAGAGTCGATGTGTGGAGAGTTCTAAAGCTGGCTGGCCCTTAGGAATTGTCCCAGTGGAGTCTTTGAACCTCCTCATCGACCAACCAGTCATTGGGTGGGAGCTGGACCCCCACATCGGAGGAGCATATACTGGAATGAGGCAGCTTCCTCTGGGGTCTCTGAGCCACCGACAGCCTACACTCCCTGCCCGAGCCTGGACTGCGGTGAGGAAAGCGAGGCACTCACCTCAGGTGCCAAGTTTAAGGGGGCTCTGAACCATAGCCATCAAGATAAACAACATTTCAGTGCAAAACTATGAATAATTACAGTGAATGCCTGCATCCATGATGAGCACACGCTTCTCAAAATTGCACATGGAGCGTGGTTTCTCCCTCTGCTGCAGCTGCAGTGTGGCCTGGCGTGACGCCGGTCCCAGCGCAGGGGAGGCAGTGCCTGGGACCCCGGGGCACGTCTGGGTGCCCACCAGAGCACCCGGGGCACCCAGGAAGAAGTACAGCAGGCTTAGGACTTAGGCAGTCGGACTCCACAGCCTGGACGCTTAACCACTGCCCTCTACTGCTTGGCAGCCTCCAGAGGAAGTATTTAAAAGAAAAGTGATGATCGAAGCCGCAGGGAAAGTCGTAAAGTCTGTTGAGTTCCAAAATCAGATCTGCTTACCCGTCTGTGCAGTGGAGGTGGCAGGGTCGCCGAGAGTTGGGAGCAGGGCCACTGTGTGTCCTGGGCTCTGGCTACGGGCATGTGGGCCCTTCCAGACTCAGGAGGCGAAGGCGCCCACGCTGGCTGCTGGGAGGGCCCTGTGCCGGCGATGACACAATCAAATCAAGGCCACCCTGTCCAAGGACAAAGGCATTTTTGTCTTTCCCTCTCCTGCCCTCAGTCCACCCTTTCCAGTGATGGAGGGCTCCTGCTTGGACAGGTTTGCTGCAGCTTAAATGACAAATCTGGGAGGTTTTATGTCCCATGTGCTGGGTCTTTGAACTCGAGGCAGATGGGCTTCAGGCTCAGAGGGATGGATGGATGGTCTCTGTCCATTGACCCCTACCCTTCATCCCAAAGAGCCCCCACCAAGGCCACCTGAGTAATTCACTCCTCTCCTCTGAGCTTGATTCTTGCTCCTCCCCTGCCCACCCAGGAAACCTCAAACAGGACAACCTCCCTTTGCCAATACTGTTATCAATCCCCGCTTAGCATATCTCAGCCTGATGAACTTTGCTCGCTATCTGTCTGGAAATGAGGCTCCTCACACATGACAGATGGCCCCACGCTGTGGACACATGTTTGACCTAACTGGAAACACCACTGCTCAGCAATTTAACAACACTGCATTGGAGCCACGTCCTCTGGATGGCATTATCCAGGGTTGATCATTTCTAATCAGTAAAAAGTGTCTGTGAGAACCAGTAACCAGGAACTTCCACCTCACATTGAGCTATGGTGGATGGATCTTGCTCTGAGCTCCGAGAGCCCCTTGCCTCCTGAATATACATCACCTCAAAGGTTATTCTCTGTTCTCCCCATCAAGCTTAAATTTAGCAAAATTAGGATATAGATTTTCCTTTATCATCTGTGATCACAAATGTAATGTCAGGGTTTTTTAGTTGTTGTTGTTTTTTCTCCCAGAGAGCTTTTTGTCCCTCCTCTCAGTGACAAGGTTGTCAGAACCACAGTTTATTCACATTTTTTACCTCTGGGGAGGACAATATCTAAAGGGTCAGGAGTGTTATTGGATGTCAGGATGGAAATTCACTGCCTGCTCCCTTTGCAGTATTACATTTAATTAGCCCCGTGCAAAGGCTGCGAAGGCGTTGGCTGCTGTGGTTACCCCCCAAGAGCGGCCCCTTCCTTGTTAGTGATTATGCACTGAGTATGCATGTCCCGAAGTCCTCCAAGTGGAGAGTCCTCAGAGCCTGCTGTGCTCTTCTGGGAGGGGGTGGAGGTCTCTGATTTCTGCCCCTCTGCTTGAGCCACTGCCCGTGATGGCCTGGGGGCCTGAAGGGAGCCAGCAGCCATGGAGTGTCCTTCTGGGCGCTGGGCTGTCCCATGCGTGCGGTCCCCTGGCCGGGCCACTTGGGGACCTGGCTCATCTTTGCAGGGCTCCCTGTGCAGCTCTTTACCCAGAACGCCAAAGCCCAAGCAGCCCGGGAAGTTTAATGATTTTCTGAGAACTGTGTGGAGAGACCTAGAGGCCAGAGGAACAATTAATCAATGCTAAATAATAACAATAGTTATTCTCTGATTCACTGACGGAATAAATCCCTCATTCTGACCCACAGTAGATACTGTCCAGACACACAGCTGAGCCTATTGGCTCATTAGAATTCTTGCCAAGAGACGTCTTACGTGTCTTCCAGAGGGTTCTGTTTTCCCAGCCATTTTAAACGGTTTGGAAGGGGCTTTTGTAAGCCCCTCTGTCTGTTGATTGGTTTGTCCCCACTTCCCTGGGGCAGCCGGGTGATCAGTTCTGACTGGGCCAGCTCAGGCAGTGGGTGGGAGAGTCAGGCGAAGGTTCCGGAACCAGCAAGACCCGTGTTTACAAACCAGTCCTGCCACTTTCCTGCTACATAACCTCCATTGTCACTTAACCCCTCCGGGTCTCCTTTCCTCATTTCTATTTTTTTTTAATATTTTTTATTTATTCATTTTAGAGAGGAGAGAGAGAGACAGACAGACAGACAGACAGAAACAAGGAGCAGGAAGCATCAACTCCCATATGTGCCTTGACCAGGCAAGCCCAGGGTTTTGAACCGGCGACCTCAGTGTTTCCAGGTCGACACTTTAACCACTGCGCCACCACAGGTCAGGCTCCTTTCCTCACTTCTAAAGGAAGAGCAGTAACGGTGCCGACCCACAGGGCCATGGGGAAGATTATGTGAGGTAGTGAATGTGAATTGAGATGGAGAACATTTTATTTTTTTGCAGCTGGCACAATGGAGAGACTGATGTGGAAAGAATCCCTTGATTAGCTCACTGGGGGTTGAGCCCCCAGGACCTGGGTGTGGACTGGTCAGGGCTTCAGAGGAAGGCAGAGCTGTGCTCACAGTGGGGGAAGCGGGAGCTGGTGGGGGAGAAGAGGGGGCTCTCACAGGTGGGAAGGAGGAAGGAAGGGCAAATAAAACGCAAATGGTGAGCACAGCACCCTTCCAAGTGACCTGACCCCCAGTTCTTCCAGGGAACATTTGCAAACTGCGTGGTGAGGCTGGATCCCTAGTGGATGCTGGCGAAGAGACAGCAGGGACAGTGAGGGGCTGAGGTAGAGGATCCGGTAGCTCTCACAGGTCACAGGAGTATTCCAAAGGACTTGGACTTCCAGGGGGGAAATTTCACTTTCGGCAAGGGGCAAGGGTCCCCCAGACGTGTGGCACAGTGCATGGCTTCTGGTAGCATGCGCAGTGAACAGGTGCTTTGATAAATGTTAGTATTTTCCTGTTAGCTGTCTGAACGAGGGTATGAGGTTGGTTCCGGAGGTAGAGAGGCAGACAAGGACTGGAGAGGGGGTCTCCCACTTCCTAATGCCCACAGCCTTTGAGAGAGAACTAGGTGAATTGAGGGCTGTGAACAGTCCCTAAAAAGGTGGGCCACTGAGACAGCCATCCACTCCAAACTGTCATGTTATTCTATCTTGTTAACTATTTGTAATGCCCTATAGAGGCATCAACATAAATCATTTGTACTGTGAATACAAATCCAAAGGCAGCTGCTATGGTTTCTGGAACCCTGAGGACAGAAACACCCATCTCCCTGTTGCTCTGCATCCAGGCAGGGCTTCTTCCATGGTTCCCCTGCTTGTGATCCTTTCCCCTCATCTCTGCAGCGGTGGGACCCTCCGAACCGTCCAGGTCCGCCTCAGATGCCACTTCTTCATAAATATTTCCCTGATCCTATAGCCAGAGGGTGCCTCTCAGCTTGGCATGCCCCTTGCAGCTGGAGGTGCCCTCTCTTGTGGTACTTGCCACTTTCTGCCGGTCACAATGGCTACACAGTGACCTTGTGACAGTGACATTTGCAATGGATGTGACCAGGACCTTTGCAGATGCCCAGCTCACAGCTTTCATTCATCACTACGGGTAATGGCTTTCATACAACATGGATTTCCCATCCAAGAGTAATCTTCACCTCCTTTTCACTTTGTACATCTACCAGGCGCCTGCTTTCTTATAGGAACCACTTTGTTTTTACAAAGCAACGCCATTTTTACCCCTTCACTGGAGCCACTGCATTGACGACTGCCATCCAATAGAACTTTCTGCAATGATGGAAACCTATATCTGTGCTGGCCAACAGAGTAGCCAGCTACAAATAGCTAGTGGAACTGAAGAATTGAACTTATAATTTTATATCATTTTAATAATTAAGACCCAATAGCCACATGTGGCTACCATTTTGGACAGTGCAAATGTAAAGACCCTATCAAGAAGAGAACCACATAGGTGAGTAGCCAGGCTCACTCACTGGCTAAGGCACCTGCTTCCATGCACGTGTTCTTGAAGGGTGCATGACTGAAGTACACACCTCAGCCAAATCGCAGCTTACCTCCCGGAGAGCGGTAGCAGGAGCTAAAAATTTTGGCGTACCAAAAGTCAACTGTGTTCTTATTTTACCTTCACCACTGTTACTTTGTAAGCATATTTAAATTTTCTGTAGCCCTCCCTCCCACAGTCTCTTTCAAAGAGTCTTGCAAAGAGTGTGTGCACAGTAACTATTGGAGGAGAAAAATAAGTGGGGAGTTTATGAAACACAGTTGTGCTTTTGAAAGACTAGCAGCCCCTGTGATTACCTGCTTTTAAAATCAGATACAGTGGTGTTGTGGTAAGAATATCAGGAGGTTGAAAAGAATCATTCAATAAATACTGATTGAAGGCACCTTCTGGTACACAGTGGTCATGGTGGAGGAGGGGACACAAAGGCTACTTGCTTTTCTCCCTCACAGTACAACAGTTCTGGAAGCTTCCCTAAGGGGACTTCAGTGAACTTTATTGGTGTGGTCTGGTGTTTTAACTTGAATTGTGTCCCCACAAAAAGATGTGTTGAAGTCTTAAACCCCAGTACCTCAGAACATGCACCATCTGGAAATAGAGTTATGGCAGATGTAATTGGTTGAGGTAAGATGAGGTCATCCTGCAGTAGGGTGGACCCTTGATCCCATAGGACTGGTGTCCTTGTGAGAAGAAGGAAATTCAGACACAGAGACAGAGAACCAAGGAGAACTGCGTGGTTACACTGCGTGGTAACGCAGGCAGTGACGGGAGTGTCTGCAAGCCAGGGAACGCCAGGGATTCATGGCAGCCCCGAGGCTGGGAGAGGCAAGGAAGGTTCTATCCGGAGTCTCAGAGGGTGTGCGGTCCTGCTGTCCCCTTCATTTTGAGCTTCCAGCCTCCGGAGCTATGAAAGAACACACTTCTGTAGTGTTAAGCCATCCAGTTTGTGACTTCATCACAGGAACCCCTGGACATGAAGACATCTGTCTTAACTGAACTGGGGTGGTGACTATGATACTGACAAGTGGCTCCCAGCTGGTCAGTGAGGAGTCTCCCAGCTGGTAAGTGGCTGCACTTCGGCTGGAGGACACAGAGGAGGGGCAGGCTAGAAGGGCTTGCTGCCGGGTCCATGCCCCAGGAGAAAGCATTTGAAAGCCGCTTCCTCACACTCTGCAGCCACACAGAGCAGCACACTTGGAGCGGGAGGAGGGAGCTCTGGTCCCGTTCTACCGCTTCCCTCGGGCAAGTCGTGCTGCTCTCCTGGACAAAGCGCGGGCGCATGGACTTGGACTTTTCCTTCCCTGGTGCAGCCCTGGCACAATCTCCCCTCCTGGATGGAGACCTCTGGAGGCAGAAACCATGTCTCCACCCACCTCCCCACGTGCTCAGGGCTATTTGGTTTATTGTATAACGCCCCATGAGGATGTGGGTCACACCTGCTCCACTTACTATAGGCCCAGCGCCTAGCATGTACTTGGTGCCCAGTACAGACTTACTGACTAACAAGTTAATATATGAAGACCCTGTGCTGAGTTAGTGAGCAAAGAACTGGTCCCCAGGTCTGTCTCTCACATGCTACTGACATTCCCTTGGCTGTGGGGTTGATCAAGCATAAGGCACCACAAGAGTATTGTCAGTCCAGGGTTGCTTTTATCTTTTGCATCTGAGGCCAACGGGGGAGCAGCACGGAGCTACAGGCTGCACAGGGGCCCCAGGCCCCGGGGGGGGGGGCGAGTCCAGGCTGGGTTCAGAGGGCAGTGCTGTTACCTCAGAGAAAGGGTGGAACTTGGTGAGATTGGGCTTCTCTGGATGGCCTCAGCCTAGAGGATGTCTGAATATTCTCAATGAGCTCCTAGTTGAAAATGATTGATCAACCAAATGAAATGAAGTCAGGACCGCGGCTAAGGTCAGAAACTCATCAACATACACATACAACATGCAACAAACAGAAAGGACAGTCTTCTCTTTACAAGGAGGTGCTCTTCCCCACCCTCCTTCTGTTCTTTCCTTCTTTTTAGAGCCAAACAGAACACTGTATTTTCACGTTTCCATCCTGTGGCCCCGCACTTACTGGGAAGTATGTTTCGATCACCTTTGAGCGGGTTTGCCTCATTAGATGTTTTTCTGGTCACCCTTGTCAAGGTTTCTGACCTGACCACTGTGGCATCATTTCCTCGGCTGGCCATCTCAGGGGAGAGAGGGCGGGGGGGGGGGGCTCTGCAGAGAGAGGGGGTTGAACAGGTGTCGCTGCCCTGCCTCGCGTAGGCCCTCGGCCTCCACGGAGACCTGCCCCGTGTGGGCCCTCGGCCTCCACGGAGACCTGCCCCGCGTGGGCCCTCGGCCTCCACGGAGACCTGCCTCGCGTGGGCCCTCGGCCCCCACGGAGACCTGCCCCGCGTGGGCCCTCGGCCTCCACGGAGACCTGCCCCGCGTGGGCCCTCGGCCTCCAAGGAGACCTGCCACGCGTAGGCCCTCGGCCCCCACAGAGACCTGCCCCGCGTAGGCCCTCGGCCTCCACGGAGACCTGCCCCGCGTGGGCCCTCGGCCTCCACGGAGACCTGCCCCGCGTGGGCCCTCGGCCCCCACGGAGACCTGCCCCGCGTGGGCCCTCGGCCTCCACGGAGACCTGCCCCGCGTGGGCCCTCGGCCTCCAAAGAGACCTGCCCCGCGTGGGCCCTCGGCCTCCACGGAGACCTGCCCCGCGTGGGCCCTCGGCCTCCACGGAGACCTGCCCCGCGTGGGCCCTCGGCCTCCAGAGAGACCTGCCCCGCGTGGGCCCTCGGCCTCCACAGAGACCACACTGTGTATTTGACAAGGTGGTTGTGAGTCTTGTTCTCCCCCCTCCCTCCTCCTCCCCACACCTCCCTGCTCCCGAGCCTGAGCCCGGGCCTCTCCAGGGAAGGAAGGGGGCTGCCCTCCGGGGATGGACCCTGAACTGGAAACCAGCTCATGTGAGCTCGGTTCCCTCTGAACAGAACCGATGGTCCCTCTTCGCCTGATGGAAAATTTATGGCTCCAATTTTTACAATTTACATCTTTCATTTAATATTCCAGCCCTCTTTCTCCAAGGCTACCAGCATTGCTCATGTCAGAAGAGGCTACTTATTTCCTAAACCCTTCTTGCATGATTAGTTTCATTTATTATTTTTATGTTTTCTGTTGGGTCCATGTACATATCATTTCTGAGTTCCCTGGAGCAACTGGCAATGAGCTGGGTGGGAGCCTTCATCTCTTAGCAAGGGAGGCCGTTCTGGCTTCTCCCAGGGAAAATGTTTCCAGCCCGTGCATTTCAAATTAGCCTCGATTAACCCCTCCTCAGCCGGCCCATAGTGTCCATACAGATGGCAGACCCACTCTCCATTTCTGTCTCTGCCAGACTGTGCAAGATTTCAGGGGACAAAACGTGATGTTTTAACTTTTCAGGCCGCTGAAATGCCTTTCTCCCACACCCCTTGATCTTTCCGAGATACTTCAAATCTGAAAAGGCTAGCGTTTAAAACCCCGTTATTGTCTTGGAGTAGAAAGACAACCCCATTTCCTTTGTCTTTGAAAATTGTGGTAATTCCGTTAAAGGGAAGTCGGAGCAGCGGCAGAGCGACTGTGTGTCCTGAGAGTCCTGCTGGAACATTGCGAAGGGACCGAGTTGCAAGGTCACGCTTGGTGGCAGTGATCATTACATGATGCCCGATGTCACTTTTAGAACCAGCAGAGCCCTTTGACAAAGTCACCTTTCTAGACTGGGACTTAGCAGAGAGATTTTGAGCTATCATGAGTGAGAATAAATTCCCCCATGGCTTCTCAGAGTGTTTCTGGTTGGGGGCAAGAGACTTGCTAAGAGCACATGTTCTGGTAATTGAGGTCAGAAAACTGCTTTGGTGGGGCTCAGAACGACCCGGAAGAGTCACGGTGAGTGATTGTGTCGTGGTTGTGGGATTGGAAGCTCGTTGCCAGATAGGTCACTGTCTCCTCACCCGTACGCTGTCAGCCATGTCTTATCCTGAGCCTTGTGTAGGGAGAGATACCTAATGTTTGTTGATCTTAATCACTCCACTTCTCTTCACCTTGGTACAGGGTAACAGGGTACCAGCCAGGAGAGATGCGAAGCATGTGACCTGGGTTGGGGCAGTTTTGTGGCAGGCCCCATTGTGTGCCACTATCAGCTCCATGGCTAACCCTAGCATCACCTGCGCAGCTCCCAGGTCTTCCTCTGCACAGGCCCATCGGGTGTGAGTGTGGAGTGCACGGGAAGCTCACCGTTAAATGGTAGCCCCTTATTTACTTGGGGCTGAGTCATCACCTATCTACCCCTGCCTGGGCTCCACCTTGCATACCACATGACTCAAAGGCTTGCAGATTTCAAGTTTCCCTGGGAGACTGAAAATCCTAATATGAACAAATGCAATTCTGTGAAAGTCAGGCTGAAGGAGAAGTTCATATTTATATATTTACACCCTCAGAGCACATCCTCACCCATTATCTCATTTCTTTATCCCTTAACCATCAAAATAACTCTATTTCTGTTTTACACTGGGTATTTTTAGGGAATGCTGTTTGGAAGTTAAACTTTTTTTTTTAATTTTCTGAGTAAATAATAATAATAATAAAACTTTGCCCAGAATGAGGCATAGTCTTTGGTCAGACACGTTGACAAAGAAGAATTGATTCAAATTGGACCAACACATGGTGTGTTTATTTCTTAGAGGTAACAATAAATTAAGACAATAAAAAAGAGAGAGGTATAGTTTTAAAAAATACACCTATCTTTTTGAAAAATGCCATGTGTTGCTTATTAACCTCCTTGGGAATGGGCTTCCGTTCATGTTGAGGTTGGTGACATGGTCCGTGTCTGTTGCTCCACTCCCAGATGAATAGTAAGTCTCCGGACGGTGCTCCCAGGCTGTAATACTATTACCACTCGGTCTGCTGTGGGGTCCCTCAGTCACTTTTTCAATTAAAAAAGGCCCAATGCTCTATTAACCTTTTGTCTGCTGCTCCATCCTTCATATTGCCATTGCCCAGACATGACGAGCCATGTATTAAAAAGGGCATATATTATTGGAAGCCACCTCCAAGTTCTCTGTCATTAGAAAGATGAAGTATCATTTTTTCATTAAAAAATATGAGACAGTTTGTCATGCTCCCACCTGCCGGGACTGCCTGCAATCTCTTTGTTATAGGAATGAGAGCTGACTCCCACCACTTAACGTCCCATGGCCTGGAAGCTCAGCTGAGCCTCACCCCACGCAGCACGGGCCAGGGAAGGGTTTTGTCTGCAGAAGCAAAGCTGTGGCCTGTTGACATTTCTTTCCCAACAGCTGCTCTTAGTTGAACTCTGGCTTTGGTTTACCAGGGGCTTGAGCAGTAAACAACTCTGCATACTTCACACCATCTACACCTGCATGAAAACCAGGGGGCTTCCTGAGTTCTCTTCCCGCCCTCTCACATGGGAAGCAGAGCGTTTCTCCAGGAAGCACAGAGTCTAGGCCATGTGCTCTGTGCTATGGCTCTCTCTTGCTTTCAAGTCTTACAAGAAGCCGCCCAGAGCAGCAGAACAGTCTGGCCAGGTTCCCGCGCTTTGTGTCTACTTAGGAGACAAGCAGCTCCAGATGTCCAGACTCAGCCACCACTGTTATCTCTCTGGTGCCAAGTGACAGCCATTTAGGGTCAGTGCCCTGGCTTCAAGTGTTCAGAGGCCATGGAGCCGTCCTCAGCGCCCGGGCCAACTTTCCCCCTATTGCAAGCTTTGGGGGCAAGGTGTCAAAGTCATTGCCTCGTTAGAAATACATCTTGGCTACACTGACTTGAGTGTGGGAATAGGCCTGACCATGACTATTGTGACAATCTCTGTTGGGTTGCACCTACTGCATTCCCATGTAACCCTCTGCTTGTCCTCTGGACAACCATGTAGGCCCGACCTAGTGGGGGAGAGTGAAAGGTCGACCCTGCCCCTCTGCTCTGCCTGCTGTCCCACCTCTGAGTCTTGGGGCTCTCCAATCCCACCAACACCACAGTCAAAACTGACTCACAGGGAAGAAACTAGTTTCTCAATCGATTCAACCAACATTGGTGGATTGTGCTGGTTGACACTATGACAAGTGTGTTATTTCTGATCTCACTTGTGAAAACTGTGACTCAATCCTCCCTCCCATTCATCTCTAATTGGACACTATTCCTGGGCCACTTGTTAGCTCTGCCAAACCCTGCTTTCCCTCCTCATGGAAGGGACAAAGTTGTTATCTAGGGCTTCTGTGTGCCAGTCATCATGGGAGGCAGTTTGGTGCAGTGGTTAATATAGGTGCCAAACAGCTCAAGTTCAAATTGTAACTCTACTATCTACTAAGTACTGGCACTCTGCATTCAGAAAAGTTACCTGACCTCTTCACCTGTTAAATTGGGCTGTGACAGAATTTGCCTCATGGGGTTACTGTGATGATTTGGTGAGATTAGCATGAAGTTCATGGCTGGCACGGGTTAAGTGCTCAGCAATCTCCAGCTGCTGTGATTTTCAGCCACTTACGATGACATTCTCACCTCTTTGACCCTCCTGAGAAACCTTTGAAATAAGCATTTTATCTAATTTTTATTGATGGGGAAATTAAGGCTCAAGAGTTAAGTAACCTGCCCCAACTCTCCCATGGTTAAGCGGTGGAGCTGGTACCCACACCCAGGTCTGTGACTTTCCAATTATATCTTCTTTCCACTGTAGCCTGAGGTCCTAAGTGTTCCCGACACTCGTCTCCTGCCTGAATGCTCAGCAGGTGATATATTCTATTAAAAATGGAAGGTGAGCCAGACCAGGCGGTGGTGCAGTGGATAGAGCATCGAACTGGGATGCGGAAGGACCCAGGTTCGAGACCCCGAGGTCGCCAGCTTGAACACGGGCTCATCTGGTTTGAGCAAAGCTCACCAGCTTGGACCCAAGGTCGCTGGCTCCAGCAAGGGGTTGCTCAGTCTGCTGAAGGCCCGCGGTCAAGGCACATGTGAGAAAGCAATCAATGAACAACTAAGATGTTGCAATGAAAAACTAATGATTGATGCTTCTCATCTCTCTCCGTTCCTGTCTGTCTGTCCCTATCTATCCCTCTCTCTGACTCTCTCTCTGTCTCTGTAAAAAATAAAAAAATAAAAATGGAAGGTGAGGACATGGCCAGTTGGCTCAGTGGTAGAGCGTGGCCCGGTATGTGGAAATCCCAGATTCAATTCCCGGCCAGGGCACACAGGAGAAGCGCCCATCTGCTTCTGCACCCTTCCCTCTCTCCTTTCTCTCTATCTCTCTCTTCCCCTCCTGCAGCCAAGGCTCCATTGGAGCAAAGTTGGCCCCAGGCACTGAGGACAGCTCCATGGCCTCCGCCTCAGGCACTAGAATGGCTATGGCTGCAAGGAAGCAATGCCTCAGATGGGCGGGTGGATCCCTGTCTGGTGCATGTGGGAGTCTGTCTGACTGCCTCCCCGATTCTAACTTTGGAAAAATATATATATATATATAAAAAGAAAAGAAAAGAAAGGTGTTCTCCCAGAGTGTGCACTTGACTTCCTCAATGCCTCTCCATTCCATCCCCAAACTCCTCATGGACTTCAATCCTATCTCTACTCTGTTCCAAGCGGATTAGCCAGTGTGTTTGTTATTCCATCAGCATCCTTAGGTCTTGGCTCCAAGAATTTGGAGATTACCACACTCTTGCTCCTATATCTTCCATGTCTCTGTCTCCAGAAGTTCAGTCTCTTCACTGAAAAGTTTCTCCCATGAACAACAGTGAGAAGATCAACAACAACAATCCTTGGTGGGCTGTCAATAATGCCTACCAGCTCGCAAGAGTTAATTGTTAAAATTTCAGAAATTTTCAAGTCAGTTGACATCATGCTAGTAGCTAGAAATCAGCCACAGTAGGAGTATTTACACTAAATCAGCAAATGCTACAAATCCATATTGATTTTTTGTGTCCCGAGCATGGGTTGTTAACGCTGACCAGCATCTCGCTATTCCCACGCTCATCTTTCCAACTACCAGCATATCTCTTATTCCCTTTAAAACCGAGGTTCTTAAAAGAGTGACTTATACCTCTCTGCCTCCCTTCCCTTAAATTGCATCTACTGTGTCCAAAGGCAACAAAACTCTTGTCCCCACTCTTACCACCAAGGTCAACGATAACTTCAGGGCATTTTAAGTCTGCAGCACTTGGTGCTGTTGACCTCTCTTTGTGGGTAATTATGTTTCCTTCAGCAGATGTGACAATATCCTGATTCCCTTGCCTCGCTGACCACTGTTAGTCCTTTCCTCTGGGCCCTGAGGTCCTGTCTGTGTGCTCCTGCTCTTCTCTCTAGACTCCCCAGTTTTACCCACTCCATGATGTTAAATATAACCCAAATCCTCTTGATTTTTGTAGCAGGTGGTTTATGTATAATGCACCAAATCTCAGTCCCTCGGGTTTTAGTGCAGCTGTGCTGAGCAGCTCCACGCACACACCGGCATGCTCTGGGGGTCTCTCCTCTCTCCTGCCTCTGGGCTTTTGTCTGCAGCAGTGCAAGGCCCATATCGAGTATAGAACTCATGGAGGAATGAACACTTCCTGGGTTCAACACTCAAGCAGCTTCCCCTCTTCCGAGGAAGAGGTTTGAAGTGGTTACTACCACGTAGTTCCATGTGGTTCCCCAGAGATTTTCCACGGAGCATGACCTCTAGTTACCCACGGAGATAAGCAACTCAATAACACACTCTGTATTGGCTTTTCTTTATTCTCTGTCTCACTTTTTCCTCTCCTTCTCTGTGCTCCCTGGCGTCACCCCAAGTAAACGACCTATATCCAAGTCAGGGCTTTTTTTTGGGGGGGGGGAGGAGCCCAAACGAGAATATTCTACAGCTGGAATTTCAGTGCAAGACTCACTTCGGACCTTCACACCTGCAGCACCTGTGGATGTTCATCATCTCAAGACCAACGTGACCCGCGCGGAACCAACTGCATTGATTTCTGCCTCCATCCTGTTCTGCCCTCTGAATCACTCGAGTGCCCAAGCTGCCAAACACAGAATGGCTTTCTCTCTCTTGCTTCAGCTACTCACCAACTCTTCTGACTTTGACATGGCCCTCACAGCTGTCCTCTGGGCGGAGGAGAAATCAGTGGCAAATCTTAACTCACCAGACACTCTTCCTTCTCCAGCAAAGAAACTGTGCCAGCCTCCCCCCAGCATCCACAAAACAAAGGTGGCATGGAGGGGTCATGGCGCCAGACGCTCTCGGGGCCCCAGAAAGAGTTTGCTTTCTCTATAAGTATGTGTGCTGTAGCTGAGATGTTTCATTTCCTCGTCACAAGACGTGGCTGCTGGGACAACCCCTAAGTCACAGGAATTGTGGTTTAGTTTGATGAGCTTTGTTTTTGAAATGCCAACCAGTTGAAAAAAAAAGGTTTACTGTTATATAATAAATACTGACTATAGCCCCATGAACAATCGTGCTTCCTTACCCTCTGGGGTCTGGCCCCGCCTTCCAGCTCTGGGGTCCTGGCAGGTGCTAGGTGGAAGCGACAAATAGACACGCCCCTCTGACGCTCTGAAGGGCTCGCTGCTGAGATGCCGCCCTGTTCTCAGAACTGCTGGACAAGGGTCTCCTTTTCAGTCACCACAACTGAAGCGTGGTACCCCTTCCTCAAAAGACAGCAATTTTCTAGACCACAATTTGAGTCCAGAGTCCTCCTGAGAGGACTCCCAGGCAGTTGGGATCGGGGTGCAGAGAGGCTGGCTCACTGAAATGCCAGCCCTGGCCCTGAGGTCACACTGCAGCTGACGGGGACCGTCCGGGCGTTGGAGGAGCAGCCCTCGGGAGGCAGCGATCAGGGACGGGCATCAGGAAAGCCAGGTTAGAGAGCAAGGCAGGAGAAAGGTGCAGAGAGACCCTGACGGAGCAGCCAGGAGAATGCACCAAGAGGCAGGTTCCAGTGTGCTGACAGTATTCACATCACCTCTCTGGACATCGGTGATTATCCTTATGATGACTATCTGCAAATGGACCTGCGAAGTCAAAGAATATTCACATTTCAAGGATTTTGCTATGTGTTGCTAAATGCCCCCTGAAAAAAATAGTTTTTTTTAAATCAAATTTTACCCCTATGTATACTATACTCTCTTACACTGCCTACATATTATCCTAGAAAGAAAAAATTGGGAATAATTTGAATAACATAAACATACATTTCATAGGAGAGGAAATAAAAATGGTTGTTTAATCTATGGAAAGATGCCCAGACTCACTTACAATAAGACAAATGCAAGTTGGAATTATCCTGAGAGTTCACTCTTTACTCATCCATGTAGTAAGTCCCAGAGCTTGATAGCAGACCCTGATGGCACGCTGTGGAGAAGCAAGCACACGCCTCCACTTGGGTGGGTGTGTAAACTGATAACACCCTCGTACAAGTTGGCAACATCTTTCAGAATTAAAAATGCATATATCCTCGGTCTAGGAACTTCATTTTTTGTAATTCATTCTACAGTTACTCTGGCATATTTGAGAAATGATGTACATTTAGGGTTATTCATTGCAGTATTGTTTGTAAAAGACTGGAAACCATCTAAATAAACAACAACAAAACACTAGTGACAAATAGAGAAGTTCTTAATGTATCCATATGAGAAATTGTCAAGCTAGTATGAAACTATCTATAGAAATGCTGTATTTTATTGAAAAGGAAGGAAGATAAGTAATTATGCATACTGGTATTTGCTTGAGAGATAAATATATATCAAAAAAGATACACAAGATATTCAGAGCAGTGGTTTCTTGTTTGGGATGTGGTGAGTTCTAGACAGATGGGGGAGCCAGGCAGGAGGAAGCCTCTTTATTCTAGTCTTGGTTTTTGACTTAAGAATCATGTAAATATACTTGCCTTTTTTCAAAAATAAAATAAATGTAAAAAAACATTCATTTTTCCAATTTAAAGATTTAACTTCAAAATATTTAATAAAGTTCAACAATTTTTTTCTTAGACCTGTTGGCCATTTGCATGTCTTACTTGGGAATTATGTCATTCATATTCTTTACCAATTTTATTTATTTATTTATTTTTTACAGAGACAGAGAGAGGGATAGACAGGGACAGACAGGAATGGAGAGAGATGAGAAGCATCAATCATTAGGTTTTTTTTTCATTGCGCATTACAACACCTTAGTTGTTCATTGATTGCTTTCTCATATGTGCCTTGACCGTGGGCCTTCAGCAGACCGAGTAACCCCTTGCTGGAGCCAGCGACCCTGGGTTCAAGCTGGTGGGCTTTTTTCCTCAAACCAGATGAGCCCGCACTCAAGCTGGCAACCTCAGGGTCTCGAACCCATGTCCTCTGCATCGCAGTCCGACGCTCTATCCGCTGCGCCACCGCCTGGTCAGGCTTCTTTGCCAATTTTAAAAATACTTGAAGCTTCTTTTTTTAAATTGACTAAAAGTGCATCTTCTATATTAAGATGCTAACATCTGTCTCTCATATATATTTCAAATGTTTTCCCAAGGTTTTTATGTGTCATTTAGATTTTAATGGTCTTTAATTTGACATATTGGAATTTAAAATTTTTATGAAGTTGAATCTATGTGTTCTTTTATTTGTAAATCTTCCTTTGCAAATATAATTTTAAAAGTTTTTCTCTCCTTTTTTATTTTAAAGATTTTACTTATTTATTTTAGAGAAGAGAGAGAGGGAGAGAGGAGGGTTAAGTAGGAAGCATCAACTCTCATATGTGCCTTGACCGGGCAAGCCCAGGGTCTCAAACTAGCAACCTCAGTATTTCAGGTTCATGTTTTATTCACTGCACCATCACAGGCTAGGCTGTTATCCCCTCTAAGATAAGCTATTCACCTGTATTTTCTCCTAGTTCCTTTAGAATTATTTTATGTAAATCTTTAATTCTTTTGAATTTATTTTTTTTTTTGTACAGTATAAAGCCAACATATTGCTTTTCTTTTTTAACAAATGGCTGGCCAGTTGTCCCCAAACTAATTACTGCCTAAGTCATCCTGTACCCACTAACTTGAAATGCTTCCTGGGTCACAGAGTAAATTATGTTTACCCATGGGCCTATTTCCGGGCTTTCTCTCTTACTCTTCCATTGATCTGCCTGCCTAGTCCTGCACGCCACCAACTTGATCCTCATTAAGAAACCACCATGTTCTTCTGAGCTTAGACGTCTGTGCTTCCACACAGCTTTTGTCTAGCTCTAGACCAGGGGTCACCGAACTACGGCCCATGGGCCACATGCAGCCCCCTGAGGCCATTTATCCGCCCCCGCTGCACTTTCGGAAGGGGCACCTCTTTCATTGGTGGTCAGTGAGAGGAGCATAGTTCCCATTGAAATACTGGTCAGTTTGTTGATTTAAATTTACTTGTTCTTTATTTTAAATATTGTATTTGTTCCCGTTTTGTTTTTCTACTTTAAAATAAGATATGTGCAGTGTGCATAGGGATTTGTTCATAGTTTTTTTATAGTCCGGCTCTCCAACGGGCTGAGTGACAGTGAACTGGCCCCCTGTGTAAAAAGTTTGGGGACCCCTGCTCTAGACCCTGGGCAGGACCCGAGCCCGAGCCCTCCTCCCTGAGTGCCTGCGACACGCCTCGTCTGCTCTGTTGGGGATGGGCGGACTCGCTCTCCATTGCACTATATCGGAGGGGGCATGTTCCTTCTCCCTCTCCACCATCTGCGGGCTCTTCAAGAAGAAGGCTGTGTCTTCTATTTTTTGCACTTCTCCCTTGTGCCTGCTACCATCCAGCCCAGCACCACTAACCTCTAATTTGGCCACTTACTAGCATTTTTATGTTACCTTAGAAAAAGAACTTTTCCACTCTGACCCTCCAGATATTTGCCTTTGAAATGAAGATGAAATCCTCACATCGTGAAGTGAGTGTGAGGATTAAAATAAGCAATACTCCTAAACATTCCTGGCACAGGCCCTGGTGCATAGGAGGGTCTCAGTAAAGGTTCAGTTATTCATTCATTCAGGGTTCTCGTTCATCAAATATATATGAATGTTTTGATTGATTCTTTCTTCCCTCTGTCATCACCAGCTTGGCTGTGCTGAATTAATTTCACCCGTAAGGGCTGCTTAGACCAAGCACTAGGCAGGCTTGCTGAAGGGTTCCAGATGGCTTAAAGCCAGATAAGATCCCAAACCACCTCTAGTTGGGGTTTTGACCATTTTGGGGTGTGCATAGAGTGAAGGACAGGATAAAGGGCCCTGAGCTTAGTGGAGAAGTAGGAGGCTCTGATATGTGTATGTGCATATATACTGATATATATATACATACATGTGCGAGCACACACATGTATATGTAAATGTGTTTGTCTATGCATCTGTATATATAATATATATATGTATATGTGTATGTTACATATGTATATGTGTATGTGTATATATATATTAATGCATTTGCTGTTTTGGTTTGTTTCCAGCAGTGGCTAGTGAGTACACAGTTCAGAGACCCAGACAGGAGGAGAAGGAAGCTTTCAGGTGAGTGCTGTGCTCCGTGCACTCTCCCCACCCCCAGCCTACTCTTCCCTCCTACCTTTCATTTCCCCCTCCCACACCTGTGCTCTCTCCAGAACACTCAGAGCTGCTGTCATGTCTCTGTGGCAGTTCCCAGAGCCTCTCAGCTGAGCAGCTGTCAGTCAAACTTCCCTTCTCCTCCAGCTCCGGGGGAAATCTGTCAGTGCCTTGGAAGGAGGTGGAGAAGTGGGAAGGAACTTGGGGGTGAAATGTGGACTTGCATGCAAATCTCTGAAGATAGAGAAGGGGGGCTAGGAGAGCCTCCTCTGACCCCTCTGTGCAGTTGGCTCCTCCCTCCTACAAGCTTCTGCCCACATCACTCACTCCTCGATTTGGCTCTGTGATTGTGTGTCTGGTTTCTCACTAAGTAGTGAGCTCCTTGGGACCAAGGATTTAGGATTTAGTTTTTACCTGATGATCCTAGTGCAGTGCCTGGAATGTGGCAGACACTCTAAACACTGGTATGGAGGAACAAGGGAATGAGTGTCACGTATGTTTTATTGGCCAATAATGAGTGTTCTACAATATCACGTGATCGTGTTGCTCACCCCTTATGCTGACTGTCAGAGGGGAGGCTTTGACCCCTTGTCCTCTTTGGAATAACTCCAGAACAGCACGGCATCCTGGCTCCCGGTCTCTGTGGAGACCAGGACGATGCTGGCCTGCACAATCGGTGCTGCCCCGTGCCTCACTGAGGTGTAGAATCTCCCTTGTAATTTACAGCAGTTTTAAAATAGGGGCTTTTAGAATGAGATTGAAGTGAGGGGTGTGTCAAGTCATGTATCCACTACTTGACTCTGGGCAAGGACGTCGACGTCACTGCTATTTTTAGTACCTTTTAATGGGAAATAGACCCCATCTCCAAGGCTGGCATCAGGATTAGGTGAAACAGCTCCTGGGAAGTGGTGAGCACCATTCTGAGCATCCATAGATACTTCATAAATTTTAGCAATTATTACTAAGCTACATCGAGTTGTGAGTGAACAGCTATGTTGGAGTAGATGGAGGGTGTGGGGAGAGAGGGGAGAAGGAGAGAGAGTGAACAAAGACAGGTAGATGAATTTTACCTTCCTGCTTCTGTGAGCACACGGTGTTACTAATAAGGCATTACCTCTGATCATTTCAGACATTGGGGAGCTGGGGTAAATTGAGGTACAGGCTTCTTTTCCAGGCCATGAGGACTCTCAGTAAAACTGTTTTCTGCTCTGTGATTTTTGGATCTGAACAAATGTCTGGAGATGGAATGATTTTCCTATTGATCTCTCAGGGCACACTGATTGAACATCTACTATCTGCCAGGGGGTACAAAAGTAGAATCAGACACACTTCCTGCCCCCTGAGGAGTTCTATCCAACCTACTTTCAGAAACAAGGTAAAACTCAGAAAAAAGTTAAATTTTAACTCAACGGTTGAGTAACAGCTCAAAACACCCCGGCATGGGGGCAGCACATAATTTTTGCCCAGTGAGGGGTGATGATGAGTACTCTGCTCTGGAGGAAGGGGAGATCAGGTGGAATGGGCTGGTGAGAGAAGGTGCCCTAGACAGAGAGGTGAGGTGCAATCTGGACCCCGAGAAGGAGGTGTCCCAGGGAGAGGAGTGGGAAGTGGAAGCTGTCTTCCGATGCTGTGAGTAGACCAGCCAGTGGAAAGGGGGCCTGTGTGGGTGGGGCCTGTGGGCGTGGGCCTTGCACGTTGAGCCTGAGGGTTTGGGACATATTCAGAACCATGGGTAGCTCTCCAGGAGGGAGGTGACACCGTGAGCATGAGATTTCTAGAACTTCCATTTAAGACTTTCCTAAGTATTCACACCTCCGCTGTGGATATAAGACCCACACTTGGGAAAAGCTGGGTGTCCTTACCTGGGAGCTCTTCCTGTACCCTGAGATCATTTGGGGCTGGTTACTGCTCACTCAGCCCCAAGTCTTGTTTTCTCGGGAGTTGTTTTATTCTAAAATCTTTTGTAGCCAAAAATATATCACGGTTTCATGTGGTCCTCACAACAGCCCCTGCAGAGTGAGGAGTGGTTGCTTGCCCAGTCTGTGCTCTCAGTTAGTGGCAAGTCTGGGGCAGAGCGTGGCCCACATCCACGTTTCCTGAGCCCGAGTTCAGGGCGCTGACTCCCACTGCATAGTCTTGGGAAGCTATGCCTGATCCTGATATAATCACTACAGTCTTTGCCTCTTAGGGCGTTTTACATAATCCGAATAAAAACCATTTCCCCAAAATTTATCTTCAAAATAGCTGACAGGCATTTAGGAAATGACTCAAGTAAGAAATGATACTTTAAGGCACCTAAGAAAAGGTTGCCCTTAACCCACCCGACCTCCCAGCATAGGCTGGGGTTTGGCCTAGAACCTCAGTGTGGGACCAATCAAGGTGTGCAGAAACCAAGCAGACAGTGGGACATGTGTGCCACCAACATGGACACTCCTGCCCAGTGGGCCTGATGGGAGAGAGGGGGATTTATGGAAGCTAATGGTTACCATGGATACGACTAACATAGCCTTGCCCCACCCCACCCCCACCCCCACCCTGGAATTGGCTCAGGAAAAACCCATTTCACCTCCTCAGTGGCCCTTTATGAGCCAGGCCTGGAGACCATCCAAAAAGATAAATAAGTCGGAAAGTGAGGAGACAGCAACCCAATTTGGCAATTAGCCCGCATCAGGCCAGGCAAGATGGATTTTCAGCTTCAAGGAAATCGGCATGAAGAGCAGAGGGAACCCTTACGTCTTTCTCTCCGATTCTAGGTCTCTTTCCAGTGAGCTGAAAAATCTATTTTGCAAAATATATGGGCCCAGAAAGAACCCAGACCTAAGGAGAGTTTTTGCCATTTGATGTATCATCCCCTTTATTTAAAATGATGAAAGAAGGTAAAATGTTTTTCAAGGTGACATTATTTATCTTATGATAATCAATGAAACCCTCATAAACTAATATATTAAAGAAAACATTTAAGCTCAAACCAAGCAAAGCCGCGAGAGGCCTTAGAAATAACCCCAAGGCTCTAGGTGGGACGCAGTGGTCCTGAATTGTTCCCCTTTCTTAGGTCATTTGATTTTCTGGACACTCTTCCCTGCCTGCCAGGGTGGCTGATACTGAGAAACCACAAGGGTAATTTCTACTGGTTCTTCTCATGCTTGTACTGTCATAAATATAATGAGACCTACTTAACACCTTGTGCTTGAGACTGACCTTGATTATTACCTAGTGACTGAGGACCAGGTCACCTCTGCCCACTTCTCTGGGGCCCCTTCTTTTCCAGTGAAGCCAGCCAAGCAATTTTGATTTTCCTGGATATTCTTGGCAAGTAGAACAAGGGTTCTCAGGCAAAAGCAGGTTCCATAGGCCCTGGCTGGTTGGCTCAGCGGTAGAGTGTCAGCCCGGCATGTGGAAGTTCCAGGTTCAGTTCTCGGTCAGGTCAGGGACACAGGAGGAGCGCCCATCTGCTTCTCCACCCCTCCCCCTCTCCTTTCTCTCTGTCTCTCTCTTCCCCTCCCGCAGCCAAGGCTCCATTGGAGCAAAGTTGGCCTCTGCCTCAGGCGCTAGAATGGCTCTGGCAGCAACAGAGCAACAGCTTAGATGGGCCGAGCATCGCCCCCTGGTGGGCATGCCGGGTGGATCCTAGTCAGGCAAGTGCGGGAGTATGCCTGCTCACTTCTAACTTCGGAAAAAATAAAAATAAAGGCTGGTTCTGCTTCCCTGTTTGCTGTTGGAGGCACAGTTCGTTCACGTTCTCCAGGGTCACTGGGAGAGAGGAGGTGTTTGGGACAAACCTCTCCCTCCCTCTGCCACCTGTGCTCCCCGCCCCAGCATGAGGGGAAAAGGCACCTAGGAGTCTGTCAGGAGAATCTCTTCTGGGTACTTTACCATTTGCAATAGTTTCTGACCCAGTTTAGCAGGCAGATGCCTAGATGCAGGGGAAAAGCACCGGCCCCACAGGTAGGTTTGCCTTCTGCAGGCAGACTTCCCTGAGGGCAGAAGGAGGGGAGCCCGTGTTTGGAATGCGAGGGCTTCAAGAGCCAGCGTTCAGTCTTGTGTAGAGGCAGAGGTCCTGACCTCCGGAGTGTGATCTGAGGCCCCTGGAAGGCTTCTCATCACCAGGTAGCTTCCCGGACATCTCCGTGCACAGAGCTTCACCATGCTGTTGCGTACATGTGCGTGTAGGTTAAGCAATGCTTGTTTGCTCTTTTAAATTTTATTTTACTTTTATTTTTTAAATAAATGCCACTAAGGACATTAATAATTTTTAATTGATTTGAAAGAGAGAGAGGAAGAGACATCAATCTGTTGTGAGGAAGAGACATCAGTCTGTTGTTCCACACATTTATGCATCCATGGGTTGATTCTTGTTGCTTTTTAAAACATATATATATATATATATATATATATTGAGATGCATTCATTCCTTTCTTGGCTATCTCCCACTGGTGGTCGGGCCACCGCTCCTTCATTCATTTCTGATTTACTGAGTATCCTCTGTGTGCTAGGGACCATCCTAGGCAATGAGGATAGAGCAAGGAGATGCTTGGGTCATGTCACCAGGAGGTGACAAGCATGAAAGAAAGGCCCAGAGAATACAGAGATGCTGCTCAGACATCGTTGTCGTTGAACCAATGCCAGCAGCCCTTTATTATTATTTTTTTATTGATTGATTTTAGAGAGAGAGGAAAGGAGAGAGAGAGTAGACATGATTTGGTGTTTCACTTATTTATGCATGCATTGGTTGAGTCTTGTATGTGCCCTGACCATGGATAGAACATGGTATTGGCTTATTGGGAGGATGCTTAACCAGCTGAGCTACAGGGCCAGGGCCCCAGCTACATTTTGTTTGTTGAGTCTACTGGAATCAATAGAGCCCCAGCTTCCAAGGAATCTAATGTGAACAGAAGACAGATGAATGGATAAATCACAGGAGGTCTGGTGACACAGAGAAGGGCATCTCACTGAACATTTCCGGAGGCACTACTCACCTTTCTCCTGCTCTGGTCCAGGAGGTCTGCACTGATGGGCTCCCTCATCCTCCGCTGGGCTGCGGGCTGGGCTCCCAGCAGGCCTGGGCCAGCGTGGTTCTCTCTGGGAGCTCAGAGGCTGGATGGAGTGGAGTCGGGGTGTGTGCTGCCCCCCCCCCCCGCCCTGCACTTTCTCCTTGCCCAGCCACCCTGTCGGCCTGCCCTCTGCTGCAGCTACAGCTGCAGGTCTTTCCAACTTCTTCCTCCTCCGGCCCTTTCCGAAGCTCTGCTGGGCTCACCCCGGCGTTTGCCTTCCTCTTCTGGTTTCCCTTAACTCTGTCTGTGCTTTGTAGGCATCCCTTCATCAAAGTCTCCCCTTACCCCAACTGAGTGCTCCATCACTTTCCTCTGGGGCCTGACCATGCTGGTTCCTGATGCATAATTCTGCTACTCATGACTCTAGGCATCTCTAAAATCATGTAAGTGCATGTAAAATAGGTGTTTTTGCATCACTGTGCATTCTTGGTCCTCACAAGGACCCGGTGACAGAAGCCGGAGAGAGACTGGGGACACTGGGATGAACAGCTGTGGACGCTCACATAGCTAGTCAGTGTCAGGGGTGGCACTTTGACCTCAGGAACGGCTGACCCTCCACCAAGAAGGAGGGTGGCTCTCCTCTGCCTCGGAGGCCTCCCTGCCGCAGGGACAGGTCAGCACTGCCTCCCTGAGCTCCCATTGTACCTGCCACCGCCCCTCCCCCACTGCGCCGCGGAAGGGGAAACGCTGTCCCCAGCCAGCAGCCAGCTCTTTGTTCCACACTAACGAAGCATGTTCTGCGGGGACCTGGGGGTTCCACTTCGATTTTCAAGACCTACAAATAACGCTCTACAGCACATTGTTTGCTGGAAATTACCCAGAGTTCAGCTCTTTGGCGCTCACTCCTCTGTATGGAGAGAAGACACAGCAGCGATCGATGGGTTTTCCATGGTCTCTGACTGTCCACTAGCTCCTATTTTCTGGCTTCGTTTTGCTTATGCAGTCCCAGCTGTGATTATCAATACGTGCGTCCACCACTCCCGGGTCTGATTGTAACAACAGTAGTAAGAGGTGTGTGTGGGGGGTGGGGTGAGGGGGTGATCTACCAAGGTTATAATCTCTGGATGTAGGGAGGGTATGGGAGGGCGCAGAAAGGGGGGAGCAGGGAGGGAGAGCTTCCGTCGGAGACAGCTAGCAGAGAGGTGAGATCCAGGAGGAGGAGGAGAGACAGGAGGGGACAGCAGAGTAGACTCAACACCAGCATCGCGGTAAGCAACCCCGCTGCTACAAGCAAGCCTGCGTCCTGACACATCCAACTCCAGGCTCCGCATTCACAGGCCAAACCCCTCTCTCCAGCTGTTCCCCACCACCACTTCAATCCTTTAAATACAGGCAAATAAAGCCAGCCGGTTACAGGATAAATTAACATGTTCAAGCAATTACCGGGGCTTTAAGATAATGCAAGTACAAGGGGCTTACATGTTGCGTCTGGAGGAGAGAAAGTGAACTTCCGAAGGCCTCATATTGTCTTTAAAAGTGTCAAAGTAATTTATAAAAAAGAAATCTTTCCCTGGTAGAGTGGGGTGGGGAGGGGATTGTGCCATCAACTAAATTGCAATTCTCAAGCTAATTGGAAATTTTGTTTCAAATTCTCCAATCAAGCTCATGTTTATTTAGAAAGCACCCTCACGTTTAAATTATGCAGATGTTCTTATTATCCCTCTTAAAACTCATCTAAGCCAATGCTTAGATTTATGCTTCCCTTGGGTATTCAAAATTGACCAATAGTTTGTACTGGACACCAGGTCAGCCTAAAAATGTCTCGGAGCGTGTGGGTGAGTGTTGGGTCTGTGCATGAAAACTGCTGTAGAAGTGGTCATTTGAATCAGACACGGCCATCCAGGTCATGCAGAATTCAATCGATTATCATATTAACATTCAGATGAGTTGCATTGCTCTCACCGCAAGGAAGAGTAAAAAAATAAATCAGAGTGGCATGGAGTGGCAAATAGATTACCGAATCCAATAAAATATGTGGTTACCCGAGGAGAGGTGCTAGACAGTGTAAGACTTAAAAATTAGCTGAAATCCTAACCTGGGAGACCGATGGTGTCAGGACCACCCCACTCCTTGAGTTCCGAAAACCATAAGTAATGACCGCAAACATGGCCGCAGCCAGGATGCTAGGGTTGCAGACAAGGATCTGGTCCAACTGTGGTTCACAATTCTGGTCCTTCAGGAAACCTCAGCTAGCAGAGAGTGGGGGTGGGGGGACAAAGCCTGAGAAGGTAACCCCCAAGTTTTTTAGGGAGGCAAAATTGTTTCCAAGTGCAAGGATATTTTAACCCGGGAGTTTTCAAAATTAAAAATATAAATGTTTAAAAACATCACATTGGTGTTTTTGTATTATGGAATTCTGTGTATATTTGGCACCTTAAGTGTAATGTTTAAGTCTCCTGTAGTCTCAGTTCAGCTTTGTGATCTTAGCTTAAAATGTGAACTGAGTGATTTCATTAGATATGTGATCTTAAATAGAAAGCTTATGAAATTAACACACAGGGTGAAAACATGTAGGGGCACTTAGAGTTCACCGTCCTCATAAGTGTAATTTATTAGATTCATAAGAATGTAAGGAGCTGGGAGGGTTTTGTTTGTTAAATCAGTCAACTGGGGTACTTGAAAAGGAAATAGAACATAGTAAATTTATAACTGCAGTTTTAAATGTTTAAAGGAATTTAATTACCAAGTTTATAAATGGAATCACCCGTGAATCAAAGTCTCCCTTAAAAAGGTTGTTAAAATTTATTGGACTTATACGTAGAATAATGAGAAGTAGAAGCTGAATATAAAAACCTGAGTTAGAACCAGGTTTTTAAATCTGGTTCTTTAAGGAGAAACGGTAGAACACAATGGTTAAGAGGTTGGTGGCTAAAGTCAACTGGCCAGCATTTTAAAACCCAGCATTGCCAATCCATTGTGTGATCCTGGGCAGGCAAATTAACCTGGCTGTGCCTCAGTCTCCTCACCTGTAAAATGGGAGTGCTGACATTAATAGTGGAATATTAATAGAACATTAAATAAGACGATAGAGTTAAGCTATTGGGTGGTCTCTGCCATATAACAAGACCTCATTCAATGTTAGCATTCACTAATGATAAATCGAAAATCTTATTTCTGAAACTAAACCTG
The DNA here is from genome assembly GCF_036850995.1 of Saccopteryx leptura. Classification (NCBI taxonomy): domain Eukaryota; kingdom Metazoa; phylum Chordata; class Mammalia; order Chiroptera; family Emballonuridae; genus Saccopteryx; species Saccopteryx leptura. The sequence goes on from NC_089513.1 coordinate 14,519,876, forward strand.
AAATAGTCTTTTCTGCATACTAAACACCACCTATGAGGACATCAAAGACCTCACAGTGACATGCATGTCTATCTACGGTGCTCTGGCACAACCCAGAGAAGTGCTTTGAAAAGTGAAAAAAGTTAGACAGCTTATCCCCACCCCCTTCTTTGTTCTAAGTACTTGGCACTAAGTTGCTTAATTTGTCTGGGTTGGTCAAATGTCAGAAGTGCTGGTCCAGATGTCTCCATCTTTAGGGGTGGCTCCAACCTGCCTCTGCTTCAGTGGCACCTGTGAGCTAAGGCATTTCAGATCTGAGGACCTCTGCCAGCATCAAGACATTGGGCTGGCACTTCATTAACGAGCAGTCATTAGGACCTAATGATTCTGAAGTCCTGTAGTGACCCAAAAGTCATGTGGATTTGAGATCACTTTCTTTTTTGCATTAGTAAATTATTTATGAACATTTTAAAATATACTTAAATATTAAAGAGGATAAGAAGTTGTGTCTTCAGTGATGGCAGACTGGATAATTCAGACTAAGTCTCTCACTTAGAACTAGAGGAGCTGGATATAACCTAAAAGATATTAGTTTGAAGGTATTGGAGGACTAACAAGGCATTGAAGAATCATGATGCTGACACCCAGCTGGAAGATAAAAACTGAGGACACAGCAAGGAAGGGGGATTGTTAAACTCTATCCCATGTTAGAGTGGGAACCAAAGAGCTAACCCCTAGAAATAACGATGAGTCAAATATATACCATCCACTGAAGTGATCGAACATTTAAAAAAGAAAAATGAGGCCTGACCTGTGGTGGCGCAGTGGATAAAGCTTCGACCTGGAACGCTGAGGTCGCTGGTTCAAAACCCTGGGCTTGCCTGGTCAAGGCACATATGGGAGTTGATGCTTTCTACTCCTCCCTTCTCTCTCTCTCTCTGTCTTTCTCTTTCTCTCTCTCTCTCCTCTCTAAAATGAATAAATAAATAAAGTTTTTTTAAAAAAAAAAATGAGGTAGAGAAAACTTTTGTTACATGTCAAGACTTGAAAAGCTACAGTCATTGTTCAGACAGCGTGGAAGTGGCAAAGGGTAGATAAACAGGCCACAGAAGAGAAGTTTGGCAACAAACTCATGCACATGCAGACACTGCGATTTTGACAAAGATGGCACCGCGAACCAGGAGAAAGGATAGTTTAGTTAAGATATCTGGCCCAGGATGTCCATATGATGAAAAACATGAACCTTGACAATAAACAAAAAGATTAATTCCTAATGGATTGTGGACCTCAATGTGAAACCAAAAAAATTCCATAAGATAACACAGAAAAATATCTTCGTGATTTTAAGGTAGGCAAATTAACCTAACAGTTAAACAGAATCTAAAGAGTACTAGCCTTAAACCAAAAGATTAACAAGTTGGACTACATTAAAATTTAGAACTTCTACTCATCAAAAGACAGTTGTAGTAGTGGCCTGACAAGCCACGGTTGAAATACTTGCAACCCTTACAAATGGCAAAGGACTCCTAGCTGAAATATACAGAGATAGTCTCACAAGACAATAGAAAAGGACAGAAAATAACAGTGGTAAAATGGACAAGATAATTGAACAGATACTTCACAAAGGATCACATTTTGGCAATAGGCGACTTGCAAATAGCGATTGAGTATTAGAAGACTCCCAATGAGCCCAAGACAACTCGCATATGATCACCCCTTTCTTGCTCCATATGTTTTGAGATTCTGTGCATTTATTTGCTCTCTAAAGCCTCTATACAAGTTTGAAGTTATTTGGAGAACAGGGAACAGACTCTTTCCATGAGGTGTGCAAGGAGAAATTGGTAAAGAAAAGTGCTAATTCAAGATTTGAGGCAGGGAGAAAGAGAAAGAATTTGTTTAGCATTGGGATTAGACAAAATTATTCAGGACACAAACACAGCTCATTGCCGGCGCACCGTGCAACTCCAGAACAAGCCATTCCACTTGCTGCATTCAACCTGAATCCCCCATGGGCTGAATACAAAAATACACAACCTAGCACCAGGATAGCTCACTAGGTCATCTTGGCCAAACTCCTCTCTATATGAATACTTCATTCTGGTTCTGTCTTAGCCTTAACTACTCCCCCCTCCTCCCATCTCTGCCCCTTAAATGCGCGCGCGCACACACACACACACACACTCACACACTGATTTTTTTTGCATATGATAGTCAACCAGTATTTTTATGCTAACCGTCTTCAAATGTGAAAGGTAATTAATTGTACAATACTTAGAATTATGGTATTATAAAGCTAGAGGAGACCTTAGTTATCATCTTCATCAAATTCCTCATTTTACCAACACTGGAACCGAAAAGTCATCGGTGACTGGCTCTGGGTCAAATATGAGTGGCTTGATCAAAGATGTCAGCTTTGATCTTGAACTCAAGGTCCTGCTCATTCAAGAATACAATAAGCAAGTTTCCTTTGGGGTGATGCAAATGGATCCAGATAGAGGAGGTAGTCACACAATAGTATGAATGTCCTAAATGCCACTGAATTCTATCTATACTTTGAAATGGTTATTTTTGTGTTATGTGATATTCACCTTACTAAAAAATACTTAATAAAAAATGAATGCAGTGAGAATTAATTATGTCAGAGCCCATTTTTAATAGTACAGGAATAAATCCACTTGAACTGCATTAGCCCCAAGGCCAATGTTATTAATTCAGCCCCTCAGTGTCACGGTGGTCTGCCGTTTGGTGCGGGATAAATACGGTGCTCTGTGCTGGCTTTCCTGTCTCGTGAGGTCTGAGGCCGGCGCTGTTGTTTCCAGGGTACTGTAATGTCGGGGAATTACATTTAAGCCATCCTTAACTCCTGAAGCCCACATTGATCCTTTCCTTCTCTGAAGCTCCAGCACTTACAGCCTGAACCAGATGATTTAGAACTTAATTATGTTCTATCTTGTGCTGTTCTTTAATTGTTTGATGTAGGATAATCTTGTCTTGCAAAAAAGACTAAGAACTTTGAAGTTAGAGACTCTGTCTTTTATTCATTTATTCATGCATTCACGCAAGTTTTTTTTGTTTGTTTGTTTTTGTTTTTTACCACCAGTTGTGTGCCAGATGCTGGACACAGGAGGGTATGACTCATCAAGCCACGATGAGGCGTGCAGGGTCTGAGGGTTCCTTTGGGCCTGGTGGGGCCCGGGTGCCTGGGGACAACGCCTCTAGGCTCACAGTGAGAGACTGTCTCGCTCCAGATTGATTTCCTCCTCTTGGTGCCTTATTTCAGGAAATGGGTTGTATTTAGTGAGAGCTGCACTGTTAGTGAGATTTATAAGTTGGAATATTCCTGGAGGACACGTCCTTCCCGGTCGCTTCCCCTTCCTTGGCTCCATCCCCTCCTGTACTCCCTGGGCATCGAGAGTCTGGGCTCCGCGGTGGCCTTCAGCCTGAGCTCCCTGCTGCCAGCTCACGTCCTGTCCTTGCTGCACCCAGAAGGTCTTTCTCAAACACAGATCTGATCTATCACCTTCTATATTTTTTTGTGTGTGACAGAGACAGACAGAGAGAGGGACAGAAAGGGACAGGCAGGTAGGAAGGGAGAGAGAGGAGAAGCATAAATTCTTCATTGCAGCATCTTAGTTGTTCATTGATTTCTTTCTCATATGTGCCTTGATGGTGGGGGTGGGGGTACAGCAGACTGAGTGACCCCTTGCTCAAGCCAGCGACCTTGAGCTTCAAGCCACAGACCTTTGGGCTCAAGCCAGCAACCATCGGGTCATGTCTATGATCCCATGCTCAAGCCAGCGACCCCGCACTCAAGCTGGATGAACCTGTGCTTAAGCCGGCGACCTCGGGGTTTCAAACCTGGGTCCTCCATGTCCCAGTTTGACGCTCTATCCACTGTGCCACCTCCTGGTCCAGCATCACCTTCTTATCTTAAAACTTTCCTTGAGCTCTGGTGCCCTTAGGGGAGATGAAGCCCAAACCCTTAGTCAAGCTAGCGAAGCCCTTTGTGACTCATCCCCTGTGACTCCTCCAGCCTCGTCTCTCCGCGCTTCCCCACTGCCCATTGTCCAAGCTCCTGCTGAGCTTTCTCCAGCTCCTCACACTGGCCACTCCCTCTCGCCTTGTTCCGTGCACATGCATGCTCTTCCTTCTCCCTGCAGCCCTCCTCTCTCCTTCCCTCTTCTTCCAGCCCTGGTGCCTGCTAACTCCGGCTCCTCCTCTAAGGGCTGTGAGCAAATATTTAAGTTTTACCCACTGAATAGGGTTCAGAGTGGGGCCTCCTGAACCCGCGAGCCGTGTGGGTTGAGAGATCCTACAAAGGACTGGCCCACTGGCTGTCAGCATTAGCCCTCCCACCTTGCCACACTGAGGGGGAGGGGGAAGGACCTCAGCAGAATCGACCAGCGACGTCTGACACACATCAGGGTCTCCAGGCCAGCTGCACACAGGGGGCCAGCTGTGTGGTGTGGTCCCAGTAGCACCTAAAGGCTCCGGTCTTCAAAAAGGTTGCCTGTGTTTGAAAGCCGCCTTGGTTCAAGCTGCCGTTCCTCAGTTCAGGGCATGGGTTAGAGTTAAAATGCTGGTCTCTCCTTGGATGTTCACCTGGTGGAGGATGTGAGAGCCGACATCAGGCTCCAGGAGGGTGTGGCGGGAAATCTTGGGCAGATGCCGGGGCCTCTGCCTGGGGCAGGAGAACTGAGGAGGGCACAGCACCCAGACCGTGGAGCTGGGCCCCTTCAAAGCAAGGTCCAAGTCCTCTCCTTCACTCTCTGTGAGGTCTGGTCCTGGCCACTCACAGGTGCTGCTCAAACCAGGAGACACTGGTGAGCTATTCCTCTGAGTGGCCCTGGGTGGTGACCAAGAGCTGCCTGTGTTGACCTCAGTGACACTTGGTAATCCTGGAGAACTCCCCAAAACTTGCTCTCAGGTTTATTGTATTGTGGGACGCCTTACCAAGGTGGCGGGTTTTCCACACAGGAATGGCATGATAGACTTCTGACCCGGGAACACCCAAGACAGGCGCAGACTTCCAGCCCCACAGTATGGAACCAGTCCCAGGACAGAACCCGGGGCAGAAGGAGGCGACAGAACTCGCCCCAGCAGGGCGGACGTTGGTTTCCTGCCCGATGAGAAGCTGTACTTTTGCCCAGTGCAGAGGGGGTCGGGTGGACATGCCCTCCGTGCCTGCTGGCTCTTGCAAGGCAAGAGATGAGTCACTGTGTGTGTGCCTGGGCTGGCGGGCCTGCGGGGGACGGGGCTGCGGGGGACAGGGCTGTGGAGTCTCAGCCTCCCTCTCTCTCAGAGGGAGAGCTGCAGAAGTAATACCAGCCTAATCCCCTTAATCGCCTAATGGGTATTTTAAGTCCAGTTTGTTAATGCTTGTTCCTTCCTATTCCAAATGACTTCCCTCCTCCCTCTCCTCCGTTTTGGGGTTACAGAGTCAGAGGTTTGTCGCCCAGGGACTGTCGGTTGACCTAAGGACACCCCTGCCCCTCAGAAGTGAGTTAAACAGCAGTGAGGAAGTGCTTCTCCCTGCTGCTTCCCACCTCCCTGACTATTAAACTGCTCAGAGGGGAGATCAATGGGCCCAGTAGGAATTGTATTTACCTCCCTCCCTCCGTGGGGTGTCTTTGCTGCTGTGGCCTCCTCCCAGCTGTGGAAGTAATTCAGGACCTGGCTCCCAAGGGCAGTGGGTGGGGGAGAAAGGAGGCTCAGTGTGAGCCAGAGGGGCGTCCATCGCCTTTGTCAGCATTGTACCGAACTATCACAACATGCGAGTTTACATCCCGCCAGGGCAGGAATCAATGGCCCCATGGGGGTGGGCAGGTGGGGGTGGGCAAACCGGGGAAATGAAAGCCGGAATTTGCTTAGCCAGTCGCCAGGGCTTTTTGCTTTAAATCCCTCTTATCGTATCCCCACAACACCGGGGGAAATGCTCAGCTGTTGAACGCCTGTCTTCTCCCTCCCACAGCAAGCCACATGTGGGTCTTGACTGTAAATGAATGAATGGATGAATGAACGCGTGTGAACGTCAAGGAGAGAGATGCAGGCTGTGAGGACGCAGCTCATTCTGTGTTGTATAAAACAGAAGCAACCATTCTAAATATCAATGTACTTACATAGGTCCTGCAATGCTTATCCTAAAGAAGGAGACCTTAGGTCCCTTTGTAATTTAGTCTGTCCCTGGATAATTTGTCTGTGTGTTGGAATTTGGATTAATTACCCCTGTGCCCAGACTGACTGAAATGGCTCTGTATTTTGATGGTATATAGATGTTGCGTTCAGCTTACGAAGATACATTGTGGGCAGGGCTGTTCCTTCTCAGAAATGAACTCCTGACCTCAGTCATTGGGAGGAAACGCCTTGGAGAGAGTTCAGTGCTGTTTGGAAGTACATCTACCACAGCAGAATTCCGGGGTCACAAAGGGGGGTTACATAGATTCGCTGCTGATGTGGGTTGGATCCCTCCCTGCACAAACCTAATAGCTACCCACCGTGCCAGCCCACCAGGATGCAGCCATTCTCCAGGGGCACAGGTGTCTGGTCCCAGCCGTCCTCTGGCTCCTGCAGAGTCACCTGAGTGAGGCCCCCTGCCGACCCAGTGCTCGGAGACTGGGCTTTCCTCCCATGAATGGTTTTCAGGGGTGCGTCTATCAGTTTTTTGTGATCGTTAGCTTCCTTGCACAGGGCCTTTTGACAGGTCGGTGGTTCTTCTTCTTGCAGCTAGATTCTTGCTCAGGAAAGTGACGTGGAAGCTGCCACATGGCCCCTGAGTAAGCAACATCCCTGTTACTCCTTTCTTTCTGTCTACTCCTGCACCCCAGCCCTCAGGCCCTTAGCCGCCCCTCCCCCAGGGGTCTCTAGGCCAGGGGGCAGGTGCCCATGCAGCACTCCTTGGGTGAAGCCTAAAAGGTGTGCTTGCCCACTGTGGCCAGCCATGGAGCCTGCACCCACATCATTGTGAGACTCATGTCTCCAACCAAGGTAGACTGCTGGGTTTCTAGCAAGGCTCTGTCATAGCTTTTAGGGACCAGCTTAACTGCCTATCTCTCAGAGTGACAGCCCCCTGGGGAGGAATGGGCACAAGTCTAGGAAGAGGGTCGTACAAAAGAGGCTTGCCAGGAAATCCAGCCCTTGGTGGGCTCTTCGGAAAGAAGGCAACAGGCACTTGAAGGCAGATGGAAAAGCTGCCACGAAAGTGTCTCTGCCTTCAGAAGAGGGCCAGAGCACCCCCGGGGACAGGGCACAGCCTCCAGAGCCCCCTGCAGTGGACCCGAAATTGACAGTCCCTGGATCAGTGGGAGGACTTCAAGTTCAAGGGGCTGCACATTTCACACAAACAATGGAAGAGGCCCGTTGCTGGTGCCCTCCCACCTCCCACCAGGGGACCGTTTCTGGACTCACCCCAGGACGACACAGACACACTTCCTAAAGGCCACAGGTCAGATTCCCCTCCTGTTCCGCTCAAGCTCCCCCTTAGCCTCTTTGCCCTGAGATTTATTATTCTACAGCGGTTGCGTTGAATTGCATTTGAAATCAATTAGCACAGGTACTCAAAGATGAATGCTTAGGCTCTGAAGAAAGGTGATGAAAACATACCATTTAAATAGAAATCAATTTTCCTTTCATGTATTTCTTCCTTGCTGCTGCCCCCAAATTAATAGTTTTTAGATATTTGTGTGTAAAGGGGAGACTTCTTTCCCATAAACCATTTCCGACGCCACCTCCTCTCACCTCCTTGAGCTTGCAGGTAAGGTGCCCTCCCCAGCTTGTGACATTCTGCCTAACTGTCTCCACAGAGATACTTCCTGCTGTGGTCATTTGAACAAGCCCCGTGACAGCACAGGGGCTGGGGCAGCATGGGTTAATGCCTTTGGGCTTCTCGTGTTTTGTCAACAGCAATTAAGGTGTGTGTGGGGGGAGCCACTTCGTTCCTAGGATAGAAAGTGTCAGCGCGGCAGCCAGTTCAGTCCCCAAGACCCACCCAGCCCTCTTGCTGCCTCAGTCCTGATGGTCAGAACGCCTGGGTAGAACAGTTAGACTCCAGACGGAGAGAGGTGGCCGACAAGGGGATCGGAAGGGGGTGTCACTCTGGGGAACCAGGACCTTTGCAAATGTCAGTATCAGAACTGCAGACAAAAGCAAGGGGAAAAGGAGAGAGAGGGCCCTGGAGTCTGTTAGCTCAGGAAGCCCCCATCTCAATTCTCCTTGTTCCTTTCCTGCTTCTCCCTCCCTGGGAGCTGGGACACTTACTGTGTTCCAGGTATTCGTCTGCGTACTTCATATAGTCTGTCTCTCTTGAACATTTCTCCAGCCGGGTGAGGAAGGCACTATCATGATTCCCATTTTACAGATGAGGAAACTGAGGCACAGAGCGGTGAAGTAACTTTGTTCGAGGTGGGATGGTAACTTTTAGATGTCAACTTGGCTGGGTCACGGGGTGCCCAGATAGTTGTCTGAACATTATTCTGGATGTAACTGTGAGAGTGTTTCCAGAAGAAGTTAACATTGAATCAGTAGACTGAGTAAGGCAGATTGCTCTCCCCAGTGTGGGTGGGGCTCATCCAATGTTGGAGTCCTGAAAGGAACAAAAGGCCTAGCAAGAGAGAATTTGCTCTCTGCCTGTCTACAAGCGGGGGCTCCTCTTGTCTTAGGACTCAGACGTGAACTTACGCCCTGATTCTCAGGCCTATAGGCTGCAGGCCCTGGGACTTCGCAGCCTCTGTGGTCACATGATCATTTCCTTTTTCTCTTTGGTCTCCCTGAAACTCAAACCAAATCTAGACATTATTGTATCTCTTCAGTATCTCATGTCCTTTCATTTAAAAATAAATAAATTTTGGATTTTAAGATAATTGCAGATCCAAATGCAATCGTAAGAAATAGTATAGAGAGATCCTATGTACCTTTTGCCTAATTCCCGCAGTAGGTTTTTTCATCTTGCAAAACTATAGTACAGTATAACAACCAAGGTGTTGGCATTGATAACACTTTGAGTTTTCAGAAGAAAAATAATA